>NC_091781.1:27500000-28750000 GCF_029378745.1 Bos indicus | reverse complement strand
AAGGCATTTGAATGAAGTATCTCATCAGTATTATTTGCTCTTAAGTAAATCCCAATTTTGTTTCTTTTAAGAAGTTTTGAGAGCATTTTAAATTTCTTAAGGGCAGAAGTCTTTCCAGCATGCTAATCTTTTTTTTCTCAAGAGTTTTCAAATGTAGCATCTCTGTAAATTTTCTAAACAGCCTTATAAAGTAGGTGAGCAAATTTATCGCTGTTTTACAAAGAGGAGACAAAATTTATTTGTGGTCAAATAACTGGCCTGAATTCCAAATTTAAACAGAGGTACAAGTAGGACCAAAACACAGATCCTTTACCTTTCCTTAGCAGACTCAAATATGTCTTACTATAATAAACCACATACCAAGCAGGTTTAACATCCTCTACCCAGAAGGAATGAAGTTAAAAAACTGTTCATCACATGTTTCTTTCATTTGAAAAAAATTAAGGGGACTCCCTGGCAGTCCAGTGGTTAGGGCTCTGCAATTTTACTGCTAAGGGCTGGGGCTCTATTCCAGTCAGAGGAAACAGAGAAGAAAAAAAAAAGAAATGAGCTATCAAGTCATGAAAAGACGTGAAGGAAACTTAAACACATATTACTAAAAAAGAAGCCAATCTGAAAAGGCTACATGTTTACATGTTGCATGGTTCCAATTATGTGACATTCTATTTTAAAAAAAAGTAAAACTAGACCAAAAAGTTCAATAAGTAAATAAATTAAAAAATTTTAAAGTAAGACATCAACTATATTGCCTTCTATAATACAACTAAAGTAGAAAATAACCCAAAATCTCCATTTTATTCATGAAATAGAATTTCCCACATTGTCTGAGGAAGAGAGTGATGTCATTCCTTTTTTAGCCTAACTGACCAAAGAGCAGATTTTAACAAAAGATTCCATTCAAACCCCACAAAGAGTAAATACAGAAAAGTGCCTACAGTACACTAAACACTAAACAATTTGATCAAAAGACGGAAACCCCTTCTCATCAGGAATATTCTGCTTCATTTACATATAAAACAGAAGAGACATCATGCCACAAATAAAGAATTTTCATTTTTTAGAAGTATAAAACATAAAGCTTTTCAGGAAGTATGAGGAGAGAGGGGTTCTGTTCTGTATTTTGGAAACTTCATGTCTAAAATAACAACTGAAGTGGAGAAAAAAGAAAGTACCAGGACATCTTTCATGTGTAAGCACAATGAGACCGGGCTACACAGACAGTGACACAGAAGGGAGTGACTGTGTAACGATCACGTGCGAGCAGTTGTGGTTTGCGCTCTAAATACAACATCTCCTACTATCTTCATAAGAAAACCTCCAGGTATGAGCAGAACTGAAATTAAACTATGCAAATGGTCAAACCCTTGGTATATACCAAGGTCTTTTAGAAAATCATACCTGCAACCGCTGAAACACTCCTGAGCGCAAGTTTCCAAACCCGTAGCGGCAGTTTGGGTTCAAGGCACTTTCTGGTACCTCTTCATAGGGGGACTGTTCAATTTCCCAATCAAACTCATCATCGTCATCTTCCACTCCTCCCTCAGAAACCTCAGAAGCACCTAAATATGTAAAGTACTAGTTCATTAAAGCACTAGATTTCCTTGGGGAAGAAAAAGTATAGGGAAAAAGTGTCTGCCCATGTACCCCAAAAGAATACTCCTGCTATTCTCTTTTTTTTTTTTGAAATATGTTAATGTATCATACTAGGTCCATTCTGGGTGTACTACATAATAATTTGATACTGGCAAACATTACAAAATGACCACCATCTGTCCCCATATAAAGTAATTACAATACTATTGACCTGATTCCCTATGCTGTATATTACATCCCCGTGGTTTCCTTATAAAACTGGAAGTTTGTATGTCTTAATCCCATTCACCTATTTTGCCCAGCCCTTACCTCACTATTCTTATTAGACAAAAAAAAAAAAAAGGAACCAAGCCAAAGTTCCATCAATGGTAGGATATATAAACAATAACATGATAAAAACAAACAGACCTCAGCTATACATGGATAAATCTCACAAAAATGTTAAGTGAAAGAAGCTAGACAACAAAGATCATTTACTGTAATGGATTATATATGCTACTGCTGCTGCTGCTAAGTCACTTCAGTCATGTCCGACTCTGTGCGACCCCATAGACGGCAGCCCACCAGGCTCCCCCGTCCCTGGGATTCTCCAGGCAAGAACACTGGAGTGGGTTGCCATTTCCTTCTCCAACACAGGAAAGTGAAAGTGAAGTCGCTCAGTCGTGTCCGACTCCTATCGACCCCATGGACTGCAGCCTACCAGGCTCCTCTGTCCATGGGATTTTCCAGGCAAGAGTACTGGAGTGGGGTGCCATTGCCTTCTCCGAATGGATTATATATATATTGATCCAATTCAAAAACAGGCAACACTGAAGGTGGTGGTTACCTTGGAGAGTCAGGAGTGAGAAATAACCAGGGTAAGATTCCAGGACATGGGAGATGTTCCACTTCTTTGACCTGGGTGGTGTTTGCTTTCTGCTTACACTGAATTGTAGGCTTCTGGTTTTAGCTCAAGAGGCCAATATTTTGCCAAACACATAGATGCTGCCTCAATTGGTCCCCAAAAATGACTGACCTACTGGTTTAACAGAGTTCTTTATGTCTTAAATTAAATGTCAACAAATGAACTATTTTCATATGGTGTGACATGATCTCCTCATCTTGTCATCTGAAGTATTTTCTCCTATTTCCTATGTGCTATATCCCTTTTCCCCGAGAAACACACAGCATTCCAAATATTCACTTACCTGCATTTCCTCCCAACTGCAATAAACATACCTATCTCTTCCACAAGTGGTTTTGCAGTCCTGGATTTTCTTGGTGCCAGCAGAGCAGTTAACATGTTCAGTCCTTCAAAATGTTGGCCAGGAGTTTCTTTGGGCAACCGAATGGTAAAAATTCCTTAAAGATAAATGGGTTCTATGTTTAGCTAAATTAAAATACTCAAACACTTCACAAACATACCTAAGAAACAGACATCTCAGAATTATCATTTTATTTCATAGAGCTCCAAAATTATGCCCTTATTACATAGTTAGTAAATAAAAATCAAGATAGGAAAAGGTTCAAATGAGGTTTTTCAGAACCACTGATTCAGCTGTCCTCTCTATGAGAAATTAATCTGTTAAGCTGCAAATGCTTAAATCTTACCCAATATCACATTCACCTACTGATAACATTAAAAGTTCAGGTCAAAAACACAATGGCCTGAGAAGGCAATAGCTTAGATTCAACTGTAGCTACTCATAAGATTTATTTCTAGCATGGGGGAGTGGGGGAGGCGGTGAAATCAAGATATCTAGTCCAATGAAGAACAACAAACTGTGGAAAATTCTTAAAGAGATAGGAATACCAGACCACCTGACCTGCCTCTTGAGAAACCTATATGCAGGTCAGGAAGCAACAGTTAGAACTGGACATGGAACAACAGACTGGTTCCAAATAGGGAAAGAAGTATCTCAAGGCTGTATACTGTCACTCTGCTTATTTAACTTATATGTAGAGTACATCATCAGAAATGCTGGGCTGGAAGAAGCACAAGCTGGAATCAAGATTGCCAGGAGAAATATCAATAACCTCAGATATGTAGATGACACCACCCTTATGGCAGAAAGCGAAGAAGAACTAAAGAACCTCTTGATGAAAGTCAAAGAGGAGAGTGAAAAAATTGGCTTAAAGCTCAACATTCAGAAAACGAAGATCATGGCATCTGGTCCCATCACTTCATGGGAAATAGATAGGGAAACAGTGAAAACAGTGACAGACTTTATTTTTTGGGGCTCCAAAATCACTGCAGATGGTGACTGAAGCCATGAAATTAAAAGGCGCTTACTCCTTGGAAGAAAAGTTATGACCAACCTAGACAGCATATTAAAAAGCAGAGACATTACTTTGCTGACAAAGGTCCATCTAGTCAAAGCTATGGTTTTTCCAGTAGTCATGTATGGATGTGAGAGCTGGACTATAAAGAAAGCTGAGTACTGAAGTACTGATGCTTTTGAACTGTGGTGTTGGAGACGACTCTTGAGAGTCCCTTGGACTGCAAGGAGATTCAACCAGTCCATCCTAAAGGAAATCGGTCCTGAATATTCATTGGAAGGACTGATGCTGAAGCTGAAACTCCAATACTTTGGCCACTTGATGCGAAGAAATGACTCATTTGAAAAGACCCTGATGCTGGGAAAGATTGAAGGTGGGAGGAGAAGGGGACAGAGGATGAGATGGTTGGATGGCATCACTGACTCAACGGACATGGGTTTGAGTAAACTCCGGGAGTTGGTGATGGACAGGGAGGCCTGGTGTGCTGCAGTCCATGGGGTCACAAAGAGTCGGACATGACAGAGCAACTGAACTGAACTGAATCCAATGAAGAATAGCAGCCATTTCAAATATACACAAAATCTTAAATAAGGCAATGATGGCTTGATAAAGTTCTTTGATATCTCAAGAGATATATCCCTAAAGCCTGTCTAATACAAGCCCAAATTCCATCTATGTACTTCTTTTTTTCCCTTGACAGGGTTTATCACCTTCATCTAGGTTCCTCTATGAATAGATTACATTATTCACTACTCTTACATTTTAAAACGGACGTGAGTCTGAGTGAACTCCGGGAGTTGGTGATGGACAGGGAGGCCTGGCATGCTGTGATTCATGGGGTCGCAAAGAGTCGGACACAACTGAGCGACTGAACTGAACTGAACTACCTCTTTCAGTGCACTTAGCCATATTCTAATATATCAAACACAACTAAATCCAAATATTTCCACATATTTAACCTTCCTAAACCCCCATTTACTTTCAAAATTTAATAACTGTGCTTCAGTATGCACCTTATCTGCAATTAAAAGTGGATTTACTACCTAGAAAGGCAGTTTCATTGTACTTCATCACATCAGTTATACTGTGTTATGGGTTAGAACTTTGTCATTTAACTCTTTCATTCCATCTTTCCTCCATTACCCTAGCTCATTGAGGTCAATATTCACTGAATAAATCACACAACAGTACACAAGGTATTCTTATTCCAGATTCACTGATAAAGGAAAATCCAGTGACTTCTACAGAAGGAAAATAAATGGTTTCAAGATAAGCTGAAATGAAGGGCTTATCAATGAAGAGAAGAAAATTCATAAAAGCTTCTGCACATCAAAGGAAACTATTAGCAAGGTGAAAAGACAGCCTTCAGAATGGGAGAAAATAATAGCAAATGAAGCAACCGACAAACAACTAATCTCAAAAATATACAAGCAACTCCTACAGCTCAACTCCAGAAAAATAAACGACCCAATCAAAAAATGGGCCAAAGAACTAAATAGACATTTCTCCAAAGAAGACATACAGATGGCTAACAAACACATGAAAAGATGCTCAACATCACTCATTATCAGAGAAATGCAAATCAAAACCACTATGAGGTACCATTTCACACCAGTCAGAATGGCTGTGATCCAAAAGTCTACAAATAATAAATGCTGGAGAGGGTGTGGAGAAAAGGGAACCCTCTTACACTGTTGGTGGGAATGCAAACTAGTACAGCCACTATGGAGAACAGTGTGGAGATTCCTTAAAAAACTGGAAATAGAATTGCCTTATGATCCAGCAATCCCACTGCTGGGCATACACACTGAGGAAACCAGAAGGGAAAGAGACACGTGTACCCCAATGTTCATCGAAGCACTGTTTATAATAGCCAGGACATGGAAGCAACCTAGATGTCCATCAGCAGATGAATGGATAAGAAAGCTGTGGTACATATACACAATGGAGTTTACTCAGCCATTAAAAAGAATACATTTGAATCAGTTCTAATGAGGTGGTTGAAACTGGAGCCTATTATACAGAGTGAAGTAAGCCAGAAGGAAAAACATAAATACAGTATACTAACGCATATATATGGAATTTAGAAAGATGGTAACAATAACCCTGTGTACGAGACAGCAAAAGAGACACTGATGTATAGAACAGTCTTATGGACTCTGTGGGAGAGGGAGAGGGTGGGAAGATTTGGGAGAATGGCATTGAAACATGTAAAATATCATGTAAGAAACGAGTTGCCAGTCCAGGTTCGATGCACGATACTGGATGCTTGGGGCTAGTGCACTGGGACGACCCAGAGGGATGGTATGGGGAGGGAGGAGGGAGGAGGGTTCAGGATGGGGAACACATGTATACCTGTGGTGGATTCATTTTGATATTTGGCAAAACTAATACAATTATGTAAAGTTTAAAAATAAAATAAAATTAGAAAAAAAAAAAAGAAAATTCAATCAGTCTTTAAAAGTCCAATATGGACAGTTTCTCTCTCACCTACACGTAATTATATTTTAAGATTGAAAATAGTAATGGAAAAAAAGAATATATATATATCTGAATCACTTTGCTGTATACCTGAAACTAACAACACTGTAAATCAATTATGCTTAAACAAAAAATACATTTTTAAAATTCTAAAAAAAACTGTCTTAGAAACATTTGACTCACAGCTTACAAACATCATCCACTTCTTTTCTAATCAGTCACTTCCCACAATCTAACTTTAATTTTTAAACACTTACTAAATGTAGGGAGAAGTAGGAAATAAAACTTTCAGAAAACAGAGCCAGAGTATTTAACTAATTAAACTTTAAAGAACAATGTGAAGTATAATTTAAAGGACTGGGGAAACTGTAACTGTTAAGAAATCCATGAATAACAGGCACTGGACATTAAGAAACAATAAAGAGGGACAGGGACAGACTGCACTCGCCATTCACCTAAAGGTCACCATAACATGAGATTATTACGGAGCTACACCAACATGAAGAATTCAAAGAAAAAAACCTAACAGAAAATTCTAAGGGCAATACCTTTATCTGCATCATAGGATCCCTGCTCATTTCCATTTTCTACAATTCTTCCAGGAAGGGTTAACCTGCAGATGTAACAAAAGGTCTCATGAAGTCCTTAAATTACAAAGCATCATGAAGCATGATAGTAAGCATCAAGCACTGAAATCTAGCAACCATTTAAAAAGATATTCCTCAGCATTTAAATTTTATAAACTAAATAACTTATATTTCTTCCCTAGCTAAGAAAAGAGGAATCAGAGATGACTCATTTTTCTGTTTGAATAGGCACTAGTCACTGATAAAACACTTAAAAAAGAAAAGCCACAATAAATACTAGCTATCACTACTCTTATAGTACTTTCCCTTCCTAATATGAGTTATTTATATACCTGATGACTGACACAGGATGGGCTCAATAAAAGTATACTAATTGGCTTCCAAAAAGAAAAGAAACAAAAAAAAAAATGAGAAAGAATAAAGAACCAACAAAACCAATTGTTTATATTGGGTAAATCACTACTTTTTTAAAAAGAAGGCAGAAAGCAAAAGTGTTTTTTTTGTAAATCTCATTATTACTGTATAGGGATTTCCCCCTCTTTCCTGCTAAAGGACATGAACTGATTTCCCTGTTCCCAGTTTTACTCTGGGTCAATCAATGCTCTAACTGAGGCCCCAAAAGAATTTTTCTAAAACAGAAATCTGTCACTTCTCTACAATGAAAGCTTCCATGACTGCTTGATATTGGGTAGACAATTTAAATTCACCCATACTATATATGAGGCCAGATCCATTCCACTCCAAACTTAAAAATATGAACCTACTTTCCTCCCACACCCCCCTCCTTCTTGTTCCCTATTCTAACACCATCATCATGATCATCATCATCCATCTTAGCAGACCCCAAAAGGTACAGGGCTTTACCCCTACTTACCTTTGATCGTAATGTTTCCTGAAGCTATAACACATTTTTGAAACAAAAATCCCTTCTAAACCTAGCATAAAAATTCAGGTATGAATAAATTTGTTATACAATGGATACAAATATGAACTTTACCTTCAGAGTCTAAATTAAGTCCATTTGTGGACTTAATTCCAAGTTGTGCCATTTACTAGCTCTGTAACTTTCTTTGTACCACAAGTTAATTAACTTCAAAGTTCATATTCATCATTTATAAAATGTGAAAAATAACAGAATCTATCTGAGGGTTACTGTGAGAAAGAAAGGATAATACAAAAAGCTTAGTGGCTAGTACAATAGGCAAGCGTTCGGAAAATGTAAACTATTATTATCATCTCCCTTCTAAGCTCTTTGTAAGTACAGAGTTAAATTCTTAATGCATGATGGCGAAACAGTATTTGCTAACAAATCTACCTTCCCTGCTATACACTCAGTTTCTCAAGGAGAGGGGTGAGGTTTTATTCATCTCTGGTATACTGTAGCAAACTGCATTTCCAAAGATGACCTATCTCACATCATTCCTCCCAATAATGCAATCTATGTCCCCTCCCCTTAAAACTGAGTGGGCTTCTAGAATTGTTTTACCTGAAACAAAGCATTATAGCAGAAGTGACACTGTGATTTCTGAGGTTAGGTTATAAAAGATGATATGGATTCTGCCTTGCTCCCGGAAATATTTACTCAAAAATTTCAGCTGTCATGGTAGGGATGTAACTCCCTGCAGGAATCACAAGTGAGACCACACAGGGAGGTCCTGAGACCACATGAAAAGAGATTCTCTCCTTCACCTACCCTGTAAGTCCCCAGCTGCTTTAGCCCTTCCTGTCCCAGGTCCAGCCATGCATGACTAAAGACCTTAAGCCAGAACAGTTCAGCCAAGCTCTTACCAAACTCCTAAGGCACAAAAATCAACAGAGGGAGTTAAAGAATTGTTATTTTACACAGGTTTGATTGGTTATTGGCAGCAGATAATTGCAACAATATGCTCCCTTAATAAATAATAATACCTACCATTTATTGAATATGTAATTATCAGGCACAGTAATAAGGATTATACATGCATTATCTCAAACCTCACATCAGCTCTTTAAATCACTAATATTAGTCCCACTTAACAGACTAGAAAACTTACTGAGACTGAATAACTTGCCAAAAGTCACAGAACTATAAGTGTGCTGACACCCATATGTACCCAACACCCAAGCCTCTGCTACTCAAGGAATGGATAAATTTGTATAAAAAGTACTGTATAAACTCCTTCACATTACTTAATTTTATCATCCTATCTCATTTAAGATCTTTTCTCTGAGCCCTTATCTGCAACATGAGTATATAACAAAACCTACTTTGTAAGACTGTCCTAAAATCAAGTGAGTCACATAAAGCACTAACTAGGAGTAAAATGTCAATAAATGTTTGCTAACATCATCATCTTCTTCCCATTCTTCATGTTTTGGCTTTAATATCACCTCTTCAAACAGGCTTTCCCTGGTCAATTTGTATAAATCCAGACACTCTTTTATACAACATATTCAAGTAGGTAGATTAAGTTAAGGCCAAAGGAATACCTGAGCAGAACAGGTTCAGGCCAAGTACTTAATAGCTTAACTCAAGAAGAATGTCTGCACTAGAAATGTACTTGGGCAGGAAGGGTAGGCTGGAACTACACTTGAATGAGAAAGATGAGGGGATTGGATTTTCACTCGGTAGAAAGGAGAAAAGAAAGTACTGACAATGTTGAGAAAGAATAATATGGCAGTGTCTTCTAAAATGTTTTCTAAATAATGATGCCTATCTCTGAGGATTCTTAACCACTGGACCACCAGGGAAGTCAAAAACTAAGATCATGGCATCTGGTCCCATCACTTCATGGGAAATAGATGGGGAAACAGCAGACTTTATTTTTGGGGTCTCCAAAATCACTGCAGATGGTGACTGCAGCCATGAAATTAAAAGACGCTTACTCCTTGGAAGGAAAGTTATGACCAACCTAGATAGCATATTCAAAAGCAGAGACATTACTTTGCCAACAAAGGCCCCTCTAGTCAAGGCTATGGTTTTTCCTGTGGTCATGTATGGATGTGAGAGTTGGACTGTGAAGAAAGCTGAGAGCCGAAGAATTGATGCTTTTGAACTGTGGTGTTGGAGAAGACTCTTGAGAGTCCCTTGAACTGCAAGATCCAACCAGTCCATTCTAAAGGAGATCAGACCTGGGTGTTCATTGGAAGCACTGATGCTAAAGTTGAAACTCCAATACTTTGGCCACCTCATGCCAAGAGTTGACTCATTGGAAAAAACTCTGATGCTGGGAGGGATTGGGGGCAGGAGGAGAAGGGGACGACAGAGGATGAGATGGCTGGATGGCATCACCGACTCGATGGACATAAGTTTGAGTGAACTCCGGGCGTTGGTGATGGACAGAGGCCTAGCGTGCTGCGATTCAATGGGATCGCAAAGAGTCGGACACGACTGAGCGACTGAACTGAACTGAACTGATCTCCAAGAATCGCTATCCAGGTCAAATGAGATAATGCACACAAGCACTTAATCCTTCACTTAAACGCACTGCTTGCCCCACCACACGAGGGGGAGAAGAGGTCAGCTGTTACCACTGATGTTACGGTTCTGCAGGGAGAAAAATGCAAACAAACAAGAGCTGAAGGTCCCTCCCTGAGGCTTGCGGGATGACAACGACAATGAAGGGGTAAAATTAGAGAAGAACCAAACAACGAAGAGGTGAAGGAGACTATGGCATCAGTCGGACCAAGAAAGGCGAAAATTTCAGGGAAGAGAAAGCGTCAGCCAGGAGGTCGGCGAACAGGACGTGGACTGAAAAAGTCAAACCGACAGGTTAGTAGGGAAGGCAGCGTGAGCTGTCTCAGGACAAGGAGGACTAACGCAGAGCGAAAAGGAAACAGGAAAAGGGACAAGAACTAGGGCGACAGGACAAAAACAGGAAAGGCGATTATGGTCCCAAACTCTGCGTTCTAAAGTGGCTCCGGAATCTCTTCCAGGCGGGGATGTAAGAAGATATAAGAAACAATAAGCTTCTGCAGCATTCAGAGCGCAAGCCCGAAAGAGTTCGCTTCCTCGGCACCTGCTGCTGGTACCTCGGAAAAAGGCAGTCGCGATGCCGAGAAGTCCTCCCTCGATAAGCAGTTATCTAATGAATGAATAAATGAATCCCCAAAACATGCTCTTCCCAGAGCCAAACACCCGGAACTCGCCTGAGAAAGTACGGCTTGGCGTAGAATTTGAAATCGACTCCCTCGAAATAGACATCGAACTCAGAGACTCGGGCGTAAGGCACGCGGATGGCAACAGTCAGGAAGTCGGGGTCCTGGCTAAGATCGAACGCCGGAGTCAGCATCACCACGCCGAACTCGGGCGCCCAAGTCGACCACTCTCGCAGCCGCCGCGGGCCTGCCACTGAAACTCTCCAAGAAGTACCCACGCGCTGGTACCCGCTGTTAGACACGGTGCTTCCGGCTCTAGGCGGAAGTGCGCGTGCGTGCAAGAGGAAATCCCGCCTCGCGCCGGTTTCCATGAAGACGGGACGCTGTGCGCTTGGAGCTAGAGAAGGGACCGGAGGAGTGAGGCTTTGTGCGCAGAAATTGAACCCAGGGCATAACTTGCAAGAACCCGGGCAAGAATCCACCTCAGAGCCACTAAGCTTCTTTGAGGGTTATGAGTCGGACACGACTGAAGCGACTTAGCAGCAGCAGCAGAGATGATTTTAACGGCATTGGCTTTGCAGGCAGTGAAACCTGCGTTTAAATTCTTTCTTTCCAATACCCAGAATTACGACTTTGAGAAAGTTACAGAACCTCTCTATGCTTCAGATATCTCTTCTATAAAATAAGGTTAGAAACCTAGCCTCGTAGAAACGGTGTGAGGATAGCATGCATTTGTGCATGTTAAGCTCTAACAAGGTTCCCGGCAAGTTGTCGAGGCTCGGTGTGTTGGAGCAGTCACCGCAGAAACCACAGAAACACCGTTACTGTGGTTTTCCTTAGTTCTCACTTGCCTTGTCAGTAACTCCCCTTTCTCCCTCTCCTTCATTCTCTACCGATTTCTATCTCCTCCTCTTTCCCTCCATGCCTCTCTCCCTCTGTCCGTTTCTGCCACTTTTCTCCTTTTCCTAACTCCTTAATTGAACAGAATTTGCTCGTTTAGTGAACGTCCATTCCACTCATCTCTTTTAATCTACACCACGAATGCCGAAGAACACGACTCACAAAGGTTAAGCAATATGTCTTACAATCATGCATTTTACAATTACCAAAATCCGTAACATCTGACTCTTAAACCGTATTAGTGTCTGCAATGACGAATAGCAAAGCCTCTGTACTTTCTCCTCTTTCCTTTTCTCACTTTTCTCCTTACACTTATTCGAGGTCCTCTTTTCTGTCTTTTTTATTTCTCTTCCTTGTATTTCTCCTTTTTATTCTGGCCATACTCTCTCAATGCCTCTCCCACTAGGCTCTCTCCTCCCCTGCATATTCCCTTGGCCTTCCTTCCCTCTCATTTTATTTCTGGTTATTCCACCAGTTACTAGAATAGTCCAAGAAATGTTTTTATTTCCTGATTTTAAATATCAGTGAAAGGCAAGTGAAAGTCATCTCTGGAGACAGTGGATCAGATAACCTAAAAAACCTTTTCAACCTCCAACTTTTTATGAGTCTTGAAAATTAATTAGGACTCAGCACATCAATAGGAGTAAATAAAATTAAAAATTCAAAATAAAAATCAATCTGCTTAAATCTGGGAGTTTTTTGTTTGTTTGTTTGTTTTAATTGGAAGCTAATTACTTTACAGTGTTGTGGTGGGTTTTGCCATACACTGACATGAATCAGCCCTGGGTGTACATGTGTCCCACCATCCTGAACCCCCCTCCCACTTCTCTCCCCACCCTATCCCTCTGGGTTGTCCCAGAGGACCAGCGTTGGGTGCCCTGCTTCACACATCCAATTTGCACTGGTCATCTATTTTACATATGGTAGTATACATGTTTCAATACTATTCAATGCCATCATCTCACCCTCACCTTCTCCCACATAGTCCAAAAGTCTGTTCTTTAAAAAAAAAAAAAAAGTCTGTTCTTTACGTCAGTGTCTCTTTTGCTGTCTTGCATATAGGGTCATTGTTACCATCTTTCTAAATTCCATATATATATGTGTTAATATACTGTATTGGTGTTTCTCTTTCTGGCTTACTTCACTCTGATAATAGGCTCCAGTTTCATCCACCTCATTAGAACTGACTCAATGCGTTCTTAAATCTGAGAGTTTTAATAAAGACAAGAGGTTTATGTTAAACAATTTAAAAAGTACTCTGCCCATTCATCTATTGCTTGGGGAGCAGAGGGATTAATTGAATTGACTGAATACTCACTATGTGCCAGCACTGCACCATATCCTTTATAATGATCTCATTTTTCCATTCTGACAGCTCTGTGAACTAGGGATTACATATCCCCATAGTGTGCACAAGATTACAGTTAGTGAGTGGTGCAATGAGAATTGAAACCCAAGTGAGTCTGATTCCTGAGCTCAAGCTCTAAAATACTATAGAGTTGGCTCCCAATATACTACCTCCTACCCAGCTTGTTTCCCATTGTGAGCACAAGTCTTCCTGCTTTAGACCATATTTAGCCCTACAAATAACACGTGCTCTATAATGAAAATGAAGTGATGCAAACATGGAATTAGTGTAGCCCTCAAAAAATCCCTTGAGATAGGCCTTTGGCTGGCTCATTCCAAATTAGCTTCTCTAAAAAGAATCTTTACATCTGCCATGGGACCTCATTCCTGGAGGTCACAAGGATTAATATTTTTAAATTATTAATGCCAAAGAATTAACTGATGCTGAAGCTACACCTGAGGAAAGTCTATTTGAAAGCACTTTACACAGTAGATCTACGTATTTCCTGGATGTTTTACTTTTTGTTTGGCAACACACACAGACAAATTGTTGCAATACAGATAAACAGACCATAAGGTACATTGCTGCTGTTATGTATTTATTCAAAATATATATTGCATTCGCTATATCACAAATACTGATATATATATATATATATATATATATATAAAACAGGGATTTATGACTTTATTTGCAAGTCATAGTTCACTCTATTGGGACTTCTAATTAATGGTTAATTACACAAGTGAAAAGTTCATTCTCTTTTTTAAAAAACAGAATATTACAGAAAAATTCCCTTGACTGCTGTCTCACTTTGGTTATTTCTCCTGCTTCATCAAGAATAACCCCTCTAGCCACTCTTGCAGAGATTTTTAGATTTCTATATACATTTCTAAGTACCCTGTTACTTTATGTCTCTAATGCTTGGGGAGCATTATCACACTATAAATGAATATCTGCAACACTAGTTTATTGTTTTTCTTGGGTTCTTTTTCAGGCACATCAATATTGGTTCAAAGATCCAGTTGAATTCTTATTTCTAGGTATAGACAATGCTTGAAAATAAAGGCATCATTTCAACATTTCATGTTAACTCTGCTTTGGAGGGAAGAAAACAAGAATGAAAATGTTCATCTTTTTTGAGCATTCAAAGTTGCCAGGGGTTTGTTTGTTTTTCCATTGTTTTAAGCCTTATTTTTGGATGGCCTTTCACTATTTTAAAAATAGCTTTTTTCCTGTGATCAGTTTGGTGGTCTTCCCAGGTAGCTCAGCGGGTAAAGAATCTGCCTGCAAAAAAAAAAAAAGAATCTGCCTGCAATGCAGGAGATGCTAGTTCGATTCCTGGGTCAGGAAGTTTCCCTGGAGAATGGATAGGCTACCCATTCCAGTATTCTTGGGCTTCCCTGATGGTTCAGATGGTAAAGAATCTGCCTGCAATGCAGGAGACTTGGGTTTGACCCCTGGGTCGGGAAGATCCCTTGGAGGAGGGCATGGCAACCTACTCTAGTATTCTTGCCTGGAGAATCCCTTGAACAGAGGAACCTTGCGGGCTACAATCCATAGGGTCACAAAGAGTTGGACAAGACCTAAGCAACTTAGCATGCACAAGCATGCATATAACCTGCCATCTCTGATTGAATTAAATTATCCCCTCTTTTAGTCTAATAACTTGATTGTGATCCACATGATTCAAAATTAAATGTTAATTTAAAAATATTTTCTAAGAACAATCCCAGTTGCAGCCCTATTACAAAATTCTACTATTAGAAATCTTTTAATGGTGAAGTCCCCCTTGCTTCCAGAAGGTGGCAGGCGCTTAGGCAAGTAAGACAATGTTAATGAAGAACAGAGTTTTAATCTATGTTGGAAATAGCTTCCTGTATAAGCTGTTTATAACTCTAGTTCATTCTCTGAGCCATTTTTGGGAGATGGTGGGATCTTATACAGAACTTGCAAACTACACTTTAACCACTGTTATTATTTTGGCACATATCTTTTATGACTGTCAGTGTATTCATAAAATTCATTAAAAGTATCTTCCTACTCATAAAAAGTACAGAGAGAATTTAAACAAAAATGGTATCATACCTTATTTTTTCATTATTTCCACCCAACATGGCATTATATCTAGTATTTCATTTGACTGTTTTTTGGCAAGAATATTTTACCATAACTGTACCTTCCTTATTTATCACTGTTATTGTTAATTCTTAAGAAGTGAACAGGGGCACTCTTTCTGCCCCCTTCTGATGCCTATGTCAGAAGCTTTCTCTATCTCTTTTATACTTTAATAAAACTTTATTACACAGAAGCTCTGAGCAATCAAGCCTCGTCTCTGGCCCCAGATTGAATTCTTCTCCTCCGGGGGCCAAGAATCCCGGTGTATTCTCGTGATTCAACAACAACCTTTCATCTTGGGGGCTCTTCCGGGATCCTTCAGGACAAGATAGCAGTTCTTTTGTTTGGGATGGAAAGCGTGGTGACTGCTGAACAGGTTTTGGAAGCAAAATGTCTCCCCCAGGGAACCAGTGCTCAGTTAGCAGAGCTTGTGGCTCTGACCCGAGCTCTAGAGTTAAGCAAAGGGCAGCGGATAGGCCTGATAATCTATGTGAGTCTACTTCTGCTGACTCCAAATATCCTGAGTCTGCTGTTGGATCCTCAAGACAATGTCTTCCTGTCCTGGGCTCACTCCTATGTTACATTCCATAATCGGTCTAACTGCTGGGTCTGCGGAGCGCTCCCCTGTTCATCAGTGGAAGGCTTCCCGTGGTGGACATCCCCACTTCAAGGAAAAGACTTTCTCCAAGTCTGTGAATACCTTCGACAACAATCACATGCGATGCCTCTTCTTCATCTGATGACATCTACCAACCCTAAAATGGACTGGTGCAACTTTGTACTCTAACTATGGACATAATGTGAATTTTAACTTTGATTCCTCAATTGCCTCACTTTGGGAGACATTAACTAGTTCCCCATGGTGGAGAACTATCTTAATTACAATAATTCTGGTTGTTTTGTTCTTGCTGTTTGCTCCCTGCATCTGTAATTGTATAACTGGATTTGTTTCTAGCCGCATGAAAGCTTTTAAGTTACAAATGGTTGCTCAAACTCCTGCTACTGCTGTAGCTTCCTCCAACTAATATTTGGGGCCCCTGGATCAGATATCCTCAATATGAGGATTAGGAGAATGTTGCCTCACCAATTTAGGGACAACACCCCTTGTCAGCTCGGAAGCAGTTATGGAACGAGAACGACGCCCCTTTTCCCTAGGCAACATAATTCTCCTAAAAGAAAAGGGGGGAATGAGAGAGTCATTTCCTAGGCAGATTGATAGGGAGTCTAGGGGTCCCCAAGGAGAGAGGGGTCTGGAATTCTCAAGGAGGAAGAAAGGACAAACTTTTTTTCTTTCTCCACATTCCTTAGGATTATATAACAATAATGTATCTTGCCTAAGGACAGTCTTTGGATTCAACCTTCTGTTATCTTAAAATGTTAATTATGGGAGTAGACCTGGTCTTTACAAGGATGTATCTTGCCTGAGGACCGTGTCATCTTAAAATGTAAATTATGGGAGTAGGTCTGATGAGGTCTTTACAACCTCCAGATATTCTTTGGATTATATAACTTCATTGTTAACACTAGCAAGCGGGTACTCTTTCTGCCCCCTTCTGATGCCTATGTCAGAAGCTTTCTCTATCTCTTTTATACTTTAATAAAACTTTATTACACACACACATAAAAAGAAGTGAACAAAGTGATGATTTGTTTCAAGAGGGGAAAAAAAGTGAGACCAATAGAATCATAAGCAAAGATCAGAAAACTAGAATAAAAATACAAAAGTTAGAATACAAACTAGATAACCCATTTTGAAATTTGAAAAACAACTATCCTTCTATATACAGTGGGACTAGATAATCTGAAGTTTTGCAATTTTGAGCTATAAACTATTTCTAAGAGGGCTTGGATGAATTCCTGGATAGCAAGCAAGCGTTAGCAGCTCAATCATGTCCAACTCTTTGCAAAGCTATGAACTGTAACCCACCAGGCTCCTCTGTCCATGGAATTCTTTAGGAAATAACACTGAAGTAGGTAGCCATTCCTTTCTCAAGGGGATCTTCCCAACCCAGGGATCGAACCTGGGTCTCCCTGCATTGCAGGTGGATTCTTTACAATCTGAGCCACCAGAGAAGCTCTGAAATTTGGATTGTAAAAGAGGATTAAGGGATGGGGACCTAACAGGGTACATGAGCATGAGTTGGACACTGGTGATGTGCCCAGTGTTTTTTAAACCCCTTTATTGTTAAGCACAACTATTTTTTATCTTTGCACCAGTCTTTCAGCCTATTCAAGTTACAGCTGTTAGAAGAGCACAGTGTTAGCAATAAAAGAGCACAGTCATGGGTATTTCAGTTAAGACTTAGTCCAATTCCAATTGTATACAAGCTCAATAAAGTTCTGGAAAAAAACTAAAACAGTTACAGATAATCCTAGGGTGTTTTTTGTTTTGTTTTGACATTTTTTGTGCAGGGTTTGGCTAAGGGCTTAGCAACATACATTCCAAGATGCTAGTCCCATTCCATTTGATGAAATACAGACCACGGGGAAAATGCTAACCAAATTGCACTTTGAGCTTCCTTTATTGTTTTCTATCGTATATATAAAAGACATCTACAGAAGGTACTGTTTTGATGCCCTGCCCAGGTGTTCTTTATGGACCCAGGAGGCCCATCTGTACCTGGCCACAAACATTTAGGATGACCTCTTCTCCAAAGACTTTCCTTAGTTCAGGGTTTCTCCACCTCAGGTATTTGGAGCCAACTAATTCTTTGTTGTGGGGAGCCCGCCTGCGTATTGTGAGATGTTTAGCAGCATCCCTGACCTCTTATTTCTCAATTCCAATACCAACCCTGCTATTGTGACAACCACAAATATCTCCAGACTTTGCCAAATGTCTCTTAGGAGACCAAATAGGCCATAGTTGAGAACGACTGCCCTAGATTGATGGAAGACTCCCAGAAGTAACTATCGCCGCCGCCGCCACCTACCCCAGATCCACAACCATAAGGATTATTATGGGGTACAGAAGACTGCCTTAAAGGGCAGATGACTCCAGTGTGGCTTACACCCCAGAATTCTTAAGGGCAAATTTTCCCTGAGCCCACATCTTTGCTCAGCTTCTCCCCTTTCCCTTTCCTTCACTTCCTTCCTTACAGATTTCTCCTGAGTAATACCCCCACAGTAAGTCACATGCATCGGAATCTCTGTCTCAGGCTCTACTTTTAGGGAATAAGTTGAGGGTACCTGACCTATGTATACAGCTTGAGGAACCTCTTACCATTCCTTACAGTCCTTCAAAACTGCTGGAGAAAAGTTATCTACAATATCTACAGAGAATACATGATACACGTTTTTATGTTACTCTTTTCAAAGTTCTTATAATCCAACTATCCTTAACAGAACTAATCTTTTCCTTAATTCACAGAGAACGTGTTTTTAGTCCTTCATGCAGAAATCATTTAAATGTACCTCTTTTGGCAGCAAAGACTGTGATGGGATTGTAAATTTGTACAACTACCTTGGACAAGAGTCCCTTGAACAGCAAGGAGATCCAACCAGTCCATTCTAAAGGAAATCAGTCCTGAATATTCATTGGAAGGACTGATGCTGAAGCTGAAACTCCAATACTTTGGCCACCTGATGCAAAGAGCTGACTCATTTGAAAAGAGCCTGATGCTGGAAAAGATTGAAGATGGGAGGAGAAGGGGACGACAGAGGATGAGGTGGTTGGATGGCATCACCAGCTCTATGGACATGAGTTTGAGTAAACTCCAGGAGTTGTTAATGGACAGGGAGACCTGGCATGCTGCAGTCCATGGGGTTGCAAAGAGTCGGACACGACTGAGAACTGAACTGAACTGAAGTGAACCTGAAAAAATTGTTTGGCAGTATTACTAGAACTAAACATATGTATGCCCTAGCACCCTACAATTCCTCTCTTTGATACATAACAGAAATGAGTGGTAATTGTCCATTAAGAGACAGGCACAGGAAAGTTCAGAGATGTATTATCCATTACATGCTACACTAGATACAATTCAAGTGCCCATCAAGAGTAGACAAATTGTGGTATACTTACTCAGTATTGCTAAACAGAAATAAGAAAGAATGGACTATAGCTATACACAACATGTAGAATCACGTAGGCATGTTAAGTTAAAAAGACCAGATCCAAAAGAAGATGGAGTATTGTTATTTAGTCACAAAGTTGTATCTAACTCTTTTGAGATCCCATGGACTGTAACCTGCCAGGCTTCTCTGCCCATGGGATTTCCCAGGCAAGAATACCGGAGTGGGTTTCCATTTCCTTTTCCAAGGGATCACCTCCACCCAGGGATCAAACCTGCATCTCCTACATTGGCAGGCAGATTCTTTACCGCTGACCCACAGCAAAACCATAAAATAAAGCCATTTGCAACAACATGATTGGACCTAGGGATTTTCATACTAAGTAAGATAAAGACAAATATGTGGCATCACTTATATGTGGAAACTAAAAAATAATGACATGAATGAACTTATTCACAAAACAGAAGTAGACTCACAGACATAGAAAACAAACAGGGTTACTGAAAAGTAAAAGAAGGGAGATAAATTAGGAACCATTTGAAACCATTTGGAACTAATGGATACACACTTGTATGTATAAAATAGGTAAACAACAAGGATCTACTGTATAGCAACTATATTCAATATCTTGTAATAATCTAAAATGGAAACAAATCTGAAAAAAGAACAAATATATACGAACCACTTTGCTATACACCTGAAACTAACACAGTACTGTAAATCAATAAAATTTCAATTTTTTAAAAAGGTGAAAAGTTTAAAAAATCCAAAAAACAGATACCCTCTGCCTTTTTAAGTAATAAAATCAAGCAGATAAGAGAGTTATTAAAGAACATTTATATGTCAGGGGAAAAAAGACTAGAATCAAAAGAGTTCATACTAGATATTTCCATTTATAGGAAGTTCAAAACAGGCAAAACTTAATCCATGATCATAGATGTGAGAACAGTTATTACTTTTGAGGGGATGGTTACTGACTAGGAGGAGGTGTGAGAAAGCCTGCTGGGTGCTGAATATTTAATCTATAGCTTGATTTGGCTGAGAATTATGTGGATATATATACAGATGAAAATTCAGAGAGCCATACACATATATAAGATTAAGCAACTTACTGTATGAAATTTATCAATATATAATAAAATAAATCCTGCGCATGACTAGAAAACGATCAGAAGTGATGACTCATGCCTGGATGCTGGGAATATAGACTGCTGATGGCTCACAGTCATGTCCTTCAGAGGGCATTGTCCTTGATTGCAGAGTAGTGCCTCATCCAAAATTACTCACTTCCATGAGGCTAATGCAGGATATAAAGGTCCTGGGTTCCCTACCTCAGATGGGAGAAGTAACTGAAAGCCATCCCGGCTCCAGGGCTCCCTGCAGAATTGGCAGAGGCCTTGGTTGCAGTGGCACTGTGGGCCTCTGTCCTGTGCCTCTTTCTCTTTGCAGGTGGGTCTCCAAAGAGCACCCCCTCCAAAACCATCTGCACTCAGTGGTCCTTCTTAGAGTCTGTTCCCAGGAGCCCTAGTATAAGATGCTGTTCGTGCCACAGGTCTACTCTTCCAAATAGACTGGAGTGCCCACTTTACTTTCAATATCAACATTCTTAAAATTAACTCAACAGCCTCCTTGATTTTTCTGCAGTGTCATTTCCTGGTGTTCCTTCACCAAGGGGTCTGGAAGCCATGAATTTGCCAATATTTTTTTTTTTTTTCTGGCATCTCGTTTCATAGATGACATTTCACATGTTTCAATGCCATTCTCCCAAATCTTGCCACCCTCTCCCTCTCCCACAGAGTCCATAAGCCTGTTCTATACAATATTTTTTAAAAACTGTTGCCAAGACTCTCTTTCTTCCTGAATGCCTTTTGATTATTGCAGTCACTCAGAAGAAAACTAACCTTCTGAAGAAAACACTAAGCTAAACTATGAGCTCTAAGGAGGAGGAAAATAGGTCCCCTGCAATTTGAAACAATTTCTGTTGATTATGTCTATTGTAAATTCTTTATAAGTACTTCTCTATGAAGTTGATATAAGTATTTCTCTGTAAAGTTGAAGTAGCATAACTGGATAATTTTATGTTATTTTCCCAGGGGAGTTCATGTTAATTATCTTTTTCCTAAATAAAAGTACATCCTTTTCAACCAGAGGCCATGGCATTTGGAATGTAGGTAGTAATTATGTCATTGTCAATGGTGCATAATCAAGACATAGCCTTGAAACCTTCTCCCAATCTTCTCCCTTGGCTTTTCTCCATTCTGCACTCCGGTTTTTGCAACATTTCTAAGTGTTCATTCATCCCTCAATTTCTACTTACACTTATTTTTCCTACATTGACATTTTCTCTGCTTCAAATCAATATTTTTCCTTATGGGTTTTGTTTATTTACACTCATCTTGCTTTGTCACTTCAGTAGTTAACAACATTTTTATGGTGATTTTTGAAAATCATAATTTGTAGCCAATTAAGTGCCTTCTCTCTTTATATAAAACATGAAGAAATAAGAAAATTTAAATTTCTGTCTTCATGGCATCAGAGGTCTCCAACCAGTGAGAACAGAACCTGTTGCCTTCATTATCACAGCTTATGGAATTTTTTTTTCATCCTGGAAAATAATGCTTATGCTCTTTTCTTTGCCTCTAGGTAATACTGCCCCCAAGTTATCATAAACTTATGGTATAAATTTAATCAACAATAAATTTATTGGTTGCTTATATGAGCCATTTTTCTAAGTGTTTTGCAAACAATGTCATTATTTCAGCTCTGGGAGGAAACAGACTTTATATTACCAGTGCCTTCATTTTATTCATGAGAAAACTTGGACTTAAAGAGGTTGAGTGACTTTCCGGGTCTCATGGCTTATAAGTAACACAGTCAGGATTGGGACCTCTGAGTTTATCCCACCTTTAGTCCACCATCTATAAAACCCATGTTTCTGTTCTTGGTGATCTAGGAGGAAGAGAGAGAAGAGATAATACAAGATGAAAGAAATGATCTCTAACTTCAAATAATTTAGACTCTAGTTGTGAAAATGAAACACAGAAGAATTAGCAATTGCAGTAGCCAGTTTCCAAAGCTGCATCTTCCCACCCCTGAGTGTGAAGCTGGGTTGGCCCTGTGGTACCAGTGGTGACATTGCCAGGTGTCACCTTGGAAAGCCAGGTCATAAAAAAACCTTGCCACTTCCAACCGGACTATTGAAACACATGCTCTAAAGGAAGCCAGCCACCGTGCAAGATATCTAGCTACCCCTGAGATCACCATGCTGTGGGGAAGCCCAACCTGCCACTTGGAGAAGCTGTGTGGCCAGCAGTGACTGCCTCTGCCATCCCAGCCCAGGTACCATTTTCAAGAGTGAAGAAGCCATCTTGGACATCTAAGCCTCAGCAGATACCACATGAAGAAGAACAGAGAAATCTTGCTGTTAGCCAGAAACACAGCTCGAAGCTTACAGTCCCATCCCAGCCACCTCTAGGATTTGAGCCACCCTAGCTGAGGCCCCAGTTACATCAGAAGAGAGACAAGCCATCCCCACTTTGCCTGCCCTAATTTCTGACTCACAAAATTTTCAGCCTAAGAAAATGATTGTTGTTTCAAATTGTTAGGTTTGAGGGAGGTTTTGCAATGCAGCAGGGGATAAACAGAATAGCAATGAAAGACAATCAAGTGTAGAAATCCAGTGAGAGAGATCCAGAGATAGAGAAATGTGTAGGGGGTTGAACAATTAGAAAAATCTCATTTCTGATAAACCTGGGGCCTGAGCAAAGGCTCCCAGGGGAAAAAATACAGATAAATGGGGTGGAACCAGGTCACTTTATCTGATGTGGAGGATACAGAAACTGAAGCAACAAGCATTAGGACTAGATAAGAGTCTAGGGCAATCCTTGGGAGGGGTGAATGCCCAGGAAAAGAATTCTGCAGCTGAACAGGGCTATAAGAACCATTTAGTACAACTCACACTTCTGTAAGATAAAGAAACTGAAATTCAGAAAAATGAAGTGATTGGGAGAAGGTCACATAGCAGATTGGTGGCAGAAGTTAATACTCAAGGCTAGAACTTAGTTTCTTTTCTCCAGGAACCCACAGTTGGTTAAGGAAATAGAATCATGATTCATTGTGTCTAAATCTAGATAAGCTTTCTTCCCTGGCATCAAAACAAAAAACCATATCCATCCCAAATATCTGGACAGATAACCACGGTGTATAAAGCCAGATTCTCTCTTTTGCAGTTGTGAAGTCTCTAATCATTCTTTCTTCATCCTCTTCTTTCATGTTAACACCAGAATACAACAAAACCTCTAAATCTTTTAGTTTCTGAACTTTCACCAAATTTTCCATTAAGTTTTTTTTAAAAACTTTTTTGAGGCATAAATTACATTTCATGAAATTCACTCTGTTTTCAGTGTACCAGTCAGCGTTTTTTATTACTGAGTTGAGCAATCATCACCTTAATCCACTTCCGGAATATTTCTGTTCCCTGCAACAAAATCTCTCTGTGCATTTACAGTTAACCCTTCTTCCTGCCTGGAGCTGCAGATCAGAAATAATTTACTTTTGTCTCTATAGATTTGCCTTTCTGGATATTTCAGGTAAATAAGACCGTACATTAAGTGGCCCTTTGTGTCTGGCTTCCTTCACATAGCATATTTTTGAAGTTCATCCATCCCGTAATGTGAATCAGTAGCTAATTCCTTTTTATTGCTGAATAGTATTCCATTGTATGGATATACCGTCTTAGTTTATCTATTAGAGTGGACATTTGGCTTGGTTCAACTTTTTGACTACTGTGAATAATTCTGCTTCCACTAATTTTAAATTTAAAAATAGTAAAGATTGGTTAGTAGAGAAGTCTCACAGAAGTTTTGGGAGTTTTGTGGAGATTGTTTATTTAAATAAGAAAATACAGAAAAACAGGAAAAATACAAATTCACCAGTGAGAGATAACCAGAGTATTAATGTTCTACACTTTTTAGCTAAGTATTATGTAGAGTTTTTTCTTATAATAAAGTTAAACAGTACATACTTTTTTGATAGCTCATTTTAAAACTAATTATGTCATGAAAAACCTTTCTATGTGACTACATTATATTGAATCAATGTATCATTATTTGTTTATCTGATTTGATAAAAATTTTATTCCAGTGATTATATAATTCAGTTGCATCCAATTTCTTGGCCACTATAAACAAGAGAGACTTTGGCTATGCTCACAAAAGCTGTCTTCAAACTAAATTCATGAAACTATTTACTTCTGTTTTCTTTCAGCTCTTTATGGTTGATTGTTTATATTCAACTTTGTAGTCCATTCTGAAAGTATTTTGGCACTTGTTTACACCAAAGCCATCCTTCCACACTGACTCAAAAAGCATTCTTTAATTCACAGTACAGATGAACACTGTCCAGAATCATTTCTTAGGTTTCTACTCTATGTCATCACATGACTTCAAGTGCCAGTACCATCTTGCTGTAATCAGAACTGACTGGAGCGTGATAACACAGAGCAGCATTCAGATCAGATCACATCATCGCTCAGTCATGTCCGACTCTTTGCGACCCCATGAATCGCAGCACATCAGGCTTCCCTGTCCATCACCAACTCCCGGAGTTCACCCAGACTCATGTCCATCGAGTCAGTGATGCCATCCAGCCATCTCATCCTCTGTCATCCCCTTCTCCTCTTGCCCTCAATCCCTCCCAGCATCACAGTCTTTTCCAATGAGTCAACTCTTCGCATGAGGTGGCCAAAGTACTGGAGTTTCAGCTTTAGCATCATTCCTTCCAAAGAAATCCCAGGGCTGATCTCCTTCAGAATGGACTGGTTGGATCTCCTTGCAGTCCAAGGGACTCTCAAGAATCTTCTCCAACACCACAGTTCAAAAGCATCAATTCTTTGGCGCTCAGCTTTAAGTCCAACTCTCACATCCATACATGACCACAGGAAAAACCATAGCCTTGACTAGATGAACCTTTGTTGGCAAAGTAATGTCTCTGCTTTTCAATATGCTATCTAGGTTGGTCATAACTTTCCTTCTAAGGAGTAAGCGTCTTTTAATTTCATGGCTGCAGTCACCATCTGTAGTGATTTTGGAGCCCAGAAAAATAAAGTCTGACACTGTTTCCACTGTTTCCCCATCTATTTCCCATGAAGTGGTGGGACCGGATGCCATGATCTTCGTTTTCTGAATGTTGAGCTTTAAGCCAACTTTTTCACTCTCCTCTTTCACTTTCATCAAGAGGCTTTTGAGTTCCTCTTCACTTTCTGCCATGAGGGTGGTGTCATCTGCATATCTGAGGTTATTGATATTTCTCCTGGCAATCTTGATTCCAGCTTGTGTTTCTTCCAGTCCAGCGTTTCTCATGATGTACTCTGCATAGAAGTTAAATAAACAGGGTGACAATATACAGCCTTGAAGAACTCCTTTTCCTATTTGGAACCAGTCTGTTGTCCCATGTCCAGTTCTAACTGTTGCTTCCTGACCTATATACAAATTTCTCAAGAGGCAGATCGGGTGGTCTGGTATTCCCATCTCTTTCAGAATTTTCCACAGTTTATTGTGATCCACACAGTCAAAGGCTTTGGCATAGTCAATAAAGCAGAAATAGATGTTTTTCTGGAACTTTCTTGCTTTTTCGATGATCCAGTGGATGTTGGCAATTTGATCTCTGGTTCCTCTGCCTTTTCTAAATCCAGCTAGAACATAAGGAAGTTCACGGTTCACATATTGCTGAAGTCTGGCTTGGAGAATTTTAAGCATTACTTTACTAGCGTGTGAGATGAGTGCAATTGTGCAGTAGTTTGAACATTCTTTGGCATTGCCTTTCTTTGGGATTGGAATGAAAACTGACCCTTTCCGGTCCTGTGGCCACCGCTGAGTTTTCCAAATTTGCTGGCATATTGAGTACAGCACTTTCACAGCATCATCTTTCAGGATTTGGAATAGCTCAACTGGAATTCTATCACCTCTGCTAGCTTTGTTCGTAGTGATGCTTTCTAAGGCCCACTTGACTTCACATTCCAGGATGTCTGGCTCTAGGTGAGTGATCACACCATCGTGATTATCTGGGTCGTGAAGATCTTTTTTGTACAGTTCTTCTGTGTATTCTTGCCATCTCTTCTTAATATCTTCTGCTTCTGTTAGGTCCATACCATTTCTGTCCTTTATCGAGCCCATCTTTGCATGAAATGTTCCTTTGGTATCTCTGATTTTCTTGAAGAGATCCCTAGTCTTTCCCATTCTGTTGTTTTCCTCTATTTCTTTGCATTGATCGCTGAGGAAGGCTTTCTTATCTCTTCTTGCTATTCTTTGGAACTCTGCATTCAGATGCTTATGTCTTTCCTTTGCTCCTTTGCTTTTCACTTCTCTTCTTTTCACAGCTATTTGTAAGGCCTCCCCAGACAGCCATTTTGCTTTTTTGCATTTCTTTTCCATGGGGATGGTCTTATCCCTGTCTCCTGTACAATGTCACGAACCTCATTCCATAGTTCATCAGGCACTCTATCTATCAGATCTAGGCCCTTAGATCTATTTCTCACTTCCACTGTATAATCATAAGGGATTTGATTTAGGTCATACCTGAATGGTCTAGTGGTTTTCCCTACTTTTTTCAATTTAAGTTTGAATTTGGCAATAAGGAGTTCATGGTCTGAGTCACAGTCAGCTCCTGGTCTTGTTTTTGCTGACTGTATAGAACTTCTCCATCTTTGGCTGCAAAGAATATAATCAATCTGATTTCGGTGTTGACCATCTGGTGATGTCCATGTATAGAGTGTTCTCTTGTGTTGTTGGAAGAGGGTGTTTGTTATGACCAGTGCATTTTCTTGGCAAAACTCTATTAGTCTTTGCCCTGCTTCATTCCGTATTCCAAGGCTAAATTTGCCTATTACTCCAGGTGTTTCTTGACCTCCTACTTTTGCATTCCAGTCTCCTATAATGAAAAGGACATCTTTTTTGGGTGTTAGTTCTAATAGGTCTTGTAGGTCTTCATAGAACCGTTCAACTTCAGCTTCTTCAGCGTTACTGGTTGGGGCATAGACTTGGATTATTGTGATATTGAATGGTTTGCCTTGGAAACGAACAGAGCATTCTGTCGTTTTTGAGATTGCATCCAAGTACTGCATTTCGAACTCTTTTGTTGACCATGAAGGCCACTCCATTTCTTCTGAGGGATTCCTGCCCACAGTAGTAGATATACTGGTCATCTGAGTTAAATTCACCCATTCCAGTCCATTTGAGTTCGCTGATTCCTAGAATGTCAACATTCACTCTTGCCATCTCTTGTCTGACCACTTCCAATTTGCCTTGATTCATGGACCTGACATTCCAGGTTCCTATGCGATATTGCTCTTTACAGCATCGGACCTTGCTTCTATCACCAGTCACATCCACAGCTGGGTATTGTTTTTGCTTTAGCTCCATCCTTTCATTCTTTCTGGAGTTATTTCTCCACTGATCTCCAGTAGCATATTGGGCACCTACTGACCTGGGGAGTTTCTCTCTCAGTATCCTATCATTTTGCCTTTTCATACTGTTCATGGGGTTCTCAAGGCAAGAATACTGAAGTGGTTTGCCATTCCCTTCTCCAGTGGACCACATTCTGTCAGATCTCTCCACCATGACCCGCCCGTCTTGGGTTGCCCCACCGGCATGGCTTAGTTTCTTTGAGTTAGACAAGGCTGTGGTCCTAGTGTGATTAGATTGACTAGTTTTCTGTGAGTATGGTTTCAGTGTGTCTGCCCTCTGATGCCCTCTTGCAAAATCTACCATCTTACTTGGGTTTCTCTTACCTTGGGCATGGGGTATCTCTTCACGGCTACTCCAGCAAAGCGCAGCCAATGCTCCTTACCTTGGACGAGGGGTATCTCCTCACCACCGCCCTTCCTGACCTTCAATGTGGGATAGCTCCTCTACGCCCTCCTGTGCCCTTAAGCCACGGCGTGGGGTTGGTCCTCCCGGCCACCGCCCCTGGCCTCAGGCTGTCTTCCTTCAACGTTATCTTGTTTGGTACTGTCCAGTTTCACAGCAAAAATTCTCAGAAGTCTAACTTTATTTAATATGTATACACTGAAAATTTGGATAAAATTCACACACTTAAATAGCAAAATTTTTTTCTGATTTCACCAAGAGAACTACTGGTCGAAGTGACCTTGAAGTGACTTATTTGTAATCCATATATCAATAGTCCCCTCTGGTCCCATGTTGTCAATCATCATGCAATCCCCCACAGGACCACCACGTTCTATTCAGACCAGAGTTCTGAGCTTCTTCCCCTGTTCCTGTGGTGAGAGGGGCATGAACTGTGAGTCAGGTTGTCCTAAAAAGTAGATGGATCTTGGGTTATTTGTAAAGTCATGGACAGACCTAGAGACTATCTATAGAGTGAAGTCAGAGAAAAACAAATATTGTATATTAATGCATATGTGTGCAATCTAGAAAAAAATGGTATCAGTTCAGTTCAGTGGCTCAGTTGTGTCCGAATCTGCAACCCCATGGACTGCAGCATGCCAGGCTTCCCTGTCCATCACGAACTCCCGGAGCTTGCTCAAACTCATATCCATCCAGTCAGTGATGCCAATCAACCATCTCATCCTCTGTCATCCCCTTCTCCTCCTGTCTTCAATCTTTCCCAGCACTGGGATCTTTTCCAATGAGTCAGTTCTTCGCATCAGGTGGCCAGAGTATAAAATGGTATAGATGACCTTATTTGCAAGCAGAAATAGAGACACAGATGTAGAGAACAAATATTTGTATACCAAGGGAGGAAGGGGGAAGTGGGAGGAATTGGGAGATTGGGATTGACATATACACACTACTGATGGGCTTTCCTCGTGGCTCAGCCGGTGTGATCCCTGGGTTGGGAAGATCCCCTGGAGAAAGGAAAAGCTACTCACTCCAGTATTCTGGCCTGGAGAATTCCATGGACTCTATAGTCCATGGCGTTGCAAAGAGTCGGACACGGCTGAGCGACTTTCACTCTCACATTATTGATAGTATGTATAAAATATAGGTAACTAGTAAGAACATCCTGTATAGCCCAGGAAACTCTACTTTATGCACTGCGGTGACCTGAATGGGAAAGAAATCCAAAAGAGAGGGGAATATATGTATATGTATGACTGATTCATTTTGCTGTACAGAAGAAACTAACATAACATTGTAAAGCAACTATACTGCAATAAAAATTAATTAAAAAAAATTAGATGGATCTTAAAACCCTAGTGAACCCAAGAAGCACCAGTACAAGCTGTATTAGGTATGAACTTTCAATGCACACAACTCAGGTGTGAAAAAATGTAACTTTGATTCTTCTTTGTCTGAATTTAATTTCTTTGTCTAGCAGCAGTTTGCCAAATCAATTTGTGGCCAACCCAGTCACTTCAGAGTTTTTCCTTAATCTCTTTGGAGTAGACTCAAGGGCTTCAGGTTTTTCTCTACCTCCCTAATTCACCCCAAGGTGTCATTTTACCTCTAGGAAGTTTTCCAAGAATCACAGAACTGAGTAGAGTGGGGTGGGCCTGAGGAAGCATCTGAACCTTGGAGTTGTGTCTGTTCAGATACACACAGTTGTCCAGTCCCTCATGGTCCTCAGACACAGTTGTCTCTCCACACTAGTATCTCCCGAGACATCCAAAGTCCTATGTCATAGCTGTACAGTCTGTTCCAGTTTCTGCTAAGACATTCCTAGTAGACAGACCTCTACTATCCTCAAACCTCGGGTCTAATGGCTCCTGCTAGGCCCCCTGTTTTATTGGGTCCCACTCTGGCCCTTCTCAGGCAGAGCCCATCCAGAGCCCTGGCTCCTCCTCGGCCTGGAATATACCCTGGATATCCAAGACTCTGCAATTCCCTATCTAAAGGGTCCTGAGACCTATCTTGGTGCAGGCCTCTTTGTTGAGTGGTCCTCCTGAAGACAAACTGCCCCTAGCATACATGCCCTTAGGCTTGAGGGTGGCCAAAAGGCAGGTATTTGCAGGAGAGTGGATGAAGCTTGGGCATTTGGGTACAGGTGGAGGGAAGAGGGGATGAGCTCAAGACTGGGGCTAGGGACTTGCACTCCGCCACCTCCAAGCATATGTGTAGAAATCTTGAAGTTCCTCCTGGACTTGAAGGTTGCTATCAAAACACATTTGCCATGCAGGAGCATAGAACATATGCTATTTGACAGTGGTTAGTTTGACCTGTAAATATTTAAGCAAAGGATAGGTGGGTCTCCATTTTTTTTTTTTTTTAATTTTTATATTATATTGGAGTGTGGGATTCCCAGGTGACTCAGCAGTAAAGAATATGCCTGCAATGCAGGAGATGTGGTTTGATACCTGGGTTGGGAAGATCTCCTTGAGAAGGAAATGGCAACCCACTCCAGTGTTCTTGCCTGGAAAATCCCATGGACAGAGGAGCCCAGCGGGCTACAGTCCATGGGGTTGCAAAAGAGTCAGGCACAACTTAGTGACTAAACAGTAATGCTGGTTGATTAACAATATTGTGGTAGTTTCAGGTGTATAGCAAAGTGAATCAGTTATACATATATATGCATCTATTCTTTTTCAAATTCTTTTCCCAAATAGGTTATTACAGAATGTTGAGTAGAGTTCCCTGTGCTATAATGGTGGTTCTCTGATTTTAGTCTCACCCCAGACCCTGAGAATTCTAGGGATGGACCTGATAGAACACTATCACTCAGTTGAGTGTTGCCTTATATAGCTTTGACTGTTAGAGTCCCAGAGTCATTCTTTGGGGAACCCAGTTTATTCAAATGTCGCCATTCTAACTTCACAACTTGTTTAGGTTCTAGGTTTTATTTCCCATCCAAAGAAAAATTTCACTACAATGCTGAATAATCTCTTGGGTTTCTTACCTTCTTACAGTTTCTTGGCCTCAGAGATTTTCCTTGTTTTCCCACCAGGTCAGTGACACATATCAAGAGAAGTCTATGCATCCTCAAAGGATACCAAATAACATTTGAACCAATAAGAAAGTGAAAGTCACTCAGTCATGTCCGACTCTTTTCAACCCCATGGACTATACAGTTCATGGATTTCTCCAGGCCAGAATACTGAAGTGGGTAGCTGTTCCCTTCTCCAGGGGAGCAACTGAACCAATAAGGGACATTTAATTATACTCCACTAGGAAAACAACATCGTGGAAATGTTAATTCATTGTAAGTTAATTTATAAATTTTTATTAATACCAATAAAGCTTTTTTTGAATTTTAGAATGAGAAAGCTAGTTCTGAGTTCATATGGAAAAATAAATAAGAATGGCATGGGAAGCTCTAAAACAATGGAACTCATCCTGCTAAATATGTAAACGTGTCATCATTCTAAGGAAATAAAACTGCATGCTAACATGGGAGACAGAGAAGCAGAATGGGATAGAAAATTCCAAGATATCCAAAAATACACCTAGGGATGCAGCACATGACCAAGGTGGCATCTAGAATTGATGGGGAAAGAGGGACTGTGCAGTTTAAGTGCTGAGAAAACCATATGAAGACAAAATAAGGTTGGGCCCAAACTCACCCAGAATAAATGCCAAGGGAGCCAAAGATTTACATTTTAAAATGAAACTATATTTATTGATAAGGTTTGTTTATGCAGATTCCCACTCCAGTACTCTTGCCTGGAAAATCCCATGGATGGAGGAGCCTGGTAGGCTGCAGTCCATGGGGTCGCTATGAGTTTGACACGACTGAGTGACTTCACTTTCACTTTTCACTTTCCTGCATTGGAGAAGGAAATGTCAACCCACTCCAGTGTTCTTGCCTGGAGAATCCCAGGGATGGCAGAGCCTCGTGGGCTGCCGTCTATGGGGTTGCACACGACTGAAGTGACTTAGCACCAGCACCAGCACAAATCAATCAAAGGCAACTCAACAGAAAAATGAGCAAAAGACTGGACCAGAAATTTCATAAAATAAGAGGTCTGATTGGCCAGTGCATACATGAAAAGATGCTAACTTCATTAGTGCTCAGGGAAATGCAAATTAAAACCACATTGAAATACCACTACACAGTCTCCAGAGTGGTTAAAATGAAAAAAACAAAACACTTGGAGAGAATGTTTAGCAGAAGGAACTCTCACGTGTTGCAGGTAGGTGTGTGTCAGTTGATACAATCACAAGGAAAAACTGTTGGGTAGCATCCATTAAAGCTAAGCTTATGCCTACCTTGCAACACAGCAATTTACCTCCTAATATATATATCCAACATACACATATTCCCGTGCTCACCAGACGACAAATACAAGAATGTTCACAGCAGGTTTTCAGTGAAAACATTTCCTTCCAACCCTGTCCTCCATCTGTTCTGGGTTTCTTACTCCGTAAGATAGAGATATCTTTATTATTCAAGCCTTTGCTCAAAATGTTGAATCACCACCAGCAGCAGGAGCAATGTTTAACAGCTTATTAGAAATACAGACTCTCCGGTCATGGCTCAGATATACGACATTGATATCTACATTTAACAAGAGCTCCAGATAATGTGTCCACCCATTAAAGCTTGAAAAGCCATAGTTAGTCAGATTCTCTTTTGCTCCTTCTGACTGATATAGACATGACCCTAAGCCTCCTCTCTTCTCCACTGAGGTACTTATTGGCTACCATCTTGTACAGATCACTTTACACCCTTCTCTTTGCTCAAGCTACATATATACATTATCCTCTGGGGTAGGGGGTGGAGGGGTTAACAACACAGGCAGTAGAGTCAGAGCACTTGCATGAAAAATCCTTTACCTGCTTGTTTTTTAAAAAGAAAAATAGATTTTTTTAAGAGCAATATTTTTGGGTTCACTGTAAAATTGAAGGGGAAGTACAGAGAATTCTGACACACTTACTGCTTCCTCACATACACAGCCTTCTCTCCACCAACATCTCAGCACCAGAGGGTACATGCTTTCACCTGATGAAGACACACTGGCACACCATCATCACCCAAAGTGACGGATGCACCACAGTTTATTTGTCCATCACCTGCTGAGGGACATTTTGGTTGCCTCTAAGTTCTCACAGTTACTAATAAAGCCGCTATTACTAATTACTAATAACCTGCACTCAAGTGCAGGTTATTGTACAGACATAAGTTAAATAAATACCAAGGAGCAAGACTGCTGGATTGTATGGTAAGGGTATGTTTAATTTTGTAACTGTCTTCCAAAGAAGCTGTATCATTTCGCATTCCCACCAGAAGTGCACGAGTGTCCCTCTTGGTCTACATCCCCGTTAGCATTTCGTCGTGTCGGGCGTGCCATACACGTGCATTTGGTCATGTCAGTCGTGCCAGACATGTGCATTTGGTCGTGCCAGATTTTGGCCATTCTAATAGGTGTGTAGTCATATCTCATTGTTTTAATTTGCATTTCCCCAGTGGCAACCCACTCCAGTGATCTTGCCTGGAGAATCCCAGGGAAGGGGGAGCCTGGTGGGCTGCTGTCTATGGGGTCGCATACAGTCGGACACAACTGAAGAGACGCAGCAGCAGCAGCAGCAGTGACAGAATAACCCACTCCAGTATTCTTGCTTGGAGAATCCTGTGGACAGAGGAGCCTGCTGGGCTGCTGTCCATGGGGTGGCACAGAGTCAGACACAACTTGATGCGACTTAGCAGCAGCAGCAGCAGTGACAGAATGTGGAGCATCTTTTCATTCATTTACTTGCTATCTGTATATCACCTGTGATGAAGTGTCCATTAAGGTCTTCAGCCCATTTTTAAATCAGGTTGTTTCTCTTATTGCTGAGTTTTAAGAGCTCTTTGCATGTTTTGAATAACAGTCCTTTGTCAGATATGTCTTTTGCAAATCTTTTCTTTCAGTCTGTAGCTTATCTTCCAATTCTCTTGCATTTGTCTTTCACAGAAGTTTTTAATTATAATAAAATCTAGCTTATCAATAATTTCTTTCATGGATTGTGCCTTTGGCATTATTTCTAATAATTTGTTGCCATCCCTGAAGAGTTATAAGCAGAGGTGAAAGGGAAAGTGAAAGTCACTCGGGCATGTCTGACTCTTTGCAACTCTGTGGACTGACTATACAGTCCACGGAATTCTCCAGGCCAGAATACTGGAGTGGGTAGTTGTTCCCTTCTCCAGGGTATCTTCCCAAGGCAGGGATCGAACCCAGGTCTCCTGCATTGCAGGTGGACTCTTTACCAGCTGAGTCACCAGGGAAGCCCAAGAGGAGAAATAGGACTCAGTATATATTTTTTAAAAATTATTCTGGTTTAAGGATTGGAAGAAGGCATGGGGAAAAGCCAGGAGGTTTCTAGGCCACAAAAGAGCTACATCATATAATTTAAAGTAGCGAGGGGTGGAGTGGGAATAATTTATATGAAATACAATGAGAACAAGACCATGAGGAACTGGGCAAGGTTTGGTCTTGTCAAATAATCCTTATTGACAACTCAGGAGAAAAGTGGACAGATGCCAACTGCAGCTTGGAGGCAGAGTTGACAGAACTTGCTGACTCTCAGATATGGGAGGTAAGGGAGGCAGCCTTCTAAAACACTTCCCAGTAATCCTGGTATTCAGGCCCTCGTGTGATCCTCTCCACTTAAGGATGAAAGTGAAAGTGAAGTCGCTTAGTCGTGTCCAACTCTTTGGAGTCTCTTTGCGACTCCATGGACTGTAGCCTATCAGGCTCCTCTGTCCATGGGATTTTCCAGGCAAGAGTGCAAGAGTGCTGGAGTGGATTGCCATTTCCTTCTCCAGGGGATCTTCCCAACCCAGGAATCGAACCCCGGTCTCCCACATTGTAGGCAGACGCTTTACTGTCTAAGCCACCAGGGAAGCCACTTAAGGGTAGAATGGGTTTAATGCCGTGTTTCCAATAAGAAGAACACAGCATTGCGATGGAATGTCACTTCCTAAAATAGATAATAAGACTGTCACTTCTGTGTTCTCTCTCTAGCTCTTCTGATGTCCTTACGCTGATAGAGAGAGCCACCTGGCAAGGCATGTAGGGCAGTCTCTGGCAAAGAGTCATCAAAACAATGACCTGAAAGAAACAATGACCTGAAATTCTCAATACAATGACCTGAAAGAAACCACCCCCTTCAACAACCATGTGAATTTTAGAAGCAGATCCTTTCCCAGTTGAGCCTTCAGTTGAGACTACCACACCTGGGCCAACACTTTGATTACAGCTTTTGAGAGCCTGTGAAGCAGAGAACCCAGCTATACTCTGCTGGATTCTTACCCACAGAAAGCATGAGATTGTATGTGTATAATATCTTTTAAAAAAATACTTATTTATTTAGCTGTGTCTAGTCTTAGTTGAGGCATGTGGGCTTAGTTGCACCATGTGAGCTGAGTTGTATGTGGAATCTTAGTTTCCTGACCAGAGATCAAACCCACATCCCCTGCATTGGAAGGTGGAGTCTTAACCACTGGACCACCAGGGAAGTCCCTGTATGTGTATTAAGCCACCAAATTTGGGGGTTTGTTATGCAACAATAGATAACTAATACAAGTGTGAGGTAAGCAGAGAAACCAAGGATGCTTCCTACCTAATTTCTGGCTTGAGCAAATGGGTATCTAGACATGTCAAAATTCCCAGTGGAAGAACAGATTCCTGGGACAGAGAGACAAAATAAAAAAAGCATTTGGTATATTAGACATCCAGGTGAAAAATTGGGTAAATCCTAGACAATGTATCTGGAACCCTTTTTCCATGACATTAGATGTCAGAGCAGTAACCAAAACATGAATTTGAACTCAGGGAAAGGAAGTAAATCAGGCCTTTCCTTTGTTCCAGCAAGGCTGAATAAATCAGGGTCCTATGTTTGTTCAAACCTAGCTTGCCCAAGTTCTATTTTGGTATTTGAGACCAAAACCTTAACTGCTGGTCAAGTGTGATTTGGCCTCATTTTATTCTTGTTGCACATGTCTCCTTGAGGAAGAGAGGAGGCAAGACAGAGTTTGGAAATTGTTGCTTTGCTTGGCCACATACCAACATAATAATGGTCATTTCTGAACTTGGAAGGCCTGAACATCAAGCCTTAGCCTAACCCAATGTTTTTCCACAACATCGCCACGTTGGCAGTTGGTCCAAAACATTTCTTTTTCTTAAAAAATATTTTATTTATTTATTTGGCTGCACCAGGTCTTGGCTGTGGCATGTAGGATCTAGTTCCCTGACCAAGGATGAAATCCCTGCCCCCTGCAGTGGAAGCACAGAGTCTTAACCACTGGGCCACCAAAGAAGTCCCAACCCAGAATGATTTTTTGTGTTACTGGAGTGTCCTAGCATTGTAGGAGGTTTAGCATGTGCCAGTAGAATCTTCCAGTTATTGAGACACAAAACATCCTTTCCATAGTTCCAAAATGCATCTTACTGAGACAGCACCTCACTCTCAGTGAGAATCTATGAATTTTTTGTGCTCACTCAGCTGCAACATCTGCCACACACACCCTGAGCCCGCATCCTGCCATCTCCCAGGTGCCTGCTTGACCAGAGGTTCCAGGTGTTTATATGTTCTCATTCCTAGAACTTTCAATACAACAGAATCTCTCAAAGAATTAAAATGTAATGCTAATATGAGAACCATTTGGAATATAATTGAATTTTAGGTGATTTAGAAGGCAACATGGAATCCTGTAGAATCTCAGAGACATTGCCATAACTAGGGTTCTTTGTTCCATGGCCAAGCTGAAAAGAAAGTTAATAGAACACTGGCTAGCAGTTCACGATAAATAGTAAGAGGAGGAGTCCTCATGGTACAGGTTTATGATGGAATGCCCTGGAAGAAGAGTTAGAAACTTCCAGAAACTTGGTCTGATAATTCTGGCTGTTAAAGTCTCAGAAGAATGCATTTCTACACTGGGTTGTGAACTTATTACTCTATCTCAAATCTATGTCAGAAAGCGTGCATTTATGTATATATGACAAGCTCTGTTTTGTTGTACTAATTATCACATAAGTTTTATTGAGCACCAGTTGTGAGCTAAGCACTGTGTGAGTTTCTTCGAATGCTTTGTTTAAGAAAAGCCCACTAAACACCCCTGTGGAGAAGAGCAATACAATCCCAGTTTGCATGAAGGGAAATAAAGGCTCAAGATAGCTCCGCAAGTTCCCCAAGATCACCTAGTCAGTGAGGTGTAGAGTCAGATTTCAAACCCAGACTCTAAAATTCGCTCTGTAACTTGTTTAGGCTATATGGAGCTGGAGTCGTGTTATCGTACAGCCATCTACCAAGTGCCAGGCCCTACAAGGCCAAGGGGGACAGGGATGTTCCGGCCTGATTGGACTTGTGGATAGGTGCTCGAGTGAGCGGTTAGATGGATAAAAATAAATGACGGGGGAAATGCATGGGATAATGAGGGAATATAATGAACAGGGGATGGAATGGAAGAGTACCTGAATGAGTGAAATAAGGAAGTAAACGAGGGAATGGAACGGAGTGGGAGAGAATGGGTGAATGGATGGATGGATGGATGGAGGAGTAAGGGGTTTTGAGGCGGCCCTACCAGAAGACCGAGCGCCTCACTGCCGGCGGGTGGGCAAACGGGCAGCTACTCCACACAGTACGGTAGGCGCGGGCTGCCCCTCCTCGGGCCGGCTCACGCCTCCCCCTCTCTCCCTCCCTCCTCTTCCTCCTCCGTCGCGCGCCCGCCCGCCCGCCCGTCGGCCGCCGGGACCCCAGTCCCCGGCGGGCGGGCGGAGGAGGCGGCCGCCGCGCGCCGCTGCCCTCGCCCCGCCGCCCGGGGCGGCGCGATGCTCAGAGGGGCCCGGTCGCCCGGGGGCCGCCGCCGCCGCGCCGCACCATGAAGCTCCGCAACAAGGCGGCGGCGCTGCTCCTGCTCGCGCTGGCCGCGCTCCTGCTGGCGCTTCTGTCCCTGCGCGCCGGCCGCGCCGCACCCCCAGCGCCCCTCTCGCGCCCCGCATCCACCCCGCCGCGCCGCGCCGCGCCGGCCCCCGCGCGCCTCCCTGGCTGGAGCGCCCTCCCGGGGGCCGGCCTGAGCGCTCGTCGGCGCCGGCCTCCGCGTCTGCGCCCCCGAGCCGGCCGTCGGGGCGCCGTGAGCCTGAGGAAGTCGGCGAGGTGAGTCGTGGCAGCCCCAGAATCCCATCTGTGGACCCGTGTCTCCCTCCCTCCACCCGTGTCAAGTCCAAGGGAGGCTGTGGGCTGGAGGGACAAACTCCAAGTTCACCCACGGGCTGCCCACTTTTATGTCTTACCCTGCTAGAAATGAAAAATCGTCTTCTTGGAATCCTGTTAACAGCGCAGTGCTAGTCATCACGTACCTTTTGGAAAGGGAAGTGTCAGGGGAAATGATTGGCATGTTGCATTCTTAACTTCCCCGGGCAAAAGCGTATATTTTCATTTTTCCAAACTTGCGCCCTTTGTTTAATTTCTCAAAAGCCATCGCGATGCAAGAATGCTTTATCTAACTCTCATATTTCACTGGAGATTTTTTTTAAAACCAAAAACTTAGATCTGATTGAGTTGGAAAAGGTAGATTTTTGCTAAGTACTGGCTGTTTCTTATTGAACCTCGAATTGCCCTGTGCTTAGAACAGAAGAGGCACTCTACCTGAGGGTGTTAAAAAGAAGTGTTCTCCTAGGAAGGAGTGATGCGTGGCACGGGAAAGACAGTGGGGGGTTCCTTGTTATTCCTTCTTTTCCAGACTACTCTATGGTCAGAGTCCTGCAAGGAAAACGTCTTAGCCATCAACATTCTGTTTGATATCCTCTTTCTTTACACAGAGCTTAACCCGCCACAGCTTTTCATCAGAGAGTTTTATCTTGGCCTTAGGGTCGCTGGAACGCCTGCAGGTTAGGGATTTGCGTTCATTTCCTTTGTTGTGGAGAGAGCTTTTTAACAATCCCCCTGTCTTGTAACCGTCTGTTTCCTCTACCCTTTTGAGGCTGTTGATGTTTCTAACTGCCAGTTGCAACGTCCACGTTTGCTGGGCTCCCTAATGACTTGAAACGACTGGAAGACTTCTTTTTGACCATAGTGACTAAATCTGGTTTGACGTTTTTACTATGAGAGAAAAGTCAGGAGACCTCAGAAAGTAGCTGTGTCAGCATTCTCTTCTGCCTGGTAAGAGATGTACAAATGAGTAGGGATGAGTTTTAGGAGCAAAATACCCAATGATCTATAGAATTGTTTTTGAGTACTTGGAAACATTTATAACCTCTTATGAATGTATTTGCTCTGTAAGGATATTTCTGTTAGGAACTAAATAGGGTTTTCCCTTCTAGGTACTAAGGTTTTTTGTAATGGGTTCTAATACAGTTTAACTACAAGTTTGCCGTGATTTGTAAGTTGATGGGACAACTTGGAAGGTAATAAGATTGGAAACCATTTGTCATGGCTAACTTTTTACGAGGCATAGTGTTAACCTCAGTATGTTAAAAGTCATTGTTAATGCAGGTTATGATTCTTAATTATACCATCAGTACCATAACCCTATGATAGTGGTTCTCCCAGAGGGCTCTTTGAACCAGCAGCACCAGCTTTACCTGGGGCTTTGTTAGAAATGCAGTCTTACCCCTCCCCTCTCCCACCCCACCCCTAGACCCTCTGAGTAAGAAATCAGGAGGATGAGGTCAGTAATCTGTGTTGTAATAAGCCCTCCTCTTGTTTCTGATGCACACCAAACTTTGAGAGCCTGCTCTAAGTAAGCACTAATCAAGCACTAATATTATCCCCATTTTACAGATGAGGAAAATATTACACAAGGTTTAGCAATTTGTCTCCGTTTCCAAGGTGAGGTTAAATATCCCAACAGTCTGGGTCCAGGTTGAGCCATTTAGTACCAGTGCACATGTCATACATGAGGCTTGCCTGCATTCATCATTTTCCTGAGATTTTTTCTAAAGAAATGTGACCAATTTTTGGAACTGTCTTCATCCTTCAAGGTGTTGGGAACACTGGGGCAGTATCTTCTTGTCTCTATCTGAACAAATTGGCTCTGACTCAGAAGCGATCACGAGCAGAATCCAAATGGATGTTTTCAGGAAGGACTATTTCCATGAGCAACAGCACCTCCTGAAGTCATTTTTCTTCCGAACATATCTGGTAGATTATCGTGGAAATCATGGCCAACACCATAAGAATAAAGAACAAAATTTTTAAAGTCAGGAAAGAGTGAAAAACAAAAACGCCACAGGAAGTCTCAGGCTCAAATGCATAAATGTGAAAGCCCTCTGGCAAAGTTGACGTTTTGGGGGACTTCTTAAGGTTTCTCTTGCTACCTGGACAGGAATGGTGACAGAAGCAGTAAGGGAGCAGGAGGAAAGATCTTTGCAAGGATGCCTTTGTTGCTTTCCTAATCCTGCCTGGGTTAAATTTTTGTGGTTTAGGAGGAATTTCATTTTAGGGAGGGAAAAGTAAGCCTCGTATTTTCAGAAAATGAGTGCTTTAATCTCTCGATGTGGCTAGAATCCAGAAGAGATGGAGGCTACATGCGTGATCTGGTATCTCAGGCCTGGGGAGTAGTCAGCAGAAATGGTGGGGCTGGATGAGACCCAGTCCACCACCTGCTGACCATCCTTCCAGGGCTCTACTGCTCCCTGCAGGGTCGTGGTGTAAATGAACTCCTGCCACGTCAGCACAGCAAGCATGGCATTCTCCTTCCACATCTTGTTTTCATTTCAGAGACGTTTCCAGGGATTTGCCTAGTTAGCAGGCAGACCCTACAATTTTATAAGTAGTCATTTGTATGCAATCTGTCCTGTGGTGGGCTCCGCTTTCCATAAATATAAAGCCAGGAGGTGAGGTCTGAGCTTTTAAGTCAAGGGTGGGATCTGAAAACGGACACCACACTCTAAGTAGTGGTTCCAGGGCACAAGAGAAATGAAATCTTCCTTCTTTTTTTTTTTGGTGATTTAGACCTGGCTGACTTCCAAAACAAATTTGAGACGACTAACAGTAACTAACACATATACAATAAGGCCATTGAAATACTTACGAAACATGAAAAGTCATAAAGAGGAGGTGGGAAATAAGTACTGTTTGTCTAAAACTAAGGCCACTATTGTTGTGAGGATTAAGTGTTCAATTTAGCTCTAAGCTTCCTGGCAGCCATGTCAAAAAGGGAACCATGATGGGCTGTGTTATTTTCTTTGAATGATAAGAGGAAAAGTTTATCAAGAGGGATCATTTTTTTTTTCATGCAACTGAATCCTAAAATGAGAACTTTACATTAGATTTGATTTCAGAAGACTGTCTCTCCAGCTTGCTTCTGAATACCCTTTGAGCCTGCCTACAGAAGAGGAAGTTTAATATAACTGCCCATCAGTGTAATAGGAAAAAGAATTTGTCATCTGGAGTCCAGAGGATTGGGTTCTACTCTGGAACCATTTCACCCTAATTTCTATATCTGTCAAATGAGAGTCGATCCACAAATTTTCTAAGATCTCTTTCAGCTCTGCCATTTGACCGTCCTGTGATGAGATCATCAAGTTCAGCTGCAAAATCCCAGCAAGGAATGTTACTTAGCCCTTTTTGTTGTGTCTTGCAAAATCACTCTGTTTCTCATTTATTGGCCGTAACCTAGAACTCCTGCTGATTAGTCAGCCTCCACCGTCTCCTGAACTTCTATTCTTTGTCTTTTGATTTAGCCTGGATAGTGCTGTTTTCTCTAGAAGCCATAAAAATATGGCTTCTAAGGGAGACTTGGGCTACTTCTAAGCCCCTCTGTGATTTTGTACCACAGTCATTCAGCAGATGTTTATTGCACATGTGTCCTGAGCCAGGTACTCATTGTGCAATGGTAGGTGGAGTTTGGAAGACGGATGACAACACAAAAACACACTACATATTTGACAGCCTTCACAGCTGCCCCAGTGAGAGGAGGCGAGCATATTTGCTCATCAAGACACAGCACTTTCTGCAGTTCCCTTTGGTCTCTGAGAGAAGTCTCTCAGAGGGTTCAAACCTGAATAAAGGTCTCACTAAAGAGGGATTATGTTATACAGCAAAATGCCAGGTCTGTGGCCAACCTATAATTAACTGGTCACCCCAGAGCACATTACAGATCTCCAGATCTTGAGGACCATCTATGATACTTGGTCACTGTGAGTGCAGATTCTAGTTTCACATTCATTTTTGTTGATTGCTCCATGAGTCCCCTCTTTCACCCTCTCCGTGTATTCATTTAGTAAGTCCTCTTGGTTTTATCTCAAAGTATAACCCCAGTCCCACCATTTCTACTACTTTCATGGTTGCCACCCAGCTCCTGAACACCATGGTTTGGCATGGACCACTGCAGTAGCTTTCTTATCTCTTCTTGCTATTCTTTGGAACTCTGCATTCAGATGCTTATATCTTTACTTTTTTCCTTTGCTTTTCGCTTAGTGAAGAGGAACTAAAAAGCCTCTTAATGAAAGTGAAAGAGGAAAGTGAAAAAGTTGGCTTAAAGCTCAACATTCAGAAAACGAAGATCATGGCATCTGGTCCCATCACTTCATGGGAAATAGATGGGGAAACAGTGGAAACAGTGGCAGACTTTATTTTTGGGGGCTCCAAAATCACCGCAGATGGTGATTGTAGCCAGGAAATTAAAAGATGCTTACTCCTTGGAAGGAAAGTTATGACCAACGTAGATAGCATATTGAAAAGCAGAGACATTACTTTGCCAACAAAGGTTCGTCTAGTCAAGGCTATGGTTTTTCCTGTGGTCATGTATGGATGTGAGAGTTGGACTGTGAAGAAGGCTGAGTGCCAAAGAATTGATGCTTTTGAACTGCGGTGTTAGAGAAGACTCTTGAGAGTCCCTTGGACTGCAAGGAGATCCAACTAGTCCATTCTAAAGGAGATCAGTCCTGGGTGTTCTTTGGAAGGAATGATGCTGAGGCTGAAACTCCAGTACTTTGGCCACCTCATGTGAAGAGTTGACTCATTGGAAAAGACTCTGATGCTGGGAGGCATTGGGGGCAGGAGAAGGGGACGACAGAGGATGAGATGGCTGAATGGCATCACCGACTCGATGGACGTGAGTTTGAGTGAACTCCGGGAGTTGGTGATGGACAGGGAGGCCTGGCGTGCTGCGATTCATGGGGTTGCAAAGAGTCGGACACGAGTGAGCGACTGAACTGAACTGAACTGAACTACAGTAGCTTCTCTTTGACTTGGGGTGTCCACTCTAGCGCCCTCTACAGTCCATTTTCTATACAGCTGCTGAAATAATCTTTAATATGACAGAAAGTTTGCTGGTTCCAGTCACTAACTTCACATCATACACAGTAAAATTCAGTTTCTTAGTGTGGCCTTTGAACCCTGTTTCAGGCCCATTTAGCTCTCTGACCTCATCTCCTGTCCCTCCCCACTTGACTCACTCTGCTTCAGCCACTCTGGCCAGCACTGCTTACTTTTTCCTATGCTGAAATGTTCTTTGCTACTGTCCTTGTGTGGCTAGCTTCCTCATTTCTCTCAGGTTTATGCTTTCAGGTTTTCGCCTCAGAGGAGTCTTCCCAGCTGGGACCCTGCCGATCATCCTCTAACTCCTTGCTCTTATTTATTTATTTTTTTAAATAGCACTCATCATTATATGAAAATACTACTTTGCTCCTTCCCCCTTCATGCACGCTTCATGTCTTGTTAATCAATTTACAGCTGGCACCTAGAACAGAGATAAGCTCTCAGTAGGTACTCAGTAAATATTGGCTGAGTGAACTAATGAGTGAATGAATGCAGCACCCCCTTTATGCCAGCACTATACTAAGACTTTGCTTCTATTATAAAATTGCATATGACTTAATAATATTCAAAACAATCTTACACCTTTTAGGGAGGATCTCTAATAGTAACATCCTTTCAAGAAAGGGAATATTTTTCTTTTAATAGGTTTTAATTTTTTTAGAGGGCTTCCCTCATAGCTCAGTTGGTAAATCATCTGCCTGCAATGCAGGAGAAAGTGAAAGTGAAGTCGCTCAGTCGTGTCCGACTCTTTGCAGGCCCATGGACTGTAGCCTACCAGGCTCCTCTATCCATGGATTTCTCCAGGCAAGAGTACTGGAGTGGGTTGCCATTTTCTTCTCCAGGGGATCTTCCCAACCCAGGGATCGAACCAAGGTCTCCTGCACTGTAGGCAGACGCTTTACCGTCTGAGCCATTTTCTTCTGTCCTGCAATGCAGGAAACTCGGGTTCAATTCCTGGGTTGGGAGGATCCCCTGGAGAAGGAAATGGCAACCTACTCCAGTATTCTTGCCTGGAGAATTCCATGGACAGAGGAGCCTGTCGGGCCATAGTCCTTGGGGGTCCAAGAGTTGGACACGACTTAGCGACATTTGTGGAAAAACTGGGGAGTATGTACTCCAGAGGTTTCCCATGTATCTTGTACCCAGTTTCCTCTCTGATTAAAATCTTACACTGGTATGATACATTTGTTGTAATTTACCAAATAATAGCAATACATTATTACTAATGTTTGGTGTATTTAGATCACCTTAGTTTTTACTTTGGAGAAGGCAATGGCACCCCACTCCAGTACTCTTGCCTGGAAAATCCCATGGATGAAGGAGCCTGGTGGGCTGCGGTCCATGGGGTTGCTAAGAGTTGGACACGACTGAGTGACTTCACACTTTTCACTTTGCTGCATTGGAGAAGGAAATGGCAACCCACTCCAGTGTTCTTGCCTGGAGAATCCCAGGGACCGGGGAGCCTGGTGGGCTGCCGTCTATGGGGTCGCACAGAGTCTGACACGACTGAAGTGACTTAGCAGCAGCAGCAGCAGCAGTTTTTACTTAGTGCTCTTTTTCAGTTCCAGGATTTTATCTATGACATCACATTACATTTAGTTGTCACATCTCTTTGAGCTCCTCTGGGCTGTGGCAGTTTCTCAGACTTTCCTTCTTTGTTGATGACCTTGAGAGTTCTGAAGAGCACTAGTCAGGTATTTTGTAAGATGCTTCACTATTGGAAGGTGTCTGATATTTTACTCAGGGTGACTCCGGGGTTATGAATTATCAGGAGAAAAACCATAGAGATATAGCGCCATTTCATCACATCATATCAAGTGTATATACTATCAACGTGAATGTCAGCCTTGGTCACCTGGCTGAGATAGTGTTTCTAGACTTACTCTTTCTCTGTCTCCATACCGTACTCTTTAGAAGGAAGACACTGTACACAGCTGCCACGTAAGGAGTGGGGAGTTATGTTCCCCCTCCTTGAGGATGGAGCGTGCTTAATCACTCAGCCATGTTCAAGTCTTAGTGACCCCATGGACTGTAGCCCAGCAGGCTCCTCTGTATGGGATTCCCCAGGCAAGAGTACTGGCGTGGATTGCCATTTCCTTCTCCAGGGAGTATGGAATATCTGTATATAATTTATTTGAAATTCTTTTGTGTGGGAGATATTGTGTTTCTTCTCCCCCATTTGTTAATTTATTCAGTCATAAATCAGTATAGAATCATAGATATTTTATACTTTGAGTTACAATGCAACATGACTATTTTGTTGTTGAAATTGTTTCAGTTCAAGTCATTAGTAGCTCTTACAGTTGGCTGCTATGCCCTTTAGACATACTCCCATCCCTGTGCTTTGGTTTTTTGTTTTCAGTCTTGTCTTTCTGGGCACTTTCTTACTCCCTGGCACTATAAGAGGCTGCAGGCTCACTTCCTGTGTTTCCTGCTTCAGTCATAAAATCAATCATTTCTTCCAGGAGACCTGATTTCGCTCATTGGAAAATGGTGTTAAAAGCCAAGATTTGGATACTCAATATGTTTGTTGCTATTGGGGTGTCATTTGGTTTAGCCCTCACAGCCCAGAGAGCAAAACACATGTGTGTACTAACCTATGTATGTACATGTACTTATAAATTTTTCCATGTATGACCATCTCTGTGTAAGTTAAACATGGATTTATACTTAATGTCTCCAACTGTAATCTGCTACCACATGGATCATTCTAACCTCTTTTCCTTGATTCTCTGGGAGAGGGAGTGTTTTTATTTCCTAGAAGCCCCAGCGAAAGTTTTCTCCCATCTATTGGCTTTGTTTGGTTTACATGCCTACAGTGTGGATGAGGAAATGGAAAGGAATAGAGGGGTGAGATGGGATCCGCTAATTGATGTAAACCAAGCGAGGTTCGCCACTTAAGTTAGGGATGAGGCCAAATATGCCTGAACCATGGGGTGGAGATAAAGTAATAGATGTTGTGGTTGGTTCCTGACCTCCATTTTCCCATCCCACCCCCAGTTTGGCAGTGAGGTGTACCTCCAGGCAATGGTCTAAACCTACCGTGAAATCCCCATCCATGCCATAGTGTAATCTTTGTATATCCAGGACCAAGGTATAATTTCATTTCTCTGGCAATAGTTACTGGTTTTACAGGTGTTACATGACCCATGCTGGCCTGATCAGCCAGAAGAGAAGAGCTTATTTTATGTTAGTGGACAAAAGACTTTATCGTCTGGACGCGAACAAGAAAATAAACAGTCCTAGCTGTCACTGCCATCCTCAGAAAACCAGCCTTGACTGAAGTCACCACTCTGGGCAGTAGAGAAAGATGGAGACTGTGGATCCTTCTGGACAGTGCTGAACCCTGAGAACCACAGCTTTGGAGGCCTGACCCATCTTGAACCCTCCTGTTCCATACTGCAGTTGAGATTTCCGTTATTTGCCACCAAAATCCTCTCCCGCCCTGCCATGATGTGCCATATGCGGTATCCTGCTTCCCTGACCAGGGATCAAACCTGCATACCCTGCACTGGAAGTGCAGAGTCTTAACCACTGGACTGCCAGGGAAGCCCCTAAACTCCTTTTAATGGAACTAGATGGTTCTTTTGGAGAAGGCAATGGCAACCCACTTCAGTACTCTTGCCTGGAAAATCCCAGGGATGGAGGAGCCTGGTAGGCTGCAGTCCATGGGGTCGCTAAGAGTTGGACAAGACTGAGCAACTTCACTTTCACTTTTCACTTTCATGCATTGGAGAAGGAAATGGCAACCCACTCCAGTGTTCTTGCCTGGAGAATCCCAGGGACGGGGGAGCCTAGTGGGCTGCCATTTCTGGGGTCGCACAAAGTCGGACACGACTGAAGGGACTTAGCAGCAGAAGCAGTAGCAGCAGCAGATGGTTCTTTACATCAAAACCTAAGTGCTATTGATGATGAAAAAAGGCAACAGCTATAGGGCCACCCAGGAAATGAAGGTCCGTTACACCCTGGAGCTGCCATCCTGTGTCCTTGACCTTGTCCCAGGCAGCAGGTGATTCTGGAATATGTTCCTAAGCCAAATTAAAGCCTTTGGGGGGTGGAGGATTTAAAAAATTGCAATCAGAGAGACAGGATAAGGGAAAAGTATTTCTAGTGGCTGGAACTGTATGATAGGAAACTCAGGGACTGGCAGGTTTGTCTCTGGCATGGAGAAAGCTGGGGAGTTCATGGACCCAGGATGACAAGGAGGGTTGAGAAGCAATGCCAAGCAACTGGGGTGGGGTTGGGTGGGTGCTGACATATTTCCCAAGGCCAGCTTCTGCCCTCTGCTGGCTGTTCTGGCCCATCATGTCTGACTCTTTGTGACCCCAGGGACTGTAGCCCGTGGGCTCCTCTGTCCATGGAATTCTCCAGGCAAGAATACTGGAGTGGGTTGCCATTTCCTATTCCAGGGGATCTTCCAAACCCAGGGATTGAGCTCGCATCTCTTTCATCTCCTGCATTGGCAGACAGATTCTTTGCCACCAGCACCACCTCTTATCACCATTTAAAATGCTTTTTCAAAAAAGAAAATAAGAGGCAGACTTGAAGATGGAATTCATGTTCCTCTCCAGAACTTGCCCAGCACTTGATATATTTTATATCATGAAATTTTGACAACTGCCCCAGAAAGAAGAGTTTCTTGATTTGATGCCTTTATTTGGATTCCATGCTATTTTGGTAGCCAAGAGCGGCTGTGGTGTGTTTGAGGGTGATCTTTAGATGCCCGCTTCCCCCCAACCTCTTTTAGCAACACAGAAGACTGTCATCTTCTGATAAATATTCAAAGCCGTACAATTTAGAGTCCAAGCTTTCCATAAGCAGGAGGCAATAGAGAACACGAAATTTAAAATGCAACTTCCTTTTATATGAGAGAAAACTGAGGTCCAAAAAGCTAAAATAATAGTAATGCACTAAAGCACCAAGCGCAGGCTAGCTCATGGTGATCCCTCAGTGTGTGACATGCTGTTCTGGGTACTATTCTCATCCTGGTTGCTTTATTATTTAGAAACTGAATCCTAACTAGATCCAGCTGACTGGCTGTGTGGCTTTGAATGAGTCAATGCTCCTCAGCAAATCTAGGCTTTCTCCTAAGTTCAAGGAGGAAATGAAACAATGTGAGTCAAATGCTGGCACGGAATGTGCAACCGGAGAGGCTCTCAGCAAATGTTAACCAGAGCTAAGATGTGGACTCAGGCAGGCTTTTCGCTGGGTTGTGTCTTGAGGAAATGCAGACAGCCTCTGTGTATAGCGAATGCTATCCTAACCCAGTGACCTGGTCCTTAGTAAAAGCTGGGGAAATACATGGGACAGGACCCTTTTCACTGTCTCTGGTAGAGTTGGGCGATTTTTCTGGAGAGTTTGAGAACCCCAAAGTCTGGCCATCTATAGCTTTGACTTCTGCTCAAGGACAGAAAAACTATTGTTTCTGATCCTAGAAAAGCTGAGGGTAAGTGAAGAGTTTGCAGGAATTAAGCAGTGTCTTTAGGAACCAAAATGCAGGATTTTGTCCACAGACACTGCCCTTCAGGAGCCTGTGTCTCTGCTTGGGCTTGAACCCTTGCTCTGCTTTCTTCTCCTTTCAATTTTGTGGGAATTACAAGGAGCCAATTGTTTGACCGCTGCTCCAAAGTAACAGGCCTTAGTGTTCAAGTATCAAGTATCATCCCTCAGGAGAAATGGGGTAATGAACTTTGCTGTTAAAGTCTGAGAAGTTTAAAAAGTGCAAACACTACAAACCTGATTTGCAATAATTGAGTATTGACACTTAAGTGTTTTGCTGTTCTGCCTTGCCCATTTTGGGCATGGGTATAAAGGATTTGGAGGAAAATGAAGGCTTCTGATGCATCTAAGTTAATATTTAATAATAATGATGATGATAACTAATATTTATTGATGACTTAAAACATTCCAGGTACTATAGAAAGCATTTTGCCACATTATTTCATATAATCTTAATAACAATCTAAGAGATGGGTACTGATATTGGATAGGCAATATTCTTTTTCGTTAGAAGTGATGGAATCTCAGCTCCTCAGCTTAATCATAATCATATCACTTAGTCATAAAAAGGGATTTACTAGCTCATAAAACTGTGAGGTCAGTTAAAACTCCAAAGGAGATCAAGCTTCAGTCACAAATGTATCCAGGATGTCTGTCTTGCCTTGCTTGTTTAGTCACTCAGTCGTGTCTGACTCTTGGTGGCCCTTTGGAGTATAGCCCAGGCTCCTCTGTCCATGGGATTTTTTCAGGCAAGAATATTGGAGTGGGTTGCCATTTCCTGCTCCAGGGGATCTTCCCAGCCCAGGGATGGAACCCATATTTCCTGTGTCTCCTGCGTGGCAGGCAGATTCTTTATCCACTGAGCCATCCGGGAAGTCCATGTGATCATCTTGCCTCTATTTTTTTAGCTCTGCTTCCTTCTGTGTGGGCCACACTTGTAGGTCAGTTTTTTTTCTGTGTGATAGTTCCAACAGATCTGGACTTGTGTCCTCCTCCTTTAGTAACCTTGAAGGAAAAGATTTCATCCAGCAAGAGTCCCAGGGCTGCCTCCACTGCTCTGGCTTGGATCCCATGCACACCCAATCCCTGATGGCCTCACCTGGTGGGGAGGATATTTCAGCCCATCCCAACTCGTGGACTGAGAACTGAGGTTCCCCCCAAAGAAAACTGAGGTGTCTTTAGCAGAAACACCTGGAAATGGATGCTAGTAAGAAACACCAAAACCAAAAGCAGAGAACCACTGGAATCAATAAGCCCATTTTACAGATGGAAAACCTGAGGGTTAGAGATGGTGAAAGTGTTGGCCCAAGAGATGGAACAGCCAAGTCACAGACCTAGAATTTGAAGCCAGGTCTATGTGAAACTAGATCTATATTGCTTAAAAAAAAAAAAAAAAAACTTTATCAAGGGAGGGTATTTATTGGTTCACATACCTTAAAAGTCCAGTGGATATACTAGCTTCAGACATGATTTGATCTTTACTTACAACCACACTGTATTTGAGAACACTTACAACCACACTGTATTTGAACTGTTTGCTTGCTTTCCAGAATCCCTTTGAAGAAGATACCTTTAATGAAATCTCTCTCTTTTTTTAACTTTGAAAATTGTTTATATTTATAAGGGAAAAAACAGATTATAAAAGTTATCTCATTTTTAATGCTTTCTATATATTTATGTATGTATAAACACATACCCACATATATTGGTTATATCTCTGGAAGGTGGTATCTGCCTGTGTGCTCAGTCATGTCCAACTCTTCACAACCCCATGGACTGTAGCCTGCCAGGCGCCTATGTCCATGGAATTTTCTAGGCAAGAATACTAGGGTGGGTCACCATTTCCTCTTCCAGGGGATCTTCCTGACCCAGGGATTGGACCCGTGTCTCTTGTGTGTCCTGCATTGGCAGGCGGATTCTTTATTACTGCACCACCCAGAAAGTGGTATACCAGAATGTTAACAGAGGTTATCAAATTGGGTACCCCTTTTTTTGCTTGTCTATATTTTGCATTTTTCTATGCTAAATATATGGATTACTTGCATATTGATAAAACAATTTAAAGTGTATTAGTTATCATAAAAATAAAAAATCCCTTATTGGCCTGAGGCATAAGAAGATGGAAATTAGTTGGGGAAACTACTTTTCCTCCCTTTAGGTTGGTAGGTCCTTCATGCTCTGTTTTGGGGAATGAAATAGAGGTGCCCATTCATGGAATATATAATCCACACTCTTCCCCCTCATATGTCACCAGACATTTATTTCAAACCAGCGCTCTGGTTCATATTTTAAAAATCTCAATAGCATCTTAATTTGAAAAGAAAAGGGAGATGGAGAAATAGAATTCCCTGTGTGTCAGGAACAATCATAAGGGGGAAAACTGAAGCGAGAATTAGTCCAGGCAGCGTCCTAAAATTTTGGAAGAAGAATTATGAACTCAATTGTGTACAGCCTCAGCTAAGGACGAGTGGCGAATGTAGACAGCATATTCAAAAGCAGAGACATTCCTTTGCCAACAAAGGTCTGTATGGTCAAAGTTATGGTTTTTCCAGTAGTCATGTATGGATGTGAGAGTTGGACCATAAAGAAGGCTGAGCACCAAAGGATTGATGCTTTTGAACTGTGATGTTGGAGAAGACTCTTGAAAATTCCTTGGACTGCAAGGAGATCCAACCAGTCAAACCTAAAGGATATCAGTCCTCAATATTCATTGGAAGGACTGATTCTGAATCTGAAGCTCCAATCCTTTGGCCACCTGATGTGAAGAGCTGACTCATTAGAATGGATCCTGATGTTGTGAAAGACTGAAGGTAGGAAGAAGAGGGGATGACAGAGGGCGATATGGTCAGATGGCATCACCGACTCAATGGACATGAGTTTGAGCAAGCTCTGGGAGATGGTGAAGGACAGGGAAGCCTGGGTGTGCTGCAGTCCTTGGGGTTGCAAAGAATTGGACGTGACTGAGCAACAACAAAGGGCGAGTGGATAGATTGCGGAGGAAGAGATGGTGCAGGTATGCTATGGGAGTCACACCTGGCGGGGCTCTAGTGGGCGCTGAAATCCAGTTCGCCTTCAGATCCCTGAATCAGGAGCTCAAAGTAAAGATAAAGGCTTTATGTGCCTAGAGGGGGCTTCTTTTCTGACTCACTTGTATGTGGTCCCATATTCAGTATCATAACGAAAAGCAAGGCTTCTTAAGTCTTGAGTTTGAATCCTGACTCTGCTTCCTAATCATAAGCCATGTATATGTGTACAATGATGGCTAAAACCAGACACACACACATACAAAACCACCAACTTTGGGGATTGACACCTATTGTTCTTTAGAGCTAGACTTTGTTTAGGAACACAGCCATGTTTCAAATGTTGTGATCCAAGCAAAATATGAATTATTAATCATTGGATTCACTTATCAAATGATTTTATTAAGTCTCCCCCTCATAGCAGATATTTTTGCATTGTTTCAACACTGCTCATGTAATCCAGGGACTTCAAGGCAAATGTCAGCTTTTCTGTCTGTCTTGGAAGATTAAAGACTGTTGATTTAACTCCAAACCATGGGTCATTAAAAGTGATTTAACTGTTAGCACAGTCCTGGGCGTCATGTCTGGGTTGCTAAGTAAAGACTCTGCTCACAGCTCCAGTGTGGAAATTTTTTGTCAGGGGTTTTATGTGTTCCCAGACCTGTAGTTTGCAAGGAACTTCATTATGTCTCTGGCTGCCAACACTTAACATGGATATAATCACCCATCACCAGACTCTTTTGCTAGGAGCTAAATCAAGGTATTTCCACTTTTTTCAACTGCCACTGTGACCTCATTTGCAAATCTCCATGTTCAAATAGCCATGGCTTCATCTTAAAAGAGATTCCACTGGGACAGGGGTCGGGGGGAAGAGCATTCTACAAGTCAGGTCTTCCCTAGGGTGAGCATATTCAACTCAAATCTTAAAATTTGTCTGTTTCCCTTCCTTCCCACCTCCCCCCTCAAATTTCTGGGTTTCCTTCCCTATTAAAACTAGACACCAACAGTACTGGTTCAGGCTGTGATTTTCTGTCCAGCTCACACTGCCAGCCCATATCATAGCATCAGGTTTACCTGAGTTAATTTAGCCTGTCAGTTAAGAAGCCCTGATAACAGGGGTAGCAGGAGACAGCAGAAAAGAGGGTCTGAGTAGAAGCAATTACTTGCGTTAATAATTCAGTGTGTTTTGCAGTAATAGGCTCCAAAGTAAATAGCACTACACATAAATGCTGTATTTCATTATTTATACACTCCAGAAATTGAAGTTTAATTAAGTCACACGCTTGAGACTTTTAAGCAATTAAGGAGATGCTCATCTCCAGCAGTGCAGAGGTGGTGGTTGAGCCTTCTCTGTTGTTCTGAGCATCATTTTTCATTGGATCACAGGGCAGGCATAAACCAGGACAATGAGGGTGGCGTTTTCCAAACCTCAGTCATTCCTACATCAGCATCATGATTTTTAAGACTATACTACTGTATGCTAACTTGAAAAGAAAAAAACTTAAATCTATCCTTGTTATAAATGTGTGCCTTTGTGTATTTATTTAATAGCAGCTTTATTGCAATATAATTCAAATACCCTTAAAAGGTGTACAATGTGGAGATTTTTAGTTTACTCACAGAGTTGTGCAACCATCCCTGCTATCCAGTTTCAGAACAGTTTCATCATTTGGAAAAGAAACCCTATACCCATGAAACAGTCACTCCCCCTTTGCCCCTTCTGTGAGTCCCTGGTAACCACTAACCTGCCTTACGTCTCTATGGATTTTCCTATCCTGGACTTTTTGTACATTTGGAATCATGCAACATGTAGTCTTTTGTATTTTCACAAACTATTTTAAAGGTTCTAATATGTTGACAGGTGCATCAGTGCTCCATTCCTTTTTAGTGCCACGTAATATTCCTTTATATGAGTATACCACATTTTGTTTATTCATTCATCAGTTGATGGACACTTGGGTTGGACTTTTTGGCTATTGTAAATAATGCTACTAGGAACATTTACAAATGTACCTGTTTTTGTGAGGACAGTTGTTTTCATTCCTCTTGGGTGGATACCTAGCAGTAGAATTACTGGGTCATATGGTAGTTCTATACTACCACCTGATATACCAAGACTTTGGCCACTTGATGCGAAGAACTGACTCGTTGGAAAAGACCCTGATGCTGGGAAAGATTGAAGGTGGGAGGAGAAGGGGATGACAGAGGATGAGATGGTTGGATGGCATCACTGACTCAATGGACATGAGTTTGAGCAAGCTCTAGGAGTTGGTGATGGACAGAGAAGCTTGGCATGCTGCAGTCCATGGGGTCGCAAAGAGTTGGACATGACTGAGTAACTGAACTGAACTGACTGATGGTAGTTCTATAGTTAAAATTTTGAGGAACTGTTTTCCAAAGCAGTTGCACTATTTTGCAGTCTCACCAGTCCTGCTTGAGGGTGCTGATTTCTCCACATTCTTAGTGTATTTGTTTGTAAAGAAAACTTTATAGCACTGACATAAATTGTTAGCAATAACATAAATAGAAGGGGATTGTCAAGTCAAACACTAAGAAAACAAGACAGCTTTTCATTTCTAACTTGGTGCTTGTGCCTGCTGAAGGCTCTCTAGCTGAGGCCTGCTGTCTTCTCAGTTGAAAAGGAGAATTAGGCAATGTTAGAAAGACGTATTAGCACTGTTGAAAAAGAACTGAAAATGGAATAACTTCTTACTGTGAGACTCAATGTTATTTGATGCAGTGTCTAAACGATAACTACAATCTATGCATCACCTCTTCAGAACACAAGGAATTTGGAGGCACTGATGTCATGGGCAAGCATGTTCCATCTTGTTTCAGCTGTCAGCTGCACGGTTACCTCATACAAGGAGCTCAGAGGTGGATGGTCTAATGTTTGTTATGTTTTTTGTTTTCCTTCTCATAGTCTGGATGTTTTCTAAGAACTCTTGGGTAAATTTGAGAAACTCAAAATTACTACATCCTTGATAGGATAATAGCTGTTAACCCAGTAAATCCCTTCCCGGGAATGTAGTGTAAGGAAATAATGCAAAAAAGGGGAAAAAAATCTATTGACCTATACATGTTTAGTGCAAGATTTTATATGTACATATATATATATATATGTATGTATATTTGAGAAAAATTGAGAACAACCACCATGAAAGAAATGGTAAGCCATGGTGTTTTAGTCAGATAACCAGTTAAAATGATGGTCATGAAGACTTAAAAAGTAACAGGAAAAATAAAAGAATCAGATGAAAAAAGTGGAATATAAAATTGTATGTACACCATTAGTATGTATTTTATTTGGTGGAGTAAAGACCAGACTGTAACATGCAAAAAAAATTTTATGGGGCAAGGATTTTTTTTCATGTACCAACTTTACTATTTCAACACATAATGTTTTATATTTTAAAAATTGAAACTATACATTGTGTGTTTTATTCCAACCTTTTTTCTAAGGATTTTTAAAATTTACATTGCCTTATGTTGACTGTAAATAATATTGTGTGCTTGCTGTAAATTACAATGAGAGAGTAAGTAGTCACCAAACAAGGTAGGTTTTTGGAATGAAATAAAGACCCCGATAGAAAAGAAAAGGGAAGGTGCTCCTTCAATGAGGTGGTCAGGAAAGCGTGATTCTGCTGTCAAAAGAGAAGGAGGTGGTTTTGCAAAGAGCTGTGCTGTGCTGTCGCCTCAGTCATGTCCGACTCTTTGCAACCCCATGGACTGTAGCCCGCCAGGCTCCTCTGTCCACGGGATTTCCCAGGCAAGAATACTGGAGTGGGTTGCTATTTCCTTCTCCAGGGGATCTTCCTGACCCAGGAACTGAACTCGAGTCTCTGCATTGGCAGGTAGATTCTTTACCACTGAGCCACCAGGGAAGCCCTAGGGAAGAACATTCCAGAAGCAACAGTGTATATGAAGGTCCAGGATGTAAGCACAGCACCAGGTGTCTCAGGACATGAGAAGGAAAAGGTGGAGGGTATTCAGCTCACAAAACTGAAGGATCAGGATGCAGAAACCATTTTTCAAAGAGCCATTGAAGTCTCTAAGAACCTATGGGGGTCAAAATGAGTAGGACACGACTTAGCAACTAGACAACAACAAGAATGTTGACAAGGACCGTGATGGGGATACGTACTGTGGGCAAGAAGCTCAACTGTTCAGGGAACGAAGAGGAGTGACCGGACAGCTGAGAGATGACACCAACAAGGAAGATGGAATAGTTGCATCCACAGACTTCACCGTGGAGACACAGTGTCTGGACGTGTTAGGGAGGAGCAGGGAGGAAACCTCTGAGGCTCCTGGGACAGGGCAGGAAGAAGAGCTGCGCTCGCGGGGTTGACTGGGGAGGTGGCATCCTCGCAAGGCGGCATGTTTTCATTAAGGCAAGAGGTGAAGAGACGGCCCAGAGAAAAGGCAGAGGAAAGAGCTTCATTCTTGAAGGTGAGGGGAAGAGTTAGGGAGAGAGAGGGGAGGTGAGAGGTCAACTCAGGTGATGAGTTCCTAGGTGGAGATGGACTCTGGATGCAAACTCTGGGGTCTCACCCCAGAACCACGGAATCAGAATCGCTCTGGGGTGGAAATTATAATATTAACAGACACCTCCTGTGATGATGATACTCAGTCAGGCTGGGAATCCCCTGCTCGAGATGGTATCTGGTATCTCTTCCACCTATGAAACTGGTAGAACAATGAAAATTTGGATGAAGGGCCTCAGTTCAGTCGCTCAGTCATATCCGACTCTTTGCAACCCTATGGACTGCAGCACGCCAGGCTTCCCTGTCCATCACCAACTCCTGGAGCCTGCTCAAACTAATGTCCATTGAGTTGATGTCATCCAACCAGTGAGCCTCAGAGAGGGGATGGATTCATAGAGCATTCAAAGGATGACTCAAGGTTGAGAAGAGAAGCAGAGTGAGTCTAAGGCAATCTGAAACCTATTTCTAAGACCTATATAGACTCTTTTGATTGCTAAGTTGTAAGTTCGTTTCAAACTGACTTAAAGGGAAGAAAATTTGTTGGCTTGATCAATGACCTTCCAGGGTTAAAGCCATACACCTGGATTCAGGTGCCCAAGTTATGCCATTTGACATCTGACCTGCCTCCTTTTGGCTCTGCTTTCCACCCTGTTGACTCCCATCCAGGCTCTACCAGTGCGGTAGCTGAGTTGATTGCCATCAGCTTCAGCCTCAGCAGCAGGCCTGTAAAACTCCTGGACAGCCAATGTCTACTCCAGTCTTCTTTTATAAAGTGTAAAGAAGGACATAGTTAACCATCAGTCAGAGCAGTTCAAGTACGATTCCCATCTCCCATTCCCCACCAACACCTGGCAACTCAGGAGGTTTAGAAGTCTGAGGTCCTAGCCTGGACATCCCTTGACCCTTGTAGGTCTTCAGGTGACATTTGAGAGGGGCTTGTGTCCCACTGGTAAGATTTGGTGGAAGGCACACCATTTCAGCACCCTTAAACTTGATTATTCCTTGTGGCCACAGAACACAAAAGCTTATTACCTGAAGCCTGCAATTTTTAACGTAACATGAGAGGTAACAGAGTAGGGGGCAGCAAAGGTCTCATTAAATCCCAGCCTCAGATACTTGAACTGCCACCAGGAGAAGCTTTATTTGTCTTTTTTAGTACCTGTCACCAGACACCAAAAAGGACTGCAGGCCCCAGCTCCTGCTCTGTGTACCATGCAGGCCCAAATCACTGAAGCCTGCAAAGAAAAGTGGCCTGCTGTGCTGCAGGGAAGTGCAAGCTTTTTTTAATCAAGAAGAAAATTAAGTATTTGTCACATAGTTTGGGCACATGAATAATACAGACAATTACATCATGCATTTCTGTGTACCCTGCTCTCATCTTAAGAAATAAAAACTTAAGTGCCCGGAAGTAACCACTGCCTTGTCTTTGATGTTTCTCATCCTCATAACATGATGACTTTTACTCCATACGTCTGTGAACAACACGCAATATTGTTTGCTGGTTTTTCAGCTTCATCCAAACTGTCTCATTCTACCGCTATCCTGCTACCTAATTGCTCTTTTTCCTCTTTGTCCTTATGTTTGTACATGACCTTCTGAGTGGTTTATTTTCACTGCTGTGCAGTATTCCACTTACACTTGTCAAATATATTCATGATTCTCCTGTGCATGGACAGGAAAGTTATTTCCAACTTTTCAGTATTATAAATAGGACTGCTGTGAGCATTCTTGCATGGGTCCTATGCAAATGTGCAAGAGTTTCTTCAGGTCTCATATGCAGGTGTGGAATCAGAAGAGTGAGGGTGTATATATATCTTCACTCCTGACAGATGTGACCAAAAGGCTTTCCAAGGTGTTTGCTGCTGCTGCTGCTGCTAAGTCGCTTCAGTCGTGTCCGACTCTGTGCGACCCCATAGACGGCAGCCCACCAGGCTCCCCCATCCCTGGGATTCTCCAGGCAAGAACACTGGAGTGGGTTGCCATTTCCTTCTCCAATGCATGAAAGTGAAAAGTGAAAGTGAAGTCGCTTAGTCATGTCCAACTCCTAGCAACCTCATGGACTACAGCCCACGAGGCTCCTCCATCCCTGGGATTTTCCAGGCAAGAGTACTGGAGTGGGTTGTCATTGCCTTCTCCTTCTAAGGTGTTTAGGTCAACCTAAATTGCCCCAGCAGCATCTGAGCTGTCCGCCACCTCCGTATCCACTCTGAAACATATATGGTTCAACTTTTATTTTTTAAGTTTCACCAGTCCAAAACAACATAGACTCTCCTTATTGTTTGAATTAGTATTTTCCTGATTACTGAGGTTAAGACATTTTATTCATGTAGAAGTCCAAAGTGTAAAGCTAAACTAGGTGGAGTTGTTCTCTTTGGAGGTGGGGTAATGGCTCATATTTAAGACAGCTAAGCTGTTGCATTTACTATTCTAGTACCTGTGGATACTTGTGTTTTTAAATATTGAGCATAATTTTAAGCAAATGAGTATGCATTAAATGTTTTTTGTAGCATATTTTGGCTGGTATTTTGACTTTTTCTTAATTGACTGTGATTTTGGCATTATCTGTGACATATCCTTCCCATCCCTTTACATAACTTAGTTGGGAGTTGACTTTAATAGCAGGTATGCATCCATGAAGCTGAGGGAGAGAAGACATCTGAGTCCTGAAGGCAAGGATTCTTGGTTCACCAGGCATGCTTCTGATTTAGTACCTTTGCTCTGACTGTCCCCTTTGCCTGGAATCCTCCTCACCCACAAAAGCATGTGACTCCTTCCCTCCCCACCATCAGATTGTCATCGGATCTTGCCTTTTCAGTGAGGACTTATTTCCCTGACTTTGCAATGTATAGTATGTTCCAAACCATCAGACACTCCTGTATCCCTCATGGTTCCACCGTGTATTTCCTGCTTGCTGGATAACTTTCTTTGTGAGTTACTTATTATTATTTGCTTTGACTGTTATTCTTTCTTTGTCTTTCGCCTACCACCTGTAGAATGTAACTTCAGCAAGGGCAGGTATTTGGTCTGTATTGTTCTGGTACCCAGAAAGGTGTCTGGCACATAGTAGGCACTTCATATAGATTTATGGAGTAATGGGATGGAGTAAGCAAAGAAAAGAGAGCAGAAAAGAGCATTTCTGAGAGACAGCACATGTGCTAGGATCTGAAGATGACTAGAAATGAGATGGAGAGCTGCAGCCTAAGTGTGACTGTGATTATGAATGGCTGCCCACCCAGGCTCCAGGTGCTGGAGGCAGATACAAGAGACCTAAGTAAAAGCCACAATCAGCAGTTTGAACTTGATCTTCAAGGCAGTAGGGAGCCTTTACGTGACTTTTATCAAGGGAGTAACACAATCCTATTTGCATTTTAGAAGAACGTGACTCTGACACCAACAAGGAGAAATCATAGATGGGGTTAAGGATCGGATTGGAGGCAGGTGGACCATCTAGGGGGAGTCACAGTGAACTTGGTGAGGGAAGATGATGCCGCATCAGGTAGCAGCAGGGAGCTGAAGAGACGTGAACAGTCTCAGAAGATACACCTCTACTGTCCTCTCCTCTGATCCCCAAAATCAGTGGAATATGAGTAAGTCTATGCATCTGGACCTCACTAAGCCAGGAGGCCAGGCTTCTACTCAGCATGCTCTTAAGTAATCAAACTGGAAAGTCTTCCAAAATGTTCCACCCACATCTTCAACTTTCCTCTTGGTGAAAGAAATCTGGAGCACGGCCGCCTTTATTTGAGCGAGCAGTGAATAATGGAGCAGCACGCTGATTGAACTCGAAGTTTTTGGAAGGAAGGTAGCATTCCACATCCAAGCTCCCCTGGTCTCCAGATCTTTTGTGCAAGTAAATTAGTTTCATTTGTCTCAGGGCACCTTTTTCCAGGCCAACTTCTTCCAGCTTGCCTGCAAATGTTTCTCAGTGGTGTGTTTGAGGCTTGGCTGTGTCTCCTTGTCTGGAACAAATCTTTTATTACGAGGAAATAGCTGGAAGATGATTCTGGACTCTTGGACTCTGTTCCCCTCTCAGCTGTTGACTGGGTATTTGATACCTTGGTAATTTTCAGCTTAACCTGTCCTCTCTCCTGCCTGCTTCTCATTACTAAGCATTTCACGCTGGAAGCTGAATTTCATACCTACCAGCTCAGCAGTCTTGAGCGAGACGATTAAGATTAACACCTGTTTCTGTAAGACTCTCCCAAGATGTCATGAGGCCCCATGCGTTGTTTTCTTTGCTTACCTCCTGGGTTTGCATGATTTTCCTTTGGTCCGGTGGTCATGCCTTCCACTTCAGCTAAAACCCTCCAGATGATAGGAGTATCATGTTGCTCGTTTCACATGGGAAAGCCACTGTCCACCCTCGTCTTGTTCAAGTTGCATTCAAATCTAATTTCCATGGCCCATGTGAGTGTGAGCACCACAGCCCTGTGTCAGCTGTCAGAGTTTAGCAATACCATTTCCAAACATGGGCCAGTAGGCAGCCAGCAGGCACTAGACAGCTGAATGCTGGCGGAAAAAAGCCTCAGACACCTATAGCAGTCCAAACAGTGACTCATCCTGCTATTGCCAGGATAAATATGGGAATAAAGGGTATTTTTCTCTAAGCAGGAAGAATTGTCAAAATGCTTATCACTTTATAAAGTATAACAGATTGTGCCTGTTCATGTTTTGAAATGTTCTAACCCTCCACTAGCTTTTATTTTTCTTTGATGAGTTTAATAATGGCTTTCACCTATTTTTCTTCTTTCTAGGAGGCCTGGAGAACTCAGGAGTTTCCAAGCTGTGTTGCCGCCTGAGCTCTGGATCCACTTGGCGGTGGTGGCCTGTGGCAATCGGCTGGAGGAGACGCTTGTCATGCTCAAATCTGCTGTGCTGTTTAGCCACAGGAAGATGCAATTTCACATCTTCACCGAGGAATCTCTGAAGCCTGAGTTTGATAAGCAGGTGATTGTGCAGAAATTGTGGCCCAGTATTTACTGAGTGTAGACAGAGTGCACTGTGGGACATGCATATCCTGTTTCCTAATGTATTTTACTGAATACTCAGCTGTGTGCACACGAACACTTGACTCTGAGCCTTAAAGTTGTCATCTATAATATAGGGATAATTACACCCCCTTAGAGAGAGATGGGGAGGATTAAATGAGGATCAAATGAGATGATGCACTTGAAGCACTTGACCCAGAGCTCCACCCCTCCTGGTGTCACTGACACTGTTCTCAGTGGGAGTCACGTAGCGTTATTTTTATCTGTGTGTATATATATTTATTGAATGACAAATATATGTGCTCGTCAAAATAAATTCAAACAGGGTGTTATAAATGTACAAGGTAGAAGTCCTTGCTACCCTTGTTCCCTACACAAGAAACTATCAGAGTCAACACTTTTGAGTAATTCTTCCGTATTTTTTTCACATCCAGGTGTGTGTATGTGTATTTATGTATCTGAGAGATTGAGTATGTATATGTGTATACATGTATATGTGCGTACTCTTCCTGTATTGAGGAACAAGCAACTGTTTCCTCCCAGTACAGGAGCGCTTTGGAAATACCTGTTTTCTCTGGGCTTGTTGCATGTGTGACTATAAACCAAGCTTTGTTTTCCTGGCGAGGCTTCTCTTGCAGTGAGTTCTTGAGTGCTGGCAGAGGGAACAGCTGTTTTGTTTTGTATCTACCAACTTGTGTCACCAGGGCTACATCCTGCCATCTGGGTAGCCACACTGATGAGAAAGGCCAAAGCAGAATGTTGAGTAACTAAAGACTAATAACTGAAAGCTAGAGAATGTATTATGATTTCTAAAGAAAAAAAAAAATCACTTTGACATCCTCTCCTAGAGAAGCCAGGGAAGAAACTGCCTTGGAACTTGAAACTGATTGGCAAATACCTTGAGAAAGATCTGCATCAGGGGAAGGGGCAAGCAAAAACATTGAAACACATGTAGGAAGCTTCTCTGAAGCTGTGGTATAACCGGAATTATAATTAATAATAATAATAGTAATCAGGATTTCAAAAATAGAATAGCCTTTATCAAGGGCTTATGATTTATGATTTACTATTATTTAATCCTCATAGCAATTCTTTGAAAAAGTTAATAACCATATCCGTAGTTTACTAATAAAATATCCGTATTTTACTAACTGAGATCATTGAGGCTTAGAGAGTCTCAGTGATTAACTCATCTGATGTCAGTTCAAGGTTTCTGACCCAAATATCCATAAACTTAACTCGACTAGTTCTCAAACTAGTAGACAGAAAACTCAGATTCAAAACTCAGCTCCACTATTCACCTGCTACCTGATCTTGGGCAAGTCTTGGGGGCTTTTTTTGGGCTTCACTAGTCCATTCTAAAGGAGATCAGCCCTGGGATTTCTTTGGAAGGAATGATGCTAAAGCTGAAACTCCAGTACTTTGGCCACCTCATGAGAAGAGTTGACTCATTAGAAAAGACTGATGCTGGGAGGGATTGGGGGCAGGAGGAGAAGGGGATGACAGAGGATGAGATGGCTGGATGGCATCACTGACTCGATGGACGTGAGTCTAAGTGAACTCCGGGAGTTGGTGATGGCAGGGAGGCCTGGCGTGCTGCAATTCACGGGGTCACAAAGAGTCAGACACGACTGAGCGACTGAACTGAACTTCCCCCTCTGCAACTTGGGACCAGTAGGAGTGATAAAAAGAGATGCTTATCTGTACCCAAGATAGGCTAGGTCAGGCTGCGCTAACAACTTCCGGAAAGCTCAGAGACTTTCCACATGCCTGCTACATGTCTCAGAGAGCCTCTCCACACAGCCCTCTCAGCCTGGGACCAGAGTTAACAGAGACCATTCTTGCATGTAGCTGGCACCTGTTGGAACATTTGGCCTCTGCAGTTCTTGAGATGCCACTAAAGGAAAGACAGGGACTATCAGATCCCCACGGTGCCTTTCACTCCCTCCGCTTGACACTGACATTTCTGTTCCATTTAACTGTCCAGCAGCAGCCGGTCACAAGACCCACCCAACTCCAAAGGGGATGAGAAGTATGCTCTGTGCAGGAATGGAGCAAAAGTGGCTATGGGCCAACACTAGTCGGGTCACGTACAGTATCCATTGAACAAGTGTTTATTGAGTACCTACTACATGCTAGAAGTTGGGGCATGAGAATGGAACAGAACAGAATGCAGACTTAAATTTTAAAAAGAGAAGGAAGATGTATATGTATAATTACAGATGTGTAACAGGTTGTGTTTTCTGAAGGGCCCCCCTGATCCTGCCTCCTACTGTTCACACCTGTATGTATTTTCCTCCTGTACTGTCCCAGGGCTGGCCTGCATGACCAGTAGCATAGGGAAGAAGTGACACTATGTCACTTCTGAGATTAGATCTAAAAAGGCAGTGCACCTTCCATCCTGGTTGTGCTCTTTCTCTCTTGGAGGCCAGCTTTTGTATCAGAGCAGCCCTTGCAGGAGACCATGCATTAAGGCATGAAGACTTCTTGCTGACATTCATGCACATGAACTTGGAGACAGGACTTCTAACCCCATCCAGCCTTCAGATGACTCACCCTCAGGAGGGCTCCTCATCCAGAGCAACCCAGCTCACAGATTCCTGACCTTAAGAAATAATATGAGATAATGAATGTTTGTGGTTTTAAGCTACTAAGTTTTAGGGTCATTTGTTATAAGGCAAGAGGTGATACAGATATATCTACATACATAATATGTGTGTGCATGGATGCTCGGTAGCCCACCAGGCTCCTCTGTCCATGGAATTTTCCAGGCAAGAAGACTGGAGTGGGTTGTCATTTCCTTTTCCAGGGCTCTTCCCAACCCAGGGATTGGACCCACGTCTCTTGCATCTCATGCACTGGCAGGCAGATGGTTTAGCACTGTGCTACCTGGGAAACGAAAGTCAGAGACGACTGAGCGACTGAGCACGAGCACATAATATGTACGTGTACATAACGTAGAGTATGCCAGATGTCCTGCTATGTGACATCTGAGGCTGGGTCAGAAAAAGGATACAGCTTCTGCCTGGCTATCTCTTGGGATGCCTGGCCCTGGAACCTCGCCACCATGCAGTGAGAAAGTCCAAATTCACCTATAGGAAGAAGCCCACACAGAGAGAAGTCAGGTCCCCAGCTGGTAACCAACCTCCACCACCAGACATGTGAGAACAAGCCGTTAGATGATTCCAGCCCCCAGCCTCAGTAGTAGTTGAGGCCCCAGACATTGTGAAGCAAAGTCAAGCCGTCCCGTCTGTGCCTTGTCTGATTTTTTTGATCCTTGGAATCTATGAACATAATAAATGGTTGTCTTGTACTACTAAGTTTTGGAGTAATTTGTTCTGAGTCATAGTACCTGCTGCTGCTGCTGCTAAGTCGCTTCAGTTGTGTCCGATTCTGTGCGACCCCAGAGATGGCAGCCCACAAGGCTCCCCCGTCCCTGGGATTCTCCAGGCAAGATCAGTGGAGTGGGTTGCCATTTCCTTTTCCAATGCATGAAAGTGAAGTCACTCAGATGTGTCCGACTCCTAGTGACCCCATGAACTGCAACCTACCATGCTCCTCTGTCTATGGGATTTTCCAGGCAAGAGTACTGGAGTGGGGTGCCATTGCCTTCTCCTGGGATGTTATAAATTAGGCACTATTGTATGGGAAAATTTTGTAGCTACTTGTGCAGTTGTGTTATGTTTTGCCTTGCTCAGATGACTTTATCCCTTTGATGGCTTATTTCCTCAGGTCTTTGTTACATCAGTGAAGCCCAGTTGCAAAGGAAATTATAATAGGGTGTTAAAAATCACAGCAGGACATATGGCCCCTTTTTTTTCCATGCTGAGATTATGGTGCCAGTTTAGATGTAAAACATTGGCTTTTTCATAAGTCACAGAATGTGTCTCAGCTTCAATTTCTTCATTTGTATCAAACAAAAATCTATCATAGATCCACAGAAGGGACAAATGATTCTTGCTTTGCTTGTTGTGGAGTATAAGTGTGAGGCCATATCAGATTCTACAGATTCCTTGAAATGTTTCTGTCTGGTGGGTACTGTATTAGCCCTAAAACTGTAGATCAGCAGCAGCTGGTTTCTGCCCAGCTATGTGAGATGCTGGTGTGGAGGGGCAGGTTATCGCATCCTTCTCAGGGTTGTCAGTTAGTTTCAACACTGAGGCATCGTGGGAATATCCAGAGTGTCTTGTGATAACTTTCTGGGAGGCTCAGGAACACATACCCCAGCGTCAAAACAAAACAAAATGCTCATTGCCATCATGATCCCTCTGGAAACTGCATTGTGGGCAAGTGCTGTTTTATTGAACTAGTTTTTTTGTTGTTTTTTTTTTAAGCTGTTTAAGAACTAGAGTTTTTTTAAGCTGTAGATATTGGTGTTTACCATCTACATTGTTGATATTTAATATTTGAAAGTTTCATTTATTTTTGTCACCTCATAATATAAAAGTTGAAAATGTCAGCTGGTTGGTTTCTTAACCTCTTCAGGCAGTTCACAATCAAATATGCAATTTACCTTTGCCCCAGACTCAGAACCAGAAAACAGAAGGACACGGAAGTGGGGACGCCCCCAGCCCATTCTGGTGGGGTGCATGAGACATTGCCATTCTGTAATGGTAGACATAGAGCATCATGCAGTTGTCAAAACCCATAAAATTGGGTGATACAAAGAATGAGTCCTCATGTAGACTATGGGCTTTACTTGATAATGTATTGATACTGGGATACTGGGTCATCACTTGTAACAAATGTGCCACATTTGTGCAAGATGTTAATGATGAGGAAACTGTGAGAGGGGGAAGGGAAGGAAAGAGGATATATAGGAACTCTGTGTACTTCCTGGTCATTTTTTCTGTAAACATAAAGCTGCTCTGAAAAATAAAGTCTATTGATTAAAACAATTTTATTATAAGATTAATATAAGCAGAAAAAGTAATATACACTCCCTATAAAAGTTTTAAAGAATACAGAAATATAAACATAGAAAATGACACCCCCACTTCCATAGGTACCCACTTTTAACAGTTCGGTGCATGTCTGTTCAGATTTTTCTCTACATGTAAAATACACACATGTATTTTCTCCTGTGTGATAGAACCATATTATAAATTTCTTTTTGAACTTTGCTTTTTCTAAAACCTAACTATATATTGTAACTATTTTTTCATAATGGCACATATGCCTGCGTGCTAAGTCATTTCAGTTGTGTCCAACTCTGCGACCCCATGGACTGTATCGAGTTCTTTACCACTGGTGCCACCTGTACTTACCCTTTACAATATCCACTGTGTAGTTCCATCATAATGCATTTTCCCAGTTCCTTATTATTGAGTATTTAATTTGTTCCCAAGGGGATTTTTTTGTTTTGTTTTTTTATTTTTTTCTAAAAACTATATTTTGGTGCAAGTCCTTGGACCTCTATCTTGGGGTTTGTTATTACCACTTTCTAAATTGCCCTCTTGGAAGTTTTTTCATAATTTACCCTTCCAGCGTTTAGGTGCGAGTTTCCCATCATTCTTGCCAACTCTGGATGCTGTTTTTTAAAATCTTGACAATGGTCTATTCGGTGAGCACGAGTTACGGTGATAAAGTTAAACTTTCTGTGCATGCTACCTGAATAATTTATACGTTGCTACTTAGAAGTTTTAGGTGTTTTTCATATTTCTGGGGTCTAATCACCCTCCCCTTACCTGCTGTCTTTTTCAGCTCCGACAGTGGCCTGATTCATATACAAAGAAGTTTGAGCACAGAATCTACCCCATCACATTTTCGGCTGGAAACCCTCAGGAATGGAAGAAATTATTCAAACCCTGTGCTGCCCAGAGACTCTTTCTTCCGGTAGGAACACCTGCTTTTAATAAGATGCTGCTTGGGAGAGAATTGCATTTGGAAACATCATGGAATTAACTAGCGTTTGTTTAGAAACATTTTAATTACAGTGGTTACAGCGGAAAATATGTTCCTCTTAGATTTTGTAGTTGATGCTCTTAATGATCAGGGTGTTCAGAGAAGGTCCCTGTGGTTGAGAAATTGTCTTTCTCAAAGATTGAGGGACTGAGAATATCCAGAGCATTCTTGAGTATGAGTCTTTGTGACTATGGATCCACATTTACTAGCTCTGTGGACCTCACTAAATCTCTAAACTTCTCTAAGCCTCACTTTGCTCCATAAGCTTGGCACATAGTTGCTGCTCAATAAATGTAATTTTAGATTTTCATTATTTCTCTTAGAATAAGAACTACTACCGGATGTCACTCTGTTGCTGTTGTTGCTTTGGTCACTAAGTCATGTCTGACTCTTGCGACCGCATGGACTGTAGCTGCCAGGCTCCTCTGTTCATGGGATTTTCCAGGCAAGAATACTGGAGTGGGTTGCCATTTCCTTCTCCAGAGTATCTTCCTGACTCGGGGGTTGAACCCACATCTCTGAGATTGGCAGGCAAATTCTTTACCACTGAGCCACCAGGGAAGCCCAGCTGAAACTTTGCTAGGGAGTAATTCAGAGAAGGTCCAGAGTTCCAGTTCACCTTTTCCATCTGGAGTGTTCAAGTTGAAAGTCTTTGTTTCCTTTAAAAAAAATCCTAAGTTGCGCGCGAGCGCAGCGGTGGGAGGCGGCGACGAGCCGGTGAGTGCGGGCAGCGGGTGACCTGGTGGCCTCGGGTGGCCGTCAGCCCAGCTTCGCCCTTGCCTCGGCTTCTCCGCGGTCTACTGTGAGACTCCGCTCGGCCCGGGCCCCGAGGGCTGCCCGCCCCGCACCCCTTCGGCCTGAAAAAAAAAAAAAGAAATCCTAAATAGAAAAGCACCAAAGATATACCAAAACTGACAATATCACTGAATAAAATGGCAGCTTTGACTTGTGAATTGCAGCCTTGACATTTGTGAAGGTCATGCTTTCAGTAAACATTTATTGAGTGCCCATTAGGTGCTAAGCTCTGGCTTAGTGACGGTGATATGGCAGTGAACAAGACATCTGTGGTCTTTTTTATTTTTTTTTAATTTTTGTTGAAGTATGGTTGATTTACAATGTTGTGTTACTTTCTGCTGGACAGCGAAGTGAGTCGGTTATAGCTAACATATATCCAGTCTTTTTTAGATTCTTTTCCCATACAGGTCATTATGGAGTATTTAGTAGAGCTCCCTGTGCTGTACAGCAAATCCTTAATAATTATTTATTGGTCTTGCCCCCTTGGAGTTTGAGTCTAGCATGGAAATGAACAAGAACTTAGAAATGTGATCCATGCTGAGATGGAGAACAGAGTCTCATGTAACATAGGGTTACACTTTGATCTGGGGGATATCTAGATGGTTCTTTGATCTGGGGGATATCTAGACGGTTCTGTTGAGGAATGGCTTTTATGCTGAAATGTGGAAGAGGGAGTAGTAGCAGGCGGTGGTCACTGGGTGCCTAGAGTCTGAGAAGTAATGAGAGAAAAAGGTTCCAGGTAAATGGAATAGTAGGTATACAGGCCCTACTACAAAAGTAGGAAGGCACATATTTGAGAAGATAGAAGATTCCAGTAACTGAAAACAGAGTGTGGTGGAATAGAAGGGGTTGACAGGGTCTGGAGCTTGCAGACTCTATAAGCCATGTTGGAATGTCCGATCTTTGTGTTCAGGACAGTGAGATGCCACTGAACAATTCTTAGCTTGGAAGTGAGATGATCTGACTTGGGTCTTGAAGAGGATTCAGGGATTTCCCTGGTGGTTCAGTGGCTAAGACTTCATGCTCCGATGCAGGGGACTGGGTTCAATCCCTGGTCAGGGAACTAGATTCCACATGCCACAACAAAGATCTGGCACAGCCAAATAAATAAATACATATTTAGAGGGAAAAAAAGGATTCACTTGTTCATTACAGTATGGATAGTGGAATTGCTGAGACCAATTAATACTGACTTCAGCTATGGCAGTTGGTTGCCTTAGAGATGGACACAGACCATGCCTCCATCCCTGTGAGTAGCTGGCTGTGAGAGCTGAAGTGGGGGTGATCAAGATCTCACCAAGGTTTCTGATCTGAACAGCTTTTAAAGTTGATCTGTTTGAAATTGCCAGTATTCAGCTATTTATAACCTACAAAAAACGCTGTTTCTTTTAGTTCAACCTATACAGTGTATGTGTGTGTATGTGTGAGCTCAGTTGTGTCCAACTCTCTGCGACTCCATGGATTGAAGCCTGCTGGACTCCTCTGTCCATGCAATTTTCCAGGCAAGAATACTGGAGTGGGTTGCCATTTCTTTCTCCAGAGGATCTTCCCGACCCAAGGATCAAACACACATCTCTTGTGTCTCCTGCATTGGCAGCAGACTCTTCACCACTTGGTCACTTGGCAGTGTATAATAGTAGTGCTGTTTAGAGATGGAAAAGGGGACTTGCCTGGCGATCCAGTGGTGAAGACTCTGTGCTTCCACCATAGAGGGCGTGGGTTCAGTCCCTGGTTGGGAACCTAAGAGTCCATACGCTACATGGTGGGGCCAAAAAAAACACAAAAAATGTAAAAACAAAACTTAGAGATGGAAAAGGCTATAAAGAAATACCATTATTTGTAAGGGAGAAGATTAGTTTAATTGGGATCATATTTTGATTTTGAGGTACCTTGGAAACACCCACACAAGGAGGCCTTACCATCTGTTGGTCTGAAACCCCAAATGGCAAATGGCATTTCTAGCGTTTCCTACTCAGAACCCGTGAAAAAGAAATACAAGCTGGATGTACTATTGGTGGAGATTTGCTGCACAAGTTCACTGACTACTAAATGACCTGTCTTTCACGTGGTACAGCCTTTAGTACAGGTTGAAATGGGATTCACTTTATGAAACAAAGTAAGAAGTGGCTCAGATGGTAAAGAATCCACCCACAGTGTAGGAGACCCAGATTTGATCCCTGGGTGTGGAAGATCCCCTGGAGAAGGGAATGGCAACCCATTCTTGTATTCTTGCCTGGAGAATCCCATGGACAGAGGAGCCTGGAGGGTTACAGTCCAGGGGTCTCAAAAAGTCAGAGACAACTGAGCAACTAACACTTTCACTTCAAGAAGCAACTACCCTAAATCAGAACTAAAATCTGTGGGTTGGTGTTATGAAAACTATTTGAGAAGACAAGAAAAAAATCTCAAGCTTCTGCTTAACTGTTTTAGGGGAAAAATATTAGAAATCCCAAGTAATTATTGGAAAATTGTCTCCCCAACCTACCAAAAAAATAGTAACAACCTAGTAGAAGACATTTGAATTTTCCCTGACCTTGAATTGTGACTTTACTGCCACTACTAAAAAAACAAACCTACCACACGATGGTTTTCATTCATTCCCCGCTGAACAAGTCTATTCCATTTTGAATGACAAATGAGTGCTGGAATTCCTTATCTGCTTTTGATAATGGAAACTAGCCCTTCTTAAAAATAATAAAGAGAGATTGTGGTTGACAGGACAGTTACTTTCCCTGAGTTGTATATCATAACAGAAGATTATAAACATGGCTTTTCTGGACATCAGTGAGATATATTGATCTTCATGGTAATTTGAAATAAAGTCTGGGTGATGTTTTCCTTGGAATTTGTCTCTATAAAACCAAATCAAGGGTGCTGCTCAGTCAGTGCAGAGGAGATGGAGATTCTAAAGTGCAAACATTCTGGCCCTGGTCAGTCAAATACTGAGAAGCAGTCTTACCTTGTTTCTGAGGGGGTGTCGTCTGTAGATGAAACCTTTTCTCAGGCAAGTGAAAGTGAAAGTAGCTCAGTCGTGTCCGACTTTTTGCAACCCTATGGACTCTACAGTCCATGGAATTCTCCAGGCCAGAATACTGGAGTCGGTAGTTTTTCCCTTCTCCAGGGGATCTTCCCAACCCAGGGATCAAACCCAGTTCTCCCACATTGCAGAAGGCTTCTTTACCAGCTGAGGCACAAGGGAAGCCCGAGAGTACTGGAATGGGTAGCCTATCCCTTCTCCAGGGGATCTTTCCAATCCAGGAATTGAACCAGGGTGTCCTGCATTACAGGAGAATTCTTTACCAAATGAGCTATCAGGGAAGCCCTTTTCTCAGGTAAGATTTTACTAATCAGAGCATGAACCTTTGCAAGTCAAACCTATTAGAGTCTCAAGAACAATCACTGGAATTCAGATCCCACCAATTCAAGATTTATGAAGTCCTAAATCAATCAATGGTCGTTAACTTTTCTGTTTCTGTGAGCAGTGAATCTAAGGATCATTATCAGTGCAAGCTAACAGGTGACTTGATGAAGCTCCCTAGGCTGCATGAAGCTCAAAGTATTTAAAACAATATGCCAACCACAGATTAGTCAAATCTGTCCTTTCAAATTGATCCTGGAGGACTGTTCCCTTTTTGCTTAGTAAAAGCCAAAAAAAGCCTTTACTTTTGTAAGAACAACTATTTTGTGAATTCACATCACCTTTTCTTTATTTAATAGGAATTAGTGAGATTTTATACTGAATCTCCACATTTTGTTACACAACGTGCCTGTTTGATTATAAAGACCTATCTCCTCAATAATGTTCCTCTCTGCAGATCCTGGGCTTCCCAGGTAGCACTAATAGTAAGAACCTGCCTGCCAATGCAGGAGACCTGAGACCAGTTTCAGTCCCTGTTAGTTATCTAGGCTCCTCTGTTTATGGAATTCTCCAGGCAAGAATACTGGGCTGGGTTGCCATTTCTTTCTCCAGGGGATCTTCCCAACCCAGGAATGGAACCGGGGTCTCCCACATTGCAGGCGGATTCTTTACCAGCTAAGCTACCAGGGAAGCCCATAAACTCTCACTAATTCCTATTAAAGAAAGAAAAGGTGATGTGAATTCACAAAACATAAATATGTCCTGAGAATTTTTTAACTGTATTTCCAACGAACTTGTCCCATTCTTTAATATTTCAAAGTAATACCATGCCAAATAAAAATCTTAATTACCTAGATTTTCTATGTAACATCAAGAGCAACAACATATAACCTTCCCTTTTTGCACTTATAGTTTGTTAAAGAGGTCTTTATCTGGTTCCAGTATTTGGAAAACTTTATGCCCTCTAGGAGAATGTTCTAATGCGTCTGCCGTATGTTGAGGGAAAAGAGAGGTTTACTTGGCTTATTAGAACCTTATTTTATTATAACTTTTTATAATTAAGGTAAGGTTTTTGTATTATCAATAATATATTTCAAAATTAGCAATTAACATTGAGACTTTCTTGGAAAGAACCTTTTGTAATTCAACAAACAATGACAGGCAAATAGGAATATATTAAAAAGCCTTATTAAGAGGAACATCAGTTCGCATCATCATAAATGATGTCTGTATATTTCATCAAGCCCTAAGAGGCCTTATATTATCAGGATGAAGTTAACTACCTAAAAGATTGCATGAAAATGACCCTAGACACCAATTTTGTTCAACAAGTTTTCCAAATTTACTCACACATTATTAAACATTTGACATTTAGGATATTAGTTACAACTCTTGGTTACCTGTGAGAGAAACTCAATTTCAGCTATGAATAGCTAAGCAGAGAAAGTGAAAGAGGAGAATTAAAAAATTGGCTTAAAACTCCAGGACATGGAAGCAACCTAGATGTCCATCAGCAGACGAATGGATAAGAAAGCTGTGATACATATACACAATGGAATATTAATCAGCCATTAAAAACAATATATTTGAATCAGTTCTAATGAGGTAGATGAAACTGGAGCCTATTATACAGAGTGAAGTAAGCCAGAAAGAAAAACACCATACAGTATACTAATGCATATATATGGAATTCAGAAAGATGGTAACAATAACCCTGAATGCAAGACAGCAAAAGAGACACAGATGTATAGAACAGTCTTTTGGACTCTGTGGGAGAGGGTGAGGGTGGGATGATTTGGGAGAATGGCATTGAAACATGTAAATTATCACATGTGAAAAGAATCGCCAGTCCAGGTTTGATGCATGATACAGGGTGCTCGGGGCTGGTGCACTGGGATGACCCAGAGGGATGGGATGGGGAGGGAGGTGGGAGGGGGGTTCGGGATGGGGAACACATGTACACCCATGGCGGATTCATGTCAACGTATGGCAAAACCAATACAATATTGAAAAGTAAAATAAATAAACTGGAAAAAGAAAAAAAAGTTGGCTTAAAACTCAACATTCAAAAAACTAAGATCATGGCATCTGGTCCCATAACTTCATGGCAAATAGATGGGAAAACAATGGAAACAGTGACAGACTTTATTTTCTTGGGCTTCAAAATCACTGCAGATGGTGCCTGCAGCCATAAAATTAAAAGGTGTTTGCTCCTTGAAAGAAAATCTATGATGAACCTAGACAGCATATTAAAAAGCAGAGATATTACTTTGCCAGCAAAGGTCCATCTAGTCAGTTCAGTTCAGTTCAGTCGTTCAGTCGTGTCTGACTCTTTGCGACCCCATGAACCACAGCATGCCAGGCCTCCCTGTCCATCACCAACTCCCGGAGTTTACCCAAACTCATGTCCATTGAGTCGGTGATGCCATCCAGCCATCTCATCCTCTGTCATCCCCTTCTCCTCCTGCCCTCAATCTTTCCCAGGGTCTTTTCCAATGAGTCAGCTCTTCGCATCAGGTGGCCAAAGTATTGGAGTTTCAGCTTCAACATCAGTCCTACCAATGAACACCCAGGACTGATCTCCTTTAGGATGGACTGGTTGGATCTCCTTGCAGTCCAAGGGACCCTCAAGAGTCTTCTCCAACACCACAGTTCAAAAGCATCATTCTTTGGGACCCAGCTTTCTTTATAGTCCAACACTCACATCCATACATGACTACTGGAAAAACCATAGCCTTCACTAGACGGACCTTTGTTGGTTAAGTAATGTCTCTCCTTTTTAATATGCTGTCTAGGTTGCTCATAACTTTCCTTCCAAATTTTCAGTTCAGTTCAGTCGCTCAGTCGTGTCCGACTCTTTGCGACCCCATGAATCGCAGCACACCAGGCCTCCCTGTCCATCACCAACTCCCGGAGTTCACCCAGACTCACGTCCATCGAGTTGGTAATGCCACCAGCCATCTCATCCTCTTCATCCCCTTCTCCTCCTGCCCCCAGTCCCTCCCAGCATCAGAGTCTTTTCCAATGAGTCAACTCTTCGCATGAGGTGGCCAAAGTACTGCAGTTTCAGCTTTAGCATCATTTCTTCCAAAGAAATCCCAGGGCTGATCTCCTTCAGAATGGACTGGTTGGATCTCCTTGCAGTCCAGGGGACTCTCAAGAGCCTTCTCCAACACCACAGTTCAAAGGCATCAATTCTTCAGTGCTCAGCCTTCTTCACAGTCCAACTCTCACATCCATACATGACCACAGGAAAAACCATAGCCTTGACTAGATGAACCTTTGTTGGCAAAGAAATGTCTCTGCTTTTCAATATGCTATCTAGGTTGGTCATAACTTTCCTTCCAAGGAGTAAGCGTCTTTTAATTTCATGGCTGCAATCACCATCTGCAGTGATTTTGGAGCCCCCCAAAATAAAGTCTGACACTGTTTCCACTGTTTCCCCATCTATTTCCCATGAAGTGATGGGACCAGATGCCATGATCTTCGTTTTCTGAATGTTGAGCTTTAAGCCAACTTTTTCACTCTCCTCTTTCACTTTCATCAAGAGCCTTTTTAGTTCCTCTTAACTTTCTGCCATAATGGTGGTATCATCTGCATATCTTAGGTTATTGATATTTCTCCCGGCAATCTTGATTCCAGCTTGTGCTTCATCCATTTCTCATGATGTACTCTGCATATAAGTTAAATAAGCAGGGTGACAATATACAGCCTTGACGTACTCCTTTTCCTATTTGGAACCAGTCTGTTGTTCCATGTCCAGTTCTAACTGTTCTTCCTGACCTGCATACAGGTTTTTCAAGAGGCAGGTCAGGTGTTCTGGTATTCCCGCCTCTTCAGAATTTTCCACAGTTTATTGTGATCCACACAATTAAAGGCTTTGGCATAGTCAATAAAGCAGATAGATGTTTTTCTGGAATGCTCTTGCTTTTTTGATGATCCAGCGGGTGTTGGCAATTTGATCTCTGGTTCTTCTGCCTTTTCTAAAACCAGCTTGAACATCTGGAAGTTCATGGTTCTCGTATTGCTGAAGCCTGGCTTGGAGAATTTTGAGCATTACTTTACTAGCGTGTGAGATGAGTGCAATTGTGCGGTAGTTTGAGCATTCTTTGGCATTGCCTTTCTTTGCCGTCTAGTCAAGGCTATGGTTTCTCCAGTAGTTATGTATGGAAGTGAGAGTTGGACTATAAAGAAAGCTGAGCGCCGAAGAATTGATGCTTTTGAACTGTGGTGTTGGAGAAGACTCTTGAGAGTCCCTTGGACTGCAAGGAGATCCAACCAGTCCATCCTAAAGGAAATCAATCCTGACTGTTTATTGGAGGGACCCATGCTGAAGCTGAAACTGCAATACTTTGGCCACCTGATGCGAAGAACTGACTCATTTGAAACGACCCTGATGCTGGGAAAGATTGAAGGCAGGAGGAGAAGGGGACGACAGAGGACCAGATGGTTGGACGGCATCACGAACTCAATGGTCATGAGTTTGAGTAAACTGGGAGTTGGTGATGGACAGGGGAGCCTCGTATGCTGTAGTCCACGGGGTTGCAAAGAGTCAGACATGACTGAGTGACTGAACTGAACTGAAGCAGAAAAGGCAGTTTATTCACTTATCTGACTGTGGAGTCCAGATCAGAGGACTGATCTCAAGCACAACTAGATCCAAAGGCTGCTGTAATGTTACCAGGACTCTGTCTCTCGTAGTCCTTTGCTAGGCTCACATCTTGAGAATGATGATTGATTGAAGCAGCCTGAGAATTATGTTCTAGAAGCTTAGCTGCTGCAGTGGAAAAAGAGTCTGGCAGCCTGACATCTGAAATGTCAGCAGGAGAGTTCTGGAAACTGCTCCCCAGTGAAACAAGCATCAGTCAGTTCAGTCACTCAGTCATGTCCGACTCTTTGCGACCCCATGAATCGCAGCACGCCAGGCCTCCCTGTCCATCACCAACTCCCGGAGTTCACTCATACTCACGTCCATCGAGTCGGTAATGCCACCAGCCATCTCATCCTCTTCATCCCCTTCTCCTCCTGCCCCCAATCCCTCCCAGCATCAGAGTCTTTTCCAATGAGTCAACTCTTCCCATGAGGTCGCCAAAGTACTGGAGTTTCAGCTTTAGCATCATTCCTTCCAAAGAAATCCCAGGGCTGATCTCCTTCAGAATGGACTGGTTGGATCTCCAAACATAACTGATTTTATATATATATATATATACACATATATAAAGACTTTTTATGTGGACCATTTTTTAAAAATTTGTTGCAATATTGCTTCTTTTGTTTGTGTTCTGGTTTTCTGACCCTGGAGCTTGTGAGACCTTCCCTTCATTGGAAGGCAAAGTCTTAAGCATTAGACCTGAGGGGAGTCCCAGAACATTATTTTTAAAACAACTATCTAGAATCTTTGGAAACTGTCCTAATGGCCTAAGCAAATGAAAAAACAGATTTCTTACTCAAGGAAATCTACTAAAACTTAATAAGAAAGAGTGAGAATTTGTGCGAATTGAGCCATGACCCAGCCCTTCCCTCTCCCCTTCTAGCTCAGCATGGTGGAAACCCAACTCAGTTCAGTCAAGAACATAGGAATCCTTTCCTCCACAGCTCCCAGTTGAGGGATATGGTATTTTCTTGGGTGCACGGGGTGGGGAGGTCATCAGCATTTCTCATCTTTACCAGCAGTGTCTTACAGAAGCTTAAATTCCAGGCAAAAATGGCCAAGGTTTCAGAGGCTCCCTTCCTTAAGAGAAAGCTTCATGAGAGCAAGAAGCTAAATAAACTATAGGCCAGTTAGTTTACAAGGGAGAACCAGGGGAAAAAATATAAAAAGTGCCCTTCTGGTCAGAACAAAGTTCAAAGATCAGCTTCTAAAACTGTCCCCTCAGATGTGCCTGAATTTAATGGATCATCCTGCAGAGCAACTCATGCTCAGGCCATTGTCAAAAATAGAAGAGCAATCAGCTGCAATTAGTGAAGGCTAACAGCTGTGTCATCGATAAAGCAAGAGAGTTCCAGAAAAACATCTATTTCTGCTTTATTGACTATGTCAAAGCCTTTCACTGTGTGGATCACAATAAACTGTGGAAAATTCTGAAAGAGGTGGGAATACCAGACCACCTGACCTGCCTCTTGAGAAACCTGTATGTAGGTCAGGAAGCAACAGTTAGAACTGGACATGGAACAACAGACTGGTTCCAAATATATTGTCACCCTGCTTATTTAACTTATATGCAGACTACATCATGAGAAACACTGGGCTGGAAAAAGCACAGGCTGGAATCAAGATTGCCGGGAGAAATATCAATAACCTCAGATATGCAGATGATACCACCATTATGGCAGAAAGTTAAGAAGAACTAAAAAGGCTCTTGATGAAAGTGAAAGAGGAGAGTGAAAAAGTTGGCTTAAAGCTCAACATTCAGAAGACTAAGATCATAGATGGCATCTGGTCCCATCACTTCATGGGAAATAGATGGGGAAACAGTGGAAACAGTGTCAGACTTTATTTTGGGGGGCTCCAAAATCACTGCAGATGGTGACTGCAGCCATGAAATTAAAAGACTCTTACTCCTTGGAAGGAAAGTTATGACCAACCTAGATAGCATATTGAAAAGCAGAGAGATTACTTTGCCAACAAAGGTTCGTCTAGTCAAGGCTATTGTTTTTCCAGTGGTCATGTATGGATGTGAAGAAAGCTGAGCAACAAAGAATTGATGCTTTTGAACTGTGGTGTTGGAGAAGACTCTTGAGAGTCCCTTGGACTGCAAGGAGATCCAACCACTCCATCCTAAAGGAGACCAGTCCTGGGTGTTCATTGGAAGGATTGATGCTGAGGCTGAAACTCCAATACTTTGGCCACCTCATGCGAAGAGTTGACTCACTGGAAAAGACCCTGATGCTGGGAGGTATTGAGGGCAGGAGGAGAAGGGGATGACAGAGGATGAGGTGGCTGGATGGCATCACCGACTCAGTGGACATGAGTTTGGGTAAACTCCGGGAGTTGGTGATGGACAGGGAGGCCTGGTGTGCTGCGATTCATGGGGTCACTGAGCGACTGAACTGCACTGAACAGTGGGTATAATTCCAACAGTGGTGAACAACTTATGAGAAAGATTAGAGGAATAGTTAATCAAAAAGAGCCCTGATAAAAACCACTGTCATCCTGGGTGACCGTGGGTACGTACAGGCTGCATCCTCAGAGGAAAAACGTTATAGATTTCACACACAAGATGAAGTGGACTGCACTGAAATAGTCCAGTTAAGATACCAAACAAATAAACAATATCAACAAGCCCCGCACTTTTTGGGGTGGGGTGTAGCATGGGCAGGGGAGAGTTATCCAAAGTTGCTAAAGCATCCTAAAATGTATTATCATGCTAAAATATATTAACATGCTAAAAATATCATCTAAATTTTTTTCAACAAAATAATATAAGGCAGGCAAATAAACAAGAAAGTGTGACTCATTCACAGGAAAAAAATGCAGGCAAAAGAAACTGACTGGTGAGAAGACCCAGCTGTCAGATTTAGTAGAAAAAGACTTCAGAGAAGCCATTATAAATGTATTCAAGATACAAAAGGAACCTGTGCTTAAAAAAGTAAAATATGATATGATGATGTTTTGTAAAATTGAGACTGTCAATAAAGAAATTTAATTTTTTTAAAAGAGCCACCTAGAAGTTCTAGAGTTGACAAGTTGAAAATAACTGAAGTGAAAAAATCAGCTATTGATTTGAACTTAAAGTAGAAAGAATCAGTAAACTTGAAAATAATCAAATATTAAGGTTGTACAACCTGAATAACAGGCAAAAATAACAAATAAAATTGAGCAGAGACTTGGAGATGTGAAGTACCATTGGAGTCACCAGGACATGTATGATGGGAGCATCAGAAGGAAAGGAGAGAGAGAAAAGAATAGAAAAAAGTTTTGAAAAAATAATGGTTGTAAACTTGTAAATTTGATGAAAATCTATTTACACATGGAAAATCAACTCCAAGTAAGATAAACTCAAAGAGATCTGCACACAAATCATGGTAAAAACCCTGAAAGACAAAAACAAAGTCTTATGAGCCGCAAAAGAAAAATAGTTGTCACATGTAAGGCAACTCCAATAAGATTAATAGCTGACTTCTCATTAGAAATTGTGGGGACTTCCCTGGTACTGCATCTGAGCCACCAGGGAAGCCCCAAGTGTACTGGAATGGGTAGCCTATCCCTCCTGCAGGAGATCTTCCCAACCCAGAAATCAAATCCAGGTCTCCAGCATTGCAGGGCGATTCTTTACCAGCTGAGTTACCATCAATTCTTGGCTTGGGAAGATCCCCTGGAGAAGGGGATACCCACTCCAGTATTCTCGGGCTTCCCTGGTGGCTCAAACAATAAAGAATCGCCCTGCAATGCAGGAGACCTGGGTTTGATCACTGGTTTGGGAAGATTCCCTGGAGAAGGGTATGGCATCCCACTCCAGTATTGCTGCCTGGAGAATCCCGCAGACAGAGGAGCCTGGCGGGCTATAGCCCAAAGGGTCGCACAAAATCAGACACAACTGAAATGACTTAGCACTCACGCACTGGGAACCAAGATTCCACATGCCTCATGGTGCGGCCATAAAGGGAAAAAACAAAAACTGTGGATACCCTGAGACCATGAGATAACATTATTTGAAGTGCCAAAAGATGGGGAGAACTGTCAACCAAAAACTTTATATCCCGCAAAATAGTTTTTAAGTTGAAGGTGAGATAAAGTCATTCCCAGATAAACAAAATCTGAGATAATTCATTTACAGCAGAACCGCAAGAATAAAGGAAGTTCTTCAGTCTGAAAGCAAATGACTCCAGACAGTGATTAAAAAATCATGTTAAAAAAAGAGTATAATAAAGACATTAATGAAAAAGAAAATATAAATGAGTATTTCTTACCCTTTATTCTCTTGATTGATTTTAAAAATGATTGTGTAAAACATTATGTTTATATTTTGGATTTGTACTGTTAAAATATATTTAATAATAATAGCACAAAGTTAGATGAAGAAAAATTATATGGAATAAAAAAATGACAGCAGATAGTAACTTGAATCCACAGGAACAAATGAAAAAAATTAAAAATGGCATATGAAAAAGTTAATATAACAAACACCATAAATATATACTTGTTCTTCTTCCTCTCTCAGCTTCTTTAAAACATGTAAAATTATATGAAGTAGCAATTATACTGTTGGGCTTATAACAGTATTGATGTAATATGTATAACAATGATGTTATAAAATGAAGAAGAGGAAATAGAGTTATATGTGACTGACATTTGTGTATCTCACTGGAATGTAGTGTAAATCTGAGGTGTATTCTGAAAAGACATATATGATAATCTCTAGAGCAACCACCAAGGAAACATCTCAAAAAGCATGGTGAAAAGAAATATATTAAAATGCTTCATTAAAAAATACTCAGTGCAAAAGAAAACAGTAAGACTAGAATAATAAAAAAGACATGATACATATTGAAAACAAAAATAGGAGACATAAATTCAGCTCTGTCTATAATCACATTAAATAAAAATGAGTAGAAGTCCAATCAAAAGATAGAAATTGCCAGAGATAGATGATAAAGAATACAATCCAACTATGTTCTGTTTACAGGAGACATACCTCAGGTTCAAAATGCAAATAAGTTGGAAAAGATATGTCAATCAAACAGCAACCACAAGGAAGCTGGACTGGCTATACTAGTATCAGATAAGGTAGAATTTAAAAAGCAACATTAGTAGAGAAAAACAGGCATATTTTGCCATGATGCACGTGTTAATCCACTAAGAAAATAGAACAGTTGTAAACATTTATGCACTGTTTTTGCATTTATGTAAAATGTAAAAGCCCCCAGAGTACTTGAAGCAAAAAATGACAGAATTAGAGGAAGAAATAGGCAATTCACCAATAGTATTAGGCGATTTCAATGCCCCACGTTCAGTAATGGATTAAGCAGTATGCAGAACATCAACAAGGGAATAAAAGACTTGAACAACATTATAAACCCAGTACAGCCAGATAAATAAATATATATTAAAAACAAAAAAGTTGGAGAGATGGCTGTTTCATCTAATGCACAGAAACCAGCACAGAGAGTCAAAGAAAGTGAAGACACAGAGGCATGTGCTCCGAACAAAAGGAAAAGATAAAACTCCAGAAACAGACCTTAATGAAATGGAGATAAGTAATTAACCTGATTTAAGAGTTTAAGGTAATAGTCATAAAGATGCTCACCAAGGTTGGAGAGCAATGCATGAACAAAGTGAGACTTTAAACCAAAAGGAAAAATATAAGAAAGTACCAAATGGAACTCACAGAGCTGAAGAATACAATAACTGGGCTGAAAAATTCAATGGAGGGGTTCAACAGCAGACTAGATTGAGTGAAACAAAAAACTTGAATTTTCAGATCAGTAGTGAGAAAAAGAAGAATGTATTAGGTGTCAGTAAGGTGGAGGGTGGAGAAGGCAATGGCAGCCCACTCCAATATTCTTGCCTGGCAAATCCCATGGACGGAGGAGCCTGGTAGGCTGCAGTCCATTGGGTCGCTAAGAGTCGGACATGACTGAGCGACTTCACTTTTACTTTTCACGTTCATGCATTGGAGAAGGAAATGGCAACCCACTCCAGTGTTCTTGCCTGGAGAATCCCAGGGACAGCGGAGCCTGGTGGGCTGCCGTCTATGGGGTTGCACAGAGTTGGACACGACTGAAGCGACTTAGCAGCAAGGTGGAGGGTGGGGGATGTTCACATCAAAAGATCAGGAATCAGAAAGGCTTCAAACTTGTCAGCAGCAGGGGAAGTGCTAAAATATTGGAGCAATGCCTTTAAATTCAGAGGCAGTTTTATGTCTAACCTAGTTTCCCTACCAGACAAGCTACAAATCAAGCATGTGGGTAGAATCAAGACATTTTTAGATGTGCATAGTTTCAAAATATTTACCCCCTTCAGTCTTCTCTCTGAATAATGTGTTCCACCAAAATGAAGGAGTACATTCAGAAAGATAAAGATGCGAGATCCAGGAAGCAGACAATCCCACACAAAGGAGGCATGAGAGGAGTCTCAGGGGAAGGGAGATGCAGAGCATCCTCATCAGAGCAAATCAGGAAGCTGTGGAAGAAACTTTGCCTAAAGTATAGACAACTAAGCAAACTCACAACAGAGGAAAAAAAAAAACACAGTTATTAATTTCAGGGAAAAAAAAGTTATTCAGAAAGGGAAAGTCACATGGTTTGCTCCATGGCTTAATTGGAAATCATGTTAAATAATCATCATAAAATAACATTGTGTGTTGATCAAAATGATATTTTGATGTTGCTAAATTGGGAGATGAGGTATGTATGTGAGCAGTGTTATGGAGTTGATAGTTTTTGTGAAAAGGACCTGAATTCTCTTCTAAGGTAGGAAGTCAGTAGATGAGACGTATCTGACATAGTAAGAAATATCTTCCTAGAGCTCCTAAAGTCCCTTGGAATTTCCTGGGTAATAGGCATGTCTTTTTGTCTTAATGAAATGACTTGGTGGGCTTCTGGATAGGGGCTGATGACTAGAAAGGCCAAGCCGTGATTAGAAGCTTAGAACTTCCAACCCTACCCCCTTTCTCTAGGAAAGGGAGAGGGCGATTGGAGATTGAGTTAATCATTGATCATGCCTGTGTGATGAAGCCTTCATAAAAATCTGTAAACAAGGAGGTTCAGGGAGATTTTGGGTTGATGAAGACATCCATGTTCTGGGACAGTGGGGCAAACTTCATGGAGACAGAAGCTCCTGGGCTCAGGACCTTTCTGGACCTCCCCTTATGTACCTTTTCTTCTGGCTGCTCATCTGTATCCTTTTTTATATTCTGTATAACAAGCCATAAAAATAAGTGTTTCACTGAATTCTGTGAGCCATTATACCAAGTCATCAGAGTTGAGGAGGGGCTCATGGGAACCTCTGATTTGTAGTCAAGTCAGACAGAAGTGTAGCAACCTGGGGACCACTACGTATGATTAGCGTCTGAAGGGGGCCGGCATTCTTGTGGGACTGGGCCCTTAACCTTTGGTAACTAACTGTGGTAGTTCTTACTAATTCAGATAGTATCATAATTGAATTGTAGGACGCTAAGCTGGTGTCCAAAGGAAGCGCGGGGAAATTAGTTGGTGTGGAGAAAAGCCCCGTACATTTGGTGTCAGAAGTGCTGTGAATTCAAAGAATTAAGTTTTTTCTTTTAGTGTGTTATTCAGAGACATGAAGGTACATACTCAAAGAATTGGAATTGGTTGTTTGGTGTGAGAAGGAGGAAATGTGGCAGGAAAATTATTTTTTATTTATTTGTGTATGTCTGTCTGTCTGTATTTAATTACTTACGAAGCCTTCATTAACTGCTCAACCCCTGTGATTCTAGAAGAAATGTATCCACTACAGAATTCCCTGCTGGTTCAATGGTTAGGACTCTGTGCTTTCACTGCTGAGGGCTCTGGTCAGGGAACTAAGAAAATTACCCACTGGAAAAGTGTCAGACTTTATTTTTGGGGGCTCCAAAATCACTGCAGATGGTGACTGCAGCCATGAAATTAAAAGACGCTTACTTCTTGGAGGGAAGGTTATGACCAACCTAGATAGCATATTCAAAAGCAGAGACATTACTTTGCCAACAAAGGTCCGTCTAGTCAAGGCTATGGTTTTTCCTGTGGTCATGTATGGATGTGAGAGTTGGACTGTGAAGAAGGCTGAGCGCCAAAGAATTGATGCTTTTGAACTGTGGTGTTAGAGAAGACTCGAGAGTCCCTTGGACTGCAAGGAGATCCAACCACTCCATTCTGAAGGAGATCAGCCCTAGGATTTCTTTGGAAGGAATGATGCTAAAGCTGAAACTCCAGTACTTTGGCCATCTCATGCGAAGAGTTGACTCATTGGAAAAGACTCTGATGCTGGGAGGGATTGGGGGCAGGAGCAGAAGGGGACGACAGAGGATGAGATGGCTGGATGGTATCACTGACTCAGTGGACGTGAGTCTGAGTGAACTCCAGGAGTTGGTGATGGACAGGGAGGCCTGGCGTGCTGCGATTCATGGGGTCGCAAAGAGTCGGACACGACTGAGCTACTGAACTGAACTGAACTCTTTGTGTGGGGGTTTTTTGGAGCATGCTGCCTGGTATATGGGATCTTAGTTCCCTGACCAGGAGGTCAAACCCATGCCCCCTGCAATGGGAGCTTGGAGTTTTAACCACTGGACTGCCAGGAAAGTCCCCCACTAGTAATTCCTGAAATCAATTTTGTAGATAATAATCAGCTCTTTTAAAAATTAAATAAGTAAGAGTAGAATTGAGTAAGGGACATGCATTACTCTAGTAAGACAAATAATATTTTTGAAAATGTTTCTGTTTTATGTATTTGTGTGTGCACATTCTAGTATTGGGATATAGATGCCTTTCTTACTGTGGGGTACAATTGAAAATACTTTGAGAAATGAGGCTTTAAGACAGGTCTTCAGGATGTGCCACTGAAGGGAGGGGACTCTATAGTTGGTCCACAAAGACCACACAGTGACTGTTACACAAACACATGAAAGATCCTCAGACTGATGATTTTGTCAATTCTTCTCAGCTCTGTGAGGAATGTACTGATTTGTAACATTTTTTTCTACGGAGGAAACTGAAGTTAAGGGAAGTTTACCTTATTTTTTTCCTGGGCTATATCTTAGAGCCTGGATTGAAGCCCAAGTTTATCCCGTAGTGTAGTCATTCTGTCCGACTTCCTGCAATCTCTAAATGCCAAATTTTTCTTCTGTATTTATAGAAAAGATTCCCAGGATATTCCAAACTACCTCCTTTGGAAGATTCCCATGAATCTTCCATCGTCATCTGTTAACTGGGTATAAAAATAGTACACATGTCTTTGTTCAGACTCACTTGTTCAGTGAGGCTATTGTATTTAAAATTGCTCCTCTCCCTCACTCTGTTTTTCCTTCTCTGCTACTATCTTCAAAGTTTCATCTATACTTTACTTGTTTTATTTTTTGCTTTCTCTCACTGGCATCTAAGTCCTACCAGGGGAAAAGTCTTTGATCTCCAACAGATAGTGCACTGTACATATTAACAGAAGGCACTCAGTAAAACTGTTTGGAAGGTATGGATGAGAAGGAAGGTAGGTAGGAAAGCAGGAAGGAAGGATAGAGGAAAGAGAGGGAAGGAGGGAAGCTGGATGATTGGATGCATGAATGAGTGGGCAGGGCTTTACCAAGTTCATCAAAGGGTCCTAGAGAGGATTTGAAGATTCAGTGCTTATTAAGTGCCCAGACTTGAACCCCGTAAATATTCAGTAAATGTTAATTGAATTTCATTCTCATATACAAGGAAAAGGAAAATATCCTTTGAAAACCAGTCCAATTCAAGTGGAAAACTATAGTTGCTTGCAACCCAGTGATCCTGTTTCCAGCAACTCCCTAGCAGAGGGGAGAGTCTCAAAGAAGGCACCATCTGACTCAGAAACTGGACTCTGCTTTAAAGGACAGTTGCCATGGCTAACAGGATGTCTGCAGCGAGCAAGAGAAGATAGTAAGTACTTGCTGGCTGGGATTGCAACACCTGGTAAGAAGAGGAAGCAAGCCAAAGGGATGATGGGAGCAGATGAAAGAGCTGAGAGAGCCAGTATCTCGGAGCACGCCAGAGAAACCAGACACCTTCAGGAATGCAAGGCCTGTGCAGCACGGCCTGCATGCGGTTAGAACAGTTGGCCCCACAGCTGAGATGATGAAATCGAAGACCAAACACAAGCTTGACAAGTCAGAATTTTAGGAGAACCATCCTGAACAAAGCCATCTTTGATTTGCTCAACTCAGAGGCAGTCTGAATCTTGTTTGTATGGAGATCAAAGATTACACTGATTGGAAGAGTCTACTTCATTGATGGGAACATCAAGTCAGTTTATTTCTCTCCTTCAATTCTTATCTCCTTGTAGCAATGATGTGAAACAACAGACTAGCTACAGCTCAAGCAGGCAGAATTTTGTTAAACAGGCAGCATATAGTACACCCTTGAGACATGAGACTGGGCTGACCCCAAAGGAAACAGGCTGATCCCAAAAGAGTGGCCTCCATCTCTGTTAGCTTTCCTCTTTCATACTTTCTGTCACCTCCCCCTGGAGCCTGATTGGTCTAGCGTTATGCTAAATAGGGCTTGTACCAGCCACCAATCAGGGAAGGGAATGCAAATAGACATACACTTCTCACTCTGGTTCTTGACTTCCTCTTTCTTGGGCTTTTTCTTTTGTTTGCCTTCTATGTGATTCTTCCAGACACCAGCTTGGACTCCTTTTTCTAACTACCTAACAGGAACATGTGTAAATGTAGCAAGGACACGGATACAATCTGCTCTTTGTTAAAACTTCACAAAAATGAATATGCAAGTTATATGTCATTCCACAAGAGGGCACAACAGAAGCAAAAATAAAAATTGCTATACTTTAATTTTCTCCTGTACGCTTTATTTATTTATTGGCATGACACCTTTAAAACATTTTTGTCACTTTCAGACAAGCACAATGACCTCTTTGGTACATAAGTTATTGTTTTTGTTTGTTTGTTTGTTTTTGTTTTTTTCAGAATGAGGGCATTATAATGCTTTCTTTTTTTTTTCCCCCTTGGAGTACAGTTGCTTTACAATGTTGTGTTAGTGTCTCCTGTACAGGGAAGTGTATCCTATACACATATCCCTTCCCTCTTGGACCTACCTTCCACACCCCCCACCCACCATCACACCCATCTAAGTCATCACAGAGCACCCAGCTGATCTCCTGTGCATTTTAAGCTAGCAGTTTAGTGATCCTCTTTTAAAATCTCAAAACAGTGTAAGTGGTGAATCACTATTTAATCGAGTGGATATTTATTTTTGTACAGATTTGCAATGAAACAGGACAAAAGAGCACTATAGAGGAATGATACTTTCCAAGTGTTCATAATTCTCTCCCCTATCTTAAACTATTTTAACAGTATAAAGGATATTTGAGAACATATAGCATCAAACAGAAAGTTCTTTGCTCTCTGCACATCTAAAACTAAGGGGAAATATCTCAAAGTAGATAATTACAAAGTATGTGTTGGTGGAAATATAAATTAGTGCAGCCACTGTGAAAAACAGGATAGAGGTTCCTTAAAAAACTAAAAGCAGAGTTGCCATAAGATCCAGCAATCTGACTCCTGGGAATATATATGGAGAAAATTCTAATCTGAAAAAATGCATGCACCCTGATGTTCATAGCAGCACTATTTACAAGAGCCAAGACATGGAAACAACTTTAGTGTCCATTGACAAATGAGTGGATGAGGATATGGTACATATATATAATGGAATATTACTCAGTCGTAAAAAAGAATGAAACAATGCCATTTACAGCAACATGGATAGACCTAGAGATTATCATACTACATGAAGCAAGTCAGAGAAAGACGAATATCATATGGTGTCTCTTATATGTGAAATCTAAAATACGATACAAATGAAATGATTTACAAAACAGACAGACATAGGAAACACACATATGGTTAGTTATCAAAAGGGAAAGAGGTGGGAAGGGATAAATTAGGAGGTTGAGATTAGCAGATACAAACTACTGTATGCAAAGTAGATAAGCAACAAGGTCCTACTCTCCAGCACAGGAACTGTGCTCAATGTCTTATAATAAACTATAATGGGAAAGAACATCAAAAAGACTGTGTGTGTATATATGTATTTGAATCACTCTGTGTTGTACACCAGTAAGACGCAACGTTGTAAATCAACCCTACTTTAATTCTGAAAACTCCAAAACTATGTGCATCATATATAAAAGCATTCATTCAACAATACTTACAAAACCCAAACTAATTTCAGATAGTAATAAGAATAATGAGAAAAAATTAAAGCATTTTAGGAATGTTGGGGAGTGGGGCTGTCTGAGGAGGTCGCAGTTGGGCTGAGATCTGAATTCCTGGCCTTGAAAAGGTCATGTGCATGCGTGCTCAGTTGCTTCAGTCGTGTCTGACTCTTTGCCACACTATAGACTGTAGCCCACCAGGGTCTTCTGTCCAGAGGATTCTCCAGGCAACAATACTGGAGTGTGTTGCCATGCCCACCTCCAGGAATCTTCCTGATCCAGGAATCAAACCCAAGTCTTCTGCGTCTCCTGCATTGCAGGTGGATTCTTTATACTGAGCCGCCAGGAAAACCCTGAAAAGGTTATTTTTGTATATATATTTAAATATGTAGAAACTGCCTGAGGTGGGGTGAAGTTCACTGAACTGTTATGGTTAGTTAATTCTAAAAAAGAAGAAAGGGTATAAGAGCATGGAGTGATGGGATGCTGGGGAGAGGCAGAAAAAGAACTATTTGAATTTCTTATTCTGTGGATTGCTGAATTGTCCATACTTTTATAACATACAAGCATGAGTTTGTATAATTTACTCAGTTTTTAAAATGGCAAACCAGTAAGAAATAGAAAAAAATAATTTTCATAATGTATGGAAACTTTTTATTCACATTTGCAAGGATATACAGACATGCCAGAATTACAGAGGATCACAGAAGTTGCTTGCCTCTTTCTGACCAGGTATTCTGGTTCTGGGTGTATTTACATTAAAACAAACAATAAATGCTGCAATTATAATAGAGAAAATGATGATTGTACTGATCTATTTACTTGTCTCCCTGCCATCAGTGTCCCTTTCCTCCTGCATGCCACTCCTAGATTTTTTAGTTTTTGAATGATATTCTCATGTGGATTCTCAGCCCAGAGTTCCTGTTGTCTTATAGGATCAAGTCGGGACAACCCCTCAGCATGGTTTTTCAGGGCCATTTGCATTCTGAATGAGTTCACTTCTTAACTTTTCAGCATTATTCCAAATCATAAATTCTTCTCTTAGATTTCCACCTCTATTTACTAGAGGATCTCTCAGAGGTTACCCAGCCATCAATGGACATCTTTGTCATTACCTGTCTTTCTCCGTTTCACCCAAATTTATTTTCTCTGTAATAGCTTCAAGATAGGTCCGTGTAAGTTTTTTGAAAAAGGATATGATAGAATGGTGGAAGAAAAAGGAATTAATTTTGATCAAGTTGCATATATGTATTGAAATGTAAAATTTTCTTTTTGTTCTGATTTTTATTTGGAAACAGGAATTTTGGTTCCAGAGGAAAAAGTCCAAATAGCCCCGGAAATCCTCTTCTATCCAGTTTATCTTTTTGTAGAATGAGAAGGGCTTGGGGACTGTAAACATTTGTCCCAGAATCTAACCCCTTCCCAGGTAGCACTAGTGGTAAAGAATCTGCCTGCCAATGCAGGAGACGTGAGAGACTCCGGTTCAATCCCCAGGTCAGGAAGAACCCTGGAGAAGGAAATGGCAACCTACTCCACTATTCTTGCCTGGAGAATCCCATGGATAGAGGAGCCTGGCGGGCTACAGTCCATGGGGTCACAAAGAAGCAGACACAACTGGGCAACTAAGCACACAGCAAGGTACATTTAATGTAAAATGTTTTAACTAACCATTTTTAAGGTACAGGTCTGTGGCATTCAGTACATTGTGCAAACCATCACCATCTCCAGAACTTTTTCATCTTCCCAGAGTTAAACAATGTCTGCTCTTCTTCTGTGTTTCCATGGAGACCATCATCCGTTTAGTCATGATCTAACGTTGTATATGGAGACTGTGACTTGTAGACTGTACAAATGAATCGTTGCTATTTTAATTATATTCAAGTCTCTGTTTTTTATAAATGTAGATGTCTTCCAACACAAAGATGTGTTTCTTTTTTGCTTCTTGAGATGTCTTTTCCTCTCTTCTGTTTCCATCTTCTCCTTTAACTCTCTTTAACCCTATCCTAATTATCACTAACATCATTTACCGAAGATCCCCCCTTTGGAATTCAGTTCTGCTGAAATCTACATGGCTTTTTTTTGCTTTTGCTTCTGTTCTGCCCTTTCCCTTTGTAACCAGCAATGGGGAGTCCCACAGTTGGCCACTCAAAAGCCAATAGGAAAGTTTGCTTTATTTTGGATGCCAGCAATGGTGGGCTGGGGGGAGGGGGAGGCTTTTATAGACAGAGAGAGGGGGGCGTGCAGAAACTGCACAGTCTGGTCTGACAGTCATTATGAAATTGGTGATCAGTGGTCTGACCAGTATCACCTTGATTGTTTGAAGTACAGTTTATCTTTAGTTTTCCGGTCTGTTCCCATTTCCTTGAGGCCATCTCTAAGAACTGTGGCAGCGGATGTTGTGGCTACGGTCTGGTCATCATGTAGTTAACTTCTCCCACCTGGTGGAGGTTTCAGTGTCTGGAAGACAGCTCACAGGATATAGCTCAAAATATTATCTATAGGCCTTGAGAAGGAACTAAAGATCCTTCATTATGCCTAATGACGAAACGATTATTTCATCTCATCGGACTGTTTTCCTTTGTTTCTGCATTTTCTCACTTCTCGGATTAAACTTATTCTTTAGCTAAACTCTTTTCACAGACAGAAGGCAGGCAGAGGTCACAGGGGGCAAGAACCATAGTTTCCTGCTCCATTTAGCCTCCTTCAGCTCCCTTTTGATTCCTTCAGTTCTTAGGGTCTTTTTAAAATCCTGGAGCGGTAAGGAAATGGGATATTATACATATTTAGCAACTTAGCTGCCCCATTAACAGAGACTTGGAGGGTGATACACTGGACCACACCAGCAAAAGAATGATATTCAGCACAGTAGGTGTTGTGTTGGTTTTCTCTTCAGGAACGTGGTTCTTTTATTCTTCAGCTATTCGCAGACCTTCTCATTTCTCAGGACCTCTCCTTTTTTCTGCAATCAGCCTTGAAGGATATTTAAAGTTACAATGGTTTTGAGACAGCTCAGTGATTGAAGTCATTACTTTGGGTAAATATTTATTGCTGCCTAATATGTCTACTAGGCATTACACTAGGCCCACAAACTTTAGAAGTTCACTAGACCTAGAAGGTCCCTGCCCTCATGGAACTTCTATTCTAATTGGGGAAGGCAAGCAACAGATGAGAAAATAATTTGGTTGTGGACAGAGGTAGTATAGTGGGGTGATGGAGAGGCTGGAAAGCAAGAGGAAGGAGGCTCTTGGGTAAGCATTTCTGAGGAGGCCACACCTGAGCTTATACCTGCAGGCTGAGTTGGAGCTGGGCATTCAAAAATGGTAAGTGGAAAGCTCTGCCTCACATGTGGCAATCTGTTGGTAGCACTTTGCTCACAGGCTTGGGATGACATTTATCCTAAATCACAGATGCTCCCTAGAGCTTAATCTCGAGAGCCAAGGAAAGGGAGAGAAATGTGAAGTTACTGTTAACTGATTTATATCAACAGATATGATTTGGGGGCATCATTAATTTCACACTAATCACAGTTTTGATACTTTAGGCAATTGTCTAAAACAAGAGCTCACAAACCTTGAAACTAACTAAAGCATCAGAGCTGCACATGTATTTCATAAACTATAGATGCACTGTTTTTCAGCAGATTTGAGCACCTTATCTCCTTCACCTTGGGTGCTTTGAATTTAGGGAATAAAGTGAGAGAGATCATTAGAGAGATCAAAAGATGATTCCTGGGAATTCCTTGGCTGTCCAGTGGTTAGGGCTCTGTGGCCCAGGTTCCATCCCTCATAAGGGATCTAAGATCGCACAAGCCATGCTGCACGGCCAAAAACAAACAAAGCACAACAAACCAAAAAACAAAAAAATCCTTTTCCAAAAGATAATTCCTTTGTTAAATGGGATAGTTTCTACTTTATGTTTTCTTTTTGAACATGGGGGACTTATGTGTTAGTTTCTAACTAAGCAAAGGTGTAAGTGTGTCTCTGACAGTGGAAACTCTGACTATATATAGGCAGGAAGAGAAGTGGAAGTTTTTGGCTTCCTATTAAGTCTGTTTTGCTCCCTACCCTGTGTTGACTTTGACAGTAATTGAGCCATAATGAAAAGCTGAAGGTCTTAAAGCCAGAGTTGTGCTAGGAGGTGAAAGATCACCACTGATAAGAACTCGGTGCCCCGTAGGGTCAGAGTATGTCTATCTTTTAGGGACCATGGTTCATGAGTAACGAAAGTGCAGTGAAAACTCTTGAAGAGGTTTAAAGATGAAAGTGGTATCATCTAATATGTTTTTTAAAAAGCCCTCTGGATCTTTCATAATGATATGAGGCTCAATCCATCAGGAGCATCAGATCAGATCAGATCAGTCGCTCAGTCGTGTCCGACTCTTTGCGACCCCATGAATCACAGCACGCCAGGCCTCCCTGCCATCACCAACTGCCGGAGTTCACTCAGACTCACGTCCATTGAGTCAGTGATGCCATCCAGCCATCTCATCCTCTGTCGTCCCCTTCTGCTCCTGCCCCCAATCCCTCCCAGCATCAGAGTCTTTTCCAATGAGTCTGCTCTTCGCATGAGGTGGCCAAAGTACTGCAGTTTCAGCTTTAGCATCATTCCTTCCAAAGAAATCCCAGGGCTGATCTCCTTCAGAATGGACTGGTTGGATCTCCTTGCAGTCCAAGGGACTCTCAAGAGTCTTCTCCAACACCACAGTTCAAAAGCATCAATTCTTCGGTGCTCAGCCTTCTTCACAGTCCAACTCTCACATCCATACATGACCACAGGAAAAACCATAGCCTTGACTAGACGAACCTTTGTTGGCAAAGTAATCTCTCTGCTTTTCAATATGCTGTCTAGGTTGGTCATAAGTTTCCTTCCAAGGAGTAAGCGTCTTTTAATTTCATGGCTGCAGTCACCATCTGTTGTGATTTTGGAGCCCAGAAAAATAAAGTCTGACACTGTTTCCACTGTTTCCCCATCTATTTCCCATGAAGTGGTGGGACCGGATGCCATGATCTTCGTTTTCTGAATGTTAAGCTTTAAGCCAACTTTTTCACTCTATACTTTCACTTCCACTCTAAATGAGTATGCACCTAAAAGCCTAATAACAGAGCTTCTAGCTGTAGAAAGCAAAACCATGCTTAGAGAAATGGAGAACTACACAAATCCACAGTTAGTGTGGGAGACTTCAGCACTCTTTGTTTTTGGTAATTGTTTGTTAGTGTGAAAATTAACAATGGCCCCCAGATCATATCTGTTGACGTAAATGAACTTGCAGTAATTTCATATTTCTCCTCTCTTTGTGTCTGAAGATAGAACTCCGTAGAGCTCCTGTGGTTAAAATAAGTAAACAGAAAATCAGTTAGGACCTAGAAATCCTTGACAACACTATCAACCAGCTGACCTAATCAGTAGCTATAGAATTTATAGAATGCTCCACCCAACAACTGCAGGATAAACATTCAGCATTCACCAAATGCTGGGCCATAAAACAAGTCTCAGTGAAAGGGACAGGATTGAAATCATGCAGAGTATGCTCCCTGAGTATAAGGAAGTTAAATTAGAAACAAACAGTAAAAAGGTACCTGGAAAATCCCAAATATTTGGAAATCAGCACCCCCCCCGCCTTGTAGATAACCCATGGGTCCAAGAAGAAATGACACTGGAGTTTAAAAAATTGTTCTGGCTACTCTGTTAGGAATAGATTGGAGGAGGAATGCCAGTGAATGGACCTTTCCAGAATTCTAGGAGAGCTATAATGGTGCCTTGGACTGAGGGTGAGGCAGCGGAAAGAAAGAGAGATGGGCAAATTCAGGTGTATTTTGGAGGAAGAGTGCATGAGAGTTGCTGAGGATTGGATGTGAACGATGAGGGTAGGAGAGGAAGCTGCTGCTGCTGCTGCTGCTGCTAAGTCGCTTGAGTCGTGTCTGACTCTGTGCAACCCCATAGACGGCAGCCCACCAGGCTCCCCCGTCCCTGGGGTTCTCCAGGCAAGAACACTGGAGTGGGTTGCCATTTCCTTCTCCAATGCATGAAAGTGAAAAGTGAAAGTGAAGTCACTCAGTCGTGTCTGACTCTTAGCGACTCCATGGACTGCAGCCTACTGGGCTCCTCTGTCCATGGGATTTTCCAGGCAAGAGTACTAGAGTGGGGTGCCATTGCCTTGGTTCAAATTATTTCACATCTCCCCATTGCTCTCAGGGTCAAGTTCAAATTTGTCTGCGTAGGCCCTGATCAGGCCCCTGCCCACTTGACCAGCCTAATCTCTCCCCACCCCTGGCTCCTGGCTCTCCTGCTTTAAGCTTCAGGCCCATCAGCCAACTTGCCTATGTGTTGTTCTCTCCTGGTTACTGGGTCTTTTCACATGCTGTTCTATTTAACACTCTTTGCCCTGTTCTTCACTACTAATTTCTTGGCTTAGATGTCACTTCATCTGGTAAGCCTTCCCTGTTTTCACTCCAAACTGGTTTAGGGGGACCTTATTTGTGCTTCTGTGCTACACCTACCATTAGCACATCTTTCTTTGCTTTATCTGCCTTCCCAACTAAACTTCCTTGAGAACAGATAATATGCCTCATTCTTTTACTACTACTGCTACTGCTGCTACTGCTACCACTATGGCAGCCAGTTACTGGGCTGTGAGTCAAGGAACTAGCCCTCCTGAGAGTGAGACAGTAAGACTATCACACAGCATTTAAGTCCGCATTGTGTGTGTGCCAGGGGCTTCACATGCATTATCTCATTTAATCATCCCAACAACACTCTAAAGTGAGTGACTGATCCCACCTACAAGATAAGGAAAATAAGGCTTAGAAGGCTCAAACCAGCTTGCCCAAGACCACAGTTAGTAGTAGAAACAGAATCTGAACACAAGTAATTAGATTTCAAAGCCAAAACTTCCTGCCACAGAGTTGTGCTGTCAAAGTCAGAGTAAGGTTGGAGCAAATAATGAACTTGAATGAGAGCCAGTGGCCCCTGATAATCTTGCTGCCCATAGCCAGCCTTTGATCCTTAGTTAGCACAGAGAGCCAGCAGGGTTCCCCGAGGCAGCTGCCCAGGTTGGGATGATGAATGGAACCAGAGCAGCTTTGTATACAAATAGCTATTGTCTGTGCCTATGCCTCTTTTTGCCCTTCTCTTAGAAACCAAAGGCCTCATTTCTAGTGCTAATTTCCATAAGAGAATTAGAATGGCTGATTTTATACCCTTTCGTATTCCTCTGACCATTAAAACGTGGCCACAGTGATCCTCTTCAAATTAATACCACCAATAATTGCTGCAGAATTAGCCTCAGGAGACACAGTGTTATAGAAGGAGTTGGGTTTTTCTCCTGTTTTGTTTTTGTTTTTTTTTTCTCAGATAAATAGTAAAGAGACCTTTGTGCTCTTATTTTCAGTCAAAGTAATAAGTGGATTCTATTAGAAAGGTTCAAAAACTTCCATTTTTTTCTCTACTAGACTTTGCCTGTATAAAAAACACTTTACGGTCAACACATGCTTTGAAGTACTATGGCCACTGATGCAAATGGTAACTAACTACATTTGAAGTTTTTGAGAAATGGAATATTTCCTGCCATATCAGTAAGCAAGGATGTCAGAGTCATCAGCCATTCCAGCCCTCCAAATGTGAGTTTCTGAGCTCTATGGGCATTCAGGAGGAGAAGGCAATGGCACCCCACTCCAGTACTCTTGCCTGGAAAATCCCATGGACGGAGGAGCCTGGTGGGCCACAGTCCATGGGGTCACTAGGAGTCAGACACGACTGAGAGACTTCACTTTCACTTTTCACTTTCATGCATTGGAGAAGGAAATGGCAACCCACTCCAGTGTTCTTGCCTGGAGAATCCCAGGGATGGAGGAGCCTGATGGGCTGCCATCTATGGGGTCACACAGAGTCGGACATGACTGAAGCAACTTAGCAGCAGCAGCAGCAGCATGGGCATTCAGGAAGGAGAGTACCTGAGAGATTAGGCAACCCTCAGGTTGCAACCACTCCCTAAGGTGAGCACTGAGGATCTCAGAATGGGAAAAACTCAGGATACTGGCCCCAGATAACTGAGATGCATATGAAAGGAATGATTTCAGTGAGCCAGACTCTTGCATCTTCCTATGCCTAGAGAATCCCATGGACGGAGAAGCCTGGTAGGCTTCAGTCCATGGGGTCACACAGAGTTGGACGCGACTGAAGCAACTTAGTAGCAGCAGCAGCAGCAGCATACATAGAAAAGCGCTAAATTCCTTAACTTGAGATACTTGGTTTTCTTTAAATCACAAAAATTCTTTTGATATTCAAACCGCATGGCCTTTGTTGCAAACTTCTGTATAACCTGGTTCCTTCCTGCCCACCCCACCCTCACCCGCCCCCGCCCCGTTGCATCCTCCCACCTTCTCTGAAGTAGTTCTCTCAGGGCTACTTGAGATGCTACCTCCTGGGCTTCAGTCCTAGAAATTTCTGCCGAATAAAACATAACTCTCAACTTTTAGGTTGCGAGTTTTTTTTTTAAGTCAACATTTTCAGAGAAAAAGCACAGAGACTTCTTATAGTAGCAGTGTGGCTATTTATTTATTTATTGAGTTTTTATTTTGTATTGGGGTATAATTGATTGTTAACAAGATAATTTCTGGTGAACGGTGAAGGGACTCAGCCATGCATATACATGTATGCATTCTCCCCCCGAACTGCCTTCCATCCAGGCTATGTGGCTATTTATTGAGTACTTACTGTGTACCAAGTTCCTTGTGTCTTTTACTCACTGGATGATTGTGACAATCCGGGGACAGGGGTGGTAGTGGTAGAGGTCTTGCTTTCTGCTTTTTACAGATGGGGAACTGGGGCCTGGAAAAACCAAGGAATTCATCCAGAGCCACAGGGCTCATGATGCCAGGATTTGAACTCAGGAAAGCCAGAGTCAAGATTCCTAAGGACTATCCGCTGTGCTGTCCCTGAGATGTATCATTAGTCTACTTTTAGATGTCTATTTTGAAATATGATCTGTATACCCAAAAGAGCCCACCAAAGTGTTGTACACTTGAATTAAGATGAGGGTTTTTTTTTTTCATTGTGACCTTGTTTATGATAACAAAAGCTTGAGAAGAATCTAAATGTTCTATTTAGATGATTAAAAAAATTATGGTAGATCCACACAATAGAACGCTATACATAAAAATAAGTAGATAAAATCTCTGTGTACTGAATGGAAAGCCCTCCTACATGTATTGTTTTGGTTAATAAAAAGGCAAGCAACAATGTCATGTGGCAGCCTGGGTGGGTGGAGAGTTTGAGGAGGAATGGAGACATGTACATGTATGGCTGAGTCCCTTTGATGTTCACCTGCAACGGTCACAGCGTTGTTAACTGGCTATACCCCAATACAAAATAAAAAGAAAGCAAGAAGACTGGAGACATTGTTTGTGCTCTGCTACCATTTGTAGTGTAAAAGGAAATTGTATCTGCACAGCTATGTAATTTTTCAGTCGGTAGTATTTATGTTGAAAAAGAAAAAAACATGAAACTAATTTTAATAACATTTTAATTCAGTATATCCAAAATTTTATCATTTCAACCTATAATCATTATAAAATCATAATGAGATGTTTGACATGCTTTTTAATGTCCTTAATATGTCTTTAAAATCTCTTGTATATCTATCACTGAATATCTCAGTTCAGTTTTTTTTTAAATTCTATAATTTAATGGCACCCCACTCCAGTACTCTTGCCTGGAAAATCCCATGGATGGAGGAGCCTGGTGGGCTGCAGTCCATGGGGTCGCTAAGAGTCGGACACGACTGAGTGACTTCACTTTGACTTTTCACTTTCATGCATTGGAGAAGGAAATGGCAACCCACTTCAGTGTTCTTGCCTGGAGAATCCCAGGGACGGGGGAGCCTGGTGAGCTGCCGTCTATGGGGTCACACAGAGTCAGACACGACTCAAGCGACTTAGCAGCAGCAGCAGCAGCAGCAGTATTGTTACTAACAGAACTTTTCCTGGGATAAGTGCTGGAATTCTCAGCAATGATTAATGTATTTACAAAGTATTTAACAAGGTTACATGTTATTTTTTTAATTTGGATAATCTGTTGTGACATGGTAGATGATCATTGTTTTTTATTTCATTTTATTGACATGTAAATTCTATTCCTCTACTACATGAGGAAGGAAAGATAAATGTTACAACTAATCATGTAAGTTTTAAAATTATTCAAAACTGAAATCTCTATGATGGCTGTGTCATATGGTGCCCATGTTCATCAATTTTAAATATTAGGATCTCAGTGGAATGTCTTAACTTGCCAACAAAATACCATAACTAGGTGACTTGAACCACAGAAATGTATTTTCTTATAGTTCTAGAAGCTGGAAGTCTGAGATCAGGGTGAGAACCCTCTCTCTGGCATGCAGACTGCTGCCCTTCTCACTATGTTCTCACATGGCAGAAAGAGAGCAAGCGAGAGTGAGATTGAGTGCAAGAGCAAGTGAGCAAGAGAGAGACACAAGCTGTCTGACGTCTCTTTTAATGAGGACACGGATCCTGTCTTGCTGGAGAAGGAAATGGCAACCCACTCCAGTATTCTTGCCTGGAGAATCCCATAGAGAAGCCTGGTGGCATGATTGAGCACGCACACACACATCCCATCTTGAAGGTTCTACCCTCAGGACCTCAAGTAACTGTAATTACCTCCCAAAGACCCCCATCTCTAAATACCATCACATTGAGTGTTAGAGCTTCAACATATGCATTTTAGAAAGACTCTTTCAGGCCATAACAAGTGTTGTTAGGGTTTTAGGATGATGATCCTTCTTTGGTTAAGCTACCTCTAAATTTGGCGGGACAATAACAAAACAAGGTAAATAACCCCATTACTATAATAACAATGGCTCTGAAGTCTCAGACCCCAGGGCACAATTCTGGTAAGCAAATAAGCATTTAGCAAAGGAGAACTTATTTACTTAAGGTGGCTGACTTGAATGATCTACAACAGAGGTGGACAAACCAGAGCCCTTGAGTCAAGAACGTCTTTTATGTTTCAAATGGTTGACAAAAGACATAAGAAGAAGGTTTTGTGACATCTAAAGATTATATGTAATTTGAATTTAAGTGTTCCCAAGTAAAGTATTACTGGAATCACCCATGCCCATTTGTTTATATATTGTCCATGGCTGCTTTTATCCTACAACAGAGTTGAGAAGCTGCAACAGAGCCTAAAATATTATTCCCTAGCCATGTAGAGAAAAGCATTTGCCAGTCCCTGCAGACAAAGCTGGCCAATGACTTGCTTTGCCTATTCCCAAGTCTAAACCTTAGTTGAAAATATCATTTCAAAAAGATGCAGAGCCATACCCACCAACAGTGGAAGAAATGGATCCAGAGACAGAGGATTTACCCTAAAGCCTGGCATGAACTAGCCTAGTTGTCCAGCTTCAAGTGTTCTAATGCCTGCCCTAGATTTTCCAAGAAAAAGCTAAAAGAGAAAGACAGATGGCCTTACTGGAGGATGGAAGAAGAAGAAGAAAGTAGTCATTTGCTGATATTTTCACTCCCTGGGAAGTTTAACCCTTACCAAATATAGTTAAGGGTCCTGGAACTGCACCAATCCGGTTCAAGATTGATCTTTCTTTGAGCGTCTACACTTTGATTGACACTTCTCCCTGAAGTCCAAGGAGAAGAAAGGAATGGGAGCTAAGAGTGATACCCTTTGTAGGATTAGCGTTCATCAATGAAATCTGTGTCAATGTTGACCTCTCGGGCCACTTCCTTTGTTTCTGACTTGTCATGTTTTCCCTCCTCACCCAATACATACAAAGGTAATTTTAAGGGACGTGGACTCCCTTCTCTACGTGGACACCGATGTTCTCTTTCTGAGACCTGTTGATGACATCTGGAAGCTTCTGAGGCAATTTAATTCCACGCAGCTTGCAGCCATGGCCCCCGAGCATGAAATCCCCAAGATTGGCTGGTACAGCCGCTTTGCCCGGCATCCTTTCTATGGCTCCGCGGGGGTTAACTCAGGAGTCATGCTAATGAATTTAACTCGGATAAGAAGTGCCCAGTTCAAGGTAAGAAAGTAGTTTATATTTCCTTTTTTAAACATCAAGGCTTTGTCTTTTCAGCGTGATGTTCCTGGAGTGTCAGTGTATTGACTTTAGAAGTAAATGGCTTGTAGAAAAAGCCAGGGAAGAGAAAGGCATTTGGAAAGTTACAGAATATTTGTTGGTTTAGGAAAATCCCAGGTGATTATGGAATTTAAAGCTCTTCAACAGAGTTACTATTCGGGAACATTATGTTGCATTTCTGAATTCCATCTTTAAACCCTGTGTGTATCTCAGCCTTCCAAAACTTTGGAGAACTTCTTGGAATTACCCTAGGGATAAATTTACACAAATGTACAGAGATAAATGAAGAAGGCCTCAGCTTTTATCTTGGCAAAGAACTGGAAGAACCTAAGTGAACATCAATAGAGAACAAGTCAAAAAGAATTATCCTCCTACTAAAAAGGATTAGGTCAAATCTATAAGTAAGATAAGCAAGATTTCTAAAAAAACATTAAGTGAAAAAATTTAAATGCAACAAAACATGGTACCATAGGGTGTGATTCCTTTTATGCCTTAGAAATTTCCAGAAGAATACCTAAGAAACTGGCCATTAATTGTGGCTCCATCTAGACAAAGTGGGAATGGGAATTGTAGGAAGCAGAAGGAAAAATATCTTTACTTTTTACATCTTTGTATGCTGTCTGAATATTTAGTGTGAGTACGTTGCTTTTGTCTTAAAAATAAATAATTGTTGTGAGATAAGGAAAAGGTATTTTTCCTTAAGATACCTTAATTATGGTATCTGTATTTTGTTCCTTCACTTCAGAGGCAAGAATTCAGTGTAACAAAGAAGGGTTTGATCCAGGGCCTGCTTTTCTGAGAAGCCATAGGCCTGCTTCTAGTTCCGGGTCCGTCTGCCATCCGTGTGTACGCCTGCAGTCTCCAGTCCTAATTCTGCTTTGTCCTATGCCTTGAGGCCAGCAGGACGCTTCCTCTGTTGATGTCATTTTCACTCTGGGGGGCAGAGAGTACAGGGCAGAACTCGTCCCTGTACACCGATACTCAGCAGATCAGATGTATTTGCCATACCGTAGCCACTGTGATGGTTTTGTCTTTTCCAGAACAGCATGATTTCAACAGGCTTGGCTTGGGAGGACATGTTGTACCCTCTCTACCAGAAGTACAAGAATGCCATCACATGGGGAGACCAGGACTTATTAAATATTATTTTTTACTTCAACCCAGGTAGGTTCTCTTTTGAGAATGTGGTTCATGGAAGAGTTCGCCCACCTCACCCCACAGAACACATTCCAGCCTGGGCTGTGTTGGCGGAGCCTGAATTGTGCCTGTGTCCCCTGCAAAGGGGGCCTTTTCATCCGCCCTTGGGGTCTCACGTGGGCCGTCCTCTCGCTGCCAACACAAAAGGTCAAATGTTGAAACCTCCAACACTGGGCTCCATTTTTCAAAAATATCTTTTGGGTTTTTCCATGCCATGCTTTGAAGAAGTACAGGCAAAATAAGTAAGTGGCACAGACCTAAATGAAAACATTATAATCTAAGCGCAAGGCCCTCCATAGCCTGAACAATTGCTAGATTGAAGAGACTTGATTCTTGGGATGCTGACAGTGAAGGGACTTGTTCAGGGTTAAAACAATGTAGAAGAGGGACCAAGAATACATATCCCTCTTTCTTTCCACCTGGAGCAAAGAAATTTTTCAAGTCAGTGATTTGGTGGACTTGGGGAAGGAAGGGGGATGTAAGTTTCTGGTCTGTGTTTTTATATTGACGCCTAAAGCTGAACATTTCCTTCTTTTCTTTCATCTTTACTACACTCTTACTTAATGTGATTGAAATCGAAACCATGTTTTCTCTTTGAGAAAGATCTCTGGGGAAAAAAAATCACTTCTCACCATAACCTACTTAGGACTCTTCTTGGTCTTTAAAAATCTTGAAATAGAGAATTTCCTGGTGGTCCAGTGGTTAAGACTTGGGCTTTCACCACCCTGAACCAGGGTTTGATCCCCATTCGGAAACTAAGGTCCCATAAGCCATGCGATGTGACCAAAAAACAAAAAAAAAAATCCTGAAATAGAGGCTCCTGTTTTCTAAGACTTCTGTCTCTGTATGTACCTGTATTTGGTTTTTTATAAAATTCTGAAATAAAGCCTAATCTCATATGTCTTTGAATCAAAAAGGAGCAAATCCTGGAAAAGAGGAAAAGCAGGTTGATACATAATGGACTTCATTTCTGGGAAAGATTCCCGATAGTAACTCTTGTGATGAAGGGGGTGTGTTGGCTGTTGGTTTGTGGTGTGTTTTAATCCATTTCACTCTGATGGCAACAGGGACTTTAAAGTCAGCCCCTCCTCCTTTTTCTTCTTAAGCAGATTCCATCTTTTTTTTTCTAGGTCTAGTTATAGTGAGTAGGACTCTTGGCTACAAATAAAAGGCCCCTGGAGTTAGTCTAAACACAAAGGATACTTTTTTTAATAAGCAAACTGGTGTTCTGTAGAAACCTAGAGCAGGAAGACCTGAAACAGGCAAGGGAAAAGGCTGAGCAGCCCAGGCAGGACTTCCCTTCTCCCACTGAGGCTGTGCATTCCTCTCTTCGAAGGTTCTCATTCTGTGCTCATAGCACAGTACCACAGTTTCACACTCCAGGTCCAGCCACAAGGAAAGACTAACTTCATCCCACTTCCAAATTCCTGGGGGGGAGGAAGCAGATGTTGGCAGCATGTTGGCCAGGAGCCTGAAGCTAAGGAATAACGACTGATGTTGATTATTTACTGCGTGTCAGGTGTTGTTCTGAGCATTTTCTTATTTGATTTTCATAGGAACTATGATAGAACCCCCATTTTACAGACAAAGGTACCAAATGAAAGAGAGTTAAATAATTTGTGGCGTAAGCTAATGAATGCCAGAGCAGGGGTACAAGCCCAGGCCTTTCCAACTCCAGCCCCATGCCTTTAGGGGGAGGGGAAGGTCCCCTAGTTGAGGGGGGGTGTCTAAAGAGCTGTGCAGTTTTCCCCAAATGTGTCTCTCTCCTGCATTATTTTGTCCTGTATTTCAGGGGTCCCCAGTCTCTAGGATCTAATGCCTGATGTTCTCAGGTGGAGTTGATGTAATAATAATGGAAATAAAGTGCACAATAAGTGTAATGTGCCTGAATCATCCCAAAACCACACCCCCGCAAGCCTGGTCCATGGAAGAATTGTCTTCCACAAAACTGGTCTCTGGTGCCAAAAAGGTTGGGGACCACTGCTTTATTGCATTTTCCCTCTCTGTTGTGTGGCTTAAACTCTCTTCCATAGCCTATCTGTCCATATTCCCAAACTGAGGAATTCAAAAGATCTGCGCAGTTGCCTCCCCAGATATCTTCTTAGCCTGTTGCAGAGTATTTGAGGGTATGATCAGTGAGTAAATAATCTTCAAAGGTGGTCACAAGCAGCTCTGCCATTAGACCAAGACCCTTGTCTTTAATTAATCTGAAAACCAACTGAATTTAATGGTGCCCCACTGCCCATCTTAGATCCATTGAGTACAGGATTTTATAAAATAATTAGGAAGTTGTTCTGAATCCTGAGTCTGAGCAGTAGCAAGTAAATAACTGAGTTTCCTAACTTTAGGTCAATAAGTATTAGGTGTCTCTTTGAGCGTTCTTTTGTATGGCTTGCCTTTGATCTTTCATGCTTTATTCAGATCCTTTATCAAACATTAGCTGTTTGACCTGAAATCCAGTGATATCCATCATATTAAAGGTTTTTCTTTGCTTATATTGATTGGAAGCACTTTCTATAAACCAGAACAAACAGTATTTGAAGAGAAAAAAAAAAAGGTGTTACCTTTATCCCTGGAAAGGAGAGAGGAAGAGAAAATTGGCCATGACTCAGGAAATAAACATGCTTATTGTTATGATTCTCTGGGTTGCTATGGGTGAAGCAATACACACAAAACCTGAGCCCATATCTAGAATATTTTCATTCTTATAGCTTCCTGTAGCCAATCATATCACTAAAACAGGTCTACAAGTCATTAGCTTAAAAATGTTTTGAAACTCTTGCTATAGTTAGATAGTAAATGCCTGTGGGTGTGTAATTGTCATGCTGAGTACTGAACTGACTCACGAGGCGACAGCTGAAGCCCATGGGAGATACACAGGTAACTCATCCCATGGGACTTTTCCTGGCAGTGAGCCGAGGCAGTTTCATCAAGAAATGGAAGACTGAACTCACATCTTTATAGGTGAATTTGAGTCAAGAGCAGAGTTCTGTAGAAAGGGTAAATTTGACAAGAGCTCACAGAGAACCCTATTTAGAAAGATGTGCTTAGATTCAAATATACTTAGGTTTCAGGGAATAAAATTCTACTCAGACCAACTAAGTAGGGGTCCAGGTGCCAGTCCCATGAACACATGAGTCAAATCATACCATACTTCATGAGAACCATCTCTGGGCAGCTGCTCAGGACCAAAGCTGATTTCTTCATCCCTCAGAGGCCTCGGGATATCTGTCTTATTGCTTCTGCTCATCTGATTCCATTCCATCTCTCCAGCAATATTCTTTGCTTGTATATGGCCCAACATCAGGTCAACAGAACCTTACAAGTCCATACCAGTGATAATAGGTTTTGTTTTTTTTTTTTTTCTTTTTTATGTCTTAGATTCTTGAAGGAGAGAAAGACAGAGAGGGAGATTGTTCTGGTCCAGCCTATCAACTGATTCTCAGCCAGCTCTAAACCAGTTTTATTTTTTTGGATGAGGAGACTGCCCTTGTTCCGGTCATGAGGGGCCAGAGGAACAAGATCACGTGCCTTTCTCCTCTCTCAAACATGACTATGGTCATGACAAACATGACCATCTCAAACTGGATCTGTCCCTTCTTCAGAAACAGTTTCTAGAACAGTGCGTGTGGGCAGGAGAGGAAATGAAATCAGCTAAGTACAGATGACAAGGCAGGACATCCCACCACAGTAGAAGTGGTAGGGTTCTGTCCCGGAAGAGAGAGAGGAGCTGAAACACAAGGGGAGTATGTACGTAGATCGTCCATGAGTTGAATCTGATACAAAGGAGTCAGGAGGATTTTCTGGGGCCACAGGGAGCAGGACACCCAGTCACATGGAACAAGCTTCTTCAGAGGCCCAGGCAGGCCGTGTGCTCTCATCCTGTCTGGGTCACTGGGGTTTTGCACCTGGTGGACAACCACACTATTTACTCACCCACCAAAAACACCCAACAGCTGGCAGTTATGCGTGTGTTTTGGGGTGGACAGGCCCAGTTATTTGGTTTTAGGCCTGTCCTGGAAACTGATAACAGATCATTGTCTGGGAAATTCATGAACTCTGATCTGAAGTGCAAGAATGAAGATTGTTGGGTCCTTGTGAGAGAGCGTTGTGTCTACTTTGTCTTCATCAAGTGATTGCAGTGCGAGTCTTAGCACCTTAAATGGTGCTTCAAAGACCAAATGGAGTTGGTCTTCAGAGGTGTATTGACTGGTTGGAGGAATGGGATTAATAGACTGAAGTGAAAGAGGGAAGGAAATCAAAGAGAAAGAGCACAGTCAAGAATGTGAGAGGAAGGGATGGTGGGAAGAGAAAGGAGAGGAAGAAAGCAGAGAAAGGGGAGAGATACAGAGGCTAGAGGAAGGTATAAGCTTTTGTTCTCCCATTCAGCAGCTATCTTTTGAGTACCTACTGGGTGCCAGCCCCAGGGCTAGGCAGTGGGCATATGGCAGCAAACAGAGGGCACAGAGTTCCTCCTTTTATGAAACCTACCTTTTATTGGAGAAGGCAATGGCACCCCACTCCAGTACCCTTGCCTGGAAAATCCCATGGACAGAGGAGCCTGGTGGGCTGCAGTCCATGGGGTCGGTAAGAGTCAGACACGACTGAGCGACTTCACTTTCACTTTCCACTTTAATGCATTGGAGAAGGAAATGGCAACCCACTCCAGTATTCTTGCCTGGAGAATCCCAGGGACGGGGGAGCCTGGTGGGCTGCCGTCTATGGGGTTGCACAGAGTTGGACACGACTGAAGCGACTTAGCAGCAGCAGCAACCTTTTATTGGGAGAGATTGACTTGCACAGAATAGAAACGAGTCATTCAGAATCACCAACTGTGATCAGTACTGTGAAGGAAACAAGTGTGGGGTTGAGTGAGCTACTGTCAGGGCTGGGGAGAAAGGGTTGCTTCTTCAGATTGTGTGATCAAAGGTGACTTCATGGAGGAACGAATTGCCCTTTTCTTGAACAATGTGCATTTTGGAAGAAGGAAGAAGAGGAGGCTGGGAAAGCTTAGTTTCAGAATAAGACATTAAAAAACAAAACAACAAATTGCTCTGAGGAGTGCAAACAGCCTCCGATCTGTTGATAGAATATAGTAAGTAGCAAGCTTATTTCACCAGGAAGTTAAAAATGATCAAACTTTTCAATCATCTTAGAGACTCCAAGAGTAGGAAATGATCAGAAATTTAAGGAGTGATCAATTCACATAGTCCTTTACAAATAGTTAGAAGGCTGTGGAAATAAATGTAGACTCCTTAAGGGATCACTAAGGTGTTTTAATCTCATAAATAATCAATTAATGACCTGCTTTATCTATATATAATGGAGAGGAAAAATAGCAAAGACCCAGAGAGATTGGCTGGAAATTTTTTTTTAATAAATTGCAGCAGTTTAAAGCACTGGGGATTTGGAATTTAAAAACCATTCACTGTATTATTTCCTCTGCTGCTGCTGCTGCTAAGTCGCTTCAGCCGTGTCCGACTCTGTGCAACCCCATAGACAACAGCCCACCAGGCTCTGCCGTCCCTGGGATTCTCCAGGCAAGAATACTGAAGTGGGTTGCCATTTCCTCCTCCAATGCATGAAAGTGAAAATTGAAAGTGAATTCGCTTAGTCGTGTCCGACTCATAGCTACCCCATGGACTGCAGCCTACCAGGCTTCTCCATCCATGGGCTTTTCCAGGCAAGAGTACTGGAGTGGGGTGTCACTGCCTTCTTCAATTATTTACTCAACAGTGGAAAAAAAAAATAACTTGCACATTTCATGGTGCTGTCATTTTTTAAACATTAGGTTTTGACAGCTGTGATAATCTTGCTTAAACTAGATTCATTTCGGGATAGTTATTGATTATGTGCCAAATTACCATGAGTAATCCGTATGACATGTTCATCAGCTGATCTTAGAAGTTTACCATCTTCAACCCACCCCAGGATGCCGGTGTACCCCTTCTCCTCCTCCTTCACACATTAACTACTTGGAGGTTTCACAGTGTAACCCACATCAAATGTATCTGTGAATAAAAAAGCAAATCTGGTTTTTTTTTTTTTAACTTTTTATTTTATATTGGAATATAGCTCATTATGGGCTTCTCGGGTGATGCTAATGATAAAGAATCCACCTGCCAATGCAGGAGACGTAAGAAACACTGGTTCGATCCATGGGTCGGAAACATCCCCTGGAGGAGGTCATGGCAGCCCATTGCAGTACTCTTGCCTGGAGAATCCCACGGACAGAGGATCCCAGTGGTCTACAGTCCATAGAGTCGAAAAAGAGTCGGACATGACTGAAGTGACTTCGTATGCATAGCTGATTAACAATGTTGTGATTGTTTAAGATGAACAGCTAAGGGACTCAGCCATACTCCCCCAAACTCCCCTCCCACCCAGGCCACACATCTGTTATTTTTGCCTGTGCACACTTGATTGCCCTTTCTTTTACTAACAGCACCCGGTTTTCTCAGGGGAATTTCTCAGGGAACTCTTTCCCCATCCCATGCAGTCTTAGAGCCTGCCCGGCCCTGACTTGCACTAAACCATCAGACCATCTCCTGGGAACCTGAGTCTGGGACTCCAAGAGCAGAATGTAGGCAAGGCTGGTTCATCCTGACAGCAGTGCTGAGAAGCTGACATTCATTAGTCTTGGATCCCGGGAGCTGCCCCACTTACTGCCCTGGTCCAGCTTTCTCTCTGATTTGAGGAGCTGTGCTGTGTGTGCTTAGCTGCTCAATCGTGTCCGCCCTTTGCAACCCCATGGACTGTAGCCCACCAGGCTCCTCTGTCCGTGGTGATTCTCCAGGCAAGAATACTGGAGTGGGTTGCCACACCCTCCTCCAGGGGATCTTCCCAACCTAGGGATTGAACCCAGGTCTCCTGAATTGCAAGTGGATCCTTTACCATCTGAGACACCAGGGAAACCAATTTTTTTTTTTTTTAATGAGCTATCTCCTCTCTTTCCAAAGGAAAAAAATTATTTTGCCTCACAAGTTAGAATTACAGTTGGTTACTTGCAACCTAATACATAGATTTATATTTCTTGACTATCTTAGGTCAAAGAAGTCTATTTATATGACAACGTTCCTACCATTAGCTTACCCTTTTGCAGAAATTGAGTTGCTCTGAAAAATTAAATGCCTTATCTTTTCTAAAACACACTCTGATGTCCCAACTCTTCACCATCATCAGGCTATTTTCTCCTCCTTAAAAGCTCTTCCAGGCTTCTATTTCTGTCAGAGTCCTATCCTTACTATATGTCTGAGTTTAAATAAAGCTTTACTGAAATGCCTTCCTTTCTATGAACTCTGATAAAACGTGTTCATTTCTATACTATCTCCCTTACAAGAGAATAAATTCCCCAAGGGCAGAGGCAGCGCCTTATCACCCACTGACACCAGTGCCTTGCATTGTGGTGAACAAATCTGTGTTTCAATTCTGTTCTCAATGTGTTTTGCGTTTCTTTCCCTGGAACGTTCTGAAGGGAAGGTAAACAGGTTAATTGAATTCTGTCTGGGGCCAAATTTCACATGTGGCTTTCAATAGCTGGGATTCTTAGCTGGTCTTTAGGAGATCTACACAACCCTAAACTTGTAAGCAAATATTCTTCGTATATTTTTCCAAAGGCAGAATCTAAAGCCTTCATGAGATTCCCAGAGAGGTCTGCGACTCCTAAAAGGTTACAAAAGCCTGGCCACCTGCGGGTCTAGAGGCAATTGCTGAAAAACATTTACCAACCACGTACTATGTGTCAGGAACTATGCTAGGCTCGTTCCGTGTAAGTTATCTTGTTTTATCCTTCTAGCAGCCTAATGAGGTAGTACTTGTTATAGCAATAACAGTGTTAATAGTAATGACTGCAGCTCACATGACCGGTGTGCCTCCTATGTGCTGAGCACTGTTCCAAGTACTTCTAGACATGAACTCATTTAATACGCCCTCAAATCCTACAAGTGATATGTACAATTCTTCCCCCTTTCACAGATGATGAAGCTGAGGCCCAGAAAAAATTGTGTAATTTGCTTGAGTTCATGCAACTCAGGGCAGAGTGCTGGTGTTCAGTCTTAACAGATTGACTCCAGAACTTGCTCTCAGCCTCTCTGCTGTTAGGTTGTGAGTGACACATGATAAGGGCTTCCCTGGTGGCTCAGTGGCAAAGAATCTGCCTGTCAATGCAGGAGACGAGGGTTCAATCCCTGGGTGGGGAAGATCCCCTGCAGAAGGATGTGGCAACCCACTCTAGTTTTCTGGTCTGGGAAATCCCACGGACCGAGGAGTTTGGAGGGATACAGTCCCTGGGGTTGCAAAAGAGTCAGACACGACTTAGCAACTAAACAAGTGCTCCTAAACTGAAGTCAAGCTTTTCAGCAAATCACCCAAGGTTTTAGAGCTAGAAGATGGTAGAAGTCCATTTTGAACCTACTGAATGTATGAATCTGTCTCACTTCAAATCCTTTTGGAAGTTTCAGAAGGGTAGATTTTAATTCTTCACTAAATGTTTAATAGAATTCGCCTATGAAGCCATCTAGTCCCGGACTTTGTTGGAAGATTGTTAATCACAGTTTGCATTTCACTACTTGGGATTGGTCTGTTCATATTTCCTATTTCTTTCTGGTTCAGTCCTAGAAGGTTGTACCTTTCTGAGAATTTCTCCGTTTCTTCTAGGTTGTCCATTTTATTGACATACAGTTGCTCATAGTAGTTGCTTATGATCCTTTGTATTTCTGTGGTGTTCATTGCAACGTCTCCTTTTTAATGTCTAATTTTATTGATTTGAATCCTCTCCCTTTTTTTCTTGATGAATCTGGCTTATGGTTTATCAGTTTTGTTTTTATCTTCAGAGAACCAACTTTTAGTCTTGTTGGTCTTTGCTATTGTTTTCTTCATCTCCACTTCATTTTTTTCTGCTCTGATCTTTATGATTCCTTTCCTTCTACTAAGTTTGGGCTTTGTTTGTTCTTTCTCTAGTTGCTTTAGGTGTAAGATTAGGTCATTTATTTGAGACTTTTATTGTTTGTTGAGGTAAGATTGTATTACTATAAACTTACCTCTTAGAACTGCTTTTGCTGTGTCCCATAGGTTTTGGATTGTTGTGTTTTCATTGTCATTTGTCTCTTGGTATTTTTTAATTTCCTCCTAATTTCTTCAGTGATTCATTGGTTATTTAGTAACATATTGTTTAGCCTCCAGGAGTTTGTGTTTTGCCTTTGAACAATGCCCTAAATGGGCTTGGTCTTCTAAGGCTGCAAAGAGAGGAAAAATTTGGGGATTTTTGTTTGTTTGTTTGGGGGGTTGTGTGAGTGTGTGTGAGTGTGTGTGTGTGTGTGTGTGTGTGTGAGTGTGTAGGAGTAGTAGAATCCTTTCACTACTTAGGAGGAGGCAAAAACATTCATCACCAACCTTAAACTCCACGAAGGCAGGACCTGTACACATAGCAAGCATTCAATAAATATGTGTTGATTCCATCAACCCATGTGTTTACCAAATCAGAGATAGGGTCTAGGGCAGTTCATTCAGCAGAGATTATTGGCAGGTGCTTAAGCAGGGGCTGCAAATCCAAAAGACTAGGGAGGTATCAGAAAGGAGTGAAGTGACTCTTTGGGTTATAAGGGGCAGCTGTTGTGCTGGCGTCAGGCTGCAGTTCAGAAGCACTAAAGTACATTTAGATATTTTCACTCCCACCATCCTCACATCCAACCTCTGCACTCAAGTACAGGGAAGTCACACAGCTAATAAAGGAATTGGGATTCACATCCTGATAGTATGATTTCAGGATGAGCACCACTGTCCCCCAGGTGTGGATTACATACGTGCAAGCATGGAGGTGAATGCAAGTAAGAGAAGCATCATGGTGGGATGGAGTTCTCCCAAGAAAAGGAAAATCTCACAGTGTTTGTGAACAGTTAGGGATTAGAAGGTGCTTCGGTGTCACAGTGGTCTGTAAGTTTTTCATTTTGTTTTGTTTTTTGGCTGCCCCATGCAGCTTGTAGGATCTTAGTTCCCCGACCAGGGATTAAACCTGCACCCTTGGCAGTGCAAGTTCCAAGTCCTAAACACTGGACTGCCAGGGAATTCCACAGTGGCCTGTAAATTCTGAGGTGGAAATACTACACACCGTCTGCCAGGGGGGATGTATAGTGATGGTTCATTCTTTGCTTTCCATGTTCAAGCTTTCTGTAAATAACCTCTGAGCAGCAGTCCTTTCCATAAGAAGGAAATACCATCAACCTAACCGACAACATATCTTTATAATGCTTTTCTGACATGGGTAATTGATTTGTTCCAAACCTCCTGTGTTCTCACACAAGGTCTTTCTCATGATGAGTGACGCATGTTTGCAGAGAACTTTGATTCATCCTCCTCTAGGCCTAACCCTTAAAGGCACAGGAAGGAGGAGCCAGGAAGCTTGAGGGTTATGAACTTTTTGCTAATTTTATAATCCTAGTCACCAAGAGGAAATTTACTGAGTCCAACAGGATCGGAGCTGAGTTTCTTGACCTTGGCACTGCTACTGTGGTGGGGGCTGTGTTGTTCATTGAGGATGTTTAGAGCATCCCTAGTCTCAACGCACTAGATACCAATAGCAGCCTCACCTGTGATGACCAATGTCTCCCTCCAGACACTGCCAGATGGCCCTGAGAGACTGGAGTAGCATCACCCCTGGCTAAGAACCTGTGACTTAGAGATGCAGACACACAAGTACACAACGGACATGACATGCTCACCCACAGCGTACATAGTCACCAGGACATGGGGACTTCATTTTTTGGGGGGGTTGGAGAACTCTTCTTGGTTTGCTTTTTCGTTGGATGGGTTGTTTTTTGTTTTGCTATTGTAGTGTTTTGTTTGTTTGTTTTCCTTCATTTTGTTTCTATTGGTTGCTTGCCTTTTAATCTGAAGAGGAACCTTTGCTTCACTCTTGACTCTAATTTTTTGTGTTGGTCCATTTCACAAAACCTTTTCAAAGAGTTGATTGTAACCGCTAACACCATAGGCCACAGATGAGTGCTTGGCATTTTACACGAGCTTTTAAAAAATTGAATCATCAATAATAGGGCAATCCTATTACATCTGTCTTGTGGATGAGGAAACTGAAACACAGGTGATTAAGTCACTGGACCTGGGCTGCACTGTTTTTGATCTACAGAGTTGGGTTTCTCTCCCAGGCTGTCTGCTGCCATTGTTTGCCTTCTTGTCCAAGACGCTGTATTACCCTCCTCTTTGGGGTAAGGCCCCCAACATCACTAATGCATGACCCTTCAATTCCTGAACTCAGACTGTTAACAAACATGGCAAAACCTGGGCTACGAGTTACCACTCACTCACGTGCTTTGAAATCCTGTGTGGTGTGCCGTTTATGGAAATGTTGGTTTCATCACTGGCACTGATTGTGTCTTTCTCTTGTCACCTCCAGAGTGTCTCTACGTGTTCCCCTGCCAGTGGAACTACCGTCCTGATCACTGCATGTATGGAAGCAATTGCAGAGAGGCGGAGCGGGAAGGTGTGTCTGTCCTGCACGGAAATCGAGGTGTCTACCATGACGAGAAGCAGCCAACTTTCAAAGCACTCTATGAGGCGATCCGAGACGTAAGTGTGTTCCCGTCCCCGTTCAGCAGGCTTATCAGTGTGATGCAGTGCATGCGCTTTGGTCACCCATCACTTTGAAGGTCAAATAATTCCTCAGAAGCACTGAATTACACCAGTTTTCCCCAACGTCTGTCACATTACGCATTACGCCTCTTGCTACCTGATACTGTACCTTACTCACTCTTGACTTACTATTTCCAAGTAAGTCACTCATTTTTTCCCCTGAAATAAGTTCGCTGAAGGTGGAAATGTCCTATCAGAAAGAGAAACCCTGTGCCATTTGCCATAATAAAGGATCATAGGTCAGGGTAAACATAATATTAATACAATAAAAATAAAATTATATTATTCAACTCAAGCTAAGCATGTTGCCTGGTTGCCAGCTCCAGCCTGTTGAATGAACAAGTTTCAAGGTGGTCAGTTAGGCAAGGAGCCAAACCGAAGTAACAGTCAAGTCCTGCCTGCTATAACTCACATACTTTGGAAATGCAGCTTTCCACATTGCCTTTCACCTTGAAGTTGCTGGGGGAAAACCAGCAACAGCTACTTTCAGAGATTTCTCTTTTGAAACTTTCATTCCAAAAAACAGGACTATAGGGGTCATCCAACTTGGGCCAATTATTGGGCCAAATCTGGTCTGTTTTTGTAAGACATGTGGGGTAAGAATGGTTCTTAAAGAGTTGGGAAAAAATGAACAGAAGAATAGTTTGTGACATAAGAAAGTTTTGTGAAATTCAAATTTCTTCATTCATAAATAGAGTCGTGTCAGAGCATAGTGACAACCATTCATGTATGTATTGTCTGTGGCCACTTTTATGCTGCAGAAGCAGAAATGAGTCACTGTGATAGACTGTATGACCCACAGAATCTGAAACATTTATTGTCTAGCCCTTTACAGCAAAAAATTGCCAATCCCTGACATATAGCCTATAGATTTTATTAGAGGGTTTTTTCCTTGGGTTTCCAAGAACCCTCATGATTCATGAACGGGCTTGGTAGGGGTGAAGTGGGAGTGAGCCCTGCAATATAGTAATATTTCATACATTTTTGCATGTATGAAAATAGGCATTTTGCAAAGCTGCCAATAAGCAAGACATAAGAGACCACTGATTCAATCCCTGGGTCGGGAAGATCCCCTGGAGGAGGGCATGGCAACCCACTCCAGTATTTTTGTCTGGAGAATTCCATGGACAGAGGAGCCTGGTGGGCTACAGTCCATAGGGTCACAAAGAGTCGGACGCAACTAAAGCCACTTAACACGCATGCATGCAAAGAGAATCCCAGAGAATTCCAATTCTAGAATCCCCAGAATTGTCTTCTATGGAGGGAAAATATTTCACATACCTATCAGCTAATATTCTTTCTTCCCCAGGTTCCTGCTGATTTAATTACATAGAAAATGTGTTCTGTACTTAGTGATATCACATTTCGGTATTCAGACACTGACTCCAGGTGCAAACCCATTCAGGAGTACACATGGAAGTTAAAGAAAGCTGCCGCAGACGTGGACATCAGAACCACGCCTTCGGTTGTTCTGTGTCTATCAGCCCTGGTCTGGGATTGAGCAACTGTGCTTCTAGAATTACAATCTCTCTTGTTTGTTTTCTGGGTGGATCAGAAAATAGGCCAAATAAATGTTTCATAAAGGAGCCTGGCTAATACACTAACTGAGTTTCCTCAGTTGGGCCTAAGAAGACAATTCTTCAATTCTCATTCATTTCAATCAGGACTGTCACTAACTCCATCCTGAAACTCGAGTAAAGATGGACAGACTTCATCATAAAAGACATATTTCTTCACTCCACCACTGTGTACTATAGTGCAGTCCGGTCAGGGCATCAGTAGACCTGGGTTCAGATCCCAATATTATCACTTTCTGCTGCTTAGTTACTAGCTCTCTGTTCTTGCCTTTTGCTGTTATTGTTCAGTATGTAAGTCATGTCCAACTCTTGCCGACCCCATGGACTATAGTACTCTAGACTCTATGGGATTCTCCAGGCAAGAGTACTTGAGTGGGTTGCTGTTTCCTTCTCCAGGGGAGTTTTCCTGGACCAAGGATCAAACCCACATCTCCTGTATTGGCAGGCAGATTCTTTACCACTCAGCCACCAGGGAAGCCTCTTCTTGCCTTACTGGGCCTCAGTTTCCTCATCTGTGAAATGGAGATAATATTTTCTAAAAGGTGTTGTTAGAATTCAACATAATGATGGTGTTTACACTTTTCAGTACAGTGCCTGATGTAGAGTTGTGTTCAACAGTTAGTAGAAGTTGTTTGCCTGATAACAGGGTCACACTTTTTTTTTCTTACCTCTCACTCTACGTTTTTTCCTTTCTTTCTTCTTCTCTGAAAATATCCCCCTCTCCTCCCTCTTCCTTCTTTCCTTCCCTTCTCTTTCTTTCCCTCCTCCTATACCATCCCATCCCCTCCCCTTTTCTCCCCTCAACTCATGTTCACATACCCTAACCCTGGGTGTATGTTTCTGTAAAGGGGAAGTATGATCTGCTCGCACTATGACCCAAGGAAAGTTAGGTACCAAGCAGACATCCTGCCAGTGACTTTTTCAACAATCATCTGTGAAGAGCCTGTTTAATGTAGGAACAGTCTAGGTTCTAGGAAACTCAGAAATCAACAAGACCAAAAACGATAAAACCTGCTTCTCATGAAGCATATGTTCTGGGTGGATGAAGCCAGACAATATTCGTATAAACCAAGAAATAATAAAAGTCCTTTCAGACAGTGAGAGATTAAAAGGTGACCAGAGCAGGGTAATGGCTATCCTGGATGGAGAGGAGGATTCACAAGCTCAGGTCCTCAGGGATGCCTCTGCCCAGCCTGAGCCTTGATCCCTGGGGGCAGCCCTGGGGAAATCTAGGGAGAGATCCTGCCAAGTAGAAGAAATAATGTGGAAAAGTCCCTGAGGCAGGAATAAGTTTGTGGGAAGAGGCTGCAGTAACCAGAATGACCAGAAAAGGGGAATGAGCAGGAGATGAGCATAGAGAGTTCCAGATCTCATTGAACATCTGGGGAAAGAGAGGAGTTTGAATCTTATTCTAATTGCAGTGGGAAGCCCCTGCAAGAAAATGATGTGCTCTGATTTATGCTTTAAAAATACCTGCTTGGTAACTGGTGGAAGGGCTGCAACAGTGAAGACTCAAAGGCTCCTTATGAGGCTGATTACAACCATCCAGGCGAGAGAGGGGGCCAGCAGGTACTTGTGCGGTATTAGGAGGATGGGAGGAAGGGGCCGGATTCCACATACGTTGCGGAGACAGAGTTGACAGCACTTGCTGATGGACTAGATGAAGGATATGGGGAAAGAGAGGAATCAGAGATGAATCCATTGTTTCGACCTCTTTTCCTATCACTGGGGGAGACAGTAGTGGAAAGTTTTCGTTCATGCTAAATGTATCTGACTCTTTGTGATTCCATGGACTGTAGCCCGACAGGCTCCTCTGTCCACGGGATTGTCCCAGCAAGAATACTGGAGTGGGATGCCATTTCCTATTCCAGGGGATTCCCGACCCAGAGATCAAACCGGCTTCTGCGTCTCCGGCATTGCCTGCATCTGCAGGTAGATTCTTTACCGCTGAGCCATCTGGGAAACTGCAGAAGAAGTCTCTCAGTGGTCTAAATTGTTTTGTGAAAGAAAAAGTGTTCCAAACATAGTCTCGGACAGAACCTTAACCTCCTTTTGGGAAGAAAATCACATTTCTGATAAACTCGGTTAAGCAATATTTCTGATAAACTTTAATGGATTAAAACTTGTTTTGGGAAACTACACACCCACCCACTCTGCTGTCAGGCAATAGTATTCTGACTTTTCATCATTCTTGTTTTCCTTTTTTTTTTTCTTTCTCTAGTCTTTTTGTTTAAAATGTCCTTGCCAACAGTGAATCTTTGACTTGACCTAATGGGAGGCCTTTTCCCTTTTGCTGAGATTGTAATAAAACTTTGACTCATGCTCATGATTAGGTAGTCTGAAAGATTTGTTTGGGAGAATACAGACATATTCCATAGGAAAGCAGGATAATCTTTTTAAAGTATGAAGTGAGATAAAACCAACAACAAATATTCAGTTCACTGATGATACATTTCACTAGTAGTTGTTAAACTCGACTTCATGAGATCACTATAGTTCCTTTATTAAGATTGCTATAAAGGCAAAGAAATATGAAGAATTCAGTGTTTTATTGTAGTAGATTTCAAGTATATACTTGAATTTTTTTTCAATTTTATTGAAATATAGTTGATTACAATGTTGTGTTCTTCTGTACAGCAAAGTAATTCAGTTATACATACGTGTTTTTTTTTCTTATTCTTTTCCATTATGGTTTGTCACAGAATATTGAATATAATTCCCTGTGCTGTACAGTTAAGATCTTGTTGTTTATACTCAAATCTTGATCTACTCAGCAAGAGCATGGTATATCGAATATCCTGTTCTGGGAAATACATTGGGATGGTCAGAAGGTTCCTTTGGGCTTTTCCATAAGATGGTATGGAAAAAGCCCAAACGAACTTTTTGTCAACCCAATATTTGACTCTTAAATTTTAAGAGCTTTTAGAACACAAATAAATCATCTTTAAAAAAAAAAAAAAGTAAAGACACTGAGCCCCCAAAAGGGTAAATGATGGCCTGGGGTTGCACAGGATTGAATCGGGGTTTGAACTTTGGTCCTGGGAGGTCCTTTCCACTGTATCTAAAAACATACCAACTGTGACTGCGTGTTTCCAGTAATTCCCTGTGTCATTTCCCAGTAAGTTATTTCCTTTTTAAATGGCATTTGAGTAACTAAAATAAACTTTTCCTTTTTTTTTCCACTCATCTTTCAGTTTCCCTTTCAAGACAATCTCTTTCAATCCATGTATTACCCTCTTCAGCTGAAGTTTTTGGAGACTGTGCACACTTTATGTGGACGAATTCCACAAGTTTTTCTGAAGCAAATTGAGAAAACAATGAAAAGGGCCTATGAGAAACACGTCATCATCCATGTTGGCCCCAACCAGATGCACTGAGTCACAAGTCAATTAGGCATCTCATGAACAAGGAAATATTCATCTTCAAGCTGCCTGGATCTCTTTTATGTGAATATTTCATGGTGCTCTATGACAATTGAGTTTTAAAAGCCTTGTTAAATATTGCTAAATTAGTTGCCCCTAAAAGGAAATATGCTTTAGGTTTTTCCTAATATGCTATTTATCTCTCTGTTGTTTTTTTTAGTGGTATTATTGCTCACTTAACATTGTTGAAGCAGGTTGAGCTAGCTGTGAAAAGGAACTCTCGTGAGCCCTCCAGTTCCCAAGTGTCAAGAGACAATGGCAGTGACATCTGTTGTGGTGTATTTTATCCAATTTTCTTGAGACTCTTTCTATGCAATTGGTTCCCCCCACTCCTTGTTATAAAAGTAATACATGCTTATTATAAAGCAAACAAACTTTAAAAAATTTTAGAGGGTCTATAGGTCAGTGGACCAAAATCAAGATGAGATTAGCCATAATCCTATCAACTAGGGAAAAGATTTTTTAGTGTAGTCTCATCTAGCCTTTTTCCCCCTACTTCTGTATTTATTTGCTGCTTGTCTTTTCCATCATATAACGTATCTAAAACAGGTAGTCTAAGTAAAACTTGAACCCTATGCTGAGATTTATTATGTAGGAGACTAAAAATTTAGACAAAATGATTATGTTTACAGTGCTTTATTTAAAATGTGTCTGGGACAGAGAAGCTCATCAAGATTAGGAGACCGCTTGAGATGAGATTAAGGGAGTACAAGCTGTGCACACACCCTAGGTTTGTCAGAGATCCCACCATTGAACCATTGTTATAAAGAAAGTGAAAGTGAAGTCCCTCAGTCCACTCTTTGCGACCCCATGGACTATAGCCCACCATGCTTCTCTGTCCATGGGATTTTCCAGGCAAGAGTATTGGAGTGGGTTGCCATTTCCTTCTCCAGAGGATCTTCCCGACCCAGGGATCGAACCCAGGTCAACCCCTCATCAATTCTTTAAGGTTGAGGCACTTAGTTTTCAGGCAGGAGCCAGCTATGTCCCCCTTTGCCTGGCAAAGTAATAAAGCTATCCTTTTCTACTTAAAAAATAATATGGGAGGAGCATTCAATTTTAGCTAATTGGGCAGTGATAAAGGGTGAAGCCTATCTGGGTTTTGTTTTTTTGGTTTTTTTTTTAAGAAAAATTGTTTGTTGTTGTTTAGTCGCCAAGTTGTGTTCAACTCTTTGAGACCCCAAGGACTGCAGCATGCCAGGCTTCCCTGCCCTTCACTATCTCCTAGAGTTTGCTCAAACTCCTGTCCATTGAGTCAGTGATCCTATCCAAGCATCTTTTCCCCAGTCATAAGACATGTCTATTCAGCCTCTGAAAGGAGAAATTCAGTAGTGATGTTAAACCTAAGCAGTCTGTTTAGCAGAGATGTGATTTTGTGTTTGAAAGTGAAAGTGAACGTGAAGTCGCTCAGTTGTGTCTGACTCTCTGCGACCCCAGGGACTGTAGCCTACCAGGCTCCTCTGTCCATGGGATTTCCCAGGCAATAGTACTGGAGTGGATTGCCATTTCCTTCTCCAGGGGATCTTCCCGACCCAGGGATCAAACCTGGGTCTCCTGCATCATAGACAGACGCTTTACCGTCTGAGCCAAACAAAAGCATTTTATCTCTACTTTGGTAGGTGTGGCTGTGTCTCTTTAAACTCTTGGGCAATAGGTGGAAATTAAAGGCCAAGTTGGAATATAATGTGTACAAATAAACAGTTCAATGGATTCCACTGGCAAGAAAATTCGTCTTCCTGCCAGCCTTAGAAAGATCTCAGTTGTTTTTTTTTTTCCTTCTCTAGGGTTATCTAGCTGTGAGCCAAGGAACCAGGCAGGTCTTATCACCTAGCTACAGTACAGGAAGTTCTATATTCTTTACCCAAAGGGATCTAACTTAATCCCTAGTGGCTGCTATTAGCATAAGGGCATTTTGCATAATGCTTTATTATCTCTCCAAACATGTGCATAATTGATCTCCTTGATGTTTGCAACAGCCTAATGAACTTGGTAGGGACCTGCATCATCTCCACTGGGCAAATAAGGAAATTGTAATACAAGGAAACATATCCAATGTCATTACTGTTCTATAAGATGCATAGATATGTATAAGATACATCCTGTTTTACAGAGAAATTTTGAGGAACAAAAATTTTTATTTTTCATCACAGACAGCTATCTGAAGGTTTAAAAGGAAAATGTTTTGTTTTGGTAATGCAAATATGATAGATATCCTATATATTGGAAGGCAGTAGGATATCATAGGGCTTCCTTGGTGGCTCAGATGGTAAAGCGTCTGCCTGCAATGCAGGAGACCCGGGTTTGATCCCTGGGTTGGGAAGATCCCCTGGAGAAGGAAATGACAACCCACTCCAGTACACTTGCCTGGAAAATCCCATGGATGGAGAAGCCTGGTAGGCTACAGTCCATGGAGTCACAAAGAGTTGGACACAACTGAATGATGGGTTCTATAACAGCAGAAAAAGTCTTACCATGAAAAAAAAAACTACAAAAACCTCAGCACTACCAAAGAATGTATCAGGATCAATCAACATTAGGATCATCAACACTACTGTAGCAGTGTACAGTAGTAACAAATTTAAATCTAAACTGGTTGAGTAATAACCCATACTTTCCTTTTGACAAGTTGGATGGCCTGTGGTTTGTTATTTATGTTAAGGGAAATTACCATTATGATGTGAAACTCTATCTTTGCTGTTGTATTTTATGTTTCCTCATTTTACCACTAAAGGTGACATCATTCATTATTTGATTTCTAAAGCCTGTGGGAGAATTTCTGGATTGTTTTTGGATGGGGAAAATGTATCCTGTGTACCCACAAATGGAGTTTTGGTCAAAGAGCCAGGATGTGAGATGATTCCCTGACTTCCATTCAGGTTTTCTTCCTACTTGTTCAATATGGCCTCTAACCCCCACCGATGCTATTCAGATTTGTTGGTCGCTTATAGTCCAGCGTTCTTGCCTGGAGAATCCCAGGGACGGTGGAGCCTGGTGGGCTGCCGTCTCTGGGGTCGCACGGAGTTGGACACGACTGAAGCGACTTAGCAGCAGCAGCAGCAGCAGCATAGACCTGAAGTAGTTTCTTTCCTCTCTTGGCAAGCCCCACAAAAACATCTGCTTGTAAAGACCTGAAATACAGCGATGCATTTTCCTCATGAGCCAGGTTTACCCACAACTTTCAATTATTGGTTCTAGTCTAAAGATACACAATAGGGTTTCCAGCAAAGATCAGTGATAAGACTCTAGAACATTCTAGAATGATGCATTATGAGACCATGAATCCTTAGAATTTAGTGTGGTTTTCTGCTTTGAAATTCCTTTGCTGTATTCTGAAAAATGTTAGATGAGTTTGGTGGAGAATTTAGAAAAACTGATCTTCCAACCCCCCTGCCTAAAAGTGCTAATTATTTTCTATAGTTAGCATGTTACCCGTGTGGCAGTATTTTCTCTACTTTTGATAATTTCCATAAAACTACTGCATTAACGCCTTTGAAATATGATAACCACAGATTTTAATACAGCGAACTCCTGAAACTTGTGGTCTGAAGTCTGCCAAAAAGTGACACTGTCCCATCTGGCACATTGCTCATCTGTGGGATGAGCTTGAGACTGGGTTCTTTCTACCCTCCTATCTTGACCTGTCCTTTCCTGGTTTCCTTTAAAATTCTGCTTAATGCATGACTGCAGAGTACCATTGGAGAATGCAAGAACACTTTTTAATAGCAAAATGTAATATTTTTGTGTGCATGGATATTGAGACTTTCAATAGCAAATCACTAGAAATTCTGACCATATTTTTCTTGCTGAGTTTTTCTTTTCCCAATATAAATCTCTGGAATTGTGACTTACATTAGAAATTCCAATATTTGAAAAATTGGCTAGAAAATCTAAGTTTTCTTTCAACTTCCAAAACAACAATTTAGTATTTAGGATATATTGCTCCAAGCTTAACTATTTATTTGAAATGTCTATTCTGTATTCAGTGCTTCCACTCCAAATGGTTGTGACTTTTCCTGAATTTGTTGTCGACATGGATATTTATATGGACTTGTAGAGGTTTGTATTTATTTCATTGCAGTTATGGTGTTTATAAAACAAGCAAGCCATACAAAACCTTATTCACAGTCACAGAATAGTGATCTAATAATGGAGTAATCATTCCAACTCACCCTGAAGATGGTACAACATACATACAAACTTAGGATTAGATATAATACTGCTTAATACTTATACAAAAAAGATGAATCTCATGTGTTGGATAAACCAACATGAACATGATTTCATGATTGAATTCAGAATTATGTTTAATGTCATAAGAGTATAAATCGTGATATCTTCGTTTATTAGTATGGGAAGCAATCGCTTTTATGTCTTTCCATTTCTCTCCTGCTTTTTCATCTTCTTCTTTTTCATTTTTGCCTTTCCCTTCCTGTCTTCGATGTTAGCTTCTCAGTGGGACCCAGATGCAGAGCCACAGCACTTGGGGAATCCCTGTACGGACAGAACTAAGTTCTAATCCTAAAATCAAATCTTTACCGTGACAATTTTCCAAAAACTTTTTAAAAATTGCACAATATGTACACACACGCACCTCACATGTTTTTTAAAGAAAGACCCAGCATTTGTTGCACTCTGCGAATTGAAGAATCATTGATAGTGACACCTGAGCTGAAATCATTTCACAGTTGCTGTGCTGGCATTTATTGGGTTAACCGCCCCCCCTCCCAAAAAAAAAAACAAAAAACAGCTGAACGAACTTTTTGTCCAACCCAATAAAGCTAATGCGATTTCTCTGGCAACTGCAGAAATTTTCACAAGTCAAAACTGGAAATATTCTCTTGAGTCTTCAAGATATAGGCACTTGTGTTTGTATCATCATATGCACGGACGTGTAAGAATCCGATGCCATTTCTGCTTCATCACTTTTACATGTTTGTGTTGTCACTGAAAAGTGCACCCGTTGTTTATTGCTCCCAAGGAGAACCTGAATGCATTTTTTATGTTGGAAAACTTATTTTTAGTGATTTTTCTTTGGGACAAAATGAGCATAATAAAGAACACTCCAATAGAAAAGGAATTATTACAGCAAATTAAAAGGACTGATACATGACTTCCCATCTTGTCATTTTTAAATGCCATTTCCTGTTTTACTTTTTTTAATTAAAAACTTTTTTTAAAAAAGTCTTGTCTTTTGGTGTTATTTTGGAAGTGTGTTTCTTTTCTTTTTTAAGATAATATTAAATAGTAATACTTAAGTCCTTTCAGCTATTAAACAAATTTGGTTTAGCGTGTAGTTTGCCTTTTTAAAAAAAAATCATTAAAAATCTTCTTTGTTTATAAAATACCACACTGGAAGTTATGTTATTTGGATTTTAAAGGTGCTTGGTGTTTGATATACAATGAAGAAAAATCAGAAAATGTGAAAATAGTTCTCATGTTCTTACATTTTATTTTGCAAAAACTGAATCTGACTTATTAGCTAGAAACATAATGAAAAAATAATGTACCAAGAGTTTCGAGTCTGTATAAAGTATTTTTTTTCCTCTAATCCTTAGACTCTTAAAAGTCAGAAGGTATTTTGTTCATTTCGTGAATTTCCTCCTCATATTTTAAAACATTTTAAAATGCTAAGGTATCTGGATATGATAAGGTTTTCTGGAATAACTGGGACCCCACATCAAATAATTATGTTAGATATGAGAGTCAGGCTCTATACTTAGACAACATTGAGTTTAAATCCTAGTTCAGTCATTTTCTGACTGTTTGTGACCTAGACAACTTTGTTTTGTCCAAGCCACGCAGCATCCGGGATCCCAGTTCCTCAGCCAGGGATTGAACCCGCGCCCGCTGCATTTAAAGCACAGAGTCCTAACCACTGGGCAGCCAGGGAAGTTCCTAGGCAAACTTTTTGACTGTCTTAGTGCTTCAAACTTCCCACACACTAGAACAGGGCCGGTGGTTCCTCATGGATTGTTGTGAGGAACAAACACAAAATTTCAAAATTCCCAAAATTCATTGTGGCTCCCTTGCCTCCAGTAAACAAGTGGTGGATGGATATTTAAAGAATATCAGATTGAAAAAAATGGCATTTTTCTGTATTAATCTGCCATGGGATTAGATGTTTACTCACCAGAGGGTCCACATGCTGAAGTTCTGCCTTTCTTGTCTTTTTAGAGGAACATGGGTGGAAAAGCTTAAATATCTCTGACTTCGCCTGCAGTGCAGGAGACCCCGGTTTGATTCCTGGGTTGGGAAGATCCCCTGGAGAAGCGAAAGGCTACCCACTCCAGTATTCTGGGATGGAGAATTGCATGGACTACAGTCCATCGTGTCACAAAGAGTTGGACACGACTGAGCGACTTTCACTATCAGTGCTTTTACCATTCCCAAAGCTATGCTGTTTCTGTTCCTATCACACCCTTTAGCCCTTACATAACTTACAAGTAGCCTTTCTAACGTTGTTCATGATGTCATAATGTCCTGCATCCTTCTCCACCTTCATTATTCCCTAAGTCTGTCAATGTCACCAACATCTACCCCCCGCCCCCATACCTTATCCTAGAAACCTGCTCATCACTCTTGTTTCTTCCCTCTCGCTGATTTCATATCTCCCTCATCACTAAATCCTCATGTCCCCACTGAAGCACCCCACTCGTGGTAACCAATTTTTGTGTGTCTCTTCCAATTGCAAGTGATAGTACGAACAACCTAAACTAGTACAAAAAAAGGTGTATGCTTCTACCTCCAGAACAGTCACTGAGTCAACTTCCTCTCTTTTTGTTGTTGTCTCTACTCACACTGTAGCTTCCTGGATTTCTGTTCTCTCTGACCTGGATTGTTGTCCTAATGCCTTTTTTTATTGCTCTGAATTCAGTCCGGAACTTTCCAAACCATAAACCACCCCCATCCTGTGAAAAGCTGCTCCGTGTTATCCCCCTTTGCTCCTGGAATAACGTCCAAGCTCCTTTCCAAAGCTGTCAGAAAGTCTCTGCACATCTACCTCCTACCTATCTCCCTGGCTACATTTGAGTTCTTTCTCACTCCACTAATTAACTCAGAGTTTTCACTAATGTTTCACTAATGAACACTAAACATGTTCACTAATGCACATTTGTTTTTCTGTTCCTTTAGGAAGCCAAGCTCTTTGCCATCAAGGGGCTTTACACATGCTTGGAATCATTTACCCTAAAATTTCACCTTGCAAATTCTACTATCCTTCAGTTTAAATTTCCTTTCTTTGTGGAAGTTTCCTTGGATCCCCCACATAAAGGCCATTCTCCCTCTTATATTCCCTCATAGAATCCTGGACTTTTTCTTTGCAGTATGTATTATCACAGCAACAGCACTTATTTGGGTAAAACTCTGAGTTAATTTTCTGTCTTCCTGCACTAGATACAAAGTTCTGTGAGGGTATAGTCCTTGCTGATCTTGTTCCCTGCTCTGCATTACCTACTTTAATAGCTAATGCATTTCTCGTGCTCCAAGAATATTAAATGAAAATAAGTGATTCTGCTGCACCATGAACTGGGACCAGTTCCTATCAGTGAAGCTATAAAACACACTATATTTATTTTAAGTGTTGTTTTCAACAACTATTGTTATCTCTCCTACAAATGCTCAGGGTGTCAATTTGTAATAACCTGTCTTTTAAAGTCTCATTCACTGAAAGTATAGTGATTTATTTAATTCCTTGGAAATTTATTTACTTGTCCATAAAATGACATGATCAGGTCAGATGATGTTTGAGTTCCTTTCTACTTGAATGTTCTGCGTTTCCATAATCTCTCTTTTATGTCTCTGTTTTGGACGTTTGTGGGATTTTGACTGCCTAGAAACAACCCCACTCCTGGTGCCAATTTCTGTATTGTTAAAAACTTTTTAAATTGCAAGTGACAGCAAATACAACTCAAATTGGTACAGGGGGAGAGGGGGAGAGGGAATGCATTGGCTCATGTGAGTGAAAAACCCAGAAATAGCTCTGGATTCAAAGGCTTAAATGATGCCAAGGGAAATGTGTGACTCTAACAGTGCTTTTTTCATTAATATTTTATTGAAAACCATACATCCTTCTAGGATTCCAGCCATAAAATTTTCATGTCATTCCAATAGAATCATTTCAACTGTGGAAAAATACATGGTCTCTATGTCCAACTGAAAAACAATATTTTCAACATGGGTCAAAATATCAAGAAAATTGTTCTCTTGGTGTATATTTTAAAGTAACTGAGGTGAGGAATGATGGTAAAGCACTCTTGCCAAATGGTTAATGAGAATGCATCATCCTTCCTTCAAACCCCACCCTCCCTCATTGAGAACTGCCATTAAGCAAATAAAGCCTTCATACCAGAAATGATTCGGCAATCCAATATGAATGAATGAGTTGGAGTAGGGGGTAGGAAGTGGAGAAAGGACGATACAATCTCATTAACTGTTGGGCAAGAGTGCTTTACCACCCATTCCTCACTGCTGCGGTTCCCATAGACTTGTGGAGGCGACCAGGCAACACATAAGTGTGTCTTCTTAGGCTGTGACTATAAGGAGACTCCTAGGAATACTCGTGCCTGTCTCTTTACTGAGCATTTAGATCTTATCCAAATAATAGCACCTCCTTTTTCAGGATATCTGCTTTGGCTGTAGTGAAAAAATGAGTCTAAACGTCACATTAGGAAGTTGAGTTCTCTTGTATCTAAGTGACTATTGATAGAAATAATTGCAAAAAAAAAAAATAGAAGACAAGAGTTTAAAAAAAAAAAAAGGGGGGGGGGGGAATTTCCTGGCAGTCTAGTGGTGGTTATTACTCCATGCTTTCTCTGTGGAGGGCAAGATTCCATCCCTCGTCAGGGAATGTGGCCAAAAGAAAAAAAAAGAAATGATTGCAAACACACAGAGTTGAAAAAAAATAAAAAGACGTATATCAACTTTGGTGTATTAAATGTTTAAAACGATAGCTACTTATAAGGTTCTTAGATTTTGCATAAATGGAACCGTGACTAATAATAATCGTGCATGCTCAGTCATGTCCAACTCTTTGCGACCCCATGGACTGTAGCCTGCCAGCCTCCTCTGTCCATGGGATTTTTCAGGCAAGAATACTGCAGTGGGTTGCCATTTTTTTTAATCCAGGGTATCTTCCCAACCCAGGGATCGAACCCGTGTCTCCTGTGCTCTTGCATTGGCAGGCAGATTCCTTACGACTAGCGTCACCTGAGAAGCCCGAAATGGAATCATACATTATGTACTCTATTTTGCTTGGCCTTTTTCACTCAGCGTAACTGAGATTCATCCATATTGTTGCATGTATCCCTGGTTCATTCCTTTTTATTTTATCCTCCTATCGATGGGTTTGCTTGTCTCCAGTTTTTGACTATTACAAATAAAGCTGTTACGGACGCGAACAAGTGAACAAGTCATGAAAATGTCTTTGGACCTACTTTTCCATTTCTGCCAGGTAAAATTTAGGACTAGAATGTCTGAGTTCCATGGTAAAGGTAGGTTTAACTTTTCAAGAAACTGCTTAACTGTTTTGCAAGTTGCTTGTACCACTTACATTTTCACTAGCAGTTCCTGTTTCTCCAAGTTTCTTGCTGAGATTGTGTGGACAGTCTGTTTAAGTTTAGCCAGTCTAGTGAGTATAAGTATCTCATTGTGGTTTTCTTTTTTGTTGTCATTGTTGTTTGTTTGTCTTGGCTGTGCCACGAGGCATGTGGGATCTTAGTTCCCTGACCAGGGGCTGAGCATTCCCTGTGCATTGGGAGCACAGAGTCTTAGAAAACCAGTGGACCACCAGGGTAGTCCCTCATTTTAAGTTGCATTTTCCAGCCACAAAGAGTTGGATATGACTGAAGCCATTTAGCACGCACGCACGCAATGATGTTTAGCATCCTTTCCTGTGTTTGCTTAACATTCAGATGTTTTCACTGGTAAAAAAATCTGTTCAAACCTTTTGTCCATTTTTTAAAAATTTGGTTTTTCATGTCTTATTTGAAGTTTTGGGATTCTTTACATATTCTGGATACAAATCTTTGATACACATGTCCCAAATATTTTTTGTTAGCCTGTGTCATGTCTTTTTATTTTCTCAATTTGTCTTCATAAGAGCAAAAGACTTTATGTTGGTAAAGTTCAGTTTCTCAGCTTTTTCTTTTTTGTTTTATGTTTTGTGTTGTGCAAAACGATTGCCTGTCCCAAGTGCAAAGATTTTTCTCCTGTGTATTATACCAGAAATTTTATAGTTCTAAGTTTTATACTGTTATGGACTGAATACTTATGTCCCAGTCCAAATTCATATGTTGAAATCCTAAACCCCATGTGAAGGTGTTAAAACTTTGGGAGGCAATTAGGTCATTAGAGTAGATTAATGCCTTTTTAAGAAGAAACACAAGAAACACTATTTCTCTCTCAGTCACGTGAGGATGCACTATGTATTTTGAATTAAGTTTTAGGTATGGAGAGAGTTAACCCTCATCAATTTCCACTCAGGCATCCAGTTGATTCAACAATTTACCCAAGTGACTTGTGTTTAGCTAAATATTAATGTTTGGATCAATATTGGAAAAGGAGAATCAAAAGCTATAGGCCCTTGTATTCATTTATTCATTCAATAAATATCTACTGACTGTCTTATTAAGTGCCCTAGTAAGCTTTGGAGACACATGATTCATAAGATCCAACCCCAATCTACACATAGTTTACACTTTAGCTGAGAAGATAAATATAAAAATAATTGCAATTTCATATGAGAAATATGAGCCAAAGCTGTGTGTTTCATACTACAAACAATTTAAAAAGTCACAGCCAGCTTTAAAAAAATATAATATCAGAGTACATATTAAGATAGGTATTATTTTACAAAGTCATATGTTTTATTGATTTGATGTAATCATATGTAGTATATCAGTGTATGTTTACTGGGTTGCCATATAAAATGAATTTTTCCTTCTGATTTTGGTTAAAAAAAGTTTTCATGCTCCTATGTTAAAGGTATGTACAAAGTCTCATTTTCAAGTCTCAACTGAACCATTGTCTTTTCAGAGACTTCTAATCACCTCACTCAACGTGGCTTCCCTACATGGCTTTCATACCATATTATCCTGTATATTTCCTTCTTAGAACTTACTACAATCTATAAATCCTGGGCCTTTACTTAGTTGTCTACTTCCTTCATGTTTCTCTGTCTCACTAAACAATAAGATCCAGGAGGGCAAAGATCCTGTGTGCATGGCTCACCACTAACTCTACAGACCAGTTCCTGGCCTAAAATACTCAAAGAATTTCCTGGGCTCAGCTTTAGAGTCTAAGTCTGTGACTTTGATGATGGAAGCTGACCCCTTCCCCACCTTCCTAGTCCACATTTCTGAGTGATGACATTAACAAAATCCACATGCAAATAGGCCGTTGCAGATGTGATACACCTTGTGTCAACCCAGAAGATAGATCCGATCAATATGATTTAGAGTTGTCTGGAAAGTTTGTGGGCTTCACTAAGATGGAATAAAAGATGAAACTATATACTCTTGGCCAAAAAAAAGGAGAAAAGGAAAAAATGTTGCAACTGACAAATACATCTTGGAAACGAAAATCAAAACAACACAGAGGTTTTCTGCTTAGTCCTCAGACTGGTGAAAATTTCTGAGTCCGCAAGTGCGTGGACAGTCACATACTTTCAGAAGGTGACAGCTCTGTTTAAGGAGGTCCACTGGCAGTATTGCTTAAAAACATGCCTATCCAGAAATTACTCTTCAGAGAAATGGTCATGTAGAGGCTTGTGGTAGTAGCTGCTACCGCACAGCTAATAATAATTATAAAAACACAATAAAAGATTTGCCAGGTACTACCCTAGGATCACTTTTAATCCTCAGTCTTTTATGAGATGAATACTGCCTCTGTTTTTTAAAGGAGGACCCTGAGATTTGATTACGGAAGATCTTGTTTTTAATAGAGAAAAACTGGATAGCTGTATATGTGATTCATAGAGACTAGTTAATAATATTCCATCTATACTTCAAAGTACTAAGCAAAATAAGATTTTAAGTATCTCTAAAATAAAACAGAAAACCCCCAAGACGTATTTTTGAGTAAAAAGCCAAAAAAAAAAAAAATTGTAGAAGAATATGTTACCTTTTCAGAGAAATTTAAGCCAAGAAGAACTACTTCAGTGTATGTTTATGCAACAAACTATTTATTGAGATGCTATGGTGTATGGATGCTGCACAAGGCTTCAAGGCACCTTGGGAAAAACCAGTGAACAAAAGAGTTTTCTGTCTTTGGGGTGTTTATGTTCTAGTGATGCAGAGAAATGTAATACACATAATTTTGAAAGGAAATGATATGAGATGAAAAGAGCTGGGAGCAAAAGAAATAGAGTGGGGTAAGGGAAGAAAGGAGGTGGTCGGGAGTTCAGGGGAAGGTGGAAAGTACAATGTTACTTAGTGACAAGGCCTAAGGAGGTCTTGTTGAGAAGATGGTACTCAAGGGGATGAGAGGGCCACATGGATATCCCAGGGAAGAGGGATCTAGGCAGATGGAAGAGCTGGGCACCCTCCTAAGGAGTGTACTCACAGATTAAGAGTACATCATGGGCTTCCCTGGAGGCTCAGTGGTAAAGAATCACCTGCCAATGCAGGAGACACAAGTTCAATCTCTGATCTGGGAAGATCCCACATGCTGAGCAGCTAAGCCCAAGTGTCACAGTTATTGAGCCTATGCTCTAGAGCCCGGGAGCTGCAACTGCTGAGCCTACGAGCTGCAAGCACTGAAGCCTGTGCCCCAGAGCCTGTGCTCTGCAACGAGAGAAGCCCCTGAGATGAGAAACCTGCACACCACGACTAGAAAGTAGCCCCTGCTCGCCACAACTAAGGAAAAGCCTGAGCAACAGTGAAGACCCAGCAAAGCCAAAAATCAGATCAGATCAGATCAGTCGCTCAGTCGTGTCCGACTCTTTGCGACCCCATGAATCGCAGCACGCCAGACCTCCCTGTCCATCACCAACTCCCGGAGTTCACTCATACTCACGTCCATCGAGTCAGTGATGCCATCCAGCCATCTCATCCTCTGTCGTCCCCTTCTCCTCCTGCCCCCAATCCCTCCCAGCATCAGAGTCTTTTCCAATAAGTCAACTCTTCCCACGAGGTGGCCAAAGTACTGGAGTTTCAGCTTTAGCATCATTCCTTCCAAAGAATCCCAGGGCTGATCTCCTTCAGAATGGACTGGTTGGATCTCCTTGCAGTCCAAGGGACTCTCAAGAGAAGACTCTCAAGAGTCTTCTCCAGCACCACAGTTCAAAAGCACCAATTCTTCGGCGCTCAGTCTTCTTCACAGTCCAACACTCACATCCATACATGACCACAGGAAAAACCATAGCCTTGACTAGACGAACCTTTGTTGGCAAAGTAATGTCTCTGCTTTTGAATATGCTGTCTAGGTTGGTCATAAGTTTCCTTCCAAGGAGTAAGAGTCTTTTAATTTCATGGCTGCAGTCACCATCTGTAGTGATTTTGGAGCCCAGAAAAATAAAGTCTGACACTGTTTCCACTGTTTCCCCATCTATTTCCCATGAAGTGGTGGGACCGGATGCCATGATCTTCGTTTTCTGAATGTTGAGCTTTAAGCCAATTTTTTCACTCTCCAATTTCACTTTCATCAAGAGGCTTTTGAGTTCCTCTTCACTTTCTGCCATAAGGGTGGTGTCATCTGCATATCTGAGGCTGTTGATATTTCTCCTGGCAATCTTGATTCCAGCTTGTGTTTCTCCCAGTCCAGTGTTTCTCATGATGTACTCTGAATATAAGTTAAATAAGCAGGGTGACAATATACAGCCTTGACGAACTCCTTTTCCTATTTGGAACCAGTCTGTTGTTCCATGTCCAGTTCTAACTATTGCTTCCTGACCTGCATACAAATTTCTCAAGAGGCAGATCAGGTGTTCTGGTATTCCCATCTCTTTCAGAATTGTCCACAGTTTATTGTGATCCACACAGTCAAAGGCTTTGGCATAGTCAATAAAGCAGAAATAGATGTTTTTCTGGGACTCTCTTGCTTTTTCCATGATCCAGCAGATGTTGGCAATTTGATCTCTGGTTCCTCTGCCTTTTCTAAAACCAGCTTGAACATCAGGAAGTTCACGGTTCACATATTGCTGAAGCCTGGCTTGGAGAATTTTGAGCATTACTTTACTAGGGTGTGAGATGAGTGCAATTGTGTGGTAGTTTGAGCATTCTTTGGCATTGCCTTTCTTTGGGATTGGAATGAAAAGTGACCTTTTCCAGTCCTGTGGCCACTGCTGAGTTTTCCAAATTGGCTGGCATATTGAGTGCAGCACTTTCACAGCATCATCTTTTAGGATTTGGAATAGCTCAACTGGAATTCCATTACCTCCACTAGCTTTGTTCGTAGTGATGCTTTCTAAGGCCCACTTGACTTCACATTCCAGGATGTCTGGCTCTAGGTGAGTGATCACACCATCGTGATTATCTGGGTCGTGAAGATCTTTTTTGTACAGTTCTTCTGTGTATTCTTGCCATCTCTTCTTAATATCTTCTGCTTCTGTTAGGTCCATACCATTTCTGTCCTTTATCAAGCCCATCTTTGCATGAAATGTTCCTTTGGTCTCTCTGATTTTCTTGAAGAGATCCCTAGTCTTTCCCATTCTGTTGTTTTCCTCTATTTCTTTGCATTGACCGCTGAAGAAGGCTTTCTTATCTCTTCTTGCTATTCTTTGGAACTCTGCATTCAGACGTTTATATCTTTCCTTTTGTCCTTAAATTTAAAAATAGAATTTTTTTTTTTTTTCCTTAAAGAGTACATCATGAAGGTCAATGAGGCCAGAGGACTTGAAGAAGGGCTAGGGGGAGGGGTGATGGTAGGAGATAAGGCAGGGGAATGGCAGATTGTGTTTTTAGGACCCATGGCAAGGACTGTGGCTTTTACTCTGAGTGGAATGTAACTAGTTGGATTGGAGCATGATAGGCTCTTATTATTAAAAACCCTGGCAGTTGTGTTAAAAATGGGGCTCCCATGTGGCTCAGATGGTAAAGAATCTGCCTGCCAAGGAGTAGACCCGAGTTCAGCCACTGAGTCGGGAAGATTCCCTGGAAAAGGAAAGGGCAACCACTCTAGTATTCTTGCCTGGAGAATCCCATGGACAGAGGAGCTTGGTGGGCTACAGTCCACAGGGTCGCAAAGAGTCGGACATGACTGAGCGACTAACAATTTTGTGTTGAAAATAAATTGTTGGAAGGTACCTGGTGACTCAGCAGTAAAGCACCCACCTGCAATGCAGGAGACAGGAAGATCCCCTGGAGAAGGAAATGGCAACCCACTCCAGTATTCTTGCCTGGGATATCCCATGAACAGGGGAGCCTGGCAGACTACAGACCGTGGGGTCACAAAAGAGTTAGACACAACTCGGTGACTGAACAACCAGGACAGAAGGCAGTAGAACAGCTGTAATACAACAGGTGAGACATATAAACACATAATAAACATCTGAAAAGATTCACGAGAAACTCATGAAGCTCAACCTAGCTGTGGTGGGTATGGGGGTGGGGGAGAACATCTTAAGAGATTTTTTTGCTTGCCCTGTAGTCTTTGAATTGCTTGATAAAATACTATTTATCAGACATTTGAAAAATTTTAAATTACTATTATTATTATAAATACTAATAATATTTACCCTTCCTTCTGGAATCTTCCCTGATAGCTCAGTAGGTAAAGAATCCGCCTGTAATGCAGGAGACCCTGGTTTGATTCCTGGGTTGGGAAGATACCCTGGAGAAGGGAAAGGCTACCCACTCCAGTATTCTGGCCTGGAGAATTCCATGGACTGTATACAGTCCATGGGGTCGCAAAGAGCTGGACACAACTGAGCAACTTTCACTTTTCTGGAATAATTCAATCTCCAACCAGTTAAGTGTGGCCAAGAAAAGTAGGTATCTGCCAGGGGCTGGGGGAAAGTAGCCTGGTGCAGGGTGTCAGAGCCCAAGGGAAGTGAGAAAGGAACCTGTTACAGGGACTGGTGATTGGTCAGTTGAGTACTAGGGAGATTGATAGAAAAAATGAATATACTGAGAGTGAAGAATGAGTTTGTCAAAAATCATTTTTGAGGCTATTATAAGCCTTTAATGTGGGAAAACGCCCCTGCAGGGCTTTTGGCACATAGTAGGATTTGGCACATAGTAGGCACCTGAATGGAGAAGGCAATGGCATCCCACTCCAGTACTGTTGCCTGGAAAATCCCATGGACGGAGGAGCCTGGTAGGCTGCAGTCCACGGGGTCACGAAGAGTAGGACACGACTGAGCGACTTCACTTTCACTTTCCACTTTCATGCATTGGAGAAGGAAATGGCAACCCACTCCAGTGTTCTTGCCTGGAGAATCCCATGGTCGGAGAAGCCTGGTAGGCTGCAGTCCATGGGGTCGCACAGAGTCGGACATGACTGAAGTGACTTAGCAGCAGCGGCAGCAGCAGCAGGCACCTGAATATTTGATTTTGATCTGTCCTGACATGGCTTCAGTATACAAACAAATGTCTGTGGAGTCAGTGAATTTCTTATGCATTGGGACAGTAAACCAGTATTAATTTAAAAGGGTAGCTTGGTGTAAATCTCTGAAGTTCAGAAAACATGGATTTGCAATTCTTGCCCTTGACCTTGTTGTAGTTTAATTAAGTTCTTAACCTACAAAGAAAAAAAAAGAATATACTGAGGAGAATGGCAACCAGGTTTACTGTTGGTCAGTGATGTGTATAGAAAAGGAGAAAACTAAAATGAATCCTCCAGTGTTAGGTTGGAATTGGAAGCTGTGAACTCCTAGTTTTATAGATATTGATATAGAAATAAATAAACATATGGATCTATCTGTGTGCCAAGAGGGCCCGGCAATGACATCCCAATGGCCGTGAACACCCTAGCAACCTCAGCTACATTCCTAAGTAGCATTCTCCACCAAAAGGAATTGGGACTTCTTGGAGAAATGCTTACTTCCAGGGCTGGGAAAGGGAGATGCAAGAAGAGCCTCAAATACCTTTTTGTACCAGAAAATAAAGAAGTGCTCCAAGAATGATGGAGACATGTCAAAAGGATGCAGGAGCCAGCTTGAAGAAGGTCTCATTGGCCAAGTCTAGACCAATTTAGGTATCAATTAATGATAGCAGTGAACTAACCCACTGGATAAAATAGGAATCAGTGAGTCAAAATTATTATAACTAAAAAAATGAATAAATGAGAGGAGATGACTCTTTGCTTATGGTAGGAATCCAACTGATAAATGTAAAAAGAATAATGGAGTTAGAAAACTACCATTTGGCAACAAGCATAGTGATTTTTTTTTTTTCCCTTTTGGTCTTGCCATGTGGCTTCATAGAATCTTACTTCCCCGACCAGGGACTGAACCCAGGCCTTCTGCAGTGAAAGTTCAGAGTCCTAACCACTGGACTACAAGGAAATTCTCCATCCTTGTAGCAACCTAGCCTAAAAGCATACACATAATAATTAGTTCAGTCAAGTAACATCAATGGAGGTGAAAACTTGAGAGTGAAAAATCTGATGAGAAATGGGATATTTGCAAAGTTTCACAGTTCTCACAAAACAATTTAAATTACTATCATGGGCTTAATAGTAGCCCCCAAAATGATATGTCCACATCCTAATCTCTGGAACCTGTGATTGTTACCTTCCTGTTAAAAAGAGTGTTTGTAGATGTAATTTAAAAATCTTGAGCTAAGGAGATCAGCCGAGATTATCCAGATGGGCTTTTAATCCAATAACTAGTGTCCTTTTAAGAGTAAGGTCAAGAGAGATGTGATAGACACAAGAGGCAACATGACCACAGGGGCAAAGATGGGAGCGATGCATGCAGTCACATGTCTAGGAATGCTGACAGTTGGCAGAAGCTGGGCGAGGCAAAAGAACTGACTCTTCTGTGGAGCCTGCAGAGGGATCGTGGGCCTTCTTACATCCTGATCTCAGACTCCTGTTCTCCAGAACTAAGTGTCCTGGATCCTATGGACTACCCTTGTTTTTGTTTAGTTGCTAAGACGTGTCCAACTCTGTGACCCCATGGACTGTAACCCACCAGGCTCCTCTGTCCATGGGATTTTCCAAGCAAGAATACTGAAGTGGGCAGCCATTCCCTTCTCCAGGAGATCTTCCCTACCTAGAGATTGAACCAGCATCTTATCACTGGCAGGCGGATTCTTTACCACTGACCCACCAAGGAAGCCCAATGGAGTGCCCTTCCCTCCTCATAAATTCCCATTTCATTCACACAGTTTGAAGTGTACCCCCAGGATTGCAGCAAACTTCATGAAGCCAGCCACCCAGACAGTACCTGCCAGTCTGTTCTCCTAACTCTGGTCTTCACCTCAGCGTGGCCACCAGCTGCCACCACACCATTGTGGCATCACAGAAAACAACGCTGGTTCTTTTAGAGCAGACTTTTTGTTGCACTTGTTTCTAATGTTTAAAAAAACACAATCTTTGTATTTAAAATGGATAACCAACAAGGACCTACTGTATAGAACACGGAACTCTGTATGGGAGGGGAGTTAGGGGGAGAATGGATACATGTATATGTATGGCTGAGTCACTCTGCTGTGCACCCGAAACAATCACACTGGGGACGACAGAGGATGAGATGGCTGGATGGCATCCCTGACTCAATGGCCGTGAGTCTCCGTGAACTCCGGGAGTTGGTGATGGACAGGGAGTCCTGGCGTGCTGCGATTCATGGGGTCGCAAAGAGTCGGACACAACTGAGCGACTGATCTGATCTGATCTGATATTTCATTATAAAATAAAACGTTTTTTGAATTTAGGTTTTGAAAGTCTCTGGGAAAAAGTTAACCTTGATGATACGTGACACTTTCTCTTATTTGTTTGGAAAACTGGATTCACCCCTACTGTCCACCTTCCCCTACCTCAGCTTCATTCTGGAACCCACTGTGATCTACAAATAAGGACTAAAAAGCATGAATAAAAGACCATGAACATCAAAGAGCCTCCAAGTCTCTCTTTTGGCATTTTAATCCAGCCTGTTCTGTGCCCTTCCGGCTTTGTAGATGGTGTGTGGAATTCTCTGTACTTTTCCTCAATCCCCTCTTCTCGCTTTCCACAGGATCATCTCAGAGGGATGGCCCAAACTCAAGTCATTCTCTCTGGGGTTACAAAAAGATCCTTGCACATGTTTTTCTGACACAGTCCCAGCTGTTTTCTCTTTCCCGTTCTTTTGTCTCCATCTTCCGCCTCCTCCTCTGTGTTGTCAGGCTTTTTCCCTCTTGTGTACCCCCAGAGGAACGGGCTAATCTTCTTGCATATTCACACTTATTGAAGGGACATCTCTATTATACCTAGTCTCTGTGCAAGGAAGAAATTCCACACGTTTTCTCTGCAACACAGAGGAAGCCCTCACGGACTGTTTGCCTGGTTAATACCATCCCCTTTGCCTGAAAGTCTCTTCTCTTGTGGTACAAATATTTTCCCATCGTTAAGTTAGTCTCTTCCAAAACGTAACTTCTATCCTTGCCTGGAAGAGATGTTACTGGCCTCTGACCATTTGATTTGCGTGTTTGCCTTCTACTTTGCATCAGAGTCTATACTTCTGTCTTATTTCCCCTGGTCGTTTGCAACCTTCTTGAGTACAACAGAGAGTCTCAGGCTCTGAAATCAGTCCAGGTTTGAATCATGGGTCAGTCACTTGCCTGGTAGTTGTGTCACCTTGGACAAGTTAGTTTACTTTTTTATACCTCAGTTTCTTTAGTGGGGGTCATAATCTCATTTATAGGATTTTTGCAAGGATTAAATTAAATATTTTTCTCAAGTGCTTAGAAGAATGTTAGACACATAGAGAATACTTAATGTTAGCCTGCTGCTGTTGCTGCTGCTGCTGCTACTGCTCTTAAGTCACTTCAGTCGTGTCTGACTCTGTGACCCCATCTATGGGGTCCCTGGGAATCCCGGTCCCTGGGATTCTCCAGGCAAGAACACTGGAGTGGGTTGCCATTTGCTTCTCCAGTGCATGAAAGTGAAAAGTGAAAGTGAAGTCGCTCAGTCGTGTCCTACTCTTCGAGACCCCATGGACTGCAGCCTACCAGCCTCCTCCATCCATGGGATTTTCCAGGCAACAGTACTGGAGTGGGTTGCTGTTGCCTTCTCCATGTTAGCCTATTAATATTAATTACTATTATTATTAGTTACTATTAATATTCTCCTTTGTTGCATTAGTTATCTAGTGCTATGTAATTAAATTATCTCAGAATTTAGAAGCTGAGAACAATTAGAAACATTTTTCATCTTTCATTGTTTCTGTGGATCAGGACTTGAGGCACAGTTTAGCTGGGTGGTTCTGGCTTGGGATCCTTCACAAGGCTGTGGTCCAGATCCCAGCTGGGGCTGCAGATTATGCAGATTACCTGGGGTGGGAAGACTCAAGTTAAAGCCATCAGTCTTCTCCATTCGGGCATTTAAACAGACTGCTCTGATGTTCTGGTGACATGGCAGCTGGCTTCTTCTAGAGAGAACAGTTTATGACCTAGCCTCAGAAGTCAAATACCATCCCTTCCACCACACTTATCGTTCACAGACGTGCTCTGATTCACCTGGGAGGGGACTACAGCAGGGCATGAACTCCAGGAGGCAAGGATCTTGGGGGCAATCGGAGAGGCTGGACATCACGTTTTGTTTTGCTCTAAGTGGGTGAGTACCAATAGGAGGCTCTAGCAATCGCAGACAGTGAGATGACCGCTGGCTAGAGAAAAGTTCCCAGGAAGAAGGAAGAAAGAAACTAAATAAAATATTTCCTCAGCCTTATCCCTTGCTTCTCCCTCCATTGCATTCTTAGCTTTAGCCAGACGGAAACCACCTCACTCCTCGATCTCATTTCAAGGCCCGTGCACATCTACAGTTTTTCTCTTTGAAAGCTTCTCCTCTCCACTTCACTTGGGCTACTTTCCTTTCAAAATTCAGCTCTCAGCTTAAACACAACTACTTCCTCTAGGGAAAGCTTTTCCTGATTCCCTTAGGCTGTGGCTGCTGTGTGTGCTTTATCTCCTTTCATGGACCTTATCCAGTTTTTAGAAGTTGCTTTGGAGGCATCTCCAAGTGAGGGGAACAGCTGATGAAAAGGGACAGAGCAAGGTGTAAGAAATTAGCAAGGTAGGTTCTTTAACAGAAAGTTCCAGAACTTTAGGCGATCATGGAATTTTCTTTCTCTGCTGTGCAATGCAAAGGTCACTAGCCTCGTGGGGCTTCTGAACACAGGAAATGTGGCTAGCGTGACTGAGGAATTATATTTAGCAACTCAAGAGTTGAATTTAAATTTTATTTAATTTAAATTTAAATACATACACATGGCTAGCAGTGACTGTAGTGTTCCACACAGGTCTTACCAGAAGACCCCTGCTTAAAGACAGTCCAGGGTGGCAGAGAGGGAGGCTAAGCTTTGCTGTGTAGAGGACAGGCCCCTTCAGACTGGAAGGGCTCCTCTATCCTTGGAATTCTTCAGGCAAGAATACTGGAATGGGTTGCCATTTCCTTCTCCAGGGGACAATAAACTAAATCCAGTGTATTTAACCCGCTTCCCTGGTGGCTCAGCCATAATCAATCCGCCTGTGATGCAGGAGATGTGAGTTCAATCCCTGGGTGGGGAAGGTCCCCTGGAGGAGGGCGTGGCAACCTACTCCAATATTCTTGCTGGGAAAATCCCATGGACAGAGGAGCCTGGTCGGTTTTAGTCCAGAGTGTTGCAGAGTCAGACAAGACTGAAGCAACCAAACACAAGCATGCGCGCATTTAAAGCACTGGCCCACTGTGAAGACACCATTCTAATACATCTACAAGGCTCTTTGTAACTGAACAGGATGCTTAGAACAGTGAAAGGGTCTAAAGATACTAGGGACTAGTTCTCTGATGGCAAAATTGAAGAAATTATTTTTTCGTAGTGGGGGTTTTCCCTAAGTCTGCCACCTACGGTCAGGGTCAAAGCCACTATCTTTTAAGAGGGTCAACACTTGTGATGGCTGTATCTAAATTTGCACTTTCTAACACCAGTCAAGAATTAGCTTTCTGTCCTCCCTGCCTCCCTCTCTCCCTTCCTTCCTTTGTGTTAGGCTTTGAGAAGCGATGGTGGAACAATTCAGTAACTTTTCTTGAAAAGCTCACAGACAAGGGAGAGTAATAAAAACGTTCACACACTAGCTGGTTGCCAGAGGTTCTAGGTTCTCCTGTTTTGCTAGTCTATGTCTCTATGCCTCAGCTATCCCATTTGTGAGATGTCAGGGCTGGGAGAGGACTTCTGAGGTCTCCGCCCTAACTTCCTGGGCGCTTATGTAATGTAATCAAAACCATAATGATAATAAAAACAGCAGCCACATGAACTTGAGTGCTTATGTTCTAGGCACCACATGTGCTCAATGGTTTATCGTCGCAGTTTCACCAACTTCCATTTTGTGGATGAGAAAACAGAAGCTATGTGAGTTTAAGCAACTAGGTCACACAAGTAGTAGTAATAAATAGTTGCGTTGGACTTTAAATTCAGTTGGTTCCACTGCTTAAACTTCTCATGCTTTTGCTGCGTTTACTCCTTTTCTAAGCTGGGCCATTGAGGTGCTTTGGGTTCAGGCAGGGAGTTAATTTTGCCACGATTACTAGCGATATTGAGTGTTGTTTTTTTTTTTTTTAATGCGTGTTCTGTGTGTATACAGTCTCAATTAGTTTTCACAGCAACCGTAATGAGTGGTTCATACTACTCCCATCATTGTACAGACGGGGAAAGGGAGGCTCAGAGGGACTGATTAAATAGCTCAAGGTCACACAGCTAGCCAACAGCAGGGATCCACAGTCAAACTGTTTGCGCCGCCCCGCCGCCTAGACCACTCCGCCTCCAGCTTGGTGCAGGCAGCTCCGGCCAACCCAAGGGATAGGCGGGGCGGCCCTACCGGGTCTGGGGGCTGGCCGCGGCCGCACGCCTCCGCCGCGCACGCGCTCTCGGGCTCCGGGTCCGGACGCGCCGCGGGCGCGAGGACGGCGGAGAGGAGCGTGCGCGCGGTGACGTGCCGGGCGCCATGTTGGAGGGCTGGTGGTAGCGGCTCGGGGAGGTGCTCGCTCTCTCGGTCTCGCTCTCTCGCTCGCTTCCCCCAGCTCCCTTCGGTGCCCCCCCCGAATCGCCTGCGTGCCGGAGTGTGTGCGAGGGAGGGGGAGGGCGTCGGGGGGGTGGGGGGAGGCCTTCCGGTCCCCGGGAGACCCGCGGAAGGAGGCGGAGGCTGCGAGGGACTCCGGGAAGCCATGGACGTCGAGAGGCTGCAGGAGGCGCTGAAAGGTGGGGGTAGCTGCCCCCTCTCCCTTCCTCCTCACCCTCCGTGGCCGCCTCTCCGTTCCCTTCTGGGCGAGTGACTCCGCGGGGCCAGGCTGGGGGGAGGGCGCGCTTCCCCGGCTCCCATCCCCCTCCCCCTTTCCCGGGGGCGGGGAGCCCCGTGGGCAGCTCCCTCCCGCCCCGCTCTGGGCTTTGTGTCGGCCGCCGGCGTCTGGGCTGGGGGAGGGGAGTCGGGAAGCTCTCGAGGGGGCCCCGGTCCCTCTCCCACTCCCCGTGAACGTTTCGTGGGCCCGCAAACCCCTCGCAGGCAGGCTTCGTTCTCTGTCATCCCCTTTCTTGCACACCGGACTTCGAGGGGAGAGAAAAAGTGAAAGGTTTTAGGGCGGGGGTAGAGGGGGCGGCAGAGCAACTTTGAAGTGTCTCTGGAGGCCCTTTTTTCAAAGCTTCTGGAGTCATTTTCCACGCGCCCCAATTCTGAAGTGGTCGCCTTCCCAGCTCCGAACTGCTCGCCGTCCGAGCAACAGGCTTGAGAACTTAGAATACGTGATTGCAGCGTTTTGAGAATTAGACTTTGATACCAAGGATCATTGGTTGATGACTGCAAGAGGGAGCTGGTGTTTCATATAACGCAGATTTATCAACCTCACGTAAACAGTTTGGGGGGTGTTGGGATTTGGGGTTTGTATTTTAACAGGTCTTTGAGATGAATCCCCGGACTACATTAAGGATGGTTGGTGGAGAAGTGCCCCCTTTAGGAAGGGTCTCGTTATCTGTAAAGAGTGACATGTGAAGTTGGAGAGTCAGGTGGAATTTATTTGGGAGGCTTTTTAAATTAAAAAAAAATTAATTTCTTAATATGAGGAATGACTGGAGAGGAAAGTTTGTTTTTAAAGGGCATTGGAAATGGTTGGTGGACTTTGAAAAATACTAATAACTTTTGTTTCTTCCCTTATCTAGATTTTGAGAAGAGGGGGAAAAAAGAAGTTTGTCCGGTCCTGGATCAGTTTCTTTGTCATGTAGCCAAGACTGGAGAAACAATGTGAGTTGAGAACATGTAATCGTATTCATAAACCTGTGTGTCCTTAAGAATCGCTTAGGAAAGGGACAGAAGTGTATTTCATAAGCATTGACTAATCCATCTGTCTAAATTGTACAAGCCCCATATTTAAAGCATTTATTCAGTGTATATGCTTCATTCACTTCACACCATGCTCTGTAATGAATTTTTAAATTGTATTAAAATTTTTCTTTATGCTTTTGCACATTTAGAATGTATTAGTCTAGAACAGCCAGAAAAAGGAAAAATGCATGTTCCATTGTGACTCTCTTTGGCCATAACAAGCGGGCTTATTTCCAGAATTCTGTGGCTTTGATTCTATTTCAGATTCTTTTTTTTTTTTGGTGGTATTTTCTCATATTGTCCGGTATCCAGCCTTTTGTTGTCATTTATATATGTGGGTGCTGGAAGTGTCACTACTGTTTATTCTCCTGGGCACTCAGGGTGATTATCTGACAAATTCCAGATGCTACAGTCTTGACTGTCCTGTAAACTTTCTAGGATAGCTAACTTGTTAGCATATGCTCAGCATTTTATTAGGCTTGATTCCAAATGTTGTGAATCTGAAACTTACACTGTGAAGTTAAGACTGTTTTCAAAGGAACATTTATGAATCTAAGACTTGCACTGTGACGTTAAGATTGTTTTCAAAGGAACATATTGTTTGGTTGTGTCTAGTGTGTTTTGCAGTTGTTTTCATTCTTGGGCTGTTTATTTGTAGAGAGCAGTGCAGATTTGATGACTGGTTTGTAGTCTTGTCTTTGTGTAGGGGTAGGGAGCAGGAAGGGGAGAGGTTTTGGAAGGTGTAGTGTTAAAAAGTGGGGTTTTTAAAAATTCTTTTTGAGGCCTAATAAAAAGAGTGTAAGCTTCAGCAATTATGTAATGTATCCTTTGTTTGGCTTTATTAGCAAATGTTCATTTCTTACAAGATTTGCTTATAGTTGCAGCATAGTCTCCTGATAACTAGCCTGCTTTTAAAAGGGGCGGGGGGAACCTCTTTAATGGCCATGGCCAACAAACTGAAACTCCTTGGTGCTTATTAATATTACCAGTCACCTTAGGAATTTGATGCGTTCAATCTTAAGTTTATACTTACTGCCTTAAAAAAGTGGAACCCGTCAGAATTTTAAAAAAGTAATTTTTGCTTCTGAGTTATAGTCTCTCAGAACATCTTGATTTAAAAAAAAATTGATGCTGAATGACTAATTTGTATTAATTGTTAGTTGGTCCTAACTTATATCTCTATAATAGCAGGAGGAGAAGCGTTTTACTTCAGAGTTTTAATAAACAAGATTGTTTGGAGTTAAATACTTAAAACCTCTTTCTGGGTCTGTGGAGATTGCCTTCCCTTCTTGATACAGTGCATTGGCCGTAAATGTATAAATAGTTAAAAGTTTCTTCAAGGAAGCTTTTTAATATCCTGTTTGACTGGATCACCAAGTGGCTTGGGAAATTTAACCTGATTTTTCTGGACAATTATTTATCTAATAGAGGACTTTAGAAGATCATCAATTGTCCCATCCTTGTCTACACTCCTGCTCCCTCCCTCCCAATCTCTAGATCTTACTATTTTTGTCTTACTATTTTGTCTTACTATTATGTCTTACTACTACAGGTCTTACTATTTTTGTATTAAAATGACTGGTGGTGTTAGATTCTTTATGGATTTTGGAAGATATTTTTAAATTTATGATTCAGACAGTTTTTACATTTAGTTTTATTTAGCCTTTGGTTTTTTTAAGCAATTTGAGCATGCCTTAACTTTTGATATGGAAATTTGCAGTTTCCGTCATCATTTATGGTTAAACTGAGCTCTGTCTAACTTCTAAGATTGTAAATAGGAGAATGAAAATCTAAAGGATAGCAGTTCAGATCTTTCTGATGTTTTAGTATAGGTGGGTTTCTTAAGAATTCCTGGATTTCTTCCCCTCATTTCTGATTTTAGAAAATAAGTTTATTCAGTAATTTTTTTTTTTTTTAAACCCTTCATTTATTGAAAAGAACTTCATTTATTGAACTATGTATTTTGGTAAATTTTGACATCTGCACTCATGAAACTATCACTGTGCTCCAGGTGGAGACTATATAAACATTACTCCCTCTTGCCCTTTGTTACCTGTCTTCCATGTGTGTGTTCTCATCCCCTCAGGTAGATTAGTTAGCATGTTCTGAAATTGTATGTAAATGCAATCATACAGTGTGTTCTTTGCCTTTTAACATTTTTTTTTTTTTAATTGGAGGAGAATTGCTTTATGTCTGCCTTTTTTCACTCAGGGTAACTTAAGATGACTCCATGTCCAGAAATCAATAATTGATTCCTTTTTATTTTTGAGTAGCAGTCTTTACATGGATATCCTACAGATTTTGTTTCATTTACTTGTTGATGGACATTCGCATTATTTCCAGGTTTAAAAAAAAAAAAACCTATGAACATTTTTGTATGTGTGTTTGTATTCATTCTTTTCTCTTGGATAGCAACCCGTCCATGAGTGGAATGGTTGGGTCATATGGTATGTGTATGTTTAACTTTAGAAACTGCCAAACTGTTTCCTAGAGTGATTGTACCAGTTTACTTTTCCACTAGCAGTATGGGAGTTCAGATCAGTTTCTCCACATCCTTTCCAACACTTACTATGATCAGTCTTACTCATGTCAGGTATTCTAATAGGTACCTATGGCATAGGAATTGTAATTTGTATTTGCCTAATTACTAATGATGTTGAGCGTCTTTTCAAGTGTTTATTTACTGTTTGTGTATCTTTAGTAAGTTGATGCTTCACATCTTCGCCCATTTCAAAATGGAGTTCTTTGATTTCTTACTGGATTTTGAGAGTTCTTTATATATGGATACAAATTCTTTATCTAATGTGGTTTGCAAATACTCGACTGTGTGGGTTATCTTTATTCTCTTAACAGTGTATTTGAAAGTGAAATTTTAAATTTAATTCCATTTTGATTTTTAAAAATTTCCTCTCTTGAAGGATTCTTACTGCATTATTTGTTGTGATCATTTGTTCTTCTATGCTTTCTAGTTTAGTCATTGTTTCCTGAAGTAGTTTTTTCTGTTCTGGATCTTTGCTGTATTCTATTGCTTCATTTTCTGAGTTTCTCTGACTGACTTGCATCATTTTTCTCATGTTTTTAGCTCCTTTTGAAATAGTTTAAGGTTTTTGATCAAGTCTTTCTAGCTCTGCTTCACTGTCTTAAGGGATGTTATTCTGCTCCTTATTCTCCTTTTCTCTTAACAACAGTTTCATATCTGATTTGACCTTGATATTTTCTGTCTTGCATTTTTATATAAAAGTAGTTTTCCTGAACTTTTGAGTAGGAGTCATGGTTCAGAGTAGCTGTTGTAACTTCCCAGAGCTCTCATTGTTTTTGTGAAGTGTTAGAGCATGGAGCTTGCTTTCTGAAATTTCTAGGTTTTGTTTTGCTTTTATTTGGAGCTTCTGTTTCCTTTATCTTGTCTCTTTCTCTTGTGTGTGGGGTCTCCTCTGGATGGGAGGTCTGGTGGGTCACTTTCAAGAGCTCATGGGAACAAGACTTTGTCGCTTTCAGCTCTTGTTGGAGGTTTTTCTGTTCATTTATTTATTTATTTTTAAAATTTTATTTTATTTTTAAACTTTACATAATTGTATTAGTTTTGCCAAATATCAAAATGAATCCGCCACAGGTATACATGTGTTCCCCATCCTGAACCCTCCTCCCTCCTCCCTCCCCATACCATCCCTCTGGGTCGTCCCAGTGCACTAGCCCCAAGCATCCAGTATCGTGCATCGAACCTGGACTGGCAACTCCTTTCTTACATGATATTTTACATGTTTCAATGTCATTCTCCCAAATCTTCCCACCCTCTCCCTCTCCCACAGAGTCCATAAGACTGTTCTATACATCAGTGTCTCTTTTGCTGTCTCGTACACCGGGTTATTGTAACCATCTTTCTAAATTCCATATATATGCGTTAGTATACTGTATTGGTGTTTTTCCTTCTGGCTTACTTCACTCTGTATTGGAGTAATACATATCTCAGTTTCAGCTGTTCTCAGATTGACCTGCCATGATTTCTTGTGAACAACTGTTGGCTATTTTGTGTTTCTCCTATTTGTAGCCCTTTCAGATACACTATGACTTCTGTTTCCTCGTGTACAGATTCTTATAATGTTCAGGTCATCTGACCGTGAGTTTTTCCTCATTAACTTATTTTGGGGGGATTGTGAGATAACCTTATTCAGGTAGATAAATGTTTTTGCTTATTGGTTTTGGGTTTTGCTGTCTACTTAACATCTGACATAAGGGGTTTTGGAGAGATGAAAAATTCTAGCACCTCTGCCATCCTTTTAGAATTACGCTATTTAGGAGAACTTTGTAAGTCAGTCCCTGTTAAGTTAGTTTCTTCATCTGTAAGATGGGGATAATGATAGTACTGCATAGCATGAGTACATCATACATGGAAAACTTAGAAAACCACACACTGCTTGGTAAAGTGTTAACATTATTTATTTACTCAATAAATAGTAGTTGTTAATTGTGTTGATACTGCTTATATTGAGTCTGCTTTTTTCCCTCCTTGCAGTTTCAAGCACTTTGTGTTTATTAATTTTGACATATCACTAAGAAAATCACAGTTAAGTTACTTTAAAGTAGTAGTAATCAACAACTGAGATGTGCATCATTATAAATAAAATCTCCTTAAGTCCGTGAAGCTGCTAAATCCTTCTCTGGCTTTCTTTAGGAGGGAATTTTGTCTGGCATAGTGTTGGATACTTGGAATGTTATTTCTAAAATGTCAGTTTCACATACTACCTTTGGGATTTTTGCCACATCCTAGCATCTGTATAATTATTTATTTTTAGGTTAGGTTACTTTTTTCTTTAGATTTTTTTTTTAAGATGTAAAAATACTACAGATAGAGATTAAGCCCTCATTTTGCCCCTCCCCAGAAGTATAATCATTATGTTAATTTCTTCCTATTAATCTAATGAGAAATAAAGTCTGAAACCAGTGGTTTGCTGAATTAGTTACATCTTTCTGCATCTTTTTAAAATCTATGAATAATAAAGTGTTGATTAGTATTGATTACCCATGTGCCATCTAAATTCCTGTCATGTATGTGCCATTATCACAGCGGTACACAGAGTAAGCACAGTAGATTTTCAGTAAATAAAGTTAAGTGTGGATGTCCTTTTGCATTTAAATATTTTAGTAACTGCAGTGATTAAGATGGGAACATGAAGAAAATTATAGTTTTTTTACTTTGTTTCATCACATCGAACCTGCAAACCCAGTATGTCGTGTACACTGCACAGTGTCTACTGCGTGAGGCCCTAGAAGCTAGATGTGTCAACTTTGTTTTCTGACTGGAATTAACTTCAACTCTTCAATCATTTGGGTGTACAAATGAGTTCATATTTTCCATGTTTAGTCCAAATTTTTACTAGTAGTTGGCTAGTCCCCTAATTTCATGAGAGTTAGCATGTGGTAATGTCATTCTTGAAAGGAGCATGGCTTGATTCTGAATTTAGGTTAGCAGCGTGTCTGTGTGAATTAGGACTGATCATTTGTGAACCTATTTCTGCACTTGAAAAATGGGGTTTATACCATGTCGTTGCCTCAGATATTGTGAGGATGTGAATAAATGAAAATATGTAACTATAGATAGTAAAATTGGGGAAAGAATAAAAACTACAGTTGTCTATGTGTTGAGCTTAAATAAGAGAGCATTTGGTTCATGAAACAAGTCTGAGGTACTTAATCTTGTGGAAAGAGCTGGTTTGAGAGTGAGGACAGCGACAGACAGGCCTGGGTTTGAATTCCCAGCTCTACCACTTAGTCTGTCACCAAGGCAGGCCGACTGACTACTTGATGCCTTATTTCCTTATAGTAAATATAGATAATGAAGTAAATCTACCTCACGGGATGTTGTGGTGATTCACTGGGTTTATACTTTGTAAGTGTTTAACTTGGTCCCTAGTGGACAGTGACAGCCCTCTCCTCCCTTCCACTACTGTTTTAGTTTCCAACAAGTTACGTACCATGAGCCACACTTCTTTCAGACATTGAATGAGGAGCTTAGAAGGGGTGATTTCCAAGCTTCCTTCCATTTCAGAAGCCTTGTAGGAGTTTATATTATGGCAGTAGTTAGCGGGGTGGTATTGCAGTAACAGTGATTAAGGGTGGGGCATAATCATAGTGGTTGCTGTTAAATGTCTGCCAGTGGTGAAGATGTTAACTGCTGGGGGTATGTTGCATAGGTCAGTAGTTTGGAGACAATTAAAAAAAAAATGAGGATCACTTGTCTGTACTTGGATGAGAGACACCAGCCAGTGTTCTCACTAGCTCATGAGAGCCACAAAGGGGTTCCCATGATGTCTGTCTTGGAGGCACTTACAAGTTGCCTTTTATCTGCATCCAGAGATCTTCTTTGTGCCTGCCAGTGAGCGTGAATTCGTAATGCTTATGGATTGTTGGGAAGCCTGTCACCAACTTCACGTGGTTTCAAAACATCATCTTAGTAAGAACATAAGGAATTTATGGTCCAGTAAGAAGATAAGGAATTTATGATTCACAGCCTGCAATAATTTCCCTCTGTTTTGTGGACTATTGGTCTTTTACCTTTTTGATATGGGAGTTTATTGGGGTGGAAGGGTGAGTGAGTGTTCGTGTTTGTGTCTGCCTTCCTAAATCAGTTTTCAGTATTAATAGCAGAAAAATTTAAGTCACTTAGCAAAACAGTGTAGACAGTTGAAGAGGAGACTGTCACCTGTTATTTAATTTAGTACTTATGCCTGTGAAAGCTTTATATTTTAAAATACTTGGTGAACGTGAGAACTGTTAGGTCTTCATTTTTGCTAGGCCTTCAGATGTCTTCAGTTGCTCATTTTTGTTTTCTTTGGTTTCACCCATTTTATGTATGCTATTTATATAAAAAGCAGTCCTTTTTATGTATCAGGGTGTCTGGGTTTGACAGTCCTTATAACCACCCTCCTAACTCTGTTCCTATCAAAATAGATTGAATATGACTGAGAACATACGCCATTGATTGTAAAGTGTATAAGAGCTAATTTAAGTCTCAATTAGTAAAAAAAAAAAAAATAATAATAAAAAATATATAAATAATAGTAATAATGTGCCATATAGTAAATAACATGTCATATGTGGTAGTTCAAGTAGGGCTTTTTTACAAAGTACCAGTTTGACTTTGTGGCGAGGTGGCGGGGTGGATAGCTTTATTGAGACAATCTACTGTAGAGTAAAAGACAAACTTGGAGCTGTTTATGTCAAGGTATCTCTGTTGTCTCTGTGCTTACATCTCCTTGACTCGAGGTTAGCAGGCTGTTCTGGTTTCATTATAAGCTGTTTCAGTGACCGTGATGGAGTAAATTAGTCACCTAAGCCCTCTTTTGCTCTGTTCCCCAGCTGAAAAGATGATTAATAACACTTAGGTCACAGCGTTTTTATGAAATACCAGGCATTCAACAACCACCAGGTCCAGTACCAAAATAAGGAACAATTGGGGCTTCCCTTGTAGCTCAGTTGATAAAGAATCTGCCTACAATGCAGGAGATCCAGGTTCGATTCCTGAGTTGGGACGATCCTCTGGAGAGAGAAATGGCAACCCACTCCAGTATTCTTGCCTGGAGAATCACATGGACTGCAGCCTGCCAGGCTCCTCTGCCCATGGGGTTGCAAGAGTTGGACACGACTTAGCGACTAAACCAAGCATTCAACAAATCATAGATTGTTTATATACTGTGATATAAAAAATAGAAATGAATAGTAAAAATGACAGTTACTTAATACTAGTTTTGATACCTGCAAGTTTTTGTAGCTTACTGAAATGAAATCCTAGGAATGAAAACATACTGACTGGTAATATGATCTCAGTTCTCTAATCTCATCAAGCTTCTTTATACTTGTGACTGAGCTGACTGGCTTGTCAGAATTTGGCTTCAGCTATTATATTTTTTCCTTCCTATAGCCAAGTCTGACTTAGACTGTCTCAGATGTGCATACCTGTACTTGTACTATCTCCTTATTTGCCTGAGCTACCTGCAGGAGGTGAGGCCTTTTTAGTATTTTGACTCTTTTAAGTCTGATTCTGCTAATGTTATTTTTTGTTGTATGTGGTGCTGGTTAGTACTTCTACCTAGTTAGAGTCTTTGATTTTGAGGTGGTGAGTCAGAAATCTTGGGACTAGAATTTTCACATAAGAACTTCTATTTCAGGTTTTGGGTTTTTGTTTTTGTTTTTTTTCCTTCCTTAAAGGTGTACCTTTAATGAACATTTATTTTGTGCCAGACACTGTCAGATGTTTAAAGTGCTTGCCCTAATTTAATCTTCACTATTACTCTCTGAAGTAGGTATCTCCTTTTTAAAATAAGGGTACCAAGGGTCGCAGAACTTAATAGTTTTGATGGTGCAGCTGGTGAGTGACAGAATTGGGTTTTAAACTCAAGGCATTCTGATTTCAGACGGTAAAGAATTTGCCTGCAACATGTGAGAACTGGGTTTGATCTCTGGGTTGGGAAGATCCCCTGGAGGAGAGCATGGCAACCCACTCCCAGTAGTCTTGCCTGGAGAATCCCCATGGACAGAGGAATCTGGTGGCTTACAGTCCATGGGGTCTCAAAGAGTCAGACACAACTGAGGGACTAAGCACAGCACAGCAGATTCTGACTTCAGATTCTCCCATAACCTGTACTTTGTACCACTTGGCACTTGTTCAGCAATCTTCTCACATCTGAGAATCCTTACAAAACTACTTAGAATTTGAAGCTTCACATTTGGTAGGAATCTGTTATCACTGTTATTTTTGTAATTTCTGAGGCTTTTATGCTGTTTACCCAAGCCAGACCCTGCATACCTGTCCAGCCCCCCTTCCTTGTGCTGTATTGTGATATCATCACCTAAGGCACTGACACTACAGATAGTTTCCTGGGGAAGGGGGTTGTGGCACGTATGGGGAAGGTGGTGGTGGAGGTTTGGTCATAAGTTGTGTCCAACTCTTAGAACCTTAGGGACTAGAGGCTTCTCTGTCTGTGGGATTTCTCAGGCAAGAATACTGAAGTGGGTTGCCATTTCCTTCTCCAAGAAAAACTATTAGGGGATATTGATTGAAAGAGTTAGTAAGGTAGGTGACTTGATGTACCCTAACATTTGTAATTTTGATCATTTTCCAGTGATGTCAAATGCTGAAACTTTTCAGTAATTGTAATTTTGCAGAGGTATAAATTGGAAGCATATAGGTAGTGAGACTGTTGTACTTTTAGCTGGAATGTATACGCCTCTTTAATATATGCATCTTGAATTTGTTATTCTCAATCACCCAAAAATCTTACCTTTGTGATATTGGGAGGTAGGTGATACTATTTACAGGTGGTGAAATGAGAAAGTACATACTATACAAGGATTTGAAGTTTGATTTAAGAGGTTTTATGCTTCCTTGGTAGCTCAGCTGGTAAAGAATCCACCTGCAATGCAGGAGACCCTGGTTTGATTCCTGTGTTGGGAAGATCCGCTGGAAAAGGGATAGGCTAGCCACTCCAGTATTCTTGGGCTTCCCTGGTGGCTCAGCTGGTAGAGAATCCACCTGGGAGATTTGGGTTTGACCCCTGGGTTGGGAAGATACCCTGGAGAAGGGACTGGCTACAGACTCCAGTATTCTGGCCTGGAGAATTCCATCCACTGTATAGTCCGTGGGGTCACAAAGTGTTAGATACGACTGAGCAATTTTCACTTTCACTTTTTTCAAGAGGTTTTACAAGTGTATCTGTAATTTTTGCACTATTGTGTATTGTTGGGAAGGAGGGTGAGATAGCTTTTTGTTAACAACAAAATATTTCACTCAGAATTGTTTGTACTAAAGTGAATTTAGTATTTCTGGAGATGGTTTTATTCTGGTCTTATTTTAAGGGTACTGTCCATGAGGATTCTAAGGTAACTTTTGAGATTTTGGTCTTTTTTTCTCCAAGTGGTTCTTTAACTGGAGACTGGTCCATCTTTTCTAGGGCCTTTGCACATTAGAATATTTCTGCAAAGAGTAATATTGAAGTGGGTAGAATATGGCCTGGTTTTCTGTTATCACCTGTGAAGACTGTTGGTAAACTCTGGGTTTTCCTGTTAATAGGCTGTTGTAAGATAATTTTGTCCTAACTGTTCATATTGGAGGGTTCCTGGGTATACCTTGTTACCTTGTCATCCACTTTTCTGATAAGTGTGGTTGCTGGCATTTGGTTTTGCCATCTTAGTTGCTCTAGCATTTGGCAGAAGTGAATGCCACAACTAGAATTTGGCCACTTTATTAATCTTTTTTCTTGTTTGGATTGGGCCACTTTAAAAAATTCCAAAATGTTAGGTGAGTATATGGACAAGTGGTAAATATTAATACTTGCAGAACTTTCAGTGTTTCTAAAAAGACTGAAAGTTCTACAAGTATCTTAAATCTGGGGAATATCACATATATGCTTTTCAATTTTATATCTCCATATTGGTTAACAAGTTTGGTTAGAATAACTGCATTCTGAATTTAATGGATCATTAATTTAATTATTGTATCTGTAATAAGTTAGATTAAAATCATGTGCAAAGATTATGGAAATTAATACTCCTTTGGAGAAGCCTGTCTAGTTTTAAAAGCTTTTTATTTTAAAAATGCTCACAGGAATAAAGAGAAATCAAACTATACTGTTAACCTATTTTGTGTATATTCTTAATAGATTTTTTAAATGCATGTATGTGTAAAGGTTCTTTTAAACGTGATACCAAATTCTGCAGTTTGGTTTTTGTAACTTGCTGTATTTATATATCTTTTATCAAAACACATCACTGATTTTTTTGGGGTCGCGTGTATTCAATTCTTTGACTATTTAGCGTCTTTTTTGATGGTCTTAAAGGGTTGTTTACAGTTAAAACAATTCAAACGATGCTTAAGTGAGCATAATTATGTTGGCACAGATGCAAAAATGGGGTTTATGGGTTGGAATTTATGTGCATTATTGTCTTGATAGATAATGCCAACTGGCCTTCAAAAACATTTTTTTTTTTCATTCAAATCCCAAAGAAGGGCAATGCCAAAGAATGTTCAAACTACCGCATAATTGCACTCATTTCACATGCTAGTAAAGTAATGCTCAAAATTCTCCAAGCCAGGTTTCCATAGTACATGAACTGTGAACTTCCAAATGTTCAAGCTGGATTTAGAAAAAGCAGAGGAACCAGAGATCAAATTGCCAACATCTGTTGGATCATAGAAAAAGCAAGAGAATACCAGAAAAACATCTATTTCTGCTTTATTGATTACACCAAAGCCTTTGACTGTATAGCAAACTGTGGAAAATTCTTAAAAAAGATGGGAATACCAAACCACCTGACCTGCCTCCTGAGAAATCTGTATGCAGGTGAAGAAGCAACAGTTAGAACTGGACATGGAACAACAGATTGGTTCCAAATTGGGAAAGGAGTATGTCAAGGCTGTATATTGTCCCCCTGCTTATTTAACTTATATGCAGAGTACATCATGAGAAATGCTGAGTTGGATGAAGCACAAGCTGGAGTCAAGATTGCTGGAAGAAATACCAATAACTTCACATACGCAGATGACACCACCCTTGTGGCAGAAAGCAAAGAAGAACTAAAGAGCCTCTTGATAAAAGTGAAAGTGGAGAGTGAAAAAGTTGGCTTAAAGCTAAACATTCAGGAAACGAAGATTGTGGCATCTGGTCCCATCACTTGGTGGCAAATAGATGGGGAAACAATGGAAACAGTGAGAGGCTTTATTTTTGGGGGCTCCAAAATCACTGCAGTTGGTGACTGCAGCCATGAAATTAAAAGATGCTTGTTCCTTGGAAGAAAAGCTGTGACCAACCTAGACAGCATATTAAAAAGCAGAGACATTACTTTGCCAACAAAGGTCCATCTAGTCAAGGCTGTGGTTTTTCCAGTAGTCATGTATGGATGTGAGAGTTAGATTGTAAAGAAAGCTGAGTGCTTTCTTTACATTAAGCTGAAAGCATAAATTCTTTTGAAGCGTGGTGTTGGAGAAGACTCTTGAGAGTCCCTTGGACTGCAAGGAGATCCAACCAGTCCAACCTAAAGGAAATCGGTCCTGACTATATTGGAAGGACTGATGCTGAAGTTGAAACTCCAATACTTTGGCCACCTGATGCAAAGAACTGACTCATTTGAAAAGGCCCTGATGCTGGGAAAGATCGAAGGAAGGAGAAGGTAACGACAGAGGATGAGATGGTTGGATGACATCACCGGCTCTGTGGACATGAGTTTGGGTAAACTTCCGGAGTTGGTGATGGACAGGGAGGCCTGGCGTGCTACAATCCATGGGGTCGCAAAGAGTCGGACATGACTACACGACTAAGCGACTGAACAGAACTGTATACAAACAGTATATCAAAGTTACCTGTCCAGTGTCAGCACTGAGCATTATTAGACTATTAAGTCTGAAAATCTGATAGATGAAAAATGTTACCTCATTTTAATGTGCTTTCTTTTCTTTTACTCCAGGGTATTTGCATTTGTTTATTGCTTTTTGTTGTTTTCCGTTTCCCTCATTTATTAAACTATGATTTGTCCCTTTGTTTTCAGTCTTTTTGCTAGATTTTTATTTTTAAAATAATAGAGTAGCTTGATAAAGTTGCTTTTAAATAAGGTATGCTTCTATTGTATTAGGAATAATTTGAGTTTAAAATAGTCTCATGATGGTCTAAACTGTATAGGAAAAGGTGGTCTTTGTTGTAATGGGTAGATGGAATTGTTATTTCTGGCATGTATCTGTCTTTTTTTCTCCCATTCCCGAGACAGGTAGTCATATTTATCAGTAAAAGAAACTTCAAATACAAAGGTATATGTTTAATTTTTATGACTGTATTTGAAATTTTGTTATGGTAAATCCAGCCCCGCCCCCCGCCCCCCCCCCCCACCCCTCCATGTGGCCCTTGTTTACTTATTTGTAAATAATCCTAAACAACAAGTTAGAAAAAGCTACATTCTGCCCTTGCTGCTGCTGCTTTAAGTCACTTCAGCCGTGTCCGACTCTGTGCGACCCCATAGACGGCAGCCCACCAGGCTCCCCCGTCCCTGGGATTCTCCAGGCAAGAACACTGGAGTGGGTTGCCATTTCCTTCTCCAATGCATGAAAATGAAGAGTGAAAGTGAAGTCACTCAGTTGTGTCCGACTCTTAGTGACCCCATGGACTGCAGCCCACCAGGCTCCTCCACCCATGGGATTTTCCAGGCAAGAGTACTGGAGTGGGGTGCCATTGCCTTTTCCCATTCTGCCCTTAGGTTGACTGAATACTGAGAACATGCTGTGAACCTCAAAATGTCATGAAGTCCTAGTCAAGCAGAAGAAGTGAAAATACTCCCCACCCCAAAACGGACATATCTTAAAGATTGTTTCCTACTATCTTAAAATTAGTTTTGAATAAATACATACTTTTATTTAAATGTAAGTAAAATACTTAACAGTGTTTAAGGAAAAATAATTGAAGATGTGTGAGAATTTTGAGATGTGGGATTTATCTCCAAGTTTGCATTTAATGATGTAATTTACTTCACTTTCCTTTTCAATACTTCATAACTGTTCTCAGCCAGGGATAACAACATCTGGAGACATTTCTGGTTGTTATAAATGGAGGGTGCAGCTGGCATCAGGATACAGTGAGTGCCAGGAATGCTCCAGGGCATGGGATAACACCCACAGCAAAGGGTTATCAAACCCAAAATATCAGTAGTGCTGAGGTTGAAAGATTTTGCTTCATAGGAAAAAGCATACATTAAGCTTTAAAAAGTCTTTGATAGTTTTGTTTTGTGACCTGTGAAATAAAAATATTGATATGTATAACCAAGGCTTCTTAGTTTTATCTTTTAGGATTCTGTTGATACTTGAGAAACTTAGTCTAATTTTGAGAAGTATACTTATCAAGATTTGATAGTTTAATTATAAAGTGTTCTCTTCCCTGATTTTCAGTTAAAGTCCAAAATGCTTTGCCTTTTATCTAATCAAATATTGTCTAGAAATCTTTCTCCTTGCTGGTTATACTCACAGCAGTCTTGACATTATATTTGTTGGGGAGGTTTTCCCACCAAGCAATTCTGAGTCTCCTACGATTCAGTTGTTACATGTTGTACTCAGAGTTAGCGTCAGATCTCACATGTTAAGGGCTTAGCCCCACAGTGCTGCCTCCCACCACCACCACCTGCAGACCAGTCACAACTCCAGGTTGTTAAACCTGTGTTTATGAACAACAGGCTCAAAATCAGAGGTTCTATAACCCCTTCCTCGGATTCTGTTAATTAGCTAGAGTGGCTCACAGAACTTAGGAAAACTGTTTACTATCTAGGTTACTGGTTTATTAATATTACACAGGATATTAAAGGTTATGAATGAATAGCCAAATGAAGAGATACCTGCGGTGAGGTCCAGAAAGGTTCTGAGCAGAAGATGAGATGCCTGTGGAGGTTGGGGTGCACCACCTTCCCAGCATGTGGATACATTACTGTTCACCAATCCAGACCAAGATTCACCAGTTCGGCTCTCTGAACCCCATAGATTACAGGTGTTTATTTTTTGGAGAAGGCAGTGGCACCCCACTCCAGTACTCTTGCTTGGAAAATCCCACGGACAGAGTTGCCTATTAGGCTGCAGTCCACGGGGTCACTAAGAGTTGGACACGACTGAGCAACTTCACTTTGACTTTTGACTTTGATGCATTGGAGAAGGAAATGGCAACCCACTCCAGTGTTCTTGCCTGGAGAATCCCAGGGATGGGGGAGCCTGGTGGGCTGCCGTCTATGGGGTTGCACAGAGTCGGACACGACTGAAGCGACTTAGCATAGCATTGAGGTTTTATCAACTGGGCATGATTGATGATTAATTCCACTTTTAGCCCCTCTCCAGAGAATGACAGTGGGAAGTGGGACTGAAAGCTTCAAGCTTCTGACTCGATGTTTCTGGTGACCAGTCTCCATCTAGGAACCTACCAAGAGTCAGAGTCACCTCATGAGAATAAAAGACTTATCACCCAGGAAATTCCAAAGAATTTAGTAGCTCTGTGTGAGGAACTGGGGCCAGAGACTAAATATTAGAACAAAAGATTCTCCTTAGAACCTTTATTTTCAAGGGTTTTAGGAGCTCTTAGGATCTAGGAGCAGAGACCAGTATGCATATTTCTTATTACTTCACAAATACACCATTAACTAGCTTCATTGGACCATTCTTCCATGTGTAGGGAAGAGAAAGAACCTTTAATTTCTCACTTTGTGGATGGAGTAACAACTTGGTATCTTAATTAATTGCTCTGTATGTACCTAGTCTATATGTACCCATGAACTCTGCTGACTGGTAGCGTGGCTGCTGTGTGTATCTCACAGAGTCACGGGCCACTACACAACCGGCCGGTACACCAGTGGAACATTAGTGAAGACAGTGTTGACCACTTCTCTCCCTCCAAAGGAGTTAGCTGCCCTAGCCACCCTTGCTTACTGTCTTTGAAACGGAAGGATTAAATTGAGCCTGAGACAGGTGAGAGAGAGAGAGTGGCTGTTTCTGTCATTTTTCAGATTTAACTGTGTGTTTAAGTGGAAGCATTCTTCATTACACATGGTTTTCACAGTCTGACAAGGTCATAGAAATTGGAAGTACAAATTAGAGAGGTTACCAAAACTGTGCATTTTAATGTAATTATTAATAATACTTCATTAAATATGATACACATGGTAAGCTGGGCAGAACACCAGGTGTACAGATGGAGACCAGGACTGTTCTAACTAGGGTATATGGTCACTCTCTTCTGAAGTTTCATTTGAAGCCTCCCTTGTATAGTATTACTAGTTTGTATCATTCTTTCTTAAACTTTCATCCTGTTCAATGGATACTTTTTGTCTTTGAAATTGTTTTCTTGATCTGAGTTCTATTTACCTTCCCAGTCTTGTCTCTTGCCAGGGTATATAACTTTGCCAAGTGATTTGCAGTTCACTGAGTATGCAGTGCTCTGTTTTGCTAGCATTGCATTGTAACATCTTTCTGTCATCATCTTGCCTCTGACATTTTCTTTAAGACTGTTCAGCCAGCTCCATTCAAGTGCATATGAATCTACTGAAAAGCTGTCTTGGATCTCCTTTTCTCCATAGAAACTACCATATTTCTGACATTCATCGATCAGATTTTCTATTTGTTTCTGTTTGTGGTTCTGTAGGCTTTGATGGGGCTGAAATTGCCTTGCTCAAAATGTGGTGCAGTGTAGGAGCTGGATTAAATATGTGACCACCAGGGAAGTCCCTCATTTAATGTTTTGCTCACTACTATTATCTGTATTTGCCAGTATCAGCTACGTTAACTTCATCTTTAAAGTTAGGACTAGGGGAAGCTTATAAATGTAGTTCCTTAAGAGAGTAATTTTTTTCAGTTGACCCTTAAGTCAGCATATGCTATAAGCATATGCTATAAGCTTAAGACAGAAGAATTCAACCAAAAATAATTACCATGTTTGATACACATTTCTATTTTTAAATTTTGGAGAGGTGAAAACTTTGGGGTCAAATAATACTAGCTTCATAATGTATGAAGTGCTGAAGAGATTAATTAGATTAGGTGGGAATAAAATTGAAATTGCTTCAAGTTTTTGCTTTTTTAATTTTTTCTGCTATGTATCAACATATAAATTCCAGATAGTCCTCAAAATTTTGACATAATTATAAATCTAAAAAAATAAAGGTTTAATCCTAGAATCTCTTTGCTACCTAGAAAGACATCTTAAAATTAAACTTCTGTAAATATTTCTCATCAGCATGTTTTTCCCCACATTTTAAATATCTCAGAAATTGATTCTTTCACACATCAGTAGTATCCTAGATTTCTTAAAATTTTCTTAAAATGATAGAGTCTTACAGTTGCTCCTGATTTATATCTGAATAATACAGTGTCGTTAGCTTTTTGAAGGTTTAGAAAACATAAGTGTTTTGGACCAGTAGTACAGACAGTTTGGAAGAATTATTTTGAAAGAAAGGCTTCTAAGTTTAGTGTTAGTAGATTGATTTAAGTGTTGGCATGTTTCAAGTAAGAAAAGGTTTTAAACATTTTAAGAGTAAGTTGCTATTTTATTTGGTTGGTAGTCTTTAAAGTTCAGGTTGGTATGAGGATTTGTGGATAAAATTATTTGCGATTGTTTTTAAAACATTCATAATTGAACTGTTATAAAAACCTTCAAATTATAGAAACACATAAATGGAATGAAGTTTTCCAAATGTGCTGATTTGGAAATTATTTGGTGTTAGTGTGAGGCATGGTTTTGAGAAATGCGGCCAAATATTTAAAATGTGGTGTGTTTTTTTTTTTTTTATTATTATAAAAGTAGGGAAGTGTACCTTATTTAAAACAATTTGAACATTGTAGTCTTTGATAAAAGAAGTGAAAAGTCACCCTCATTCTATGCCTCTAAATACACTTACTATTTATATGCTCTCAGTAAAACAAAAAAGAAGGAATTTAATAAGTAGTTTCCAAAAAAAGAAAAAGTCATCAGAAAAAACTAAAGTGTACATGAGCAGACCTTTGTATTCTGAGGAATTCAAATTAAAATTTTCAGGCATACTTGAAAAAGAAATGCCAGTAGCCCTTTACAAATATAATTGGATCAACATTGCTTTTTAGTTTTCAGTCTGAATGTTTTTATTTCTGAATTCCCAGAATGAGTTTCACCATTCATCATTTAATTTTTCTTAATTTGTGATTTCACTGACTGTAAGCAATTATACTTTTTATATTTTTAAAAGGTGAAAAGTTCACATTGAAAAAAAGCTTTGTAGATATGTTTGGTTGACATGTATGATCTTTGGTCTTTCAAATTCATAAATACATTTATAAATTCAGATTTAATTTCTTATGTAGGGGAATCAAGCTTCAGAGCATTTATATATTTTGAAGTCCTACAATATTTATACTGGAAAAAGAGAAAATTCACCAAACTGTAGTCGGTGTTGAAGTTATAATAAAGAAGAAAATAGCTATAAAATGATGTGTCATAAGGAGAGTATCACTGTGTATAAGACATGCCAGATCTTTGACATTCTGGAGTTACACACAAATTAAAAACCCAAATTCTCTGAATCCTTTGGGTATTCTGCTAGACTGAATGTTCAAATGGCTCATTTGGGAAAGCACAAGCAGGCTTATATTAATTTACTAGCATCACACCATTTAAATAATAAAATGTTAAATAAACTTGTAATTTGAAAATTTGGAAGAGGCTTTTTTCCACAGCTTAGATTTCTGCTTAAAACTGGAGTATTAAAGATTTAATTTTGAAGGAATCTTCAGCATTTTGAAAGCATCAGATTTATTTTAAACTTTTTGCTTGGCAGCAACACAGAGTGATTTTGTTTTATGTAAGCCCAAAAGGAAACGAGAAGAGAAGGAGAGATTTATTGGAAGAATATTGAGGTAGTGCTTGGAATCAAAGCTTAAGCTATATCTCCAAGCCAGTGTGATAGATAGGGTGCTTCAGGGTATCAGCACTAGAAGTTGCTGGACACTTTTTTTTTTAGTTTCCAGCCAAAGCGGTGATTTAGTTCTAATAAATTCCTGTTCCTCCCTGTTTTACTTTCCTGGACTAGAACATACAGTTGGCCTACCCCAGGATAAATTCTCTTTTAGAAAGGGATCAGGTGGTGTGGTCAGGGAAACAGCTGGAGGTCCATCCTTTTATTTGTATCTTGGTATATGCTGTATATGTACCCATTGGCATATGCTGTAACCAGTATATATGTATCTGAAGTACCCCCAAATTCATCATACAGGTGAAGTGTATGACTAATATTATCTCACTGTTGTGAGGTTATAACTCACTTATTTGTCAGCAGGAAATTCCTGACTTTTAAGGATTTAGTTAGAGTTTGCACTAACCCCTATTCTGTTATTGAGAAATTCAACATTCTTAACAACCTATCTGAATTGCAGGAATGCATAATTATGCTTTAAAGCCGTAGCTTTTGCTAAGCTAAGTTGGTGTCAAAGTGTTTTTATGATAAAGACAGTTCCCTCCCAAAAGAGAAATTGGGTTACATGTTTCTTAGCTTCCTAAGATTCCTAACCGGATCTTGTAAGGACATAAAACTAGAGATCATGGTCTGAGGCAAAATATAATAGTTACTTTAAGGGAGCAATAAATGTTTTGGGAGCAGTAGAGTCAGAGGTTGACTTCTGACAGGAGAATTAGCAATGGCTTCATGGTGTGAGACAGGCTTAGTCCAGCTTGAAGGAACAGTGAACGAAGGAGTAGTCAGGAAAAGTGCAGGGCTATGAAGGTAAATTTGGGATAGATTGGAGAAGGTGAAAGTCGTTCACTTTCAAGTCGTGTCTGACTCTTTGTAACACCATGGACTAAACAGTCCATGGAATTCTCTAGGCCAGAATACTGGAGTGGGTAGCCTTTCCCTTCTCCAGGGGCTGTTCCCAATGCAGGGATCGAACCCAGGTCTCCCACATTGCAGGTGGATTCTTTACCAGCCAAGCCACAAGGGAAGCCTAAGAATACTGGAGTGGGTAGCTTGTCCCTTCTCCAGCAGATCGTCCCAACCCAGGAATTGAACCAGAGTCTCCTGTATTGCAGGTGGATTCTTTACCAACTGAGCTATCAGGGAAGGCCATAGATCGGAGAGTGTCTTGCTATTACATAGAATTTTGCTTTTAGAAAGAGTTCACAAGTTACTGATGATTTGAGGGCAAGGGAGAGAGAGCTTTGCCTTGTGGAGCTAAAGTCTTAATTCAGGGAAGTTAGGGCAGTCACTTAGGAGGCTATTATAGGAATTTAAGCTAGAGGAAATGAGAACTTGAAATACACTTTCACTTTTGACTTTGATGCATTGGAGAAGGAAATGGCAACCCACTCCAGTGTTCTTGCCTGGAGAATCCCAGGGACGGGGTAGCCTGGTGGGCTGCCGTCTATGGGGTCGCACAGAGTCGGACACGACTGACGTGACTTAGCAGCAGCGGCAGTCTGTCTAATCTATGCTGTTAGCAGTGATTGTGTTACAGTGTAAATATCTTCTTCCTATAATTAAAATCTTTATGCCTCTTCCCTTTGATTACTGTTGGTCGCTCAGTCATGTCTGACTCTTTGCAACCCCGTGGCTGTAGCCTGCCAGGCTCTTCTGTCTTTGGGATTTTCCAGGCAAGAATACTGGCGTGGGTTGCTGTTTCCTCCTCCAGGGGATCTTCCCAACCCAGGGATTCAGCCCAGGTTTCCTGCATTACAGGCAGATCCTTTATTGTCTGAGCCACCAGGGAAGCCCAAGATAATTATAATGATATTTAAAATATATGTGATTATGTCTTTTCTTGTCCCCCAGTTTGTCCCCCCCCCCCCCCGCCACTGTAACTACTCACAGTTCTGTGGTAGATCACACTGTCTCATCTTAGTGCCTATGCCCATATTGTTTCCTCTCCCTGGAAGAAAGACCTTTCTCTTCCTTTTTGCTCATCTTTTAAGGGGTTGGAAAATTTTCCTTGACCCTGGGTTAGGTGTGTCTTCGTCCATTATGGTACTTCATGATTGCTTCTATTGTGTATTTGGTAATTTTACTATTTTTTGTTTATATTGTGAAGTCCCTGAAGGCAAGTACAGTTTTTTTTTTAAATAATTTTCCCTACTACAGTGTAGCTTAGAGATGTATATTTGCATAGGTTTTTGTGTGTGTTTGTTTGGTTTTGCTTATACTTTTCCTATTACTAGGTGTATTGACTTCTTAACAAGAGTATGGATTCTGAAGCCTAAATGCCTGCATTGAAATTTTGACTCTACTGCCTAACTAGCTATACAACCGTGGGCAGGTTGTTTAACCACTTTATTTCTTAGTTGCTTTATTGATAATAAAATGAGTGAAATAATACTACCTAACTCATGGGGTTGTTGTGAGGATTGAGTAGTACACAGTGCTTAGAACAGTGTCTGAATTAGTCGTTATGTGTTTGCTGCTATTATTATAATTACGCATTGAAGTTCATATATAATTCTCTGTTCCTATTGCTAAAACAGTTGCATATGTAATACTTCCCAAATCTGCTTGGAAAGTGGTATTTTTCTTCCTGATTTCTTTTTTTCCACTGTAGGTAGTTGTGAGTGTTATTTCAGAGTAGACTTCAGGGTATTTTTACCAAGTAATTATCGAGCAATTACTTTTTGCTTTATGTATTATTGGTACTTGTGATATATGCTGAACATATATGATATATGGTGAACAAATATGTGAGCAGATAGATACAACAACATTATGTATTATGTTATTGGATTGTAAGGGCAGTAGAGGAATAAGAAAAATGGCAAGGGAAACGAGAGTTTAAGGGTAGAGAGGCAGTTGTAATTTTAAATAAAGTGGTCAGAGTCAGCCTCATTTTGAAGGTGATATTTGAGCAAGACAGGAAGTTGGCCATGCATCTACTTAGTAGAAGAGCATTCCAGGCTGAGGACTTCTGTGCAAAGGCCCTTAAGAAGGAGTGTGTTCCGCCTTTTCACAGACTAACAAAGGAGGCCACTGACTGGAGTAGACTGATCAAGGAGAGGAGGTCAGAGGGGGCTGGGGTCAAATCATTTAAGGCAATGTGAGCCATGGTAAGGAGTTTTTATCCTTTACTCTGAGTGAAATCAGGAGCCAGTGTGGAGTTTTTTGAGTTGAGAAATGACATTGTCAGACTTAAGCATTAAGAGAATTTCATGAACGACAGTGCTGAAAATAGGTTTTAGGTAAAACCCAGGTGTCTCAGTGATAAAGAATCTGTCTGCTAATGCAGGAGACACAGGTTCGATGCCTGGGTCTGGAAGATCCCCTGAAGAAGGAAATGGCAGACCACTCCTGTATTCTTGCCTGGAAAATTCCATAGACAGAGGAGCCTGACTGGCTACTGTCCATGTGGTCACAAAGAGTCAGACACAGCTGAGCACTCACTGGCCACAAAGTAAGCTAAAAGCAGGGATTATTGAAGATAATATTTTTGAAGAGATGGATTAAGTCATAGCAGGAGGTTGTGAGAATTAGTCATACTTTTAATACATTTTGAAGGTAAAACTGGGAGGATTTTCTGAAGATACGGTGTGGTGTGTGAGGGAAAGAATGGAATCAAAAATGACTCCGGTTTGCCGAAAGGGTGGAATTTCTCACACCTGAAATGGGAAAGGCTTTGGGAGGAGCAATTTGTGGGAAAGACCAGAAGTTCACTTTTGGACTTGCTGAGTTCTCTTCTATTGTGTAGCAGGTGGTTGGACGTGTGAATGCATTAACAGATAGTATTTAAAATCTTCAGACAGGAGAAGATCACCAAGTGTAGACAGAAGTGATTAGCTGAGCTTTGGATCACTCCAGCATGGAGCAGTTTGTAAAACCAGAAAGGACCAATGAGTAGGGAAGATCAGCAAGTTAAAAGACAGTGGAGTGAAGTGAAGTGAAAGTCACTCAGTCGTGTCCGACTCTTTGCGACCCAGTGGATTATAGAGTTCACAGAATACTCCAGGCCAGAATACTGGAGTGGGTAGCCTTTCCCTTCTCCAGGGGATCTTCCCAACTCAGGGATTGAACCCAGGTCTCCTGCATTGCAAGTGAATTCTTTACCAGCTGGGCCATAAGGGAAGTCCTAAAAGACAGTATCAGGAAGTAATTAAGGAAGAATCGTCAACTGTGTGAAACACCCTAGATAGGCCAGTTAGGATGAGATGTGAGAAACGATTATTGGCTTTAGCATTATGGAGGTAGTTGATGACCTTGATAAGCACGGATTAGTTTTAGTGGTGTAGCCTGTCTGAAGTGGGTTTGAGGGATAATGGAAGGGAGACAACCCTTTCAAGGAGTTTCCTTCAAAGGAGAGCATATATATTTAAACATCTTCTAGTTCATCCAGAACTATTAAAAATGAAACCGGGTGATGTGTAAATGATGGAGGAGCTCGGAGGGTAAGTAGAGGAAGAAAAAAATTCTGAAGTGGGAGAAATGTTAATTTATTTGTATGGTAGTGGAAATGATCCATCAGAGATTAAAAAATTGTTGTGGTTGATTAAAAGGATTACGTAGGTGATGCTCTTGAGTAGGTGCACAAATGGAGAATCTGGTATGTAAATAGATGAGAGCATGGATACTTCTATTATAACAGGTGGGAATTCCAGGTGTGGGTGACCCTTCTAGTAGTAGGTGGATAAATGTGGGGGACTCAGGAAATTCAAGGGTGTTAAGTATGAGAGTGAAAGAGAACTCAGTGGGGGTTTGAGGAGAGAAAAGAAAGTGAAAGTGTAGTTGCCCAGTGGTGTCTGATTCTTTGCAATCCCATGGACTGTAGCCCGCCAGGCTCTTCTGTCCTTGGAATTCTCCATACAAGAATTCTGGACAGGATTGCCATTCTCTTCTCCAGGGGATCTTCCTAACACAGGGATCAATCCCTGGTCTCTCATTGCAGACACATTCTTTCCCATCTGACCCACTGGAGGAGATATGAAATAGTTACCTGGAAGTGTCTGGGAGTGAATAAACTAGGAAAATAAAATACTAATCTGATAGCATTAATATTGTACTTGAAATAAGCTAGTATGGTGATGCATTTTTCTTTCATCTTGTGTTAGTGCCCATGTGTGCCGCTGCATAGGCACAGATTTGGTGGGGTTTGCATTTTTTAAAGTTGATTTTGTGAGTACAGTGAAGCTAGAGAGGGGCTAGAGAATCAACTCTATGCTGGGGGGCAGGTGGCTAATGCTTAATGATTAACTATTATTTAATTTGATAAAGTGGTGAGGGACAGTAAAAAGGTGGTTAGATCAATGAATTGGAGGTCTTGTAGAGTCAGAATTTCCACAGTAAGTGCAATATATTTAAATATCTTCTAGTTCATCCAGAACTATTAAAAATGAAGCTGGGTGATGTGTAGTTTTTTTTTTTCCTATTTATATTTTTGTTAGCAAAAATACTGCATTTATTCATTTTCTAAAAGGAAATAATTTTGTGAATGGGTAAAGAAGGAATATTGGGTAAATTTTCTCCTTTCTGTAATAGAAGGAAATGGTTAAAGAGCCTCTAAAAGTGCTCTTAGGCTGGAGAGATTGCCTCTATTAAATATCTGTTATGTGAGAGTACGTAAGATAAGCCCAACTATCTTAGGATCTAACAGAAGCCTTTCTTGTTGCCTCAGTCCTGTCTTATACCTGGAAAGCCCTCTCCGTATCTCTACAGTATTGCTCAGATGTTTTCCACATCCAGAGTTTCTTGAGGATGAATAGCCATTGAGTGCTTAGTAGGAGTCAGCCACTTTGCTAAAATAAGCACTCTCCTTACACTAATGTAATGCTTACAGCAGTTCTGTGAAGTGAATAACTTACCTCCATTTTAGATACGGGAAACAAAAGGAGGCTAGAGTTACCGCTCCTGTGTCGCACAAATGAAAAAGTAGCTGAACTAAAATTTGAACCCAGATAAGCTTTCAGACTCTAGCACCAGCACTTTAATTTTTTTTTTTACCCTGTTGTTTTTACTTTCAGTGAAGTTTTAAATGCACTAGATTTAGGGAGTTTATTTAGTACAACAAAGGGAACAGAAAAATCTTCTATGTGCTTTTCCTTTATTTCCTATTCCATAGAGGTAACCACTTTAAAACCATTGCTTTTTTAGGAGGAGGGGTGTTGACCTACCTGTTTCTAAGTGACAGTTTTAGACGGTTACTTTTTTCTTTAAAATTTTAGAATAATTACTGATTTCACAATAATAACAGGATTTAGTTTCTTTTACCTGTTCCCTCTTACTCTGTTCATACCTACTTCTGACTTCCATTGCCCGATTTCTTTAGTATAAGTGTATTGAAATTAGCCCAGCGTTTGTTACATACGTTGTATTAGTGAACGCTGTGTTTTTCATTTACTTTTCTGTGTGCTTATGGCTAATTCCATCTGTAAACAGAATAGCACAGAATAGACACATACCATACTAAAAAGCCAGTGTTGCAAACACTGTTACAACACTTTGAGCTTCACCTTCAAATTCTAAAAGAATTCTCTAAGATGAAACTTGTGTACTAAACAGTAATCTGCCACCACTGCCATGTCAGCTCATGTTATTTTTCAGTAACAAATTATAAAGCCATTTATGTATGCTCATTTCAGTCTCCTTAAAAAAGCTCAATATTTCTTCCTTTGCTTTGCACTGCATCAGTTGATCTCTGGTTTGAGGTAGAAGGGCTTTCCTGTTGTTTTTTTTCTCTCAGCTTTCTCAATGAACTTGAGGAAAAATATTCTAGATCACTCTGATCTCCATAGCACATTTTCCTGTATGATTAGAAGTGATTCATGAGATAGATATTAATGCTAATGAGTTCTTTTTAATGAATTGTGTATATTTTAGAATTTCTCCTCTGTCTCTCAAAATGTTTGGACACATGTTCATGCCATTTTATTCTTTAGATTTTTTGAGAAATCTGTGTTGCACCTCTGATTTTCTTGACCTTACTGTTTTTTAGAAGGAACCAGTATAATTCTCAACAGAAGGGATTGTGTATTGCAGTGGTTTTCAGCTGGGACCAAGCCTCCCATCTCCCCTACCCCCCACCCCAGGGTTCATTTGGCAATCTCTAGAAACATATTTGGTTGTCACCGTTTGTGCTGAGGATTACTGGCATCAAGGTGTACGGGTTGCAGGTATTGCCGAACATCCTACAATGGACAGGACAGCCTACCACAGTTCAGAACCCTCAAGCCTAAAATATCAGTGGTGCTGAGATGGAAAAATTCATTTGTCTGTATTAAGTTCCTTCTGTCTTTAAGTTCTAAACTTTTCCACTTCCTTTTTCCACACTGTACTCATGGTTTCAGGGTTCACCTTAAAGTCCCACTTTGTCCTGAAGTCTTTTCTTGATATGGCTCTAAACCTATATTTCATTTCCTTTTTGTTGGTTCTGTTATACCGTCATTAAACTCTTTGCATCTGATAGTTTATGCTGTCTTATTTCTGTTTGTTTATTATCTGTATATCTTGTTTTTCGTACTGTTTTAAGGATCATTGTCTTTCATTGTTTCAACTGCTTTTGAACTTGATGTTACATTGTCAGTTGGTAAAATGAAAAAAGGGCTCAGGGCCTGCCTAGGCTTTGGGAAATGTGGTGAAAGAATGGACTCATCTCTCTTGATGGCAAATTGGCTTTGATATCAGTGGATTATGGAGGAAATGGTGAATGTTGTGAGTAGTGTGACTGTCTAGTAGCAAGAAGGAGAATAGATCCACCAGCCATTAAACTAGTGCAACTTTTTTAAAACCTAGTACCCTCTGAGTTCCAAATTGGCTGTCTTTAGCTTGAATGGTACTGTTAGAGGAGACCTGTCTTTGTTTCATATTTGTTCAGTTCAGTTGTCTATGTGGAAGGGATGGTCCATGTTGATATATTAATAAATTTGAGAAATTTTTTCAAAAAAGGATCAAGGGTTAGCTAAGAGTTAAGCATAAATCAGGCTAACTAAGATAGACTATTTCTTGAACTTTTTGTTTTAATTGGTAGGGAGAAATGGGTGAGTGGAGGAAAGTAACTTGAATCTTTAGACATGTTGGAATTGTTACGAATATACAAGTGGCCAAAGAAGAAACCCAAGTTTACGCTGAGGTGTTATCTAAACGTTAGTGTTACCTGTTGAAGCTTTCTTTTCCATCTGATTGGGTCCTTTGTATGTACAGTTATCATTCGGTATTTTAACACTCTTAATTTGAAAACTTCACTTTTAGTGGCAAGTAACTTTACCTTCAGAATTTGTGTCATAATTTTATTTGACATGGTACTTTGGAGCAGGTACCATTCCATCTGCCTACGAGTTTCTGAGCAGGGAAATGTATAGCATTTCAAAGATAATTTTAAAATAGAAAGCAGATAAATATTTTAGAGTCACTTTAACATTTATATGAAAACAGCAAGTTTTATATTTGAAGCATTTGGTAAGAAATGAAATACAAAAGTTATGTTACTTTTATACTTGTGTAGTTTGTTTATACTTGTATTATTATACGTAGTAATTTTACTTTTTCTGTTAATACCGGAGAATAAGAAAAAGGCAATTTTAGAGGGGTGGAGTAGGTAGTGGTTTTTAACTGGGGATACTTTCTGTCTCCCAGGAAGCACTTAGCAATGTTTATAGATATTTATTGCTGTCACAATTTGGGGGTCATTTTAAGGTTGGGTGGTCCTGACTTCTTGTGGGTAGAGGTCAAGGGTGCTGTTCACCATTCTACAGTTCACAGGTCATCCCCCTTTGACAAAGAATTATCAGGCTTACAATGTCAGTGGCTCCAAGACTGAGGAACTACAGGATAAGGGATTGGAAAGGACCTATTCAAACCCAAAAGAAAGGTCTTGTGGCCAGTAAACATACTGCTTCACTGGCAGTGAAGGAAAGGCAGAGTGTAGTGTGTTTCTACTGTTAAATGTATGAGTTCTGAAAGTGTGTATTACTGGGATGAAATAAGTGTTTCTATACTGGTGTCACTGTAAAGTGGTACATTTCTGAGGCGCCTTTGAAAATATCAAAGTTCTTTGTATTTCATACTTTTGATTCATTGATTCCACTTACAGGAATCTATCCTAAGGTAATAAATAGATGCCATACAAAGTTTATTATTGCGATATTAAACGCAATTACTTTTAATTGTAATGAGCTGGAAGCAGACCTAAAATTTTTTCTTTAAGGTGGTTATTAAATAATGGTACATCAAATACGGTACATATTAAAAATCTTACTTTCAGAGACTGCTTGCGTGGTGACTGTACCACAATGAATGAGGTGGGGGATCAAAGGAATACTAATTTAGGATGCCCAGCTTAGATTTAAAAAAATATATTAGAGAAAATATATTTTCTACTATAATATGTATACTACTAAAAATGTACTGTAGTAATGATTACTGGGCACATTATGGCGAATTTTCATTTTCTGTAAATTTTTTCCGATGACTATTCTATGTCTATATGGGGCTTCCCATGTGGCTCAGTGGTATCCACCTGCCAGTGCAGGAGACATGGGTTCAATCCCTGGGTTTGGAAGATACCCTGGAGGAGGAAATGGCATCCCGCTTCAGTATTCCTGTGAGGAGGAATCCCATGGACAGAGGAATCTGGTGGGCTACAGTCCATAGTGTTGCAGAGAATCAAGACATGGCTGAAGATGTACATGCATGTATTCTATATATAGAATTGGAAGGGGTGGGACAGGCATCTTTTTAATTTTTAATCTCTGGTACAGTTTTGTAATAGGGCTGTCATTTCTCAGACTGTTAACTGAAAAATCTGTCCTTTGCCATATGCTAAGTTTCCATTTATGTTTGGGTCTATTTCTGGGCTCTCTGTTCCACTGACATTTTTAATGTTTGCTCAATTAATTGGTAAAGATATTATAAAAGTATAATTATACAAAAGGAATGTTCTCTTGATTGGGGCTCCATGTAGAGATTTCTGACTTGGTAATTTATATTTTAAAGTTCTTAAAAATGTCAGGATTTTGTGTAAGCAATTACGTTATTTTTGCCCATCTTCCGCTCATGTAATTCAGTATTCGGATTAAATTTACTTGTATTTGTCAGATAGTTATGATTAAATTCTTATCACACTTTGTCTGCTGATGAAATTCAGATTCAGTTGACTTGTCTTTGTTTGCTCCAGTCAGATTGTTACAGCTGAAGTCTCCCGATTCAAAGCCCCGTCATCTTGGGTCAGTGATAAGTCTCATTAATTTGTTTGTTTTCGTCCATTCATTTTTTTCCACATTTCCCTTTGTTTACAGATTGTATGGCATCTGCTTTCCCTTGGAGATAGTGTCGGGCTCTCCTGTGCTCTGCTGTGTTAGCTTCCCACACAGATTTTGCGTGGAGAGCAGTGAGCTGAGTCACCTTACTAGAATTTGGAACTGTAAGAGGCAACAAGTTAAGATGTAGCTGCTGGCCACTAAAATGTTCCAGAAGTAGCTGGGAAATAAAGAAATGGATTTTCTACCCTTGGGCTCTGAAAAATAGCTTTAACCTGAAAATTGTGAGGGAAACATATTTGTTCTAGTACTTACCAGTTCCTATAGAGGAAAAAGATGAATGCAGTGTTTGGAAGGAGAATACGTTTTTTAGTGGTATGAGGTATTTTCCTTCATAGAGGAGCTACTGCATAAAGGGAAAAATGAAGAGGAATGAGAACAAAGGAAGCAGAGGGAGGTGAAGTTACTTAACGGTAATGCATTTCAGTGGATTCTTGAGTTAATTTGAGCAGAGTAGATGAAAATTCTGAGTATGTATTTTTGGAGGAAATTTTTATGTGGAGGAGTTGATTCTAAAGTTGAAAACGTGTTTGTGTATCATGAGCCATCTGTTTAGAATAATTTTATTTTCATTTGAAAACTAAGGATTTTTTTGTTTTGTTTTTCTTTTCTAGTTTCTCGTTCTATGAGTACATTCATAAGAAAATTATTTTTGTTGCCAAATTTTTAGTTGACTTACTCATGGCTTGTTTTTGTGCTCAAATTACATAATTTTCAGGGAAGCATTTTCTGCTTTTGTTTTTATTGGTTGTGTTGCATCTAAAAAGTTACCTTTCACATTTTATAGAAGCTTTTTTTTCCCCCAATTATGTATGTCATAATTTGAGTTGTATCAGTTGGATATGATATATAGAGTAAGTCTGCTTGTTACATGTGAAGCTTAAAGTACAAATTCAGTAATTCATTTCATTTTACGGGACTTAGTTACTGTCTGCTCTAGTGACCTAGAGTCATTGAAGCTCCCCATAGTTTGCTTTACCAGGTCTCCCATCACGTTTTGTCTTGCTCTTTACATTAATGTGGTGGTATTTAGGTGTCATAGGTGGACTTTAAAGCAATTAATGGAAAGATGCATCTTTTTTTTCTCAAATGTGTACATGGAAATTCTAATTCATGAAACAGGTTATGACTTAGGGAATGATTATTAAAACTATGGAAAGAATTCTTAAGAAATGAAAAGTATACGACTCTTATTTCAGTAACCTCCCCTAGTATGTTTAAGTTTTAGTTAAATGACTCTTGAGAGTCCCTTGGACTACAAGGAGATCTAACCAGTCCATTCTAAAGGAGATCAGTCCTGGGTGTTCTTTGGAAGGAATGATGCTAAAGCTGAAACTCCAGTACTTTGGCCGTCTCATGCGAAGCGTTGACTCATCGGAAAAGATTCTGATGCTGGGATGGATTGGGGGCAGGAGGAGAAGGGGACGACAGAGGATGAGATGGCTGGATGGCATCAGTGACTCAATGGACGTGAGTTTGAGTGAACTCTGGGGGTTGGTAATGGACAGTGAGGCCTGGCGTGCTGCAATTCATGGGGTTGCAAAGAGTCGGACACGACTGAGTGACTGAACTGAACTGAAATGACTATAGGGAATCTAGTGAAATTTAAAGATAAATTTTAGTAACCACTGGCAATTGGATAGTACTCAGAAGTTAATATTAGTCATGTCAGAAATTAAAATGTGCTGCATCTGCCTATTAAGCGTCAAATTCCCCTTCCCAAAAGAAATCTAGGGAAAGGAGGGAAAACTTAATCATGCATATAGCTTTAAATAATCACCATGATCAAATTTTAAAACCATTCAGTTCAGTTCAGTCGCTCAGTCATGTCTGACTCTTTGAGACCCCATGGACTGCAGCACGCCAGTCCTCCCTGTCCATCACCAACTCCCGGAGTTTACCCAAACTCATGTCCATCGAGTCAGTGATGCTCTCCAACCATCTCACCCTCTCTTGTCCCCTTCTCCCACTTTCAGTCTTTCCCAGGATCAGGGTCTTTACTAGTGAGTCAGTTCTTCACATCAGGTGGCCAAAGTATTAGAGTTTCAGCTTCAGCATCAGTCCTTCCAATGAATATTCAGGACTGATTTCTTGTAGGATGGACTGGTTGGATCTCCTTGCAGTCCAAGGGACTCTTCAAGGGTCTTCTCCAGCACCACAGTTCAAAAACATAAATTCTTTGGCTCTCAGCTTGCTTTATAGTCCAACTCTCACATCCATACATGACTACTGGAAAAACCATAGCTTTGACTAGATGGATCTTTGCTGGCAAAGTAATGTCTCTGCTTTTTAGTATGCTGTCTAGGTTGGTCATAATTTTCCTACCAAGGAGTAAGTGTCTTAATTTCACGGCTGCAGTCACCATCTGCAGTGGTTTTGGAGCACCCCAAAATAAAGCCTGCTACTGTTTCCATTGTTTCCCCATCTATTTGCCATGAAGTGGTGGGACCTGATGCCGTGATCTTAATTTTTTGAACGTTGAGTTTTAAGCCAACTTTTTCACTCTCCTCTTTCACTTTCATCAAGAGGCTCTTTAGTTCTTCTTCACTTTCTGCCATAAGGGTGGTGTCATCTGCATATCTGAGGTTATTGATGTTTCTCCCGGCAATCTTGATTCCAGCTTATGCTTCTTCCAGTCCAGCGTTTCTCGTGATGTACTCTGCATAGAAGTTAAATAAGCAGGGTGACAATATACAGCCTTGACGTACTCCTTTTCCTGTTTGGAACCAGTCTGTTGTTCCATGTCCAGTTCTAACTGTTGCTTCCTGACCTGCATACAGATTTCTCAAGAGGCAGGTCAGGTGGTCTGGTATTCTCATCTCCTCCAGAATTTTCCAGTTTATTGTGATCCACACAGTCAAAGACTTTGGCATAGTGAATAAAGCAGAAATACATGTTTTTCTGGAACTCTCTTGCATTTTCGATGATCTAGTGGATGTTGGCAGTTTGGTCTCTGGTTCCTTTCCCTTTTCTGAAACCAGCTTGAACATCTGGAATTTCACAGTTCATGTATTGCTGAAGCCTGGCTTGGAGAATTTTGAGCATTACTTTGCTAGCGTGTGAGATGAGTGCCGTTGTGCAGTGGTTTGAGCATTCTTTGGCATTGCCTAGTAAAAATGCTAGTAGTGAATAAAATTTACGTACCATATAATCCACCCATTGAACAGGAAGTTGTGAGGTCACACATCAGCTCTTTTTTAACTTTTTGAGTAACTGCCAAGTTATTTTCCAAAATGGCTGTATACCATTTTACATTCCCATCAGCAGTGTGTAGGTTTCCACCTGTCGTACTTCCTCCCCAACACTTGTCATTGAATACATCTTTTTTAATATAACAATTTCAGTGGGTGTGGAATGGTATCTTGTGGTTTTGATGTGCATTTCCTTAATGCACATCTTTTCATGAACTTATTGGCAGTCTTATCTCCTGAAACTGTACCCCTTAAACAATAATGTGTCAACCATCCCTTCTCCAAAGCCCTGGCATATGCCTTTCTGCAGTCTCTCTGACTATTCTAGATACCTCATAAAAGTGAAATAAGAATACTACTTCTTTTGTGTCTGGCTTATTTTGCTTAGTGTGACGTGTTCAAGATTAATCATTGTTTTAGTATGTGAAAGTTTCTCTTCCTCTTTAAGGCTATATCCCACTGTATGTGCATGTGTGTGTGCACGTTTTGTTTATCTCTTCATCTGTTGAGATACATTAGAGTAGTTTCCAGCATTGTATGTAAGTGAGTTTCATCTGACTTTCTGTTTTTGGATCTTTTGCATCTCTATCTTTTGAAAATGGGTTTGCTGGGTCATGTAGTAACTGGTTCTTTTAAAGCATCTTTGGCACAGTGACTCCGCTGGTTCTGCGTTCTGACAGGCAGTGCCACATAGTTTTCAGTTTCCCTACATACTGGCCAGGCAGCAGTTATCTCTGCTGTGTGTGTGTGTGTGTGTGTGGCGGGGGGAGGTGTTGCTTTGTTTTGTTTTGGTTTTTGTTGGATAGCCCTCTAATGGATGTGGAGTTCTGTTTTATTGCCATGTCCTGGATATTAACACCTTATCAGAAAGATGATTTGCATATAGTCTCTCCCGTTCTCTGGGTTGACTCTTCACTCTTTGCCGATAAGTGTCCTTTGATACACAAGTTTTTTTATTTTAATACAGTTCAGTTTATTTTTTTTGTTGCCTGTACTTATGTGGGAGGGTGTTACAATATCTTTCACATCAACAGTGGTAGGTTTGGAAATGTCTTTGGAATGTATCAGGAACTTTTCAAGCCCACAGTGAAGCTCACATTTTCTAGACTTTAAGTTTTTTATTTTGAAGTTGAATTTTTATCAGTGGTCACGAATATTTCAGTTGATTTTCTTGATTTTTTTTTGAGAACATGTCTACTGGTTTCTTTTGGTTTTGAATAAGCATTATTTATTTGACATTCCTTTCAAGTAAAAAAGGCTTTCTATGTAAAATAGCTCACTCAGCTGGCACCAGTATTTAGCTTTTTGCTACTTGAGATGTCTACAGTATTTGGCTAGGCAACAGAAATCCTTTATGTATATTTTTCATGGTGTTGTCTGTGCTATGCTAAGTCGCTTCAGTCATATCCAACTCTTGCAACCCTGTGGACTGTAGCGCACCAAGCTCCTTTGTCCGTGGGATTCTTTGGGCAAGAATACAGCAGTGGGTTGCCATGCCCTCCAGGGAAACTTCCCGACTGAGGGATCAAACCTTCATCTCTTTGTCTCTTGCATTGCCAGGCGGGTTCTAGTACCACTGGGTGGTTAAAAAGACATATGTGTACTCAAAGATCAAGATTTAAACAACTTAGGAAATTTGCTTTGTTGAACTTTGCAGTAAAATAGTTCATTTTTAAATTGTGATTTTGTGTTGATAAGGAAGGTACAGCTGCTGCCACTGGAGCTGGTGCTGCTGCTTTGCCTTGTGCTCAAGTGTCGGCCGTGTTGCCCCTGCTGCGCTTGCACCCACTGTCACTGCAGATGTCAGCTCAGTGAAAAAGTCAACTCTGCTCTTACGAAAATAGCTCTGACCTCTTGGGGCCACACTTTGAGAGCTGCTGGCTTAGTCTGTAGGGTTGCTGAACCGGGTGGAAGAGTGATTGCAGACTAGCAGTCTTAGCTTGCTTAAGTAGTCTCCTGTGTATGAGATCTATCTGCTGCCATTAATGGTTACAGTGTTTGGAGGAATGGTTGGCGTTCCTGACCTTTGTATCTCTTAGAATTTAGGTTATTCAGACAGATTTCATCACTAAATTTCCTTATGTGAGTGGTAAAATGTGAGGGGACAGGAATAAAAAGATGTTGATATTTTCATGAACAGATGTGAAAGTTATATACAGATATTAATCAACTTTTTACTTTGCAAGATATGTCTTGTATAGAACGTGCGGTATATGCCTTTTAAATGATAAAAATACTAAAAATTTTAGTTGAAAGCAAAAGAACTAGGAGAAATTGAAGTTTATTTTACTATTTTAACAGATAACAAGACAAGAAAATTTACTAGTCTATATAAGCATTACAGGGGGCTTTCCAGGTAACTCAGTGGTAAAGAATCCACCTGCCAGTGCGGGAAATGTGGGTTCAGTCCCTGAGTCGGAAAGATCCCCTGGAGGAAGAAATGGCAACCCACACCAGTATTCTTGTCTGGATAATCCCATGTACAGAAGGTCTTGACAGGCTACAGTCCATGGGGTCGCAGAGTTGGACAGAACTGAGCAACTAAGCACACACACATAAGCATTATTTATACCTTGGATGTTAAGAGCTTAGGGTATGGGAGTCCACTTAAAATTGTAAATGTAAGGTTGGGCCAGTTTCTAATAACTTATTTTAAGTGGGGACAGTAACACGTCCCTTTGTTGTAAGAGATGGAGGCAGAGTAATGTGTTTAAAATGTGGAAAGTGGGACTTAGACAATAAGCTTTCAACTAGAAATACCAGTAGTTAATTTTCAAGATTGTAATCTGATTTAGGTTTTATTTGGATCAGGAGTTTGGGAGAATTGGATGGAAGCATGTAGGAGGTTGTGAGTTAGATGATCAGGTGTGGTGCAGGCTGCTGAACAAAGTCATTCTCACAACTACTTTTCCTGATCTTAATTTTGTTAGTATTAGTGTTGTGATATATTCTGTATTTGTACTTTTTGTTCAAGAATTGTGACTCTACATGGTGTTATATATATTTTTTTAATTTTTTACTTATAGGATTCAGTGGTCCCAATTTAAAGGCTATTTTATTTTCAAACTGGAGAAGGTGATGGATGATTTCAGAACTTCAGCTCCTGAACCAAGAGGTCCTCCCAACCCTAATGTTGAATATATTCCCTTTGATGAAATGAAGGAAAGAATACTGAAAATTGTCACTGGATTTAATGGGTATGCATTTAATTCTACGTTAAAGGTTTAATTTTTAGCAGATCATTAAAGATTTTTCCTCAAAGTTTTGAAGTGTCTAGTTGTTTGATCATTCATTCGAATAAGCTCTATGTCTCGTGATATATATAGATAGATAGATAGATGTTATTGAGTTCCATTTTACAAGTAGTTGAAATTCTCACAGCTTTTTTTTTTTTTTTTTTTTTTACACTTGAACCACCTTTATATGGTTCACTGGCATTTAGACTTCAAATGTGTGTGACAGTGGAAACATCAAATATTTAAAATTTTTTTCTATTTTATATTTGATATTATAAATCTTTATACTTTGGAACCTGTTATTGAGGTAAGTAGCATTTCTTTTAAAATGAAAAGCAATTTATGAAAGGATTCTACTTAGATTCTACTTTTTAATTAAAAATATTTTTGTAAGAGTCCCTGTTTTCCCTCCAGTAAGGAACCGTTTTAGCCTTTTATAAAACATAGCACTGAAAAGTTAACTCTCCACTAAAAATGAAGCTGACTTTTAAATTATGTGTCATATTCTGTTATTTTAAATACTTTCTTTTCAGGACTTTGTATTTTTAGGGCTCCCTTTATTGAAGGCAAGAAGTATTTTTGAAGTTGAATTGTTCAGTGTTTAAATTGGCATAAATTGGAGTGTGGAATGACAATACCTAATTTAGTGAATTGTGGATATGTTAACCATGAATTTATATTTAGGGACAGTTTTTGATGAGATTTCATTTGTATTTTTAGGTAGCATGAATGGTCTCAATTTTTTCTTCAGATATTTAATCACATGGGATTTGCAACAAGATAGTTTAATTCACTTAACCCTTTATTTTATGTCATGTTTCCCTGCTTAGCAGTTTGATTTAAGGTATCAAATTCTTAAACTTTGGTTTTGGGTATGTTGCCGAAATACTCATGGGAGAAATTAAAGCTGCTCTTAGGGGTTTGGGATTGGAGGGCGACTTGTTTTCCGTGTACCCTGTTGTATTAGTGAAAATTATTTAACTGTATGCATATATCTACTTACTAATTTTTTTAAAGCATATACCATGATGAAGCCACGTGCTGTGTATTGGAAGTATGTTACATAAGGCTTACTATTGAATATGGTTAAGAATACTTCTTGGGGATGTTTATAAATAGTGCAGAGGTTGATAGTACTTAGACATTATGGTAATTCATCTTTTATTTCAGTAAGTTACGGCTCATTTAAAATTAAGAGTTATGGTCAAACAGGTCAAATTATACACCACTGCTTTGTGAATGTGAAGCTACTTGTGATTCTAAATTAGTAATACCATTTTCAGTTCTTAAACATTAAATTGGATGAAACACAGCTATATAGGTATTAAATATTTCTCATTTCTTTATTTGTTAAATAAGTGCCTTTCCTTCTCCAAGATATTTTATACACACACACACACACACATAATTTGTTAAATAGGTAATTGACCTACGTCTGAAAAGGACTTAACAGTCCTTAAATGCCTAAGCATACGTAAATATAATTTCTTTTAAAATATTTTTTATCTTAAACTATAATTTATATTTTTACTTTGGTATTTCAAAATGGCAGTTTGCAAATTATTTTTCTTAAGCAGAACTCAAGTCTTAATGATACATTAGTATTTTTGTATTTTTCATTTTTGATTTACCCATTTTTATCTATATCATAATATTTGATATGTGGTACATTGAAACATCTTTGTAATATTTTTCAGTTTTATTTTTGTGTTTGAATATACATCGATTAGTTGTTGCTATAAAAATTTTTTCCCTCAAAGTGGTGAGTAAAAGTAGCATCTTTTTCACCTGGTTGAAGGGTTTGTCTTTGCCAGTATTCCTCTTCTGCTCTTCGTAATAGATCATCTTTTAAATTAAAAAAATTACAGTAGTGTGTTCATAATGTTTAAAATATCCTCATATGTCCTAGGAGTATATGAAGAAAAGAAAGGAGGATCATGTTGTATGCTAGTTGTATTTTACTTTTAGAAGAGCTTTGAAATTTTTATATCAGTACAGTTACGTCTGTGTGTTCTGTTTGTCTTTATTTGAAATGGCTGCATTATTTTCTGTTATATTAACAGATTATGTAGTCCATTTTTTCTGCTCCCTTGGTGGGCATTAATTTTTTTAGCTGTTACAAGTGCTTGTAGTGCGCCCCCTTGTACATACACTTTTGTGTATGATGAATGGTGTATGTTGAATTTTTGTATAGATTTATTGTTCCTTTTTTTATTTTGTAGAAACCGTTACTAGGTTATCATGTATGCACACTTAAAATTTTATTATTATTGCCAGATTGACCTCACAGAGTATTTTCATTTATGCTTCTGTGTTATATGTAAATGCTGTTCTTTTTTGTTTTTGTTTTTGTTTTTTTTCCCCAGTATTTTTGTGGGTCTGTCTGTGGATTTGTGTCTCTTTGATTGCAAGTGAAAGGGAGCATGCGTGTCCTTAATGACTCTTTAATGAATTGGTTTCTTTCACATCTTTTTTGGTTTTTCTTATCTTTCAGTGATTTTATTATTGGTAACTTCATTTTGCTGTTTTTGTTTTTAATTAGTGAAAGCTCTATAATAAATGCTTCAAATTATTTTGGCATGAAAAGATTATTTTCTAAAACTAGTATTGTCAGTATATAAATTTTTCCTCTTTTAAGTGGAAATTATCCGTTTACTTGTTGGCCGGATTTTCTGAACTATGAGATTCTGGACACCAAGGGTGAATGCAAATTAATTACTTAAGTCTTCCTCTGCTTTTGACAATGTGTTACACCTAAGACCTCTCGAAAATTAGCAGTAAGCTTCCCTTGCTGTGGGTAGTTGACTAAAAGGGCATGGCTGTGTATTTATGAGGGCATCTAGCCACTGTGGCAACCCACTCCAGTAATCTTACCTGGAAAATCCCATGGACGGAGGAACCTGGTAGGCTGCAGCCCATGAGGTCGCTAAGAGTTGGACACAACTGAGCGACTTCACTTTCACTGTTCACTTTCCTGCATTGGAGAAGGAAATGGCACCCCACTCCAGTGTTCTTGCCTGGAGAATCCCAGGGATGGGGGAGCCTGCTGGGCTGCCGTCTTTGGGGTCGCACAGAGTCAGACACGACTGAAGTGACTACGCAGCAGCAGGCAAAGTGCACAACCATTTGATACCTAAAAATCTTGGTTATATCACTGCTAACGTGTCAGTTGTAACTGAGGAGTGCTTATCTTTTGGCATGATGGCCTGACTATAAAATTTCTTCTCTGGAGTTATTTTTTTAGGTTATTTTAATGTGCATAATCAGAGTTCGCTTAGTCCTGAAAACTTTCAAAGGATTGTTTTTTTTTCTTTTTTAAAATTTATGTTTTTAATTGGAGGATGATTACTTTACCATGATTTGCTGGTTTCTGCTGTACATGAGTATGAATCAGCCACAGGTATACGTGTGTCCCCTCCCTCTTGCACCCAAATGACTTGTTTGTATGCTTACGTGCACCAGTGCAGATACCTTGTAAGTTTCTGCACCTGAGGGTTTTTGCCTCTTCATATTTTTTTAAAGGCTTATATACAAGATTTTCAGTACTTTAAAATCTGGATTGTAGATATAAAACATTTACTCCTTTTTTGATTTTATATTGTTTGCTTTATAGTTAGCTTAAGATTATTCAAGGATGAGAGAATGGGTTCTAGCCTTTTGTTACTTGGTTCTTTTACTCCTTTTACCTATTTCTGCTTGCTGGTGTACCTGTTCCTCTTGGGGAAAATAGACTTACTGCATTTTATGTTCATTATTTGTGTCAGTATTTGTTGAGCATGTTGAATCTATTAGAAGAGACTTATTATTTTTTCTTTATTACCTTTTCTAACATAACTTGTTGAGACTCAAGGTTGCTTAGTAGCCTTCCCTCCTTACTCCCCTTAACTGCCTTGCTTTGTGTGTTGGTAATAGGTTTTGATGTGATGCTGTCTTTAATAAAATTTTATAATTGAAAGAGAGGAAATAACAGAAACCTAATTAATTTTTCTTAACATTTTTATTTGAAGCAAGTAAAGTAATTCAGGCACTGTAGAAGGTGATTAACTGGTTAAAAGTGGTGTCAGTTGCTGCAGATTCCTTTTAGGGTAGGGAATGACGTAGATACTAGTTCACGGTTATGTACCATTATTGAAAGGGCCAAATTTTTCTTTTTCTTAACTTACAGTGCTCTTTTCAATAAATCCCAATTTCTAACCTTTGTCTTGAGGTATAAAATATATGCACATGAGTATTTATGACATGTATATATTTATATAGATGTTAAAGTCTGATCCAGAAAGAACATATTGATTTAAGTAAGATTGTATCACAAGATTCCACTGGTGATTTCTAACTTCTTTAGAACTTTAGAGTAAACAAAACTCAATACATTTAATCTTTGATGTCTAAGAGATACTTAAGTTAATTTCCACTTAAATAGTAATTCTGTTAATTAAGACAGTATAAATGTGGACCTTAATAGAAAATAAAGATGTAGTAAAAAGTATACCTTTATGCATAAAAGTTATTGGCTGTTTTAGCATTTTTTAAATCAGGTGTCTGATTTTATGGTTAGCTCTTTTAGCCTTTTACTTTAATGGTCTCTGTGTTTTAATTTCCTTCATCTTTTTTTATGAGGAACATTGCTTTATAACGTATGTGAAAGTTGCTCAGTTGTGTCTGACTCTTTGTGAGCCCACGGACCATACAGTCCATGAAATTCTCTAGGCCAGAATACTGGAGTGGGTAGCCTTTCCCTTCTCCAGGGGATCTTCCCAATCCAGGGATCGAACCCAGGTCTCCCACATTGCAGGCAGATTCTTGACCAGCTGAGCCACCAGGGAAGCCCAATATATAACTATATAACACACATATAATTATATAATGTAGAAGTAAGATAAAGATTTTTATTTTGATGGATGCTTTCTTTCCAGCTGAATATCTTGGTGTATATCCAGAATATTGGCACATCTTGATGATCAAACATTTAAACAGATAAATTAAAAAATATTAATTTTAGTCACTTAAAATCTTTCTCGGGTTAAAATACAAGACAGGAAATTCTAACTTTAGAGCTTGGTGTTTACAGTTTGTAATTTATGCTTAGATGTCTTTCTCTGTTCAGCAGCATTCTTGATATCTGAATTCCGATAGCTTTTAGGTACATAAGATTTGAATTTTTTTTTTTTTAGGTCAATAGATGGGGACAGATTGCAGGCAAATTAAGGTATATACGTAATGTACAACCTGTGATCCTGTTTCATCAGATTTAGTTACTTTTTGGAATTAAAAGGAATATTTTTAAAAACATTTTTTGTTTGGTTTCACCATAAGTTGGTCTCTGGAGGGTTTGTGCCTTCTCAAAATCTACAGTAAATAGCAGATGAAATTGGGATAATGATAGGAACTAAGATTTATTCATAAAGTATTTCAGGCCCTGAGTGATTTATGGGCTTCCCTGGTAGCTCAACTGGTAGACTGCCTGCAATGCAGGATACCCTAGTTTGATTCCTGGGTCAGAAAGATCTGCTGGAGAAGGGATAGGCTCCCCACTCCAGTATTCTTAGGCTTCCCTGATGGCTCAGCTGGTAAAGAATTGTCCTGCAACGTGGGAGACCTGGGTTAGACCCCTGGGTTGGGAAGATCCCCTGGAGACGGGACTGGCTACCCACTCCAGTATTCTGGCCTGGAGAATTCCATGGACTGTATATATAGTCCGTGGGATCGCAAAGAGTTGGACACAGCTGAGCGACTTTCACTTTCAAGTGGTTTATATGCATTATGTATCAGCGCTCATAATAATTACTTAAGAAATGTGTTTTCAGAATCCCTGTTTTCCAGAAGACTTTAAAGAGGTAAATTCAACCTGGGCACAGTGTCCCAGAGGGTTAGCCAGTATTTTTTTTTTTAAAGCCATACTACCCTATATGTAACTAGTGTTTTGTTAGATGTTGTAGACATATTTTTTGGGGGTTTGCTTAACAAAATGCGTGCTAATCATATCCTTAATAAGTTATTTTCCAGTTCCTTATGTAATCTTAATTTTCATCTTACGATGTAGACAAGTAATATATAGGTAATGCAAAGTAAACGGAATGCATTTTAAATAACTCAAAATATTTTTCTACTTAATTGTTTCACAGTGCACCTTTACTAATAAATATCTTTCCCCATTCTCCCAATTTCAGGATTCTGGTTCATATTTTTCATTGAGAGTTAGTCGTGTTCATTTTTGCTCTTTTTTTTCTTCTTAGCACATGTCTTAATTTAGCTAGTGATAATTTTTTATTAGAAGAATTGTTAATGTTTTCAGGAAACTGTCTTGTGTGCTGTGTAAACTGTTGTGTAGTGGAAGAGAAAGAGAAAGCAGACCTGTCATAGAGTTGTACCAAGCATTCATTTTGGATTTACCTGGTTTATTTTTATACCTTCTTTTAAAGACCCACCTCAAATTAAGTGTTCCCATTTTTATGTTCGATTCCCTGGCATACAATTTATTCTTTCTCTGTAGCACTGTGTACACAATTTTATTAGCGTTTGTTGTCATAATTGTTTACCTTAAGTGTCTTTCAAGTCTGCTATTGAGTAAACTATAGTCAGCTCTCATGTTTACATAAAAGATTAAAAAGTACTTAATCTTAAATGCAGTTGTCAAAATTATAATAATTGTTTCCCGTGGGTACTTTGATTTACAGGAAGTGTTTGTATTTTAAAACTGTTCACTTGAGTGAGAGTTGTATAACATCTTAGTGCCATCTATTGGACACTTGGTAAAATGACTTAAAAAGCTTCTGAAAATGTTTTAATTGTAAACTTACTTTGTCATAGGCTGACATGTTATGCAAACATAATACATTTTTCTTTCTAAAGCAGTATTGACATTTACCCACAAATACAGTGTTAATAATTGACTACCATTTTATCTACTTTTCTAGAGAAAATTAGCCAAAACATTTTAGTCTAAAACCATGATTAAGCAAGAAGTTGGAAGATTCTCATCTTTTATGGTTAATTTTAATTTAAGAGAAACACGGCTGTCAGTGTGTAAAGGAAATTTAGTTGAAGGAATAGATATAAATAGACAATATCTGTTTAAGTATTTGGTAAATAGTATTTGAGTGTAAGTATTTGGTAAATAGTATTTGCGTGTCCTTAATACTGGATCCTACCTTGCTTATTTTGTAAAATGTATAAAAACTTTTAATTACAGTATCACTCTGAGAGCTTCATTGAGGGAATAGGGTTGGGGGAGCAGTATGTGGGTGTTTAGGATTTGGAAAGCAATGAGCTCAGTGAGGGGCAACATATTGGTATGCCACTAATATTCTGAAGTCCATGATGGTAATATATATATATATATATAAATTATATATTGAATGTCATGTATGTGAAGAGATCCTGCCCTTAAGAAGCTTTCAAATATGAAAAAAAGACACACTTTGGAAAAACAAGATACTTTATTTTGACAGTGTATTTTACTCTGATTTTGAAATGTAAAAAGTAATAAGACTCAGAAACTCAAAGAACTTGGCTAAAAGAGTAGTACTGATGCTAAGAATATAAGAACTAAATATTGTTGGTCCAGCTAGAAAATGTACATTTATAATTTTATGTGTGTGTGGTATAGTGGAAGACAGAACATGGAATTTGAAGTTTGAGAACCTGAGTTTGAGTTCTGCACTCACTAAATTGCCTTCCATTGTGGGAGAGAAAGAATTTTGTGTTGAACTGCCTGTAAACAATAAACAACTTGGTAAATAATAACTATTTGAGGCTTTATAATTGTCTTTATAAGGAGAATAAGTAGATTTCATGTGACAAATACTGAAGTCTTGAAGTTTACATACACGTTTTAGCTGCATTTATCATTATTTCGTGAGATTTTGCTATTCATATTGTAATTCTGAGGAATGCTAATAGTGTGTGAGATAAAAACTCACTGATTTATAAAATCATTTCAGGTTCAATTTATGTCTCAGGTTTGTATTTTCTATGATCAAGTGAAAATTTGATTGTGGTTGTTAAGTATTTGGTAAAGTTGTCAGTAAGGTACTTACCAAATATATATAGTGTGTGTGTTTGTATGTATTTTAAGTTTGGTGAAACATGTAGGTTGTATATAAAATTTTATTATGGAGCAGAACTGTATAATACTTTTTCATTGGAATCACTTTTTGTATTCTGATAACATTTGTAGTTTATTTGAACACTGTAAAAAAAACTTGGTGTGCAAAAGAATGCTTGAGAAAGTTTATGTATTAAGTAGACTCTCACTTGTTTGTGTTGCCTCTCTTATAAACTTAAAATTGAATTATCATAAATAAGAATGTTAAAATTTTTTCTCAGTTTTGAAGCTTTCTGTTCATTTTGGATGTTCTTTTTAAGGGATGGAGGGGGAAATTGTTTTTTTTTTTAAAGAGAACAGGTGTGCTTCTTGTTTTGCCTAATTTTAGGTGATTCATCCATTCATTTGTAGCATTTTCTTTTGTAGCTTAACATGGGTGACTAGATAAAGCTTGAAATGGCGAGAGTAATGGTTCGAATTTTCTTGAAAATTAATAACCTTAAACTATAAAATTATATTCTTTTGCAGTATACCTTTTACTATTCAGCGACTATGTGAATTACTAACAGATCCAAGGAGAAACTACACGGGAACAGACAAATTTCTCAGAGGAGTAGAAAAGGTATGCATTGTATAATGGGGTTATATTAAACTGTAGCATAATAGATTTTCTTTGAATAGACTCTACTTCAGGCATCTTGTCTTGAAATAGGTTTTTCAGCCTACCTGAAGTTTTTCCCAAATTGTGTTCTAAGTTTCAGAGAAAGATTTAATAAGAGGAAGGCAGAAGAATGCTTGGGAAAAGCAGTTTATTATTGTCTCTTGGAAATTCTTAATTTATCTTAACATATTAACAGTTCTGAGAAGTTCTGTAATTGATATCTTAAAAATAGAGGGTTTTGCAAACTTACCTATAGAATTCTTTAGTTTTAGAATTCAGAGGTACACAACTTGGAAAATCACTAATACAAGGTATTGAGAAGAATTATGTCACATTTAAGAATAGGAGAAGAATTGGGTTTTTTGTGGGTGAGGAGATGTTAGAGGGCAGAGCATTCTGAACAAAGGAAATAATCTGAGAGGCAACTACATCAAAGTGTTTCAGGGAATGAAAAGCAAGTCATTGGCTTGTGTGGAGCGAAGAATGAATGAAGGAACTGCATGTGAACTGAGATGTGGACCACTGGTTTTGCTAATTCCTATAGCGATTGCTCCTAAAATATAGTCTAGTATACATTTTAAGGTTCTTTTCAAATCTGTTCATTTTACCCTTGGAGCAGGAATCCAAAATCATTACCTAGTGATTTAAAATAGATCTTAGGGTCTAACTGGATTAATGTGTTTGTTGAACTCTGAGGGCAGGAAGCTGAGATGGTTCTTCAGTACTTAACAGTTCAAAGACTTCAGTACTTAAATTTTGGCACTCTTTGGATGAAGAGGCAGTGTCACAGGAGTCATAGTTGTGTGACTGTGGGCCAGTTACGTATCCAAGTCTTGGTTTCCTCATCTGTAAAATGTGGACCATAAGAGTTCTGTGAGGAGGATTAAATATAAAGCACTTACTTTGGCTCAGCAAGCTTTCAATGAATATTAAACCATTGATAAAGTTATGATTATCAGGAGGGTTATAAAAAGGTTTGCGTCTCTTTCCCTGTGTTGTATCATGCTACACATCAAGATTTTGAGTGGGTGCTGCTTTACCGGGAATTTATTATTACAAGGCCTGAATACTTCAGCCTCTAAATAGCTTGGTAAGAGGACATGGTTCTGTTCTATTACATACAGTACATAAAACACATGATGGCAGGGTTCCAAAGCAACTGAGGAAAAATGAGACTGACAAAACAAATAGCTTAGTAAGTTATTAGATTTTAGTCTGTTGCTACTGTTTTAGTTTTTGCTTTTTTATTGAAGGTTTTTGTTTTTAGCCATTTCTTTTATTAGTAAAAATATAATACATGGAAACTTGATACCAGGGTGATTTTGGGAAATTAAAAAGAGGTAAACTTTATGTTGTACATTTCCTCATATTAATCAGTAAATGTTGTTATTGCAGAATGTGATGGTTGTTAGCTGTGTTTATCCCTCCTCAGAGTAAGTATAGCTACTTTTCTTTTTTCCTAGTATATTATATTCTGTTCTTTCATTTTTAATATATGCCTTAAAAATATATTACAATTATTTTATATGTAATTAAGCATGGTAACATTTGTAAATACTTAACAAAACTACCAACCAGTTCCCAGAGTAGAATATTACCAATAAACATTACCTAAGTATTTTTCCATTGAAAAGATTTGTATTAAATAGATTCATGATTTACTGCAATCTTACATTGTTGGATTTATGTACTATCTTGATGACATTGCTCTTCATGATGGACTGTTATTTCTGATTGTCATGAGTTAAATAGTAAATTTAGGTAGTTGTGTAGGGCACATTCCTTGGTACCACTGGTAATTTTACTAGGAGTGGATGTCCTGGGATTATGAAAAGTTTAGCACAGTGTCCATGGCTTCCTCTGAATATCAGTAATGTCTCCCCTACTTCCACCAAAAAAATCTATTTATTCACTGCTAAATGTGTTCCCTAAGGATATGAGTGAAGGAAGAGGGATTGTAGGAAAATATTGCCCTCTGTTGAGAAGTATTTGTTTAATGGTTAAAATACCTGATTTCATAGAATGATTATGGTGAATTTGTTTCAGAACTCTTGAAGAATATATTTGTATATTGTTAAATGAGATACTAGGATAATTTCATGGTTATTTCTCTAAGAAGTCTTTTGTTTGATTCTGTGACATTGAAGTCTTACAAAAGATCTTTTAGACCCTTGACTTTTATCAAAGTTAACTGAACTATCCATTAAAAAAAATTTTTCCCTCTCATAGGAAGAACAATTCCAATAGTTTAAATCGAATGAATGGTGTTATGTTTCCTGGAAATTCACCAAGTTACACTGAGAGGTGAGATTATTGATTTTTTATTATTCAAAGAGCTGCAGTTTCTTAATTTTGAATAGGAAACTCAATGTACTTTTTAAAAATTGGGAATTTTATGGGAGGTATAGGATGATATACCAAAAAGAATTAATTTGGTGACCCTTGGTTCTGAAAGTATTTCTGTGATGTGTGCATATAAACCTTGGGAGGGATGACTTTTTTACAAAAATTGGGAAAATGATGTTCATTTCTCTTACCATAGGTCTAATATAAATGGGCCTGGAACACCCAGGCCACTTAATCGACCAAAAATTCCTTTGTCAGTTCCCATGACAACAAATGGCTTGCCTGAGAGCACAGACAGCAAAGAGTCAAAGCAAAATGAGGACAAAAATCACAGGTTTGTATGTGATTTATTTTTGAAAACAAATGTTTTCCCAAAAAAGTGACATTTATGGATGATTTTTTTATTAAAAAAAATAAAATTTATTTATTATTTACTGTTGTTTTGAGAAGGAGAAAATATTTTAATGCACTTAAAAAGGGCATTAGCATATGCTGATGATGGGCAGAGAAAAGACTTAATTGCTTGTTTGGGAAGATTCTATTTATAATAGGGTGTTAAGAAAATGATCATGATACATTTTTTTCTTTTAGAAAATTACTTGGAGAAGATACTTGTAAATGAGTTCAAATTCTGTGAATCATTTCTCTTCGTAGATCATAAAAGGAAGTCTTTTTATTGATATCCCATCTCAAGTTTTCTTATCACATTAAGGGAAAGGAGTGAGAGGAATTAAGAGTATGTCTCAGTGGGGAACTTGTAGTTTTATTGTAAGAGGACATTTAACTCACTGAAGAATTGAACACAAAGGTCATGTAATTCATTGAGTAGTCCTAGTGGGAAATGTTTAACAGTTTAGGTGTCCTTGGAATTATTCTCTTGTTTTTCTTTGCCCAGATGTTACAATTTAACTTGCACAGTGAAAGTTACATATTATTAGATCTTAAAAATAGAATGTAAAGGATGAAGAAACAGTTTTATTAATGACACTTTTAAAAATATTTACAGTGACTCTTCAACATCTGAATCAGAAGTTTCCTCGGTGAGCCCTATAAAAAATAAACATCCAGACGAAGATACTGTGGAGGCAGAAGGGCATGAGGTAAAAAGACTCAGGTTCGACAAAGAAAGTGAAGTCAGAGAGATGGCCAGTCAAACATCTTCCAGTGAAATTTCTTCAGTTATGGTAGAAGAAACAGAATCTCCATCTTCATCTCAGAATAAAGACAAAGAAAGTAGTTGTACCAGGCAGCACTGTACAGAAGAGGAGGAAGAAGAGGATGAGGAGGAAGAAGAAGGTATTTAGAGACCATCTGTAAAAGGGTGGAGTAAGGAGATCCTCAAATTCTTGTACTTCATTTTTGCCTGAAAGAATTTAACATAATGGAACTCCTTATAATGCTGATGTTGGGTTTTTTCTCCCACCTGTATGTAGTTGCTGCTGAGTTTCAGGGGATATGATTTGAACTGTAGAATATCAGAATTCATGAAACTTAACTGTGGAGGTATTTTGAAAATCAAATTTAACTACAACAACATTTGCTTATTTTTAGAGTCTTTTATGACATCAAGAGAAATGATCGCAGAAAGAAAAAATCAAGAAAAAGAATCTGATGATGCCTTAACTGTGAATGAAGAGACTTCTGAGGAAAATAATCAAATGGAAGAATCTGATCTGACTCAAGTTGAGAGAGGTTTACATTCTGAAGGTAGTGAAAATACAGGCCCTGTAAGTAGTGGTTCTGATTGCCATGAAACCGAAGAATTAGTAGGATCCAATTCCAGTAAAACTGGAGAGATTCTTTCAGAGTCATCCATGGAAAATGACGAAGCCACAGAAGTCACAGATGAACCAATGGAACAAGACTAACTATTTAGAAATATTTAGATGCAGTATTTTACATACAGTTCTGGTTTTACACTGTATAAAACGTTTATGTAACAAAGTGGACCTTTAGTTTTACAAGAGAAGCAGGTTGTAAAATAAAATACTTTATGGGGTAAATCCTAAAAGAGTTATTCATGTGAGAACTGTGAATATCAGCTCCTCTGGGTCCTGCTTACCGCTGACTTTTTTTTGGTCTGGTCAAATCAGTGGTTTGTGTATAGATTTTTTTTTTTTTTTTTAGGGTTAAAAATTTTAAACTGGAAAATAATTATAATTTTGAAAACTTTTTTGGAGATTATCACACTTAGTTTATTACATATGCAAGAAAGCTTTTGTCTTGTCTCTTTCTGACAGCTCTAGTAGTTTTCATATTTTGGTCATAGTTTGAGCATTTTAACATGTGAACTCTATAGGGTTTCATGCTGGTTTCCAGATTTTATTGTTTGACTATGTACAATGGAACTTTAAGTCATATATACATATATATATTATTCTAAGGGGGAAATGTTATATTTTTCTGTTTCTATAAGAGATGAATACAGTGGATACTTTTTCTATTGGTAATGATTGAGTTCACCTCTTTCAGAAGACATTTTCTTTCTCTTCTGAGTAATTCAGATAAAATCTGGCCCCTGTGAAACCCTGGAAATCTTACGTCTGTTGAAATACCAGGTTAAACACATTCCAAGAGATCTGTTCAAACTAAATTCTTTTGTATACTTCTGAGGTGCCTGAGAAAAAGACTACATTATTTATGAGAAAATGTGCTTTATCTTGGAAATTGTGTTCAAACATTTAGCTTACTATTTTGTAGAATGAATGCTTATAAAGCTGACATGAGACCATCTCAGAAGAACCAGGCTGGTTCCTTTACTTTTTGCTTGCTTTTCTGAACCTTGTGAATATTACACATTTCTTTCTAAATTATTCTAGAGTATACAAATGTCAATGGTATGAAACACCACTGTACTGGAAAAATTAATATATTACTTTAGTAATGTACCAGAGCTAAATGACTGAAGCTTTAGGGGTGCATAGAAGCCACCGTAATTTGTATGACATTTTGAAGTGAATTAAATATTTTTGAACATGCTTCTTCGACAGCCAGTGTTATATTTTTCAGATCAACACAAAGCACAATGGTTACTCTAAACTCAATATTTTCAAATTCACATATTTAAAAGTCATGCGCAAGCTGCAACTTCCCTGTCTAAATTACTGGCTGCTAAATTTATACCTGTTTCTTCAGCTGTACCTTTTGATATTTAGAATTTTTAAATTTCTGTAAAGTAGATTTTGTAGAATGTAATGTGTTCACTGCCTTTGTGAAGCGGTATATAATTGTATAATTTCTGTGTGTAAACTGAATGCTTGGGCTTTCAATACAGTATTCATATAAAGCAATAAATATTAATGTTATGAAATACTCGAGTACATTTTTATCAAAATATACAAGAATCCCTTTTTTAATTTCAGATACCTGAAGTATACAGATGAACTGATAAAACCGATGCAAACATTTTCTCACACTGTATCATACGCTCTGGGGTGACTTGGGCAGCCACCACAAGTTTTGCATTTTGACTACTTCAATTGCTATGACTAAAACTACCAAAATGAGCTGGCTCCGTTTATGTCTGTCGGGTATTATACTACTGACTGACTTGATTGTCAGGTTCACAGCAGCTAGATGATATATTTGTGAAATAGGTCTCATAGTTGGAATAAAAACTGAGTATTGATTTATTTACTGTATCCAAGAGAGAAGAAAAATCACACATTGTAAATTTTTTTAAGAACTTTGCAAAAAATGTTAAAGCAAATTTTAAATGTGACATTCATTTGTAGTGACCTATTCTTTATTTTGTTAAGGGATATTTTGCCAATGAAAATAGATTTTAAACATTTTAAGTTTAGAAATTTTGAAATTTTCTTTAGAATATTTATGAAATCATTGTCAATAAACCTATTCTTTAAGATCCTGTGACCTTTTGATATTTTTTATTTTAATTGTGCCATGGACCACTTGTAAACTGAATTACTTTTGTTGGATATAAGTTGAAGATTTAGCATCATGACTTTGAGGTCTGTGGTTTTATTTGTATACTTGCAGTTGCTATTTTTGCAAGGGCAAATGTATTTCTTTATTAAATAAAGTATAATAATGGTGAATGTACCAAAATGCCATCACTCAACTCTATGAGAGATCTGCATTTTAATCTATAGTGTAATAGTTTTAATATTTATTAGATATTCTTATGTTGATCATAGATCATACTTGTTGCTGTTTATACAGATAATTGTAGAATGCTCATGGAATATTTTCTTTAGGATAGATGGGATACTTCTGTAGTAAAACTGGGAAACCTTGTTCAGCTGGTTACTGATGTCTGGTGGGAAGTAAACTTCCTCATGTATGCATAGATGCACTTACAGAGACTTTGCTTCATGAAAATCTCAGTTCTGATAGTAACGGATTCAGATGTGTACTTTTAAAAGGCTAATTTTAGGAACATTTTCTTAACACACATCAGCAAAGTCATAAAAGATCTAAATGAAGAAATAAGACCTCTGATTAAAAATATTATTTTCTGTTTGTCTTGAGCAGATTGTTTACCTGTTAGACTCTAGACTCTGAACCCAGCATGTAAAAGAATTTGAAATGCTAATGAGAGTGAGAATATATATGTAATATGTTTTTAGCACTTTTCCTTTTAAAAAAGTAAAAGCACTCTAGAACATTTTTAAAAATAAATCTTTGGTTCTGAAAATATTGGTGAACAGAAATGAGCAGTGGGAAGTGTCCTATTTTAAGTGTTGATTATTAGATAAATTTAATCCACTTAGGGTTTATTGTAACTAGGCCTTTGAAAAGTGTGGGTGGAGGATTAGAATTGCCTATCGGAGCTATAAAAACCCTCTGGCTTGAAAAGGCATCCCAGAAATTCTGGGTAAGAAGGTGTGGCCTGTTAAAACATGGAGGTTCAGAGTATTTTGTTTTGCTGGTGTAGATAGGCATGTACTTATGCATTTTTGCATTTGTAAAATCAGCAATTTTTCAGATAATGTAATATACTAGTTTACTTATAAAGGTACTTGGGGCAGAATCTAAAGCTATGATGTTTGATTTTGAGAAATGTAACTTGTGGTAAGGACAGAAATGCAACTTGTAGAACCAAAGGAAATAAAAATTCTGGATAGTGTTTCAAAATGTCTTCTGAACAGGAGTTTCTTAAATACATTGGTTTTGATCAAATGAAGCTCAGTTCTCTCTTGAGATTTGTGCTAATCATAAGATGATTGAATGCAAAAACACCTTGTAATTTCATATGGACTTATTATAATTAGGTTTATTGGATTATTGGCCTAATAAGAATGCTAGTATGTATTGGTTAGAATATATCTAATATTTCACATTTTAAAAATAATTAGTATACTTTCTTCAGAATTTTCTTTTATTTCAACTTGGAGCCTAGATTACTTTGCCAAATAAATGTATTATTTTCATAATGCAATAAAATATAAATTAGAAGAATTAATCTATGTGTGGAGTTACTTTATTTGCCATAATTGTGTGAAATTAATAAAAATACATTCTCAGTTCTGAAAATACTGATGAACAGAAATGAGCAGTGGGAAATGGCCTATTTTGAATGTTGATTATTAGATTTAATCTGTGGTTTATTAAATACCTTTGAAAAGTGTGAATGGAGCATTAGAATTGCCTATCAGGGCTATAAAACCCTCTGGCTTGAAAAGGGATCCCGGAAATTCTGGGTAAGGAGGAGTGGCCTGTTAAAGCATGGAGCTTCAGAGTATTTTGTTCTGCCGGTGTAGGTGTGTTTTGCCCCACCCCCTGCCCTGTCTTCTCTTACCTTAGGTGGTTTTCAGGTTCCACAAGCATTTCTTGATCCATAGGGAGAAGAGCGTAATGCATGACTTCATTACAGCTCTTGTTGCTTAAGTGATAACGGTATTTCTGCAGAGATGGTTCATCTGAGCAACTCAAACCTGGTATCTAAAAAAACCCAGATTTAACATGCAGAAATTTATCTTGGTGTAATTTGGTGCTAGTTGGCATGTGCAGATGTACATTTTTATTAGAATAATTTTAGAAGTGTCAGTTTTAGACATCTACTTAGTGTGAAAAGTGAAAGTGAAGTCACTCAGTCATGTCTGACTCTTTGCGACCCCATGGACTGTAGCCTACCAGGCTCCTCTGTCCATGGGATTTTCCAGGCAAGAGTACCGGAGTGGGTTGCTATTTCCTTCTCCAGGGGATCTTCCTTACCCAGGGATTGAACCCAGGTCTTCTGCCTTGCAGGCAGATGCTTTACTGTCTGAGCCACAAGTCACCCTAAGGGGAAAAGACAGATTCCATTTTCAGTTCTGAGTTCTCATTTCTTCATACTTCGTACTGCACAGTAGGTGATAGGAAATAATGACATCTGTGGCTCTGAATTCAGAACATAGTACAAATCTGGATGTTTCTGAGTTTAAATATTGAATTGCAGTTTATCCATATTTAATCTCTCACTTCTGCCAACATTATTATTTGGGCTTCCCTGGTAGCTCAGCTGGTAAAGAGACCCCCTACAATGCAGGAGACCACAGTTCAATTCCTGGGTCGAGAAGATCTGCTGGAGAAGGAATAGGCTACTCACTCCAGTATTAAACATAGGTAGTACAGAGTTTTGGGGTTACTGATAGGAAAACTTAATCTTCTACTGACTAGGAATAAGATGCATGATCTCTGGCCCACCTGCCCATTTAGAACGAAGAGTGCACTACCGTCATATTTTGACAGTGTTAGAGCAGCAGACCTATAGAAAGTCACCACCACACCACACCCTCGCCTGGTAGGGGACAGGTGTTTATTCAAGTGGCAAGTTGGGTCATTAGCAAAGTCCTGCTTTAATCTGTGATGGGGCTTGACATTTGGTCAAGAACGCGTTGCTTCAAGAAATCTTCACTGTTGAGTAGTTTTGCAAGTCTTAACTGTGCCTGTGTTTGCTGAGACTTTGAGGGCTAAATACATGGTCATTATTTAGCTGTCTTCATTTTGAGTCATTGTTTTTCTCTCCATTGCTTGTGATGCTACAGAACGGGAAGGCAAGCTTAATTGATGGTGACTAAATTCCCATATACATTCAAGGATGTATGCGATCTCCCACTTTGAATCTAGGCACCTGAAATTTTTAGGTGGCAACTTGTATGAATTGCTGTGTATGGGGAGAGCTAAAAGAGTAGACCCGGTCCATTCAGTTGTGTTTGGAGAACAATAGCTGCCAGTGTTTAGCAAAGGGCGGCTTGTGACTTGAAGAGATGCACAGGACAGACAGTGCAGTTGTGGCAGTCTGGGAAGTCCTCTCGGTTTAGGTGGGGTTTGGTTTGGCCTTGAGGGGTGAGCAGCACAACCAAGGAGGCAGCATGGTATAAATGGTCAGAGTATAGACGTGTGGGCAAAGTCACAGCGTTGCGTCCCCTCCTGAGGTTCCTTGGGTAAATTACAATTTTCTCATTTATACAGTGGGGAAAATAACTATCTTCCTGGGAGGGTTATTGGGAGCATTCAAGGTAATTATGGTTTTAAAGCTAGACCTAGTTCAGGACCTGAAGTTTCTTTTAAAGAGGAGACTCATGTATGGGGAGACAGGTATTGTCCCTGGGGAATACAACTTTGCTGGAATCCAAGTTTGAATCCTGGTCAATACCTGGTAATAGTAAGCTTCAACTGAGCACTGACTTTATGGTCTGTGTGTCTGTAGCTGTGTCGTACCTTGTCTCAACCTTCCCAACAACCCTATGAGGTGCTTAGTATCCCCATTTTACAGATGAGCTGTTTGAGTTAACGGCAACTGACCCTGGAGCCCTTTGAAGATGGATGGTGAGTCCAAAGCCCAATGATGGTTATCAATTATGCTTAGGCGATGCCTAGTCTTGGGAGACCTGTAGACTTAGGGTGAGGGCAACAGAGAGGATGCCATTCCAGATATCTGAAGATTTGCAGAGACACTCGGATTTGCCCACGAACCCGAACAGACTCAAGGCTTCATTAGTCACAAACCCAAGCTCTTGGTTTCACACTGCATGAACTTCACCATCTAACTTCATGTTTTTTTCTATTATCACCCATGTTTTTCCAGCTAGACATTCTGAGTACATGATCAGTGGTGGTTTTTTAATGCATTTTTAAAGTTAGCACGCACACAGCTGGCAAAAATTCAAATAGAACAGTATATATCAGACAGTTACTGTCCTACTTCCATTGCTTCCAGATCCCTCCGTTATATTCTCCACCTGAACCGGAAGGGAAATGCCCAGTACCATCCAGGTTAGGACTGGAGAGCAAAGATCTGGGGTCAATTCCCTGGGTTTCAGTCCCAGCTCTGCCTCTGCTGGCTGTGTGACCTCTGTGCGACTGGAAAATAAGGTCCCAACTTGACAAGGCTGTAATGAGGATTAACCACTAGAAAAGAGCTTTACATGTAGTAATAAGCACTGCATGTATATTCCCTGGTGGCTGTGAGTTCAAAAACAGTATTATACAGAAATCTATCTTTCCAAAGTTCACCTAATTCCACTGCAAGCACAGTGTTGGTCTCTTCCTATTCCCCGGCTTCCCTTTCCATAGTGGCTCTACGTAACATACAATGGGATATCCGTGGCCTTTTTTTTCCTTCCCTGTTTAATACATTTGTGTGGTAATTCTTCTATATCAGTGCCTGGAAAGCCACCCCAGTCATTTTAACAGGGATGTAATATTTCTGTGGTAGATGAACCACAGTTTATTTAACCAGGTGGCCTCATGTGACCTTTGCCTTGTGGCCAGTTTGCTTAGTGTGAGCAGTTTGGGACATTAAAAAATCAGCCCTTCCAACCCCTTCTCTGGAAAACAACAAAAGGTAACCAAGCTATTTGGGTCTCAATAATCCTTAAAGAATTATTATGTGTAAAACAGACATCCTTGCCCCTGGTGATGTGGTAGAAGGAAGAATGGGGAATTATCTGTCAGGCAAACCATACTTCAAGCCATCTAAATTGTGTTGAAAGAAAATAAACCGCCCGTGGAAGCATGGGACAAGCTTAGTGATATTCTTGCACAGAGCTTGCGTCAGTCACAACAGCCTCCTGGCGAATTTTGCTGGTTGTTTGCCCTGCGGGGGCTTGTGATAGTCCTGCAATGCAACAAAACACAGCTTCACTTCTTTGTAACTATATAATATTTTCTTTCTTAGACTCTGCAAAGTCTTGATTGTTGTTTGGCAAGAATTTTCTTAGTTGGGGGACATGAAAACTTTTGATCTGATGGAGGACCACAGCAAAACCCTTTTAAAGACATTTTCATTAGGGATTAATTTCAACACACATCGTGCACAAGCAATGCACATTGCTCGATTGGAATATGAAGAAGGACAGCCACTTTGCACATGCTCTCACTGTGGCCACTGCTATAGCGTCCCTCGTTGGCCCGCGGCATTTGAGATGCACCCAGACTTGGGAGAATTTAAAAGCAGCATGGTGGAATCCAATATCTCTAAAAGAGCCAGCAGTCAGTCCAGGCACTGACTTGCTCCTTTGTTCATCCAAACATATTAAAAGGGTACTTATGCACCTGCAGTTCAGGAGACCCCAGTTCGATTGCTGAGTCGGGAAGATCCGTTGGAGAAGGGATAGGCTACCCACTCCAGTATTCCTGGGCTTCCCTTGTGGCTCAGCTGGTAAAGAATCCACCTGCAATGCGGGAAACTTGGGTTCTATCCCTGAGTTGGGAAGATTCCCTGGAGAAGGGAAAGGCTGCCCACTCCAGTGTTCTGGCCTGGAGAATTTCATGGACTGTATAGTCCATGGGGTTGGAAAGAGTTGGACACAGCTGAGCGACTTTCACTTTATGAACCTAGGCCTGGGGAACAGCAAATAATGAAGATAAGCAAGATAAGTAGAAACATATGTAAGACAGTGATCAGCGCTAAGGACTTAGGTAAAGCAGGGGAGGAGGATGGGGAGATGGGGGTAGGCAGCAGTAATTCTATCATGTTGGGGTGTCTCTGAAATGACATTTTGTGTTGAGTGTGGCGGTCATGCCACACAGAGGGGCTCTGCTCCCTAAAGGGCAGCCACTGTCCATCTCTGAGAATTCAGTGAGATCTCTCGGATTCTTTGTTCTTTCTCATACTCGTGCCCTTACAATTAATAACCAGGTTTGTCTTCTCAATAATGGGATTTAATTGTTTTCCATTTGCATCAAAGAAGCTATTCAGAGATTCCTTTTTGAATATGTGAAAATAGATAAAATATGACCATGCATCACTTTCTTCACTTACCTCCCCATCTCTCACCCTCACTCACATATTAATATGAGACTGGGGCATTGCCCAAAGTTTTTAAAAATTAGCAAGTGCGGAGTACCCTGGTAGTCCAGTGGTTAGAACTTGGTGCTTTCACAGCTTTGGCCTGGGTTCAATCCCTGGTTGGTGAACTAGATCCTGCAAGTTGCAGAGCATTGCCAAAATAAAAAAATAATAAACAAGTGGAAATGTTTTTTAAATTAGATTTTTTAAATAGTTAAATTGTCAAGATGACATAAAACTCTCTTCCACCCTTGTCTCCCTCTCCCTTTCCCCTAACTCTCTATAAGTAACCATTCTTTATTCATATTTTGTTTCTTTTTTGTTTCCTGATGCAAATACAAGCATGTGTGCACTCAATTGTTCAGTCATGTCTTATTCTTTGCGGCCCCATGGACTCTAGCCCGCCAGGCTCCTCTGTCCATGGGATTTCCCAGGCAAGAATACTAGAGTGGGTTGCCACTTCCTACTCTAGGGAATCTTTCCGATCCCGGAATCAAATCCAGGTCTCCTGAGTTTCTTCTGTCTCCTGCACTGGCAGGCGGATTCTTTACCACTAGCGCCACCTGGAAGCCCCAAATACAAACGTGTGTGTGTGTGTGTGTGTGTGTGTGTGTGTGTGTGTGTGTGTATTATGCCCTGTCCTTCCCAAAGCTGTCATGCTAAATACAGTTGTGCTCCTTGCTTTTTTCACATTATAGATTCCGGTGCTCACCCCATACCTGACATAGAAACCGTCCTCATTCTTTCTACCGTATCCCATAGAGCAGGTGACGGACGCTTGTTTCCAGTCTTTGCTGCTACATTAATGTCTCTGTGAATAACCTTGCTAATATGTCAGCTGATTTACACACAGCAGTGTCTGCTGGGTGGAATCCCAGAAGTGGGATCTTGAGACAAAAGGTAACTCTGAGGCCCTCTGGTAGTTCTCCTGCACGGGAGTGATGCCATTCACCCTCTTACCAACTTCGAGGTCCGGCGCCTGCTCCCACAGCCCCGTCACCGACCCTGTGGGGCTCTCCCTTGGTTAAGGGCTGTCGGTATCTTCCTCCTGCACCCACTTGCCCATGTTACTGGTGGGTTGTTGCTCTTTTTCCTTATAATTTCCAAGAACTGTTTGTATATTATGAAAATTAACTCTTCCTTTTTGATACGACTTGCAATCAATTTCCCCCCCCAAGTTGGTCTTTTTCCTTTGGTCTTTGCCTGGAAAAAAGAAAAATCATAAGGCAAACATTATGTAGCTGGATTTATGAGTATTTTCATCTTTTTTGGATTTAAATTATTTTAAAATTTATTTTAAGAAAATCTTTCCCCATTTAAAGTTACATGGTTCCATTTCTTGAATGGAATGTTTGGTCCACCTGGAGTTTACCCTGATGTGTAGTGGGGTCTTTAAGATCCTACATCATTTATTAAAAAGCCCATCTTTATCACCCTGGTTTGATAGGCTGCCTTTATCACATCATAAATTTTGGAGGTGCGTTTGGGTGTATTTCCGGATTTTCTCTTTGTCCTGCTGCTCTGTTCGTTCATGGGCCAGTACCTCATCGGCTTCATTGCTGCTGTCTATAGTGTCATTTATTCACTTTCTAGCACAGCTGGCTCCTCCTCACTGCTCTTCTTTTTCTGTATTTTTCCCAAACCTAAACTTGCTTGCTTGTTTTTTCTTGTGAACTTAGCTTTTTTCTAGCTTTATTGAGGTATCATTGATATATAACTGTGCACATTTAAGGTGTACAGTGTGTGGATTTGATACATTTACATATTACAAAATGATTACCATTAGCCAATACCTCATTACCATGTCTTTTTTGTGGGAAGAACATTCAAGATCTACTCTCTTGTTTATGATTTCCTTTACTATGCAGAGGGCTTCCCTGAGGGCTCAGTTGGTAAAGCATCTGCCTGCCATGTGGGAGACCTGGGTTCGATCCCTGGGTTGGGAAGATCCCCTGGAGAAGGGACCAGCACCCCTCTTCCAGTATTCTGGCCTGGAGAATTCCATGGACTGTGTAGTCAATGGGGTCACAAAGAGTCGGACACGACTGAGCGACTTCCACTTTGCTGTACAGAAACTTTAAAGTTTAATTAGGTTCCATTTGCACGTTTAAAAAATTTTTCATTTTTCTAGGAGATGAGTCAGAAAAGATCTTACTGCAATTTATGTATTTTTTTTACCAGAATATATTTATTATTCTTTATAAAAACAAACAACAAAAACAACCCCTCCAAATCCACTTCTTTCCAAAAAGCTCAACCCAGTTGCACCCAACCCAGTGCAAACCAAATCACAATAAAAAATCAACCTGAGTACAGATTTGAAACAAACATTAGAGTATAATAGCATGATGGAATATTGTGGGATTATTGAAAATTATAATCATGAAAAATATGTTAAACATGTAAAACTGTGTAAGTGAAAACAATAGAAAAATAAAATAGTATATACATTTTATTTATTACTTTATAAAGTACTGTAATTTATGTTAAAGAGTTTTTTCCTATATTTTCCTGTAAGGGTTTTCTAGTGTCCAGTCTTACATTAGGTCTTTAATTCATTTTGAGTCTATTTCTGTGTTTGATGTTAGGGACTGTTCTAATTTCATTCTTTCACAAGGAGCTATCTGGTTTTCCCAGCACTGCTCATTGAAGAGACTGTCTTTTCTCCATTGTATGTTCTTGTCCCCTTTGTCATAGATTAATTCACCATAAGTGCATTAATGTGGGTTTATCTCTGGGGTTCACTTTGTTGTACAGCAGAAACTAACACAATATTGTAAAGCCATCATACTCCAATTAAAAGTAAAATCTGTTCACTTAACTTTCCATAATGTAATGCAATATTATTAGTATTAGCTATATCATATGAATTTTAGAATCAGCTTGTACAATTCCAGAAAAACAATCTGTTGGTACTTTAATTTGATCATAATACATCTTAAAAATTTTTATTTTATTCTAGCATAGCTGATTTATAATGTGCTAATTTCTACTGTACAGCAAAGTGATTCAGTTCTATACATACATATGTGTGTATATATATATATATATATATATATATGTATATATATATACAGACACACACACAATAGGCTTCCCTGGTTGCTCAGCTGGTAAAGAATCTGCCTGCAATGTGGGAGACCTGGGTTCAGTCCCTGGGTTGGGAAGATCCCCTGGAGAAGGAAATGGCTATCCACTCTGGTATTCTGGCCTGGAGAATGCCATGGACTGTATACTCCATGGGGTCACAAATAATTGGACACGACTGAGCGACTTGCACAGTACTTCATATATATATATATATATATATATATATATATATATATATACACACACGTATACATATATTCTTTTTCATATTCTTTTCCATTATGGTTTATCACAGGATATTGAATAGAGTTCCCTGTTGTTTATCAATCATAATGCTTTGTAAAATTAACTATAGAAGAATGGGCATCTTTATGATGTTGAATCTTTCTAAACAAGTACATGGTACCTTTCTGTTCAAGTTTACTTCTGTGACTTCAAAAAATCGTTTAATTTCCCTATGTAGGTTTTGCATGTTTTTCTTGCTAAGTTTGCTCCTGAATGCATTATCTGTTTTATTTCTCTAGCTCAAGAGTGGACAACCTGCCTACTGCATATTTTTGTATGGGGTTGTAAGGAAAAAAAAAGTTTTTACATGTTAAATGGTTGGGAAAAAATTTGAAAGAAAAATAAAATTTGTGATGCATGAAATTCAATAAAGGGCCATAAAAACACACTTAGTGGGGTCTTCCCTGGGTGGTCTCGTGGCTTAGACCCCACACTCCCAGCGCAGGGGGCCTGGGTTGAACCCCTGGTCAGAGAACTAGATTGTATATGCTGCAACTAAGAGGTGCAGAGTCTTCTTTGGGGAAAGGAGAGAAAGAGTGAAACTACATCTTCACAGAAGAGAAATGACAGCACCTCCCGCTGGAGCTCTCGTCCCAACACGTTGTCATCGGCAGTTGTGGTACCAGCATTGGTCGAGCCACTGAGGTGGCATCAGACCCCTCGAGTCTAGGGCCCCCACGCTGGGAGGACCAGCTCTGTGTGCCCACTTAGTCAAGACTTGGCCCAGCCTGCTCTCCCCTTCTTGAAGGCCTTTGCATTTTGATGACTGGTGGCTGGTCGCTCATGTATCCTTTTCTCATTCAGAAGTTGGAACTACAGGTCCAGACTGGTTTCTTTCTTTCTCTCTCTCTTTTTTTAAGTATAAGAAATTCATTTTTTCTTATACTCATGGTGGAGAGTTCTGACAAACAAACAGGACTCCTTGTGGAGAGTTCTGACAAAACATGGCCCACTGGAGAAGGGAATGTCAAAAACCACTTCAGCATTCTTGCCTTGAGAACCCCATGAACAGTATGAAAAGGAAAAAAGATAGGACACTGAAAGATGAACTCCCCAGGTCAGTAGGTGCCCAATATGCTACTGGAGATCAGTGGAGAAATAACTCCAGAAAGAATGAAGAGACGGCGCCAAAGCGAAAACAACATCCAGATGTGGATATGACTGGTGATAGAAGCAAGGTCCGATGCTGTAAAGAACAGTATTGCAAAGGAACCTGGAATGTTAGGTCTATGAGTCAAGGTAAATTGGAAGTGGTCAAACAGGAGATGGCAAGAGTGAACACTGACATTTTAGGAATCAGTGAACTAAAATGGACTGCAACGGGCAAATTTAATTCAGATGACCATTATATCAACTACTGTGAGCAAGAATCCCTTGGAAGAAATGGAGTAGCCATCACAGTCAACAAAAGAGTCTGAAATGCAGTACTTGGGTGCAATCTCAAAAATGACAGAGTGATTTCTATTCATTTCCAAGGGAAACCATTCATTCACAGTAATCCAAGTTATGCCCCAACCAGTAATGCTGAAGAAGCTGAAGTTGAATGGTTTTATGAAGACCTACAAGACCTTCTAGAACTAACAACAAAAAAGATATCTTTTTCATCATAGGGGATTGGAATGTAAAAGTAGGAAGTCAAGAGATACCTGGAGTAACAGGCAAATTTGGCCTTAGAGAAGAAAATGAAGCACAAAAGATAACAAGAGTTTTGCCAAGAGAACACGCTGGTCATAACAAACACTCTCTTCCAACAACACAAGAGAAGACTCTACACGTGGACATCACCAGATGGTCAACACCGAAATCAGATTGATTGTATTCTTTGCAGCCAAAGATGGAGAAGCTCTATACAGTCAGCAAAAACAAGACTGGGAGCTGACTGTGGCTCAGATCATGAACTCCTTATTGCCAAATTCATACTTATATTGAAGAAAGTAGGGAAAACCACTAGACCATTCAGGAATGACCTAAATCAAATCCCTTATGATTATCCAGTGGAAGTGACAAATAGATTCAAGGGATTAGATCTGATAGACACAGTGCCTGAAGAACTATGGACAGAGGTTCGTGACATTGTACAGGAGGCAGTGATTAAGACCATCTCCAAGAAAAAGAAATGCAAAAAGGCAAAATGGTTGTCTGAGGAGGCCTTCCAAATACCTGAGAAAAGAAGAGAATCTCAAGGCAAAGGAGAAAAGGAAAGATAAACCCATTTGAGGGGCTTCCCTCATAGCTTACTTGGTAAATCATCTGCCTGCAATGGAGGAGACCTGGGTTCGATTCCTGGGTTGGGAAGATCCCCTGGAGAAGGGAATGGCAACCCACTCCAGTATTCTCACCTGGAGAATCCCAAGGACAGAGGAGCCTGACAAGCTACAGTCCATGGGATTGTAAGACGACTTAGCGACTAAACCATTACCACCACCATACCCATTTGAATACAGAGTTCCAAAGAATAGCAAGGAGAGATAAGAAAGCCTTCCTCAGGGATCAATGCAAAGAAATAGAAGAAGACAATAGACCGGGAAAGACTAGAGAGCTCTTCAAGAAAATTAGAGATACAAGGGAACATGTCATGCAAAGATGGGCACAATAAAGGACAGAAACAGTATGGACCTAATAGAAGTAGAAGATATTAAGAAGAGGTGGCAAGAATACACAGAAGAACTATTACAAAAAAGATCTTCATGACCCAGATAACCACGATGGTGTGATCACTGACCTAGAGCCAGACATCCTGGAATGCGAAGTCAAGTGGGCCTTAGGAAGCATCACTATGAACAAAGCTGGTGGAGGTGATGGAATTCCAGTTGAGCTATTTCAAATCCTAAAAGATGATGCTGTAAAAAAGGTCAGTTTTCATTCCAATCCCAAAGAAAGGCAGTGCCAAAGAATGTTCAAACTACCACACAATTGCATTCATCTCACATGCTAGCAATGTAATTCTCAAAATTCTCTAAGCCACACTTGAAAGTATGTGAACAGTGAACATCAAGATGTCCTAGCTGGATTTAGAAAAGGCAGAGGAACCAGAGATCAAACTGCTAACATCCACTGGATCATAGAAAAAGCAAGAGAGTTCCAGAAAAACATCTACTTCTGCTTTATTGACTACACCAAAGCCTTTGACTGTGGATCACAACAAATTGTGGAAAATTCTTAAAGAGATGGGAATACCAGACCACCTGATCTGCCTCCTGAGAAATCTGTATGCAGGTCAAGAAGCAACAGTTGCAACCGGACATGGAACAACAGACTGGTTCAAACTGGGAAAGAAGTAAGTCAAGGCTGTATATTGTCACCCTGCTTACTTAACTTATATGCAGAGTTTATCATCCAAAACGCCAAGCTGGAGGAAGCACAAGCTGGAATCAAGATTGCCGGGAGAAATATCAATAACCTCAGATACGCAGATGATACCACTCTTATGGCAGAAAGGGAAGAAGAACTAAAGAGTCTCTTGATGAAAGTGAAAGAGGAGAGTGAAAAAGTTGGCTTAAACCTCAATATTTAGAAAATGAATATCATGGCATCTGGTCCCATCACTTCATGGCAAATAGATGGGGAAACAATGGAAACACTGAGAGACTTTATTTTTGGGGGGCTCCAAAATCACTGCAGATGGTGACTGCAGCCAAGAAATTAAAAGACACTTACTCCTTGGAAGAAAAGCCATGACCAAGCTAGACGACACATTAAAAAGCAGAGACATTACTTGGCTGACAAAGGTCCGTCTAGTCAAAGTTATGGTTTTTCCAGTAGTCATGTGAGAGTTGGACTATAAAGAAAGCTGAGCGCTGAAGAATTGATGCCTTTGAACTGTGGTATTGGAGAAGACTCTTGAGAGTCCGTTGGACTGCCAGGAGATCAAACCAGTCAATCCTCAAGGAAATCAGTCCTGAATATTCATTAGAAGGACTGATGCTGAAGCTGAAACTCTAAGACTTTGGTCACCTGATGTGAAGAGCTGACTCATTGGAAAAGACCCTGATGCTGGGAAAGATTGAGGCTAGGAGGAGAAGGGGATGACAGAGGATGAGATGGCTGGATGGCATCATCGACTCTATGGACATGGGTTTGGGTAAACTCCGGGAGTTGGTGATGGTCATGGAAGCCTTGCGTGTTTGCTGTCCATGGGGTTGCAAAGAGTCGGATACAACTGAGCTGAACTGGTAGGAAATTCATATTTAATATATTTTTAAATATTTTATTTATTTTTGGCTGTGCTGGGTCTTTGTTGCTGTGAGGGTTTTCTCTAGTCGCGGTATGAAGGTTTCTCATTGCAGTGGCCTCTCTTACTGCAGAGTGCAGGGCATCGGGCATGAGGGCTCCAGTAGTTGGGGACGTGGGCTTGGTAGTTCCAGCCCCGTGTTGAGAGCACAGGCTCAGTAGTTGTGGCGCACCAGTTTAGTTGCTCCACAGCATGTGGGATCTTTCTGGACCAGGGATCGAATTTTGTGTCTCCTGTATTGGCAGGAATATTCTTTACCACTGAGTCACCGGGGAAGCCCCTGATCTCTAATAATGGCATATTCCTCTGGAACAGAAACAGACGTGTTTGGCCCAGTAATGTCCATCTCCCTTCGTTGCTATTGTTTAGTCGCTAAGTCATGTCTGACTCCTTTGCAACCCCATGGACTACAGCCCACCAGGCTCCTCTATGCATGAGATTCTCCAGGCAAGAATACTGCAATGGGTTGCCATGCCCTCCTCCAGGAGATCTTCCTGACACAGGGATCAAACCCACATCTTCTGCATGGCAGATGGATTCTTTACCACTGAGCCACGAGGGAAGCCCTACATCTTCATTTACAACAGCTCATAAAAGTTTGTAACCAGACTAAATTCCTCTAGGATTTATTTCATGGTCATGAGGATGAACAAATCTGGAAAAAAAGAAAGTCTTTTTCTGTGTAGTGACTAAGAAACCATAGACTCCTCAGTGTTATGGCTTACAGGTCACCCTGCAGACAAGGAGGGTAGCCCTTCCTCACACCATCTCCTGGATGGGTACCATTCTGGGCCGAACATTTCACTGGGTTTTGAAGAAATGCAGAAACTAAGGACTATGTGGAGAACTTCTCACATGACTGCATGACAGCACTATATAGAACCAGTCATGGTTCTGAGATTGTCTTTGCTCCTTTTGAATCATTAAAATCTCTCTTTTATTAAATGATGGAGGTAGCAGGGGGCAGTTGGTGCTCTGTTAGTGTCTTTCGCTGGTAAAATAAAACAATGAAAATCCTCGGGGCCCGTGGCAGAGTATTAACAGACAGCCTCAAAGCCATGATCATCCCCTTTCCCTTTCCCTGCCTTTACTGTAGAGGCTGCAAAGATGACTACTGGCCCCCAGCTCCCAGAAGCAGGCACATCATGCAACTCTGGCCAGTGACGTGAACGCAGAAGTTCACAGGGAGCGTTTCCTCACTAGGAAAAAGGGCTTTGTTCTTTGCCTCTGTTTCCTTTGCCTTTTGCCCTTTCTCTTCCCTCCCCTGAGCTCCTCCTCCTACAGTGCAATTCAGACCCAGGTCTTGAAGAGAATAGCCATCTTCTCCTTTGAGAAGGCCAGCATGAAGGTGAAAAACCAACACACGAGGCTTGGCTGAGCAGGAATCAAGTGTTTCGGTTAATAAAAGTTTGGGAACTACATCTTGGTGTAGTAAGTGATGAATCTGCCAAGTAGCATCTCACAAGCCTTGGTTACAAACTCGTGTGATCACTGTGTGTTTGTGTGTGTGTGTGTGTGTGTGTTAGTCGCTCAGTCATGTCAAACTGTTTACAACCCCATGGATTGTAGCCCACCACCCTCTTCTGTGCATGGGATTCTCCAGGCAAGAGTACTGGAGTGGGCTGCCATGCCCTCCTCCAGGGGATCTTCGTGACCCAGGGATTGAACCCAGGTCTCCTGCATTCCAGGCAGATGCTTTACCATCTGAGCTACTACTAGACACCTGAAATTACAGTTTGCGGATATGATCTTCCAGTGAATCCTTGAGGTACCTGTTATTGAAACTCCCATCATTTTTATGGAGGCTTCTTTACAGCAGGGCATGACTTTCTGAGTCCTCTGCTCCTCTCCTTCACCCCCCAAAATTTGAACAAAGCGGGCTTTGGATGTTCTGTGAAACCCGTGTCATTCAGATGCTTTCTGAAGTATTTTGAAGATGCTTTTATTTCAGCCATTGACCGGATGTTGATGTCAAAAAGATCTAAAAAGTAGGTCCTTAAATATTGCTCTATCTGCCTTCGTAGGAAGGTCTGAAGCAAATGGCATTTATCAAAGGGTGATCGTTTTCATGAATTTATTTGAATTTAAAACTGAAATCTTTCCTAGCATCTCTTGTGTAATTCAAAGAGAAGACATAGAGGCAGCATTTTTCAATTCATTTCACTTTTCCAGACTTAGAATGTGAAATCAGTGATGATGGAGCATAGCCCTTCCAAAGCATTATGCACTGCAGGATTTAGATTTGCTTTTCCTGACCCTCCCAACCTGGAAGTAGGTACTCTTATCATCCTAGTGCAGATTTTTTTAAAAAAGTTGACTCAGAGAGGTTAATTAATCTTTGTAATGACACACAGTTAAATATCAAAAGGGGTTCTTGGAGGGAGGTCAGTTTTCCCTTTTCCTCAGCCTTATGTCAGGGCAACTGATAACATCTACTTGAATGTTTAAAATCTTTCCTTATCCCCTCTCTCCTCACTTCTTCCAAATCCATCAAAGCATCCCCTTTACAGTATTACTGAAGGTCAGATTTACCGCTGAGGGTGTTATTATCTAAGAGGTTAATGGAGTAGGAATGGCCCTCTTGGGATAAGAGTGCCCAAGTTCCCTTTCTTCCTTTCAACTACTCCACCAGTCTTGTGTGGATATTCTATTATGGAGGAAATTTTCCCGAAGGCTGTAATTTATGAGTACCAGATTTTTTTGATTTTTGCTTATAGTTGTTGGTTTGTACTTTTCCACTCAACCCTGGTAAAAGAACTTATAAGCATATTTAAATAAATATGGTACTTTTAAAATTAAGTTCCTATTAACTGGATGAAGCTCTGAAGTTTGTTATTTAATGCCATTTTTATTATTATTAATGATGTTTCCCAAGCCTGCTCCCCAGATGGTGTACTAACCACTGAGACATGCAGATCTTGGAATGAAGAAAGAGAGAGTCCCGGTGTTTAGCTGGGTCCCTGCCATCTCTTAAATTTTCCATTGTTTAACACGGAGCAAAGCACAGCCTCAGGGTGCCCTCTTGTGGTCATATGTTTAGTTGCAAGATGTAATGGTGTTTCTTAAAAATTGAAAAAGAATGGAAAAAAAAATGGTCGTGCATATGTTTTTAGTCAGCAATAAGTTTTGAGATGTGACAGTCCTGTCAAAACAAAACAATTCAACAAACTTCAAAGTAACCACAACAGAAGACATGCAGACACATATGGAGGCTTGGCGACAGCATCTTGCAGCAAAATGTGCCAAAACCATTTTGAAGGACAACGTGTGAGATCTGAAAGGGGAGCGAGGTACGGAGCACTCAGGTGTGTGAGAGCTAGGACAAGGACCCAAAAGAAGACTCGCTGAGAAACAGAGGCAGAGCATCAGTGGAAAAGCAAAGCAGAATTTCCATTTCCAGTTTTCTGTGCTACAAGCCGAGCTTGCTGCCTAGTTTTTAAGAATATAAGTTCTCTACTTCCTTTACTGATTCAGCTATCAAGGCACGAACAAGACGATGCCCCTGTCTTCATGAAGCTTACATTTTGGGGAGGGAGGGAGACAGAATAAACACATAAGGAAGTAAAAACGACAAGATGATTTCAGAAAGCAAGTCCTTTGGAGGAAATAAAACCACATGGTCACGTGGAGATAGAAATTGAGAGTGATGAAAAGAAATAGGGAGGGAGAGAAGGACAGAAAAGGTATGAAAGAGGGAATTCCCTGGCAATCCAGTGGTTAAGATTCCATGCTTGCATGGCAGGAAGCACGGGTTAGATCTCTGGTTGGGGGACTAAGATCAACTAAGATCTCACAAACTGTGGGGGTGTGACAGGGAGAAAAAACTCACAATAAAACAAATGGTGGAATTCTAGGGCGCAAAGAAAAATGAGCCAGGGTGATGCCAAGATTTTCGACTTGACTTAAGCAACTGCCGTCCACTGAATGAGGCGAGTCCGGGAGGGGCCACCTGGGTAGTCAGGCTTGGAAGACGGTGAGATTTCCTTGAGCTCTGGAGCACAGCGTGGGGTTCAGCAGTGATACCCAAACTCTGGGCCGTGGATTCACTTATACAGATACACATAGCTATTAATTTTCAGATTCTTTGCCCAGATAGGTTGTTCCAGAGCACTGAAGAAACTTTCCTAGGCTACACATACATCCCTGGTGATCATCTCTTTTGCTCAGAGTATGTGTGCATGCCAATCCTAACCTCTGAATTCTTGCTTTCCCCTACCCTCAAACTGTTGGCCTTCACGGAGCCACAATTGTGTATTCTAACTCCAAGCCTTTCACTCTTTAGCAAATGAGTGAATGTGTATCAGTTTTTAGATGTCACCCATAACTGATATCACAGGCTATATGTTTTTCTGGTGCAACTTCCATAATTGGTATGATCATCCCCAAGTCCATGCATTTCCAGAAATGGCCTAATTTCATTATTTTCTACAACTATATCATATTCTATTGTAACTCTATACACTGTTTTAGTATATCCAACGGAACATGGACATTTAGTTGCCTCCTGGACTCCTGCCTATTTAAAGAGAGCTGCAGTGTATGAAGGCATGTAACTGCCTTTTCTAATTGGTGGTTATCTCAGATAGAGACCAGAAAATGATTGCACTTCAGGTCTTTGCTCTAATTCGGTTTTCTCAAGAACTCCCATACTGCTTTCATCGTGGCTGGTAACAACTGATATTCCCAAAGCAGAAAAGGGGCAAAAATGTGGGCCATAATATGTCTTCTAATACTGCAAGCCTTTTTCAGTTTAAGAATTAAGTCAGTGTGCATTGATTTTTAGATGTCACCAAACTGGTATTGTTGGCTAACTGGTGTTCCCTGTTTCACTTCCTGTGCTTAGTACGATCATCCCCGGATGATTGGTTATTGCGACACTGACTTGATTTCATTCTTTTCTAGGGTGAGCCCTATTACTTTTAGCTCTGTACCACTTTTAGCCCTTGGATGTTTGTTTCCTGCCGTCCTGGCTATTATAAGATGGTTGGGTACCAGTGTCTTTTTGAATTGGTGGTTTTCATTGCACCCAGGCCCCTGAGTGGGAATGTGGATCATGTGCTTGCTCCATGTCAGTTTTATTAGGGACTCCCATAGTGTCGGAGAAGGCAATGGCACCCCGCTCCAGAACTCTTGCCTGGAAAGTCCCGTGGACAGAGGAGCCTGGTGGGCTCCAGTCCATGGGGTCGCTAGAGTCGGACACGACTGAGCGACGTCACTTTCACTTTTGACTTTCAGGCATTGTAGAAGGAAATGGCAACCCACTCCAGTGTTCTTGCCTGGAGAGTCCCAGGGACGGGGAAGCCTGGTGGGCTGCCGTCTATGGGGTCGCACAGAGTCGGACACGACTGAAGCGACTTAGCAGCATAGCGTTGGCCGTTGTGGCTGGTAACACATGATCTTCCCCAAAGAGGCCAAGGGGCGTTCCTTTGGTTTCACGCGAACTCTGGCCCTTTCACGGGTTCAAACATTTGCCGGCGGCCCTTCTCCTGTGCCGAGGCAATACTTGGTTACCCGTTGTCATTTGCAGCCCTTGAATTATTAAATCGTTTGCTCTTAAAAAAGAAAGTCAAAGGGTAATGTGTGCGTTATGTGTATCTTTTGAAGTTGATTTGCTAAAGGTCCTCCCCGTTTTGAGTTCTTTCCCAAGTGCCTGCCCGCAGGCGATTTCTGCAAAGCAGGTGTCCTTTACAGCTCCGCTTGCCTTTTGAATAGAAAAGACCTCTGAGCTCTGGCAGAGATGTTGTAGTTACCACAATTGTCCACAAGGCGGAGACACTGCTCCTTGACCTCCCGGGTTGCTTGGGAAGCAGACCCCTGAGAACCTTGCGTTCCTTGCATGTGGATTCCAGAAGACTATGCCAGAAGAAAGACCACAGGGCGTTTCTCTCAGCTCCTCTTTTCTCTAAGAATTCACCCCCTGAGGCCGATCTCCATTGCTGCCAGTAACTGCTGTGCAGATGTTGCTGTCCTTGGAAAAGAGCTGCCTCTGCGAACAAGGTGGCTGCGCCAGGAGACTTGGAGACCAGGTGACATTTCTGAGCTTTTGTGGGTCGAAAGTTTAGTGGGTTTTGGGTACCCACGGCTTGGTTGAGGTTAGGGTGACCCACTTGGATCTGAATTTTGAGATCTTTTCCAAGGTGTGGGACATCAGGTATAAACGGGCTGGTTCTGCAGGCATGTTCTTCACTGTCCTGAATTCAGAGTTCCAGGGAATAGCAAGGAGAGATAAGAAAGCCTTCTTATGTGAACAATGCAAAGAAATAGAGGAAAATGTTAGAATGGGACATAATAGCAATCTCCTTAAGAAAACTGGAGATATAAGGGAACATTTCATGCAAAGGTAGGCACAATAAAGGACAGAAACAGTATGGCCCTAACAGAAGCAGAAGATATTAAGAAGAGGTGGCAAGAATACACAGAAGAATTGTACAAGAAAGATCTTAATGGCCCCTTAATGATGTGATCGGTCACCTAGAGCCAGTCATCCTGGACTGTGAAGTCAAGTGGACCTTAGGAAGCATCCCTACTAACAAAGTTGGTGAAGGTGATGAAATTCCAGTTGAGCGTTTTCAAATCCTAAAAGATGATGCTCTGAAAGTGCTGCACTCAATATGCCAGCAAATTTGGAAAACTCACCAGTGGCCACAGGACTGGAAAAGGTCAGTTTTCATTTTAATCCCAAAGACAGGCAGTGTCAAAGAATGTTCAAATTACCACACAATTTTGCTCATTTCACATGCTAGAAAGATTATGCTCAAAATCCTTCAAGTTAGGCTTCAACCATGCATGAACTGTGAACTTCCAGATGTAAAGTTGGATTTAGAAAAGGTAGAGGAACCAGAGATCAAATTACCAACATCTGTTGGATCATAGAAAAAGCAAAGGAATTCCAAAAAATATCTACTCTGCTTCATTGACTAAAGTCTTTGACTATGTGGATCACAACACACTGTGGAATATTCTTAAAGGGAGGGGAATCCCAGACCACCTGACCTTCCTCCTGAGAAACCTGTATGCAGGACAAGAAGCAACAGTTAGAACTGGACATGGAACAACAGACTGGTTCCAAACTGGGAAAGGAGTGCATCCAGCTGTGTATTTCACCCTGCTTATTTAACTCATATGCAGAGTGCATTATAGGAAATGCTGGGCTGGATGACTCACAGGGGGAAATCAAGATTGCTGGGAGAAATATCAACAACTTCAGATATGCAGGTGATTCCACTTTAATGGCAGATGTGAAGAGGAACTAAAGAGCTTCTTGATGAAGGTAAAAGAGGACAGTGAAAAAGGTGGTTTAAAACTCAACCTTTAAATAAATTAAGATTATGGCATCTGGTCCCATCACTTTGTGGCAAATACATGGGGAAAAGTGGAAACATTGTCAGATTTAATTTTCTAGGGTTTCAAAATAACTGTGCATGGTCACTGCAACCATGAAATTAAAAAATGCTTGCTCCTGGGAACAAAAGCTATGACAAACATAGACAGTATATTTAAAAGGAGAGACATCATCTTCCTCACAAAAGTCCATCTAGTCAAAGTTATGGTTTTTCCAGTAACCATGTATGGTTGTGAGAGTTTGACCATAAAGAAGGCCAAGCAACAAAGAGTTGATGCTTTTGAACTGTGGTGCTGGAGAAGACTCTTGAGAGTCCCCTGGACACCAAGGAGGTCAAACCAGTCAATCCTAAAGGGAATCAACCCTGATTATTCATTGGAAGAACTGGTGCTGATGGTGAAGCTCCAATACTTTGGCCACCTGATGGGAAGAATCAACTCTTGGGAAAGACCCTGATTCTGGGAAAGATTGAAGGCAGGAGGAGGAGGGGATGACAGAGGATGAGATGGTTGGATGGCATCACCGACTCAATGGACATGAGTTTGAGCCAACTCATGGAGATAGTGAAGGACAGGGAAGCCTGGGGTGCTCTAGTCCATGGGGTTGCAAAGTTTAGAGGAAGACTGAGAGACTGAACAACAACAAATCCATTTGAATACGAACGGCTCCTGAGCATTAGATTGGAAGTTGCATTTTCAAGAAACATCCACAGGACAGAGATACGGCTCCCTGACCTCTCCGGGTTGCTGGGCAACCAGATCCCTGAAAACCTGTGTTCCTCGCCTATTGATTCCAGTGGAATATGCCAGAACAGAGCCCCCAGGGCTTTTCTCTCAGCCACTCTTTTCCCTAAGAATTCACCCCCTCAGGCAAATCCCCATCGTTGCCTGACGTTGCTGTCCTTGGGAAAGTGGTGCCGATCTGAAGAAGGGGGCTGCGCCAGGAGATGTAGAGACCCAGGTGGCTCCGTTTCTGAGCTTTTCTGGGCAGAAAGATGAGTGTTTTCTCAGTACATGTGGCTTGGTTCAGGTATAGGGAGACCCGCCTGGATCTGGATATTGCAGTATTGTTCCCCGGGTTGCGGGCATCAGATAAAAGCGGGTTGGTTTTGCAGGCGTGTCCTGCACTGCTTATTCCTTCCCAAAGCAGTGGAGACTTCTGGATCCAAGGCTTCTCAGGCTCCAAGGATGTGACAGCAGCCCAGGTGCTGAAGCTAAGGGAAAGAAATACCTTTGTCAGTTCTTTTCTTTGCAAAGTTAGTTCCTATTTTACATTGAATAAATATTGATTAAGAATGTTCTGTTTGTTTGGGCAGTATCACCACCTGACTCACTGGTGCAGATGCATGTATGTGTTCCTTTTTCTATTCTTGTCCCCGATATGTTATTACAGAGCTCTGAAGAGTGTTACCTAGAGTCTGGAATAGGTCCTTCTTGATTATCTCTTTCATCTCTTTTACTGGGTGTATGCTAATCCCAACCTTCTAATTCCTCCCTTTCCTGTGCGAGCCAACTCTTTGCCTTTGGGGCGTGTGTGTCTTCTAACTCCGTAATTCTTTTTCTCTTTAGGAATTGAGTTAGTGTGTATCAGTTTTTAGATGTCACCCATAAGCGCTATCATAGGCTCTCTGTCATTCTTCCCTCAGTATGATCATCCCCAGCCCATGGGTGTTGCTGGTAATAGCCCGATTTCAATCGTTTTTGTGGCTGAGTTACATCCCGCTGTAGCTCTATGTCATGTCATCAGTCCGTGGGCTTTTGGTTGCTTCCTGGAGTCCTGGTTATGATAAAACTGCTAAAGTGAACCTTGGGTTGCAGGTTGTCCTTTTGAATTCAGTCCAGGTGGCCCCTGAAGCCCAGATGAGACTGTCTAGTTGAAAGAAAACAAGCTCAGGGATCCCCCTGATTTTGCATTGTGGGTAGGAGTGTAATTATTCCATTATATATCAGAGTGTAATAGTAATAAATATAGTGTACAGAAATGTAATGTTGAAGAATCCCGAAATTGTACTACCCCCATCCTTGGGAAAATTATCTTCCACAAGAAGCGTGCTTGATCATAAATAGGTTGGCCACTGCCAAGACACAAGGATTACCTGGGCTTCCCTGTCCTTTCGCTGACCTGTCCATCCTGCATGAGAAAAGGAAACACGTACACAGGTAAATTCTTCCTGGTGCAGCAGAGACTAGAGTAGGCTGGTCTCCAGGGGTGGAGGTGACAGAGAATAGGGCATTAACCATCCAGGAAACACCACATAGGTTTAGACTGAGTCCCTTCAGGGGACTGAGCTTTGAGTCTTCGGACCCTGAAGCTAGAGGCTGATTGGCAGGAGAGGCTGAGAGAGGTCCCCAGGGGACTCAGCACTGTGTGTGGGGGGAACAGTGGTGATGGGGGAGGGCTACCTGGGGGGAGGCCTGGCCCCACCCGTGCTGTTTGAGAACAAGGCACCTGCAGTTTGTTCTGCCTTCTCCAAGGGGCCACATGCCTGCTGGGGGCTGGGGTGCCGCTGACACCCCAGAAAGGCCCAGAAAGAGGCCTTTCTGCAGACCTTCAGCTTGGACACACAGCAGGACACACAGACCTCCTCCTGGAACTTGTTCATGGGAACCTTCTGGGCACCTTCTGAGTGCCACCCTATGCTGGGCCCCGGGGAGGCAAGGTGTGCACGGCAGGTTATATTGGATTTCAAGAGAGGCTTAACAGTTCAATCTGTTGTGTCGAGTTGGATTTATTTATTTATGGCTCTGCTGTTTCTTTGTTGCTGTACACAGGTTTCTCTACCGGAAGCGAGAAGGGACTATCCTTCCTTGCACTATTCTTTGTTGTGGTGCGTGGGCTTCGTGTTTTTGTGGCTTCTCTTGTGGCTTGCGGGCTCTAGAACGTGGGCTCCGTTCCTCCTGTGGAACGTGGGATCATAGTTCCTGGACCAGGCATCGAACCCACATCCCCTGCAATGGCAGGCAGATTCCTAATCACTAGGCCACTAGGCAAGGCCCTGGAGTTGCATTTTTAATTGTATTGAATTGGATTAATTAAAGACCTGTTAGGTACCTCCTGGTGTGCAGGGTCCTGAGGGAAAATGGGGCGCAAAGCCAGAGCCCTGCCCTCAGAGAGCCTATGTTCTCAAGGTGAAGAGCGGCAAAGTGGAGGCCACTGTGCTATTAGCAGCTGTGTGCACTTGGGGACGTTCCTCAGGTCTCCAGGCCTCAGTTTCCCATTCTCTAAGATGGGTAGAGAAACAGAACCTATTGTTGAAAGGATTAAATTACAACAGGTGTGAAAAAATCAGCTGGCAAGGCACCTGCTGCATAATAAGTCTCAATACACATTATTGTCAATGAGTCATCAGTTAAAAGTGAATAACAACAGTTCCTGCCTCCCAGGGTTGACCTGATGCTTAAGGGCTTCACTCTCGGTGTAGGGCTAAACCTAGCATCTCACAGGTGGCTTCGGTATTAAGGACCTGAAGGCAGCAGTGATGTCATGCCTGAGTTCCCCCTGAGCTCAGCCGAATCAGCTGTCTGCTCAAGGTCCCTGTTTCCCAATCTGAGAAATGGGCCCAGCCATAATTTTGTCTCTTGGCCCCATGGTGAGGATTAAAAGAGACAAGGCATATGATTGTAATAGCCTTGCCTGCCCCAGGCTCTGGTGACCTTTAATATTGCAGCCTGGAAGTGTGTTGTTGCTGTTCATTTATTTCAAACCACTCAGCCTGAAAACTGGCTTTCTCAGAGAGCATGAAGATGATGGAGAGAAAGTCACTTTAAGGAATTACTGGGGTGGTGGCTTCTGGGTTTGGGGGGGTCCCACCATTAAGTTCCTGCCATAACCCTGTCACTAACCTGCTGGGTGACTTGGTCCCCTGGTATTGGGTTCCCAGAGGTCTGATACACGGGCTGGATCAGAGCAGTGTTTCTTACCCTGGGTTGGGCATCAGATTCACTTGGAGAGTCCGGGCCCAACTGTGGGGGTTCTGAGGCTCCTGTGGGGTCTCCTGGGAACCAGAGTTTTAAATAAGGGTCTAAGGGGTTCAGATGCTCAAAACAGCCAGAGAAACAGTGGACCAGGGCGCCTCCAGGGTCCCTCCACCTCCCCCACCCAGCAGCTGAGGCAGCTCTAGGAAATGAGCCACAAACCGGCTCCAGAAGGCACTTGGTCAGGTGACCTCCCTGTGCTTGGCCTGTTCCTGCCACGTGGGGAGGAGGAGTTTTGTTTCTTCTCCTCAAGTGCAGGGAGAGCTGGGGAGAAAGGGGAGAGGAAAAAGGCGGTTGCATTTGGCCTGTGTGGGATCTGAGTCCATCATTTTCACCTGGAGAGCAGAAATAATAACCCTTCCCGCGGGGCTGGACTGGAGGGAACCGGGCAGAGAGTGATACTGTGCAAGGTCCCTGGGCCTTGCACAGTTAGACATTAATAAATGAAAGAACAAACTCAAAAAAGGCCCTCACATGTTGGGAAGGGAAAAACTGTTTCTAAGTAACTTAACGATCAATGAAGAAAAATGATGATTTCAGTGCTCAGCACAAAATTTAAGTGCTTGGCATGACTGGAGGTAATCTGTTTACAAAATGAGTAGGGATCCGCATTTGGGGCTCTTATAGGGGCCTCTGTCCCTTGGCCTGCAAGGAGATCCAACCAGTCCATCCTAAAGGAAATCAGTCCTGAATATTCATTGGAAGGACTGTTGTTGAAGCTGAAACTATAATACTTTGTCCACCTGATGGGAAGAACTGACTCATCTGAAAAGACCCTGATGCTGGGAGAGATTGAAGGTGGGAGGAGAAGGGGACAACAGAGGATGAGATGGTTGGATGGCATCACTGACTCGATGGACATGAGTTTGAATGAACTCCAGGAGTTGGTGATGGACCGGGAGGCCTGGCATGCTGCAGTGCATGGGGTCGTGAAGAGTTGAACACGACTGAGCAGCTGAACTGAACAGGGGCCTCTAGCCGGTCACATACAAGGTGAGTTCTACCCTCTGGAGGCTTGGGGAGGCGGGCAAACAGGCTGTGTGAATCGATGGCTTTACCCTCCAAGCCTTCCCTCCTCCTGCTTCCCCTCCGCCTCGCCTCATTTCACGACTCGCAGGACGCACAGCTGGGCCGCGGAGGGATCGCATCTTCCCAGGCGTTTAGTGCAGTCGGCCCGACCACGTGGTCCACGCAGGCGCGGCACCGCCCACCCAGCTCCTGTCCAGCCCCGCGGGCCCGCGGGTTCTCGCTGCTGCTGCCACGAGATGCCGCCCTGGATTCGGGGCCCAGACTGTGGGGACAGTTGGCGTCCTCGTGGTGGAGCAGGAGAGACTTGAGATCTGGAAGTGTGTTCACCTGGCCTCAAGCTGCACCTTTCATTTCGGAAAACCAGCAAAAGAAAACACCGCCGGGACTCTACAAAAACCCATCCACTGGCCCTCAGGCAAATCTCCTGACGTTTCTGATTTCAGTTCGCTTGTTTGTAAAACGGGAATAACTGCACGATTTTATGGATTCCTTGTGAAGTTAAGTGAGGGGCCCAGTCTTGGGGCTCTGAGAAAATGACGTGTGTTTTGGTTTTATTTACTTGCTGACTTGGACGGTCTTCAGGGGCTTGCTGTGGGTTGGGTCTTGAGGCTGCACTTAGGTTGGATTTCACAAAAACTAGAAAATGTCGTTTTTAATGAATGGCGGAGATGCTCAGGATGATTTTGAGAGCCCCAGATTTCCTTTTGATTTTGCTACTGGTGTGACTTAAACCTTTCAGAGCCTGAGTTTGCTCATGTAAAGGAAAGACTGCTTCCTCCCAGGGGTTCAGTGAGAACGTCCCTAGGCTTCTGGTGCTCTCCTGACTCAGAGCAGGAATTTGCTGTGACTGATGCTATGAGGACCCCTGTGGTCACCATCACCTCTGCTGGGGTGGCCCAGGAGCCCTGCAGGGTTCTGGAGGCAGACCGAGGGGTGGAAGGGAGGAGGCTACTGAAAGTCCCTTTGCTCTCAAACCTTTTCTCTGGGCACGTGTGGGTCCATATAGGAGGAAGCATGGGGAAACTTGATCAGAGCGATCGCCTGCAGAGTTCCAGAGGGGGCTAATGGGCTTTGGTGGCTATGAATTGAATCATTTTTTCACATCTTTCTCTGTTTATCTATTGGGATGTCTTTCTTAAACATCTGAGCAAACTTTTAAGGTTTTAAATTGTGTCCAGATAAATCCAGCAGTTCCGAAATATGGCTCTGCCCGAGGAGTTTGTTTCCAAAAATGCAGGCTGTTGAGCTGTGCCCTCATCCTCAGGTGGTAACAGGCCGTGTGTGTGTGTGAGTCGCTCAGTTGTGTCTGACTCTTTGCCAGTCGGACTATGGACTGTAGCCTGCCAGGCTCTTATCATGGGATTCTTCAGGCAAGAATACTGGTGTGGGTTGCTTTTCCCTTCTCTAGGGGATCTTCCCGATCCAGAGATGGAAACCGGGTCCTCAGACTTGCAGACAGATTCTTTACCATCTGAGCCACCAGGGAAGCCCATAACAGGCCTTGGGCTCTGTATTTCAAGAAACTGAAGGCAGAGGTGTAATTCTGATGGGTAATCCTGAGTCCAATCTCACTTTGCTATTTGTCATTTTTTCTTTTGCTTCAAAGGGAGTAATTTACCCTAAGATCATAGAGCAGCTGTTCTCAATGTGGGGCTTTGCAGTCCCTGAATGAGCAGCATCAGCATCACCTGGGAAGTTGTTTTAAATGCAGACATTCAGGTCTCGCTGCAGCCCTGCTGTTTCACAGGCTCTGGGGTGGAGCCTGAGAGCCCATTTTATAACAAACCCTCCAGGTGGTGCTGATGCCCCTGGCGTTCGCTTACCACTGCAAGGGACGGAATATCTGGTTCTTTTAACCGAGTTGTTTAATTTGCCTGGTGTTTAGTTTATGTGCCTTTCTCGACTAGTCATTTCCCCTTGATTGTTAGGAATTTATTTCCAAATGATTGATTCAGTGATTATTCCCATTCCTGAGTTTTGGAAAGAGTTTACTGATCACCCATGGCATACTGGGCTGGCCTAGGTAGAGGGACTTCAAATGCTTCAAATCTAGGGGTAAATGAGACCTGTATAGGAGTGCTAAAATAAGCGGAAGAAAATTGGCGGCACCTCCATGGGGGAAATACAGGTAGGAGGGAGAGAGGGCCATATGTGGGGAGTCTTCGCGAAGGGGCCTGTGGGACTCACCTGACATGGGAACAATGTCCGTGGAAGCGGCTGGGTTATCTTAACTAGTGATATCTGGAGTGGAAGGAAAATGCTTCCTGCAGCCCCCACTTCATCTCAGCTGTGTGTTTCCTGCTCTTCTTGCAAGTACATTACTGTTCAAAGATAGATGCTACTTCTGGGGGTCTTGCACACACCTCCACCACCTGCCTTCCTGAGCAATAAACACGCCACCCCTCAGGTCGGTGGACAGAGTTTCTACTCATTTCTCCTCCTAGTGCAGAGTTCCCCAGCGTGTGGATACCTGCTTGACTCAGCTGTTCCCTCATTGATGGCTTTCAGCCTGCTGTTTAGTTTTTGGTCACATAGGATGAACAAGGGGGAGTGTCAGTAGGTAGGTGTGGACTTAAACAGTGTTCACAACCTACAAGTTGAGAGTTACGTTTTATTCGGTGGGGATTTTTAGCACTTCAGGCCCAGGAGGCAGTATCTCAAGTGACCCTAAGAGAACTACTCCGATGGGGTGGGAATTGGAGCCAGGTTGTACAGAAGTTTTGCAACAAAGGACAGGTGGTCTGAATGTCAAAAGATGATTATTAATTAAAGAAAACCAGATACTCCCAGGTTAAGAAATTTAGTGCTTTTCTATATGTGGAAAGATACAAGGATCTAGATTCACTGAAATAATTCTTTTGATATGCACCTTAGCTGTCTGGGGACAGTATCCTATTTTTTCACCTCCTAAGCTTCCTCAGGGCTCACCATAGGGAGTGGGTTCTAGATGGCAGGTATTCTTTTCTTTCCTGAGTTACCTTAGGGCTCGCCCTCAGTGGTGGCTACAATTGCCAATGACTGTCACGTTATTTGTTTACTGACATGGCAAGAAATATTCCATTTCTCATAAGTGTGATGGGGAGTTGAAAGGAGTCCTGCTCACTCTTGTTCAGAACAGGTTAAGAAAATGGGGCATTTTCCAACTTTTGCCAGCAGAAAGTACTTCTCAAGAAAGAAGTGGAACACAGGGATTTCCAGTTGGGAAATACCTACACACTTACAAAATTGTTGAGAGGAGTGAACTGGATGGGGCTTTTTCCAGCGATCTGATTTCCAGCAGGGCTGGCACCGACTGCCCCCCATTCTCAGATTTGGATGATCTGGGACCTGCCTTTGTGTGGATGGTGGAGGCAGCGGGTGCACAGCTGCCCTCTCTCTCTGACTTGGCAGGATCCAGCCCCAGCTTTCTGCCCCGAGCCTCGATTTCCCTTCATTCTCTGCCCAGGTGGATTTCCAGGGAAATCACCTCCATGTATTTTCATAAATTTGTAGCAGTCATCAAAGGGGATTGCATAAGAAACGTTGGCGGCTGGAGGGGGCTCTGAACGCTTCAGATCCGGTCTTTTTAGCAACAAGGAACCTTTTTTGGGCTCAGCATGAACAAAGCCAAACATTCCCCCCACCTCTCCTTCCCTTCAGGGTTCAAATTTGCTTTGAAATTTACAGCAAAACATTTGATTGGAGGCGTGGCCTCATTTTGGCAACCGTCTTGTTAATTTCCATTACCCTAGGAGTCTGTACCCACTCACATCTAAGTTAAAGCCACAGGCGAGAGGAGATTACCCTTCAGTTACCTGGAGTAAAAAGTAGCTTCTATGTCTTTACAGTCAGCAAAAACAAGACCAGGAGCTGACTGTGGCTCAGATCATGAACTCCTTATTGCCAAATTCAGACTTAAATTGAAGAAAGTAGGGAAAACCGCTAGACCATTCAGGTATGAGCTAAATCAAACTACTAATCATTATACAGTGGAAGTGAGAAATAGATTCAAGGGATTAGATATCATAGACAGAGTGCTTGATGAACTATGGACGGAGGTTTGTGACATTGTACAGGAGACAGGGAGCAAGACCATCCCCAAGAAAGTGAGTGAAAGTGAAGTTACTCAGTCGTGTCCGACTCTTTGTGACCCCATGGACTGTAGCCCACCAGGCTCCTCTGTCCATGGGATTTTCCAGGCAAGAATACTAGAGTGGGTTGCCATTTCCTTCTCCAGGGATTGCACCCAGGTCTCCTGCACTGTAGGCAGACGCTTTGCCGTCTGAGCCACCAGGGAAGTCCTCCCCAAGAAAAAGAAATGTGAAAAAGCAAAATGGCTGTCTGGGAGGCCATACAAATAGCTGTGAAGAGAAGTGAAAAGCAAAGGAGAAAAGGAAAGATACAAGCATCTGAATGCAGCGTTCCAAAGAATAGCAAGGAGAGATAAGAAGCCTTCCTCAGCGATCAATGCAAAGAAATAGAGGAAAACAACAGAATGGGAAAGACTTGAGATCTCTTCAAGAAAATTAGAGATACCAAAGGAACATTTCATGCAAAGATGGGCTCGATAAAGGACAGAAATGGTATGGATCTAACAGAAGCAGAAGATATTAAGAAGCGATGGCAAGAATACACAGAAGAACTATACAAAAAAGATCTTCATGACTGAGATAATCATGATGGTGTGATCACTCATCTAGAGCCAGACATCCTGGAACGTGAAGTCAAGTGGGCCTTAGGAAGCATCACTACGAACAAAGCTAATGGAGGTGATGGAATTCCAGTGGAGCTATTTCAAATCCTGAAAGATGATGCTGTGAAAGTGCTGTACTCAATATGCCAACAAATTTGGAAAACTCAGCAGTGGCCACAGGACTGGAAAAGGTCACTTTTCATTCCAATCCCAAAGAAAGGCAATGCCAAAGAATGCTCAAACTACCGCACAACTGCACTCATCTCACACGCTTATAAAGTAATGCTCAAAATTCTCCAAGCCAGGCTTCAGCAATACGTGAACCATGAACTTCCAGATGTTCAAGCTGGTTTTAGACAAGGCAGAGGAACCAGAGACCAAATTGCCAACATCTGCTGGATCATCGAAAAAGCAAGAGAGTTCCAGAAAAACATCTATTTCTGCTTTATTGACTATGCCAAAGCCTTTGACTGTGCAGATCATCACAAACTGTGGAAAATTCTGAAAGAGATGGAAATACCAGACCACCTGACCTGCCTCTTGAGAAATCTGTATGCAGGTCAGGAAGCAACAGTTAGAACTGGACATGGAACAACAGACTGGTTCCAAATAGGAAAAGGAGTTCGTCAAGGCTGTGTATTGTCACCCTGCTTATTTAACTTATATACAGAGTACATCATGAGAAATGGATGTAGCACAAGCTGGAATCAAGATTGCCGGGAGAAATATCAATAACCTCAGATATGCAGATGACACCACCCTTATGGTAGAAAGAGAAGAAGAACTAAAAAGCCTCTTGGTAAAAGTGAAAGAGGAGAGTGAAAAGCTTGGCTTAAAGCTCAACATTCAGAAAACTAAGATCATGGCATCTGGTCCCATCACTTCATGGGAAATAGATGGGGAAACAGTGCAAACAGTGGCAGACTTTATTTTTGGGGGCTCCAAAATCACTGCAGATGGTGACTACAGCCCTGAAATTAAAAGACGCTTTCCTTGGAAGGAAAGTTATAACTAACCTAGACAGCATATCAAAAAGCAGAGACATTACTTTGCCAACAAAGGTCTGTCTAGTCAAGGCTATGGTTTTTCCAGTGGTCACATAAGGATGTGAGAGTTGGACTATAAAGAAAGCTGACTGCCAAAGAATTGATGCTTTTGAACTGTGGTGTTGGAGAAGACTTTTGAGAGTCCCTTGGACTGCAAGGAGATTCAACCAGTCCATCCTAAAGGAAATCAGTCCTGAATATTCATTGGAAGGAGTGATGTTGAAGCTGTAACTCCAGTACTTTGGTCACCTGTTGGGAAGAGCTGACTCATTTGAAAAGACCCTGATGCTGGGAAGGATTGAAGGCAGGAGAAGGGGAAGACAGAGGATGAGATGGCTGGATGGCATCACCAACTCAATGGACATGAGTTTGGGTGAACTCCCGGAGTTGGTGATGGACAGGGAGGCCAGGCATGCTGCATTCCATGGGGTTGCAAAGATTCGGACACGACTGAGCTATTGAACTGAACTGATGTCCCCAAGGCCAATTCGCATTGTGTGGCCAGTTCGCCCAGGCACTGGGAGATGAAGGTGGTGTGGATTCTGGTGTTGCAGTTTGAATAATGACCACCAGAGGGAGCACTGTGCCTTGAAAACTTCATAGTTCCTGCTTTACATTCTGGAAACAGGGAGGCTTATTGGTTACCAACCGTGTTTAAGAGAGGAGTTGTCATCTCCTTTCCACACATGGAGCAGCTAATGAGATAAGGCGAGAGGTTTCTTGCTGGGAGTTGGAGAAGTCAGGGAGGGACAGACACATCCAGTAATGCAAATATTAAGCTCTGTAAATAATTCATATTACTGGCATCTCAGGTGTGGACCGGGTTGGCTTAATCAAGTGGCCTTTACAGCTCTAAATAAATGGTGGATAGAAGATTGTTTCCTGCCTCAATTAGTTAAGTCAGAACCTGCCTCAGAGGCCCTGTTAATTTTTAGAAATTGATCTTTGAGCATAGTTGGAAACAAGTGACAATAATACTTTGGTCCCCAGAACCCATTTGATAATTGTTTTCAGCTGTCTGTTGCAGCTGTAAAGAAACCTGTGCCCGTTGTGGGTAAAGTTACGGATTTGAAAGCCCAGGAAAGAACTGAAGGTAGTAAAAGAACGTGAGGTCCCTAGGTTTGCTCTAGAAAGACTTCTGTTCTCCACTTACCCTCGTTTGGACACTTGTGTCTGGACTGGACTCCACTTCATGGGCAGTGTCTTGTGTTGCTTAGTCTTCATGGCACTCTAGCAAGGTGGGAGCTTTTATCATACCCATGGGGAAAAAAGTAAGAAACTGTTTTTTTGTAGTTTACTCAGTATGTCCGACTCTGCGACTCCGTGGAACATGCCAGGCTTCCATGTCCTTCACCATCTCCCGGAGCTTGCTCAAACTCATGTCCATTGAGTTGGCGATGCCATCCAACCATCTCAGCTCTATCGTCCCCTTCTTCTCCTGTCTTCAGTCTTCCCCAGCATCAGGGTCTTTTCTAATGAGTTGGCTCTTCGTATCAGGTAGCCAAAGTGTTGGAGCTTCAGCATCAGTCCTTCCAGTGAATATTCAGGGTTGATTTCTTTTAGGATTGACTGGTGTATTTATCCCCGTTTATGTTACGGTAGATTTAGGATTTGAACCCAGGGCTGTGTGATTCTGCTTATTCATTCATCAGACAGGTAGCACATGCCCTTTGTTCTAGGCAGTATGCCAAGTGATGGGGATGCAATAAGGTGTTGGGAGAGACAGTGCACAATATGAGAGTTTTGAGTCAAGTTTTATTTGAGCCAAAATGAGAACTGCAGCCTGGGAGATAGTATTTCAGGGAGCTCTGAGAAGCTGCTTTAAGGAGGTGAAGTGGGGAGGCCAGGTTATATAGAAGTTTTCAACAAAGGGGCAGATAGACGGAAGGTTAAAAGATTGTGGCTTCAAGTTAAGGAATTTAGTGTTTTTCTATGTATGGGAAGATACATGAGTCTGGGCTCACTGAAATTATTCATCTGATATACACCTCACCCATCTCGGGCCAGTATCCTGTATTTTCACATCCTGAGTTTCCTCAGGGGTCACCATAGGGAACGTCTGCAGTTTGATGGCTGCTGGATGGCAGGTATTCTTTCCTTCCTGAGACTCCCCAGGCTCTCCAGCTCCCATTGGAGGGCTGTAATGGCTGATGACTGTGATGGTCTTATTTACTGATAGGGCAGGAAATAGTCCGTCTCTCAAAGGAATAAGGAAGATGAGATCTCTGTCCTCATAGAGTTTGCCTTTACTCTTGAGAGTCCCTTGGACTGCAAGGAGATCCAACCAGTCCATTCTAAAGGAGATCACCCCTGGGTGTTCTTTGGAAGGAATGATGCTGAAGCTGAAACTCCAGTACTTTGGCCACCTCATGCGAGGAGTTGACTCGTTGGAAAAGACTCTGATGCTGCGAGGGATTGAGGGCAGGAGGAGAAGGGGACAACAGAGGATGAGATGGCTGGATGGCATCACTGACTTGATGGATGTGAGTCTGAGTGAACTCCGGGAGTTGGTGATGGACAGGGAGGCCTGGCGTGCTGCGATTCATGGGGTCACAAAGAGTCGGACACGACTGAGCGACTGAACTGAACTGAAAGAATGGTAGACTCTACACAACTGAAAACCAAGATGCTTTTGCTGGGGGCCTGGAGAAGGAGGAAGATTTGATAGGCAGTCACGGGGGTGGTGTGGGAGCAGAAGGACCACTTTAAGTAGGATGTTCGGTGGAGGCTTTGTGGAGAGGAGGTGGTAGAAAGAAATCTGGGTGCTGAGAGGTTTCCGTCTTGGGGTAGGTGCAAGGAGGAGCGTTCTAGAAGGAGGGCCAGCCAGTGCAGAGCCCTTGAATGTGAACGGACTCGGCGGGGCGAGGAGAGAGTCGGGGGGCCAGGGAGGCTGTAGAGCAGGGATCAGAGGGGATGGAGTTGGGGGCCAGGGTGGGCAGGCTGTGCTGTGTCCCCACGACCCTGTGGTGCCCCTGAAAGTCTCCCCCTTAGCGTCCAGCTCTTGGACATATGTGCTGCTGTCAGATGCGAGATGAACTTGTGGCTGGATTCCAGCTCATGTCACCATTTTTTTTTTTTGGGTTTAACATTTAATTCATCCTTACTGCACCCCCGCCTCCGCCCTGCCAATTCCCAAAGGAAGACCCAGCTGCCAGTTCCCTCTTTTTTTTAATATCTCCCTGGACCCCACCATCTGCTTTGGATCAGGGTGGAAACTGCCGTGTTCGACTCTGCCAAAACAAGCCTTACGTCTTTTTTAACCTAACTAGCACTCAGACGCCAAACCTTCAGATCAAGGGCAAGCCGGGCCTTTGGGCCAACCAGAGATGTGAGGAAAGGAGAATTCAGCATTGTTGGAAGGACAAATCTTCAGTGCCAGGGTGGTCACTGTGGTTTGTCCACAGAAGGAGGAAAATAGAAACAACTTAGCTGGCTGTCAGCAGAACCTGTGAGCTAAATTGTGGTCTCTTAATAAAGCGGTTTACCAAGCTGCCATTGACAGAATGCCACAGATCCGTGTTCATTGACCTAAAATGGTGACCACCACATACTGTCAAGAGGAAAGAGCAGATTAGAACAGAGACTGTGTTGTCTCATTCCACATTTGAACAGGTTAGAGGTCTGTGCTTGTGAGCACAGGGGCCTCAAAAAATTTTGCAAAGGTTCCACAGCAAAATGTTAACAGTTGTCAGCCTGGAAGGTGGGATTCAGGTGGTTTTATACTTGCATTCTCTTGATAAAACCCTTCAGCGGCGCTCAGTCTTGTTAGGATGAAGCTTTCCAGTTCTCACCCGACCTGTTCACAAAGCCTTGTGTTGCCCGGCTCCTCTCCTCCAACAGGCTTTGTCCCTTCCTGTCTCAGGACCTTTGCACAGACGCTCTGTTTGGCGGGAATCTTTTTTTGTGATGTGCACCCCACCCGCTTGCTGCCTCTGCTTCCTTCACCAGGTTTACATCCCCTTTGGTGGAGATCCTGTCCCGCACTGACGCCCCCAGGCCAGGCTGCCTCTCACTCCCCATGAAGTACCTGTTGCCCTTCTCTTCTGCCAGGATGTCAATTCCAGGAAGGTGGAGAGGGTGTCTGTCGCACTCCTGTCTGCTGTGTGTCCCTCACAGCAGCTGCTCAGGGCTTTGCTGAGTGAACGACACAAAACCCTTCTGTGTGCATTTCTGTAACAAGCATTTATTCTTCATTTGGGAAAAAATAACAAATGAAAATATTTTTTTCTGACACTGCATAATCATTGCAAGTGTAAAATACTTCAGAGAATGTTAAATGACTTCTGTTGTATCACTTTGGGGATCTGAACACTAAAACAGTTCTCATTTGGGGGAAAAAGGAAAGATGTGAAGGTAAGACCTTTCCATATTTTTCTTTCTTGAAAGGTGTGGTATGGTGCAATGTGGCCTCTGGAATCGTACTACCTAAAATCAATACCTGTCCATTACCAGTCTTGACAAGCTGTGTGCATTTGGACAAATGGCTATACCTCTCTGAGTCTTGGTTCACAGCTATGAAAGGGAGAAAGTAGACATGGCTGTCTAGGGATGTTGTGAAAATGAAATAAGATAGTGGATGTAAAGTGCTTAGTATGGAAATTCAGCAGTGAATGTTCACCCAGACACCCACCTGTCTCTCCTTGGGTAACGCAGAGCCCAGAGTTGACTGTTTTTGGAAGCTCCAGAAAAACAGGAATGTGGTCTGTTTTGTTCTCTGCCAAAATCTCAGTCCTAGGATGGAACCTGACACATATTATGTTTGTTATTATTATACACATATTATTAATCAAGAAATAAATATTACTTGAATGAATAAGTTGATGAGCCTCCTGAGCCGCTAGTCAGCATTGCTCAGTTTTCCTGGGCTGCAGAGGTGGTAAATGGCACTATCGCTGCTTTTTCTGAGCTTATTTTGGACGTAGCAGTTTTTAGAGGTCAAAGACTGTAAAAGTGGAACTTGAACTTTGGGACTTGAGGTCAATGCTGCTGCTGCTAAGTCGCTTCAGTCGTGTCCGGCTCTGTGCGACCCCATAGATGGCAGCCCACCAGGCCCCTTGAGGTCAGTGGTAACTTGTATATAGCCCCAGATTGGTGGCCTCAGATATCATTCCTTGTGGTCCCTTGAGCTGGCATCTCGTTTGTCAGATGTTTGGTGTTCCTGAGGGCTGTTTCCCAGTTGTTCGAGGCCAAGGGACAGACCTTTGCAGCCACATCGTGGCCAGCTCTCTGGAAGTTAATCGATCACATTGGCTTCGGGCAAACCTCCGAGATGTTCCTTGCCTCGTCCTCTCATCCTGATGAGTTAGATACAAAGTCTTTATTGTAAGTTTTCCTCCTTACTTTCCTCTTTCTTGCTTCTCTTTGAGCATCTAGAGGTCATTCCAGAGGGAATCTATATACAGAGGAGTGTTCAGTGGTAAAGGGGAAGAATGGACACATAGGTGAAGGGCTCCAACCAGAATGTACACTCAGTGGCCAGCATCCTGTTTGTCTTTTTTATCTATAATTTTTGGCCACACCACAAGGCATATAGGATCTTAGTTCTCCAACAACCAGGGCTTGAACCCGTGTCCCCTGCATTGGAAGCTTGAGTCTTAGACACTGGACTGCCAGGCAAGCCCTCCATTTGTCTCTTCAAGTCACAGTTGCTCCTAAGTTTGTCCTGTTCATGCAGAAAAGTTCATTATCCTCTTCTGTGCTTTCTAGGCAAAGATAAAGTCGTATCTCTTAAATTTTCTGCTTTGTGCCCAGGGGAACTTGGGTTCTGCAGTGTGCTGTATTAAATCATTAAGTAATTAAAAATATGTCCATTGCATTGGTGATACCACCCAACCATCTCATCTATGGACGTGAACTTGGGCAAACTCTGAGGGATGGTGAGGAACAGGGAAACTGGGCGTGCTGCAGTCTGTGGGGTCTTGAAGAGTCAGACATGACTTGGCGACTCAACAACAATTAAAAAATTGTGTGTGTGTACACAGTGAACATTTGTGGAGGCTGTACCTAGTGACATAAGGCACCGTTGTATTTGCTTTGTCTTCGTTAACTCGGCTTATCCCCTTAACAGCTCTAGGAACTTGATCGGTTTTCATCAGTGAAGAAACAGACACAGAGAGGGTGACTAACTTCCCTGAGGTCGTGCAGCCAGGGGCTGAGTCAGGATGTGCACCCAGACACAGATTCTGGAGCTTGCACTAAACCGCTGTGCTCTGCTGCCTCATAAATAAGCCTGGGCTTTGTGACAGCCTGGGTCACGCAGCAGAATTTTGTGCTGTACAACTTCCCAGAGCCTTTAATACGCTGATGTACGCTGTGAGTCTTCAAAAGGTGGGAGGAGAAAGCACATTTTCTCAGAGTCGCTTGACCATAGACTTTGTGTCCGACATTCCTGTTAACATCTTCAGAAACTCATGTGACATAAAAACGCTGCATAGGGAAGCCTGTGGGTTAGGCTGGGGCATTTTGAGTGTTTCCTTAGGCATTCATACTCAGAGTAAACTACTGCATTCCAGTGGTTTGTCCCTGGAATTGAACTAAAACTCAAACGTTACTATAAAGGAGAATATAATTTTGATTCTATACCTAATTCCTTTTGTTGAGTAAATTCACTGGGTTTGCTTTCCTGGTCTTGAAAAGGGGCCGGGTCTGGAACTCATTGGCGTCCCGGGGGTATTTACAAGCGTCAGTGCTGGCAGCACCGTTGAATCTCCTCCTGTTTTGTCTTCAGTAAACAGTTGTGATTGGGTTTCAGCTGGTCTGGTGAGCACACGCCCCAGCCTGCCTGGGCCTCTTGACCATCACATGAAGATGGACGTGCCAGGCCTGCCGAGGCTGCCCCCTGGCAGGGCAGCGATGCCCAGCTCTGGCTTGTGCTTTGGGGAGAGTCCACATACCTTGAAAGTAGTACACCCTGATCCCCCCTGGCTGGTAAGGGGTGCACATGATGACTTAAACCCACACCCAAACCAGCCCTTGAAGTCCTAATTCCAGTGGGCTTATTCGTGTCCGACTCTCAGTGACCCCATGGACTGTAGCTTGCCAGGCTCATCTGTCCATGGGGTTCTCCAGGCAAGAATATGGGAGTGGGTTGCCATTTCCTCCAGGGGATCTTCGTGACCCAGGGATAGATTGGACTGGCCTCCCCTGCATCTCCTGTATTGATATTGATAGGCAGATTCTTTACCACTCTGCCACCTGGGAAGCCCCCTCATTTCAGTAAGTCCAGCAGATAGTAGATTTGCATGTGAAGCGTTTGGGTAGACATTAGCTGAGTGCTGCTGAGGATCAAACTGTTTTGATTCCTGGCCACAAGGCAGTGGTCCTCCGTCTCTGTTATGTCTGAATCCATTGTGGGGCTTGTGAACACCCAGACTGCTGGGCCGGGCCCAGAGGTGCTGATCTAGGAGGCCTGGGATGGGGCCTCGGAGTGTGCGTTTTTAACAGACTGCCAGGTGCTGCCACTGCTGTCAGCCCAGAGACCACCCTTGGAGGATCACCCATAAGAGGAGTCTCTTGGCCGAAGCCCTGGGTGTATTTTTATTTTAATTCGCTTCATTAAATTTATTTTTTCCTTTTATTTGAGTCCCTGGTTTAAACTCCCAGCTCTGCCATTTAAAAAAATAAAGGGAAGAAACTCAGTTGTCATAAAATGAACATTTTTAAAATTCAGTGGCATTTAGTATATTTACACTAGTTTACAATCACTGCCTCTATCTGGTTTCAACACATTTCCATCATTCCAAAGTAAGTCTTGTGCTGATTAAGAAATGTCCCCCTATTTCCTTCCTCCCCACAGCCCCAGGCAACTATGTATTTGAGTTCTGTCTTTATGGGTTCATCTCGTGAGTATTTCATATAAATGGAACTGTACTACACGTGATCTTTTCTGTCTGGCTTCTTTCCCTTAGCGTGACGTTTCTGAGGTTCACTCATGTTGTAGCATGTGTTGGTACTTCATTCCTTTTCAGGGCTGAATAATGTTCCATTGTGTGTATATACTACTGTGCGTTCATCTGTTGATGACTGCCATTTTCGAGTTGTGTGTCGTTGAACAAGTTACTTAACCTATCTGAGCCTCAGCTTTTTCATCCGGTCACAGTTGCGGTAGTTCCTACTTTGTTGAATTGTTGTGAAGATGAATGAGAACTCACATCAGTTGCCTGGCACAATCTTAGGCCCATCAAGTCTCAGTGAAGGGAAGCTGTTAACCAATACTGTTTGTCTGAATTTGTTACTTCTCATCCTGTGACAGGAATTCGGGTGCTGCTAGCTAATTTGGAAGCTCATCCCAAGAAACAGCTTTGGGGCAGTTGAGAAGAGAGACAGGGCAGGGAAAGAGTCTGTCTAGTTGTCTCACCAGCCAGCAACCACTGCAGGTGCCTGGAGTTTAATCCTGCTGGCATTTCTGAGAAATGGTGCAGGACACACTCCCCAGCATGATCCTACCGTGGGGCAAGGAGGTGGGATATTTATGCACCGGCTCCTGAGGGCCGTCTGGGAATTCTCTAGCATCTTGGGCCAGAGGAATTTGTGGTGCTCAGAGAAAGTGCCAGGTGGAGATGCAGGCACTGGCTGTTGGAGGTCTTGGCCTCTGTGTGCTGAAGTGGCCAGGAGGATGTGGGCTGGTACTGGCAGCAGCCTTTCTCCTCTTTACCTGGAAGGTTCTGTCTGTGTGCCAGCACTTGGTACTTCTCTCTGCACCTTCCTTATTATTCAAGCCCTTTTAGGGTTGCTCTGTCTCCCTTGGGAGACATACAGACAGTGCTGTTAGAAGGTGCACGTTGCACTTCCACCTGGATTTCTCATAGAGCCTAGTACACAGCTGGCTCAGTAGAAACTCTCACAAGGAACCCCACTTCACAGCCAGTCAGCTGCTGGTGTTCATGCCTCAGGAAAGCATTCTAAGTGAGGTCCTTGGCTTGCCCACTGGGCATTTCTCAGCTGACTGAGCTGAATCTCAGTGACTGAGTCCCTCCACCCCTTTACCCCCCAGTCTGAGGTTGCTCCCAAACCTGTTTATGTTTATTATATTGTAATTTGGAATAAATTAATTCAATTAAATGGATTAACTAATAAATGAATTAAATTGAATTTCATATAATCCAAGTAGATAAAAGCACAAAAATTGTCATTTCTATGAAGCACAAGCTGGAATCAAGATTGCCGGGAGAAATATCAATAACCTCAGATATGCAGATGACACCACCCTTATGGCAGAAAGTGAAGAACTAAAGAGCCTCTTGATGAAAGTGAAAGTGGAGAGTGAAAAAGTTGGCTTAAAGCTCAACATTCAGAAAACGAAGATCGTGGCATCTGGTCCCATCACTTCATGGGAAATAGATGGGGAAACAGTGTCAGACTTTATTTTTTTGGGCTCCAAAATCACTGCAGTTGGTAACTGCAGCCATGAAATTAAAAGACGTTTACTCCTTCGGAGAAAAGTTATGACCAACCTAGATAGCCTATTGAAAAGCAGAGACATTACTTTGCCAACAAAGGTTCGTCTAGTCAAGGCTATGGTTTTTCCTGTGGTCGTGTATGGATGTGAGAGTTGGACTGTGAAGAAAGCTGTGTGAAAACTCTCACATCCATAATGACTCCTGGAAAAACCATAGCCTTGATTAGACGAACCTTTGTTGGCAAAGTAATGTCTCTGTTTTTTGATGTGCTGTCTAGGTTGGTCATAACTTTGCTTCCAAGGAGTAGTTCAGTTCAGTCGCTCAGTCATTTCTGACTCTTTGCGACCCCATGAACTGCAGCACGCCTGGCCTCCCTGTCCATTACCAACTGTGGGAGTCCCCCCAAACCCATGTCCATTGAGTTGGTGATGCCATCCAACCATCTCATTTTCTGTTGTCTCCTTCTCCTCCAGCCCTCGATCTTTCCCAGCATCAGGGTCTTTTCCAATGAGTCAGCTCTTCACATCAGGTGACCAAAGTATTGGAGTTTCAGCTTCAACATCAGTCCTTCCAATGAATACCCAGGACTGATCTCCTTTAGGATGGACTGGTTGGATCTCCTTGCAGTCCAAGGAACTCTCAAGAGTCTTCTCCAACATCACAGTTCAAAAGCATCAATTCTTCGGCGCTCAGCTTTCTTCACAGTTCAACTCTCATATCCATACAGGACTACTGGAAAAGCCATAGCCTTGACTAGACGGACCTTTGTTGGCAAAGTGATGTCTCTGCTTTTGAATATGCTGTCTAGGTTAGTCATCGGAGAAGGCAATGGCACCCCACTCCAGTACTCTTGCCTGGAAAATCCCACGGCAGAGGAGCCTGGTAGGCTGCAGTCCATGGGGTCACTAAGGGTCGAACACGATGGAGCGACTTCACTTTCACTTTTCACTTTCATGCCTTGGAGAAGGAAATGGCAACCCACTCCAGTGTTCTTGCCTGGAGAATCCCAGGGACGGGGGAGCCTGGTGGGCTGCCGTCTATGGGGTCGCACAGAGTCGGACACGACTGAAGTGACTTAGCAGCTAGGTTAGTCATAACTTTCCTTCCAAGGAGTAAGCGTCTTTTAATTTCATGGCTGCAGTCACCATCTGCAGTAATTTTGGAGCCCCCCCAAAATAAAATTAGCCACTGTTTCCACTGTTTCCCCATCTATTTGCCATGAAATTATGGGACTGGGTACATGATCTTAGTTTTCTGAATGTTGAGCTGTAAGCCAACATTTTTACTCCCCTCTTTCACTTTCATCAAGAGGCTTTTTAGTTCCTCTTCTCTTTCTGCCATAAGGGTGGTGTCATCTACATATCTGAGGTTATTGATATTTCTCCCAGCAATCTTGATTCCAGCTTGTGCTTCTTCCAGCCCAGGGTTTCTCATGATGTACTCTGCATAGAAGTTAAATAAGCAGGGTGACAATATACAGCTTTGACATACTCCTTTTCCTATTTGGAACCAGTTTATTTTTCCATGTCCAGTTCTGACTGTTGCTTCCTGACCTGTATATAGGTTTCTCAAGAGGCAGGTCAGGTGGTCTGGTATTCCCATCTCTTTCAGAATTTTCCACAGTTTATTGTGATCCACACAGTCAAAGGCTTTGGCATAGTCAGTAAAGCAGAAATATATTTTTTTCTGAAACTCTCTTGCCTTTTTGATGATCCAGCAGATGTTGGCAATTTGATCTCTGGTTCCTTTGCGTTTTCTAAAACCATGAACAGTATGAAAAGGCAAAATGATAGGATACTGAAAGATGAACTCCCCAGGTCAGTAGGTGCCCAATATGCTACTGGAGATCAGTGGAGAAATAGCTCCAGAAAGAATGAAGGGATGGAACCAAAGCAAAAACAACACCCAGCTGTAGATGTGATTGGTGATGGAAGCAAGGTCTGATGCTGTAAAGAGCAAATTGCATAGGAACCTGGAATGTTAGGTCCATGAATCAAGGCAAATTGGAAGTGGTCAAACAGGAGATGGCAAGAGTAAATGTTGACATTTTAGGAATCAGTGAACTAAAATGGACTGGAATGGGTGAGTTTAACTCAGATGACTGTTGTATCTACTAGTGTGGGCAAGAATCTCTTAGAAGAAATGGAGTAGCCCTCATAGTCAACAAAAGAGTATGAAATGCAATACTTGGATGCAATCTCAAAAATGACGTAACAATCTCTGATCGTTTCCAAGGCAAACCATTCAATATCACTGTGATCCTAGTCTGTGCCCTGACCAGTAATGCTAAAGAAGCTGAAGTTAAACAGTGCTATGAAGACCTAAAAGACCTTCTAGAACTAACACCCCCAGAAGATGTCTTTTTCATTATAAGGGACTGGAATGCAAAAGTAGGAAGTCAAGAAACACCTGGAGTAACAGGCGAATTTGGCCTTGGAGTACAAAATGGAGCAGGGCAAAGGCTAAAAGAGTTTTGCCAAGAGAATGCACTGGTCATAGCAAACACCCTCTTCCAACAACACAAGAGAAGACTCTACACATGGACATCACCAGATGGTCAACACCGAAATCAGATTGATTATATTCTTTGCAGCCAAAGATGGAGAAGCTCTATACAGTTAGCAAAAACAAGAGCGGGAGCTGCCTGTGGCTCAGATCATGAACTCCTTATTGCCAAATTCAGACTTAAATTGCAGAAAGTAGGGAAAACCACTAGACAATTCAGGTATGACCTAAATCAAATACCTTATGATTATTGTATAATTACTGTATAATTACAGTAGAAGTAAGAAACAGATTTAAGGGACTAGATCTGATAGAGTGCCTGATGAGCTATGGACGGAGGTTCGAACTTGTCAGGATTCAAATATAATTATTTTCATGATGTTATTGCAGAGTGATTTTACATATATATTTGGCCATGCCATGTGGCATGTGGGATCTTTGTCACCCCGTCCTTGGATAGAACCCACATCCCCTGCAGTGGAAGCATGGAGTCTTAACCGCTGCACTGCCAGCGAAGTCCTGAGAGTGATGATATTAGTACAGAAAAAAATAATGTCTCTTGCCACTGCTTCTAGCACTTACCCCCTCACCCCCCAAATTGTAGGTTTCCTCCTGCCTCTTCTTCATGAAACTAAGTCACACAGGAAGCCAAATTTAAGCCATTTTGGAATTGCAGACATGCAGAAATCTTTATGAGAAACATTTGACCTGATTTGTTTTACTAATTAACAAAGATCCCTCCCCTGAATGATATGTTTCACCCGACAGCACATTTTTAATCAAGGCATAAATTGTAGCAAACCAAGGTTTCAAAGAAAACTATGAAAGGCCACCTCTCACCAGAAGGATGGGAGTGTGTCACAGCAGTAACGCAGCGGAAACCTGCATGAAAGGAGCGGGCAGTTAATTTGTGAAGGGAATGAATGGTCCATGATGGAGCCATAACTTCCTGCCCTGCCTGGACGTGCAGCAGTTGGCCAGGGCCACAAGAAGATGGCCCGGAAAGTCCCCTGTAGAAGTTCAGGATGACGCCCAGTTGTCACCACCGGGCTAATGGCATCTGCTGGTGTCCAGAACAGTTAAAGGAGAAACAGTTTGGAGGGGAAAAAAAAAAAAAAGATGTCCAGAAGCACATTTCCATGTGAACAATAGGGTTCGGGCCACATAGCCTCATTCAGCATGGAGCAGTTGAAGGGCCAGGGTCCTCGGGAGAGAGTTCGCTGTCGTTCGCCAGAAAGTGAATGTGTTGAAGGGAGTCTGTGCTCTGCTGTGGGCACGGCCGAACTCCAGTGCCCGAGAGAGGGTTGTGACAGCCTGTGGGTGAACCTGACCATCCTCACGGAGGAGATGTTAGAAGCCGATCCAGAAACACAATTCCCCCAGGCCTTTAGAGCAAGAGACTGTGCCTGATTTCAGGGCTGTTTATCTCTGGACATTGCCATGTTTTATTTCCAACTTGAAAGTGTTAGCCTTTGATTGTTCTTGTTTATGCAGCAGTGGAAAAATAATATTCTAGGGATCATAGTAGTTCAGATCGTGCATTAAAGGGAGAGCTGAGTTTCTCAGTCTCCCTCATCCTCTTTCTCCTCTTTTCTCTCTTCCTTTCTAAGAGAAGTCTTCAGTAGAGCTCTTAAACCTAAATGACAGCTCAAACATTGTGGAGTAGATTAAAAAAAACCTTAATACACCCAGGTAATTAAAATGCAGTCATTATAGAAATACTTAACCTCAAAAGCAAATGTCTCTTGTGATCCTATTCCCCAAGGATAATGACTTAGCACAGTTTGGTGTGTATCATTCCGCATTTATTTTTGATGTAAGAATGAACGTGTCTGATTGTTTTAACAGACACGGCACCATTCATTCGTCTTCACTTTCCTCACTGTTGGTGGTTCTTTGTATATGTGGCTACCCCCTATCCTTAGACACCCTCGTGACGTTTTGACAGTTTTTCACGCTCTGATCTACTTTTCTTGCTTAATAATCTCTCATGGAGATTTTTCCATATTGGGACTTACTGATGCACTGCTGTCTTTGTTTAATGTCTGTGGCCGCATGGTGTCCCGTGGTATGGATAGATCACTGTTTTTTCATCCGTTCCTCACCGGTGGACTGGAGCAGAATGTGTAAATTTGGAAACTCTCTCAATCTCTACACGTACACACAGATAGACAGTTGGAGTTTATAGCTTGTCTCTGTAGGGTGAAGGATGAGAGGAACAAGCTCGATGTGTGTGTATGCATGTTTACACGTCCGTGCAGCATCTTTATACCTGTGTATGGGTTCAGAGGCGATGGAATCTGTTCGTGTATGAATTACTTATATGTGTGTATGTATATTGCATGGACTGTGAGAAAGTTGTGCTGGTGAAGATGAAGATCCTGTTCTTCCTAGAAAGCCTTGATAAATAAGAAAGAGACTCGAGGCTGCAGATTCGTGCTTTGAGCTCTGGGGGTGCTGGATCTGCAAAGAATAATGTCAGACCCCTGCTTGGAAAAGAGAGACAGAGTGGCCACAAGACCCACATGCTGAAGACCATTGCATAGTAACAAGAATTTAATAAATCATATTTCAGTCAAAGCAACGTCCCGGGAACTTTGGGGGGTGTAGGAAGGTGGATGCTAGGAAAGATTGCTGGGTTATTCCAAAGTAGTTCGAAAGGCAAGTTGGATAAAGATAAAAAATAAAAAGTAGGCTGGAAATCTAAAGAATTAGAGTTGGTGCTCCTTTCCCTCTCAAGTGTGGGGGTCAAGTTAGCAAGTGCTAGCACTTCCACCGGAGAAGGCGATGGCACCCCACTCCAGTACTCTTGCCTGGAAAATCCCATGGACGGAGGAGCCTGGTAGGCTGCAGTCCATGGGGTTGCGAAGAGTTGGACACGACTGAGCGACTTCACTTTCACTTTTCACTTTCATGCATTGGAGAAGGAAATGGCAACCCCCTCCAGTGTTCTTGCCTGGAGAATCCCAGGGACAGCGGAGTCTGGTAGAAGGCCATCTATGGGGTTGCAGAGTCGGACACGACTGAGGCGACTTAGCAGCAGCAGCAGCACTTCCACGGTAACTTCCATGCCCTTTGGCCCTGCACACATTGCCAATTGACGATAGCATCCTTCTCCTTTTGAATCCAAGGCAGCTTCAAAAGTTCTCTGTATCATTTCTGACCTGCTTGCGTCCATCAGAGTTGGCCAGCAAGATGGAATCTCTTTGGCAACCCACGCCTGTAGGGATCCTGTCTTGTAAGGAGCGGGGTGTCTGGGCAGTGGGGCTTAGCATTGCCCTTGATGGGTTCAACTGATGTTTCCATACCTCTTGCTGTCACCCCAGCAAGAGAACAACAACAGAAAGCTCAGTATGGAAGCGCGAGACAAGCAGGAACTCTGGAGTTACCTAGAGGAAGAAAAACCACTTGTTAATTTGGGAATTTAATTTATCTATGGTTTAATTTCCTCACTTGTCGAGAAAAAAGTAACTAACCCCCAAGACCACAAGAGCCATTCAGACCTGGGTGGCATGGTATTTGAAACAATGTAAATGCTAGGTGAGCATTATTTTCTTCTTTATCATCCTCTAGTTTTTATTTCTTAGAAGTTAGCTTATTTAGGCTGCTTTCCTCCCTCTGCCCCTTTGCAGCCATTTCGTCTGAAGGACAGAACCCTGGTGCCCTGACCAGAGCCACTAGTTGAAGGGTGGATCCTGACCCACGTGGACCGGTCACAATATCCATTCCTTGTCCCTGTGGTTGGGGAACAGGAGCCAAACATCCTGAGCTGTTGGAGTCAAGGTTTCTGTCATTTGTAACCAAGAGAGTGCTGTCTGATGGAATGGCCAGGCTCTTGTTTTTAAAAATACAGCTCCCTGGTTGAGCATAGTTGTTGAGGCAGGGCTGAACAGGGCTTTGGTCCTGACCCCACTGACCCTGCCTGTGGCTTCTGCCTCCTTCTGAAAGCCATACGTGCACCAGCACAGGGCAGGAAAGAGTGGAGACACAGCCCTTCCAGAAGGTGCCCGAGAAAGGAAGAATAGGCCTCGAACCTCAGAGGTTTTCTCTCTCCTTGGGTTATATTCGGGTTTCCCTGATAGCTCAGTTGGTAAAGACTCCGCCTGTGATGCAGGAGACCCTGGTTCAATTCCTGGGTCCGGAAGATCCGCTGGAGAAGGGATAGGCTACCCACTCCAGTATTCTCAGGCTTCCCTTGTGGCTCAGCTGGTAAAGAATCTGCCTGCAATGAGCAAGACCTGGGTTTGATCCCTGGGTTGGGAAGATCCCCTGGAGAAAGGAAAGGCTACCCACTCCAGTATTCTGGTCTGGAGAATTCCATGGACTGTATAGTCCATGGGGTTGCAAAGAGTCGGATACCACTGAGCGACTTTCACTTTGGGTTATGTTCTCTTTAAGGATCTACTGACCAAGAGAAAATAGTCCCTCATGAGTTTTATTTGGAGTGTGTAAGCAGGAGAAGGCAGTGGCACCCCACTCCAGTACTCTTGCCTGGAAAATCCCATGGACGGAGGAGCCTGTAAGGCTGCAGTCCAGGGGGTCGCTGAGGGTCAGACACGACTGAGCGACTTCACTTTCACTTTTTACTTTTTACTTTCATGTATTGGAGAAGGAAATGGCAACCCACTCCAGTGTTCTTGGCTGGAGAATCCCAGGGATGGGGGAGCCTGGTGGGCTGCCATCTATGGGGTCGCACAGAGTCGGACACGACTGAAGTGACTTAGCAATAGCAGTAGTAAGCTATAAGCAATACATTTAGTTTACCATAAAGAGAGGATTTATTGTAAAGATAAAGGCTCAGTGCCCAGCACTTTGTATGGATTGTGCGATTTAATTCTCACAACTATAGTCACCTCCACTTACGGATAGGGAAACCAAGGTCCAGAAAGGGTGAGGGAGTATGCCAAGGGTATGCAGCTTGTCAGAGAAACCCTTTTTAAAGGGGCCACACTCCATCTTGCCTGTAGGTGCAAACATCCATCAGTTGGTGAAAGTGAAGTGAAAGTCACTCAGTCGTGTCTGACTCTTGGTGACCCCATGGTCTATACAGTCCATGGAATTCTCCAGGTCAGAGTAACAGGTAAACAAAACATGGCCAACATATACACATAGGAGGAATAGACACAATACAAGGGACTAGTACTCAGCTATAAAAAGGAATATGGGTACATGGATGCATCGTAACAACTTTATTCTCAGTGAAAGAAGCCAGACCCAAAAGGCTATATGTTGTGTGATTCCATTTATGTGAAGTTTCCAGAACCGGCAGATCTCTAGGGATCCAGCGTAGATGGCTGGTTGCCAGAGGTTGGAGGAGGGGGAGGTGAAAGGACAGACGTGTTACCGTCTGCACCTTTGTTCGCCTTTGCGCTTGTGTCCTGGAACTCCTTTCTAACTAGGTTCACTGTTACATGTAGCGTCTTAGCCTCCTCACATCCCATCAGTCCTAAGCTCTGATGACTCCATTTCCTTTGATGAATGGCTTTCGAGAAGGATTTTGCTCCTGTCAGATGCTGACAAATTGTGGGATGGACTGAGGCCACAAAATCTGTTTCCTCTTGTGGCATCAGTGAGGTTTGAACCCAGGTCTCTAGAGATGAAAAATTACTTCTTTAACTCAGTACCTCAGGAGCCTCCTCTTAATCTAATTCCACTGGGGCCTGATGCGCCCTGGCCACACAGCCCTTGTGGCGATTGACTATCCATCAAAATGCCCACAAGTGGAGAGAGAGCTGCTCTGTGCTGCTGAAAAGACTCAGTTGGCTCAGCTGTGCCCTGTCAATAAGCCATGTGATCAATGAAGAAGGGGCCATAAAGCATCCTTTTGAAACCTTGAAAGGAATGGGACACTTACAATAGTGAAATGGGATGTTGGGTATCAAAGGATCAGTCACTGTAGCCGTTAAAATAAAGATTTAGGGATTTATGATGGTTCTGTCGTTATTTCCCCCAATTGCAGAGGGACGAGATGTGACATATGGCCTTTCCTGTTGGTAAAACTCACAGATCAAATGTTATAAATTATCTTCCCACACCAGGAGGAATGATAAAGCAAGGGGCTTCTGTATTCAAACAAAGATTGAAAGAGGTTATTATGTTTCAGGTAACACTGTAATTTGAACTAGGCACCATTCTGAACGCTTTACAGATACAGTCACTAAGTCTGAACAACAGTCTTAGGAGATAGGTGCTGTTATTATCCCCATGTTATGGATGAAGACACTGGGGTAATAGAGGTTAAGTGTATTACCCAAGGTCACACAGATTGTGGGTGGTGGAGCCAGGATATAGACAGAGCCTTACTTTCACTACCCTGGTATACTGACTGACTGAAGTTCTGGCTTAATTCCTCATAAAGAGGTTTCTGTACCTCAAGATTTTCCAAACGTTTAATGTAATAAGCACTATAAGTCTCTATTATCTGGGTATAGGATATGGCATTTTTCAAATCAGCCAGTTGCCCAAGGTCAGGACATCTGTGATTTTGCAGAAGCGCTGAAATCAGACCCACACGATCTGTTTCCAGGGTCCTAATATTTATTAAACTGTTCTGTCTTGCTGTTTGTAAAGTGACCTAGTTTCTCAAGGCTGTTTTCCCCTAAAATGATAAAAATGAGAATTGTGAATTCTGAATCTGTTTTTAGAAGCTGAGCATCATCCTAGTGCTTATAAATACAGCCTGTCTGTCCTGGCAGAGGACTTCACTCATTTTTATCTGGTTAGCTAGCTTTCCTGTATCCCACTTTTCCTTTGGGGTTCCACACTGTCAATGAATGTGATGTCCTTCTGTTTTCTGCAAAACAATGAGCATAGGATTCAAGTTAAGGCAGGCAGCACCACCCCCCCAACCCCAGGAATTTGCATCTTTTGTAATTGAGCCGGAAGGACCTAAGTACAAAAACGGGTGGGAGTAGCTGTGTCTCTGTGTAGGGAGCTTTGATGCAGTTGGTCTGCCTACATCCCTGAGTTGGTCTTTTCTGAGACTTGGCTGTTGGTATCAGTTATCCATTGCAATAATAACGCTGCATGACAAACAGGCACAAAACCTTCAGTGGCATTTAACAATAAGCCTTAGTTGCACGTGTGTCTGGGGCTGCTGGCGTTTCCCGGGTCACTCATGTGACTGGGGAATGGCTGGCTGTTGGCAGTGGTCTTGGCTGGGGCCCCTAAGGTGACTGACTATATATGTCAAGTCTCTCATCCTCCAGCAGGCTGTCCTGGAGTGTTTTCATGGTGATGGTACAGGCATGAGAGAGAAAGTCCTAACACACCAGTCCATTAAAAAAATTCTCATTTTTTCCCTTACAGATGATTAGAGTCACATGCAGTTATAAGAAATACAGCAAGATCCCATGTACCTTTCACCCAGTTTCCCTCATGATATCTTGCAGAACTACAGTATCACAACTGTAGGAGATTGACATTGGTGTAACCCGCTGATCAAGTTCAGATTTTCCCAGTTCACTTGCACTCATGAGTGTGTATATATACTTAGTTCTTTGCAATTCTATCACAAGATTTTCGTAGCTACCATTATGGTCAAGATACAGTATAGTTTGAACACCACAAAAATGTCTTTATAAGCATAACCACCTTTCTGTATCCCCTTCACCCCGACCCAGGTCCTTAACCCCTAGAAACCACTCTTTTCTCCGTGTGTAAGTGGGCTCAAGTAGTTCAAAGCCATGTTGTTCAAGGATCAACTATATAAGAAATGCCAAACTCACTGTGGATTTACTACTTAACATTCTCATTAGGAATTTATGAATGACCTAATTTTTTTCATCCTTGCCAGCATTTGGTTGTTGCTGTATTTTTTTTTCTTTAATTTAAAAAATATTTACTTATTCATTTAAAATAGTATTTTCTTTTCACAGTTTTAATAAATGTGCAGTGATACCTCACTGGAGTGTTAATATGCATTCTCTTAATGGTTAATAAACTTGAAAATCTCGTGATGTCTTTATTTGCGACTGTATATTATCTTCAATATAATGTATGTTCATATCTTTTGCCCATTTAAGTTGGATTGCTGGGTTTTTTACTATTGGGTTTTTTTTTTTTTTTTTTTAGCAGTTTTCTATATATGCTATATATCTCTTGATGGATTTATTGTCTCCAAGTCTGTAGCTTGTCTTTCCATGATTTTAACGGGGTCTTCTGAAGAACAGGTTTACTTTTGATGCCATCCAATATATCAGTTTTTCCTTGTGTGAATTGTGGTTTTGGTGTTATGTCTGAGGACTCTTTGCCGAGCCCTGGGTTCCAAGCATTTTCTCCTATATTTGTTTTAAATGTTTTATAGTTTTACATTTATGTTCATGATTTGTTTTCTGTTGATTTTTGCATAATGTGTAAGGTTTAAGTCATGATTCATTTTTAGCCTCTGGATATTCGTTTGCTCCAGCACCAATGGCTGAAGAGTCTGTCTTTCGTTAAAATGCTTTTCACCTTTGTGAAAAGTTAAGTTGAACATATTTGTCTTTTTCTGGATTCTTTATTCTGTTTTACCAGTGTTTCTCTCTAAGCCAGTACCACATTCTCTTAATGACTGTAGTCATTTAGTAAGCTTTCATATCAGGTACAATGAATCCTCCCACTTCCTACTTTTTCAAGGTTATTTTAGCTATTTAAAACCTTAACACCTTTCTGTATATGTTAGAATAAGCTTGTGTCTATACAAAGTCTTGTTGTGATTTTGATAGAAATGACATGAAACCCTGTAGATCAGTTTGGAAAACCTAGACATCATTAATGTGTTGAACCTAACAGTCCTTGAATGTGTATAACTCTCCATTTATTTAGATCTTCTCTGTTTCTCTAATCAGAATTTTGTGACTTTCAGCATACAGATCCTATGTCTATTTTGCTGTATTTATATTTGAGCATTTAATTTTCTTTGGTGCAATTGTAAATACACCAGAAATTGTGTTTTTAATATATATCATGTGTTCATTTTTAATATAAAATTGTGATTTATTTTTGCGTGTTGGTTCATTCTGTTTCCTGATAGCTTGCTGACCTCACCTATTAGTTGTAGAAGCTTTTCTTTTTTCTTTTGGTAGATGCCTCGAGGTTTTCCATGTAGGCAGTTACAGCATCTGCAAATAGGGACCCTTTTATTTCTTTTTTACAATCAACATGTCCTTTATTTCTTTTTCTTGCTTTATTGTAGTGGCTAGAATTTTCAGTACTGTGTTAAAAAGGGATTGTGACAGAGGACATCTTACTTTGTTTGCAGTATTTGGGGGATGCAGTCACCCTTTCATCATGAAGTATGAAATTAGCTGTAGGGTTTTTTAAGATGTGTTTTATCAATGGTCATTCCACTCTAGTTCCAGCTTGCCGAGAATTTTTTTTCATAAATAACTATTGGATTTTGTCAAATGCTTCAGCCTCATCCATTGATGTGATCATATGATTTTTTCTCTTTTAGCCTTTTTGTGTGGTGGATTACATTGATAGATTTTCAAATATTGAACTAGCTTTGCTTACTTGGAATAACTCCAAATTTATTATATTGTATAATTCTGTTTACGCATCACTGGATTCTGTCTGTAATATATCATTACATTTTTTTACTTCTAGATAGCATGAGAGATATTCTGTAGTTTTCCTTTTTCAGTTCTTTTTTCTGGTTTTGGTATCAAGGTAATACTGGCTTCATGAAATGAGTTGAGAAGCATTTCCTCTTTGTCTTCTTTTTTCCCCTGGATAAGAGATTGTGTGAAGTTGGTGTTAATTCTTCGTTATATTCTTCAGTGAAGCTCTCTAGTCCAGAGTGTTTCTTTTACAGGCAGCTTTTAAATGATATATTCAGTTTCTTTAATGATTATAGGAGTATTCAAGTTATCTTTCTTGGTTACTTTTAATAGTTTGTGACTTGAAAGAAATTGATCTGTTTTTTCTAAGTTGTTGAATTTATGTGTAAAATTGTTTTTAGTGTGTCCTTATTATCTTTGTTTTTATGGGCTTGGGATCTGTGCTGATTTGCCTGTGTCATTGCTGATATTGGTGATTTGTGTCTTTTTTTAATCCATCTTGCTAGAGGTATATTAATTTTGTTGTTTTTTTTTCCCCTCCAGATAACCAGTTTCAGTTTCATTGGTTTTCTCTATTCTTCATTTTCGACTTCATTGATTTCTGCTCTCATTATTTCCTTCTTTCTGTTTACCTTGGGTTTTTTTTTTTTTCTCCTTCTCCTTATCTTTTGATGTAGTAACTTAGATTATTACTTTGAGACCTTTTATCTTTTCTAATATAAGCAGTTGGTGTTACAAATTTTTGTCTCAGCGTGCTTTAAGGGCACCTCACATATTTTAAAGTGTTACATTGTAAGTTTCATTCAGTACTTGTGTACATTAAAATATTTCCTTTGAGGCTTTCCCTTTGACCCATGAATTGCTTGAAAGCATGTTTTTTAATTTCCAAGTGTTTGAAGATTTTTCTTTTGCTATTCTGTTATTGATTTCTACTTTGATTCCATTTTAATAAAAACAAACTGTATGATTTGAATTCTTTTAAATTATGTTCCTGGATGTGGTTTATCTTGGTCAGGATTCCATGGGTACTTGAAAATGTGTTCTGCTCTTGTTGTGTGCTAGTCACTCAGGCGTGTCTGACTCTCATGTGACCCCATGGACTGTAACTCGCCAGGCTCCTCTGTCCATGGGATTCTCCAAGCAAGAATACTCCAGGCAAGGAGTGGGCAGCCATTCCCTTCTCCAGGGGGTCTTCCCAACCCAGGGGTCGAACCTGGGTCTCCTGCATTGCAGGCGGATTCTTTACCATCTGAGGGACTAGGGAAGCTCCTGCTATGCTGAGTGTTGTATAACTGTGAATCAGATCCTATTGGTGGATGGTATTGTTCAGTCATTCAATATTTTTGCCAGTTTTCTAGGTAGACCATTTACGGAGAGTAGGGTGTTGACATCCCCAGTGATAATTGTAAACTTACCTGTTTCTCTTTAGTTTTTGCTTCATGTGTTTTGAAGCTCTGTTTTTTAGTGTGTCCACGTTTAGGATCACTATGACTTCTTGATGAACTGATTGTTCTGTCATTATGTAATGTCCTTTTTGTCACATGTAATTTTCTTTGCTCTAAAGTCTACTCGAAATTAATACAGCCCCTTCTGCTTTTTAAAATTATTGCTTGTGTTAGCAAGATATATTCTTCTCCATTCTTTCACTTTCAAATTGTGTCATAGTATTTGATGTGAGTTTCTTGTAGACAGTATATTGGTAGGTCATGTATCTTCAGCCATTCTGTGAATCCCTGTCTTTTAATTGGTGTATTTAGACTGCTTAACATTTATAATAACCATTGCTATATTAGAGCTTAACTCTGCCATTTAATCATTTTCTTGTTTCCTGTGCTTCTCATTTCTCTGCTCCTCTTTTCTTGCTTTCCTTTGATTACTTAAATATTTTGAAGAACTCTTTTATTTATGTTGGTTTTTAGTATGCTTGTATTATTTTATTGTACTTTATGTGAGTATTTTAATGGTTGCTCGAGGTTGTACAGCGTGTGTATGGAGTTCATCTCGGCCCATAACTATTACTGACATTGATGCTCCGCCACCTTGAATGAAGTACTGAAACTGTAGTTCTGTTTTCGTCTCTGTACCTTTCCTACTTTCTGAATATAACTTGCTTTAAGGATTTCCTCTACATACTTGAGCATCACAGCAGATGATGTAATATTTGCTTCAACCATAAAAATATGATTTAAAAAATTCAGGAGATTGAGGATAGTCTATTATTTTAACCCTCATTTAAACCAGTTTTACTATTTTTCCTCTTTTTTTGAAGTTCTTATTCTCCTCCTTTAATTATGCTCATTCTGGCCTGAGAGCTTCCTTCAGGTATTTTTTAAGGGTAGGTCTGCTAGCAACAAAGTCTTATTTTCTTCTTTGGAAATGTCTCCTCCCTCCTCACCTCTCTTCTTGAATAGCAGTTTCTCCAGGTCTAGAACTCCTGGTTGACAGCTGTTTTCCTCTATAGGTTGAAAAATGTTACTCTTTTTCTGGCGTCTGTGGTTTCAGATGAGAAATAAATTGTTTACATTGGCATTCCCTTATAAGTAATGTTAAGGGAAACAGTTCTCTCTGGTTGCTTTTAGGGTTTTTCTTTGTTTTTAATTTTCAAGAGTTTAATTTTCAAATATCTTTCTGTTGATTGGTTTGGTTTTATCATATTTGTAGTTTACACAACTTCTTGAATCCATAGGTTTACATTTTTTGTCAAATTTGGAAAGCTTTCAGACATTATTTCTTTTTTTAAACATTATTTTAATTAGAGGCTAATTACTTTACAATATTGTGGTGGTTTTTGCCATGCCTTGAAATGAAATCAGCCACGGATATACCTGTGTCCCCCCCATCCTGAAACCCCCTCCAGCCTCCCTCCCCACCCCATCCCTCTGGGTTGTCCCAGAGCACCGAACTTTGAGTGCCCTGCTTCATGCATCTAACTTCCACTGGTTATCTGTTTTACATATGGTAATATACATGTTGCAGTGCTGTTCTCATAAATCATACCACCCTCGCCTTCTCCTACATAGCCCAAAAGTCTATTCTTTACATCTGTGTTTCTTTTGCTGCCTTGTGTATAGGGTCATCATTACTGTCTTTCTAAATTCCATATATATGCGTTAATATACTGTATTGGTGCTTTTTTTTCTGACTTACTTCACTCTGTATAATAGGCTCAAGTTTCATCCACCTCATGGGAACTGACTCAAATGCGTTCTTTTTTACAGCTGAGTAATATTCCATTGTGTATATATACCACAACTTCCTTATCCATTTGTCTGCCAGTGGACATCTAGGTTGCTTCCATGCCCTAGCTGTTGTAAACAGTGCTGCAATGAATAGTGGGGTACATGTATCTCTTAATTCTGGTTTCCTTGGTGTATATGCCCAGCAGTGGAATTGCTGAATCAGATGACAATTCTATTTCCAGTTTTTTAAGGAATCTCCACACTTGTCTCCATAGTGGCTGTACTAGTTTGTATTCCCACCATCAGTGTAAGAGGGTTCCCTTTTCTCCACACCCTCTCCAGCATTTATTTTTTGTAGACTTTTTGACGGCAGCCATTCTGATGGGCATGAGATGGTACCTCATTGTGGTTTTGATTTGCATTTCTCTGATAATGAGTGATGTTGAGCATCTTTTCATGTGTTTGTTAGCCATCTGTATGTCTTCTTTGGAGAACTGTCTGTTTAGGTCTTTCCCCCACTTTTTGATTGGGTCGTTTGTTTTTCTGATATTGAGCTCCATGAGCCACTTGTATATTTTTGAGATTAATCTTTTGTCTCATTTGCTATTATTTTCTCCCATTCTGAAGGCTGCCTTTTCACCTTGCTTATAGTTTACTTCATTGTGCAAAAGCTTTAAAGTTTAATTAGGTCCCTCCCATTTGTTTATTTTTGCTTTTATTTCCATTACTCTGGGAGGTGGGTCATAGAGGATCTTGCTGTGATTTATGTCAGACAGTGTTCTGCCTATGTTTTCCTCTAAGATTTTTATAGTTTCTGGTCTTACATTTAGATCTTTAATCCATTTTGAATTTATTTTTGTGTATGGTGTTAGAAAGTGTTCTAGTTTCATTCTTTTGCAGGCAGTTGACCAGTTTTCCCAGGACCACTTGTTAAAGAGATAGTCTTTTCTCCATTGTAAATTTTTGCCTCCTTTGTCAAAGATAAGGTGTCTACTGGTATGTGGATTTATCTTTGGGCTTTCTGTTTTGTTCCGTTGACCTATATTTCTGTCTTTGTGCCACTACCATACTGTCTTGATGACTGTAGCTTTGTAGTATAGTCTGAAGTTAGGAAGGTTGATTCCTCCAGTTGGATTATCCTTTCTCAAGATTGCTTTGGCTATTTGAGGTATTTTGTGTTTCCATACAAACTGTGAAATTATTTGTTCTAGTTCTGTGAAAAATATTGTTGGTAGCTTGATAGGGATTGCATTGAATCTATAGATTGCTTTGGGTAGTATAATCATTTTCCCTATATTGATTCTTCCAATCCAGAAACATAGTATATTTCTCTTCTATTTGTGTCATCTTTGATTTCTTTCATTAGTATTTTATAGTTTTCTTTATGTAGGTCTTTTGTTTCTTTGGGTAAATTTATTCCTAAGTATTTTAGTCTTTTCATTGCAATGGTAAATGGGATTGTTTCTTTAATTTCTCTGTTTTTTTTCATTGTTAGTATATAGGAATGCAAGGGATTTCTGTGTTAATTTTATATCCTGCCACTTTACTATATTCAGTGATTAGCTCTAGTAATTTTCTGGTGGTATCTTTATGGTTTTCTATGTAGAGGATCATGTCATCTGCAGACAGAGAGAGTTTTACTTCTTCTTTTCCAATCTGGTTTCTCTTTATTTCTTTTTCTTCTTTGATTGCTGTGGTTGGGACTTCCAAAACTATGTTGAATAGTAGTGGTGAGAGTGGGCACCCTTGTCTTGTTCCTGATTTTAGGGGAAATGCTTTCACTTTTTCACCAGTGAGGATTATGTTTGCTATAGGTTTGTCAAATATGGCTTTTATTATGGTGAGGTATGTTCCTTCTATGACTGGTTTCTGGACAGTTTTGTTTTTTTTTAAATCATAAATGGATGTTGAATTTTGTCAAAGGCTTTCTTTGCATTTATTGAGATAATCATATGGTTTTTATCTTTCAATTTGTTAATATGGTGCATCACATTGATTCATTCGTGAATATTGAAGAATCCTTGCATCCCTGGAATAAAGCCCACTTAGTCATGATGTATGATCTTTTTAATATGTTGTTGGATTCTGTTTGCTAGAATTTTGTTGAGGAATTTTGCATCTGTGTTCATCAGTGATATTGGCCTGTAGTTTTCTTTTTTTTGTGGTATCTTTTTCTGGTTTTGGTATTAGAGTGATGGTGGCCTCATAGAATGAGTTTGGGAGTTTACCTTCCTCTGCAGTTTTCTGGAAGAGTTTAAGTAGGATAGGTGCTCAGCTTAGTTCAGTTCAGTCGCTCAGTCATGTCCAACTCTTTGCAACCCCAAGGATTGCAGCATGCCAGGCTTCCCTGTCCATCACCAACTCCCAGAGCTGGCTCAAACTCATGTCCATTGAGTTGGTGATGCCATCCAACCATCTCATCCTCTGTTGTCCCCTTCTCCTCCTGCCTTCAATCTTTCCCAGCATCAGGGTCTTTTCCAGTGAGTCAGTTCTTCATATCAGGTGGCCAAAGTATTGATAGCCACCTTTGATAGCCAAGGGATGGGTGTTAGCTCTTCTCTAAATTTTTGTTAGAATTCACCTGTGAAGCCATCTGGACCTGAGCTTTTGTTTGGAAGATTGTTGATTACAGTTTCTATTCCCAGGCTTGTGATGGGTCTCTTAAGATCTTCTATTTCTTCCTGGTTCAATTTTGGAAGGTTATACTTTTCTAAGAATTTGTCCATTTCTTCCAAGTTGTCCATTTTATTGGCATATAATTGCTCTTAGTAGTCTCTTATGATCTTTTGTATTTCTGTGTTGTCGGTTGTGATTTCTCCATTTTCATTTCTAATTTTATTGATTGGATTCTTCTCTTTTTTTTTCTTGATGAGTCTGGCTAATGTTTGTCTATTTTATTTATCTTCTCAAATAACCAGCTTTTAGTTTTGTTGATTTTTGCTATAGTCTCCTTCGTTTCTTTTTGATTTATTTCTGCTCTGATTTTTATAATTTATTTTCTTCTACTATGGGGTTCTTCTTTTCTTCTTTTTCTAGTTGCGTTAGGTATAAAGTTAGGTTATTTGATATTTCTCTCATTTCTTGAGGTAGGCTTGTATTGCTATGACTCTCCCTCTTAGCACTGCTTTTACTGAATCCCATAGGTTTTGGGTTGTTGTGTTTTCCTTTTCATTTGTTTCTATGCATGTTTTTATTTCCTCTTTGATCTCTTCCATGATCTGTTGGTTATTCAGAAGCGATCAGCCATTATTTCTTTGAACTTTTTTTCATGTCGTATGTTTTCTTTTCTTTCAAGGATTCCAAAGATAAAATGTCTCTTAGTATCATGTAGGTCCTTGAGGTGCTGTTCATTTTTTTCCCTTGTTTTTCTTTTTCTCAGGTTGAACACATTCTATTTATCTGTCCTCAAGTTGATCATGTTTTATTATTCCATAGTACTCTTGAGCCCATGCATTGAATATTTAATTTCAGTTACTATATTTCCCAGTTCTATCATTTCCATTAAAAATGTTTTTTGCTGAAGTCTTAAGACTATCTGAGGGAGAAGGAAATGGCAACCCACTCCGGTACTCTTGCCTGGAAAATCCCTTGGACAGAGGAGCCTGGCAGGCTACAGTCCCTGGGATTGCAGAGTTGGACATGACTGAGCTACTGACACAAAAATTGAGGAGATACTTGATGGTGCAAGTGTACACCTTATCTACTCTCCCACTTCCTGCAGGAAGCAAGATGGGGCATGCAGCATCTGGGAGGCAGGATGGCTCGCTGCCCCTCCCTTCATCCCTTCTGGAAGTCTTAGGGCCTAAGGCCAGCAAATAAAAGACTAAGTTATTTAAAAAAAGACTATTTTAGGACTTTCCTCATGGTCCAGTGGCTAAATAGTGGCCTGCCGGTATAGGGGACGTAGGTTTGATACTTGATCTGGAAAGATTCCACATGCCGTGGGACAACTACTGAGTCCTTGTGTTCTAGAGCCTGTGCTCCAAAACAGCGTAGCCCCTGCTCGCTGCAACTAGAGAAAGCCCATACGCAGCAACAGAGACCCAGCACAACCAAAGACCATTTTTTTACAAGATATTTTAAAGTTGGTTAAGAGAATTAATTAACTGGCTGAAGCAATTTTAGAACTGATGAAAATCTTCATCGTATCATCCAGTGTCTTGTTCATCTCAGTCCTGTTGTCAGTTGACTGTCTTTTCTCATTCAGGTTGAGGTTTTCTTGGTTTTTAATCCTACTTAAATCTTCGTATATTTAGCAGAAAGTCACTTAGTTTGATTTGGTGTCAAACTAAGTCACTTAGTTTGATTTTGATTCTACTTGACTGAATTCTCCTCTGCTTTGTTCTCTGGCTCCTTGCTGACACCCCCTGCTGGACTCTCCTGGTACTGCCCAGGGTTGGGGGGCTGGAGGGTGGGCACTTTGCTGTGTCACCTGGTGGTGTTAGGTGGGACTTGAAGGTTTCTTCTGGACTTACAGAACAGGGCGTGTTTCTCCTGATCTGTTGTTTGGCGGTGCAGTGGGCATTTCCCTCTCTCTCCGCTGGTGCATCCTTGGCCTCCGGTAGCTGGGTGAATGGCCTGGAGCCATATAGCCTGGTGGTTCTCTGCCCCTGGGTGGGAGACTCTGGTCATGGCTCACCTGCTGCTGCTGAGCGAAGGGCTGCAAAGGCCAGGTCCGAGTTGCTTTTTGTGTGGAGTGCCAGAGATGCTGGTACTGCTGGTGTAAGTAGTGTGGGATGTGGGATGGTCCACTTGCCCAGGTTTCTCTCGTGTTGATGCTGTGGGCAGATTAAAATGGCAGGAGTTCTGCAGCTCTCATGTTGTAGGTAGATCAGGCTGTCATTGTTACTGGTCATGGGTGTCATTTGTAGTCCTCTGATGGGGACTTTGCAGCAATTATTATTTTTTTTTAATGCCTTTTTAAAATGGGCTTCCCTGGTGGCTCAGACAGGAAAGAATCTGCCTGTAATGCAGGAGACCTGGGTTTGATCCTTGGGTCGGGAAAATCCCCTGGAGGAGGAAATGGCAACCCACTCCAGTATTCTTTGCCTGGAAAATCCCATGGATGGAAGAGCCTGGTGGGCTATAGTCAATGTGTTCACAAAGAGTTGGACATGACTGACTAAGACTTTTGAATGCCTTTCATGGTTCTGTTTTATGCATTGTCTGGTACCCAGTCTGGAGTATGTGGAAGATAAAAAGAAAACCCAGGGAACTTTAGTTTTGTTCCTCGAGTCCTGAGGGCCCTAGCTGACCCACCTTCCGCTCTCCACCTGTTATGGTCATCTCTTTAGTTACTGCTATGGCATTTGGTTATACTTAGAGGGAAGGGGTGAGAAAAGACACTATCTTGTTACCCCCCAGTCCGTTTTTACTCTGTCACATTTGCTAACAACCCCTTAATCAACCCTGGATATTTACTGAAAGGACTGATGCTGAAGTTGAAGCTCCAGTGCTTTGGCCACCTGATACGAAGAGCCGACTCATTGGAAAGGACCCTGATGCTGGGAAAGATTGAAGGCAGGGGGAGAAGGGGGTGACAGAAGGGGTTGGATGGTGTCATGGACTCAATGAACGTGAGTTTGAGCAAACTCCAGGAGATAGTGAAGGACAGGGAAGTTGCAGAGAGTTGGACATGACTTAGAAACTGAAGAACAACAACTTTGGCCAGAGCAAATCACAGTTGCTGTTACTGTCCAGGGGAGGAGCAGTCGTCCCAGCAATGGTGACTGGGTACTGCAAGATTACATGTAAAGTGCATGGAGATTGGGAGGGGTGAGAAATGAGGGCCATTTTTGCAACCCACCACAGTCGTCCTCTGATTAACTCCACTTTGCTTTTGTTTGCAGTCAGTTTTGCTTAGAAGCCAAGAACATAGATGATGCAATTTTGTATCCCATACTTAGGTAAAAAGTTGATGCAACTGTGGATTGTGAAGCCTCAGAAGGCTCAGGACCATGTCCTCAAGTCAGTTGCTATATCCTCTGTGTCTGGACAAGTCAGTTGAGCAAAATATGTTGAATTGGACAGCACTGGCGTGTGGCATGTCTCAGCTCTTGCAGGATGCACAGTCAACGTGATGCTGCTTTGTTCTTCTTCCCTGTAGGTCTCCAAGCCCAAACCAGGACCTAGGTATCCCATGCGGTCATCTTTCAGAGCCCAGGCAGTAATACTGATCTAGATTTATGTGTGCATCTCTACTGTGTAATATGGTTGAGTGTGTTGCCCTTGAACTTTCTGTGAAAATGGCTACCACAGACCCCAGATCTCAGAGCTGAGAAGTCTAGTAATCTTTGCTGGCACATGTAGAGTTTCCCTTTCCCCTTAGGTCATTTGGACCCAGACCAAAGAAGATAATGAGACTTTATTTGCTCTCCCCACTACCCTAAACTTGGATTTCACAGCTCTCCAGGCAGCTGCATAGAAAGAAGACAGAAGAAAGACCTGTGTCCCAACCTCCTAACACACTGACCCTTCTGAAAGGGGTTTTTCCTGCAGAAAGGGTCTATAATTGGAGGGCATTTTACCATGATGCTGAGCCAGGCACACAGAAGCATTTTTGTATTAACTCCTTTGGTTACAGCTTTCTTCTCTGCCTTTAAAACTGCCACATTAGTGAAGGTGATACAGGCTGTGATAATAAACATTTCAGTCAGTTCAGTCGCTCAGTTGTGTCTGACCCTTTGCGACCTCATGGATTGCAGTACACCAGGCTTCCATGTCCATCACCAACTCCCAAAGCTTGCTCAAACTCATGTCCATCGAGTTGGTGATGCCATCCATCCATCTTATCCTCTGTTGTCTCCTTCTCCTACCACCTTCAATTTTTCCCAGCATCAGGGTCTTTTCCAATGAGTCAGTTCTTTGCATCAGGTGGCCAAAGTATAGGAGCTTCTGCATCAGCCTCAGTCCTTCCAATGAATATTCAGGACAGATTTCCTTTATGATTGACTGGTTGGATCTCCTTGCAGTCCAAGGGACTTTCAAGAGTCTTCTCCAACACCACAGTTCAAAAGCATCAGTTCTTCAGCACTCAGCTTTCTTTATAGTCTAACTCTCACATCCGTACATGACTCCTGGAAAAACCATAGCTTGATTATATGGACCTTTGTTGATAAAGAAATGTCTCTGTTTTTTGATATGCTGTCTAGGTTGATCATAGCTTTTCTCCCAAGGAGCAAGCATCTTTTAATTTCATGGCTGCAGTCACCATCTGCAGTGATTCGGGAGCCCAAGAAAATAAAACCTGTCACTGTTTCCATTGTTTCCCCATCTGTTTGCCTTGAAGTGATGGGACCGGATGCCATGATCTTAGTTTTCTGAATATTGAGTTTTAAGCCAGCTTTTTTACTTTCATCAGGAGGCTCTTTAGTTCCTCTTCACTTTCTGATTAGGGTGATGTCAAATGCATATCTGAGGTTATTGATATTTCTCCTGACAATCTTGATTCCAGCTTGTGCTTCATCCAAGAGGCAGGTAAGGTGGTATGATATTCCCATCTCTTGAAGGATTTTCCACGGTTTGTTGCAATCCACACAGTCAAAGGCTTAGCGTATTCAGTGAAGCAGAGGTAGATGTTTTTCTGGAATTCTATTGCTTTTTCTATGACCCAGCAGATGTTGGCAATTTGATCTCTGGTTCCTCTGTCTTTTTTAAAGGTGTTCTTTAAAGGTGTTTTAAAGGTATTTAAAGATATTCTTTTTTAAAGAACATCTGTAAGTTTTTGGTTCATGTGCTGTTGAAGCCTAGCTTGAATTTTGAGCATTACTTTACTAGCATGTGAGATGAGTGCAACTGTATGGTAGTTTGAGCATTCTTTGGCATTGCCTTTCTTTGGGATTGGGATTGAAAACTGACCTTTTCCAGTTCTGTGGCCACTGCTGAGTTTTCCAAATTTGTTGGCATATTGAGTGCAGCACTTTTACAGCATCATCTTTTAGGATTTGAAATAGCTCAGCTGGAATTCAATCACCTCTACTAGCTCTGTTTGTAGTGATGCTTCCTAAGGCCCACTTGACTCTGCACTCCACGATGTCTGGCTCTAGGTGAGTGATCACACCATTGTGGTTATCTGGGTCATGAAGATCTTTTTTGTATAGTTCTGTGTATTCTTGCCACCTCTTCTTAATTTCTTCTGCTTCTGTTAGGTCCATACTGTTTCTGTCCTTTATTGTGCCCATTTTTGCATGAAATGTTCCCTTGGTATCTCTAAATTTTCTTGAGTTCTCCAGTCTTTCCCATTCTGTTGTTTTCCTCTATTTTTTTTGCATTGATCACTTAGGAAGACTTTCTTATCTCTCCTTACTATTCTTTGGAACTCTGCATTCAAATGCATGTATCTTCCCTTTTCTCCTTTGCCTTTTGCTTCTCTTCTTGGCTATTTGTATGGCCTCCTCAGACAACCATTTTGCCTTTTTGCATTTCTTCTTGAGGATGGTTTTGATCACTACCTCCTGTACAATGTTACTAATGTTTATTTATTCATTTATGCAACGAATATTTATAAAAACTTATCAGGTCCTAATAACCACCCTTAGATGTAGGCGCTGACTTCCCATTTTATAGACAAAGAAACTCATTCATAGGGAATCATACATAGGGTTGTAATTTGAATACTGTTTCTTAGTTAGTGAGGAGTGGAGCCAGAAAAAAGTTCTCTTGATCCCCTGCTCCTCTGTATAACCCCAGTCTTTGAAGAGGAGGAAAGCAGGCAACCAAATTTTCAGAGAAATGGTCGCTTCTTTTGGCACTGGGAGCACAAAAATGCTGATCCCACAATCAGCACGTTTTCTTCTCTAGCAGTTTTGGAGTATCAGAGGATGGCCTCTGATTTATCTGATAAATCCAAATGCCAATTCTGAGCTGCATATTAATCTCCTCATAATTTTGGTTTTTATCACACGCTCGCCGAGCATAGCCCGTCCCCTATAAGTCACTGTCAGCCGCCTGTCCCTTCACTCAGGTCCGTACCGAGTCCTGACGGGAAAGGGGAAGGAGTGACAGCAACGGCACTGCCACTCTCAGAGTGCTTTGGAAATTAATTGAGAATCAAATATTTGCCTACTCTAGGGTGATTTATCACAATTAAAAGGAATAATTATTTGCCCTTTGGGTCAAGTCAGAGATTCCGAAGGTGTGACTGCTGTAACGTGTAAATAAATCAGGCTGCGGTAGAAGTCTTCCGGATTTGTCAGGCACTGCAGAACTTGCCAGTCTTGTTGCCCATGGATGCTCGTCGGAGTTGATTCCTGCACCAGGGAAGGCTCTAAAGGCCAGCGGTGTGTCAGCAGCACGTGGAGAGCAGCCCGTGTCATCCTTGAAAATCCTTTAGGAAGGCTCCGTTTTGGAAACCACTGAGTTCCATCTCATAGTCCCAACACAGTGAACTTCTCTCTCCGAATTGGAGCTCGCTGTGGTTCCTTCAGTTGAGACCAGCTGTGATTAAGAGTTGGCTCAGGCTTCGAGTGACTGTGGGACAGCTGAGTCCTATTTCTAGTCTCCTGTTCTCTGTGGAACATATGCTCATCAAGTGGATGGAGGGCCAAGTCATTTGCACAATTTCAATTATTTCCCTTTCTACCCCTCCCTCTTTTTTTTTTTTTTTTCATTTTCCCTTTTTCTTTTGGCCACCACATGTAATTGAATTTGCAAATGCCAGATCCACTAGCATACAGCCATGCCCTGGTGAGATATCAAGAAGCTGTGACTCTTCAAAGTTAGAAAGCAATTTAGTGACAGTTCTGGAAAATTCCATCCTATAAGCCATGATGACAGCTGGAATTGATTAACTTTCACTAATGATTCCAGTCAAACCCAGGGCTGGACCATGTGATCAAAGCGGACATGGGAGTTAAAATGGAACAATGGCTTCGTGGCAAAGACTTTTGTCTTTGATATGGTTCTTACAGATAACTTTCAGGCATTTTATTTTTTAAACAGGAAAATCTGAGTTGTATTGAAGCTTTTTCAGAGAGCAGAGGAGTTTCTCTCGTGCTCTCCTGTGAGGCATAGAGCTTCCCCAAATGAACTGTTCAGAGGAGAGAAATTGTAGCTCCAGGATATCACAGGTTTTTGGGGAGAGGGGAGGGTTTGCTTCTGAAGAAAGTGGGTGGGGTGCACAGTCATCTGCATATCTGACCTCGGGCTTGCCTGCGCTGTAGCCGAGTCTCCTAATTAACTCGACACAAGCAACCCTCACCTGCCTCAGGCTTTCAAGGCCTTTGCCATCCCAGTAACCCGAAACTTGGCCCCTTCTCCCAGGGGAACAACTGGGTGGCGGCTTTGCACTAAGATCAGAGAATGGGAACTGCCAGCAGCTGCCCTCGGATGCCCAAAGCCAGCAGAGGGCCACTGTTGTGTTATTTTCTTCCTGACTTGTTCCTTCTTCTGCTGTAATGACCGAGGCTACCTTTGGGGCCAGCAGTTTCCTAATGGTGCCTGTAATTGAGACGCAAATAGTAAAATATACATAACCGGCCGTTTTACCCAGTCATCATTTATGAATATAGCTCGATTAATTTGTTTAGTCAGATGTAGAGGAGCAATAAAAAGTGATTGACTAAAAACAATTAAAACAGTAAAAGTAAATTGTTTGTGTCCATTAAAAGCTGCTGAGGCCGTCAGTTGAAAATTGTGGGCCTCCAATGTGAAAATTAAAACTATTGATTTCCCCCTGTATGTATGTGAATATCAGAGTTCTAATTTGTTTTGTTTTTACTGGCTGAAAGCCCCGGAGGTCAGAATGAAGGTGGGCTTTCAATAAGCTGTTTTGGTGGAGTTAATAAAGGTTTGGAAAGGCAGATAGGATAAGAAATCGCTGAGATGTTTTAGGGGAGAATTATGTGTCTAATCGGTATCAGGTTGCACTGCTGCATGCTAATACTTTGTGATTTATAGCATTTTGGGGGTGAAAATGGAAAATCAACGGCAGAATATATGATATTCATAGGTTGAATTTTTAGGGCTTTGTGTTAATTTATGTGAGTGAGATGGATTTTTTTTTTTATTATTGTCATTTTATTTTTTTTATGTGCTACACTAAATCTTGTATTCCATGAACTATTATTTTTTAGTGTTCAATTAAAATACCAACATAAAAGGAATTTTACATGGACAGATCTTGACTCATAAGAGGAAAACTTGGGAGAAAAAACCCTCTGAATTAGATGAGGAGGTTTTTTCAGTTAAGATATATGATGGAATTAAACCTTGGAAGGTTGTAAAAATAGAGTAACATGTTTGGAGCTCCAAGTTAAGCTACCAAGTTGGGCATGAGTTAATATCGGGTTTACATTCTTAATAAATCATATGTTGAGAATGTTCTACTTGGTAATTAAGTTAATGATCAGTAAACAAGTCAAACTTTAAATATAAGTCAGGCATATTTTTTGAAGAAGGGTTTATAAGGATGAGGGTTCAACCCTTTGAATGTGGCATTTTAGAAAGTTGTTAAAATTGTGGTGTTATCTATATTTGATTCTCACACATTGATTTTTCAGGGAAAAAAGATTCAAAGAGCTACTCTTACCTTCTTGGGTGGGGGGTGGTGATTTGTTTCATTCTGTACCTCCATCCTACCCTGAAGAATTTTCTAAGGAAAATATAAATTCTTAACCTACAGGAAATGCTGTACCTTCTGAACAATTCTTTTTTTCCCCCTGCTAAATTTTATTTTTTTCCAGCATTATTGAGATATACCTGACAAATGATAAATGTATGTATTTAAGGTGTAACAAGTGATGATTTGATATCCATATATATTGTGAAATGATTACTACCATCATGCTGATTAAGACATCCGTCACTCCACAGAGCTACTACTTTTTGTATGGTGACAACACCTGAGGTCGCTCTTAGCAAATTTTAAGCACACAATCCAGTATTACTAACTAAAGTTACCATGCCATCATATTAAATCTTCAGAACTTCCTCATCCTACATAACTGAGCCCTTGTGCCCTTTGACCAACACCCTTCCCCTCCCCCTGGACCTGGTAGCCACCATTTTACTCTCTGCTTCTCTGAATTGGACTTTTGCCCTGAGATTCCACATATAAACAAGATCATGGAAGTATTTATCTTTCTGTGTCTGGGTTATTTCACTTAGCATCGTATCCTCAAGGAAAGTAGAATCAAATACTCCTTCCTTGTCTGTAGTAACCATGTTGGCTTGTCCATTCATCTGGGGACAAACTGCTGTTTCTCTGCCGCGTGCACTGTGGCGTTAGTCATAGTAGTGGAGGTAGGGAAACAGCTTGAATATTTACCATCTATCTCAGTGACTCTCAAGTATTTGCGAGCTGGATTCTCCTCTTTGTTTCGTTGGTCAATCCATAGGCACTGCCTGCAGATACTCTGCAGCAGGAGGTCTCCAGGTTGTAGGAATATGCATTAAAAAAAAGTGTTCCAAGTAGCCCTAATATGGTCTTAGACCACTACACTGAGATGCATGCTCGAGAACAAGGATGCTTAAACCTTCTGTGTCAGTGGTCAGAGATCCTTGAGAATGTTCTTAGAAAAGTGTACATATCTTTTTTTCCCCTTGAAAATGTCTGAATGTTATGGTCTTATATTAAGAACTCCTGCTACAACTTTTTTTTTTTTAATGGGGTTGGGTAAGTACTTTTACCTGGGAGCATTAAGCAGGGAAATACCCAAGTTTAAGTTGGCTTTCATCCAAGGCCTTCTTGTGGTCCTTGAAGGTTTGGTTATCTGTGAGGTTTTTTGTGATTTGGTAGCTTCCAGCTGGTGTCTGGGTGCCAGAGATGAGCCGAGGGGTACCAGCTGTGCAACCTGCTGTGATCTGACCAGCCCCTCTTTTTACTATACACATTATTTCTGTGGTCATAATTCTGAAGTTATTTATGAGAATCAAGTCCTGTCCAGTTTAAGTGGGTGAATAGTACATAGAGTTTGCGCTGTGTTTAGAATGGAGGGCAGATGACTGGCTTAAGATGTCTTATATTAATACTTAGTGAAGTAAGTGAGACAGAAAAAGATAAATATATGAAATCACTTATTTATGGAATCTAAAAAATAATACAAATTATTTGCAAAACAAACATTCACAGACATGGAAAACAAGCTTATGATTGCCAGAAGGGGAGGAGGAATAAATTAGGACTGTGAAATTAATAGATACTACTCTACATAAAATAGATTGTCAACAGGTATTTACTGTATAACAGGGAGTTATATTCAGTATCTTGTAATAACTCATAATGGAAGACCTGAAAAAAAAACCCTGAATCATTTTGCTGTACACCTGAGAAACAATATTGTAAAATAAGTATACTTCAATTTAAAAAAATATTAAAACTGAATTTGGTAACTTAGGTAAGCAGTACAGCAGAAAGCCTCCCCTACCACAGGCCTCTATTATGTAACTTTGGGGACATTTCATACAAATGGAAGCAGGTTAAATGTATATGTAATTATCTTCCTTTTTGTTTTAGCACAAATGGTAGGGTATGAAACATTGGTTTTTGTTTTAAAATCTATGTTTGTGTTTTTTTTTGGAGTAAAATTTAGAAAGAGAATGTGATAATACCTGTGTACATTTTATTGCTTCATTTTTCATACTAAACACCATGTATAACCCCAAACAGATGTAGAGTGGGTACAAACATCAGCTTTTTTCTCGAGGGCAGATTCTTCAGTTTGGAACCATGCTCTGGGGTAAGGCCAGAGACATTGGATTGTATAAAAGGCTGCATTTTAAGTATTCTCTTAGGATTCCCTTGCGGGGAGGAGGGTTGTAAGAATTAAAACCCTAGGGAATCAGGGCTGGGGTCTGTTGCATGTCGCTTCGTTTTTCTCATCTAGAGGATAGAGTTATTGTGGTTCTCAAACCTGATGATCACCAGAACCCCTTGGAGGCTTCTAAAACAACATGAATTCCAGGGGCTCAGAGGCTTTCCAAAACCTTGCCAAATTGCAGTGGGAATCATTTAATCAGTATCTATAAGAACCTGTCTTACCTGGGCCAGTAAGAGTTAATGTGTAATAGATTTGATTACACACCTTCGGGCTGAATCTGCAATACATACAGTGTTGTCATCTGTGTTAGACTAAACAGAGCTCCCTAAACGGTGAACCAGAGAGCCCAAAACTTTCCCACCAATTAACTACACCAGCTGTGGTTCAGACATCCCTTCTGTCCTCATTAGGAACAGGTCTGTTCACAACCAGCCGCCTTATAAACAGTCACCACCGCCACTATCACTCCTGGGAATCCCACATGCCCTGCAGCACGCTGCTGTACAACTTGCACACGTAGACAAGGGGTGTGTAAGTGTGTGTGAGAGGCGTACTGGGGAGTGGACAACGTTGACTTCCCGTCCAGCTTCATCCCATAATCCCTCTGTCTCCTCCTCCAGCTGATGGGGAGAAGTGCTTCTTATATCAGCATCATTTTGTTTTGAGTTCACGGTGTGATGGTTAAACCATTACAGTGTTTATTATGATGTGTGTTTATTATGTTTATTAGGATGTTTATTATGATGTGTTTGGGGACCATCTGCATCAGAATCTTCTGGGGAGTTTGTTATAACAGTCAGGTTTCTAGGACTTAGTGAAGCCTATTGAATCAGAGTGTCTGGTGGCAGGGTCATGGAATCGGAATAGTGACATGTTCCAGGGTGACAACCACAGCGCCAGGGCCGACTTTTCCTGGATGGCCTGCACTCAGGTGTGGTTCTGTTTTACTGTGCTTACCTAGTAATAGGAAAAGGAGTATGTCAAGGCTGTATATTGTCACCCTGCTTATTTAACTTAAATGCAGAGTACATCATGAGAAACGTTGGACTGGAAGAAACACAAGCTGGAATCAAGATTGCCAGGAGAAATATCAATAACCTCAGAAATGCAGATGACACCATCCTTATGGCAGAAAGTGAAGAGGAACTAAAAAGGCTCTTGATGAAAGTGAAAGAGGAGAGTGAAAAAGTTGGCTTAAAGCTCAACATTCAGAAAACGAAGATCATGGCATCTGGTCCCATCACTTCATGGGAAATAGATGGGGAAACAGTGCAAACAGTGGCAGACTTTATTTTTTGGGCTCCAAAATCACTGCAGATGGTGACTGCAGCCATGAAATTAAAAGACGCTTACTCCTTGTAAGGAAAGTTATGTTCAACCTAGATAGCATATTCAAAAGCAGAGACATTACTTTGCCAACAAAGGTCCAGCTAGTCAAGGCTATGGTTTTTCCTGTGGTCATATATGGATGTGAGAGTTGGACTGTGAAGAAGGCTGAGTGCCGAAGAATTGATGCTTTTGAACTGTGGTGTTGGAGAAGACTCTTGAGAGTCCCTTGGACTGTAAGCAGATCCAACCAGTCCATTCTGAAGGAGATAAGCCCTGGGTGTACTTTGGAAGGAATGATGCTAAAGCTGAAACTCCAGTACTTTGGCCACCTCATGCGAAGAGTTGATTCATTGGAAAAGACTCTGATGCTGGGAGGGATTGAGGGCAGGAGGAGAAGGGGACGACAGAGGATGAGATGGCTGGATGCGTCACTGACTCGATGGATGTGAGTTTGAGTGAACTCTGGGAGTTAGTGATGGACAGGGAGGCCTGGCGTGCTGCAGTTCATGGGGTCGCAAAGAGTCGGACACGATTGAGCGACTGAACTGAACTGAACCTAATAATAAAACTCAGTTCAGTTCAGTCGCTTAGTCATGTCTGACTCTTCGCAACCCCATGGACCATAGCATGCCAGGCCTCCCTGACCATCACCAACTCCCGGAGTCTACTCAAAACTCATCTCCATTGAGTCGGTGATGCCATCCAACCATCTCATCTTCTGTCATCCCCTTCTCCTCCTGCCTTCAATCTTTTCCAGCATCAAGGTCTTTTCCCATGAGTCAGGTCTTTGCATCAGGTGGCCAAAGTATTGGAGTTTCAGCTTCTACATCAGTCCTTCCAGTGAACACTCAAGACATCTCCTTACGATGGACTGGTTGGATCTCCTTGCAGTCCAAGGGACTCTCAAGAGTCTTCTCCAACACCACAGTTCAAAAGCATCAATTCTTCGGCGCTCACCTTTCTTCACAGTCCAACTCTCACATCCATACATGACCAGTGGAAAAACCATAGCCTTTGACTAGATGGACCTTTGTTGGCAAAGTAACGTCTCTGCTTTTTAATATGCTGTCTAGGTTGGTCATCACTTTCCTTCCAAGGAGTAAGCATCTTTTAATAAAATTAAGGCTACATTAAAGCTTAGCTTTCAGATCGTTTTAGTCAAGGACTCCATCCAAATCAGATGAACAGCCATTTCTACTTACAGGATTACTGCTGCTGAAGCTTTTTTCTTTCACTGATCTTTTAGTGTGGCTTTCCTCAAACTTCACTATGCTGGTGAATTCCTTGGGGCTCCTGTAAAAGTGCAGATTTTGACTCAGTATGTCTGCAGTGGGGCCTGAGACTCTGCATTTCTAAGAAGCGTCCACGTGATGCTGACACTACTGGTCCGTGAATCACGTGTGCAGTCACTCTCTTAGCAGGCAGATGCCTCCCACCTCTTACTTGGGCGCCCTCCCTCCTAGCTGAGGCTGTGTTAATATAATAGATCTAAGGCCTGTCACATGCAGCTGCCTGGCCACATGAGTGTCTCGGTTTTGTTGTTTAGTTGCTATATTGTCTGACGTTTTGCTGCCCTGTGGACTGTAGCCCGCCGTGGGATTTCCCAGGCAAGAATACTGGAGCGCACTGCCATTTCCTTCTCCAGGGGATCTTTCCGACCAAGGGATCAAAGCCAAGTCTCCTGCTTGGCAGGTGGGTTCTTTACCACTGAGCCACCAGGGAAGCCCGAGTGTCCTGGTAGCACGCCTCAGTTCCTCTGGTTTTATTCTTTTTGTAGATGAAGGAACCCCTGGGAGGGAGGCCACGCTCAGTCCCCACCTGCCTGCACCTGGGGTGGAGGGAGGCAGCTGATGACATCAGAAGCCAAAGGATCTACCTACCCTTAGCAGTGGGCATAGGGTTGAATTGTAAACAGTCCACTCCCGTGTTTCAAGGGGAGCCTCCAGAGAGCAGAGGCCTTCTTTGCTTTGGTTTATTTTGTAATTAAGGGAAAAAGAGCCCAACCTAAAACGTTGCTTGAGGGTCCTGGCTTTTAAATTTATGTCACTGAACAGTCTGTGAATCAAGGGGCTCAGTGTGAAACTGTCACTTCTGATATCAGTTCCCTCGCTCAATGGCTGTATGCAAATACACTGTGCTCTCCAGGCAGTACGCTTAATGGGGACACGAGACCTGGTCCATCCTAAGCTGAATGAGTGTTGGGTGTGCACTCATGTCTGACTGTGGAGCTCCTGCTCTGCCTCCTCAGCCTGGGGTGTGGAGGTGACCTTAGTTATTCCAAAAACCTGTTTGAGGGGAGTGGCTTTGGAAGTTCTTGTAAGTGTGAAGATTTATGAGCCTTAAGTCACATTTCTGTACAAAGCAGTTGCAGGTCAGTAAAAACATGTGCCAAGTTTTACTTTTCTTTTAGAAATCAAGAAAACCAGATAACCTTAAGAAATACCTAGTTAAAACATATAAAGTTGCTATTTCCTTTGTATGGCTTTTAAGTTCATCTGTCATCTTGATGATTTAGCTTTTCTAAATTTGGCACCTAACAGGGACCTGGCATTTTGCTCAGTCCTGTGAACATCAACAGAAGAATGGTCAAGATGTAATTGTGTCATTATAGAATTTATAGCAGCTGTATGTGTGCCAGAACAGTTTTGTGATATTCAAATAATCTTTTGGGAGGATGGAATGTGGGAGATTCTGATGCGGTGATTATATTATTCCATCTCATTTGTGTAAATATAGGTATCTGATTCCAGGTTAGCACAGGCATTGACTTGCAGCCCAGGTGTCAACTGCGTGCCCCTTAGAGATCTGATTAAGCTTGACCTGATGTTTAATTTCTCAGTCTTCTGAGGTTCCAGAGTCTTGTTCCCTCTTCCCTAGAGTTCTAAAGCCTCCTGGACCTTCCTTCCTTGTTCCTTCTCTCTGTCCTCCATTCCTGTTTTCCAAGTTTACTGCCCTGGTTTATATGTAAGTTTGTTTAGTCTTTCCAACTAGATAATCAGGAATTTGAGATCAGGAACTATGACTGCTTCTAGAGAACTGCCACACAGTTCTTAGGCTGGGATTTGATGGGCCCTCCCTCCAAAACTGGACTGATCCCCGGGGGCGTCTAGGTTCTCAGAGCATGTGACATCCATCTCTGATGCTGAGATGGAAATGGAAGTGGGCGGCCCCAAGGTCAGTAATGAGGAGTTGTGTTGTCGTTTAGTCCCTGAGTTGTGTCTGAACCTTTGCGACCCCATAGACACCCTATGGACTGCAGTACACCAGGCGCCCCGTCCTTCACCATCTCCCAGAGTTTACTCAAACTCATGTCCTTCGAGTTAGTGATGCTGTCCAACCATCTCATCTTCTGTCATCCCCTTCTTCTCCTGCCTTCAATCTTTCCCAGCATCCCGGTCTCTTCCAATGAGTCAGCTCTTCATATCAGGTTGCCAAAGTATTGGAACTTCAGCTTTAGCATCAGTCCTTCCAATGAATATTCATGGTCGATGTCCTTTAGGATTGAGTCCTGAGTTCTGTTCAAATACCCAAGTGGGCAGAGCACTCACCACTTTCTTTTTAGGTCAGAACTTCATCTGCTTGCTGTTGCGGTGCCTCTTCTGTCTTACGTACCTAATAAAATAGAGTAGTCATTTGACTCTTCCATAATTTCTGTGATCAAAGGAAGCTAAGGAGTCATTTCTGCTCTTATTAATTAGTCTTTTCTTTCTCCAATTAGTTTTCCATTGATGTTCTTAACAGATAAATGTAATGTCATTTATTCCTCTCTGTGAAGGCCGTTTAAAGTCTTAGTGGATTTAGCTTTTAAAGTATTGTTGAATTTTAAGTAGGAAAAAGAAATGGAAATCTTAAGTTATAACAGATAGGTTTAAATGGACATATTAGCTGCTTTCTTTCTTTGGTGTCTCCTCTTGCTTAAGCAAGCTTGCCATCCAAGCACCCAAGAATCACACATGATCGTACTTACATACACCATCTGTAGTTTGTCATTGTGGGGCAGAGGTGGAGGGGACATCCTGACCAGGTAGTGAAATAATTAAATCTAATGATTTTCTAATCTTTGTGGCAGATGTTCTGTGGGTGCTTTTATTCTACTAAATAGTGCTTTCGTGCAGAAATTTTTTGGCAGTCTTAAACTTTGGAACTTGAGGTGTTTCCATTATCACAAAAGGCACATACTCTCAGGGAAGCATACCACCCTGGGGAGGTTCCCAGAAGTGTCACATTCCCAAGTGGGGAGAGAGATATTCACAGATCAAATTCCAGGAGGATTCGTGGAAAGGCATGGTGCTAGCAGAGAATCCAAGTGGTCATGTTCCTCAGTTATGTTCACAGACCATGCGAGGCACCTTCATCAAAGTAGGAGCCAGTGTTATCTCTGGTTGAGGAAGAAAAATGCTTTGCTTTACTTTCTTGTAAGCTAGGTTGGTGGGCAGGCCCAGGGAGCATGGTTTGCCTGGCTTTTACATCTGCCAATTAACCAAATAATTTCTAATTGGAAATTGTAAAGCCTAGATCTACTTTGAAAAGGAATAATAAACCTCTCAGGTCAGGGTGGAAACGTTACTACACTGCGTGTTACATGAAAGTCTTCCTAAACTGTTTGGGGTTAGTTCCTATAGTTAAAACAATGCTTTAAAAAATGAAACTGTTCAGTCATATCAACAAGCAGATATTTGTAGGAAAACAGCACAGCATATCTTCGGGGACTTGAAAGGAGCTTGTCTGGTGTTATCTTCCCAGAAGCTAAAGGCTTAGAGCCAGCCAGGGCAGAACCTCCTGGTGTGAGCCACCAACTCCTCTTGGAAAAGGCTCACAGCAACGAATGTATCCAGATCCTTATTTTCCCTTTGATTTTTTTTTAAACTGTGGTTTTGATTAATGACAAACATACTGATGTTTGGCTATGAGGTGCGGATCCTTCTCTGCACTTTCTCGGTGAAGGTTGGACCAAGGTGGCAAACGGAATCTAATTAGTCCTTTTGAAGTCCCCTCCAAACCCCATTTCTTTCTAAGCCCCTCCCTGGAACAGTCTCATGTTAAATGTGTGGTCTCTTCTGTCATGTGAAAGGGTTTTCATTATTTATGTATTTGAAAGCAGTTTACATGCTCTGCATATGGAAATATTTAGGGGGAAGTATACTTGTGTCTGAAACTTTGAAATATACATTACTTATATAAAAAGTAAGATGGATGGGTGGAGGAATAGAGCAGTGGATAGACATATGATAAACAAGAATAGTAAAATGTGAATTGTAGAATTACGTAGTGGGCATGGAGAGATTTACTGTAAAATTCAGCTTCTATGTGTGTATGAAAATTTTTGCAATTCAGTGTTGGGAGGGGAAAAGGACAGGTTTCTATCATGTAGGATTCTCACTCTGATAAAACCCAGGTTCTGGAATGAATTAACTCTTTAAAAAAAAATTCTTTATTTGTCTGCACCGGGTCTTTGTTGTAGCATGTGGGATCTTCGGTCTTTGTTGCTGCTTGAGAACTCTCAGCTATGGCATGTGGGATTTAGCTCCCCCACTGGGGATTGAACCCAGGCCCCCTTCATTAGGAGCATGGAATCTTAGGCACTGGACCACCAGGGAGGTTGGAGAATGAATTAACTACTAATACTATTAAAGTCCTGATGTACAGGTAAACTCAGGGAGTGTTAATTACCTCTGAAGTTTGGAAAATTCTCAATCAACATGAATTTATTATTTTTTTAATATGTATTTATAAATTAACTACAAAACCTTGCCTTTTCTTACAATGTAAGAATACAGACATGTGTGACTCAAAGAAGTCAAACTTCTGCCGGTATTCTTTTCTCTTGCCCTTTTTCAATTCTTGTTTCCACGATCTTTCCAGATTGGAAAGACCTGCGTACAAAGGCCTGTACAGCACTTTGTTTTTCACTGGGGCCATGCTATACATCTAGTGATAACTTTTTTTTCTACAATCACACAATCGAGGTGGGACATCTTTCCATGGCATCACTTGTGATGCAATCCATATTTCTTCTTAAGGCCTCCAGAGTACTCCGTTTGTATGAGTATGCTGTCTTTGATGGAACCAGTTTTTGACTGACATTTTATATTTGCATAACAAGATATTACAGACAACAGATATTTTTTCACAGTTCTGGAGGATGGAAGTCTAAGATCAAGGTGCTGGCAGATAGCGTTACTGGTGCCAACTCTTGCATGGCTTGTGAGCAGCCGCCTTCTTGCTGTTTCCGCACATGTTCCTCTGGGCTCCAGTGAAGGGAGAGATCTCTGGTGTCTCTTCCTCTTCTTATGAGGACACCAACCCCGTAGGACTGAGCTCCTACCCGCGTGACTGCACTTATCCTTCTTTACTTCCTTATAGGCTGTCTGTAGATGCAGTGACTTTAGGGTTGGGGCTTCAGCATACCCAGTTTGGGGGAAGTAGAGAGAGACGGTTCAGTCCAAAACAATGCACATTTAAATTGCTTCAAATTGGGGGCAAATCTGCAATGAATTTACATGTGCAGTGGAAGCCGAAATGTTGGCTTATAGATTATACACGTTGAATAGGTAATGCTAATTTATTTGAACTAACTTACGTGATAATTTCTTTGTTTTCTGCACATTGTCCACAATTACATCTTACCAGATTAGTCTTTTTAATATGTGCCAGTGTGTTAAGTAAAATATTTTGTGTTGTTTTTCTTTGATAATTAGTGATTACACATTATTGTATTTGTCTTTTGTATTCCTCTGGATTTTCCTCTTCATATCTTTAATATGTTCCTACAGGGCCATCTGGCTTTAAAAAAAAAATTGGTTTAAAAGACTCTCTATACATCAAAGAATGAAGTCATTGTTGGTAACAAAACTTGCAAGCATTTCTCTTTATTTTTTTGCCTTTTAATCTTTGTTCTTGTTTTTATAGTTTCCTATCCCACTGAAGCCTTTTCATTTTCTACAGGCTGTTTTAGTATATTTCTCAGAGTACAACTTTGCTCTTTAGTAAATTGGCATTGTCTGTCTAACTGCTTCTCCACTTTATCCTCTGTTATGGGGTAAATTGTAGCCCCCTCAAATTCATGTGTTGAAGCTTTAGCCTTCAAGACCTCAGAATATGACTGTTCGGGGAGATGGGGCTTTGGAGAGGTAATTAAAGTAAAATGAGGTCATTAGGGTGTCCCTGATCCGATATGACAGTGTACTTACAAGAAGAAGAGATTAGGACACAGACAGCATGGACTGAGGGGGCACAGTGTGAGGATCCAGTGAGAAGACAAAGTCTATAAGCTAAGGGGAGAGGCCTCAGAAGAAATCAGCCCTGCTGACACTTTGATCCTGGACTTCCAGCCTTCAGAACTGTGAGAAAATCAATTTTTGTTGTTTAATCCCTAAGTTGTGTTTAACTGTTTTGCAACCTCATGGACTGTAGCCCTCCAGGCTTCTGTCCATGGGATTTCCCAGGCAAGAATACTGGAGTGGGTTGCCATTTCCTTTTCCAGGGGATCTTCCTGACTCCGGGATCAAACCCATGGCTCCTGCCACTTCTCCTGCATTGCAGGCAAATTCTTTACTGCTGAGCTACCAAGGAACTCCCAGAAAATAGTTTTTTTTTTTCTTTAAGCTGCCTAGTCTATATTATTTGTCATGGCAGCCATTGCAGACTCATACCCAATCAATCAGTTCAGTTCAGTTCAGTCGCTCAGTCGTGTCTGACTCTTTGTGACCCCATGAATCGCAGCACGCCAGGCCTCCCTGTCCATCACCAATTCCCAGAGTTCACTCAGACTCACATCCATCGAGTCAGTGATACCATCCAGCCATCTCATCCTCTGTCGTCCCCTTCTCCTCCTGCCCCCAATCCCTTGCATCATCAGAGTCTTTTCCAATGAGTCAACTCTTCACATGAGGAGGCCAAAGTACTGGAGTTTCAGCTTTAGCATCATTCCTTCCAAATCAACACCACTAATTATCTCACATTATGGCAAGGATTCCTGTTTTCATTCTTTTGCTCTCTCTCCTTAACTACTTAGAGCAAGGTTTGACCTATAGTAGTAAACCAGCTGCTTGGTAAATGAATGAAGAGAATTTGACTGCCTTTATTTTGGTTATAATTTGAGGATGTGTGCTAGGGTGTGCCAAAGTTACTGTATGAAAGAGCCCTACACAGGACTAAGTTGTCTCTCCAGTATCAATCTCTTATAGAGAGGCTCCATTTTACTTAATAGACTCTTCCATCTCTGATTCAAAATTGCTGCTCTTGCTCCTGCCATCACATCTCCATCCCAGCCAGCAGGAAGAAGAAAATGACTGTGAAAGTTTCGTTCATATCATTTAAAACTATGACTTGAGTTGGTATACATAATTTCCCTTTATGTCCTATTGGTGAGGAAATCCCATGACCATATACAGCTGCAGGAGAGGCTGGGAAATGGAGTTTTGAGGCAGGTGGCTGAACTAAAACTAGTAAAATAAGAGGGGAAATGGATGCTGGACAGCTAGCTACTCTGTCACAGGGATCATTGAAGAAGACTACATTTCAAGTGCCTAAATGCTGCCTTTTCAAATATTTGACTTTAAAATCCAAAGAAATAAGAAAAGTTACATTCTTATGTGCCTCTAAATTTTCAAGAATGAAAGAATTTTACCCATATTCCAGAAGCAGTATTCTTAAGATTTTTAACACCATATTCTCATCAAATGTGTGGATTTCTTTTACGTCAAATGAGGGAAAATGGCTCTATATTAGGAATAAAATTTTAGGCAAATATATTATTAATCACTAGAAGAAGTAGACATAAAATGGTTTAAAATGGTTGCCTTTGGGAGTAAAAGAGATGTGACATAAATATTCCTTGTATTATATGCCCTTCTGTACTATGACTTTTTTTTTTGAAATCGTGTGCCTGAACTGTCTTAATACAAATTAAAATGTACAAAGAATGGGATTTTATAAAAATAATGATTGAAAGTATAAATTTAAGCAGTGAATACTTTAAATCAATAAAATGGCAAATTCAATCCCAAACTGTTAATTTATCCTTAAGTCCCTCATTTATGTAGTTTGAGATTATACACACTATTATATATCAAATATATAGCCCACAAGGACCTACTGTATAGCATAGGGAAATATACTCAAAATCTTGTAATAGCCTATCATGGAAGAAAATGTAAAAAAATATGTACACATATATGTGTAATTGGATATATATGTATACTTGAATCACTCTGTTATACACCTGAAACCTGCACAACATCGTGTAAGTTCCCTGGGTCGGGAAGATCCCCTGGAGGAAGGCATGGCAACCCACTCTGGGATTCTTGCCTGGGAAATCCCATGGACAGAGGAACCTGGTGGGCTACAGTTCATAGGGCTGCAAAGAGTCAGGCATGACTGAACACAGCACAGCAGCATGGGTAGAAAGAGAAACCAATTTGTGACATCTTCCTTTTTAACAAAGTGATTACATTCGACTGTGGCACTCTAATATAAGCAGTTGATCTTGGTCATGTGTGAAGGTTAAGTAGCGCATGGTGGGTGGATGGAAGATTGGGGTTTCTATCATCATCTCATAGCTGAGCTATCTTCTGCCATAGGCAGCTGAGAGGCTTCCTGGAGGGTTCTCTGTGTGACCTCTTTCACTTCTGGCCAGAGTGAATTCCTTATGATTCTGATTCTTGGCTCTGCCTGAAGATGGATATTACTGTGTGGTTGGGAGTTAAGGTCACACAATTGCAGAACTTTGGGAGGCTTTTTCTTTTCAGGACAGCATTCTCAGGGGGAGAAAACACTAGATTTGTAATCTGATGCAAATTCCATATTTACAATTTATTCGATAAGCCAACTGGAGGAGCTTATAACCCTTTTGAAGCTTGAGTTCCTACCTGTGTAATGAGGACAGTCCTTCGCTGTTGGAAAGCTCAGCATGGAAAATGCAGTTTGGCACAGTGCTTGGCCGGTGGTCACTGAAGAAGGGCCGGATCAACTGACAAGGTTGGTTCTCATCATGGCTGCATATTCCCTGGGGATCTTGAAGGAAAACTACCTGGCCCAATTCCGGACCAGCTAAATAGAAGATTTTTGAGGTGGGGAAGTTGACATGAAGCAGTATTGGGGAAAAAACCGACATTCACGTAACTCTTCCCAGGTGGTTCTCCGGAGCTGGGAGCTCCTGCGCTACGAGATAAAATGCAGCTTGTCTTTTTGTGACTAGGTTATTTCACTGAGCATGTCTTCAGGGTCCATCCATGTTGTAGCACGTGTCAGAGTTTCCTTCCCTTTTAAGGCTGAGTAATACTCCATTGTGTGTATATGCATATCACGTTTTGTTAAGTCCTTGGCCATTTGGTTGTCTCTACCTTTTGACTGTTAGGAATAATGCTCCTATGAATATTGGTGATCAGGTATCTGTTTGAGTCCTTGCTTTCAGTCCTTTTGGGTATATATCCAGAAGTAGGATTGCTGGATCATATGCTAATTCATGTTTAAATTACCACTACATTGTTTTCTCTAGCGGGCACATCAATTTACATCCCCATTGGTAATGCACAAGGGCTCCAGTTTCTCCACATCCTTTCTAATACTTGTTATTATTTTTTTTCTTTTTTTGATAATAGCTCTCCTAATGCATAAGGAGTGGTATCTCATGTGGTTCCAATTTGCATTTACCTTTTCCCTAATGACTAGTGTGTTGAACATCTTTTATGTGCTTATCAGCCATCTGGTATAGCTTCTTTGAAGAACTGTCTGTTTAAATGCTTTGCCTAATTTTTAATTGGGTTGGGTTTTTTTTTTTTTTTTTTTTGCTGTTGAGTTGGAGTTCTCCTACATGGATTTCGAACTCTGTTTCCGAAAGTGTGTTCCTTAGGACGCTAGTTCTATAGAATCTTAGTGGGCTTTTGAGTAGGACATTTTGCAAGACTAGAGTTTTGTAGAACAGGATTTTTGGACTATTGACCTAGCTTATTCATTATGTTAGTTTTAATAAATTACCTACTAATGCCAACATTTATATATTCTCACTGTCTATTTATGGCTTCTGGAATTTCTTGAGTTTTGTCAAAATGTGATTGATTATATTTCCTATGTCTTAGAAGAAACTTCAAGTAAATGTTACTTACCAATGGTTCTCAACAGGGGGCAATATTCCTTCCAGTCTGAGGGTGTTTGGGATGGATATGGAAGTTGGGACTATCATAATTACTGGGAGTGATACAGGTATTGAGTGTCTGGCACCCAGGATGTTAAAGATCCTGCAGGGGATCAGTCCATTTCAGACAGGAAGAATCATCCCACCCCGAAGTCCTCATCATGAAATGCTGTAACAGGGCTATAAGTCTAAGACTCTGATGGATGATTTCTGGGTGAAACTGTTTTCCTCATCCTATTCTTCCTCGCTGGGAGCTGAAACTTAAATGCTTTGTTACTGTGTGTTCCTTGTTACTGATTAACGTGGGTGGACGTTCTTGCTGTTCTTGCCTGTTCCTCTTGTCTTAACCCTAGCCCTAACACTTTGCTTTATTTATGCCAACTTTCTCCCCTGAAGGCAGATGGTAGTTTTCAAGAGGCTGGTCTGCTACTCTACTCATTTGCGAGCAAATCAATAAATTTCTCTTTCCTATATTCTCAAAACCTGTCCTCTTTATTCTCATTCAGCAGTGGGGACAAGGACCGAATTTCCGGTAATAATACAGTTGGTCATCACAGCATAAACTTCAGCCCTGCACGTGGTCTCTCATCAGACCTAGCTCCTGACTGTGTTTTCAGCCTAACACACATCCCCTCTCTTTCTCTTCCCTATTCCTCTCCAACACATGCAAATTTATTGAGCAGATGAACTCTTTATGTGCTGTTTTTGTATCTGGAATGCTGTTCTGTGCTTGACTAGTATATAAACTCTTCCTACTTAGCATTTGTTCATCTGCAAAGCCAGCTCTGACCCTTTCTACTCCAGGGGGAGGTCAGTCGCTCTTTTCTCTGTGTTCTCATAGCCACCAGCAGATCTCTGATAGTCACTGGGGATGATCATAAATATCTAGTCTGGGAACATATTAGGATTATATTCCCCTGTCCCTCCTCACACTTCCGCACAATCAAATGACTGTATAACTTACCAGTGGAAGCCTTAAGAAGTAGTCACAGTTGGCTGTTTTCTCTTCCTCTCTGCTCTGGCAGCTTGAAGTAAGTCACGTGGTGGCGCTCTGACCCTCAGTCCTGCAGTTCCGATGGCAGGGTGCTCTCAACCGCAGTTGAGCTTTGATCTTTTGAAAATAAAAGTTAGATAAAGTCATGTGTGCTTGATCACTCAGATGTGTCTGACTCTTTGTGACCCCATGGACTGTAGCCCACCAGGCTCCTCTGTCCATGGGATTTCCCAGGCAAGAATACTGGAGTGGGTTGCCATTTCCTACTCCAGGGGATCTTCCTGACCCAGGAATCGAACTTGTGTCTCTTGCATTGCAGGCAGATTCTTTATCTGCTGAGCCATTGGGGAAGCCCAGATAAAGTCCTGCCCACTACTTAGATTCTATAATAGCAATTAGCGGTGATGTGTCACAATCATTTTGGGCTGTGTTGAAAAATCTTTTTCAAGTAGCAGACTTTCTTCACTTTGCCTGAGGAGTTTAATAGTAACATGAACAGGAGATAAGCTGTGCTATGTTAAGCTACTGAAATGTCTAGGTTGCTTGTTAGGACAGCATAACCACATTCACACCGACAGATTCTCCTGTTAGAGCTCTTAGCATTCTTACAATAGTGTTACTGTTGGTTTTCCCCAGCTGAATCTTCACTGTGGATACTGAAGATTTGTTCTGGTAGAGACTGTGTTGTTTTCACTCCTGTGTTGCCAGAATTTTTCAAAGTAGCAAACTGTGTTAGTTATTTTTAGTCACATAACAAATGACTCCAAAATTTACTGGTTTAGAGTGACCGTAAACATTGATATCTTCATGGTGGGTAGTTCTGTCTCCCAGTCACTCATGAGGTTGCAGTCAAGATGTCAGATGGGGCGCCAGTCCTCTGAAGGCTGGACAGGGCCTGAAGGATCCAAGCCCAAGGTTGCCGTCTCCTGTGACTGACAAGTTGGTGCTTGTTGTTGAGAGGTCTCAGTTCTTGATCGCAGGCCCGCTCCCCGCCACAGGCTGCTTGAATGTCCTCATGGTATGGCAGCTGGCTTCCCTCAGAGATGGGAGTGATACCATCTTTTATGCCTCCACCTCGGAAGAAACACATGGTCACGTCTGCCACCTTGCACTGGTTGGAAGTGATTCACTAAGTCTGGCCTACATTCAAGAGAAGGAGAGTTAGCTTCTACCTTTTGAAGGAAGAGTGTTGCTGTGATCTGAACATCTGTGCCTCCCCAAGTTCATACCTGAAATTCTGACCCTTGAAGACTATGGGATTAGGATGTGGGAGCCTTTAGAAGTACTTAGGTCATGAGAGTGGAGCTGTCATGAATGGAGTTAGTGTGCTTGTGTTAGATTGGTACAAAAGTAATTATTGTTTTTGCATTTTTGGAATTTGCCGTTTGATATTGGAGCGCAGTCTTAGATAAATGTTATGTTATACATATTTTAATATGCATCTCTTGCTTTGTGTTTTTTGGTAACGACTTATTACTTGCTGCTTATTTTATACCTCTTTGAGACTGTGGAAATGACGTTAGACAAAAAGAAAATTCAAGTGATTTTCTTATCTGAGTTCAAAATGGATCATAAAGCAGCGGCGACACCTCACAACAGCAACAATGCATCTGGCCCAGAAACTGCTAACAAACATACAGTGCAGTGATAGTTCAAGAAGTTTTGCAAAGGAGGTGAGAGCCTTGAAGATTAGGAGCACAGTGGCTGCCCATTGGAAGTTGACAACGACCAATTGAGAGCCATCATTGAAGCTGATCCTCTTACAACTACAGGAGAAATTGCCCAAGAACTCAGCATCGACCACTCTACAGTCATTTGGCATTTGAAACAAACTAGAAAGGTGAAAAAGCTCGGTAAGTGGATGCCGCATGAGCTGACTGCAAATGAAAAAAAAAAAAATCATTGTTTTGAAGTGTCATCTTCTCTTATTCTACACAACACAACAAACCATTTCTTGATTGGATTGTGATGTGTGACGAAAAGTGGATTTTATATGACAACTGGCCATGACCAGCTCAGTGGTTGGACTGAGAAGAAGTTCCAAAGCACTTCCCAAAACCATACTTGCACCAAAAAATGTCATGGTCACTGTTTGGTGGTCTACTGCCAGTCTGATCCACTACAGATTTCTGAATCCTGGCAAAAGCATTACCTCTGAGAAGTCTGCTCAGTAGATTGATGAGATGCACCGAAAGCTGCATGCCTGCAGCCAGAATTGGTCTACAGAAAGGGCCCAGTTCTTCAGCATGATAATGCCTGATCATGCATTATACAACCAGTGGTTCAAAAGTTGAATGAATTGGGCTACGAAGTTTTGCCTCATCCGCCATATTCACCTACTTCTTAGCAACCAACTACCACTTCTTCAAGCATCTCGACAACTTTTTGCAGGGAAAACACTTTCACAACCAGCAGAAGGCAGAAAAATGCTTTACAAGAGTTCACAGAACCCCAAAGCATGGCTTTTTATGCTCTAGGAATAAACAGACTTAATTCTCATTGGCAAAAATGTACTGATTTTAATGGTTCCTATTTTGATTAGTAAAGATGTGTTTGAACCTAGTTACAGTGATTTAAAAATCACTATCTGCAGTGGCAATTATGTTTGCTCCAAGTGGTTAAGTCATAAAGAATCTGCCTGCCAATGCAGGAGATGTGAGTTGGATCCCTGGGTGGGGAAGGTCCCCTGGAGAAGAAAATGTCAACCTACTCCAGTGTTCTTGTCTGGAGAATCTCATGGACAGAGGAGCCTGGTGGGTTACAGCCCAGGCTGTAACCTGGATCTGTAACCTTTTGCAGATCACAAAAGAGCTGGACATGACTTATCAACTAAACAACAACAACGAATCAGTAAGAGAGACTCCCCTCCCTCAGGGATGCCTTGGCCCTTTCCCTGTGTGAGGACAGAGTGAGGAGACGTCAGCTATGAACCAGGAAGAGGCTCTCATCACAATGAGGCCGTGCTGCACGTTGACGTTGGACTTTCCAGCCAACAAAACTGTGATAAATTTCTGTTGTCTATAGGCTACCCAGTCTGTGGTATTCTGTTATCATAGCCTGAATGGACTAAGTATAAGACGATAAAGAATCTTCCTTCAGTGTGGGAGACCTGGGTTTGATCCTTGGGTTGGGAAGATCCCCTGGAGAAGGCAATGGCTACCCACTCCAGTATTCTGGCCTGGAGAATTCCGTGGACAGAAGAGCCTGGTAGGCTACAGTCCATGGGGTTGCAAAGAGTTGGATACGACTGAGTGACTTTCGCTTTCTTTCACACTAAAAAAAAAAAAATCTGTGGCCACACCTTAACACCATCAAATGGGTACATAGTGGGTCCTCAATAAATATTTCCTGAAGGAATGATCAACTTTTTATTCAGCTTGGTAGAAAATACCTCAGCTGGTTTTCTCTTTTTAATTCCACAAGTCTAAGTTGTTTTCCCACCTCTTCAATTAACCTTTATTTCAAATTTCATCTCTTCATTTCTTTAGCTTATTTATGTTCCAGAGAATGAATTATGTATAACCAGTACCTGAAAATTTTTCTGTGTGTGCCTGAGGAGCTTAAAATAGTGAGAGATCTAAGTCTCATCTGCTGTATGAACTAGAATCCCCCAAATCATCACAGGAGATAGGAAACTCTGCTTTCCGAAGGTTGACAAAATCACGTTTACCTTGTTATTAGATTACCCCCAAACTGCCGGTGAGGTGTGGGATTCCATCATTGCCATTTGTAACTGCAAAGAGGATCATTTTCCTCACCCATGGTTTTCTGGACCGAACCCTGGTTGGTCTCCTTAGGTCAGTTTGTCAGGTTTCAGCTGATAGAAGATTCTGGGTAGCGGTTCTGTCAGCTGCATTGCCTCAGCATGGCCCACAGTGCTAAAAATATTTCTTCCCCAAATGCCTGAACTTCTCAGTTTGTAAAAGTGGATTGCATTAAATGTTCATGTCTTCAAGAAACATATTTTACCTCCAGTTCTCTTAGGAAGAAATGGTGCTTCTCCTGGGCTAATTCTCTGCCAGGCAGTCTTTTGTCATGGAGAGACACTTGGGGAGCTTAGCACAGATTGCTCTTGGTTAGAGGTGATTTCAACTTCTCACAGTGGGAATGAGATACCTGGGGGTCAGGGCTGGTGCACCAACCCGGGTGACAGAGTTGGTGAGGAAAGGGGAAAGCAGGAGCCTCTTCTTGTCCCTTCATTGAGTACACATTCTGTGGGAAGCTTGGAGGGAAAGGTTCTGCAGCCTCCATAAGCTGACCCGCCATCTGTGCTACCTCTCTAGGGCCACGTAGAGTCCACACCTCATCCCCTGCTCTCCTCCCCGCCCCCCAGCCACCTCCACAGGAGCCCAGGCTGTTCACCATCTTCCGTTTCTCTCCTTCGCTGACGTCTCTTCACTGTATCCTACCGGAAACTTCACTGTACCCTACTGTCTTCTTTGAACCTTTTTTCTCTTGTACCATTTGTAGCCTCGCCTCACCAGGATGGTCAGCTGTTCTGCATTCATTTCTTCATGGTGAAGCTCCTTTTTATCCCGCATGTTCAATATTGCCTGTCTTGCATTCCCCCTTACATAGTGTTAAAGTTTTGTCTAGTGTTGCTGAGTGCAATAAGGTTGTGAAGTGCCTTATGAGGAAAATACAAATGTTAGATGAGCTTCATGCAGGCATGAGTTATATAGTACTTTTGGCTGTAAGTTTTAGTTTAATGAATTAACTATATATTTTGTCTTTTTTTTTTTTTAACCAGGGGAGTGTTTATTTATTGACCAGGTCATGCAGCATGTGAGATCTGGGTCCCCTGCCAGGGATCGAACTCTTGCCTCTTGCATTGGAAGCACAGAATTTTAATCTCTGGACTACCAGGAAGTCCTGACAGTACATATATATATTCTTTGACATTTTAAAAGAATTATTTATTTAATTGAAGGATAATTGCCTTATAGAATTTTGTTGTTTTCTGTCAAACATCAATATGAATCAGCTATAGGTGTACATATGTCCCTTCCCTCTTGAACCTCCCTCCCCATCCCACTCCTCTAGGTTGATACAGAGCCCCTGTTTGAGTTCCCTGAGACATACAGCAAATTCCCATTGGCTATCTGTTTTACATATGATAATGTAAATTTCCATATTACTCTCTCTATACATCTCACTCTCTTCTCCCCTCTCCCCTGTCCATAAGTCTGTTCTCTATGTCTGTTTCTCCATTGCTGCCTTGCACATAAATTCATCAGTACCATCTTTCTAGATTCCATTGAAAGGTTGTTGCTGAACGAAAAGACACCAGGATTCTTGGCCTCCGGAGGAGAAGAATTCAATCTGGGGCCAGAGACAAGGCTTGATTGCTCAGAGCTTTTGTGTAATAAAGTTTTATTAAAGTATAAAGGAGATAGAGAAAGCTTCTGACATAGGCATCAGAAGGGGGCAGAAAGAGTACTCCCCTGCTAGTCTTTAGCTGGGTGTTATATAGTCACTAGCAGTCTGTTATGGACGGAGGAGCCCGGTAGGCTACAGTCCATGAAGTCACTAAGAGTCGGACACGACTGAGTGACTTCACTTTCATGCATTGGAGAAGGAAATGGCAACCCACTCCAGTGTTCTTGCCTTGAGAATCCCAGGGACGGGGGAGCCTGATGGGCTGCCGTCTATGGAGTTGCACAGTCGGACACGACGGAAGCGACTTAGCAGCCGCAGCAGCAGCAGTCTGTTAATGAAAGAAAGGAATGTCTTAAAACTCAGAATGGCACCAGGCCCCTCACCCATAAGATACATTTTGGGATAATCTTGACACCAGACAATTCATCCCGGGCTATAAAATGATTAACTTGAATCTTGTAGAAGGGCAGATTACCATACAAATAGTTTCGTCTACATAGATTAGGGGAACAATATCTGAGTATAACATACTGCTTTGTCAAGTAGGTTCTGAACCATTAGGCGGAACTGACTTGAAGACAGAGTCTGGGGTAAATGCATAGCACATTAGCATAGCTTAAGAGAAACTTTTCTATAAGAAAAATACATTGGTTAGCTCAAGGTTTGAGAATAGTTAACTTCAGGTGAAACCAGGTGTCATTATGGCAACACAGTATTTTAAGAGAAACCTCCTTTTAAATTTGTATAGAGAAGGGAAAAATATCGCTAGTTTGTTTCCTTCTGCCGCTTAAGAGAGATAAGAATGTCTGACACTTGCAGGCTATTTCCTCCATTTGGAGACCCCTGGCCTTCCTGCCTGTTACCCTCTCACCATATATGCGTTAGTATATGATATTTCTCTTTCTCTTTATGACTTATTCACTCTGTATAATAGGGTCTAGGTTCATCTACCTCATTAGAACTGACTCAAATGTGTTCCTCCAACAGTGTATTTTAAATAAGATGTCTTTAAGTGGAATCATATATTGAGCACATACTATATTAATTATAATATATTAATAATGAAGCACATAATATGTTGATCAGTGGATGAAAACATTGTGATCAGAAGCTCACAGGAACCTAACCCTGTATTTCTCCTAGAAGTATGGTTCAGTATTCATGGCCACTTTATAGAACACAGCTATCACAAGTGATGAGATTTGATTGTATCAATTTCTTGAGGCACCCCCCCCCCCATTTTAGTAGTGGTCCTCTTTATTAAGGAATCTCAGGGGGCAGGACCAGTTACAAAGTTTGTGGGCTCAGTGCAGATAAAAAAATTCAGGACCTCTTGTTCAAAAATTAGGAATTTTAAGCTGACCAAAAAAAAGAGAAAAATTTTAAAAATTTTTAAGAAAAAGTAGAAAAAATAACAAGAAAAAGGAAAACAGAAAAAGAATTTCAAGATGAGCATTGAATCAGGTAAGCTGCACATATGGGTCCTCTGTGAATACACGTCACAGGCCCATAAAGCTGGTCTAGCTCATGGGTTTGCTTTACTTGATCTGAAAGACTGTACCTCTAAACAGTAGGCTGGGAGAGAAGGGGAGAATCTGATAAGCCCACAATGGCTATTGCTTTTGATGGCCAGTGTGAAGGGTTTGAAGTGCCAAAAATCTTGGCTTTCTCTGCCCACCGAAGTTAAATAAAAAATACAGGGGCAGAATTTGGAGGAAGTAGAAAGGTGGCTTTCATCCTCAGCTAGCGGAGGGGAGAACGCAGTGGGCTGGTGCCTCCAGAGCTGGGCCCCTCCTCCCTTGAGGAGTCCAGGGGCTTATATAAGATGAAGGCTCACAGTCATGGGGAGGTGATGAGGAACAAAGGTGTAAGTAAGGATCTTGTCTTCTTCCTCTGTGTTGTTTCAAAAACAGTCACAGGCTGGCGTCAGTAGCCGGGTAGTTGGGTCTAACGTCTTGTGGTTTGCTCTGCAGCCTTCTTTCTGAAATGCAGAAAGAGAAGAACTTCAAGGGGTGGTCTGCGAAGAGAGTGCTGTAAAGGTGAGCACCAGCTGGAGGATGTAATTAGCATACAGTCAGAGGATAATAGGTACGGAATGTAGCCCATGCAGAGTTAGGGGCAGAAAACCAAACTTAGTTACAGGCTACAGATTAGGAACAGTTAAAATAAAAACTAGGAGTGATCAAGCCTGCTCACGGTTACCTTCTGTGTTCTCAGGAAAGAAAAGAAAACCTGATTGCTCTTTTTTGCTTTTCACTACAACAAAAGTGAAGGCTCACCGTTCAGTGGACTCTGCTAGTCCTCTAGTGTAGAGTCCTTGCTGGCCCAGGCCTTGCCCTGGCTGCCAGGTTCCTATTTCTAGAGCTCCCATCACATGATCAGTTAGTTACCCATCCCCAGAGCGTTAATATCATGGGAAACTCTTGAGTCTGGAGTACAGTCAAGACTTCTTCCCCTTTTTGAAGCTCTCTTTGGAAGACTTATTTCATATGTCATCCCAGTCTATCCTGATGATTTTCTAAAATGTTTAATTTGGAGGCAGCAGACATCTGTAATATAGCTACTTCCAGAAAGGTCCTGGAACTTGATGCTCATTTGACTTTTCTTATTCCAGGGGTCTTCCCAGCAAGCGGGAGGAGGGCTTTGCTAACTTAAAGGGCCAATAGATTCATCTCCTCAAAGTGTGAAAGCCCAGGAGCCTTGGCTGCTTACGAAGAGGCTATCAGGTTCCCCTACATAGAACAGTGACGATTTGCTCCTGGGGACTGTCTGGTTCTTCCTTTGGTGCAGCAGTGAAGAGTTGACACAGAGGGGTCATATATATCTTTATTTGGTTTGGCCTACAAAGAGTTTTCTTTTTTTGTGAAATTTCAAACAAGTTGTTGGTATTTAGATTTCATAAAGAAGTCAGTTGCAAAAAAAAAAAAAAGTCAATTGCAGCCTCTTTGGTGGGGGCGGGGAGAGGGGGTGGAAATCTGTGTATCTGAGGGCACGTGGCTTATATTGCCACATCTGCCATTCTCTGGAGCTGACAGCAGCCATATAGCAAGCATGAGCTTTCCTCTTCTACAGCCCCTGTGCCCACTCCTTCCCTTCTCCTGCTGGTCCACGTAGGCAGGGCTGATAGATGCTGATGGGGACGGTTCTGAACCCCTTGGGGCCCAGATGATACCAGTTGGTAAATACTTTGAGGATCACCCCTGCCTGGAGCCATTTGAGCTGCCAACCTTGCTCTGAAGAGAAGCAGCTGTCAGCTTCTTGCTAAAAAACAAATTTAAATTCTGACTCCTGGGTCACTCTGTTACACTGATTAATCTGTTAGATTGTCAGTATTCTCCACTGTTTCCTTTGTCGGGAGCAGGCTTTCTAGATGAGCCTAAGAGGAATTCAGAAAGTCTGGCCTTGTCTCTGCTGATGGAGTGGGCACCTTGGGAAGCCAATTAGCATGAGGGCTGAGGCCCTTTCTGGGGGATAATTCATCCTGATGAAATGAGGAGCCAGGTATGGAGAGCCCGACCCTGTTAGAGGAAGCTCAGCTGTCAGATAATGGCATGAGGTCTGACATCTTGATTTCTCTCTGCATCCAGCCCTCAATGGCTCCTCTGTTTCCTTGGAAAGTGGAGCAACAAGTAAAAAAGGAACAGTGTTTCTCTACACACTCTTGGGTATCCATCTCACAGAGCTGAACATAAAAGGGCTAAAGAGACATTCTCCCATCGATTCCCCCTGGGCACTTGCGACACTTTGAACACACCTGTACACCTGGCGAATGCTCCAGGGCTCTGGGAGAAGACATGTGGGCCCCTTTTGGTGGTTTGGGGTCCTCGCTAATCATCCTCACCCCTTTTCAGGTCCTGAAAATGTAGCAAACAGACATAAGGAGCCAAATGGGTTCAGATTCAGAAATTAAGAATATGGCAGGGTGGTTATATTGTCTTCAGTTTTCTTAAAATAGTGTAAATGATGCTCTGTGTGTGTTTGTTAAATTCAGTATATACACTGGGAATTGTTGATGAATATCTTGATTATTCTTAACCTGTATATCTATTGCCACATAACCCACCCCAGGGTGTACTGGGCTCAGTGCAGTTCAGTTGCTCAGTTGTGTCCAACTCTATGACCCCATGGACTGCAGCACTCCAGGCCTCCCTGTCCATCACCAGCTCCCGGACTCCAACCAAACCCATGTCCATTGAATCGGTGATGCCATCCAAGCAGCTCATCCTCTGTTGTCCCCTTCTCCTCCTGCCTTCAATCTTGCCCAGCATCAAGATCTTTTCCATTGAGTCAGTTCTTCACATCAGGTGGCCAAAGTATTGGAGTTTCAGCTTCAGCATCAGTCCTTCCAATGAACACCCAGGACTGATCTCCTTTAGGATGGACTGGTTGGATCTCCTTGCAGTCCAAGGAACTCTCAAGAGTCTTCTCCAACACCACAGTTCAAAAGCATCAATTCTTCAGTGCTCAGCTTTCTTTATAGTCCAACTCTCATATCCATACATGACTACTGGAAAAACCATAGCCTTGACTAGACCGACCTTTTTTGGCAAAGCAATGTCTCTGCTTTTTAATATGCTATCTAGGTTGGTCATAACTTTTTTTCTAAGGAGTAAGCGTCTTTTTATTTCATGGCTGCAGTCACCATCTGCAGTGATTTTGAAGCCCAAGAAAATAAAGTCTGCTACTTTTTCCACTGTTTCTGCATCTATTTGCCGTGAAGTGATGGGACCAGATGCCATGATCTTCGTTTTCTGAATGTTGAGCTTTAAGCCAACTTTTTCACTCTCCTCTTTCACCTTCATCAAGAGGTTCTTTAGTTCTTCTTCACTTTCTGCTGTAAGGGTGGTGTCATCTGCATATCTGAAGTTATTTATTATTTCTTCCGGCAATCTTGATTCCAGCTTGTGCTTCCTCCAGCCCAGTGTTTATCATCATGTACTCTGCATATAAGTTAAATAAGCAGGGTGACAATATACAGCCTTGACGAACTCCTTTTCCTATTTGGAACCAGTCTGTTCCGTGTCCAGTTCTAACTGTTGCTTCCTGACCTGCATACAGGTTTCTCAAGAGGTAGGTCAGGTGGTCTGGTATTCCCATCTCTTTCAGAATTTTCCACAGTTTATTGTGATCTACACAGTCAAAGGCTTTGGCATAGTCAATAAAGCAGAAATAGATGTTTTTCTGGAACTCTCTTGCTTTTTTGATGATCCAGCGGATTTTGGCAATTTGATCTCTGGTTCCTCTGCCTTTTCTCAAACCAGCTTGAATATCTGGAAGTTCACGGTTCACGTATTGCTGAAGCCTGGCTTGGAGAATTCTGAGCATTACTTTATAAGCGTGTGAGATGAGTGCAATTATGCGGTAGTTTGAGTGTTCTTTGGCATTGCCTTTCTTTGGGATTGGAATGAAAACGGACCTTTTCCAGTCCTGTGGCCACTGCTGAGTTTTCCAAATTTGCTGGCATATTGAGTGCAGCACTTTCACAGCATCATCTTTCAGGATTTGAAATAGCTCCACTAGAATTCCATCACCTCCACTAGCTTTGTTCATAGTGATGCTTTCTAAGGCCCACTTGACTTCACATTCCAGGATGTCTGGCTCTAGGTGAGTGATCACACCATGGTGATTATCTTGGTCATGAAGATCTTTTTAGTACAGTTCTTCTGTGTATTCTTGCCATCTCTTCTTAATATCTTCTACTTCTGTTAGGTTCATACCATTTCTGTCCTTTATCGAGCCCATCTTTGCATGAAATGTATCTCTAATTTTCTTGAAGAGATCTCTAGTCTTTCCCATTCTGTTGTTTGCCTCTATTTCTTTGCATTGATTGCTGAGGAAGGCTTTCTTATCTCTCCTTGCTATTCTTTGGGACTCTGCATTCAGATGCTTATATCTTTCTTTTTCTCCTTTGCTTTTCGCTTCTCTTCTTTTCACAGCTATTTGTAAGGCCTCCCCAAACAGCCATTTTGCTTTTTTGCATTTCTTTTCCATGGGGATGGTCTTGATCCCTGTCTTCTGTACAAAGTCATGAACCTCCGTCCATAGTTCATCAGGCACTCTATCAATCAGATCTAGTCCCTTAAATCTATTTCTCACTTCCACTGTATCATCATAAGGGATTTGATTTAGGTCATGCCTGAATGGTCTAGTAGTTTTTCCTACTTTCTCCAATTTAAGTCTGAATTTGGCAATAAGGAGTTCATGGTCTGAGCCACAGTCAGCTCCTGGTCTTGTTTTTGCTGACTATATAGAGCTTCTCTGTCTTTGGCTGTAAAGAATATAATCAATCTGATTTCGGTGTTGACCATCTGGTGATGTCCATGTGTAGAGTCTTCTCCCCAAGGTTTACTGGGTTAGAAAGCGGCATTTTAGTATTTCTCATGGGTCTGTGGTTGGACTGACTTAGGTGGGCACTTCTCACTTGCAGCTTTTTGTGTGGTTGCAGCCCAATGGCAGCTGGGGCAGGAGACATCTGGGCTGAGTGGATGTCAGCGGGCTTTCTTTCCTCCTGGCTGGCACCTGGGCTGGGATGCCGGGAGCAGCTGGGGTCTAGCTGAGCATCTCTTCCCCTCATCCCCATCCCATCCCCTCTCACTCTGACACTGTGCTTTTCTAAAATTTTGCCCCCTGAGGCCTCCCTGGTGGCTCAGATGATAAAGAATCTGCCTGCAATGTGGGAGACCCAGCTGGGTAGGGAAGATCTCCTGGAAGAGGGAATGACAATCCACTCCAGTGTTCTGGCTTGGGAAATTCTGGGGATAGAGGAGCCTAGTGGGCTCCAATCCGTGGGGTTGCAACGAGTCGGACACGACTGTGCGGCCAACACTTTGATGTTTCTCCCGCAGTCTTTTTAAGTCCTTTGGTGAACGTCTTTCCCTCCTTCTCCCCACATTTTAACAGTTTCCACGTTAAACTCCCCTCGCATTACCCAGTCTCAGCGTGTCCTCTCTTTGCTGCCGGGACCCTGTCTCAGACCCGAGGTGAGCTGGTTTCTCAACTGGGAACCGTTTTTGTCCTTCGGGGACAGTTAGGAGTGTCTGAACAGGTCGTTGGCTGTCACCAATGAAGGGGGTTGCTGCTGGCATCTAGTGAGTAAAGGCCGGGGATGCTGCCGAACAGCCTACGATGCACAGGACAGGCCCCATTAACAGAGACTTACCTGCCCTGAATATCGGTAATGCCCAGATGACAGATAGCTCTCAGGTCTGCTATTCAACTATAAAATCAACACAGATTTTACAAATCACATAGGAATAAAACTATAAAACCAATGACATTTAAATTAACAATATTCATTGATAGTTAAAGATGCCATTGTTTTGCTGACATTAAACTGCTGCTCCTGGTATGAGGTGCTCCTGACTGCTTAGTGCTCGTTGCCTGTGAGGCTAGCTGATGTCAGGCCTTAAGCTGGGCCACTCCCTGCTCTCCAGATGTCTCTCCTCCTAGGGCACACCATGGGGTCTTGTTGGCCTTTACTTGGCAACAATATGATTTTCATCTAAAGTCTCCCATTATCCTTTCTTTCATTAACTTGTATCCATGGATGTTACATTAATTGGTGTCAATATAGATGTTTGCCTAGGAGAACTCAATGGTATTTCTCAGTATTCAGATATTTTTTAAGATTTCATAGAAATGAAGGCAGGAGACAAAAACAGAATGTTTATAGAGAGCTCATGGTACCCCAAGAAGCGATCCTTGAAGTGCTGGGACAGAACCACTCTTCCAGTATTTGATGAAAATGGAAAGAGATGCCTGTTTCTTCTCGTGGTTGAGGATGGAAATACAGAAAGCTTCCACTGTGAGCGGAAGGCTTTGCTAACAGACAACCGCAGCTTGCTTCTTGGCTCTTTTTGTAGTGCCTCAAAGATGAAGAAAGGGCTTTCTAATAAAAGCGTGATCCCTCTGCCGCACAGTGGGAAGTGCTCACACGTTCCAATCAACATGTTTTGCTTCCTCAGCTCTGGCTTCCTAAACGAACTTCCCCAGTGACAGGAGGAGAGCAACACGAGATGTTTCTCTTCATGAAAGAGATTTGTTGGATTTCCTGCTTTTTCCCCTAGCGGGGGAAGTGTATGCGCTTCTGAGAGCGGTTGAATTTGCCCTGTGCAGACTAGCTCTGCAAAGAGCCCGTGTTCTAAACTCCACTTGGGCCATGCAGACCTCATTCCTGGATCTAATAACACATCCAGCTGAACAGATCCATCACAGAATCTTGTCTTGCTCCGTACTTTGTTCACGTGTTAGCACCTTTTGCGAATCTAAAACAATTATGAAACCATTTAGAAACAATAATGCTTAAATGCAAATACTTATATGTTATTAAACTGTTAGCATCTTGCTGAATTATTTCCTTATGGTTAATTACTTCATTTCTTTATAGCTAGCCGTGATTGATTGCTGGTTAGGGCCATTTCTACTCTGTAAGAAAATATAGTTAGTGCTTTGAAACTCCGGGATGCTCACCACCACTTACCAAACTGAGAGTGGTTTTTTTTTTTTTTTGGTCATGGGAGTTCTTCATTTTTAATTTCGTTTTTATTTTTAAATAAATATTTAGCTACAGTGATTTTGATGAAAAGCTCTTTGCTGGCTTAATGAAGGAATTTTATGGGTCTATATAACATCAGTGTCTTAATTACTACAAATGGATAATAAACACTTTCTCATATGTGGGAATGGGAAACACACAGAGTGAGCACCATTAGAAACAATTGGATTTTCACTTGATAATTCAGTTAAAAAAAAAAAAAAAGTTGTAAATACTGCAAATAACAGCCCAAGGGGTAGTTTCTGCAGCTCCACCAGAAACCATAGGGCATAACTAATTCTTAGAGATTTTCTCCGTGTTTTTTGGGCTGTGACAAAAGCAAAGTATAACTTCATGCAGGGAATGAAATAGTTTTTCATTTGGTAGATGCTAATTAATTTCTCTCTGTATGCCAGAGACATTTAATTCCTCATCATAAAAGGTCCTTGAATTTAGGGGAACACGTGAGAGCAATCTATGACCCTAGGCAAGTTGCTGCGGGTTCCCGGGAGGATTATTGTGCATTCTTACCTTGTGTGTGTGTGTGGCTTTAAGAAGTTCACTTGATTTTAGAAACTGTCAGTTACTGCTGATGCAGAATGGCCTTTGCCTGGTTAGCAAAAGGCCAATCAGAAAATAATCTCAAGAGAGATTGTAGGGTGTGCATTTCAAATGAGCGAATGAAGAGCTGTTTAGTAGATCTTGAATGAACTATTGAATTATCACATTCTTTTAACAGTTTCCAAATCAGAGATTTTTCAAGGTGGAGTGTGTCTAAGAATTGCCTGGGAAACTAGGTAAGATGCTCTAGTCCAAGAAATTGATTCAGCAGCTTTGGGTGGAGTCTGAAAGTGTTGATCACTCAGTTGTGTCTGACTCTCTGTGATCCCATGGACTGTAGCCCACCAGGCGCCTCTGTCCATGGAATTCTCCAAGCAGGAATACTGGAGTGGGTAGCCATTCCCTTCTCCAGGGGATCTTCCCAACCCAGGGATTGAACCCAGGTCTCTCACATTGCATGGGAATTCTTTCCTGTCTAAGCCACCACGGTGGAGTCTAGGAATCCTTTATTGATAAGAATCCTAGGAATGGACCGTATTTTGAGCACATTGGTTTCTTTTGGTAGGTTAAACAGTCTTTTGGTAGGTTAAGTGTAGCCTATAGACTATGCTATAGGCTATAGCAGACTATAGCCTGCTGGGCTCCTCTGCCCATGGGCTTCTCCAGGCAAGAATACTGGAGTGGGCTGTCACGCCCTCCGCCAGGGGATCTTCCCGACCCAGGGACTGAACCTGCATCTCCTACGTTGTCTCCTACATCTACCTGACTTGGCAGGTGAATTCTTTACCACTAGCAGCACCTAGGAAACTCAGTATATAATTTTCCGTTCAGTCGCTCAGTCGTGTCCGACTCTTTGCGACCCCATGAATCGCAGCACGCCAGGCCTCCCTGTCCATCACCAGCTCCCGGAGTTCACCCAGACTCATGTCCATCGAGTCAGTGATACCATCCAGCCATCTCATCCTTTGTCGTCCCCTTCTCCTCCTGCCCCCAATCCCCCCAGCATCAGAGTCTTTTCCAGTGAGTCAACTCTTTGCGTGAGGTGGCCAAAGTACTGGAGTTTCAGCTTTAGCATCATTCCTTCCAAAGAAATCCCAGGGCTGATCTCCTTAAGATTGAACTGGTTGGATCTCCTTACTCAGTCCCTAATCAAATGGGCTGAAATTCAAGTTAAAAATCCTCCTTATGTACAAAAGTTAAGTTTCCCCCACCTTCTTGGCCATCCACTGTATTTATAGTCTTTGGATTATAGCAACCCTGAGGTTCTAGAAAATGGCGTTTATTTGAAAATAGTGGCTCACGAATTAAGTACATAACTATCTCTAACTTTTTCCATAGCTTTGGTTTGAATTACGGTAGGGATTCCACAGTCTAGATCTAAAGAAAGACTATGCCTCTCAGTTCCAAAAACCTAATTTATAAGCTTCCTCTATCAAGATTTTGGTTGGACCTATGTCTGTGATGATATTTGATTAAAGATTTATCACTGTAATTGGGGTTTAGCTTTTATTTCTGATGGTGTAAAGCATTTCCTTTGTCCTATAATTTGCTCCTTTGCTTTTCCACCCCCGTTTTAAAACCTCCAGTGTTCCATAATGTCTTGTTTATTTTCAAATGAACTTGGAGAAAAATTCTTCTACTTCAATTCCAGGATCTTAAGAAACTGACCTGTTTTCCTCTTTGGGAGAAAAAAAAGGGTCCACCATGTCTAATGCAAGAGGACCAGGAGGGTCCTAGGGAACTTCTTGTACTCCCCGGACTTAACTCTGTTAATATTTTGGCGTAGTTGACTTTATGTTTTCCAAGTCTAGATTTTTGTTAAAGGGAGTTTAAGTTTTACAGTACTCCTCAGAAGTTTATTAAAAACCTCTGACCTACATGGCCATGTTGTATCATGTCTTTTGGAATGTCTCCTAAGAGGAGAGAGAAAAACACTGTAGGTTTTAAAAAAAACATTTATTTGATTGAAGTATAGTTGATTTACAGTGCTGTGTTAATTTCTACTGCACAGCAAAGTGATTCAGTTATACATACATATGTACTTATGTATATGTGTATACATATATTGCACATGTATACACATTGTTTTCATATTTTTCATTATGGTGTATCTCAGAATATGAATATGGTTCTCTGTGTTACACAGTAGGACTCTGTTGTTTATCCATTCTGTATATAATAGTTTGCATCTGCTAATCCCAAACTCCCAATTCATCTCTCCCCCAGCCTCCATTCTCCTTGACAGCCACAGGTCTGTCACTGACGGATCCTTGGAGATATTTCAGAGGCTTTGTACCAATTCTGTTAACTGGTTCTCTCTTCTAATCCTCTTGGGGTTTATGAGATCCAATTTGGGGACCAGTGAAAGAAATTTCTGTCTTCCTTCCCCTCTTTCCCATTCCTTTCTCTTCCTCCTCCCCCGTCATTTCTCTCTTCAGTCGGCCTTCTCTGGGTGCAAGACCAGACCTCCCCAAGGGGTTCTGATCGATCGATGCCCACATGACGCCCTAGAGAGGTAGATTTTTCTCTCTGTTGTGACTGCTGTAATTTGATATTCGCCATGCCAATAGCCACCACATGCTTCCCCTAGTTAAATGACATTTATTTGACATCCTTTGTCACATGAGTAATCTTTTATCCTGTGCAGCGCATTTATCTTCTTTCAGTCTTTTGGTGACAGTTTGTTCACATAACGACAGTAGCAGGTATTCGTCAGTTATTGACCACTTACAGTGTGCCGGGTGGCATGAGTGCTTAACATGTACTTACTCTGAATCCTTGCACCCTTCTCTGAGGCTGGTGGTGGCACCATGCTTTGACGGTGAGGCTCTGAGGCTCAGAAGTTTAAGGAATTTGCCTTGACACGGCAGGTTCCAACCCGGGTTTCTTGCATTGCCAGCTCATGGTGACAGTGAGTGGAGACTGAGGACTAGGCAGTATTATTGTTTTAAAATCCTCTGCAGTCAGTGCTCTTCCTTATTTCCTGTGCTTGGGGAGAATCACACCTCCCACCCAATGCCTGGCCCTTGGTACATTCCTGCTTGAAAGATGGCTTTGTCTTCAGGTGTGTTTTGGGCTATTTCTAATCCATTTCTTGATTGTGTTCCCACTGTTGTACTCAAACAAAGGCTCCTGGAGGAGCCTGGGTTACGATTGTTCGGAGGAATCACTGGTCTGATCATATGAGCCCACTGCCCCACCGTTGTGAAAAGAGGAGCGTAGGATGCTCCACAGAGGGCTGAGTGTTCCTCGGTTGTTGGCACGGTCACCCCAGTCCACAGGGGACACTACTGGCCAGGTGTATCACCATAGTTGAAATGCCCCATGACCCTGGTATAAAGAGAAAGTCAGTGGTCTACATCAAGATCAAATCTCTTTGCAATTTGTATTCTTGAGGAGAGTGCTCAGCTCAGGTACACTAGGCCATCCCTCCTCCCTAACCAGGCTCCTCTGTGCATGGGATTCTCCAGGCAAGAATATTGGAGTGGGTTGCCATTTCCTTCTCTAGGGGATCTTTGTGACCCAGGAAAATTGAACCTGGGTCTCCTACATTGCAGGCAGATGATTTATCAACTGAGCTATGAGGGAAGCCCACAACATAAACCAATTAGAATCAAATGGGAGCAAGGTGGCAGATGAGACTAGACCTTGATCTTCAGTCAGCAAGTGAAATGACACACCCAGAGGTGCCATGACAGTTCCAAGGCACTGTCAAAAGACCAAGGAGTGGGAGGCAGCCCAAATCCTGGAAATCTCCATCCCTGCCCAAAAGTAGTTGGAATAACCCTCCCACTTATTAGCATATGAAATTACCCAGCCTATAAAAACTAACCATGCCACGTTTCGAGGCTGCACTCACCCTCTGCTATGGCCAAACTCTTGTCTGTGGAGTGTGCTTCTCTCTGAATCTGAATAAATCCACTTCTTCCTGTCACTTTGTCTCTCACTGAATTCTTTCTTGTAGGAGACATCAAGAAGCTGAGCTTCATTAGGTCCTGAAACCAAGTACCATGGGTTTTGGCTGGGTTCCAGTGCCAGCCACATAGGTTATTTCAAGTCCCAGTCTGACGTAAATAGTTTCAACTTCACTTTGCCAATTTCCAGCAGATGCAGAAAAGGCTACCAACCTAGCTCTCCAGGCTGTGCCAGCAAGCTGTATTCACCCGCTGTGTTTACCCCCTCCCTGGTTGTATTTTCTTCTAAAATGGCTACTTAACAGCACAATGTAATCTTGATCAGCTAATCCCATTAGGAGACAGTCCCTTTGCAGGACAATCTCATCAGAAATTCCCCTGGAGGAAAACTTATATTAAATTTGGCTGCAGGAATCCTAATTCCACCCAGTACAGCCTCTCTAAAATACATCCCTCTTGTCATGGGACCAGAAAGGCCTGTGGATTCATCCTTATCTTGTTTCTTAGAGATTTTATTAACCACAGAAATGATAAATACAGCAAGTATATTCCACTTGGCTTTCAGTGTGAGATAAAATACTTATTGAAATGAAGAGTTTTGGAAGCCTCTGAGACCAGTAGGTGCATAGAACGTCTTGGGGAGAGGTGAAGGAAATGCTTTTGTAGGTTTTTGTTGAGGGGGAGACGAATGGGATTTGGGTTGTAGGAGGTGGGCAGATGAAAGTACTTTTTCTCACTCGAATAGATGGAACAGGATTAGGCCAGGAGGTTCCCAAGGAGCCGAGAACCACGTGACCCAAAGCCTATTTGTAGGCATAACACACTTTATGTGTGAGGGTTGGTTTGCCAGTCCTGGGATTATTTGCCTAGAATCCATTCTGGGGGCAGAGGGGTGGCCCCTCCAGGCTCCCCTATCACCTGCCTTGGTTAGGCCAGTGGGGTGTGTGGGTGGGAGGTTGGAGGCAGAGGTAGGGCAAGCCAGGGTCTGTTTTCTCCTATCCTCACCTTTCTGCCTTGTGCAGGGTCTCTGGCAGCAACCTTGATTTCCCCTGTGGCTTCAGCCGTCAGCTTCTGCTTGAATAAGGCAACCCTTTCCCTCTATTGGGTTTCCTAGGCTGCGCTAGTGGTAAAGGACACGCCTGCAAAGGCAGGGGACACAGGTTCGGTCCTTGGGTTGGGAAGATGCCCTGGAGGAGGACATGGAAACCCACTTCTTGCCCGGAGAGTTCCATGGACAGAGGAGCCCGGCGGGCTACAGTCAAGAAGATCTCAAAGACCTGGACACGACTGAAGTGACTTAGCACCCATGTACTTCCCTAGATTCCTTTAGGGCTGTAAGGCCTTTCTGCTGTTGATTTTTTCTGGGGCCATCTCACTGTCCCTTTTTGGCTTCTCAGCTCTTTCCTCCTTTGGGTAATCAATTTCCTGCTTTTAATTCCCTCTGCGTCAAATGCAGAGAAGTTTCCAGTTTTTTCTGCAGGATCCTGAAGATGCAGTCTGAGTTCCTTTATTTTTAGAAGTGGCCCCATGAGAACCACACATGAACTAGGTACATGTTTGGTTTATTCTTCATTTAGAGACATCCCTGTCCTTCTTGTCTTCCTCCTTGGATTCCATCACGGACCAGAGCTCAACTGTTCTAGGCTTGTACCTCTACTGATGAGAGCACCATTGGCAAAGAATGTTGGTTTCATATTGATAAGGTTGATTGGATGGATTTTGGGAGTTCAGTAAATTGAATGCCCCAGAATTGGGAATAGCTAGGGAGCCCAGCATCACCTGGATCATAGAAACGTTCCTGCTACCACAGCTGACCTCTAACCTGATGCTCCCCCAAGGCTCAAGAGTCCTGATGGAAAGAATGCTGATGACTGAGCTTAAGTAGTATGGCCCCCTCCATCTGTACCAGAGGACTTGGGCGTGGGGAGGAAGGAGCCCCGTGCTTTGACTTCCACACTGACTGTGTGTGTCTGCAGTTACCACCCCACAGAAACCATGCATGGAGAACAGGCAGCTCCCCAGGGGGAGCCCACTGCTGGGAAGCGGGTATGGAAGCTGGGCAGCCGCAGCAGGACAGATGCTTGCCACAGGCTCAATGAAGGATAGTTCTTATTGATTCCTGTTTCTATCCTACCTTCTCTGGAGAGGGTCTGATAGTCACTGCTGTTTTTTTTTTTGACCCTTAACTAAGAGTATCCTCTCATTTGTCAGTTTACAGATGAGGAAACCGTGGCCCAAGGTGCTGAAGTAAATGCCAAAGCTCATACAACTGGAAAAGTAACACAGCTGGAAAAGTAGCCCAGCTGGATTTTGGTTTGGGTTTGTCTGACCCCAAGGCCTTGGAAGACAACCAGGAAGCCTTCTTCTAGAGAAGCTAGTCACGCTCACTGCTTTTGTGGGTACCTCCATCTAGAAGGGCTTCCCTGGTGGCTCAGAGGTTAAAGGGTCTGCCTGCAATGCGGGAGACCTGGGTTTGATCCGGGGGTCAGGAAGATCCCCTGGAGAAGGAAATGGCAACCCACTCCAGTATTCTTGCCTGGAGAATCCCATGGACAGAGGAGCCTGGTGGGCTACAGTCCGTGGGGTCGCAAAGAGTCGGACACGACTGAGCGACTTCACTTCACTTCTTCCATCTAGAAGGAGCTCTGAGGAATTACCTCACTTCAGGAAGTCATGGTGTACCTTGTACTAGAGGCTCTAAAAGGTCCTAAAGTGATGAACCATGTAGAACTTTGTTGAGCTTGGAATTTACAAACGCAGTCTGACCTGGAACCCACTGAACTTACTAAATCTGTGTTAGGTAAAGTTCTCCCGAGAAACAGAACCAGTTGGACACATACTGTAAGCTGGAGGCACAGTGAAGCTGGTGGAATTCCAGGCTGAGTCAGATGGCTTGAGACCAGGGCAGCCAGTGGTGTTAAGTCCCAGTTCCCGGGACAGGAGGAGATGAGCTGAGATGTCCCAGCTCCAACAGGCAGAATGGAAAAGGGGCCAGTTCCTCCTTCTTCTCCCTCTATTCTATTCAGGCCCTCAATTAATTGCACATAACCCAAATTGGACTTCACTGAGTTCACCAGGTCAAATGCTAGCCTCATTCAAAAAGACACTTATAGACACACCCAAAGATTATGTCTAATCTGGGCACCCCATGGCTACTAAGGTGATCCATGAAATTAACCATCATAGTATGTCTCTGATGGACACCATATAGGAAAACTTTACTGCACCCCCATTTTCCCTTCTGGGTGAATAGGTGAGGATGCTCGTGCCTGAAGATGAGCAGCCTAGGGCCCGTGGCTGCTGTAAGGCATTGGGGGGAGGTGTTCTGCTAACACAAGTGCTGCGCCACATTGATTGGCACCATGCTGGGCAGCTTTGGTGCCAGTCCAGAAATTCTGGACTTTTTCTTCTCCTCAAATAAACAGGCCTGTCACCTTGCTAGGTCGCCTCATAAAATTGCTGAAAGGGATTTAAATAGATTTGACATCACTTAAGGTAGCTAGAGCTCTTCTGAGTGTTTCAGAATTACACTTTGGGTCAGCGTAGGTTTCAGTGTTTTGTTACTAGATACCTGTATTCTGGGATTAGAGACACGTCTCTCATGCCATCTTATGTTTCTCCAACCAAGATGAATAGAAAAGAGAATTCTATTAATATAATTTTATTGATGCATTTTTAATTAAAAAAGCAATCTCACTCAAAACTGACATCTGACTTTGTTTTTGAAGTCAGCAATGCAGCGATCTTTCCAAATGGAGTTTTCATGCACGTGTGTGGGTGTGCATGGTGGCAGCAGTGGTGGTCATTTCCTGGTATCTTCATTAGAGAATTAAAGAATAAGGTCTCTGCGGAATTATAGTGACTTTATTTGAACTGTCAGCTACCGTCTCCCAACACATTGCAGCTTGCATCTTTTGGCTGTAAAGCTGTGATGATATAAATCTGAGAAGAGACAGGCAAATTACAAATTAGGCATATTGTGCTATTAGCTGCAGATTTCATGATAAATTCTGCACATAAAAATTTCCCTGTGATGGTTCTATTAGAATTTGTACTCCATATATATCTTTCAAAATGAAGATCGATGAATAATGGTTTGGCCAAGCAATAAATACACGATGAAGCATCACCTTTGATCTTTCTTGCTTTCTATGAGGTCAGAGTTGGCATGGGTTATAAATCATGATTTATGCCTTTAAATCTCTGGGTTTTTTTTTTTTAAGTACCCTCTTCCCCCCTCATTGGTTTGCTTTTGAGGTGTTTAATTATTCATCAATCTGCAGTACTTTCACTTCTTCAGTATTAGATATATTTGTTTCATCTTGGACATAATTTGGTTTTTGAGGTTTGCCTTTGCTTTTCCACCTCAGTTCATTGTCTTTGTTTTCAACCTATTGCATTTTAATAACATCAATGTGAAGACTTAGTTGCAGTAATAAAACCCTGAAACACATCTGTGTATCCATGGGATCAACTGCAATGGAAATAGATTTTTAAATATAATTTGAGGTGTTTTTTCCCACTGGGTACATCTTTTTCTATTTTTCTCCACAACTCAACATCTAAATGTTCACAGGAGCTGTGGGGACTCAAGCACATGTTCACACACCATTATAATGAATTTTAAATACTTCTCGATAGTCTAGGCATTTGATGAGAAGGGATTTTTCAAACTAGCATTTGTTTATAAAATAATTGATTGATCGTAAAAGAAAACTTGAGTTGGTTTTGCAGAATGCTGGAGGAGGCACATGTTCTCTTCACACTAGAGAGATAGCATACACATGTCCTTTTATCTTAGTGGTTGATTTTGAATTGTATGGATGGACAAGACTGTGACATGTCTAGCCCCTAAATTTTCTGCTCTCTGGTGTTAAACTACATTCATCAACCTTTTAGCATAATTTGATACTATAATTGGAAACTGGCAAAAGCTTATTTCATACATTATTTCTGTTAATTTGTTTTTATGCCCCAGTTACATTTCCCTGCCACTTAGGACCTCTGGGGGAAAAACTGGTTGGCAGCATACTTAAGAAAAACCCTGGAGTGCCTCACACACAGGGTAAAATACCTCTTTTCCTCCCTGTACCGTCTTCCTACCCTGAGAGTTAGTTCTCCTCACATTGAGATTGTTGAAATAGCACAGAGTATTTTAGTAAATGCAGCATCACCTCATTAAGCATCCTTAGCAAGGATGGAATGTGGCCTTGTGGCCACTCTCGTGAATATAGTCCCCGCACTAAAAAACATTTATCGCCACCATTAAAAAAAGAACTTTTAAAATGAGTTTGAAAGAAAGCCATTACCTCCTTAACTACCAAATAAACTCAGTGGTCTATGTAGATTATGATGAAATATCTCTGGCGCCTCCATCGTATTCTCTTTGTTGCAAAAGCTGTAATTCACACTGTGCTTTTGCTGACAGTCGGGTAGCTCTCCTCTCCGGGTCCCTCCCCACACCCGTCAGTGGCCTTTGCCCACTTACGGCTTTTGCTTTGTTTGCTTTATGCTCTTGTTTTCATCTTGGAATAAACTTGCTTATTCCTTATTTTAGTTTTAGCAGTGTGTGTGCATGATGCATGGTACAGAAGTCTAAGGTTTCAGTTCAGTTCAGTTCAGTCACTCACTCGTGTCCGACTCTTTGCGACCCCATGAATCGCACGCCAGGCCTCCCTGTCCATTACCAGTTCCTGGAGTTCACTCAGACTCATGTCCATTGAGTCAGTGATGCCATCCAGCCATCTCATCCTCTGTTGTCTCCTTCTCCTCCCTCCCAGCATCAGATTCTTTTCCAGTGAGTCAACTCTTTGCATGAGGTGGCCAAAGTACTGGAGTTTCAGCCTTAGCATCATTCCTTCCAAAGAAATCCCAGGGCTGATCTCCTTCAGAATGGAGTGGTTGGATCTCCTTGCAGTCCAAGGGACTCTCAAGAGTCTTCTCCAACACCACAATTCAAAAGCATCAATTCTTCGGCGCTCAGCTTTCTTCACAGTCCAACTCTCACATCCATACATAAATAAAACTTTGTTTTTGTGGAGGCTGTAGAAATAAGCTATTAGACCAAGTGTTACTTTTAGATTTCTCTGAGTGTTTCTTGCAAATAATGTCATTCACTGATAAGTATAGACTGCAGCATATCTGGGAAAACTTAATGAACTGACCTAGGTCATCAGGAATAGAGAAGTATCCAGTTTCTCCACCATCAAACTGACCAAGGTCTAACTATTTACTTCTCAAAAGCTCCATGAATCCTAAGAAGACACAGTCAGTAGTTTTCCATTCCAGGGGGAGAGAGCACAAAAGCTTTTCCTTCGCATTATCTCTTGCCTGCGTTGTGGCACGTTCTGAATATGGCTGTGCTCTGTCTTTAAAGGCAGAGATAGAAGTGGAGGCTGGCAGAGTCTTGTAGGAATAATATAATCCCTGGGGGTCTGAACTGCTCTACCATCAGCCATTTTCTTAGCCTTGTTCCTAACGTACACCTAGCAATATCCAAATGCTTTGGACAAGAATTAACTGAATCTTTCTTCATTTGGCCATTGTTTAAAATTCATTGCAATATGCCAATAAAATGGACAACGTGGAAGAAATGGAAAAATTCTTAGAAAAGTACAACTTCCCAAAACTGGACCAGGAAGAAATAGAAAATCTTAACAGACCCATCACAAGCACGGAAATTGAAACTGTAATCAAAAATCTTCCAGCAAACAAAAGCCCAGGTCCAGACGGCTTCACAGCTGAATTCTACCAAAAATTTAGAGAAGAGCTAACACCTATCCTGCTCAAACTCTTCCAGAAAATTGCAGAGGAAGGTAAACTCCAAACTCATTCTATGAGGCCACCATTACCCTAATACAAAACCTGACAAAGATGCCACAAAAAAATAAAACTACAGGCCAATATCACTGATGAACATAGATGCAAAAATCCTTAACAAAATTCTAGCAATCAGAATCCAACAACACGTTAAAAAGATCATACACCAGGACCAAGTTGGCTTTATCCCAGGGATGCAAGGATTCTTCGATATCCGCAAATCAGTCAATGTAATACACCACATTAACAAATTGAAAAATAAAACCCATATGATTATCTCAATGGATGCAGAGAAAGCCTTTGACAAAATTCAACATCCATTTATGATAAAAACTCTCCAGAAAGCAGGAATAGAAGGAACATACCTCAACATAATAAAAACTATATATGACAAACCCACAGCAAACATTATCCTCAATGGTGAAAAATTGAAAGCATTTCCTCTAAAGTCAGGAACAAGACAAGGGTGCCCACTTTCACCATTACTATTCAACATAGTTTTGGAAATTTTGGCCACAGCAATCAGAGCAGAAAAAGAAAGAAAAGGAATCCAAATTGGAAAAGAAGAAGTAAAACTCTCACTGTTTGCAGATGACATGATCCTTTACATAGAAAACCCTAAAGACTCCACCAGAAAATTACTAGAACTAATCAATGATTATAGTAAAGTTGCAGGATATAAAATCAACACACAGAAATCCCTTGCATTCCTATACACTAATAATGAGAAAACTGAAAGAGAAATTAAGGAAACAATTCCATTCACCATTGCAACGGAAAGAATAAAATACTTAGGAATATATCTACCTAAAGAAACTAAAGACCTATATATAGAAAACTATAAAACACTGGTGAAAGAAATCAAAGAGGACACTAATAGATGGAGAAATACACCATGTTCATGGATTGGAAGAATCAGTATAGTGCAAATGAGTATACTACCCAAAGCAATTTATAGACTCAGTGCAATCCCTATCAGGCTACCAACAGTATTCTTCACAGAGCTAGAACAAATAATTTCACAATTTGTATGGAAATACAAAAAACCTTGAATAGCCAAAGCGATCTTGAGAAAGAAGAATGGAACTGGAGGAATCAACCTACCTGACTTCAGGCTCTACTTAAAGCCACAGTTATCAAGACAGTATGGTACTGGCACAAAGACAGAAATATAGATCAATGGAACAAAATAGAAAGCCCAGAGATAAATCCACGCACATATGGACACCTTATCTTTGACAAAAGAGGCAAGAATATACAATGGATTAAAGACAATCTCTTTAACAAGTAGTGCTGGGAAATCTGGTCAACCACTTGTAAAAGAATGAAACTAGAACACTTTCTAACACCATACACAAAAATAAACTCAAAATGGATTAAAGACCTAAACGTAAGACCAGAAACTATAAAACTCCTAGAGGAGAACATAGGCAAAACACTCTCTGACATACATCACAGCAGGATCCTCTATGACCCACCTCCCAGAATATTGGAAATAAAAGCAAAAATAAACAAATGGGACCTAATTAAACTTAAAAGCTTCTGCACAACAAAGGAAACTATAAGCAAGGTGAAAAGGCAGCTTTCAGAATGGGAGAAAATAATAGCAAATGAAGCAACTGACAAACAACTAATCTCAAAAATATACAAGCAAGTCCTACAGCTCAACTCCAGAAAAATAAATGACCCAATCAAAAAATGGGCCAAAGAACTAAATAGACATTTCTCCAAAGAAGACATACAGATGGCTAACAAACACATGAAAAGATGCTCAACATCACTCATTATCAGAGAAATGCAAATCAAAACCACTATGAGGTACCATTTCACACCAGTCAGAATGGCTGCAATCCAAAAGTCTACAAGCAATAAATGCTGGAGAGGGTGTGGAGAAAAGGGAACTCTCTTACACTGTTGGTGGGAATGCAAACTAGTACAGCCACTATGGAGAACAGTGTGGAGATTCCTTAAAAAACTGGAAATAGAACTGCCTTATGATCCAGCAATCCCACTGCTGGGCATACACACTGAGGAAACCAGAAGGGAAAGAGACACGTGTACCCCAATGTTCATCGCAGCACTGTTTATAATAGCCAGGACATGGAAGCAACCTAGATGCCCATCAGCAGATGAATGGATAAGAAAGCTGTGGTACATATACACAATGGAGTATTACTCAGCCATTAAAAAGAATACATTTGAATCAGTTCTAATGAGATGGATGAAACTGGAACCTATTATACAGAGTGAAGTAAGCCAGAAAGAAAAACACCAATACGGTATACTAACGCATATATATGGAATTTAGAAAGATGGTAACAATAACCCTGTGTACGAGACAGCATAAGAGACACTGATGTATAGATCAGTCTTACGGACTCTGTGGGAGAGGGAGAGGGTGGGAAGATTTGGGAGAATGGCATTGAAACATGTATAATATCATGTATGAAACGAGTCACCAGTCCAGGTTCAATGCACGATACTGGAAGCTGGGGGCTAGTGCACTGGGACGACCCAGAGGGATGGTATGGGGAGGGAGTTCAGGATGGGGAACACATGTATACCTGTGGCGGGTTCATTTCGATATTTGGCAAAACTAATACAATATTGTGAAGTTTAAAAATAAAATTTAAAAAAATAAAAAGATAAAAAAGATAATACATCCTGAACAAATGGGATTTAGTCCAAGGATGTAAGTTTGTTTTAACATTGCAAACGTCAACATGTTTCATGTACTGTTAACAGAATAGAGAAAAAATACATTTCAATAAATGAAGAAAAATAATTTGATAAAAAAAAAAATTCATTGCAAATCATTGGTCCCATTTTACATCTGGAGCTTTCCTGAACTTCATCTCAAGTCTTCTAAGGCAAAGGGATTTACAGAAACCAACTGAAATAACAAGTAAGTAAACAAACAAACACCATATCAAGTGGGTGAACGTTCATGTTCATCTGAAGCTCCTAATCTCTCTGGTGTGGCTGAGGCCCCAAACCGTGTCCATGGAAGCACCTGCCTGTGACTTCCAGGCTGGCAAGCAGGACGAGGGACAGAGACCCTTCTGGCTGCCGAACGGCAGGTGCGGTAGGGCATAAATCGGGAGACCTGATCTTAGTTCTCTCCCTCTTTCCTTCCTAGACATGACCTGACACACCCCTGAGGTTCACTTTCTCTTCTCACAAGTCAGGAGAAAGCCAGGGTGGTGAACTCAAACAAAATAATAGATGTGGAAATGCTTATTAATAATAGACATTTCTGAATGATTATTATTTGGCTTGATTTGTGGCAGGACCAGTGTCATGGGAGATGACCAACGCAGTCACACCCGGCTCGAGCTCGGAAGGGTCCTGAGCTTGCTCAAGTGCTCTCCTGTTGCCATCTTGAAATTCTTCATCATAATTTTTGAATACAGGGCCCAACATTTTCATGTGCACTGGGTCCCCCAGTTATGTAGCCAGTCCTGGTTGTGAGTCCACAGTTGCTTTTCAGATGGTTTGGTTCCCTAAGCAGGTGTTACTGGGCCCTGCTGTGGGCAGGTGTGATTCTTGGTCCTGTGTTTGCCTCCCCATTCTCACCAAAAGGGAGAGGCATAGTGACTGGGAAGGTGATGCCACTGAAGTCTGTGGTCCCCTACCTTGCAGGTCCCCCTGCAAGCCTCTGGGAGGAACTTCAGAAATTCTGAAAGTATATTTATGTGAAATTGTGTCACCTTCTGTTCCATCCCTGAGTCCACGTCTTTTGTCAGGGAGCAATGTTTGGGAGTGTTTCTGGTTGTCAAAGTAATTGGAAGGGCTCAGGGCCCTTGGTGATCGGGGTAAGGGATACTAAGCTTCCTGACATGCACAGACAGTCCCACTGGTTAGAGAATTTTCCTCCTTCCAATATGATATCCTGGAGGTGTCCCAGGTGGCTCAATGGTAAAGAATCCGCCTGCCATTGCAGGAGATGCAGCAGACATGGGTTCAGTACCTGGGTTGGAAGCATCCCCTGAAGGAAGAAATGCAACCCATTCCAATATTATTTCCTGAAAAATCCCATGGACTGAGCTTGACAGGCTATAGTACGTAGGGTCGCAAAGAGTTTTACATGATTGAGCACATACGCACATGCCATCCCCTGTGATGTTCACGTTACTTAATCAGACATTCTTGTAGGTGAAGACTGGTTTCCATTTACAGGAGGCAGGATCTTAATGCCATTTTGCAGATAAGTACAATATATTTCTGTGTCGTTTTAATGTACCCTGAATCATCCAGGCAGAGAAGGCAGTGGCACCCCACTCCAGTACTTTTGCCTAGAAAATCCTATGAACGGAGGAGCCTGGTAGGCTGCAGTCCATGGGGTCACTAGGAGTCGGACACGACTGAACGACTTCACTTTCACTTTTCACTTTCATGCAATGGAGAAGGAAATGGCAACCCACTCCAGTGTTCTTGCCTGGAAAATCCCAGGGACAGAGGAGCCTAGGGGGCTGCCGTCTATGGGGTCGCACAGAGTCGGACACGACTAAAGTGAAGCAGCAGCAGCAGTCACTAGTTTTGAGGCAATGGTACTAATGGTACTTAACCCCTGATGCAGCACTGTTTGCGCAAGTCTGCACTGACTGAGGGCATTCGGGGGCTGTGATGCACGCATATGTACAAATACACTTGCTGCTGCTGCTAAGTCGCTTCAGTCGTGTCCGACTCTGTGCGACCCCATAGACGGCAGCCCACCAGGCTCCCCCGTCCCTGGGATTCTCCAGGCAAGAACACTGGAGTGGGTTGCCATTTCCTTCTCCGATGCATGAAAGTGAAAAGTGAAAGTGAAGTTGCTCAGTCGTGTCCGACTCTTAGCGACCCCATGGACTGCGGCCTACCAGGCTCCTCTGTCTATGGGATTTTCCAGGCAAGAGTACTGGAGTGGGTGCCATCGCCTTCTCCGACAAATACACTTACATAGGCTTTTTTTCAGCATGTCCAGTCCAGACCCACTGATGGTAAATTGGTCCCAGCATCTCACATCTTGTTGTAGGTCTAGTTAATGTTGTTCCTCCAGCAGTTTAAAAACTTGTGACCAGATCCAGCCTGTAGCCTGTTTTTGTCCAGCCCATGAGCTAAGATTGAGTCTTACATTTTAAAAGGCTGTGTAGTTAAAAAAAAAAATGTGTTCGGTGGAGACTCTCTGTGGCCTGCAAAGCCTACAGTGTTTACTAAATTGTCGTTTATAGTAAAGGCTTGCCGACCTCTGGTCCTTGATAATAATGCTCAAGCATGTATATATCGCAATACATAGTTCATTGTAATTATTTTCTGTTTTATTTTTCCTGTATGTTAGAGTCAGGACAAGATATTGATTTAAGCAATTTGTCAGCTGATAGGATATTTACTACTTTCTCTCAGAGCCATAAATGATGACATTGTCCATGACCACTCCATCTCTTGGCTCAAGGTGACCTTCATTCTCAAGCTGGCCTTTCCCACCTGGAAGGGAGCAGTGCTAGCTTTGGGTGAAGGGGAAGTACGTATCTCCCCATTCCTCCTGCGTCCAGAGATGCAGGAACTTCTATTCCCCTCTGATGATATTTGTTCGGAGGAACTGGGCATGTGCAGCTGAGGGGCCTTCTCTTCTTGGGGGATAATCTGTCTTCAGGATGCTGGTATTAATGGCTGGCCATGTGATAAGTTTACTAGGGTAGGATCTTCCCTTGTGAGGCAGATAACTGTGATTTTTAAGGGTGAAGTTAGGGAGTCCATTTGTGACTTTTAGTCAAGTTTAATTCTTCAGTAATAAAATTGACATTATTTATGTATACCATTCTGACTTCTATGCCAGTCTCTCTAATCAGATGTGTATACAAAAGTGGAGAAGGGGTGGTATTTAAACATCAGCTTCCAAACCGCATGTATGACCACAATTCATGGTTTCATCTCATCATTTTAGCAAGCCGGAAAGAAAAGATCCCTTTGTATTGTGTTAGCAGAAGCCTCTTCCTGATCTTTGGGTTGGCCCGTGTCCTATCCTTGAAGCATCCGGTTATAGATGGGCCACCCCACTGGGGTCACATACACAAGGAGCAGAGAAAGATAGTGCTTCTCAAACTACAGTGTACAAACAAACTACCTGGGGATCTTTTTAAAAAACTATTCTTTAAGAAGTGACCCAAGGGATTTCATTTTATTCTACTTTTAGTTTTATTTTTCTATGTATTTTAATTTTTTTTTGGCTGCCCTGGGTCTTCCTTGCTGTGCTTGGGCTTTCTCTAGTTGTGGACAGTGGGGACTACTCTCTTGGTCTGGTGCGCAATGTTCTCATTGCGATGGCTTCTCTAGGTGTGGAGCACAGGTTCTAGGCACACAGGCTTCAGCAGTTGTGGCACAGGGGCTCATTAATGGTGGCTCGAGGGCCCTAGAGCGTGCAGACTTCAGTAGCTGTGGTGCATGGGCTTAGTTGCTCTGAGGCATGTGGAATATTCCCGGATTAGGGATCAAACCTGTGTCATCAGCATCACCTGGGAGTGTATCACAATGCAGGGAAACACAGGTTCGATCCCTGGTCCAGGAAGTTTCCATCATCCACCATCCTTTAGGTAACAAGGTTATAAGGAATATTTTAATGTGGTTACCATAGGGGTGATGATGCTGGGCAGGGGAAAAACCACAGGTGGTCATCATGCTTCATGTTGTCCACCTCTTCTGCTCTGTGACATGAGTCCGAAATTTCCCATGAAACTCTCCGCAGCAGCTAAATCCACCGTGATCTGTTGCTCATTGATCTCTTTAAAGTACAGTGTATGAAATTAATGCAATTATTTATGATGTAAGACATACAGGTGAGAAAAAACCCTTGAGGAGAAATACATCCTTAAAAAAGTGAAAGAAAGGAAGAAACGTCGTTTCCTGTATTGGAGGACTGTTCTGTCCAGGTTTTCCTCTAGGTCCATCTACTTCACAGGTAGACTGGGGACTAAGAGGCTTCTGTGGCCTGGCCCACAGAATAGATAACTTGCTTCACTGGAGAAAATTGGTTCTACATTCCAAACCAATAATTTATAAAAACAGTCATCCTGGAACAAAAAGTACTTGGTTGAGCAAGGTTTTTTGTTGCCTGGGACTAGGTAAGAGATCCATTTATCACTTGAGAATAGTATATGGCAAGGTGGTAACAGTGGTTTATCTGAAGTTGATACGGTTGTTGATGAGTTAGCTAGTGGTCTACAACAGACACTTCCTAAAATTTAGTGGCTTAAACCAACAGCTGTTTATTTGACTCATGAGTCTGCCATCTGGGGCAGGTTTGGCGAGGATGGCTCATCTTTGTTCTACTTGGCATCCGTTTGGAGGGTGGGATAGAAGGCGGGAATCACCTGGGGGTGTCACTCACCTGTCTGGTGGAGACTCAAACAGCTGGGGCTGGACAGCTGGAGCTTTGGGACACCTTCTGTTTAGTTTGTTTGTGTGATCTCTTTGGTGTGGAGACTTCCTGCATGTCCATCTAGGACTCCCAAAGCCCACACTGAGACAGAGAGAAAGAGAAAGAAAGCAGGGAAGGGTGCAGAACCAAGCTCCAGCCATATCACCTTTTATGACCTGTCCTTGGAAATTATGCAGCCTCACTTGCACTGAATTTTAATTGATCAGTGCGGTCTCAAAGCCCCACATCGTTTCACGGGGAGGAAACATGGATTCTCATGTGGAGCGTCCATATCACAGTGTAAAAATAACTTGGAGGGTGATGTATATGTATGTGTGTGTATAGCCATCTTGAGAATATAAAAACTGCCACAGAGGCTGTGAGTGATAAAAATACATACCCTTTTGATTTTTTCAAGAAAAACATGTTTTAATAACCATAAAAATTACAGTGAAGCATCTTTGATAGAAAGAACTTTGTATAGGGTATTAGAACTAAAAACTCGGCTAATGTATAGTGTATTTCTTGATGCTAATCTCCTAATCACTCTGATCACTGATTATAACCGAGTTAAGCCTATTTAACACAGAAAAAGCCATTGGTAACCCTGGCTGGCAAAATCACAAACAAATTGATTTTTTTCAATACTTCTTGATATTTCAGACCAGCAACAAGGGAAAATGTGAGGATTTTCTAAGTCAAGTTAGAGCAATCCCCCTGAAATGCTCACTAGTCTTTCCTGTTCAGCGGAACTTTGTAATTGCAGAGACTGGGCTTGGAATCCGACAATATCGTAGCTGCAGGGCATGGCAGCAGGTGGAGTTCAGCATCTCATAAGCTTTCACTCCCCATCGCAGCTTGGTCACATAGTGAGGAGAGCGACAGAAACACTCAGAGAATGAAAACATCCATCAAAGGCTGACAGACCTCTGACATAGATTTCCTTTCTGTTACTAAAGGAGCTAGTTAGATGTGATGGAGCTGCTCATAAAAATTCTTCGGTGGTCCTGATGAAACAGCTTTGTATGCCCTATCCTCGTTAAGTGAGCAGGAAAGCGGCATTAGATTTTCCCCTGGCTAACACTGAATCTAAGGCAACGAGACCAGTGACACTCAACTCAGTTGTCTTCTGAAACTGGTGAGACTTGGCAGGGAATTGTTTGAATGGTGGGTCTTTGCCACTGAGGGGCTCTTGCTTTGTCATCAGAGACCAGGATCAGATGCTTTGGAGCCACTGAGACAGGATCTGCTTTTCCCCACATGAGTCTAATATGTAGCGTTTTTCTCTCATCAAAGCTGGTCCCTTGAAGTAAGAGATTTTTTTCTAGGGCTCAGCAGAAGAGCCTGATCTTATTCCATGCTGGAGGAAAAAGTGGTTGCAGAGGAGTTAGTGAGTAAGATGCTTAGTTGCAGCCTGGTTATTCTGAGGTTGTGCTCCACTCCTTACCTCACCTCACTGACCACAGGACATCTGGGATGACAGGGCATTTGTTTTGGTCACTGTGATTACTTCCTGTTCTCCCGTGTCCACTGCCAGAACCTTTGATTCTGGTGACTCTTGCTTTCCTGACACTCAGGAGATTGTCTGCTTTCACCAGGTGGGAGACTCGAGGCCTGTGGGCTCCTGTCCTCCTGTGCTCTGCACAGCCACCTCCCAGGGCACAGACAGGGAGCAGGAGCTGTCCTTGCATTGTAGGTGGTGACTGTTCCCAGGACCCAGAGGCCCCTGCCTTCTTCCCAGTCTGGGGGAATTCTTCCTCCTCTTTCTCCTTCCTTTCCACGGCTGTCTCATTTCTTGGCTCATCTAGCATTATGGCTTTCATGGAGTTAGGCTTTCATAAAACCCAGAGAAGGTGGCAACGTCGGGCTGCTTCTGCCTTCTCCCCTGCTAAGAATAAAAATCTCTGAGGCAGTCTAAAAGGGACTGTGTCTCTTCCAAGAGGGGAAAAGAGAGACAAAGACATACACAGCAACTTCTCAAAAGCCTAACTCTTCTGTGTCACCAATTCTGGCATGGTGTGCCAGTTCTACAGATGAGAAGACCAAGGCCTGGGCGATGAAGGGTTTGGACACAGTGACACTGTTAAAGGCTGGTATCGGCCTGGGTTCTGCCAACCAGAGCCCAGTGTGTCTGAGCAGGTCTCTGTCAGTCAGAACCCACTCTGCTCATCAAATAGGAGAAGCACTTATGAGCATTTACTCTTGGCATGGCTACGACTCCTGTCCTCTTGACCGATCGGTGGACCATCAGAACACCTCAGAATTCCAGCTTTCAAGCTGTCATAGTTGTGTGACTTGGGACAACTCACCAGACCTCTCGTTCAATTTCTGAAATCTAAAACACTTCCTCGATCAACTTAACAAGATGGTGAGGATGAGAGGAAAACACAGCAAGCCTTCAGTGCGTTGTCAGCACCCCATGAGTGGAGTATTAGCCGTCAGAATTGCTGTTATCTGCCTTTACTTGTTTCAGACTTCAAGTGGTCATGTGCATCACCAGTCTTGAAAATCTCCACAGAGTTGTGACATCACAGTGTGGGCATTAGAGGCATTAATTTGGTTATTATTATTTTTATGACCTGTGACTCTCTTGTCTCATCGGGATTTGACTCCTACACAGCAGTAGTTTGGGTTGTCATCCTGTTGACAGAAGTCACTGAACAATTAACCTGTGTCCTTAACAGTTTGTTACAGCCTCTTTGCTTTGCTGATGTGTGGCCCTGGGCATCTCAATGCACCATTGTTCCTTCTTGGTACGTTGTGAAAGGGGTTGACTGTGCTCTAGGGCAGCTCTGTCCTGGAGGAAGAAGTTCTCCTCTACTGAGAATAAAAGGCTCTTCTCACACGTGCTTTACTAATACAGCCCCTTTCCTTGCTCAATACCTGTAGGTCTTCTGTGCCAAGTAAAGCAAAATGCTGCTTTTGTAGGTCTTTGTTACCATCTGCATAATAAGCTCTTGTTTACCTAACGACTTCTTCCCTGGCCAGATTGAGTTGCCAGGGCTCAGGGCCCCTCTGCACTGTGTAGCAAGATATTTTGCATATTGTATTGAGTTGGTAAAAAAGTTTGTTCAGGTTTTTCTGTAACATGCTATGGAAGCTCCCGAATGACCTTTTTGGCCAACCCAATATTTGCTGGAGAAAGCTTGTTTGAGTTAAATTTTACTACTGAGTTGCCGTCACCAAACAGAGTGGCTGGTAGACGTGTTACGAGCTGTTGGTATTAATCTAGCCAGTTTGTTTTGCTGATAGATTGCTTGTTTAACTGTAAAGGGTGAGAACAGAGACTCATCTTGTGCTGCGTATGATTGCACCAAATAGTATTCTGAAGTGGATGAAGTCATGGCGTTGGCAAGCCCAAATGTCTTACTGCTGCAGCTGCCAAGATGCTTCAAGACTTATTTTGGAAATTGCCTTGAAATAAAGCAGGCTAAGAATTTCAGGAGGTCATGAGACCAGAATTTCTATATGTTGGGAGTGAGGGGAGTGTTTAAAAACACATGTTTCAGGGCTTCCCTGGTGGTCCAGTGGCTAAGACTCCAAGCTCCCAATGCAGGAGGCTGGATCTGAACCCTGGTCAGGGAACAAGATCCCACATGATGCAACTAAAGATACGGCATGTCTCAGTGAAGATTGAAGGTCCTGCGTGCTGCAGCGGAGACCTGGTGCAGCCAAATAAATACAAACTGAAAAATAAAAATACCTGTTTCTGGGCTTTACCGTCAGAGGTGCGTGTTCAGTGGGTCTGAGGTGGGATGTAGGAATCGACATACTAAACAACCCCAGATGTTCACATGAATATGGTCTTCAGAATACAGTTCGAGAAAAATTAATATTTTCTCCCAATTCCTTAATAGAAAGAAAACCAAACATTAGAGTAATTAGCAACATTAGGATTTCCGAGGTATTGGAATATTGCCTGACTCAGATTTTCAGAGAAGGGTGAAATTTTTAGAATTTAACATGGCCAAAATACGCATTTTCAAGGTGAAGTTCAAATGTGGAAGGTTGATGTTCTGCATAGACAGCTATCTAATTTATAGGTTAAAACAACCAGTTTGTGTCTTGCTTTCGATTTTGGAGGGGTCGGGTATTGGGGAAGGACTCGGTGTGGCCGTTGGAATCTGACTCACAGACCATCAGCTGGGCCCGTGGAGCCACAACCACTTCCCCAGTGGCCTGTGCAGTCAAGGGCCTGGGACCAGCAGAGCTGCTTGGCCTCTCTCTGTTCACGTCCTGCAAGGCCTCTCTGTGTGGCTCAGCTTTCCCAGGATGGTGGTTGCAGTGTAACTGTACTTTTTCACAGTGGCTGACTTTTGAGGAGTACCATCAGGACACCAGCAGGCTCGTGAAAGACTACCTGTGTGATTGACGCAGTGTCCCTTCCGGTGTGCTGTGCTGGCGAAGGCATTCCTGGGCCTGCCCGGACTTAAGGAGATCAAGGAATAGATTCCACCACCTGATAGGGTGCTGTGAGGTCTCATTGTAAAAGACCCTGTGGGTTGGGGGATGTTGTTAAAGCCACGCTTGGAAAATACAGTCTGCCATGAGTGACTTGCCCAGGATTAGGCAAAGCAGAGACCTGCTGGGTGCATGCTGAGGGAGGGGGCCTGTTTATGTTAGTGGTAGAGTATTATAGCACCTGCTTGATAATCTCCATGTTTACAGAATGTTTACTCTGTTACTTTGCGTGTTTTCTTGGCATTTTTGAAAAAATGGAAACTCCATCACACATACATGTTTGCATTTATTCTCTTTGTCCTGTGTACCTTCTTGAAGGATGAGACTCTATGTAACCTGTGCCTCCCACTTCCTGCATGGTCTTGGAACGTTCACATGTACTCATGGGTCACTTTTTAAAAAAATTTATTTTATCGTATTTTTTTTGACTGTGCTGCATAGCATGTAGAATCTTAGTTCTCTGACCAGGAGTCAGCCTGAGCCCCCTGCAGTGGAAGCACAGAGTTGTAACCACTGGGCCAGCAGGGAAGTTCCCAGGGGTCACTTTACAATTTACATATCCTCTGATGTTTTTTCTAGTTAAAAGAATTCATAACCTGATGTCTTTGCTCCTTAGTGGCATTTCCTCTTTTGCAATCATACTTTAAAATCCAATTTAATTGCCCCATTAGATGTGGTTCTTCTATTTTGATTTCAGCTTTTTGACTCTTTTGCAATTGATGCTATCGTATCAGTGACATTGACTAGTGGTTTTATTACACAACAGCGCAAAAGAATTGCCTTTCCTCCACTTCTATAAATGTCATACCCACATTTAAGCTGTGCCTGGATCTCACTAAAATACCCTGAACTTGTTAGTTGTTCCACAAATAGCTCCTCTCTCTATTTATGTTAATGCTTTATGCCAAACAACAATTTCACACTTAGAACTGTCCCTGTTGGTTTGTCTGTTTGAAATGTCATCTGCTCATATTTATAAATGTGCAGTGAGCTTACTTAAATTGGATTTCGTGGGTCCGAGACACCTCTAGTTTTCCTAATGACCAAATAACCAAAAAGCAGAACCGATTAAGAAGAAAAAAGAAATCTCAGGCATACACATCTCCAAGCAGTTGGGTTTGTTTAAAGCTGCTTTGTTTGGCAGGAATGGTTAATAAAAGAAACAGTTCCCCAAAGAACTGTTGTGGTCTTTAATTAAACTCCTTTCCCATAGGTTTGTAATATAGCATTGGACAATATTTGGTCAGTTTCTCTGCCTCTCTTTCTTAGTCACAGGCTGGACTTTATTGGATCCCACGTCCTAAGGGAACATTAGGAGCAGAGAGAGGCAGACTACATCAGATGAAAAGTTAATTGTGTTTAAGCTGCATTGGAAACCAGCCTCCTGTGCACCTTAGCCAAGAGCCAAGTTCAGCATGCAGGTGCCCTGGCTGTTCCACCAGGTCCACGGCCAAGAATATCTGACACAAAGTTTAGCAGCACAGAGGCCAGTGATCGTGAAAGAGGCCAGTCCACAGCCTCACTTCTCAGCTGTCATGGGCTCTGGAACAATGGAGAATGCAGGTGATTCATTCCACTGGTGGGGCTGGAAGTTGGGGTTTTCTTTTAGCAAGAAGTGCTACTGGGCAGCAGTTTGTACCTTGAGTTCATTAAGACCCAGAACTGTCTCATGGAAAAGCTGTGATGAATTACCCTAAAAGATCTGGAAGCTAAGCATGGTTGAAATTTTTGAAGAGCTATTTCATCTGGCTTTCTTCCTGCCCTTGAGTTGCGAATCACTATATCAGAGTAGACACACAGTGGGCTGCCCTGCGTTTCTGCAGTGGGCCGTGTTTTTAGAGGAATTGCCCCCTTTCCTTCTTGTCAGCACTTAAGGCGGACCACTCCCGTCTCCCCCAGTCTTGGCACATCCCTGGACACACATCATCACGAAGAGATATCTGGAGGTCTTCTGGGGTTAGAAGTTCTGTGAACATTCTTGCTTCATCTGGATGGTGTGGCCGTACCCACACGGTTTATGATTCTTCAGCAATTCATATTTTAGGGTATGAATCAGTTACTTACATTAGGGTATGAATTAAGATACAAAATTGCTAATAGTTGATCATTTTTCACCCTATGAAGTGGCAACTTTATAAGGTTAAACATTTTACAAGGAAATCATAAAATAATGTAGTGCAAATGCATCAGATAGATTAGCAGTCATGACATGTATGTAATCTAGGTGTGATGGTCAGTACAGAAGCTGTTCTATAATAGCTATTCTATTAAATGATGGTCCTGTTTCCTTCTGCTCTGAGAGTGCACTGTAGGCCTCCATGGCCAGATGTGATTGGGTTTGGTCCCCTGCTCTGCCATCCAACAGTTTGGCTGTGGGGAAAGTTCCGGGCCCCAGTTTTTTCATCTGAAAATAAGACTGGTGGTAGTACCTACTTTCTGGGATTGTTAAGCAGATCACGTAAATAACATAGTTAATCTTTGGAAGGGGCAGGTTTGAACTGCAGTGTGGGCTCACTGATGTTCAGATTGCTTTCAGTAAATACACTACAGCACGACACGATCTGTGATTGGGTGAGTTGCAGTTGGTTTAAACCGTGGAGGTATGCACTGACTCTAAACTTAAACTTGGTCGGTGTCTCTAATCCTTGCCTTGTTCAAGGGTCAACTGTGCCTGTCTTGCCAGCTGCATCTCCTACCACATCCCTTACGAATTTGATGCTCTGGACTTGTTTTCACTTGAGTCTTCTACTCTTCCCTTTTACAACTAAGTCTCTCCGTGTGCTATTTTTCTACTTTCCAGAATATTCTTCTCCCCATGCCTTTGCTTACATGAGTCTCCCTCTTGCCTGGGATCTCACCTTGCTTCTTGTTTCCTTAGCTGCCTTGACATCTCTAGATGGGTCATGATTGTTGATTCAAGCTCTAACGGAACCCTGTAACTTTCCTTTGTGGTACTTAATCTGTGATATCAGATTAAGATATTTGAGGGTTTCATCCATCTGTCATCCTCAATTGACTGTGAGTTTCCACATGGGCAGGAAATGAGATGTTTTTGGTCATTGTTGCTCTCTGGGGAACCTGGCTCATAGTTGGGGTTCCAGAAACATTTATTGAGTGAAGGGACTTACAATCTAGCAGTTCTTCTAACATAAGACTTTCTGACACTTCTTGTAAAATAATGACATGGGAAACCAAGTTCTTGAGTATAGTGTATATGTATTTTTCTAAAAATAACTGGTAAACCCATCAGCTTTTAAGAAGTCACTCTCGGCATTTTGCACAAAGTGACGGGTGGGCACTGAAGTGCAAGGTTGAAGAGTAGAGTCTTTGTCAGAATTCTAGGTTTAAAGTTAGCTCATCACTTGTGTGTGCTCTGTGATCTTGGAAAAGATACTTTTTCTGAAACTCATTTCCTTTGCAAAATGAATATTAAAAATAGTACCTGTATGCTGCAGGTTGAATCATGTCTGTCCAAAATCCACATGTTGAAGTCTTAACCTCCAGCTACTTCAGAACGTGACCTTATTGGGAGGAAGGGTCTTTACAGAGGCCATCAAATTAAAGTAGGCATGTTAGGGTATACTCTAGTCGCATACGATTGGGGTCCTTACAGAAAGGGAAAGTTTGAACATGGAAACACAGGTAAGAGGGAACATGATTAAGTGATGTATATAGAGAGAAGATGGCCTCCTGCAAGCTAAGGAGAAGGGTGAGAGACAGGCCCGAGAGCCTTCAGAAGGAACCAATTCTGCCAACCCCTTGATTTTGTACTTCTAGCCACCAGGACTATGAGATGATAAATTTCTGTTGTTGAAGCCACCCAGTCTGTGGTTCTTTGTTTCCGTAGCCCTAGCAAACTAATACACAGAATGAGTTTAACATACAGTAGTGCTTTGTGTTGAACAATCCAAAAATGTCACTGACTCACAGCAGAAAGCATGAATTGTTCTTGCCTGTTGGCCTGTGGGTTGGTTGAAGTTCACCTGGACTCTAGACCAGCTGGGTTCTGATCCTTGTACATTTCTCACCCTGGTGCTGGCACCCAGGCATATTCTCTCACTGAAGAAGGTAAGAGAAATGTCTAACGCAAATGACACAGACCCACTGAAAGTCTTTCATGGCATCATCATCGTGCTTGGTAGCATTCCATTGGCTAAAGCAAGTCACTTGGCCAAACCTGCTTCCGATAGGCAGAAATATATATACTCTGTTTCCTGTAGGTGGAGGTATTGAAGGTCACATGGAAAAGGCAGAGAATGAAATAATCCAATTGGTCAGTTGGATTGACCATACACATCATCCACCTGCAATGCAGGAGACCCTATTTCAATTTCTGGGTTGGGAAGATCCCCTGGAGAAGGGATAGGCTACCCACTCCAGTATTCTTGGACTTCCCTGGTGGCTCAACTGATTAAAGAATTCGCCTGCAATATGGGAGACCTGGGTTTGATCCCTGGGTTGGGAAGATCCCCTGGAGAAGGGAAAGGCTACCCACTCCAGTATTCTGGCCTGGAGAATCCCATGGATGGTATAGTCCATGGGGTTGCAAAGAGTTGGACACAACTGAGTGACTTTCAGACATCACAGGGTTGTCTTTGATAGATAAGATTTTTCAGGTAAAACTTTGCACCTAGTCACTGCTCTATAAATGGTCATTGCTATTGTTGTTCTTATTCTGGGACCAATTCTAGTATTCATCTTCCATTGAAAGTCTTCATGGACATTTTCTTTTCAAACAAGAAGAATTAGCTGAGTAAATTGCATTAATACTTGGTTAAGTAAAACTCTCTGTAGACTGCATTCTCGCAGCTGTGATTAATTCTTTTTAAATTCTTTTAAATTGCATGTCTGCTTCAGTGGATTGGAACAGAGATATGACTTCAAGCTTATGTTTCTCGTTAGGGCATGGAGGCCACAATTAAACATCCTTTTTCTTCTTCTTTGAAAAAAATCAAAGACTCTTAGATTGTTGTGAAAGGCCACATAAATATGTTTAAATCGATAGTTGAATTCTCTAAAGTGCCATCAAGACAAAGTGTTAAATGTTTTGATTAAATTTGTGATTGGTTAAGCTAGAAATCCATACGGTTGCATGCCACACAGTATTTAATAAATGGCATGTAGAGTATCTTAATTGTACCCATTTATCACTTCCCTCTGTTTCTAACTGCATAAAGTCATCAAAATCTGGAAACTCAAACATTTTTATTTCCACTTGCTTGGTTGGGCTTTGTTCTCTGTATTGCTTGCTGTATTGAGTCTGGTTTTGAGTTAAATATTTCTGACACAACCTTCATGACTCATTTACATTTAAATAGTAACAGGAAATCTCTTTGCCAAGAAGGCTATTGGAATCAAATTTTACACCAGATCTTTTCTTTTAAAGATGTTATAATCAATTATTTTGTACATCAAAGTACTTTTTTGCTTTCTCTTTTGGTAAATCTAAGTATTATAGACTGTGTACAAATGTTTCATTTTTCATCTTGGGTGATTATTATTGCTTCTGATGCTTATAATTTATGCCAGTTGCTATAATATTAAAAATTAGAAATGGACTTCTGAGATACTCATTGCTATTGAAGTTCTGTGAAAGAGAGTTTAAAGTATAATGCATGCTCTTGAACTGGTTATTTCATGTTGAATGAGATCTACTCATAGGATAGGGAATATATAATTATAGGAAAGGTGATAAAATCAAATAGATTCCTAATCAGCAAATTGAGGTGCGATTTGCAGACATCCAAACGATGGGAAGATTTCGTGGAACTTGGTGGGAGTTGAAGATAATTAAGAGTAAATCTGTACAGCTGGGAAAACAAGTATGTTTAGTAGAGGATCAGAGGAAAAAAAAATTCCCAGGCTTCCAAAGGGATTTCATCTATCACCCTACCTCATGTTCTCAGGAATTCTCTTCGGGATGCAGTAGAATCTCAGGAAGGCTTCCAAGCTTGTAAACCAGCGTCAGTGGCATCAGCTTTGTTAGACCTTGTTGTTCTAGATGTCTGTAGGAGGAAGAACAGAGCCAGTGTGTGCTGAGATCTTGTCACGATTCTCCCTGAACTTGATTTTTTAAAAGGGATGGTTAAAGCCTTGTGTAATAATAACTTACATTTTATTGAGTCCTTAGTCTCTACCAGGCATTGAGGGTCTTATGTATATTAGTTCATCCTATTCCTCCCCCAAGTTTTTTTTTTTTTTTTTTGAGACGATGGACAAGGTTTGTTACCTTGATTATAGTGATGGTTGCATGAATGTATGTATAGCTCCAAATTCATCAAATTTATGCATTTAATATATGTAGTTTTTAAAATTGAAGTTTCCTCGAGGGCTATGAGGGTGAAGAATTGACTGCAGTGCAGGAGACACAGGAGACACAGGTTTGACCCCAGGGTTGGGAAGATCCCCAGGAGGAGGGAACGGAACCCATTCCAGTATTCTTGCCTGGAAAATCCCATTGGACAGAGGAGCTGCGTGGCGGGCTATCGTCTGTTGGGGTTGCAGAGTTGGACATGACTGACTGACTAATACTTTCACTTTAAATATATCAGTTACATCTCAGTAAAGCTGAAATAAAATGAGAAGATAATGGATTTCTTGAGCTTGAAGGTCTTCCTGATTTCCTGCTGAATTTTCTTTGAGGGAGATCTTTGATGCCCACTTTTATCTACCATACATCCTACCGTATCTAGAATTCAGTGGCGTTCCCCTGGGAATTCTTTGTGGCTCAGACTTACTGGGATAGGCAGGAGTGGGGGATGTCTTCCTCAAAGCCTCTTGAGGTCGGTCATATGGTTCCCGTTTTCAGAAGACAGAACTGAGGACCGAGGAAGATGCTCAGTGCGCTCAGTGGTGGAGCTGGATGTGGCACCTTGGCTACTAACCTGGAGTGTCCACTGTCCTGATCACTGTGCTCATCTTCACTCTCTTGTTCCCTTGAGTATTTATGTAGGTGCCCTAGATGCTGTACTCTGTTCTGAGCACTGAGGATGAGGTGCATTTACAACAGAAACAATGCCTGTCTTCAAGGAGTTGTAGTGTACTGGGGCTCACAGGCAGTAAACAAGCAAGTCAATAATTAATACAATTTCAGGTTGTGCAAAGTGTTTTAAAATAAAACCGTGTCGGGCTAGAAATGCTGGCAGGAGAGGTACTGTCATAGAGATGCTGATGTTTGAGAGATTTCCAACAAGGGACTCAAGATGTTGGGAAATTCATTGACTTGTTTGTTGGAAAGCGAGCAAGTATGCTCTACCAGTGTAACTAGGGCTATGATCTGGAATTTCCAGGACTCTGTGTAGATTTTATACCATACTGGACCACAGATGGAGAATGCCTGTGGACAGCGTTTTGAGTGATCTCAGGACAAACTTGAGACTTCTTTGTTTTGCCCTACTCATCTCCCTAGCTCCCCAGTTCTCCTCGTTGAAAATCTAGGCCAGGAGAACCTGCATGTCAACTATTTTCTCCTTAGTTGGGAAGGGACTACATCTGAAATTATTCGTCTGTATTACACACTGAATGGAGCAGATCATCATGGAAGGAACTTGCTGCCATTTAGGAAAATTACATGGGGGATTTACAAACGTGGTGGAGTGAAAGTTAGAAACTAGTGTCAAACTATAAATGTTGAAAAATATGAAATAAAACAGCCCTTAATGGCCTGCTTATTACCTCCTTTCTTCATTTAACTGAGTAGATATTCTAAATTTATTTACTCACGACTGCACGGGGCTTTGCTGCTGCACTCGGGCCTTCTCTAGTTGTGGTGCTCAGGCTTCTCTTTGTGGTAGCCTCTCTCGTCGGGGCGTGTAGGCTCAGTAGTTGTGGTGCATAGCGTTAGTTACTCTGCGGCGTGTCGGATCTTCCCCCAACCAAGGATCGAACCCATTTCCCCTGCATTGGCGGGCGGATTCTCGACCACTGAACTACCAGGGAAGTCCTAACCATGAATCTTAACATCAGGGGCTGTTGGTGAACTAAGGTGGGGATGACTAGGAGAGAAACTGGCAGTAGGGTGCATTTCACGCGCCGGCTCAGATCCCTATCAGGAGCTCCATGGAGCGAAGTGTTGAGAAGGATTCTGAAGTTGCACTGGGCTCTGTGGTAGGTTCACCGTAGCCTGTGGTGTTAACTGCTGGGAGCCCAGGTGGGAGGAGTGGATCTGTATCTGTATTGCGGCACTGGAGGAGCCAGGTTGTGGAAAACATTGTACTCTGATTTTTCTGGCCTGATTGAGGTCAAGAAACAGGAAGTACAGCAGGTGGATGTTAATTACGGATGAATTCCTTCCTCCTTTCCTTTCCATTTCCTTCCTTCTGCCCTCTTGCCTTTCTTCCTCATGCATCTCTCCTCTCTGACCCCCCTCCTTTTCCTTCTCAGCCAAACAGTGTAGTATGACAGAGTCTATCATTATGAAGATCACAAATCCTGGAGTTGGGCTTCTTGACTACCAGATCTGGTTCTCTCACCTTCTACGCGTGTGACCTTGAACAAGGCACCTCACCTCTCTTGTCTGCAGTCTGGGAGAACAATGCCTCCTTCCTGGTGTCTCTCATTTTTGGTCTCTCATAATAATTCCTTTGAGGACTATTTCTCAATATGTGACACATACACCCCCCCAAATGACTGTAAGTTTGAGATGATTTTCAGACAAGGGGTTAAATAATACTGTCTTATAGAGTGAGATGTTACTCTTCTCTTTGAATCCTTCTAAGAATTCAAGGATAAAATCTCAACATAGAGTTCTTTAACACTTTTGTAACACTTGTTCATTAGCGTTACCAGCTAGAGAACACACTCGGGCCTCAGGTTTTTGTGTTGGAACCATGTCCACCTGAAATTAATGATGTCATTTGCATCCTACTGCCTTTCACAGTTACCTCTCTTCATGACAAGTGATAGGAGTTTTATGCTCTGAGAGAGGGTTCAAAATTTCCCTTCACATTTTTGTGCAAATAGAAGTCAGTCTCTTTAAAGAAAAGGTCCCAAAACACGCAATGGAATGAGATGTAGTAATGACTGGCATGTAGCATGCACGTAAGTAATACTCTAGTTTGTGCAGTGGGGTGGATTGAGAAGAGCGGCAGAGATGGGCAACCAGTTATGGGACCATTAAGTTTGAATGGGATCCTCTTTGTTTAAGCCAAACTGGCCTTGCATCTGTGCCACCACCTCTGTTTGTAGGGCTTTTTCCAGATTATTTCCTCTGACCCCTTTCCTTCACCTAGTATTTTTAATCTTTCAGATTTCTGCTCATTTATTGCATTCTCAAAATATCCTTCCTCGATTCCTCTTCAGGGTTGTATTGTCTCTTATTTGTTCTTTTAGACTAATGTTCAGTTTTTGTGAGTGCACATCTCTGGCTAATTACATATTTACTGGCAGATGTGGAGTAGTGCCTGCCTATACTGTAGGTCACTTGTGGACAGGGTCCGTGTTTATTTTAGCTTATCCCTTATCCCCAGAACCTACTAGAATGTAGCAGTTCTCTCTTTGGTAGTTTATGGTAAATACATCAGTATTGACAATTTCATGTATCTTTCCATCTTTCTACATCTTTTAATTTACATAAGTGATGTTAGAAATAAGTTTTACTGTGTATGTGAGCAATATCATATGATATTTGTCTTTGACTTCAAAGATATTTGACTTACTTCACTTTGTATTATAATCTCTAGGTCCTTCCGTGTTGCTACAGGTGGCATTATTTCATTCTTTATAAAGGCTGAGTAATACTCTGTTACACATATTTGCCACATCTACTTTATCCGTTCATCTGTCGATGGACATTCCATGTTGCTGCAGATGGCATTATTTCATTCTTTTTAATGGCTGAGTAATATCCCATTATATATATTTACCACATCTGCTTTATCCATTCTTCTGTTGATGGACATTTAGGTTGCTTCCATGTCTTGGCTATTGCAAGCAGTGATGCAATGGACTTTGGGGTGCATGTATCCTATCGAACCACATTTTAACCATTGCAGAATCTAAAAAAAAGATGATACAAGTGAACTTATTTACAAAATGTAAACAGACTCACAGACTCGGGGAACGGATTTATGGTTGCCATGGGGGAAGGATGGGGAAAAGGGATAGATTGAGAGTTTGGAATTGACATGTGCACACTGCTGTATTTAAAATAGAATGACTTTCCATAAAAAAATAAACATTTTGTTGGTGAAATAAATAATGTTCAAAATATACAATTGGTTAGAATCTGTTCTTGCATGGATGAGGTTGTTAAAGAAAAAGTTACTAATGAAACTTGTTTCTGATGGTAAGATAGCCTTTTTTTAGAACTATAGTAACAGGCACATGGGTCTGCTGCAGTGGAATTCTACTGTAGGGGAGAGAGACTGGGCTCATCTCTGAATTCACCATGGCAGGGTCAATGGATGGGAAATTTCTAAGAGGTGACGTCTAGGGTCTGGAAGATTCTGTCTAAAACCAACTAATGAATTTCCTTCTGGGAGCAGGCCAAGGTGATCAGACATCACCTGGGGGTTGGTGGACGATGGGAACCTGGTCAGATGTTGAGGGCAGTCAGTTCCTGGAGACGTGGAGGGTTCTAATTAAACTAATTTCAGCGGGGTTCTTGCTAAGACTGGATTTTACAAGGAACTGTACAGAAGGACCTAGGAGAAGGTTCAGAAGCCTACTGAAGTATGATCAAGAAGGAGTCTTTGTTGTGATTTAAGAATAAGGACAATAGAAGCCTGGAACTCCAAAAGTTCTAGTCCTCTGCTCAGGGGAGAATTTTGTTGTCTGAATTAATTAAGCAGAATTTAACCTGCCTTTAGAACATGGTTGTATTTACCTGGGGGTGCATCTGTGCAAAGAGCTTTATGAAGCACCTAAAAAGCCTGAGAACAGGGACTTCCTTTGCCCTGCCTAGTCCCAGGTGATTTGATTCCCTGGAGACCTGCTTGGTCATGAATGCTTGTAGGTGTGGTGGAATTCAGTGTGAGACCTGCTCTAATTGTGACCTCTCACCTGAGTGGGAACAGGGGGTTGAGGAGACCTGTGGCTCTCAAGTCACCTCTAAACATTGGAGGTGCCCCATAGTCACTGAGAGAGCTTGGCAACCATTGATGGCCAGTTGGCTTGGTCATCTTATAACCAGAGAGCAATGGACCATTGTTAAAGGGAGATCTGAATGGGAGAGGCAGTGGTGGGTTGGAGAATGTTGAGATTGAGTCAGGAGATCTTGATGATTGATTTATGTGACTGTGAGGAAGACAGCGAACCTCACGGGTCCTGGGAGCAGGTTTGGAGGTGTGGGTTGGTTGAAGGAGCTTTTTGTTTCTATCTTGTAAACTGGGCTGGTCCCTGACTCTCTCAGGAAGCAGACAGTGCTGGTCTTTGATAACCTCTCACCTCTCTCACCATGGCCCATTGTGAAACATTTCTTTCCCCACTGCTCTGTCTTAAAGAACATCCTACCTGTCTGGTGTGCTGTGGCAGCAGGCTCCCAGGCCTGGTTTACTAGGAAAAGCACTTTGGAGTCATCCGTGCACCCAGCCTATGTTGTGATGATAATGTCTGGAAATCCCTTGGGACTCCAGTCTACGTAAATAAATTTGTGGTTCCCAAAACAATCTTGTATGTATGACTCTTTTTAGACTTGCTGAAAAGTTGCAAAAATCCTGTAGAGAACTCTGATATCACTCACTCCACTTGCCCTTAGCATAACATCTTATGTATCCACAGTGTTATTATCAAGGATAAGAATTTGATATTGGTGTAATATTAGTAACTGACCTACAGACCTTATGTGAAATTCACCAGTTTTCCTCCAGTGTTCTCATTTGTTTCAAGACCCCATCTAGTCTCCCACGTTGTCTTTGATTGGCCTTAGTTTCCTCCAGTTTGGGACGGTTCCTTGATCTTTTCTTGTCTTCATGACTTTGACATTTTTGAAGAGTCCTGGTCACTTATTTTATAAACAGATCTCAGTTTGGATTTTTCAGTGTTTTTTCATGATTGGACTGAGGTTGTGCATTTTGGACATGAATTTAACGAAAGTACTCTGTCATTCTCAGTGAATTATGTGAAGGGGTTTATGATGTTGATATATCTCATCACAGTGATGTTTTCCTTGAACAGAACTTGGTACCTTGGTGTTTACCAAGTTTCTTCTCCCATATTAAGTTAGTATCTTTCCCTTCCCAGTTGACAAGCACATCTGTGATTTTAAACCTGGTAGCATCCCCATGAGGGCACTGAAATTTTGGGCAAGAGAAACAGCTCCCTTCTCCCAACCTTCACTTAAAAAGCATTCATTTGATTATTGTGGCTCATTCTGGAAAACCCATGCAGAATGGTTGATTCACCTCAAAGTTGTCTTTTGGCTGCTTTTAGTGGCAGTTTTAAAAGATAGAAATAGTGATAATTCCTTTCTCCTTGCTGCCATCACTGTAGAACCTGTCTTTGATGATTTTACCTTCCTGATTTAAAATGACTGGGCTCCAAATGGTGGTAGGAAAATCTCTAACTTCCCAGCATGCCTCCCGGGACCTTCCACAGTAGGACTGCAATCTACCTGTCCATTTTCTTTCCCTCTGTCTCCTCTGCCCTGCACACTGACACACCCCGTATGTCAGTCATGTTCAACCAACGACTGTCCTCGGTTTTGGCTTATGCTGTTCTCTCAGCCATATGTCTCTTCTTTTGTCAGCTCTGCCTCTTAAAACTCCCGTCATCTCTGGATAAACAGTATTACGTCATCAGTCATTAAGCCATGGTCTCTCAGCTCTCAACCTGTTTTTCTGTACTCTGTGAGGCTCAGGACTCTAACAGCTACATGTCTATGTGTGCCAACTGCCTCCTAGAAGGCTCTGCCAGTATAGGGCAGTAGAGGTGCTGAAAGATACTTCATTGCTGCGAGCATCGCCCCGGCCATGCTTCTTCGCCCCAGCAGTGGCAGTTCCTTCTTGTAGCAACCCTGGGATTCAGATGCTGTATTCCCTGCAGTGTCGCAGTCAGCCACGTTGTACCTTCTGAGATGCTGGTACTCGCTGCCTGGAGAGCTGAGTCCCAGCCCCACGGGAATCCCTCCTCTAAGCTCAGTTAACAGTACCTGCCACCTAGTCCTTCCTGCGCACACTTCCGTTTCACCTCAGCAGAGAACCTTCTCTAAGCTTGGAAGTTCTGCTAATTCCAGCCTCTTCTTTCATGTCTGCAGTCCCAACAATGATAGGTTTCTCCCTACGTGATAGTTTAATGTTCTCTTTGTGGTGTCTATAAAGTTAGCAATCATATTGACTGGTAACACTAACTTTATTAAATTTTCTGTTATAAAAATGTCTACATAAAAAATACCAAACCAAAACTCCGGGTATAGTTTCTGTCTTCAGATTGGACCCTGAATGATATGGACATAGGTACCAGGATAGGTTTAGGGGTGTGTTTCTGGGGGCCTTGTGGTTTGAGCCCATGGCCAGTGGCACATGCAGGGCTGGGACCGCATGCAGCCAGTCATACCATGATTTGCGGTGCCTCCTAAAGCAAGGATCAGGGCTCCACGTGACTTCTGCCCTTGACTCTGATGGCATCACGATGACTATTCAGATGACATACTCGCATGTTTAAGCTCTCAGTTATGTCATGGACAGAGAATCAGAGAGCTCCGCCAGCAATCCCAAAAGAGCTTGCTCACTTGAACCATATTTGGAGATAATGGTGACTGCCATTGTTATCATGTCTTCCTGGTTTGAGAAAGAATAGGAATAAACCCAGCTCGGCTCAGAAGTCTCCCCAGGTGCAGTTAGCTCTGGCCAGGAAGGAGATGCCATACAGTGGGGCCCAGGCTGCCAGCTGTGGGCAGCTGTTTCCCACAGCAGAGGGCAGAGGCAGTAAGAAAAGAGTGAGATATAATCAACACGTAGTATTGACGAATTGTAAGGGGTATACTGTATTGAGTTGATACATTTATATTGCAGTATGATTGCCATTTTACCTATAGCTAACGTCTCGGTCATGTCACATAAATTATCATTTGTTCTCCTGATGGGAACAATTAAGATCTACTCTCGTATGAAGTTTAATGCTTTATCGTCTCTAGTCACCGTACTGTGTATCAGGTCTCCAGGATTTATTTATCTACCGGTTGCAAGTGTACCCCTTAAACAGCATCTCCCAAATTCTCCAGCCCCTGGTAACCCATTCTACTTTCTTCTTGTCTAGATCCCATGTATATGAGGTTTCATATAGTATTTGCCCTTCTCTTTTTGAATTATCTTGCTTAGTGTAATGTCCTTAAGGTACATCATATGTTGTTGCAAATGGTGGGATTGCCTTCTTCCTCATTACTGAGTACTATTCCATTGTATATATTAGCACAGCTTCTTTGTCCGTTCCTCTGTTAACAGGCACTTGGGTTGTTTCCCTGGCTTGGCTGTTGTAAATGAAGCTTCAGTAAGCATGATAGCCTGTTCTCATTTCCCGGGGATATATACTCAGAAGTAGAATTGTTGAATTGTATGGTAGTTGTATTTTTAATTTTTTGAGGAGCCCCTGTTCTGTTCCCCATCGTGGCTGTACCAGTGTATATCACTGCCACCAGTCACTGGTTTTTGAATATGTATCGAGGTACAGTTCATAGCCAGGGAAGGAAATCTAGTGCCTGGTCACCTTAATGCTGGGGAGAATCCTTTTGCAACTCTGTCTCAAAAACTAGAGTCTGACCTTTAAGCCAAGAGGGCATTTGGCAGGTATCGGAAGAAGTTGTTATCCTGAAGGACTTAGAGATTCAGAGCAAAAGCCTGGCTGCTCTTTGGTACCTCTGATAACAGAGGAGGACTCCGTGGGAGGGAAAGGGGTATCTTTTCTTTTCTGCATGGAGTGAGGTGTGGCTTTAGAACAGCAAAGACTGAGGGTGCTGAGGGAACCTTGAAAACCAGGTGGGTTTCACCTTTGGGAGTCTTAGGGAGACCACACCCCAGGCAGACAAACAGCCTTCTGGAAGGGGAGAGGGGATGGGCATGGTGGAGCTCCTTCACCCAGCAGATGCCAACCAGGATGCCAGAGCATAAAGTCACATCAAAAGGACTCCCCCTAAATGTTGAATCCTTTTGAAGTAGCGGCTGCAGAGCCAGCTTAATTCAGATATAAATGTAATTGCTTTTATGTAATTTCCAATATTTCTCATGCTTGCAAGGCTTGGGATTGCTCACGTTACATGAAAACCTGCCTAAACAACTTAAAAAAAACACACACACACACTATTGTTATTCCGTACTGTTAGGCTGTGACAGGCTCTTCTCATCCTGAAGACTTAAGCGTTCGAAACTCAGACCAAGAGAATGACAAAGAAAGCTGTGGATATTAATCCCCTGGTTTTCACTTGCATGTCTTTCTCACTGACATCTTTTCAGGGTTTCCAGAAGAATGAAGCTTACTGGCAAGGGACTTCTGAGACTGTCAATTCCCCAAAGGCAGTTCGGGGTTTGTCGTTAGCAGACCTGGCCAAGCACACATGGAAATAAATCATTACTTGTTTTACCTGTTGTTTTAAGAAGGCAGCTTTGAGACACTTTGAATATTTCACTGTGGGGGTTTTGGAAAAACATATTTCAAATGGGGGGTGGATGGGCATAACAAGCAATGGGAAAGAGCAAATGAATGTCCTCTGAAGGATGGCTACTTAGGACATATGTGTATGTTGCTTGTGGATGTAAATTAGAATATTTGGAGACCCCATGGTGTTATTTCTGAAGCCCTTTACTTATTATTCATGGTTTCATTATGGCCCCTTTTATTCACAGACACATCTAGGAGCAGGGGAGGGGAGGGGGCAGGTGCTGGGGTTAGCCTTAAAAAAAAACTAAACATAAAACTCGCCATATATTTTAGAGTTATAGGTGCATGCATTTCTTCTCTTCCATCAAATCTTGCTTTTCCATTTTAGCCACATAAATGGTTGTCATAGTGACATTTGCTTCCAGCCTCCATAGCTTTGATATGGAGCAGAAAGCTCAGACAGTATCCAGTGACCATAAATTCAGCTCTAACTGTCCCCTTAGCTCTCTGAAACTAATCAGAAGCGAGGACTGCCATAGACCCACTCCCGCTATCACAGAACAAGTGGAAATTATGTTGAAATTAGGCTACAACAGACCCTTTGTCTGAGTTACTCAGAATGGTGTTACTCATTTTTAGGATAAAGTTTGCAAGCTCAGCATTTCAAAGAACATGTAGTGAGCAAAAGTCATGATTTCTGTGATCCAGCAGTAAAGTAGGACATTTAATTCCTTGTAACAATCTCTGCATTACTTGTGTCTGGAAAGTGGCCATTAAAAGTGGTGAGATAGTTACAAAAATAATTTTTCAAAATTTCTTCCAGCAGACTTCAAACTCTCCTCTTTTTTTAATATTTACTAATGTTACTTTGTAAAACTTAGGTATATGTTCAGATTGAGTATCATCTCTAAAAATATTTCCCTAAGATTTTTTTTTAATTAAAAGATTTAAGAATTGATATAATCTAGAGGCAAAGTCTTCAGGTTCACTTAAGCAGTTGAAGGTTCTAAGGCATGGAGAGGACTGTGGAAGACCACCGAGGTGAACTAGTTTATAGGGGAGGGGATGGAAAAATAATTTCCTGGTCTTAGTTTAGGTTGAGGGTCTTTGAAGGACCAGACATTTCAAAGTGTTTCCTGGTGGTATCCGGGCCTCCTGCTGTAGTCAGTTCTAACTTCCATAAGAGTAGGACATGCAGCACGAAATATGAAAGAAAAAAAAAAAGAGCAAAGATGACCTGGGATAAAGCAAAGATGATTTGGGATGCACTTGGCTGCAAGAAGGAAAATAGTACCTAAAAGTGGCTTAATTCATTTGGATTTCTTTTTCTTCTTATGAATAACAAGTCAGGAGGTAGAGAATTCCAGGGTTGGTTCAGTCAGTCCTTACTGTCATGGATCTTGGCCATTGTCTCTGCAGTTACGTTGCCTTTCCCCTCCTGCTACCACTGCAGGTTCACATCCTAAGTTGCCATCATCCGTTGTTGAAGGAGGGAGAAGATGAGCATGTTCTTCTTGCTCTTCTGTCTCTCGCTTTTTCTCACTAACTTTCTTTTTTAATCTAAGTTACCTCTCTGGTCCTGCAGATGTCCACTTATGTTTCACTGGTAGGATTGTATCCCACTCCTGGTTGCCAGGGAGATGGAGAAAGTGAATATCTGACATTTTTCAGGGTCTATCATGAAAGGTGGAATCTGTGCTCAGAGTAGAAGGGGGAAGTTAATGGTTGGGGTTGAGTACTGACAGCCAACATTGTCAGCCATAGATGGAGTTTGCGGACTGAAGAAATGTCATGACGTTGCTTTGCCTGTCTAGTCTGACTTATGAGGTAACTGGCACCAGAAGAGAATAGATAACCTGTTCACATAGCTTGGTGTCAGATTAAAAATCTAAATCTGGATCTTCTGGCTCACAGTGTAGACCTGAGGTTGACGATGACTAACTTCTGGCCTGTATATTCCAGCTGGCACAGCAGGGGCTTTGTTTAGTGTGTATCAGCTTGCTTATTTTCTGCCTTTAGCACTGGGGGGCCTGCAGGCTTCTCACAGCTGAGGGCACAGATGTCGTGGCGTGGCGCTTCTTTTGCTGAAAAGTGGCCAATCATTGCCTCCTAATTAAAGATCAAACATGATTTCAGATGGTCCCCTTCCTAAGATGTCATGGGAGATGTTCCTCGTATCTGCCAGTGGTGCTGATCATGTTGTCATTCCTGGCAACTAATTCCTGAAATGAATAATAAAATTATAATAATCTTGCACCAGAGGGAGGACGGCCAATTTGTAAAGTCCATTAAGGATTGAGCAAAGGATTGTCCTCTAATGAGATGAAGCACGTCACGGAGACCGTACATCAAGCTGGTCTGTCACTGATGCAGCACAAAGGGAGCCTGGAGGGAGGGGCCCCTGTTAGGCTGGCGGAGGGAGGGGCGGCTTGTCCTGGACGCACATTTACATATTGTCATTGATCAGCCGTTGGAGAGGGAATGACAAGAGCAACACCAGGGCTGTCCATGGTGAGGCTGGGGGAGTGTTTATGCCACCAGTGATTCATTCCCCGTGGGGCGAGAAGCATTAGTCACCACTTCCTCCTGTGCCAGGAAGAGAAATGGAATCAACAGGCATATCATCTCCTTGTTGGAAGATGACAGCTCCCTTATTATAAATCCCCAATAAATTGATGGAAGAGCTGTTCAAGCTTCATAGATGTGAATGTTTCCTGGGATTGGTGGGAAGTTATTCCTAGAGAGGACGTACAGTTGAGGAGCTGGTCTTTGAATTTTGAGGTATTGTTTTTGTTTTTCCTCCAGTTATCATGATAGCCTCAAAGCAGCTAAATAGAGATAGCAAGTTTTCCATTTTCCCCATTCCTGTGCCCACCACTTCCCCATGTCTGTTACATTTATAGCTTAAGAAAAGCCCAATTGTACCTACTTTTTGAGGGGAATCTTCCTTTCGAAACTCCTTTATAGGGGAGTTTGAAAAGTACAAAGGTCCTTGTGACCCTTGGGGGTGATATAACCCCCACCTGGTAGCCTGGAAGCTGAACTACTGTTAGCTATTGTATTTTGAAGAGTTAAAGCGTTTTATTCAATAGATACCTTGGCATTTTTGCTTCTAGTAGGCTTTGTGAATCAGAATATTGAGCCACTTGACTGTCACTTTGGGTGGAGATCATGCCTGCAAATGACTTATTTTGTGTCATCAGAGTTCTTCTCCGAGGTGGTCTCGAAAGGTCATTTGGGGACTGTCACTGGTATTTATATTAATGTTGATACCTTTTTTACCTGAGAGCTTTGACACATGGAACTGGATCTTTTGTCTGGCACCAAGCGCTTGTGGGCACTTAATAAATACCAATCAATAGCTTTTACTGATATTGGAATGCAGACCCAACCGCTTCCCTGATGGCTCCACGGGGAGAAATGCGTTGGTATCGTGGTTTATTCTGAAAAGGACACCAGGGGCTGATGACTCTGTTGCCTTTGTTGAACCCGTGCTGGGTGTGCTGGTTACGCAGACAATACTGTTTGTGTCTGCCATTTGCTGGGGAGGTGGAACTACAGTTCCTGTTCCACCTGATTTATTGCACTTATGATTTGCCAAGAGCCCCTGACTGGGGGGTAAGGGTGTTGTCTGTAAGCCTGCCAGCCTTCTGAACAGCCGTGAGCCCACATCCCAGCCTCCTCCCTGGATGTCAAACAAGTCAGAGAGGGCCATTGGACACTTCACCTAGCGTCTCCAAAGCGGGAAGAATTCTGGTGATTGCTGTCTTTTAGCCATTTCTACCGAAATTGATTTATTCTACCTCATCTACACACCCCACACTCCGCAGTTGTAGTTCTGCAACTATAGACAATGTTGCGAACAGTAATGTTTTACAGAGTTTAAAGGTAATGGAGGAGGAGAGCACAGTGAAGTGTTAAAACTGAGAATTAGACATCATTCTTTGTTTTTGAACCTGTGCCTTGGTTTCCCTCACTAGGGGCATCCTCACTGGTGGTCTTGGTGACTTAGGTTCTGGGCTCCCACCATGCTGCTGCCCTCTCCCTCCTCTTTGTTATTCAGTCAACAAATGCAGAATACTGTGCAAAAGGCGTTAGACCAGATGCCTGGATGTGTGCGTGCGTGCCAAGGCACTTCAGTGGGGTCTGACTCTTTGCGGCCATATGGAATACAGAGCAGTAAGTGCAAAACAGACACCAGCCTTGACCTGAAGGGGCTTTTAGTTTACCATGGAGGGTTTGAGAGGTTGGCTGCACAGCACACGAGTGAGTTCTAGCTGTGATAAACTGATTCAGGCTAATGGCAGGAGAACAGGTGGTGTGAGCATGAGTGCGCTCTCCCATTTCCTGCCTCTCCCCACTGTGAGCCTGTGGCCTCTGAGTCCTTCTCCCCTCACTTTCCATCCTCGCTGCCCCCTTCCCTGCTCTCACCTCTCTTTGTTTGGATGGCTTCCTTCCAGACCTGTTCCAAGTCGAAGAGCTTCCCTTTTCCTGCACCAAGAGACTATCAAAATACTTCCATAAAGGGCCGTCTCCCTTCATTAAAAAAAACACGCCACTGCCTCTCCTATCCCAACCTATTTGGGATATGGTTTTATTTTAAATTGCAGTTATTTCCTTCCTGAAATGCTCTCTCAGTGTTTTGTTTTAAAATGTGAGATGCCCAGAATGAGGCTGTGAAAGTTGTTTAGACATTGGGAGAATATCAGCCAGCAAGATATCTCATAATGACACATTTTCTTCACCTCCTTTTATTGCAATATAATTGACATATAACATTCTAATTTTAAGTGTACAACGTCATGATTTAATATATGTCTGTATCGTGAAATGATTACACGTTAAGTTTAGTTAACACCCATGCACAGTTATAATTTCTACTTATGGTGTGTGTGTATATATTAAAATCTATGATTCTTTTCTTATTCCATTATTGCTCCTTTTCTGCCTCCCCTCCCTTCTCTCTCTCCTCTTTCTTTTCTATTCCCTGGAGGGTAAAACTGGACACTTTCAGTTGTCCATTTGTGTGTCAACACACATTTTACAGTACTTGTTATGTTCCAGGCCCTGTTCTGAGCAGCCATTCCAAATTGATACTCTTGCTTGGTTCCGGGAGAGAATCTTAGCTGGCTGCTGCTGTGACCTAGTTATTTACCCCCCTGAACCCATAAGGAGCAGCTCTGGGCTCAGAAGCTCTGACGTGTAGCTGCAGTTTCAGGATTCTGGTTTTGTTTCATCATCCCGTCTTATTTTAAAGGCTACTGTCTACTTAGAGTGATGGACCCAAAGTTTCTTTTAAAAATTAGTGTGTTGTTAATGTTACATATTTAAGAATGGATAAATGCGTTAGGATGGGTAGTGTCCAGATACGGCAAAGTCACAGAGCTAACTAGATGGTCTAAAGCTTGGGTATCCCTGGTATGTGTGTGTCAGCAGAGAGCTCGGCGGGCCGGCTCGTGTTGTGTGATGAGGATGGAGAAGGATATTGGGTTCGCGTCAGAAGATGTGGTGTGAGGCTGGGTTTCGCTTGATAAGTCACTCTTCTCTCTCAGCTTTGATTTCTTCTCCTTCCCAATGGTGATGGGTACCAGGCTGCTATACAGATGAAACGGGAAAAAGCTTGAGGAATTCTTGGCATGGTGTCTGACAAGTCGTTGATGTAGAACAAATGTTTAAGTGGGAATTGCAACATTTTATTGAATTCAGAAGTAATTATTTAGAAACTGAAAAGGCATCAGGATGGAAAGAAACCCATCTGCTGGGTTTCAGATCCTGGGTTATCCATGATGGAGACGAAGGACTGGGCTCCACGCTCAGGGGACTTCAGTGTCACAGGACCGACAAGATACATTTCACAACAAATCCTGGAATTAAAGTTGTGATCGATCTTGAGTAAGAAGAGAGAGGTGCTATGGGAATATTTGCCAAGCAGGCTTCACATTTACTGGGGAACAAAGACCACAAGAACTTGCTTAAACTGAGACCCTCCCCCCAAAATATGTGGGTGATGCTGTCAGCCAGACAAAGAGGAGGACAAGAGAATAACTGTTGAGACGGTGAGCCTGTTCTCGCTTCTGCCAAGACTGTGGCGGTGACCGTGGTTGCGCGGAGCAGATAAACTCATCCTATAAGCAAGCTCAGTTTATGGCTCCCATAAAAGGGCTTCATCCATCCCCCGCCTCAAGGCAGTCCCTTTATAGCGGTGATCTTTCTTCCTGCTTTATATTACAACCAGAGTGGTTCCTTTTCCAAATTGCCTGGCAGCCAGGGGTGTTTTATGCATACTTGGGTTTCTAGAAACAAGCCGTGGTCCCACAGCCTGGATTTCTCCATCTCCACCGGCCTGTTACACTCATCCTCAGACAGGCACTCCCTTGTCCTTAAAATGAGAAGCGCCTTCTGTGATGGTTGATTCTACGTTTTCCTGAGAGTCTTAGTTGATGAGGACAAGACCAGATTAAATGCTGTATTAGATGGCATCTCCCTTTATATTTTTAACTCTCTTCGCAAAGGGAGTCTGTGTCACTGTTCGCCATGACGTGCCCTGTAAAGAGAAGGGCATGTCAGAAGTCAGGCCTGGGTTAGGATGGGGGATATTAAATTGTTTGTATTCACTGGCCTTAAAAAAGAATCCCTATTCCTGTAAAGGAAGCTTGGCCAGAATGGGATGGTTTCACTAGCTTTCTGCTTCTCACCTGCTTGTTATTCCAAGCCAGGAAATCTTTCTGGGGTAGGCACGTTCGCATTTCTACTTTCACTGTTCCAAAAGTAGCTCCAGTTTTGTCTCGTCTAACCTCATTTCTTGCTACTTGCAGGCATGCTAAGCATGAACTATGCCAAATCTTTTAGTTTCTTGAATAATCCTCGTCTCCACTCACCTCTTGGATCTGCTCACGAAGCTCGTGTTTCCTGAAATGTCCCTCTGCCTGGAACTCTGCCCACCACCCGCTGTTCACCTGGACCTCTCCCTTCAGTCTGAGTTGACACACAACCCCTGGGACCCTCTCTCAAAAGGGAAAATGAGGTTGGAGCCATTCTCTTGCACACATGCTCAGATAAGACTCTAATTCTCCCACCAGAGCACTCATCACAACTGACTGTTAGCCTGATGACTTGTTAGATTGACCCCCTACTCTCTGTTGAGGTTGGGACAAGCCACCATGTTTGCATCTGTATCTTCTGTGTCTAGCAAAATCCCTGCACCTTGCTGGTGTTCAATATATATACTAAAATGAATAAATGAATGGATAAAGTAATGAGAAAATAATGTGGGTAAGTTTTCATATGGGTCTGGTTTTGAATTCAAAATCATTAAAAGTCAATATTTTTCCCAGCCCCTTGATAGGTTTCTTTATTGTTATCCAAGACAGCTTCCTCTTAAAAATGTGTTATTCCTCTTAAAAATGTTTCTTAAGATAAAATACTAGCTTGGGTTTCATATCATCTCCATTACTCAAGGCAGTCCTTGGGAGGATCTTTCTTCCTGTTTTCTATTACAACAGGCCTTGTTCAGAGTATCAATAGTACTACAGAAGCACTTTTCTAATCGACTCCTAGCACTGAACTCAGTGGCTGAAGCAGGAATGTTGAGGGTAGAATAAAATTGGTCCACTCCTGACTTGGTACTGGCCAAGTGGCTTACTGTCTCTTGGTCTTTCACCTGTAAAATGGGGATATTCATAATGCCTAGTTACTTCTTAGGATTAGTGTGAACTGTAAACACTAGCTACTTGGATGAAGTATAACTGCATGGTGACTGAAATGATCCTCAGAGCAATGGCCTTTCTCAGCAACGTGTTGTACTGTAGATTAAAAGCTCATGTTAAACAAGTAGGATGTAATACCAGGCATGGAAGAGTACTCAGTAAATAATATTAATAGCTGCTGTGGTAATGCTCATTCATACTAGCTTATGAATATGGTCAGTGCTTGCCTCAGTCTGGAGCAAGCAGAACATTAACACACGTTACAAACTTTGAGAGTGAATGCCAGTGAACCCTCGCCTCTGCTGTCTTGAGAAGTCCTTTTCCAAAGATATTTCAGGCATCTCTCAGATCAGCCTCCCTATCACCACATCTCTCTTGCTCTTGGTGACCCCCATGACTGAACTCACCCTGTAACAGGGAACATGGTGACAGGTGGCAAGCGACTGTGAAGGAAAACTCGTGGGTAGAGGTCGAAGATTAACACGTGCTTTACAAATTTCCCTAGAGGCACTCATCAGAGAGCTTCAGCCAACTGACATCATTCGTGATCTAGCGTGAAAAATTGGTGCTGAAGCTGCTTTGATGTTAAGGTGAGCTTTTTATTTTCTTCCATGGACCTAAGATACTGACCACTTTAGGAAAGTTTTGAGTGATAAGGCTAGCCTCTTTCACTCCCAAAGCAGTATTCACAGCCAATCAGATTATTTTGGTTAATGAAATACAATTGACATTTTTTTGGACATCACTTTCAGACTTAATAATAGGGCTTTATGTTTAGTTTTCATGGATCTGGGCTCATATTAGCATTTGATTCTTCTGTCCAATATGCTCTTCTGCCTGGAAGTAGAAGACAGCATACCTTTTCTGCCTCAGTAGGTGAGAGGGTACCTAGAATTTCTGGGATTTGACCAGAAATGGATTAATAATAAATCTGGAGTTCACATAGCTTAATTATAATGATCACAGTGATGGGCATTAACGGGAGAATAAACCTGTTTTATATGCATGGATGTTACGGGCATCCATATATGAACAGGTATATATTCTGAGATATATGATACGTGTATGTGTGTACAGATACACATGTGTGCATACACAGGTAGAATTGCAGTTCAGTGCTTTAAAACAGTTGTCACTTGCCAAGATATATAAATGACATTGAACTACCCTTTCAACTTGTAAATTATGCTTGGGGCTGATAGTAATGTGAATGTGATCAGCCATTTTTACCTGTCCCATTCTCCCCCAATTGATGGATCAATCTGTCATGATATCCCCCCATGAGACATTCATAGCCTTGTAAATCATTCTATCACTACACTCTGTGCGTTATTTACAGTGGTGTGGTTTTAAAATTGAATTATTGGCAGGACTTCCAGGTATGGCTGAATAAGGAAGTCAGTAAATCCTTTTCCCCCAAAGCATCTGTAAAGCTGGACGAAATTGAGACAGCAACCGTTTCAGTATTCTGGAAATTAACCAGTGGCGTCCAGCAATTTAAGAAGCACTTATGCTTGGAAAACTTTTGAGATTCAAGTAAGAATGACGGGGGAGTCTGTGATATGCTGGTTGGGAGCTTCTTCCCTGTCCTGCTCGGTTGCTGCTGCCGCAGGAGACTGGGGTTTGCATGGTTTGGAGCAGTGACTGACATAGTGACTTTTGGTGAAAGTGATGATCCTGGTGACCAGCAAATGGAGAGGGTCAGTAGCTTTACTAGCCTGGTTTTCAGTCATGTTTAGAGTATGTTCTGAGGTTGTGTACACATGTATAGCTGAGAGCAGAAATTAAAAGGAACCCATTCGTGCTGCAACATGGCTGATCCTCAAACACATTATGGTGAATGGAAGAAGTCAGATGTAAGTGACCACATGTTATGTGATTCCATTTATGTGGAGTACCCAGAACAAGAGAATGTAATAGAGAAAGCCAGAATAGTGGTTGCCTTGGGCTGGGGAAGAAGGTAGGGATTAAGTCAAAATGGACCTGAGAGAACTTTTGGGGGTATTGGCTAAGTTTAATAGTATATAAATAATACCTCAGTAAAACAGTTTTAAAAAACACTAAATCATTAAATATTATCATTGGAAAATTTTATTAAGCCATTCAGATAAATTCTTCCCGTGTGTGGATATGGTCACATATGAGAAAAGTTTCAAGTGCCTATCTTTTCTAGTCTATTACTTAATTCTACTTTGTACCTGTGCTTTACACAACCCAGAACTCTGCTGTGAAGCTGTTGTTTTCCCAACTGTTCACCTTGGGGGGATGTCATTGGCAAACTCTTTTGATGAATAAGAACCTTCCTTTAAGGACAGGCCTTGTTAAAGGTCTACACAGATTTTTTTATAATGCGACTTTGGGGAGACATTTTCAAAATGTACTCATCCATAGCCTTCCTTCATAGTATATTATTGGATGTACACACATTCCCCTATAATCTGCATGCTGTGTGCATGCTACATCACGTGCTCCCATGCAGGGTTTGCAGGCAGCAGTGTATGCCATTTGCTGCTGTCACATGTTTCATAGGATGATCGCTTTTGTCCAGTTAGTGTTCTCCCACGTTATTTTCAGTGTGTAGAGCAAAATCTCTTTGTGCTGTTGTGTGCTGTCACACACCCAACCCACTGCTCTTAAATACACACACATTGACTTTTCCTTAGTTTCATTTTCAAGTCTCTTAAGCAACTTGAGGTTCCCCTCAAGAACCCCGCCTCTGGGAGGTTCCCCTCTTCCCTTATTGCAAAAGGGTGGCTGACATGCCTTTCCTCAGTAGTCCCTGCTGCTGCTGAGTTGCTTCAGTCGTGTCCGACTCTGTGCAACCCCATAGACGGCGGCCCACCAGACTCCCCCATCCCTGGGATTCTTAGCATTTCCTAAAGCTTGCTTTCTTGCACTTAGCACACTTAGGGCTGCTGCTGCTGCTGCTGAGTCGCTTCAGTCGTGTCCGACTCTGTGCGACCCCATAGACGGCAGCCCACCAGGCTCTCCGTCCCTGGGATTCTCCAGGCAAGAACACTGGAGTCGGTTGCCAACACTTAGGGCAGGCACTGCTAATTACTTCCTCCCCCTCCCCCCATCACATCCATTCTACCTTTCTGATTACCAGACTATTCTTTAACAAAAGAATAATTACTTAAATAGTAACAAAAGAACCCTGATTTTCTCAAAGTAACCATGTGCCCAGTTAAAAATTCTTACCTTCCCATACTCCCTTGCAGATATGTGTGGTCATGTGACCCAGTAGTAGCCAATGAGATGGAAGGATAAGTTCTAGAGTAAAATTGCCAGGCAGTCATTTCCATTTAAAGGGGAAGTCAACTAGTTTGTACATTGTTTTGCCCTTGTCCTTTGCTCTGTCTCCTCTGTCCATTTAGAATTCACTTTTCAGCCTTGAGGAGCAGCAGGCTTCTTGTGAGAACAGGAATGAGGCAATACGTTAAGAATGGTGGAGCAGGAAAATAGATGGGGTCTGAAACTACAGGTACTGCTTTTTGTGTCTGAGACTTACTGCTCTTGAATTTCTTTTCAGTCACATGAAAATGTATTGGGCTAACTCAAATCCATGTCTGATTAAAGTATTACAGGTAGTTGAATTCATTCCTAACTGATAGTACAATCTTTGAATGGACTCTTTACTCAAGTGGCTTTATGTCTATGGAGTAACTTCAAAGAAGGATCTCCCCACGATTTGTATTTACTCTCTTTGGGTATATTTTCATATGGAGCTGGGTCTAGATATTCAATAAGACTTTTTGCCATACTCTCTGGAGCAGAATTTCTCAGCCTCAACGCAACACTTTGGGCTGGATAATTCTTTGTTTTGGAAAACTGCCCTGGACATTGTAGAATGTCTGACAGCATTTCTGGTCTCTGCCCACTAGTTGCAGGACCACACCACCCCCTCGAGTTGTGACAAACAGTGTCTTCAGACATAACCCAGCGTGCTCAAAGAATGTTCAAACTACTGCACAGTTGCACGCATCTAACATATTAGCAAAGGAATGCTCAAAATTCTCCAAGCCAGACTTCAACAGTACGTGGACTGTGGACTTCCAGATGTTCAAACTGAATTTAGAAAAGGCAGAGGAACAAGAGATCAAATTGCCAACATCTGTTGGATCATAGAAAAATCAAGAGAATACCAGAAAAACATCTATTTCTGCTTTATTGATTATACCAAAGCCTTTGACTGTGTAGTTCACAACAAGCTATGGGAAATTCTTGAAGAGATGGGACTACCAGACCACCTTACCTGCCTCCTGAGAAATCTGTATGCAGGTCAAGAAGCAACAGTTAGAACCGGACATGGAACAACAGACTGATTCCAAACTGGGAAAGGAGTATATCAAGGCTGTATATTGTCACCCTGCGTATTTAACTTGTATTCAGAGTACATCATGAAAAATGCCAGGCTGGATGAAGCTCAAGCTGGAATCAAGATTGCTGGGAGAAATATCAGTAACTTCAGATAAGCAGATGACACCACCCTTATGGCAGAAAGTGAAGAACTAAAGAGCCTCTTGATGAAAGTGAAAGAGGAGAGTGAAAAAGCTGGCTTAAAACTCAGCATTCAGAAAACAGCAATCACAGTATCCAGTCCCATCACTTGATGGCAGATAGATGGGGAAACAATGGAAACAGTGACAGACTAGTTTCTTGGGCTCCGAAATCACTGCAGATGGTGACTGCAGCCATGAAATTAAAAGACACTTGCTTCTTGGGAGAAAAGCTTTGACCAACCTAAACAGCATATTAAAAAGTAGACATTACTTTGTCAACAAAGGTCCGTCTAGTCAAAGCTATGATTTTTCCAGTAGTCATGTATGGATATGAGAGTTGGACTATAAAGAAAGCTGAGCGTTGAAGAATTGATGCTTGTTGGAGAAGACTCTTGAGAGTCCCTTGGACTGCAAGGAGATCAATCAATCCTCAAGGAAATCAGTCCTGAGTATTCATTGGAAAGACTGATGCTGAAGCTGAAACTCCAATACTTTGGCCACCTGATGTGAAGAACTGACCCATGGGAAAAGACCCTGATGCTGGGAAAGATTGAAGGCAGGAGGAGAAGGGGACAACAGAGGATGAGATGGTTGGATGGCACCACCGACTTGATGGACATGAGTTTGAGCAAGCTCCGGGAGTTGGTGATGGACAGAGAAGCCTGGCATGCTGCAGTCCATGAGACTGCAAAGTTGGACATGACTAAGCAACTGAACTGAACTGAGAGAACTTGCTGGTAACGGAGAAGGGATTCTAAAGCTGAGCTCTTTGATCTACTGAGTAGTGTGTGTGTGTGTGTGTGTGTGTGTGTGTGTGTGTGTGTGTGTGTGTGAAGCCTCTAAAAATTATGCAAAATCTCTTATATGTGTGCATGCATTATTTTGGGTAGAAGATCTGCATTTCTTACATATCCTCAAGAGGGCCAGTGGTTCCAGCAGAGTTCAGAACCGTTTGTCTAGGATGGTCAAGCTGTTAAACTTTTCACCGTGTTCTTTTAACCTCCTATCCACTGTTGAACTTAATAGATTGAGAAGCTGATTAAGACTACTGCTTAATGACTAGGGAAATTCTAATCAAATGTTAAAGTCTAATAAACTGGAATTGCTTTGAGGCCCACAAAACAAGCCATTTGAAATATTTTGGAGAGCCACTATAAATATGGAAATTGAGGACAATATTCTTTGCCTTGTAACATAATGGTCACTCCACTTAAAGGAGAATCAAATTGCAGTTGTGAAACTGTAAATGCAGCAGTAATTGGAGGAAAAGTAAGAAGAGAAACTCTCATAAACAGATTACTTAAAAATGATCTCAGGTGAATATATACTGGAAGGAAAATTTAAATTATAAAAAAGAAATAAGATGGATGTAAGCATGACTGAACTGAATTTAATGGTTGATGTTCTCACTTGCTTAATCACATAATGCCGCTACTTGGGACTCTATTACTGAAGCAAATCATTTGTTGCATCCAAAGGGAGCCATAATAATGCAAAATGTGCCATGAAATACCCAATTAAATTATTTTAACACGTTGGAGATTGTGGGCTGGTGCACGTGTCCTAGTCTTTCCTCTGCTTGACAGTCTGGAGGATATGATCTGTATTTAATATTACCTGGTTTGTATTTCTTCAGTCTGTCGTTGTGTGTGTGTGTGAGAGAGAGAGATATTATCTGGTTTGTATATCTTTGCTCTGTAGTGTGTGTGTGTGTGTGTGTTTACAAATGGATCCACTGCTCTGCTCTAGCTCTGAAAATATTTGGGCGCAGCACAGGCAGGAATATAAGGAACAGAAATAATCTGTAAATAAGACAGTCTCCTCCCAGAGCACTCCAGGGGGAAGCTGGGAATGTGACATGACGGGAACTTGGAAATCAGGTTTCCTAAACTTTATACCATGGCAGAAGCTTATTGCAGTGAATGTTCTGGGGGCATGTTCCTTGCTAACTGATAAAATAGAGTAGTCTTCTGAAAACAACGGCTTCATTTGCTTGCACTGTTTTGGGGGCGAGGAAGGGGAGAAATTGTACACAACTCCCCTTTCCACCTGTAAAGTATGTTTGTTAATGTGTCTTTTTATCATCCAAGTTATTCTTAACTATAAGTGTGTAGATGAACCATGTATAGTTTAATAATATTGATATATTCTGTGTATAAATATTACATGCATTCATTAGAGGGAAAGATATAAAAGAAAATGAGAATTTCCATATTACCACCAATGACAGCTGCTCAGTATATTTCCTTTTCATGTGTATTGAAATCTAAAAACGTTTCTTTTCTTTTTAAAAGAAATAGTCTCATTAATACACAATCCTGGGGAAATAGCCTTTAATACTTTAGCCCAGAAATAGTAGTTTTTCATTTTTGTTTTGTTTTGTGTTTTTGGCAGCTCTCCACGACTTGCCAGGTCACAGTTCCCTGACCAGTGATTGAACCTGGGCCCATGGCAGTGAAAGAGAGGAGTCTTAACCACTAGAGCACCAGGAAATTCCCCAGTTTTCCATTTTGTATGTTAATGTTCCCACTTTCCCTCCAAAGATTCTTGCAGCCACAGACATTTGTAGATGGGATGTTACCTGTCCATGGGTACCCATTCTATCATGAGAATCTTTCCAAGTCAATAGAGTATCTTATATCTTACCATGTCAAACTTTGTGTAAGACACAAAGCTTTATTGCTTTTATGCAGAAAGAGATGTTCTAGGAAAAAGGAGGAGAGGGGATCTACAAAACGATATGGAAAAGACAGTAATAATACCCCGAACCCACCATCCTGATATAGCTTATGCTAACATGGATGGAAATTTAAAAACACATGTACATCCATTTATTTAATTTTACATGATATTCTAGAAAGCCAGCTTTCATCTACAAAGTACTTTTGTGCAAACTATAGAAGGTATTTCTTTCCTGATAGATACAGGTACAGTCCTCTCATCAGGTACAGGGAGGACTCAGAGTGCTCAAACAGAGAGAGCAACCCTTGATTCTTTCACTCAGCAATATGTGGAAGACACACATGATCACATAGAGATGTACCACCCTTCCTATGTCAACAGCCCCTCTGTAAGAGAACCCTTAGTACAGTGCCTGCTCCATTCTAGAGCTGTTCGGAGAGTTTTACAAATATCACCCTAATATAACCCTTTAACAGCAATGTAGTAGGTGCTGTTGGGTTCCCCGTTTCACTGATGAGAAAACTGAGACACAGAGAAACTAAATCACTTGTCCTAAGTCAAGTGATGTATCTAATCATTTCCTTAGGATCATTTTCCGGTTAGTTTTTGTTTAGCATACTATTTCAGTGGACGTGAACTTGGTCAGACTCTGGGAGATGGTGAAGGACAGGGAAGGCTGGCACGCTGCAGTCCATGAGGTCGTGAAGAGTCAGATGTTACTTGGTGACTGAACATCAGCATACTATTAAATAACATGAAATGCCTGACACTGTTATGAACAGTTTACCAGTATTAACTCACTTGATTTTCCTCCTAACCCTGGGAGCCAGCATTTATCGTAAACTTCATATTGTAGATGAAACAAAGAGAGATTAACTGAAGTAAGTGCCAGAAGTGGGATTCCCACCCAGGCAGTCTGGCTCCAGGTCTTGTTCCTCAACCATTAAGTTACATAGCCTCTTACTTTCTTTAGGAAGCAGGAAGTATCTTGGGCCTTAAATTGGTTATACAACCATGGCATTGTGTTTAGTAGAGAGTATCCCAGTGGATGATTTCCATATTAGGGAATTTTGTTCTAGCTATCTTTTTAAATGCACGTCAAAATAGAATTTATATCATACCTTATATATAAATTCATTCATAGTTTTTTATTAAAAGTAACTTAGAAGACAAAAAATATAAAGAAAATATTAAATTTGCCAATGCATGCAGACAAATCATGCAGAGAAAACACTGATATCCTGTAGCCTATGCAATATTTTCTTATAGATGTGTAACTGTATACACATTGAAAATAAAATTGCTATCCTTCTTGCAATGAAAATGATTTATTTTTATTGCTTGTGTCACAGTGAATTTAAAAATTCAGTATAATATATTTAACAGATCTTTTATTGAAACAGATGACATTGAATTTTGGATTTTTGCAGGTAAAAATATCACATTAATGAACATCTTCACACATTATTCTTGATATTATTTTACAGTCCCTCAAGATGGTTCTTGGGAGAGGAATAATTAGGTCAAGGACTATTAATAGTTGAGGGTTTTATAGATACACATTTAGCTAACTTGTAAGAGACATTTTTTTCTAAGTTACTATAAACTGTTTATAAGAACCATTTTACTCTTTGAATAATATGCGGTTATATATCTAGGCCATACCTTGACTATTTCACTCCAGTGTGATCGGTTTGTTTAGAATGGTGTTATTCAAGCATTTCAAATACTCTTTTGATAAACATTAATATCTCACAACTTCTTTAATGTAATTTTTAGATAGTATTCAAATCACTGACAGTTTTAGAAATAAAAAATTCGTTTTAATTTTGAAAATTTATTTCCCTTCAGTCTGAAAATTCTTCTTATATCATTTCTTGGAGTTCAGATCTGATAGTGACAAATTCTTTTCGTTTTCTTTCATCTGAAAATGTTTTTACTTTGCTTTCCTTCTGAAAGACATTTTAGTTGGGTATAGAATTTCTTTTTGACATTATATTTTTCTTTAGAACTGCAGATGTTATTTCACTATCTTATGGTCTCCATATTTCCTGATGAGAAGATTAAAATTGTTACTTCCTTGTGTTTAATATGTCTTTTTTTTTTTGGCTGCTTTGAAGATTTTCTGTTTATTTTTGGCTGTCAGCCATTTGGCTCTGATTTGCTCAGGGATGATTTTCTTTGTCTTTATTCTGATCGAGGTTTGGTGAGTTTTATAAATGTATAAATGTGTGATTCTACCAAATTGGAGAAAGTTTGGATTTTATATATTCAAATATTTTTCTGTTACTCTTTCTTCCTTGTAGGACAGATCAGATCAGATCAGATCAGTCGCTCAGTCGTGTCCGACTCTTTGCGACCCCATGAATCGCAGCACGCCAGGCCTCCCTGTCCATCAGCAACTCCCGGAGTTCACTGAGACTCACGTCCATTGAGTCAGTGATGCCATCCAGCCATCTCATCCTCTGTTGTCTCCTTCTCCTTCTGCCCCCAATCCCTCCCAGCATCAGAGTCTTTTCCAATGAGTCAACTCTTCGCATGAGGTGGCCAAAGTACTGGAGTTTCAGCTTTAGCATCATTCCTTCCAAAGAAATCCCAGGGCTGATCTCCTTCAGAATGGACTGGTTGGATCTCCTTGCAGTCCAAGGGACTCTCAAGAGTCTTCTCCAACACCACAGTTCAAAAGCATCAATTCTTCGGCGCTCAGCCTTCTTCACAGTCCAACTCTCACATCCATACGTGACCACAGGAAAAACCATAGCCTTGACTAGACGAACCTTTGTTGGCAAAGTAATGTCTCTGCTTTTGAATATGCTATCTAGGTTGGTCATAACTTTCCTTCCAAGGAGTAAGCATCTTTTAATTTCATGGCTGCAGTCACTATCTGTAGTGATTTTGGAGCCCAGAAAAATAAAGTCTGCCACTGTTTCCACTGTTTCCCCATCTATTTCCCATGAAGTGGTGGAAACAGGTATATAAAAGCTGGTGGTGGTTCTTTAGTCACTAAGTCATGTCCAACTCTTGTGACCCTGTGGACTATAGCCTGCCAGGCTCCTCTGCCCATGGCATTCTCCAGGCAAGAATATTGGAGTGGGTTGCCATTTCCTTCTCCAGGAGATCTTCCCAACGCAGGGATTGAACCTAGGTCTCCTGCATTGCAGGTAGATTCTTTACCAACTGAGCTGTGACAGAAGCTAGTTCATATGATATTATCCCTCTCCTTTTGCCTTAGATTTGGTAATTTCTTTTGCTATAGCTTAAATGTTAACTAACTTTTCTCTTGTCATTTCCTTTCTACTGTTAAACCTAGTCACTGACTTAAATTTCAGATATTTTAATATTCAATGTGAGTATTTCCATTGGGGTCTTTTTTCATAGTTTCTAGTTCTCTTCTTATTCATCATGAGAAATTTTAAAATTTATTAAACATTAGTTAGAACAGCTGTTTCAAATGTCACCATGGGGTCATTTCCAAATTAATTTCTATTTTCTCTATTTGTGCAACTAAGTCACAGGTTTTGGTTCTTTGAATATTAAGTAATTTTGAATTACTAATTATTATATTGTAGAAACTCTGGATTCCATTATATTCCTCTGAAGACTATTGATGGTTTTATCAGGTATTTAACTTAGTTGAACTCAAATAGTTCACTCCGACTTTTGAGTAGCAGCTCAAACCTCTGTTCAGTTCTTTTTATCTTTAGCTGAACTACTTTGAAATCTGTCCAGTTAATATGTCAGCCAGACACTTGGGCAGAGATCACATGTAGGAATTAGAGTTTGTTCACTTTTGCTTTCTCATCTCTCTCCTTACTTTCTAGTGGCATTGCTTGACTCAAACTATCCTCTTATTCCTCAGGTCAGAAAAACTGAGATATTTCTTTCAGAGTTTTAGCCACTTCAAGACTTACAGCTGTAGAGACAGGTAACTCATTTTATGCCTTTTTCCCCCAAGTTTTGACTAGTCTCTAAAATGTTTTCTGTTGTTTGTACTTTAGTACCTTCAGGTCTTCATTTGTGTGTATGTTTTGTCTAGAGTTTACAGCTGTTGTGTGTAGGAACTCTGGGTTCTATAGGAACCTCCTTGGCTGAACCAGAAGCTGGGCTTCTGGGTGTTCTAAAGATGTAATAATTGGTTTCAAGAGTTAAACATCAAAGATGTTTATACCCAATACCAACTTAAATAGCACTTTTTGAATAGCATTTATGACATTTGTTATTAAAAAGTCATTTGCACACTTATTTGTCTAACATGTCTTTTCCATGAGAGCACAGGAAACCCTTTGATCCCAGCACATAGGCCTGGTAATATGGTTATAACTCCTTAAATATTTGTTGAACAAACAAATACAGCTGGGAGATGTTGAGAGTCTAAACTAGGGCATAGGAACTGAGGGTAGAGGATATAGGGTATATTTAAGAGAAACCTCAAAGCTTTCAGAGAATTTGCTATGGGCTAGATGGATGGAGGGAGTTGTGAAAAATGGAGGAGTTGAGATAAAACCTCAAGGCCTCTAGCTGGGGTACCTTGGTGAATGGTTGGTTAGGGCCAGTGCGTGAGTTCTTAGATTGAGACTGGACTTTTAAGCATTGAGAAAAATGATTCTTTGGTCTTTGCATGTTGATGTATTCATGCATGCTAAGTCATTTTAGTCATGTCTGACTCTTTGTGATCCTGTGGACTGTAGCCCTCCAGGTTCCTCTGTCCATGGGATTCTCCAGGCAAGAATACTGGAGTGGGTTGCCATGCTCTCCTCCAAGAGATCTTCCCGACCAGAGATCAAACCCATGTCTCTTACGTCTCCTGCATTGGCAAGTGGGTTCTTTACCACTAGTGCTATCTGGAAAGCTCCTTGCATGTTGATGGTCCCTCCTGATTTTTGATTGGCATTTATTCTGCCCTTGGCCCATCCTTGATTGGAACTGAGATTAAAGGAGGAGCAGTAGCCAGAGTTTTGATTCGTCAGGTGCAGCTGGATGTGCTGAAGAGAGAAAAGAGCCAGTCTGCAACCCAGGGCATCTGTTAAGGAAGGGTGTTTCTCTATGATAAGAAGCCAAAGGTTGAACTATAATCCTCCAAACCCCTGCCTGCCCAGGACTCCATTAAATTGTTCCTATTAGTGTGATTGCTCCAAGATACCCAAAGAGCAGGGGAAATATTAGAAAGCCTGCGAATGAGGGGAGGGAGATTGCAAGCTGCGGCGCAGTCATGATTTAGGAGCCTCGCTAAATTCATAAGTGGAAATGTCTGACAGCCTCGGAATCTGAAATCTTTCTTCTTCCTGGTGGAATACGAGTTAGCTTGTGCTGTAAAATGAAAACTGGTGGTGAGCGCTGCAGTCAGGTTCACGTTCACTTAGTGACGGGGTTCTGGATAAGAGCAAAATTACGTGCAGCGGTGGTGCCCTAGGCTGCCTGTCACTTGATGCCAGGGCAACTTGCACTACCCAGAGGTTTCTCATTAGCACCTCTGATTTCTTCTGGAGCCACAGGCTTTCAGCTCATCCTTCAGCGGAGGGTGGCTGTTCTTACCAGCCTCAGTCAAGGCATTTAGCACCAGGAATGCCTCTTCTGATGGACTCCCCGCTGCAATGACAGAAAACGAGTTTCCAAGGGGAGGAACTTGTGGAGGGCTGTGCCTTTCAGTGGGGTTTCTCATGCTATTTCTGTTTTGAGGCGAGTCTCACCAGGATGTCTGGTTCTTTGCCACCCCCACAGGCTGTGCACTGGGGCACTGATTACCTCGCTGTCATTAGGGGGAGTTTATGCTCTTTTTGTCTTGTAGTTAGAAGTGGAGACGAGGAAATGCTGAAGGAAGAAGCAAGCCTAGCAGTTGGAAGGGACTTGCAAAAACACAGCAAAAACATGAGTGCATTCATGGTATTTGCACAAGAGAACACTGTTGCTACCCAAATGGCAAGGACCCTCATCTTAGGGCTCTCTGCCACACAAACCCCGACAGTTAACTCTGGTAGACTCCAGGGACTGTCCTGTGAGTGCTCAAAGCACATTTCCTCTGTTTATTTCTGCCCCAGCCGCCTCACTGCATTCCAGGCCCTGACATGGCAGTGTATCTGCGGCTCCATGTGGCCCAGGCCAACAGGCACTACTGCCATTCAGAACTTCTCTTCTGCTGCTTCCCTTGGACGTGGATGTCCCATTGCCCCTTGTCTTAGGGCCAGAGGATCCCAAGGTTGGGATGGGAGTCCCAGCCTCCAGTTCCCTCCATACAGTGGCCCGGTATGTGGCCAGAGCTTCATGATACTCTAGAAGACAACCCTGCATTTCTTCTCTGCTGTCCCTGTGTCTGCAGCTGTGGTTCACACCTCTGGCTGCATACTGCAGTGTCACACATGCAGCTCTTTACTTGAACTCTTAATATCCACACCCGGACCTTTGAGATTAGGCTCCCATGGTGGGGGCCCTGGTGTTGGGGCTTTATACGTTCCCCAAGTGATTGTCTGTGATGCTGTGAGAGATTGAAGGCAGGAGGAGCAGGGGACAACAGAGGACAAGATGGCTGGATGGCATCACTGACTCAATGAACATGAGTTTGAGCAAGCTCCAGGAGATGGTGAAAGAGAGGGAGGTCTCGTGTGCTGCAGTCTATGGGGTCGCAAAGAGTCGGGCACGACTGAGTGGCTGAACAAGAAGAAGTGATGCTGATGTGTTGCCAGGGCTGAGAGCCCCAACTCTGCAGGAAGCAGGGAAGAACTTGACCTTTGGGTGGGCTGGGCCGAGGGCAGCTGTCTGAACCCTTCTCTCCCCATTGCCAGCCTCAGGTGCCTGGAGGCTTCTGCCCTTTTGCTCAAACAGATGCCTGTTCTTGGATGGGACTGGCCATGGCCCAGTGGTTTGACTGGAAGTCAGACTTTGGATTCAAGTTCATTTTAAAACATTTTAATGTATTGATTGTGATTTCAAATACTACGTTAGCTTAACTCAGGAAAACCTAATCAGAAGCCATGGGCTCAGTATCACATAGATCGGCAAAAATGTGGAGTGGGAGGCTTAAAGTAGCCACCACATCCATTTCCAGCCGTGTGATCTTCAACAAATGACTCAAACTATCTGGTCTCAGTTTCCCAACCTGTAAAATGGGAGTAGAGTCTACATGGTACAGTTGTTGTTATGTACATATTAGGTGACGTGCGGGGAAGCAGTTTGTAAGGCATTGTAGAAAAGCACCACCTTGGCATGCGACTGTTATCCCACTGTCTTTCTGGCACTTGCGGCAAGTATGAATGTTCAGAGGGGATTCATGAGTGCTATTGGAAAAGTCATTCCACACTCACATTCTAGGGGTGAAAAATTGCCTTATTTTTGTGAATGAGGGGCAGTTGATACTGTGATTTAATTCTGTGATTCTCTGTAAGAGTGTCATTCCTGTGGCAAAAATATCAGTTTTTTCCCCCAGTACTGAGAATTCTGACCCTGGAATATTTTCACATTTTTCGATATCCTCTAGACCAGAGGTTCTTAAACACTAGGGGCACCAGAATCACCTGGAAGGCTTGCTGAAACAGGTTTCTGGGCCCTGCCCCCTGCCCCCACAGTTTCTGATTCAGTAGGTCTGGGGTGGGGCACAAGCTCCTAGTGGTGCCAGTGCTTCTGGTTCAGGGAGCACATGTGGGGAGCCCCCTGTGCAGACTGTCTCAGCTTTCCCTCCAGGGCAGTGGTTCTTGTCTTGAACTGGGCATTAGAGTTACCTGGGGAACTTTTAAATATCCTGATCTCTGGGCTCACCCCACAGCACCTGAAGTAGTCTCTGTGGGTATCACGATTTAAAAAATGCTCTGTGGGTCATTCTCAGGTGAAGCCGGAGGTGGGAAATCCCATTTCCCTGCTTCCCATCTTCTGCCCTAGAACACATGCTCTACTCGGCAGCAAAGCCTGTTGTAAAAGTACAGAACAGATTATCTCATGGCATTTCTCTGCTTAAAAACCCCTCATTTACTTTCTGATGTGCTTCGGAGACAGTCCGAGCTCTGTAGCACACCTCCAAAGTCCTGCCAGCCGAGCTGCCTCTCGACCCTGCACCCTCACCCTGCCATCTGCGTGTTTATCCACCTGCCAGGACCTGGACTTCCTCTCTGTCCTCTGACAGACCTAGCCCCGCCCCGCCCAGGGCCTTGCTGTTGTCCTGTGGCTGGAACGCTAGACCTCATCTCTCAGCACTGCTGTCTCCCTATGTCCCTCCAGCCTCAGCTCCAGGGTTCCATCCTCACAGACGCCTGCCCTGGCCATCCTGTTAATGGCTACTGGTGGTGCCACTAGTAAAATAAGTCCTTTTCCCATCCCCCAGTCCATGTGCTCATATTTGCCTGATCAGATTTTAGTATGCTGTTAATTTATGCGATTGCTTGTGTATCGTCTGTCTCTAGAAATCATTTTCGTGAGGGCAAGGACCTTGTCCACTTTATTTACTGCTGTTCTATTTGCTTGCCAGGTAGAAGGACCTAAATATACTTATAAAATGAATGAATGAATGAATGAATAAACCCTCCAAATTATGAGCTACAGGAACCTACTCTGTTCTCTGCTGTTACTGGAGTTGCATCAACTCCACACACACGTGACAGTGGACGCTTCATACCACTGAGCTGCAGTTGGCCAGCACTGGGGGCCGCATGCCTGTCAGGTTATCTCTTGAGCTGGCTTGACTGCATGCTGACTGCCCATCACCGCTTGGGTCAGACAGTGCGGGGAGAGGTCAGGGCAGCACATTTGTATTTGGCAGGGAGATTTGACAGGGACATGGAGGGGCCCTGGAAGCCTTTACGACATGGTTCCCTTACAGAGGGGTGGAGTTGTGCAAGTGTCAGTAATCGATAATTGTCTATTTTATATGGATGGTTTATAGGCTAATCTCAATTAATTGTTTCTGAAAGAGCAGTAAAATTAGCCCGGGAGGCCATCCACTATGATGGCCTGTGAGGGGCGGTGGCACAGACAGGCTATTAGCATCGTGGAGGTCACAGCGGGCTCAAAGTGAAGGGCATCACGACTCCAGAACGAGAGTCCAAGGCCGGACTGAAGTATTCCCAGGAGTTTAAATGGCACCTAAGATGTTCAGTTTTCTGCAGAAGAAACGGCTGAGAGAACAGTCTGTGCTGTAGAGGAGGGAGGTGGAGTGAAAAGGGGCAGGTGGAAAATCAGGTGATCATAGCAAGCAGGTCTCTTTCTAACGGTGTGGGTTTTTTTCCCCTCATACCCAAAGAGGTTTTTTACAGTCAGTGCAACTCTCTGATCTCTTTGCAGTGGCAGTATTTTCTTGTCATACAAAGTGATGCGTTGTGCACATTTGTATGCAAACTGAAGTGAGGTGGGAAAAAAAATGGTGCTTCTCAAATAATTATAATTGAATTTCAGGATAATTGGCAAGATTGTCCAAAGTGTAGCCACCTTTACTTTTAATCAGTGAGAGTGTTAGGCATGTGTGTGTATTTATCATTTTAAAATTTAATAGCATAGGAGAAGATTTATAACTAGATACCATAGCTATGTGCATTCTGTTGTACTGTGGTATAAAGTCTTTTTTACAAGCAAATTTTGTTTAAAAAGTGTGAGTTGGTTTAAAAGAAAAGAAACTATCAAGGAACTGTCAGAAGGAAGTAACTAGATAGAGCAACAATTATTTGAAGTTTGAGAATTCCTGGGAACCAGGACTAGGATACTAGACCTAAGCAAATGATTTAGCAAAGTTTTTCTTTGTCTAATGGATGGAAATGTGAGAAAAATAGGCTTTGCTCAACATATTCAGCATAAATACTTGAGAAGAGGGGGGTTAACCGGCACCTTCACTCTTCGGGTGAGCTGAGTTTTCCCATAGTGGATCCACAGGGCAGAGATTGAGAGTAAGGAGACTGGGTTTAGCTGGATTAGCCAAATTCACGTTGGATTTTTTGTCCAACAAAAGTGGAAGATGGACGCTGCCTTCACATGATGGCTTCCTCAGAAAACCTGCACTGGCTCTGGACACAAGAACTCATCAATCTTTTCTCGCAGCCCTTGGCCCCAGCAGGAAGACAAAGTCAGGCCAGTCTTAGCAAACGTGGATCTCTGCCTAATTCAGTAACTAGAGAGGGAACTGTGTGCACTGCTGGTCACACTAACATTCCAACAGTTGCCTGTCTTGTGGGAATGCCCCAGAGCAGTGAATTTAGCATGGTGGTATTTTGAGATGATAAAGATGTAGGTCTGCCATGTCAGCTACAGCTAGTAGTTTTGACCACATCAGTAGGTGCTCATATTAATAACTGCTCTTAGCCTCTTTCTCTTGATGAGTTTACTCTAGTTGAAAAGAGACTTGGGTAGAAGAATTTCCTTTTTAAAAAATTTATTGAAGTAGAGTTGATTTACAATGTTGTGTTAATTTCAGCTGTACAGCAAAGTGATTCATTTTATACATACACACACGTGCGTGTGTGCTTCCCAGGTGGCTCAGTGGTAAAGAATCTGGCTGCCAGTGCAGGAAACTCGAGTTTGATCCCTGGGTCAGGAAGATCCCCTTGGAAATGGGAGAGAAGGATATGGCACCCCACTCCAATATTATTGCCTAAAAAATTCCATGGACCGAGGAGCCTGGCAGACTATAGTCAGTCCATGGGATCGCAAAAGAGTCAGAGTTCATTTCAGTTTAGTCACTCAGTCGTGTCTGACTCTTTGCGACCCCATGAACTGCAGCATGCCAGGCCTCCCTATCCATCACCAACTCCCTGAGTTCACTCAAACTCATGTCCATTGTGTCGGTGATGCCATCCAACCATCTCATCCTCTGTCGTCCCCTTCTCCTCCCACCTTCAATCTTTCCCAGCATCAGGGTCTTTGCAAATGAGTCAGCTCTCTGCATGAGGTGGCCAAAGTATTGGAGTTTCAGCATCAACATCAGTCCCTGCAATGAACACCCAGGACTGATCTCCTTTAGGATGGACTGGTTGGATCTTCTTGCAGTCCCAAGGGACTCTCAAAAGTCTTCCACTAAACAGCAAACATATATATATATATATCTATTCTTTTTCATATTCTTTCCCATTATGGTTTATCACTGGGTATTGACTGTAGTTCCCTGTGCTATACAGTATGAGCTGTTGTTTATCTGTTCTCTATATAATAGTTTGCATCTGCTAATTCCAAATTCCCAGTTCATCCTTCCCCATTCCGTCTCCTCCTTGGCAACCACAGGTCTGTCCTCTTGGTCTGTGAGTCTGTTTCTGTCTGTAGATAAGTTCATTGTATCATATTGTTGATTCCACATGTAAGTGATAATGTGGTTTTTGTCTTTCTCTTTCTGACTTGCTTCACTTAGTATGATAATCTCTAGGTTGTACATGTTGCTGCAGATGGCATTATTTTGTTCTTTTTAAGGCTGAGTAGTTTTCCATTGTGTATTGCGCCACATCATCTTTATGCATTCATCTGTCGATGGAGTTTTATGTTGTTTTCATGTCTGAGCTATTGTAAATAGTGCTTCTCTCAACATAGGCATGCATGTATCTTTTTGAATTACAGTTTTGTCTGGTTGAAGTGGAGTGAAGTGAAGTTGCTCAGTTGTGTCCGACTCTTTGCAACCCCATGGACTGTAAGCCTACCAGGCTCCTCCGTCCATGGGATTTTCCAGGCAAGAGTACTGGAGTGGGTTGCCATTTCCTTCTTCAGATCTTCCGGATCCAGGGGTTGAACCCTGGACTCCCGCATTGTAGGTAGACGCTTTACCATCTGAGCCACCAGGTAAACTTGGTCTGGTTATATGCCCAGAAAGGGGATTGCTAGATCATGTGGCGACTCTAGTTTTATGAGGAACCTGCATACAGTTTTTTTTTCTGTAGTGGCTGTACCAGTTTCCTTCTTGGGTGAGAGAATTTCAGAACATATAGGCAGTTTTTTATTATCTATCTCTACTGTCCAGTAGGGTAACCAATGGCCACTGGGGCTGTTAAAATCTAACTTAGTTAAAATTTAACTTAGTAACATTGTACAGGAGGTGGTGATCAAAACCATCCCCAAGAAAAAGAAATGCAAAAAGGTTGTCAGAGGAGGCCTTACAAATGGGAAAAGAAGAGAAGCAAAAGGCAGAGGAGAAAAAGAAAGATATCCCCATCTAAATGCAGAGTTCCGGAGAATAGCAAGGAGATAAGAAAGCCTTTTTAAGTGAACAGTGCAAAGAAAGAGAAGAAAACAACAGAATGGGAAAGACTAGAGATCTTTTCAAGAATGTTAGAGATACCAAGGGAACATTTCATACAAAGATATGCACAATAAAGGACATAATTGGTATGGACCTAACAGAAGCAGAAAATATTAAGAAGAGGTGGCAGGAATACACAGAAGAACTATACAAAAAAAGATCTTAATGACCTGGATCACCATAATGATGTGATCACTCACCTAGAGCCAGATATCCTGGAGTGCAAAGTCAAGTGGGCCTTAGGAAGCATTACTATAAACAAAGCTAGTGGAGGTGATAGAATTCCAGCTGAGCTATTTCAAATAACCTAAAAAATGCTGCTGTGAAAGTGCTGCACTCAGTATGCTAGCAAATTTAGAAAACTCAGCAGTGGTCACAGGACTGGAAAAGGTCAGTTTTCATTCCAATCCCAAAGAAAGGCAATGCCTAAGAATGTTCACACTACCACACAGTTGCACTCATCTCACATGCTAGTAAGGTAATGCTCAAAATTCTCCAAGCCAGGCTTGGAGAATGTGAACCGTGGACTTCCAGATGTTCAAGCTGGTTTTAGAAAAGGCAGAGGAACCAGAGATCAAATTGCCAACATCTGCTATATCATCGAAAAAGCAAGAGAATTCCATGAAAACAACTACTTCTGCTTCATTGACTACACTAAAGCCTTTGACTGTGTGGATTACAACAAACTGTGGATAATTCTTTAAGAGATGGGAATACCAGACCACCTTACCTGCCTCCTGAGAAACCTGTATGCAGGTCAAGAAGCAACAGTTACAACTGGACATGGAACAAAAGACTGGTTCCAAATTGGGAAAGGAGTACATCAAGGCTGTATATTGTCACCCTGCTTATTTAACTTACATGTAGAGTACATCATGTGAAATGCTGAGCTGGATGAAGCACAAGCTGGAATAAAGATTGCCTGTAGAAATATCAATAGCCTCAGATATGCAGATGACACCACTTTATGGCAGAAAGAAAAGAAGAATTAAAGAGCCTCTTGATGAGGGTGAAAGAGAAGAGTGGAAAAAGCTGGCTTAAAACTAAACATCCAAAAAATGAAGATCATGGCATCAGGTCGTATAACTTCATGTCAAATAGATGGGGAAACAATGGAAACAGTGACAGTTTATTTTTTGGATCTCCAAAGTCACTGTGGATGGTGACTGTAGCCATGAAATTAAAAAATACTTGCTCCTTGGAAAAGCAATGGTAAACCTAGAGAACATATTAAAAAGCAGAGACATTATTTTGCCTACAAAGGTCCATATAGTCAAAGCTGTGGTTTTTCCAGTAGTCATGTACGAATGTGAGAATTGGACCATAAAGAAGGCTGAGCACTGCAGAATTGATGCCTTTGAACTGTGGTATTGGAGAAGACTCTAGAAAGTCCCTTGGACAGCAAGGACATCAAACCAGTCAATCCTAAAGAGAATCAACCCTGACTATTCATTGGATCAACCTAGATAGCATATTCAAAAGCAGAGACATTACTTTGCCAACAAAGGTTCGTCTAGTCAAGGCTATGGTTTTTCCTGTGGTCATGTATAGATGTGAGAGTTGGACTGTGAAGAAGGCTGAGCGCCGAAGAATTGATGCTTTTGAACTGTGGTGTTGGAGAAGACTCTTGAGAGTCCCTTGGACTGCAAGGAGATCCAACCAGTCCATTCTGAAGGAGATCAGCCCTGGGATTTCTTTGGAGGGAATGATGCTAAAGCTGAAACTCCAGTACTTTGGCCACCTCATGCGAAGAGTTGACTCATTGGAAAAGACTCTGATGCTGGGAGGGATTGGGGGCAGGAGGAGAAGGGGACGACAGAGGATGAGATGGCTGGATGGCATCACTGACTCGATGGACGTGAGTCTGAGTGAACTCCGGGAGTTGGTGATGGACAGGGAGGCCTGGCTTGCTGCAATTCATGGGGTCGCAAAGAGTCGGACACGACTGAGCGACTGATCTGATATGATTCATTGGAAGGACTGATGCTGAAGCTGAAGGTCCAGTACTTTGGCCACCTGATGTGAAGAGCTGACTCATTGGAAAATACTCCAATGCTGGGAAAGATTGAAAGCAGGAGGAGAAGGGGATGACAGAGGATGAGATGGTTGGCATCACCATCTCAATGGACAGGAGTTTGAGCAAACTCTGGGAGATGGTAAAGGACAGGGAAGCCTGGTGTGGTGTAGTCCATGGGGTCGCAAAAAATTGAGCATGACTGAAGAACAGTTAAAATTAAATAATGTTAAGATTCACTTTAAATGTAAGAGTTAAAGTTCAGCTTAAAATTCTCCTTTCTACTAGCCACATTCCAAACACTTAATAGCATCACGTGACTATTACTGTTGAATATCATATTAGATAACATAAGTATGGAATATTCATTCAGGACAGAAAGTTCTTTGGACAGTGCTCTATGAATGAGTCATTTCTGAAATGGACTGAATCAGCCTGTTTTCAAGGAGGATCATCCCATCCTAGGAGATTTCGTTTTGTTGGGGTGGAGCTGGGGCAGTTGGCAGTTAGGGATGTTTTTCAGTTTTCTGATTTCTGGCCGTTTCTTTGTATATTTGCATTACCCCAGGATACACCTCTTGTCAACATGCCTGCTCCATCTGAGGTTGATTGGCTTCTCCACATGAGTGTGTTGTCTGTTCTGTCTTTACTAATTCAAAGGAGTTCTTGCCATTTCAGGAGAGCGTTGACAGGCAGTGCATTTAAAAGGGAAGGGCACATTTCAATCCGTTCTGAAGACTTTCTCTGATCATCTTCCCCTTAAGGTGGTAAACAGCCTGTGGTCAACATTTAATTTTTTTGGTAGAGGGAATGTTTAAAAGAATAAGAAAATAGGTGATCTAGAGGTGGGAGGAAATTAGTTTTGGAATTTCTCTAGGTCAAGTCAGGACACTGAGTTTTCTAAAAGCCAGAACTGGCCTTGGGAACCCTGGACGTTTTTGTCCACTGGGTCTTGTCCATGTAGCACAGACTCCCCACTTCCCTTCGAGGGATGCAGAAGAGCTATCGATTGAGCCTCTGCTAAGAAAACAAGTATCGCCACTCGATTTGAGAAAATACAACGTGTCACCCACTTAGTGAAAATCAATAATGAGGGAAAAGTTACTGGCTGCTATTCAGATCTCAGTTCCTCTCATTGTAGGGGCTGGCAGAGTCCCCAGTTTTTGAAATTTACAGGTCACAATAAGTACCGATCACCTGCTATTTGGACAACCTGAAAAGATTCTCAGTTGAGTTGTTTACTCCGATAATGACAAGGGGGAAAAGGGGGGAAGCTGCCGACACAGATACACAGGCTGGAGGCGCCTGTGCTCGGAGCTGCTCCTGAGGCTGGAGGCTGAGTCTGTAGAAGAGAATGAGAAAACAGTGCTTCCGGTGGGTTTCTCAAAGCTGGGGTCCCCCACCTGGCTCCCTTCACCCATACGAGTTGTCCCCCTCACACTGGCTGGGATTGACGTTTGTGACCCTCTTTTAGAGAAACCTAGGCATTGCTTAAAAATAGACAGATTTGAAGGCCTAGATGGAAGTGAAGGGAAGCCCTCAAGGAGCCCTGGAATTGAAGAGTTGTCTGTTGTGGTCAGAACTGAGGTGAACGTCACTTACCACGCGCCATCCTTTCCTTGAAAAAAAAAAAATTTACAAACAGAGTAAAAGAATGGTAGAATGCAGGGCAGAGACGGGCTCGAGGGTGCAGATAGATACGGAAGGACTGATGAGAAACTGTAACCAAGTGTTGAACTGAGGGCGTAATACGGTGAGTTATAGGCCCAGCCCTTGAGTGATGCCCGAAGTCGTCAAGGGTCTGGGTTTTACCAAGTTGTCTTTCACATGTTATATTAGTGGCAACTGTAGCGACTGTGTCTCTCTCAGAAGGGGCAGTGGCTGTCCATCCTCTGTTACCGCCTCCGTGGTATTGGTTTTGCATGGGTGGGCAGTCATTCATGGGGCCCTCCCTCTACCTTTTTCTCCCCTCTAGCCCCAGATTTTCGAGTCGTGTGTGAATTGTGCTAATCTACGACTGAAGTGACTTAGCAGCAGCAGCAGCAGCAGCAGCAGCAGCAGCGATAACACAGCAGGAAATCTCATCGTGTTTGATTGGTGTCTGGGGGGAGAGAGGAGGATTAGGGAGAGAATCACCAAATGTAAGGTGAAATTATTAAGGCCAGAAATAAGGGCACCTTTCAAAATCTATCAGGGACTGAAGGCAACAGTTCTGCGTGGAGTTTTCACCCTTTAACTCAGTGGCACCCCTGGGGAAGAAATGGGGGGAAGCTAAATATTTGGACCATTACTGTTTCCATGTTTTATTAACAGTTTCCAAAACACGCTTTCCCTTTTTTGCTGAAGAACTTTCCCAAAGCTCCACCCCAGTAGGTGGGGGTCTCAGTGAGATGTAGCTCATTTTGTCCCTCAGTGGTACTTTGGTGCTTTTCTGCTTCTTCATTCTCACCCGGGATTCAGTGTTGAAACAGACTTCTGCTGACTATCAGTGTTCATCTAGACATGACCTTGGAGTCTCAAATCCACTCCCCACTACTCGTTTCCCACTACTTCGACACTGGGCTGATGTCGAAGGGTGACATTCCTGAGAATCTTAAAATCTGAAATTTTTTTTTTAAACACAAGCGATGCCTTGACCTTGATCTTTGACCAAAAAACCTGCAACTTCATACTGTGCATATTTTTGTTGTAATTCTGTTCTGTTTTCTTTCTTTCTATCTCCTTGATTTGGTGTAACATATTTAGCAAGCTGGGAAAGAGTGGAAGCAGAGGAGAAAGTGGCGACAGAGGATAAGATGGTAGATTGCATCACTGACTCAGTGGACTTGAATTTGAGCAACCTTCGGGAGATAGTGAAGGACAGGGAAGCCTGGCATGCTGTAGTCCATGAGGTCGCAAAGAGTCGGACATGACTTTGTGACTGAACAACAACAACACAATTTAGCAAGTAGCTCTCATTTGAGATGTGATATAATAAAGTATATAACAACAATAATTGTTATTATTACACTTTTAATAAAATGTTGCATATTAATGAAAGCTAATTGTTACAATTGTATACTTTTGTATCACTGTTGAAATAATAATTTTCTGTCACTGATAATGTTGATTAATCTTTTACTATGGGCCAGATGATGTGCTAAGCAGTTTTCATGGATTATCTAATTTAACCCCTATGAAACCCTATTGGTGAGTTTTATCATTTGACCCAGTTCAGAGTTGAGGAAACTGATACTTACAGAATTTAAGGAACCTGCCATAGGATGCGCAGTGAGATGGCGGCAGAGCTAGGCATTCTGCCTCCATCATCCTCAGTTGTCACCCCTGTAAACATTGCTCTGTGACTTGGTGTGGCAAGACAGGTGGCTCCAGGCCCAGGTGTCTGGCCTTCTTTCAAGCCTTCTGGTCTCGGAATGATGGAAAAGCCAATTTCAGCCTCCAGGAAGATGTTATTTTCCAATGAACTGATGATGGCTCCAAGCCCCATTAGTTGGCTGGCGCGATGGGTTTCAAGGAGGCTGTTTAATGGATCGCAGGGCCAGTTCACTTCTGGGTCACCCCATCCTCGCTGACCCCGAGTGATGCATTGATTGACGGGCATGGGGCTCCACCAGCAGTGGGTGCGTTGTGTGGGCTGCAGCCCTGGGGGCAGCACGGTAAATCTGATCTGTAGATTAGCAGGGTCTCTCCCCTGCTGCTGGCTGCCTCCTCTAAGTACTCTGTGAGCAACTGTGCAAGGAGCCATGTGATGATGAATTATGGCGGCACTGGGGATGGATGTGGGCACAATCTGACCCAGTGTTGTCTTTGTTCTCACAGACAAGAATAAGGTAGAACCTTGCAACCTGTCTCCTGGAATCAAAAGTTGGCCTTTTCCAGTCTGCTCTGGGGTCCCTGAGTCAGCGCACAGGGCTGGTTTGGGCAGGCACATAATGGAGTGTATATTGGAAACAGCAAGGAAAAAGTGTCTGTAATTTGTCTTATAACAAGTACCTGGGGATTTACAGTGGTGTTGTCCTGAGATCCCCCGGAGGTCCAAAGGCCTACCCTGTGGACCTTCCTGCAAGAGAACACTCCAGAGAGGCTGCGTATCCCCACAGTGGAGCGTTGCCTGGGACAGCTACAGTTCACACACATCTCACTCCCAAAAGTTCCTGTTGGAATATAAATTATATGGTCATTTTATGACTTTGTAGAGAATGAGGCAGCTGGAGTCCAGAGCCCAAGAGCGAATCTTAGCTTTTTCTATTCAGAGCTCTGTGGCCTTAGACAGTTAGCTTTCTGAGCCCTGATTGCCTCTTCTCTGAATTGGGAGGAATCAAGGCCACTGTTTCCGAGGGTGGACCTGAGGATTAAATGAGACAATGATTGTGAAGGGCTTAGGAGGAAGTGCTTACATTGTAAGTACTCTCTGCACATTGAATGTAGATGCTGTGTGTGTGGCTCTTCTGAGTGCCAGCATTGCAAGAGGGACTTGTTTTCTATACATCGGTGCAGTTTCTGGTTTGGACCTCCCTTTTTTTTTTTTTGGACGCTGATAACACTTACCTGAAGTTTTGACCCTGCTCTGGTGAATAGCTGAGCTCCCTCTGTAGATGATTTTGCAATTCCTCATTCAGTAGCCTCTTCGGTAAGGTGAACTCTTTATTATACTTTGAGTCTCTGGAAGCTGAAGCCAAGTGTCTGCTTTCAAATCCTGGCTCCTGGACCCTGTTGTCATGTGACCTTGGGGGATTTTCTTCACCTCTCTGTTGTTTCTGTTTACCATCTACAAAACAGGAATAGAATCTACCCTGCAGGATGTTATGAAAATCAAATGTGTGAACACTTGTAAGCCTCTGTGAACTGTACTCAATAAATAGTGAGCACTTGGTGAATAATATAGTGTTGCTTTTCAGGGAAACACGATGAAATTTTTTTTAAAGTTCATGATTCCATCATCTAGAGATACTTCCTCTTAAAATTTTAGTGTATTTCCTTTCATTTATATTTTCATATTTGTCTCTTTCCTCCTTTAATTTTTGTTTTATATTGGAATATAGTTGATTTATAATGTGTTAATTTTAGGTGCAAAGCAGAGTGATTCAGTTACACACATACATATGTTGTTGTTTAGTCACTAAGTTATATCAGACTCTTTTGTGACCCCATGAACTGTAGCCCACCAGCCTCCTCTGTCCATAGGATTTCCCAGGTAAGAATACTGGAGGGGGTTGCCATTTCCTTCTCTAGGAGATCTTATCAACCCAGGGTTTGACCCCATATTGCCTACATTGGCAGAGGATTCTTTACCGCTTAGCCACTAGGGAAGCCATATATTTCTACTCTTCTTTCACATTATTTTCCCATATAGATTATGGCAGAGTGTTGAGTATAGTTCCCCGTGCTATATAGTAGGTTCCCTTGCTGATTGTCTGTTTCATCTACATTACTGTGTGTATGTTAATCCTAACCTCCTAATTTATCCCTCCCTCTCACCCTTCTTGTTTGGTAAACCGTAAGTTTGTTTTCGAAGTCTGTGTCATACGTAATTAGAAAAAAAGAGTAATGTACATAGACACTTTGCTTTTTCTTATGTCACAATTATTTTGCCTATTTTGTTGGTGTTAAGCTCATTTTTCTAGCATTATATTCCATCATAAGTTGAAAGTTATTTTTATTCACCTATTAATATTTTACATGATTTTCTAACTTTATTCGCTGACAAGTAATTGTTCAGCAAATATTTTGAAAGAAAAATGCAGAAATTTCCAGCCTACTTCTTTAGTTACTTCCTTTGGATAGACTCCTGCCTGCAGAAACACTAAAGAATCTTGATCATTTTTAAGGTCCTTGATATATACTGTGAAGTTGAACTCTAGACATGTGTCAAATTTATATTCCCAGCAACGGAATGTAACAGTGCCGTTTTATCACACCTTCACCAGCCTTGAGTGTTCTTTCTTTTTTTCTTTTTCTCCCTCACTGCCCTTTGTGAGCAACCTACTCTGTTATTTCTAGTCTAGTACTATTTAATAGAACTTTCTGGGACGATGGAAATTGTCCGTATTAGCACTGTCCAGTGTGGTAGCCACTCATCTCATGGGGCCTGTTGAGCCCTTGAAATGTGGCTAGTGCAAGCAAGGAAGTAAAAGATTTTACTTTGATTTGGATCAGTTTGAATTTAAATAGCCACGTGCGACCGGTGCCTGTGGTATTGGCTAGTGCAGCTTTGAACTGTACCGCAGGCACAGAGGAGCCGTATCAACTTGGAGCTCATTTCATGTTCTCTTTTGGTCCACATGGTGGGGGGTTGGGGGCAGGGGGATGTGGCAGGACCTCTGCCAGTTGGTTCTTTGCCTCCTGCATCACTCGGCAGCTTTCCCGGAAGGCCACCAGCCTGGAGAGCTGAGCCATTAGAGCAGCTTTAAGTTGAGTAGTACATTATTGTGCACCAGAGGTTGCTGCCTCTGACACCCTGTTATTTTTAGACCGCTTTCGCAGGTGATGTAGAAGCCCCAGAATGGTTGTCAGTCTGCTGCTTTGCCATGGGTTCATACTGGTTTGGAAGAGGTAAGTTGCTTGTCTCTTCCTGCTGCCCCTGCCACAGATGATGCCTGTCAGAGCTCAGAATCCAGGGTTTCTGTTTCTCACTGCACACATGCTTAGTCTGTAACACCTTCTGTTAGTGTTTGTCCCGGTCACGTGAGTAATGACACGGAGCGATTCAGCACAGACCTGCGCTCAGGACCTCTGTGACGCAGAGCCGCCGCTCGGGCCCCCTGTGAAGTGTGACTCCGTCTGTTCAGCCCCAGCCACTGGGGCCCGCGTCGAATGAGGCCAAACCGCCCAAGGCAGCAGCTGCCAAATGGCTCTTGGCAGATGTGGAGATGCCCTATGGCCTCCTCCTGCCCACATCAGAAGAGAAATTAATGTCACGCCGTGTCTTCTCCTTGTTTCATTCTTGGCAAGCCCGAGCTACAGAAAATCTCATTTGTGAGTAGATGAACTCATTTTCAAAACCCTGAAAGAAACAAGCAGCAAGAAGTGGTAAAAAAGAAAAAAAGGCTTAAAATCTGTATTAAGTAGCTCTTGTCCACTGTTAGCTCTTAGGTTAGGACAAACGGTAGCTCATGTCCACTGTTCTTGTTAGTCTTGGTAGACTTGTCAGGACGACGGTAGCTCTTGTCCGCCGTTCTGTTCAGATGAGTTCACTTCTGCACTTCCTTGGAGTCTGCCTTTGCCTTGAATTTTTTAATCGTACATTTTAATTTCATTCACTGAAGAAAAAACCAGGAAATTACACACGTGAACTGTTGTGTTTGAATTCCCTCAGAGGCAAATTCTTTCCCGTATAGCTGAGACTCTAAGAGACAGCCCTCTTAAACTGTACCTACGTGTTTACTGAGTGTCAGGCATGGGCTCCATGCTTCGCATGGATTATTACATTTAATCCTTACAGCATCCTCCTAGGGACAGTGACATTTTTATTTCCAGTTGTAGATGAAGTGGTTTTAAGGATGGAGAGGGGAGGTGGCTTGCCTCATGTTACCCATGTAGCAGGTGGTAAAGTTGGAATTGCAGTCTAGGCAGATGTACTCGAGGCTCTGTATTCTGCTAGCCTACGTACTTAACACGGTTCCAGTGGTGAACGAATGTGCCAGGCACTGTGCTGGTGCACAGTAAGAATTCTTCTTTTATTACTATTTTTTAACTCTCACAGCAGCCTTATAGACTACAGGTGCTACTCTTGCCCCCAGTTTACAGATGTATAAACTGAGGCTCACAGACTTGAGGGAGGGGGGACCCAGGTCACATAGGAAGGAAAGTGGTAGAAACAGAATGGGATAAAGATTGGCTCTTTCCACACCCCAAGTTCTTATCTACCAGGTTATAAGCCCACCCTACCAATTTAAAGGTTAATGGAGGTGGCCAAAGTGTCTTTTCTTACAGATTGAAAACTGAGAAATATCATAGTTATGTGCTTCTCAATTAAACTGGGTCTGTGGTGATAGGTGAGAGAGACTTAGCGGTGGTAGACATCGGTTCACGTGCTCAGTCATGTCCGACTCTTTGTGACCCCGTGGACTGCAGCACGCCAGGCTTCCCTGTCCATCACCAACTCCTGGAGCTTGCTCAGACTCATGTCCATTGAGTTGGTGATACCATCCAGCCATCTCATCCTCTGTCGTCCCCTTCTCCTGCCTTCGATCTTTCCCAGCAGCTCTTTGCATCAGGTGGCCAAAGTATGGGAGTTTCAGCTTCAACATCAGTCCTTCCAATGAACACCCGGGACTGATCTCCTTTAGGATGGGCTCTCAAGAGTCTTCTCCAACACCACAGTTCACTCAGTGCTTCTTAAACTAGTAACCATGGTGAAGGACCAGGTTTGAAAAAACTTCCAATCCATCGTGGTCCCACTGTACATAGATAGTGATGGTGCTTGGTCCACACCTAATTCACTGCTGCTGCTGCTCCTAAGTCGCTTCAGTCGTGTCCGACTCTGTGTGACCCCATAGACGGCAGCCCACCAGGCTCCCCTGTCCCTGGGATTCTCCAGGCAAGAACATTGGAGTGGGTTGCCATTTCCTTCTCCAATGCATGAAAGTGAAAAGTGAAAGTGAAGTCACTCAGTCATGTCGGACTCTTTTCGACCCCATGGACTGCAGCCTACCAGGCTCCTCCGTCCATGGGATTTTCCAGGCAAGAGTACTGGAGTGGGGTGCCATTGCCTTCTCCGACCTAATTCACTAGGGAGTTGGAAAGACCCAGGATTCAGAGACACTGGACCATGGCTGTATGCTTACATGACATGTCAGCACTGTCAGCTTGCTATAAAGGTTTCTCATTGTTTATTCTCAATTTCTGTACTAATGTCATTGCAGACAGGTGAGAAAGAGATCATGGATCAGTACTGATCATGGGCCACACTTTGAGAATCATAATCAGAAGTGAGATTTCAGGCTCCCAATTTAGGAAACACTCATTCTAGCTGTGTCTCTACCTTGCTGTGTGGCCCTTTGAAAGTCACTTAACCTCTCTGAGTTTAGTTTCTTCATCTTTCAGTGGATAGATTTGGAGCAGACAAATAAAAGATCTCTAGTAGTTCCAAGGGACTAAGATTCTATGTGGATTTTGAGGGTCTTCTGCACTAGAGATGCCGGTGATCAGAAGTGTCAGAACAACAGGCTTTTAGAATATACTGAAAATGGTTAAGAGTCAGGTACCTGGCATAGGTGACTTGGGAGCATTGCCGTATAAAGGGCTCTTGTGATTTACAGCCTGGGACGTCCTTTTGTTTGACAGATGAATTTCAAAGGCATAGGAGTAGGTTGAATTTACTGAAAATCAAAGCAAACCCAACATGCCCAAGTGAGCTGTGTGTGGTCAGTCTTTGAGTTTAATTACAGTGATGGTTAAAATAACAGGAAATATAATGAGGTTTGTAAAGTACAAATCCCCTGTTGGCTGTTAAGTGTGGTTTCTTTCAACATCAGTCAGGAAGCAGGAGTCGACAGCCTGGGTTTTTGTATCAGTGGTATTTGAGAAAGTGGTTCAAGGGCCTCTGTTTATATTGTAGCTTCAGCAAGATTCCCTTATTTTGTATTTTCTAAATCCCCACCATTATCTGTGGTGTGGTCCATTGACCAGCAGCCTCTACACTCCTAGGGAACCTATTAGAAATGAAGTCTCATGTCTCACCCCAGGCAGGACAAGTCAGAGTCTGCTTTCTAACAAGACCCCAAGTGAACCTTACGTATCCAAGTGAGAGAAATGCAGCTTGAGGCCCCTGGAATTGCACTTGGAAAGGGGAAAATGGATACTGCAGGCATTCAGTGAGTGGCACTATCAGTGGCCTGGTAGATGGCAGGCCCCATCCTTGGCACTGGACTGGCATTGCAAGGAGACAGATCTGGTCTCCTCGTCACAGTCATGTACGACACACTGAGCCCGGTGCTCTCACAGGGCGCATGAAAGGGTCCAGGTGCCTGCAGAGGAGGGCTGCCCACCCAGCCTATGGTGGTCAGGGAAGACGTCCTGGGGCATGGCTTTTAAGCCAAGATACAAAAGTATAATAAAAAATAAAAGTGAAATGCTGTTGCTTCTAGTGAGATGGGTGAGGGGCTTGCTTTGCTTTCTGTACTGGAAAGTTCCTGATTCCCCTAGACCATGAGCGCTAAGATGCTTCAGTCATGTCCAACTCTTTGTGACCCCATGTAGCCCATCAGACTCCTGTCCATGGGATTCTCCAGGCAAGGATACTGGAGTGGGTTGCCATTTCCTTCTTCAGGGGATCTTCCCGACCCAGGGATCTAACCCGCATTTCTTACATCTCCTGCATTGGCATTGGAAGGCGTGCTCTTTACCAATAGTGCCACCTGGAATGGGTAATCTGTGATCCATGGGGCCTAATCCAGCCTACTGTTTATTTTTGGAAATAAAGTTCTGTTGGAACATAACCATGCTCATGTCTTTCCATATTGTCTGTGGCTACATTCCTGATGCAACAATAGAATCGAGTAGCTGCAGCAGAGACCTTCCAGCCTGCAAAGTGAAAATGTTTACAGAAAACACTTGCAGATTTGTCTTCCAGAGCGTGGTTGTCAGCTCAGCATCGTCAGTGTTGGCTGGGGACTCTCTCGACAGGAAAATTCTCAGACCCTACCTCAGATTCATTGATTCAGATTCTAAGGGTGAGGCCCGGTGATGTGTGTTTAATAAGTCCTCCTGGTGATTCTGATGCACAGGAAGAGAATCACTGCCTCAGACCCTACCCCACTGAGCTCCGGGATCCTTCTGTCCTCCAGGCCCCAGCTCAGAAGAACCCTCTTTCAGAAAGACCTTCCTTGGACACCTAGTAAATGGAGATTCATCGGCCAGTCTGTCCCACTGTGTATTCTTCTATTTCTCATGGCACCTGTCCTATCTCCCTCACATTTTTAAGTTCACGCCACAGTCCCCTTTTTAAATCTGCAGAGTCATTGTCTCATAACTTAAGTTTGCCCATCTGTAAGATGCTAGCAGTATCTGTGCTGTCGGGTTATTAGGGGCAGTGAGTGGGTGCCGTGGTAAGTGCTCAGACTCTGGCATTTGTTGGCATCAGTCTGCCCTACAGGTGTTCTGTGGCAGAAGTCACTTGGTTTGGAACTCATACCTCCTGGACTCAAAGTTATTTTCACTGGGCTCCCCAGTTCGCTGTTCTGGTACCTGGACTCATGTAATGTTGGAGCTGATGAAGCTTGAGGACTGTCCTCTTGTTTTCCAAGGGAGCTGGGTCTGGGGGGGAAGTGCTGTCTGCTCCGTGTCTGTGGAATGCTACCAAGTACTTGACATACCTTCTCTCTTTAGTCCTCATAACGACTCCTCTGAATCCCCAAGTTGAGGTGAAATACCCTTGACTCAAAGAATCATACTAACTTGACTAAGATCAATCAGACTGTGGGAAAAGACCCAGAAAGGTCTGTGTGCTTAACAGTTTAGTAAGCTTGTCCTGCAAGGTCACAAGCAAGCATGATTTCTGCCCATGGTGGCTCCTTTGGAAGTTGTATTTTTCTGGATGAGTGGGATCTCAGCTCCTGGGAGTCTTACTGCTCTCCTGGCGTGGAGTTGATAGCTCCTCTCCACGGACGTGTGGTTCAGAGAAATTGGGGTGGAGGAAAAGCCCAACTGATGGTATGCGCTCCCTTCCTTTGTATTCTAGGTTTCTTTCATAATGTTTGAAATGGTGGGCACTGAACTCAACAATGTGGAATACAGTAAGTCCCTTACATACGAATGAGTCCCGTTCTGAGAGTGAGCTTGTAAGTCCAGTTTGTTGGTAAGTCCAACAAAGTTAGCCTAGGCACCCACCTAGCACAAATGTACAGTGTATATAGCACTGTAATAGGTTTATAATACCTTTCACACACATAGTACAGAAAAAACCAAACACAAAAAGTAAAACATTTTCAATCTAACAGTATGGTACCCTGAAAAGTACCGTCGTACCAGCTACATCACTGCTGGTTTTATGTTTGCTTCCAGACATCCTGGGCTTGAAATAAAGATACTGTACTACTGTCATGAAATATAGATATAGTCGTGGGTACTGTATAATAAAGTACCCCAAAGCACAGCCACTTGTAGAGGAGGCACGCACAAGAAAATGCACACCAGTCACGTGAACTAACTTAGGGGATCGGACATGCAAATGCATGTTTGCATCTTTGAAAGTTTGCAGCTTGAAGGCGCATATGTAGGGGACTCATTGTAGACCTTTGCAGCCAGTTACTTGAGATCTGGTTGAACGTGGGATGCAGAGGACAAAAGGAAAAAAAGGGACACTGAGTAGGAAATTATATTCTCCAGGTTTCTTCCAAAGGTCAGGCGGTAAAATACCCACTTACATGTAGAAAACTTCCCCTAAGATGCCTATGGAAAAATATTAAGGTGCAATGAAGAATTGCTGGCAAAAGTAAATATATACTTTCTTATACTTTCTTTGTGTGTTTTAGGAAGAGGCCCTTTGAAATAAAGCAGCATGAGCCAGGTCCTTCTTGTACAGAGAATGAAACAATAGGAAGGGATGCTGACTTTCAGAGGGATCTCAGCTCAGGACTTTGTAATTACTTTCATCCTGATAACATTGCAGACCAGGATGTTTTTATTGCTTGCAAAGAAGTGCCCTCTAGTTATCTGCTACTCTAGTCAAAGGCCTGTTTAGAATGGTATTGACCTTAAGACAATAATAAAGTGCGGAGTTGCAGGAGTGTGAAGGCATATTGGGTTTGTTGGGGTTCTAAGGGACGGGGGTTGCCACTGGGGACCAGAAGGGCAGAACAGGACTGGAGATCTGAAGCCGAGCAACTGATGGAAACTCATTTGGATTCTTTTATTTTTTTCTGACTTGGCGGGGCCAGAGGTAGTCATACAGCAGAGATCATCCTGGTGCCTGGTGTGCACACAGCTTCCCTTACTTCAGCTTCAGTGTTGGAAAAGTGCAGGAAGAGAAGGGGATTTAAAACCACTAGTTCAGGGCGTCATATTGTCTCCTTTTCCAGAATGTCATAGAGCTGGAATTACAGAGTATGCAGCCTTTTCAGATCAAATAACCACATTATCAGTGACTGATTTGGAGGCATTTAATAAACAAATAGGTGTATTTGCTTCAGTTCTGCAGGTGAACATGTGTCTGGTTGCTCTGAAGGCTAACGGAAAAGTGTAAAGCGAAAGTTGGCAAGCTTTTTCTGGAAGGGACCAGACGGTAACTATTTTAGGCGTTGTAGGTATTTATATAACCATTTATAATGTAACCATTTAAAGATGTCAAAAAATTCTTGGCTCATGCATCCTGTTGGATCAGGCCCACGGCTATAGTTTGCTTACCTCCAATATGATAAGATTTAGAGAGACAACTCAGCATACAGACAATTGCCCCCTCTTCAGTTGGCCATCAACCACTCTCATCCCATAAGCTGGCTGCTGCTTCTATTTGCATTACCTGTCTGACCCATTAAGTTCGCAGCTCCTAAAGGAATGAGCTTTAGGACATTGAGGATAGTTGAGGGTGGGGCAGCGTTTTGAGCAAAGAGAAGGAAAGCTCAGGGCTCTGGTAGTTGGTCTCTTCTGTTGGAGTGATTCATTAGAACAAAAGCCAGGCCTGCTTCTGCTGTGGCTTCCTACTAGCTGGCTCCCCGAGTCTCAGGGTCTACATCCATCAAATGGGGATGATGATACCTGCCTACTGGCTGCATAGGCTTGTTGTAAGACTCAGGTCATGTTCTTTTATTATGTGAGGCTGGGTTGGGAATATACTGTTTAGTATTTTTTGTTCTTGTATTTAGTATTTTTTGACTTGGGATCACAGAAGATTAAATGAAGGTGAGTTTGAAGTGTGATTTGAAGGGTCTGGGAACCATAACCTGAGGAACCAGAATTGGAGACTTTTGAATGGTGTGGTTGTAGAAATGAGAAGGGAGTGCGTCACTGTGTGGCAGGCAATTCTAGAGAAGCTCTTCCTGTGTAAAGCCTGCGGATGAGAAGTGTCCATGTAGAGACTTAATTAGGGAAAATATAGCAGCTGTCTTTAGTTCAGAGTCTGGCCTTCAGCCGTGTGGCCTTCACCTGTCCACGACTGTCGTGACAGTCCCCGTCTTTGAGGAAAGGACTCAGGCTGGCTAGACTCATAGGACCAATACCCCAGAACCAGACTGCTTATTTATTTCTAGGGAAAAGTTCAAGTGCCAGAGGGATCAAAATGCTCTTGCCTGGTGGTCACTTGCTTCTCTCCCTTTTGGCAGAACCATGTGGGAAGCCTAGCCTGACACAGAAGGTTACTTGGGGAGTAGGACATGGGTACCAGGGAGGCGAGTGAAGTGAATCCACAGGTTTGAGGTAGCAGTAGCCTGTTCCTCTCAGCTCTCAAGGGCTCATGGATGACTTTGCCAAGGAGACTGGAAAATTGAGTCTTCTACCCGAAATTTTTTGTATCTCTCTATGTAAATGTAAATGTGTACCTAATTCTGATTAGAACAGCATTTGGAAAATGCAGACACACAAATACAAATTGTCTGTAATCCTGTTACTCAAGTTCTAACCTCAGTTACTATGTAATGCTAAGTTTTTTCTGTGTATGTCCGCGTTTTAAACAAGAATGTCATTATAGAATACAATACTGTACTAGTCAGAGTTCTCCAGGAAAACGGAACCAGTAGGACCTCTGTCTGTAATCCTAAGGAGACAGAGAGTAGGGGAAGTAGAAAATACCCAAGGAATTGGCTCACGTGATTATGGAGGTTTGAGACATTCTGGGGTGGGAGTCAAATGGCAGAGTAGTAGAACGTGGAACTCACCTCTTCCCACAAACATACCAGGGGAAGTCCCAAGATCTGGGTCACCAAACTGGAGATGCTGGAGAGCTGATGGTATAGCTCCAGTCTCAAAGCCAGCTGGCCTGAGACCCAGGGAGAGCCAGTGTTTCAGTTGTAGCCTGAGAGCAGGACAAGACTGATATCCCAGCTTGGGCAGTCGAGCAGGAGCTTCTGCTCATAGGCAGTCACCCACTGTTCTGTTCAGGCCTGCAGTGTATTGGATGGGGTCACTCATGTTGGGGAGGGCCATCTGCTGTACTCAGTCTACAGATTCATGCATAATTCATTCAGAAAAACCCTCACGACACACTCAGAGTAATATTTTAAAAAATGTCTGGGCACTCATGGCCCAGTCAAGTTGACACGTAAAAGTTGACTGTCACAAAAACTGCTTTAGAAACTACCTTTTCCAATATAATATATTGAGAACATTTTCCCATGTTATTAAACAATCATCCACTACACTGTTCAAATTATACCACAGTTTAATCAACCATTTCACCATTATTGTACAGTTAAATTGTATTTCCTAAGTTTTGGTGCACTTCCTGAAATTCTTTTCTACAGTAAGAATGGTATAAATAAAGAAGTGATATAATCAAAAATAGAAGAACTAATCCAGTTGACTCCAACACCGCAGGAGTTGGGGGATCAACCCTCTGCACACTCAGAAATCTGCATATAACTTCTAGTTAGCCATCTGTATTTAAGACTCCTCTGCATGTGGCGTTCCATCTACAGATTCAACCAACATTGAACCACGAAGCACTGTAATATTTACTATTGAAAAAAATCAGCATATAAGTGGAACTGTGCATTTCAAACCTGTGCTATTCAAGGGTCACCTGTATTCACCATAGGGGATAAAATGCCTCCCTAGGAAATGATTTCTTATTCTCTTATAAGAGATGGCCCATGGATTTGACTCATGGAGGATAGGTTAGTTCAGTTGCCTGAAGCCCTTTCTTTCTGGTCAGCATTTCCTAGCCCTTTCCCTGACAATGTGTACATCTCCTGGTGTACAGCAGGTATATACTCCCATGTTTCTTGTCTAAAGTTATCCCCCCATTCTCTTATCCTGTACTATTGTTGTTACCATTATAGTATCTACCTCTAATCTAAATCATTCTTGTTTGTTACTTATTTTACTTCTTAAATAACATTCTTGTTATTTATCTGTCTTCCAGACTCTGAGTATAGGAACTGTTGTGTGCTCTTGCAACATAGGCACATAGTCAGTGTCCAGTGAACCTCTGATAAATGATAACCAAACACCTTGGTGACTATCCTGTGAAGGATTTCTCAATTTCCAGAATCTAATAATTGGTCCGGGAGGGAAAGGTGTAGGATTCTCCTCTGTAGTTAAAAATGGGTCAACTGTGAACCATATATTGATGGACTTTTGCCACAATTTCACTGTACAGTTTGATCATTTTCCATGGTCTACTTGAATGCACTGGTGTGTATTTCTGGTAATACTCTCTCAGATTAGATTTTGGGCAGCATGATCTGCAGAGTGGCCCCTTCCAGCTCTTTTGTAGCTTTGGCATTTCCTGTCAGTAAGCTTCTCCACCCCTGGGAAAGGCTGTCTCTGGAAAGCTGGGAGATAGTATTGGGAACACCCATGAGTCCATCTGTAAAAGGTATGGGCCTGGCTAACTCCACCTGTTGGGGCCTATTTTGGGGGTTCAGAGGGTCGGTGACAGAAGAGGGAGGGAAGTGTGGTCAAGAAGACCTGGGCCTTGTCACCTTTGACCTCATCCTCTTAATTAAAAAATTTTTTTTGGCTGTGCTATGTGGCTTGCATGGGTGATCCCCTTGTGTGCTTAGTCGCTCAGTCATGTCCAACTCTGCGACCCCATGAACTGTAGCCCACCAAGCTCCTCTGTCCATGTGGATTCTGCAGGCAAATTCTTGGCTGGAGTGGGTTGTCATGCCCTCCTCCAGAGGAATCTTCCCAACCCAGGGATTGAACCCAGGTATCCTGCATTGCAGGCAGATTTCTTTACTGTCTGAGCCACCAGGGGTCAAACTCCAGTCCTCAGCAGTGAAAGCACAGAGCCCTAACCACTGGACCATCAGGGAATTCCCCATGCATCCTCTTGATTCCAGTGAGTGAGAGCCTTCTCTCATGTCAGGGGCCAGAATGTAGCCTGAAAAATGACAGAGCTGGTCAGATTAAGACTCGGCCATCGTGACATAGAAAGCGGCCACCTGGGGTTGGTGTCTGTTCTGTGGGGAGAGTCTTTCTGGCAGTGAACATTCTGAGTTATCTATTTTGGTCTCCGGTGATACTGAGTTGACTTCTATTCTTTACTGTATTAGGAGTCAGCAGACTTTCTCTGGTAAAGTGTCAGATGGTAGCTGTGTCTGGGTTTTGTAGGCCATGTGGTCCTGATGCATGACCACTTAGCTTTCCCCTTGGAGCAGGAAAGCAGCCCCAGACAGTACTGAATGCCATGGCTGTGTGCTAATAAAACTTTATTGACAGAAACACGTGGCGGGCTGGATTTGACCCATGGGGTGTAGCTTGTGTGCCCCTGCGCTTTAGCACCGTGAGTGCAGATGTGGATTCTGGAATCAGATACGCCTGGTTTCAGAAGCCAGCCCCACCACTTTCTGGCCATGTGACTTGGGGGCTTGCGGGAGGACCGCATATCACCTTGAATTCTGTCTCCTCATTAGAGGAGTCAAGGAGCTCTGGTTTAAAAAAGTGCTCAGCACAAGGCCTTCACATTAGTTTTATTTTTCTCAAAGAAATTAAATCAGGAGCATTTTAGTTTTTACTGAGAATGTCTGCAGTGGGAAAGAGAAAAAAATCCATTCTGAGGCAAAACACGAGACCCTTCCTCACTTTTCGCAGAATGTGATCCTGTGATCATTTGAGGCAGCCAGTAGCTTAGGGCAGCAGAAAGGAAAGTGAGCCACTAAAGACCATTTTGCTTTGAAAGGCACAGAATAAACCAGACCACAACTGGCGTCCTTTAAAAATACTCACTGTGTTTTTTTCCTCGAGAAAATAAAAGTAGGTTGCTAAAATCAGATTTCCCTTTGTTTCCCATACAAATGTCCTTAGAATAGACAGAAGCAACCCCGCCCTGCCTCCTCCATGTGGTCCATCCCGGGCTGCCGACCGCACAGCCCCTCATGGCGGTGTCTGCCCAGCAGAATCCAGGGGGGCTGCTTAATGAGGGGTGAAGACAATATGGACGCAGGGATGCGGCCAGTTGCTTTTTCACAGTTGGTAGGCAGTGTTGCAGGTGCATTCTCTTAATGAGGGTTAATTTGTCTCATATTTTAATCTGACAGAATCTGGCCATGTTGCTAGTATTCCTTGGAGGTGACTTGGTTGTTTTTGGTTGGCATAAAGAGAGAAAATGGAATGTAATTTGGGGGTTGTTCAGGGATAAAGCAGCAAGCTGGAATTTGCAGGAAATCCTGCATTTTCAGGGCCCAGAGTAACAATTACCTGGAAGAAGAGCATTTTAGTAGAAACGGCACTTCCGAAGGAGGCCTGAATTATGTTTGTGTTATCTCCAGGTTCTAATGGCTTGCCGTACAATGAACTGAATCAGCAAATGAACTAGAGGCATATCGTGTGCTGTGTATGCATATTTGCTGGTTTCAGATATTGCTACCTGTGGGGTATTTAGTTGTTTCTATTTGGAGGTGAACACAGATACTCTCTCTCCTTAATTAGAGACAAAAGTGTTTCTGGGAAAAATTGGGTTTTACTTGAAAAATAGTATGTACCTATTGCAAAAGTTAAAATGAGTGAATCAAATGGAACATTTTTCCTGTGTTAAATTTTAATCATTGATATTTAGACCTACTGCTGCTGCTGCTACTGCTAAGTCGCTTCAGTCATGTCCGACTCTGTGCGACCCCATAGACGGCAGCCCACCAGGCTTCCCCGTCCCTGGGATTCTCCAGGCAAGAACACTGGAGTGGGTTGCCATTTCCTTCTCCAATGCAGGAAAGTGAAAAGTGAAAGTGAAGTCACTCAATCATGTTCGACTCTTAGAAACCCCATGGACTGCAGCCCACCAGGCTCCTCCATCCATGGGATTTTCCAGGCAAGAGTACTGGAGTGGGGTGCCATTGCCTTCTCTGTTTTAGACCTAAGTGCTGGTAAATTGCTTAGATAAGTTTTGAATTGGGTGGGGAGGCATACCAAAGCGTACATGTAAATATTCATGGTATTTGGGAGAGTCCTTTAATTTGCGCATGATAGAAACCAAACTCTTAACTAGCTTGAGCCAAAAGTAGAGTTCATAGCTGTGCTTTGGGAAGCCCAGGAGTGGATCTGGATTCCAGCATGATTGTATCCTGGGGTTCATTTGAAGCCTTCTATCCTTGTTTCTCTCCCTTTTTCCTTTCCCATCATCTAGTTCTTTTCTCTTCATTCCAGTGTTGCAGATGGATCTCCTTCTCTTGAGGGAAAAGGTGCTTACCTGTGTCCCCAGGCTTGTAACACACCAGTTCAGTGATCCCCCATGAAGAGGGGAACTTCTTCACCTAGGGACCCGTGGGTCAGTCCCAGGGAAGGATGGTGACAGTTCGGGCCAATCTCCATGGACAATGGGGACTGTAACACGACAGCCCTGGGTCACCTCCCTTTGTGACCACGTCAAGGGGTGTTATTATTGGTCACTGCCAAGGACAGAAACCCATGAACTCAGAGAGGACAGAGTTTCTGATACCAGAGAAAGGAGAGTTGGAATGCCAATTGAAGAGACACCAATATATGTGAACGCACACATATGTCCATAGTAATTTAAACAACGAACAGAAGAATATAGAATCCCTGGTATTCTACAGCTTTATTTTTCACTTGGTGCATACCTTTCTGTGTTGTCCTTCTAGCTTTCTTTTGAAAAGTTAAATAAGATTCATAATTGAATTCTCTTTTGCCAAAGAATAGCCACTGAATGAAAAGCCATCATTTCACATCCATCTTAAAGCACACGACAATGTGTATTTCACTATTTCCTTGTATGTCTTTGACAGCTAACCTCAAACTTCCGATTTCATTAAATAACAGAAATTTAGATTTAAAAAATAGACACCATAGGAAGTGTCGGATTGGCCTTTGTCAGCGGGAAACACAGCAGAGGTTTCCGAGCCTTTAGCGCAGCCCTTCACGTGTTCTTTGTTGCCCGGTGTCCAGCTTCGGCAGCTCCTTTCCTTTCGGCTTGAGAAATGAGCTTAGACCTGGAGAGACGGTGACTTGAGTAATGAGTCTTTTTTTTTGTTTTTCCTTAAGTTAGATGAGTTTTCTAGAGCCTTTCTCTGCTTCAGGGTTCTGATGGGAGATGAGGGGGAACCCTGGATCCCCGACTCCATACTGCCCACCACTCCAAGGGGCTCTCACTCTCGGGGGTCCAGGATTGTACCATGCGCCAGGTGAAATCTTAGTTCTGAGACCAGAGACGAAACCCCTGCCCTGCACAGTGGAGGCGCACAGTCCTCGTCACTGGACCACCAGGGAAATTCCTCCTCCTCTTCTCTAATGAGGCACTGAGCTCTGCTGTGTCCCCAGGAGCACCCGTGTATTTTGCATCACCCCCACTTCCCCTGGCACGACAACAGCAATGACAACAAAGTAAAATAAAAGGAATTACACAAAAAGAAAAGATGAAAAAAACTCCTGCTTCTTGGGGATTTGGCCCCATATGTACCAAGACCTGTAGGAGTCCAGCCTGCCACGGTTTCTGCCTGTGTCCTCTGCCTCTCCACGCCCCCATCCATGTGTGTGGCTTCCACTCCACACCTGTTAACAACTGCAGAGAACACTTACTCATCCCCCGACCGCTGGTGAACATAATCAGTTTTTACTGAAACATTCAGAGGATTCATGGAAAGGAGCAGCACTGGGGTTCATGGGACTCTTTCCCCATCTCTGGTTCTAGCATATGTGTTGGAATCAGGCAGGCATTGCAAATTCTTGCCCTGCTGCTTCCTGGCTGTGCAACCTTGGGCCAGTTACGAAATCTCCCCAGACCGTTTCCTCCACTGTGAGGTGACCGTCATGATGCCCACCTGGAAGCAATGCTGTGCGCGTGGAATGGAGCTTCCCAGGCAGAAAGCCCAGAGGATAATGGTGGGGCTGGAGGGCAGGGTACAGGTGGGTGGGGTTGAAAAGGTGAGCAGAGGTTATGTTATGGAAACTTCTAAATATCTCCTGATTTTTTTTTACTTAATTTTCAATCCAGTTAGGAACCATTTGAGGTATATGAATAGAGCTGGGCTTTAGAAGGATAATTCTGGGAGCATGGTGGTCTAGAGAGGCCCAAGAAGTGCTGATAAGCTCTGGGGCTAGGAAAAATGCAGGTCGGAGCTGCATTTGAGATGATGTCAATAGAATTTGGGGGCTTCCCAGGTGGCTCAGTGGAAAAGAATCTGCCTGCCACTGCAGGAGACTCAGGTTTTATTCCTGGGTCGGGAAGATCCCCCGGAGAAGGGACTGGCAACCCACTCCAGTATTCTTGCCTGGAGAATTCCATGGACAGAGGAGCCTGGCAGGCTGCAGTCCATGGGGTCGCAGAGAGTCGGACACAACTTAGTGACTAAACAACAACAGAACTTGATAACTTACTAGATTCTACTTGGGAGTCAGCTTCTGTTCATGCCTTTCCCCCTGCATTTAGTTTTGTAATTTGCTGTCATACATTCATTTTGCATTTATGCATTTTCTAATCATCTATTGTTATTTTTCTAATGGTGAGCAACATAAAGTCTCCGCAAGGTGTTTAGCCTTCTAGACTCTGGCTCCCAAGCATATAGGCTACTTCCATTAGCGTGGTCCCCTAGAGAATTCGTACCCAGCTCACTGGGGGCCTTTAATCAATATTAAATGAGCTAAATCAACATTAAATGTACTTGTTCACCATGGCAGCATGAAGTGAGAGGTTTGAAAGGTAGGGCTTTTTGATGGACAGTTTGGAAGGAAAAGACTCTCTCTCCCAGGGCACATGGCACACAGTTGTCTAAAATGGAAGGTTCCTGTGATTATGGGTATCATCCATGGGACATACCTCAGTAGGTTCTGTTGCTGCAGCGTTAGACCAGATCCTTTGCTGCTGGTGTTAGAGATGGGGCTTTGGCTCCTCTTATGCCTGCTTTGTAGGGTAGGATGCTTGCAGGAGAGGCTGGGGGAGCTGTTTTCGGGAAAGGGGATTGAATAGTGCCACGAGAAACTGTGTCTTCAGACAGAGTTCCAAGCTGTTGGTAATAAGAGTTTCCTGTTTGGGCAGAGGCACATGGGCTTCAGAATTTCCCCACATCTCAGGTGTGAGAGCCACAGTTAGCTCTAGGCTGTTTCAGCTAAATCATGTGCTCGGGACTTCTTTGATGAACCCAAGGCTCTCTAAAGGCTTGGCACCCAGGAAGGCTGATCTTTCACAAGTGAACAGTTGTCAGACAACTTCCCTGACCTTTGAGACATGCACTGGGCTTTCCCCCACCTCCGCTCCAGTTCTGTTAGTAGTGCTTCCTGCCTTCCTCCACTCGTGGGTAGACTGAGTGTGAAATTCCCAGTTTGTTTACGTCTGACATATCCTGTGTTTGTCAGGCTCATCTCTCCTTAATTATGAAATGCTGAGATGGACCTTTGAAATGGGAGCCAAATCTTATTAAAGACTTAATCATAGGTCTGCAAGTTATATAATCGCTTGTGACCTCCTTCTCTTGGTTCCTTTTAAGAAAATTTAGTTTGGTGTCTAAATTTCTGTAAGAGGTGCATCCAGTAAAAGTCTATCCAGGTTGTACAGAAAAATGTGTGTGTGTGTGTAAGGAGAATGGATTCATTTATGTATACTGCATGTTTAATCATTTTACGTGCACATCCTTATTACTGTATCAGAAATCATGTTGCCTTCCCTGGGTGAGCCCCGGAAAAGTGAGGCTTGCAAGCCAGTTTTGCGTGACAGAATGATGAGCCTTGTTTCGTGGCCCACATCACTTAAATGCCACCTTCGAGTTTGGTGTGGGAGCCTGTGTCTAGGCTTGTCTTCCTGTACGATCCAGGGGCCTTCAAACCTCACTCCCAGAGGCCCATGAGACCCATCTCTCAGTGAATCTAGAAGCTTTTCCTGAGTTAGATAACGTTCGAGTCTGCCTGAGGCCTGGAGTCAAATGAGAAAGCGCAGGAGGTGTGCTTACTGAACAAAGCTGCCCATCTGGAGTGCATCCACCCAAGGCTGAAATAAAATGGGTAAAAAATGAAATGAGAGGCTTTGCTTACTTTTATTTCATTTTTTGCCTGCTGTAGCCAGAACTTTCCATTTGCCCATTTGCTAGGTAATATGCAAGTTACCCCTGTTATCCCTGTCTGTACTTCATGGCTCTTGAAAAATCAAACTGCCCTTTATTGTGACTGTTTTTCATCAAATACAAATGCTTACAAATACACCAAGGCATAAGGTCAGAAATCAATTCCATCTTCCTAAAATTACTTGCATGCGGGAGACGGCTACTCCAGGGAGCCTGGTTCAATATCTCATATTTTACTCTTAGAGATTACTTGTTTAGCTTCCTAATATCTGGACCATGCAATGGGATATCTTCTGTTATTTTCTTTTAAAGCAAAGAATTCAAAAATGCTTGATGAAAGGAGACTCGAGAGAGGAGGGAGGCCAGTGTTTAAAATCCAGCCCTTGGCAGCTCTGGAGGAGCAGGTGGCCTAAGGGTACAGCTTGGTGGCTTCTCTGGGCTCTCGAGCAGCTGAAGGTTGTGTTTTGTCCCAGTGGTCTAGGAGCCCTTCCTCACTGGTGACACCAGTGTCCTGAATTAGTGGTCTTGTTTCTGGTGGCTCAGGTGGTAAGGAATCTGCCTGCAGTGCAGGAGACCCAGGTTCAGTCCCTGGACCGGAAGGCTCCCCTGTAACAGGAATGGCTACCCACTCCAGTATTCTTGCCTAGAGGATTCCACGAACAGAGGAACCTGATGGGCTACAGTCCATAGGGTCGCAAAGAGTCAGACATGACTGAGTGAATAACACTCACCTTCTTTTCAAAGTAGGTAGATTTTTTTTTTCATGAAGAAACTTAAATATTTGTCATAAAGATTCTTTTTTCCCCATCAATAGATGTATTTCCTCTCATGGTGAACTGTGTTGCAAGTTATTTGATCCTAATGATTATGTAATAGATCAAAGGCCTTCAGTTATACAGCGTTTTTTGAAAGGAAATTAATGATTTCAGGGTCGTTTCTGTCATAGCACCCCCTCCCCTGAACCCTGATAGTTTTTCTTGAGTGGGACAAAAAGGAGTAGAATTCTAGTCATTAAAACTTACATGTGTTCATCCATCTTTCCAACTGTCCACCCATCTGTCCATCCAGTTCTCACCAGACACTGCTGTACGCGAGGCCCGGTGGTAGACCTGGGACATGCGGTGAAGGAAACAGGGTTCACAGCGTCATATAGCTCCCAGTCTATTGCAAGAAACAGAAAAGAAAAAGTTGAACAGACACTAATAATTTAAAAATAATAAAAGCAATTTGGATAGCAGTAACTTCCATGAAAGAAATGAGACAAATAGTGTGGTGGAGGAACAGAGATGGTGCAGACCTTTGCACCTTAGATGATCATGTTTGCCTGAGGAGTTAACATTTGAGCCAAGACCCTGTCCTGTTAGAAGGACAGGTCCCTGCCAAGACCTAGGGGAGAGCGTATTAAGAGGACAAAAGAGCAAGCGCAGAGGCCCTGGCATGGAATGAATGTGATAGATCTTAAGAACAGAAAGGAGGCAAGGAGGGAAGCGGAGATGATGGAAGGAGAGGTGGCATGGAGTTGTGTTTAAGTACCGTGGACTTGGGGCTTCCCAGGTGGCTTAGTGGTAAAGAATTCAGGTGAGAGGTGGGAGACACAGGAGATGTGGGTTCGATCCCTGGGTCAGGAGGATCCCCTGGAGAAGGAAGTGGCAACCCACTACAGTATTCTTGCCTAGAAAATCTCATAGACAGAGGAGTCTGGTGGGCTACAGCCCAGGGTGTCGCAAAGAGCTGGATGTGACAGAGGACACACACCCACACACCCCGCACCATGGACTTGAGAGCTGTGTGTGCCTGGACTGGAAGCCTAGGCACTCCACTGATAGCCGTGTGACCCTGGATAAGTTTCTTCACCTCTTGATCGATGCCTAGTAATTGCAGTAATTCTATAGACACAAACCTTACAATGTCTTGGTTAAAAAAAAAAAATTGTTAACCTAGGTCAGCATCCTTCTTTTGGAGAAGAAACTGCAACTTACTGGCAGGTTTCATTTAACTTACTTAGGAAGTGTGGTGTACAGGACTGTGTTCTTATTGTAAGTTCATAAAATGCTGCCACAGCTTCACTCTGCTGTTTTTACCATCAGTCCTAGTCCTTTCCTTGAAGGTCAATATTTGACCATGACTGACAGTTACCTCTGCATATATATGCTTAAGTCTTACATATGAAAATACATAGTTTTGTTTTCATAGATAATATTAAAAATATCTTTTCTAAAGATTGTGACAAAATACACATAAAATTTACCAATTTCACCATTTGTAAGTGCACAGTTCAGCAGCATTAAGCCCATTCCTATTGTTGGGCTAGAACATTTCAGTATTTCCTTGTTGGTTATAAAGCAGAATGACCTTTTCTGTTTGGCAGAAAGATGTCTTTAAGTCAGAAAGCAAGTGATGGGCAGTTGCTCTGTGACAATCATTTGAGGTTCCAAGCTGGCCCAAGTGCAGCTTTAGCTAATGAATTATGGAGGTGAGATACATTTTAAATAAAGCGCTGCCAGAGAGAATGGCAGTCTGCTTTGTCTCCTGTTTGTTTTCCTTACTCATAATTTGAGGGGTGCTCAGATGGAGCCTGGTAAATAATGGCAGTGTGCTTTGTAATCAGACACCTGTCCATCCCATCACAACTGTCGGGATTCACAAGGGTCCCACCACATATGTAGCGGTGCTGGCAGCCCCGCACAGAGCGGAGCCACCCTTTAGTGGCTGAGAGAGTGTGAGAGGCTTGGGCTTTCCAGGAGGAGTCAGGCCCTGAATCCCAGGACGGGAAGCCCCCAGTGTCCCCACGGATTGGTCATCATTTTCCAAAACATCACTACTGGCAGGTCTTCAGAGTGGAGTGTACTGTTGTCAAAGATCGATTGTGAGGCTGTGTTTGCATAGTTAAGACTGTTGCAAAGGGGGTACATTAAACAGGTGAATTAAACTAGGAAGGATTTTCTTTTTCTACCATGCTGTCCATTACATCTCGAGGAGTTAGTTGTGTTAGAACTGGAAGTGTGTACCTTTTGACAACCTTCACCCACTTTGCCTACCGCGCCACCCCACCTCTGGCACCTTATCAGTCTGTTCTCTATATCTGTGAGCTGTGTAAGAGTGTGTGTGTGTGTGTGTGTGTGTGTGTGTGTTTAGGTTCCACGTATATGTGAGATCATGCACTGTTTGTCTTTTTTCTGATTTACTTCACTTATCATAATGCCCTCAAGTTTTGTCCGTGTTGTTGTAAACGGCAAGATTTCCTTCTTTTGAATGGCTAAATAATATTCCAGCGTGTGTGTGTGAGAGACATCTTTTTTTTTTAGATATTATTTATTTTTAATTTTTAAAGACTTTTTAATTTTATATTGGGGCATAGCCAATTAATGGAGAAGGCGATGGCACCCCACTCCAGTACTCTTGCCTGGAAAATCCCATGGATGGAGGAGCCTGGTGGGCTGCAGTCCATGGGGTCGCGAAGAGTTGGACACGACTGAGCGACTTCACTTTCACTTTTCACTTTCATGCATTGGAGAAGGAAATGGCAACCCACTCCATGTTCTTGCCTGGAGAATCCCAGGGACGGGGAGCCTGGTGGGCTGCCGTCCATGGGGTCGCACAGAGTCGGACACGACTGAAGCGACTGAGCAGCAGCAGCAGGGCCAATTAACACTGTTGTGATAGTTTCAGGTGACAGCAAAGGGACTTAGCCGTATGGAGACATGTATCCATTCTCCCCCAATCTCCTCTCCAGGCTGCCACGTAACATCAAGCAGAGTTCCCTATACTATGCAGTAGGTCCTTGTTGGTTATCCATTTTAAATGCAGCAGTGTGTATAAGTCCATCCCAAACTCACTATCACTTCCCTCCTCCTCTCCCCGCTGGAAACCGTAAGTTCTTTCTCTAAGTCTGTGAGTCTCTTTCTGTTTTGTAAATAAGTTCATTTATATCACGTCTTCCTAGATTCCACATATAAGGGATGTATGGCTCTGCTGTGGTCATCGTAAGCGCTTTTGAATGCTTACGTTGCCTCTGTGTCTTGACTATTGTAAATAAAGTTGCAGTGAATATGGGGTGCAGGTATCTCTTCAGGACATTGATCTCATTTCCTTTGGATACACATCCAGAAGGGAAATTGCTGGATCACATGGTAATTTTGCTTTTGAAGAGCCTGCATACTGTTTTTCATCTATTTGGTGACTGCACCAAAAAAAAAAAAAAATGTAAGGGCTTGAAAAGATGCTCTAATTCACATTCTCCATAAGATTTAGAGATGTCGATTAATAACCAAGTATTATTATTGTTGCTCTGTATCGTTATTGTTTTTGTAACAGTTGTTATTGTTGCTACTACCTCTCTTTCTTTTTCCTAGAGTGCCTGTATGGGAGAGGAGAGAGTATCCAGTGGGCCTCAAGCCTTTGTCAAAACAGTCACTCCCCAGCGCCTGTCTTTCCTTCACCCTTGTCTGTTTTTTAAGTGATTCTGCCCCCAGTTTCTAACAAGTAGGACTCATAGATCAGATTCCCACAGACTAGACCCTCTGCTACTGCCTCAGATCAGCGAATTGTCTTCATATCATATTGACTTAGGGAATTCTCTGGCGGTTCAGTGGTTAAACCTTCCCCTTCCAGTGAAGAGGCTGCAGGTTTGATCCCTGGTCAGGGAGCTAAGATCCTCCATGCCACAAGGCAGAAAACCAGAATGTAAAACAGAAGCAATATTGTAACAAATTCAGTAAAGACTTTAAAAATGGTCCCCATCAAAAAGAACCTTAAAAAGTGTATCATATAAAGTTAAGTCTTAAAAAGTTTATTTATTTTTGAGAAGTCATGACTTTTTCTGCCTTATGCTAATATTTGGTGAGTATTTTAAAAAGTAAGACTGTCTGGACATCTTAAAAGAGTCAGGGGAGTCTTGACATGTCTGTAAGGATGGTTCAGCTGCTGCATATATCATATGATAGACTGGGTTTCCCTCTGGTCTTCTTAAAGAAAGAGAACAACAGCAACAAGAACACTAATGATGAGAACGAAAAGAAAACAGAGCCCCACGCACCCGTTCCCAGAGGAGCAATCCACGATAGACCTTCTCAAGAAGACAAGGAGGTGGAATCTGGCTGATGAGACTGTTTTGATATTTTGGGTGGAGTGTGCACAGTTGGGTGTATTAAAAACCCAAGTTGACCAAACTGAGGAGCAACAAAAGGGTCGGGAGCTCAAGGGACTTCTGCACCTGTAGGACACTAATGTCCCCAGTGATCATTTGCACTGTCTGTTGGGGACACACTGCCGGGGACCAGCCCCGGCTGATCCAGGGAATTCGAAGCGGGGACGGCGTCGGCGAAGATCAGGAAACAATTGCTTAATTAAACGTTAATTAAGGATATAAAGAGTAATAGAATGAGGATAGCTCAGTAGGAAAATTCAGTGGAGAAGAGAGGCTGAAATAAGGATAGCTCAGTGAGGAAATTCAGTGTAGAAAAGAGGCTGAATAATTCAGCCAGAAGGTAAGAGAAAGAACGACATGGTGAGACCAAGTTTCGGTGAACAAGGCCCGCACTTTATTTTTCAAAGTAGTTTTTATACCTTAAGTTATGCACAGAGGATAATGGGGGAAGGGGTAGAGTCTTGCAGCAAACCAGGCTTTCTTCCTGCAAACTTATCATATGCAAAAGCTTAGGTGATTTGCATCATCTTCTGGCCCGGAGGCCTGTTAACATTTTAAGACCTTTTCTTCAGAAAACTTATTTTTCTCTAAAGGTGATTGGTCAGGAGCCACCCTCCAAAAGCATTAGATAAAGTTGCATTCGTACAGCGCAAAGGTGTGGTGGGCTACAAAAAGAATTAACTCAAGGGTCCCAGGTTACAAACATTAAAGCTACTATTTACACCAATTATATTAACCAATACACTGCCAGGGACACAGCAGGTAAGGGATATGGAAACTTAGCAGCAAACATTGGCCCAACAAGTGAAAATCCCTTCACCAATACAATTTCTAATCAATCTTTTAACTACTCAAAAGAATCTGTGTTTAGACAGTTTAGAACATCTCCTGCCTCTCACAGTTGGGAGGCTCTGAACAATCACATGTGGCCGGAAAAACCTATTCAGGCAGGCTAGAGGATTTCCAAAGGAGTTTGTAGGTTAAACACTGTCACACCCAGGAATTATTAACTGGAGCTGTAAGCTAACTCTTTTTTCAGAGAGGTCGTGGGGGACAGCCCCCCGTAAAGTCAGAGGTGTAGGTGAAAGCACAAAGCAGAAAGTAGGCAGACTCTGGTTTTGGGGGTAGATTGCTCGAGAATTTCCAGGGAGACTCCTGAGGCTTGATCCCGCCTTTGCGTATGCCAAGCCTCCTTCCTCATGACCTTTGCCAGAGGCGGAGCTCACTCCCCGCAACACACATCATGTACTTTCTAACTGATCAGTTCTAGACTGTCTGAAGGAGGGTATTACCAATCACAGGCCCCCCAGGCTCCCTTTCACTAAGGGACATTAGGTCATCAGTTGCCATGGCAACTGGGTCAAAATCTGTGACACCTGCAGTACCGACAACCTGGTAGAGTTTTATGTCCAGGTATTGAGGAGACTTGGTGTCCTGTTGGCATTGCCAGTAAGAAAGTGGTCTCAGACCTCAGTTTAAATCTGAGATTAGTGGATTTGCTCCTCATGAGTGTTGGCAATTTCTTGAGCATTTACTTTGGATTCATGATGAATTCTTCACCTACATGAGGTCATGTAATCTTCATAACATCTCTAGGACGTGGGTGGTGTTACTATCCCATTTTAGAGCCAGGGAAACTGAGACTTCGAGGGTTCAACTGACCCAAGGTCATATAACAGCCATCACTCTCAGGTGGTCAGTCTTAGAGTTAGGGCTCAGCTAAATGTGGTCCAAGGGCCAGATCCAACCCCATCTGCTTTCGGATGGCTCACATGTAAGAATAGTGTTCATGTTTTTTCAATGGTTTGACAAAAATGGAAAGTAGAATGATAACAAGGGACAGTTATATGAAATTCAGATCTTGGTGTCCATCAGCCAAGTTCTACTGTGACACGGCCTCCTTTGTCCCTTGACGGACTGTCAGAGGCAGCTTATGCTGTGCGGCCACAGGGCTGAGTAGCTGTGTGGAAACCTGGTGGCCTGCAAAGCTCAAGATACTGACTACGTGGCCGTTTCCAGAAAAAGCCTGCCCACCCTGCTCTTTATCTTGCAGAGTCACCTGCCTGTTGGTCATCACCAACAGTCCTAGTCCTACTTCTGTTACGCGTGCTGTGTCCCAAGCACTTTTCTGGGCAGTTAAAACCACTCTATAATGACCCTTGGCATCCGATATCATCATCGTCCCCTGTTCACCTGTAAGGAACCTGAATCATCAAGAGGCACATTCTGGAATGAACTTACAGTTACCAGTGGGGAAGGGTAGGGAGAAGGGGTAGTTAGGAAAGTTGGGATGGAGGTGTATGCACTGCTGTATTTAAAATGGATAACCAACAAAGACCTACTGTATGGCACTAGGAGCTCTGCTCAGTGTTACGTAGCAGCCTGATGGGAGGGGAGTTTGGGCAAGGATGGATAGGTATATTATATGTATGGCTGAATCACTCAGCTATGCATCTGAAGCTGTCACAACATGGTTAATTGGCCAGACTCCAATATGAAATAGTTTTTTAAAAAATAAGCATGTTCTGGGGACTCTGCATCTGAACACAAAGCAGTCAGTGCACACTGACTGATCACCTGCACTAGAGGAGGAGAACGTGAGACACAGAGGGCCAGTGGCTTTCCCTGGGTTGCGCAGGAAGCTGGAGGCGGATATACCGGATGTATCCACGCCCCCATCCCTTAGGAACGAGCTCAGAGCCTGCCAGGGCTGCCAAGGTTTTACAGAGCTACCCTTGCCATGTGTCCCCCAGGTGACACTCGGCCCTTGGTGCCCCGATGGCCTCTTTCAGGCCTGCCACACCATCTTTCATCCTTTTAAAGCCAGTTCCCCATGCCCCCTCCCCCCGTACCCCCTACATCTTCCATCCATCCTGGCTAAACCAGGCCTCAGTAACAATCTCATTTACATCTGGGAGGGGAGGGAAGATTTAGTTCAAAACCACGTGGGTAAAGGCATCCTCCAGTCCTGTGTCTTTTAAGCCTCTTGCTAAAGCTGGTCTTGGTAATTCCTTCTTTACCCTCTTTCCCCGGAACCAGAGGATGCAAATCCCAGCAGGCTGGCAGCAGGCCCTGCTCCTTTCAAGTCGGATAAGTGGAGGCTCACGAGGCATCCGTGGGAATAGTTTTGATGGTCTCACAAGGTGAGAGCCGTTCCTTTTCCTTTGAAGGCATTGCTTTTTAGGCATTACTGCGGAGTCCCTGTTAGAATAAATAGATGTGATATTTCTTGAAAGCTCTCATGCTCACACTATGGATGCTTAAGTAGCATGTCTATTTTGGATGCGTGAGAAGAGAAAGGTACTCTTTGTGGAAGGAAGCTTTAAAAGAGCTTCCTTTCCAGATCCTTTTCCATTTCAGGCTCAACCCCCCAACCCCCTCCCCACTGCCCCCCTGGCATCCATTGCGATAAAACTCTTATTAAGCACCCTACACCAAGAGCAACTTCATTTAGTTCTTTTGTGACTTGTGTTTATTTCTAGAAATATTCATCTCCTTTTTGTGACTTGCATTCATTTCTAGAAATGCTCATCTCCTTTAGAAAATTGGACAAAACAGGGAATTACTCAGGTGTCTGAATCTGCCATGAGTAAACTCGTGTGTGTGTGTATAAACCCGGGCTGTGAGACTTCCTTGGTGGCTCAATGGTAGAGAATTCACCTGCTAGTACAGGAGACACAGGTTCAGTCCCTGGGTCGGGAAGATCTCCTGGAGGGGAAATAGCAACCCAGTCCATATTCTTGCCTGGAAAATCCCCTGGACAGAGGAGCCTGGTGGGCTGCTGTCCTTGGGGTTGCAAAAGTCAGACACGACTTAACAACTAAACAGCAACAAGCATGGGCTACGGGGAGGAGAGACACACGCATTTGAAACAGAAGACAGGGACTTCCTGGCGGTCCAGTGGTTAAGACTTCGTCTTTCGGCGCAGAGGGTGCCGATTCGATCCCAGGTTGGGGAACTAGGATCCCATATGCCTCTTGGCCAAAAAACAACAACATGAGACAGAAGCAGTATTGTAACAAATTCAATAAAGGCTTTAAAAATGGTCCACATAAAAAACAAATCTTGAAAAAATAGAAGACAAAATATTTTAAAATTTGCTCTAAGGCAAGGCAAAGCCCTACGATTTGTATTGATTTACATTGACTCGTGGTGAGGGGCTAATTCATAGTATGCGGCTGGGGACAGTTTTAGGATGCTTCCTGATGGAGGTAGGATTAGAAATCAGTTTTGAAATGAGAAATAAGATTTTTTTTTCAATTTATTTTAATTGGAGGCTAATTACTTTACAATATTGTGATGGTTTTTGCCATACATTCACGTGAATCAGTCATGGGTGTACATGTGTTCCCTATCCTGACCCTCCCTCCCACCTCCCTCCCCATCCCATCCCTCAGGGTCATCCCAGTGTACCAGCCCTGAGCACCCTGTCTCATGCATCGAACCTGGACTGGTGATCTGTTTCACATATGATAATATACATGTTTCAATGCTATTCTCTCAAATCACCCCACCCTTGCCTTTTCCCAGAAAGTCCAACAGTCTGTTCTTTACATCTGTGTCTCTTTTGCTGTCTCACATATAGGGTCATCATTACCATCTTTCTAAAGTCTATATATATGAATTAGTATAGTGTATTGGTGTTTTGTTTTTTTTTTTCTGACTGACTTCACTCTGTATAATAGGCTCCAGTTACATCCACCTCATTAGAACTGATTCAAATGCATTCTTTTTAATAGCTGAGTAATATTCCATTGTGTATATGTACCACAGCTTTCTTATCCATTCGTCTGCTGATGGACATTTAGGTTGCTTCCATGTCCTGGCTATTGTAAACAGTGCTGAGATGAACATTGGGGTACACGTATCTCTTTCATTTCTGGTTTCCTCGGTGTGTATGCCCAGCAGTGGGATTGCTGGGTTGTATGGCAGTTCTATTTCTAGATTTTTAAGGAATCTCACACTGTTCTCCATAGTGGCTGTACTAGTTTGCATTCCCACCAAGAGTGCAAGAGGGTTCCTTTTTCTCCACACCCTCTCCAGCACTTATTGTTTGTAGACTTTTTGATAGCAGCCATTCTGACTGGCGTGAGATGGTACCTCATTGTGGTTTTGATTTGCAGAGAAGTAAGATTTGCTGAAGGACATTGAGGGTGGGTTAGCAACAGGAAATAAGCAATATCATTTATGAAGTAAAAAGAAACATGCTTGCATTCCTTAACTAGCCAGGTAAAGCACAAGTCAAGGGCCGGCAAACTATACAGCCCAGGGGCCAAATCTGGCCCTCTGCCTGTTGGTGTAAAGTTTTACTGGGGCATGGCTGTCCCCATCAGTTTATGTATGATTTCTGGTTGCTTTTGCCACGCAGTGCCAGAGTTACAGAGTGATTACAGCAGGGAGTGAATGGCATGTAAAACCTAAAATGTTTACTATGGACGCTCTGTGAAAAAACTTAGGAAGATGTATTAGAATTTGCTAAGGAAGATGGACTAGGTAAATAGAATGGAATAAAAGTTGAAAAAAGAGAGGAAAAAGACAGTTTAGAGGAAGAATAAGGGAGAAAAGAAAAGTCGCTGGAGAGAGAGAGAAGGCAAGAGCTTACTAGGTTTTGTTTGTATGCACATGACCCCTTTCTTTCAACCAAGTATGGCCTCACTGATATTCACAGTACTTGGCAGCACCCCGCCCTCCCTATAGGATTGTGGAATCACAGTGGAATAACTGTTGGCGAGAGGAGTCCTACAGCATCAGCTTTCCGTGAAGAGTTCAGTGCCATATAAAATCTGAAAGCAAAATTTCAGAACTCTTGAGAGCTAAATGATGTGTGCATAAGAACCGAATGAGGCCTGAATGCAAAAGCATTACCATCCTGCTTTAGACGTTCCACACTAAATATGATAACCAAAGCAACACGGGGTGAACTGAGCATTTCCCCAATTTCTGGAACAGTCTCAGTGGTATTACGTATTTGGTCAAGTGAGTTCGGGGAATGCTGAGTTACTGGGTTGATGAAAAATTTCACTTGGGTTTTTCTGTAAGATCGTATGGAAAAACTCAAATGAACTTTTTGGCAACCCCAGAAAATACAGGTAAACATACTTATTTGCTGGTGGAATTCTCAGAGACTTTAATATACCTCGGGACACTCCGGGAGCAGAAGAAAAGGCACAGTGCTTCTCAGATTTATTTGACATGAGCATCATCTGGCTTTTTAAATAAAGCCCATTTTGGGACAGTGGTATGAGTCTTATTTTGAGATTAATATATTCATATACAGACAGAATCTTAAAGGTCACGTAGCCCCATGCCTTCATAATCATGTAGTGAATCTTCTTCCCAGGAACTTTTTAAAAATCAAATTTAAACCCGAGAGTCTGTGATGTTGATTTGAATGTTGCTCTTAGAAATTTGTTTATGGTGTTTGAGTTTAGAGATTTTGTAATTGCAATTTCTAATCCAATTTAACCTTAGATTCTACTTTCTTCTCGGCCCTTGAATTCTCTCCTTCCTGAGGGGGATGATGGCAAAAAAAGGAGGGGGCTGAAAATGATAAAACTCTGTAATTAGACACTTAAAGGTCAGCCACTGGAAAAAATGAACCAGCATGTTGCCTAGATGGTCGTGGATGATGAGTTTTGGGTTAAAAAAAAAATCCTGTATTTCAAATACAGCACAGAATCAACTCTAATTGCCTGAACTGTGGGTTTCCAAATGAGTGTCTGGAAATTGGCAGTCAGCACAAGTCCACATCTGCCGTGACCAGCTCCTGACTGCACTGTGTCCTCCGCCACGTGGAGGAACTGCACTTATTTCCCCCATGATACTGTCCCCTCCATGCAGATTTTGCTTCCTGTGTGACCTGCTTTGCAAACAAGGGAGGGCCATGCTAGGGGCTTGGGGGAGTGCTCAGGGTATACTCAAAGTCCTAGGATAAACCCAGTGTATTTTTCTGGAGAATCCTTAAAAAGACTTTTTTTTTTTTTTTGATGTAGACCATTTTTAAGGTCTTTATTGAACTTATTATAATATTGCTTCTGTTTTAGGTTTTGATTTTTTTTGGCTGCGAGACATTTGGAGTCTTAGCTCCCTGTCTAGGGATTGAACCTGAACCTCCTCCATTAGAAGATGAAGCCTTAACCACTGACCATCAGGGAATTCCCCTAAAGTAACTTTTTATTGACATATAACACACACACACACACACATCCCGACAGAGAAAAGTACCTATGTCTTGATGGTATAACACATTTTCAACATTCAAACATATCCACATAACCAACACTCACAAAGTATCAGTTTTAATTGCATATTTTATGTTAAATCATGTGAAGATATATTATCAAGTAATATACCTAAGATTTTTTTTTAAATGAGATTCCAAATGACTTTTAGGGCATTGGCATGAGTCACTCCAGGCTCTGTCCTCAGAAGACCTGTGTCAGCTCCTCTCAGGGCACAAATGGATGCCTCTTTGCTGTTTGGTAAAAAGAAGTTTAATTGCTGGTGGATGAAGAGGTTCCAGGAGAAATGAGTAGGCGGATCTAAGGAGTAATCAGCATCACACTGAGTCCTTACACGGGGCCAGGCACTGCACATGTGTTATTGTGAGTGTTCACAACACACCTAGCGGTAAGTGCACTGCACACTTGAAGCAGCGGAGGCTTCGATGCACAGCGTCAGTAGCAGAGCGAGGATCCCACATCCTTCAGATCTGAAGGTCCATTCTCGTAATTGCTCTGTTTAACTGTCTCTGTGACATTTCCCTGTTTGCTTTTGTTTGAAGCCAAGCAGTCTTACAAAGGAATATTGTTATCATTTTTTAAACATGAATTGAACACCCATACTTCTTGTTGTAGCGCTCTGAAAGCAAAAACATTCATTTTTTGGGATGGAGACACACACCGATGGTTTTGTAACATAGCCCCCTGTCAGTTTTAGAGGAAAGCAATCCAAGTTGAATTTGGAATGAATTACCTTCAAATGGCCATGCTCTGCAATGTACTACTGTAATCGGGGATATTGCAAGGCAGCCTAATGTGCTGGGTGATGACACGTATGACCATTATGTGGCTCTCCCTCATTGAATGCATTGGGCGCAACCCAAATCATAAATCTGCCAGCAGACAAAACATAAAATTTACATGCGAGATCAAATCTCCCCTGTCCTGATTTTTATACAAGGGTCACCAGTGGGTAATAAATTAAGATTCAGAATAAAAGTTACCTGCAGGTGCTAAATCACAAGACCATGTCAGGATCATAGCATTTTCTTTTGTGAATATCATTACTGTTTGTTACCAGAGCCTGTGTTGAAGTAAAGCACAGGTCACTGTTTGTTTAAGGAAAGGTGCCCTTTGTCCCTTAGAGATTTTGTATTTCTTTGGTAAAACGTTCTCATATTGTTTTCCTGAACAGCCGGCTATCTGCTATCAAGATCTGGGTTTGAAAGCTAAATGTAGGCGAGCAGACATGCTTGGATGGTCTTTTGTACTCATAAATCTCTGGCTGTCAAGAAATTACACATATATTTTAATTTCATTAGCTTTCAAGAAATATTTATTGAGCACCTGCTGCCTGGTCATGTATGAGGCACGGAGTGTGCAAATATGAACAAGAGAGTTCCACTGAGAAATGGTCAGGGATCAGCACAAGAAAATACCACCCTAGGTACTTTAAGCAGGCCGAGATTTAATGTTGAAAAGCAGATGCCTGGAAAATCGCGGGAAGGATCGAAGGGGCTCTGTAAGGTCTGGCTCCAAGAATGAGTCCCTGAGCACCTCCAGTCAGCAGAAAGGAAGTACCAAGAACCCATGGTCACTGTCACTGCCACCTCAGCTGTCTTGACAACACAGAGAAACTGGAGAAAGCAGGTTGAATGCCACTGTACAAAGACCTAGGGTTTCTGAGCCTTTCCTTGGTAACACGAAGTATCTTACCAAGGCAGGACGATGGTCTCTGCCTGACTTCTGCCTAGGAAAGATTTCATGAGTGCAGTTAAGTGGCTGAGTCTGATTTCTATCCAGCTGCAAAGGAGTCTGGGAAAAGTCATTCAAAACTCTTCCCACTAGACGGATGGTGTGAATGTCAGGAGAATCGGTCTGTGATATCTCTCACTGGAAGCAGGGCAGGGGGCAGATGTAAATATGCATAATTTCAAAATAATAAGAATAGTCCCTGTCCTCTGCATCAAGTGTTGCAGGAATAGAGGGGACCAGTGCTTATCTAAGCCTGAGGGGTGTTTGAGAAGGCTTTTGGGTGGGAGATGCCTCTGCACTGAATCTCAGAAGGTGAGTAGGAATATCAAGGTGGAGGGATCGAGGGATAGCCACTGGGGGTAGCATGAGCAAAAGTAGAGGGCTGTGTGTGTGTGTGTGCACACAAATGCATGACTGCCTGTGCACATGGACATGCATGCACGCACACACACACACACAAACCATAGAAAATTCAGATAAAGAAACTGTTAGCTATGGAGTGGGTGCTATGAAGAGATGGGATAGGAGAAAGATGCAAATAGGACTGAGTTAAAGAAGGCCTGTTTTCCATTCCCACCAGGAATGTGTCTACTCCGTATAATGAAAGTGTGTTATGAACATTGATTGTTTTTATGTTTTGTTATTTGTTCCCTGTACTTTTAAGAATATCTCTTAATTCCTCTGGGGAACAACTTCTCCCCAATCTTAGTCAATGTGGCTTAAGTGAGGTTGACCCACCTCCTGACTGCAGTAGAAAGCATGGGGCCCAGGCCTGCCCAGTGAGGATATTCCTTGCCCTGTGATTCAGTATTTGAGTTGAGTTAATCAGAAATTGCATGCATTAGACCTTAGACTGTTACTGAATTTATTAGTAAATATAAGCGTATTTAAACCTTCCTGATGTTGCTAAATGGAGAAGCTGAGGTTCCCTAGGAGGGTGCTTGAGAATGACATCAACAGAGAGGAAAGCAGAGACCAGAGACGGAGAAAGACCAGGGCCAGTCATGTCCCTTAGAACCCACTGGCCTAACATGCTCCCCAGTTACCTGAGCCAGTAAACTCCCCTTTTCTGTCCAAGCAATTGTGAATTTGTTGTCCCTTTAAGTTGAAGGAATCTAGGGTTATTCGTGACCTTTGAAAGATTTTAAGACAAATATCAATATGATCAGACAAAATTAATGGGCTGAGATTGAAAGCTGGAAAATGAGTCTGAAGGATCTGTACTTGTCCCACAAAAATACTGTGCATGCTGGACTTGGTCGGGGCAAGGGTGTGAGGGATGGCCTTGGGACATGTTTAGCACATAAACCAGCAGTGCTGCTGTCTGCTCATTTTAACTGGGGCAGTGGCCATGTTCCACAGTCTGGCTTGCAGCTCGGGTAGTCATGTGACTAAGTGGTAGCTGGTGGGAAACATATGGCAGTGATATGTACCCACCCTGCCCCCCGACCCCACGTTATGTCTTTAGAACAAGCCTGCTTTTCCTTTATTTTGGCTTGTTCTCCTGTTCCTCCTCCCTGCCCCCTAATGCACTGAAATCTGGACCTGGGGATTGTAGGCAGGGTTAGCCATGAAGATAAGACCAGTGCTCTAAGAAGGGCACGGCTGCAGGACTCTGGATTCTGGTGGCTTTGTGGAGCAAAACGGCCTTTTTTCTTATACCACCTTTGCCTTTTACTGAGAGAGAAGAGAAACTTTTATCTTGTTAAGTAACTAGTGTTTACATCTAGATCATGAGGACAGGGGAGAATCCCCAGAGAATGATTGCCAGGCAGTCATGGTGTTTCTGTTTCAGAAACATTGCTCTGGAGAACAGTTTTGGAGGATGGCACCAGCTGAGGATATGAGGCATGCTGGTCTTGCTTGGGAGCAAGGTGTAGTGGTCCAAGGTGGAGAGAATGGCATTTGGGTCCGGGATGTTAGTAGAGGGGACAGAAGGAGATAAGTGGATGATCTTAATTTCAGTTAAAGGCAGCAGGACATGATGAATGAATGACTGTGCGGGTGAGGAGAAAAAAGAATCAAAATTCCTTTAGTCCATGAGGTAGAAGATGTCTTCACTGCTCGATTTGAATAGGTTTGGAGGGGAAGAAAAAGAAGTCAAGTTGGGGCACCATAAGTTTGAAGTGTGAAACCCACAAGGGGGTGTCCAGTAGGTTTTAGCACACAAGGGCCTACAGCTGAGTAGAGAAAGTAAGACTAGAGATGAAAACCTGAATGATAACAGCAGATAAATGGTAATTCAGCAGATAAATGAATTCATGAATATTGATAGAATTGCCTGAAAAGGGGCAAAGCTTGGCATAGAATTTCAAGGGTGTGACATTTATGGGGGGAAAAAGTCCATGAAAGAGATGGAGGAGAAATAGAGAGGTTGGGGGAAGGAGTGAATAAGAGGTGGATTTTGACGGGAGGACAGTTGGAAATAGCCTGCTGCTAAGAGGCTAGAAGAAAAGATTCTGGAAAGTGTCCAGATGGGATGATGACCTTGACAAGAGAAATTCCCAGAGCAGAAACCAACTGGCAGTGGTTTGAAGAGTGAATGGGAATAAGATAGGGAAGGCAGGGTGTAGACCACTCCTTCAAGAAGGTGGTTATAAAGCGAGGGATCAGTGGCATTTGTAGGGTGACATTGGACTCAAGGTGAAACTGTACTCAGGACTTTTTTTTCTTTCCTGTTTCTAACAGCATCCTGTAAATCAGTGGATCTGCCTTAAAGGATGTGACATTTTCGCAAAAAGATTTGGAAATGAGTTCTTTTAATGTTCTAGTTAGATATAATACAGCTATGTAAAGGTCTTTGCATCTGCTAATGGACCCATAATGTAGGTAACATACTCACTCTGAACTTCCGTTCAGTTGGGTGGTGTTTATTTAGGGCCTGTTCATGGCAAATAGATGGGGAAACAGTGGCTGACTTTAGTTTTGGGGGCTCCAAAATCACTGCAGATGGTGATTGCAGCCATGAAATTAAAAGATGCTTACTCCTTGGAAGGAAAGTTATGACCAACCTGGACAGCATACTAAAAAGCAGAGACATTACTTTGTCAACAAAGGTCTGTCGAGTCAAAGCTATGGTTTTTCCAGCAGTCATGTATGAATGTGAGAGTTGGACTATAAAGAAGGCTGAGCGCCGAAGAATTGATGCTTTTGAACTGTGGTCTTAGAAAAGACTCTTGAGAGTCCCTTGGACCGCAAGGAGATCCAACCAGTCCATCCTAAAGGAGATCAGTCTTGGGTATTCATTGAAAGGACTGATGCTGAAGCTGAAACTCCAAAACTTTGGCCACCTGATGTGAAGGGCTGACTCATTGGAAAAGACCCTGATGCTGGGAAAGATTGAAGGAAGGAAGAGAAGGGGACGACAGAGGATGGGCATCACTGACTCAACAGACATGAGTTTGGGTACACTCCAGGAGTTGGTGATGGACAGGAAGGCCTGATGTGCCGCTGTTCATGGGGTCACAAAGAGTCAGACATGACTGAGCAACTGAACTGAACTGATGCTGGGAAAGAGTTGAAGGCAGGAGGAGAAGGGGACAACAGATGAAATGGCTGGATGGTATCACTGATTCGATGGACATGAGTTTGGGTAAACTCTGGGAGTTGGTGATGGACAGTGAGGCATGGCATGCTGCTTTCCATAGGGTCACAAAGAGTCGGGCATGACTGAGCAACTGAACTGAACTGAACTAGGCTTCCCTGGTGGCTCCGATGGTAAAGAATCTGCCTGCAATGCAGGAGACCCAGGTTTGATCCCTTAGTCAGGAAGATCCCCTGGAAAAGGGCATGGGGACCCACTCTAGTATTCTTGCTTGGAGAATTCCATGGACAGTGGAGCCTGGTAGGCTACAGTCCATGGGGTTGCACAGAGACGGACATGACTGAGGGACAAATACTTATACGCTTAGCACCATGCTAGATGCAGTGAGGGCTACAGAAGGCCTGTAAGACATGATTTCTGTCCTGCAGGGGTTTACAGCAATAACGACAGGTGACAGCCCAGCATTTTGAAATTACAAAGTACTCTTGAATATGTTTTCCTAATGTGAGTCTGATAATTGCACACCTGGAGGTGTGGAGTACTGGGGACCCACAGAAGCAGAGCAGCAGTAAAGGATCCACATGTTCTCTCTCTCCAGCCACCAAACCACCCCCTCCTTGCTCACAGCAGTTTCCATCTCCTGGAATAGGGAGCCCAGGATGGAGAAGCAGAGCCCTCCGTTCTCCCCACCAGGACTTCGAGGCAGTCCCTGAGGGTGCCCACCCCGTGCTCAGGGCCGGGGGGGCGCACCGGGGCAGATAAGCTTGTCGTTCAGGGCGCTGGACATTTGGGTTGAGGAGGTTTTGGGTGACAGAGAACCCAGGGGTTTGCGTTTCATCGTCTTGTGCTTATCAAGCTCCCTAAATAAACCTTCGGGCTTGAAGACTCTTTCAGGTTCCAAGGAACAGAGTGATGCACTGTCTTCCCCAGCTGATAGTAAGGTAGAGAGGTGAGTCGGGCATGTCTGGGGAGAAGTTAGTGTAAGGCTAGAGTGTGAGGAATACAGAGACATTTGGCTGGGTCCCAGGAGGCCAGGGCCATCATGGAGAACACACCAGGAGTTCTGTGTCTGATACGGGCTTCCAGGACAGTTGTAACGATAAATAATCATAACCAGAGCCCCCAATGGATACTGAGAACTTACTGCATTCTAGCTTCTGTACCAAGAACTGTGTCTTCATTACTCTTCTGTTTTGTTTCTTTTTAAAGTTTCATTTTTTGAATAGGTAAGAGTCACAGCTCGGGAAAGCATACATGGATATTTCTGTCTCCTGGACAACAATGCTATTAATGGTTTTGGTATATTGTTGCAGAGATATTTTATGCATACATAAGCAGATATCTATATTTATTCTTTACCCTTATCTTGTTTCTTTTTTAAAATGCAAACAGAAGCATTCTGCACACCTGTGTCATATCCAGCATTTTCACATAACAATATATTAATAACTTGTGGTTCTTTCCAGGTCAGAAATAAAAGAACCCATTTATTTTCATTTGTTTTCAGGAAGACAGCATTATATCCCATTGTTTGGAGTAATATAGTGTGTTTGCTGCTGCTGCTGCTAAGTTGCATCAGTCGTATCCGACTCTGTGCGACCCCGTGGATGGCAGCCCACCAGGCTCCCCTGTCCCTGGGATTCTCCAGGCAAGAACACTGGAGTGGGTTGCCATTTCCTTCTCCAATGCGTGAAAGTAAAAAGTGAAAGTGAAGTCGCTCAGTCGTGTCTGACTCTTAGCGACCCCATGGACTGCAGCCCACCAGGCTCCTCTGCCCATGGGATTTTCCAGGCAAGAGTACTGGAGTAGTCCTCTGTTAAAGCCATTGAAATTGCTTCCATTCATTTGCACATGTGGATTCTGCTGCAGTGAAAAACCTTGCATATAAGTCATTTTGCATCATAGATAAACCTATGGAATACATTCCAAGAAGTGTAACTGGTCTATGCATTTTTAATTTTGGTAGATAATGCCCAAGTGTCCTGCATGGTCATCGCATCTATTTATATGGCCTGCAGCCCAGCATCTATTCCCTACAGCACAGTGGGTTATCCAACTTCTGCATTGTTGTCTATGAGCTAGGTAAAAACTGATATCTTTGTATAGTTACGATCAATATTTCTCTTATTATGAATGAGTGTCTTTTTTTGTGTGTTTGGTCATTTATTGTTTGGATGTATATACGTTTTTTTCTGTTTTGGGTTGTCTCTTTGACTTCGGTTTCTAGACGTCCTTATTTATGAGAGAGGAGGAGAGGTTAACTTTTTGTCTGTGATGTGACTAACTGATAGTTCCCCTGTTTGTCCCCTGGTTTTTTCATTTTGAGTCAGTGGGTCTGCCATACTGACAAAAAAATTTTTTTTGACATAATTTATCACCCTTTTGTGTTTCACCAGAAGGGTCTCTCCATTGTACCAGAAGGGTCTCTCCATTGTGATATACTGCATAATTTTCTTTCCAGGACTTCTGTGGCTTTATGTTCATGCTTCCATTTTTGATACCTTATAGTTTATTTTGGTATAAAATGTGGGTACATGTACTGCTCTGTGTATTTCTGATGGCTACTCTAAGTACCATTTATTGAAAACCTGTCTTTTCTCAGTGATTTGAGCTGCTTCATTTATTATATGCCATTGCTTCATCTAATTGTTAATGACGATCCTTTGAAGTTAGTCTTGGTCTCCATGGTACAGATGAGGAAACTGTGGCTCAGCAAGGCTGTGTTACATCTAGAAGTGGAGTTGGCAGAGTTTGAGCCCAAGTGGTATTGGGCTGTATTGTTGGAAACAGCAATTCTAGAAGTTTCTTGCTCAGGGACGTGTGCCTCTGCTTGACCCCAGAGCCTTCATGTTTGTGGCTCTCCACTTGTCTGCCACTATCTACTGAAGTCCTCTTCCTCCAGCTCTTGGGCTCAGATGCTTTAAAGGGGAGACTGGTTGCATCAGCACCCACTGGAGCATCCTTGTTGGTCAGGGTGCCAGGGCAAGACCGCCTCCCAGGCCATGAGCAGCTGGCCGTTTGTAGATCCAGTGCCCGCTCCAGTGATGGCCACAGCTGAGGTATGGAGTGTCAGCCACCTGCAGAAGAGGAGGGTCCTCCAGATGGAGGCTTCCCAGAGTGGAGCGCTCTGCTGGGCTGAGTGAGGGTGAGCAATGTGCAGCCTGCTTGGCTGAATTAAGTCTTGTATCCTTTGTACAAATCGGGACTCTTTGGGTTATAAGTAACAGAAACCCAACGTGAATTAACTTACTCCAAAGGGGATGTTTCTCTTCTAATCAAGCCACAGAGAAAGCTGTGATCTTAATGGCCTGGGATGCTTGGATTCAAGCACGTCAAAACCATCAAGTGTCGGTCTCTCTTCCCCTCCCCGTGTCTCTCCTTCTCTTTCTGCCACCCCATCATTCCAGAAGAGGAGGTTCTGAGCTGACAACATTACAGTTCATGAATTTCAGGGAAAGATTCTGATTGGCTGCACTGAGGGGTACAAATTGTCCGTGGAATGATCACTCTGGCCAGGGAAGGGAGGCTCGGGTATATGACTGGGCCAGTCTGGCTGAGTGGCCTGGGTGAGGGTAAGTGGTTAGGGTCATCGGAAGATCTGATAAAACTGTACGGTTGGGATGGGGAGGGGCAGGACAGGGGTGACTTGTATCGGGACCATCAGGAAGAGCAAGAAAACAGATGTGCTCCATTTTATTCTTCCCTTTGTTTCAGAGCCAAAGCATGTACTTTGCCTGCTGTTATCTAATTTTGGCACCACATACTGCCTCTTTTTCTCCTTCCTTTTTCTAGAAAAGGGATTATTCTACTTAGAAGTTCGCATGAATTTTATATCAATAATGCTCTTCTTGGTTTGTGGCTACTGATCAGTTTATTTCAGATAAATTTATTCACCAATTAAAGATTCTCTCATCCAATAAACTTTTATTGAATCCTCCTCTGTGCTGGTAGATCTGCTCTGTTAGCTTTTGTGGGATTGGAGATTTAGGATTTATAAATACTCAGTATTGGAGGTACTCAGTATTGGAGGTATTAGTAGAAACAGAAATCCTCTGGAGCTAGCTCATGCAGAATAATGGGAGTCGATGAAGATACAGTAGAAACTGAAGCCTCAGGAGGGGACTGGAAGCAGGTCTGGAGAGCATTCAGGAATTCTCCCATGCTGCTCCTGTCTGCTTCTGCTCTTGGGCTGTTTTTCTCCTTGAGCTCAGCTGACTGACCCTCTCACCGGCCACATGGACCCTCTCTGGAGCTTCTGCATAACATTGGAGTTCTAGACGCCTGCAGAGACCAGTTACATCCGTTTGTTAGGACTGCCATAACGAAGCACCGTAAGCTGGGTGGCTTAAACCCCAGAAGTTCTTTGTCCTGCAGCTATGAGGCTAGAAATTCTAAATCAAGATGTCCTCGGGGTTGGTTCCTCCTGAGGGCTGTGAAAGAGAATCTGTTCCATGCCCCACTCCGAGCTTCTGGTGGTTGATTGGCAGTCTGTCTGTTCCTTGGCATAAAGAGGCATCTCCCCCTTCTCTGTCTTCATTTTAGCATGGTGGTCTTCCTGCGTGTCATGTCAGTGTGTCCAGATTTCCCTTTCTTATAAGGACACCAGTCATACTGGATTCAAGTCCGCCCTAATGACCTCATAATTATTTCAGCAATGGTCCTAATCTCCAAATAAGATCACACTCTGAGGTCCTGGGGGTTAGGACTTCAGTAGATGAGCTGATGGAGGGGATGCAGTTCAACCCATAACACCCACCAATTCTCTGTCCACATTCTGAACCTCCAGAAGAAGGGAGCTGACTGTCCCATTTTGAGTCAGGTGTCTACCCGCAGTAGAGTCAGCCTGATGGTTTAGGAGTGGAGGTAGGTGGCAACTACTTCCATGGTTTGGGAAGCTTTCTAGAAACCAAAGAAAAGTCCTCCTCCAGTAGCTCTAAACCTTGGCTTCAGTCATCCACTTCTCAATGACAAATACCTCTCTGTGGTCATTCATTACTGGTGGACATAGTGGTGATGACTTAGCAGAGAGCTGTTAAGACTGCCCCCGTCAATCTGGTGACCAAACAGACTGGCCCTGCCCAGACTGGGTGCCAGATCACTTTCCCTGAGCTTTGTTCTGCCTGGACAAATGCGCTTCATTTATTCAAGTAGCCATTTGCTTTATTTTTCCAATGGAAGTACACCTTGTTTCAGGTTTTAAATGTTCTTTTGTTTTTTAATATAAAGAGAAATGGAGAACACAAAACACTAAGAAGAAAGTACAAAGCACTGCTCCTCCCACGTGACTGAAATGAAAACACTGTTAGCAGCTTGGGGCACTTGCCTCCAGACTGTTGTTTGTCATTTATAAGTAAAGATACATACATGCAAATGCATACACCCATGTGTTGATGTGTCGATGGGATTGTATCGTATATAAATTTGCTGTTTTTACTGAAATATTATTGATACTATTCCTTGTTATTCTGCCTAGATCTACATCAACTTTGCAAAATAACTACATAGCATTTCATAATATATTTACTCCTTCTATTAAAGGATATTTTAGATGACTTTCAAACTTTTGTTACTGATGATCCTTATCCATGTGTCTTTATGAGTTCCTGGAAGGAGAATTGCCAGATCAAAGAGTATGTTCTCCCTTAAATGGAAAAATAGGAATACTAGTAGCCTGCTGATCACATCCCTCTCTCCCACTCCTGAAACACCCACAGGCATTGAGGGAAAATGTGCTTTGAGTAGCGCCTCGTGGATGAGAGGGTGTGGCTTTCGTGGTGGTGGTCTCTCGTGCCTGGAGCTGGCATCAGGCTGCTCATATTATTGGACACAGTTCCCTTTGCTCTAGTATGTCAGTTAACAGTCTGTCCTCCTACAGCAGCAGGCACCGACCCAACCCCCAAGCCCCCACCCACCAGAGTAAGTGTTGATGGGTTTTCCTGTTCTATTCACCACCTAGATGTAGATTTCTTCTCTTCCTCTGCCTGGGTTGAAGCCTTGCTGGTGAGGGGGGCCTCACGCCCACTGAACGCACACCGGATGCCAAGCAGAGCAGGTGGCGGGCCTGCTGTGGCCCCAGAGGCTGGGGAGGGCGGGGGTTATGTCAGTTGGAGTGGCCAGGCAGTTTCCTCCTCTCAGCCATCCATGAAACAGCAATAAGAGATGAATCAAGTGGCCCTCTGCTCTCCAGGAAAATGTCCTGAAGTGTCTGCGTTACAAAGGAGGATTGATGTGTGGCGTATTACTTAAGCTGCTGTTATTCATTATGTCAGCAGTCTTTTTCCAAATCACCTACAGGTGGCTGATGATAAAAAACAGGCCACTGTGATACCTGGGTTGAGAGACAGTCTCCTGTAGGGCCTTCATTCTCCTGGGAGGTTCATGGGTCTCCTATTCTAGGCTTGTTTGTCTTTGGGTTTTTGGAGTCTGTAGAGAAGTTTTGCAATGAGGGCAGTGAAGGCCGTGTGTGTGTGCGTGTGTGTGTGATGCCCACCAACATACACAAACAACCATCTGGCCTACTGTAAGTGCAGCATCAAGAGTGTTCCACCTGGGCACAGTTGTACAACTTTGTAGAAGCTTCACACAAAAATTTATTTCTAAGACATGCTCCTCACTCACTCACTGCACTCCCTGTAATTCATCCTGAGTTGATTGCGATTACTGATAGGCTTTGTTTTATGACAGCCACTCGTTACCCCATCGCTGGCCCCAGTGACGGTGCGGCAGCTAAGTGATGGAAAAGGACCAGAGAAACGTGGGTCCGCCAGGGTCTGTATGCAGTGGTTTGCGGGGAAGAGGAAGTGCTAGCCTATTCCTAAGGAAACCTACATTATAGGATGTTAAGTAGGGGAAACAGGTGAAGGGAATCCAGAGTCCTTAAAGGGCACATCGAAAGTATGTTTGAGGAGAGAGAGGACTCTGCTAATTTTATCATTTACCCAGAGTGTACTGTGCATGGGGCACCAGGGCTAAGTGCTTTACTGACACTTCATTACTCATAAAAACCCTCTGTGGCATTATTACTATTCCCATTGTACAGACAAGTAAGCTGAGTCAGGGAGAAGTTAGGTCATGTGTGCAGGATCGATCGAATGGCTGTGATGTTATCCTGTTCCTCTCTGATTTGAGAGGGTACTGTGCCCTCACCCACAGTCATATATGGGCCTTCAAGTTCACATGCAGCTTTTGGATTGGGGGAGAATGCTTTTCTGAGACAACACATGGTGGATGCCATCTCATCAGCCATTCATTTCCTTTCAGCACTGGAAAGATGATTCTTTATTTGGTGAGATGAGATAAATTTTAAAAACATATTTGTAATAATAGTTTGAGCTCTCTGGGCGTGGACTGAGGGCCAGTTTTGCACTAAGATCTTGAAATGTATTATTTCACTGAATTGTTTTATAACCTTGTGATAGTTCCTGTTATGATCCCTACAGTTTCCAAAAATGTTGCCTGTTTGCTTCTGTTTTGTTTTGATCCCCCTCTCTGCAATTAAAATCCAGGCTTCCCGAGAGCAGGGACCATTTCTGCTGTTTTGCTGATACATTGCTAGTATTTAACCCAGTGCCTAGCAGAGGGTGATGCGTCAGTGAAACATCACTGAATCTAAGAATGAATCTGTATCCTGCTGCTAAGTCGCTTCAGTCGTGTCCGACTCTGTGCGACCCCATGGACTGCAGCCTGCCAGGCTCCTCCGTCCATGGGATTTTCCAGGCAAGAGTACTGGAGTGGGTTGCCATTGCCTTCTCCTAATCTGTATTCTAGGGGCGATAAATGAAGCCTGTAGAGATTGGATAACTTGCCCAAGCCTCAGGACTGGCTGATAAGCAGGGGGCTTATCAAAGGGCATTTTGATACTTGGTCTGTTCCAAGTGAGAGTTAAGAATTTTACTTGCTGACTCCAGGAGGACTAATGTGAATGGTAATAATTAGGTGGAATCAGAATTTTAAGGTTTTGGAAAAAATATTCTGGAATCTGAAATTTTACTTTAGAAAGTAAAAATCTAACCTGTCCCACCTTGGGTAGGCAGTACATACCCCCTGTGAAGACCTTCATCCAGTGGCCCGTCCACAGACAGGGCTCCCACCTATGGGCCCTCTGACCTCATGAGGCCCATGGACATAGCCTAGGAGTTGAAACGAGCAGTACTTGAAAATCATTTTGTGTCCAGATTGGGCAGCATCAAGGTCCCTATGTGAAAACCGCACAAACAAAACTTGCAAAACCTCCTTTTGCAAGAAGGACCCTAGTTTGCCCAGCACTTTGTATCTTAAATTCTTCCTATAAAACCAGTGAAAAACATGCCTGTGACTTGACAGTCAGGAGCACGGTGCCCCAGAAACATCTTTCCCCAAAAGCAGAAACCTTTTGGTTGCTGGGAACCTCAAGGTAATCATTTTTAACAAAAAGTTTCTGGGTCACTGCACCACAGACCCCATGTCCACTCTTGAGACCTGAGCAGTTGCCTGGCTTCTGGACAGTGGCTGTTGAGACTAGGCTAGGATGGGCAGGTAAGCAGCAGCCCATTTGCTAATTGGCACCAGACTTTTTTCACCCTGTGTTCCTTTTAGTCATTCCTTAGATATATTACACACTCTCTGAGTTCTTTCTCTCATCTTAGATGTGGCGGTAACTCAGGTTTTCTCATCCTGGGCGCATATGGCATTTATGGCTGGATCATTCTGTGTTTTGTGAGGGCCGCCCTGAGCGTTAGAGAAGGTTTAGCAGCATCCTTGGTCTCTACTCACTGGAGGCCAGTAGCACCCCCCTCCCATCTATGACACTGAAAATGCCTCAGGACCTTGCTAACACAGCCAGGGGAGGAGGCAAAACCGCCCAGCGAGAGCCACATGCTAAGTGATCTTACATGCCTTGTAAGAAATACTGAACTCCCCGCAGCCCACCAGCTGCTGTTGCTCATTTTGCAGAGTGGGAGTCTGAGGCACAGGGAGGGTAGCATTGCACCTGGTGTTTGAGCCCTAGAGAGCAGGGATATGTCCCGAGAGCTGATGTAAGTTGATATGCCGACCTGTAGTTCACTTTCCGGTATTATGTTACTTTCAGGTGTCCAGCACAGTGAGTCAGTATTTTTGTGGATGATAGTCCATTAGAGATTATTACGTGATAAAGGTATAATTCCCTGTCCTCTGTATCCTTGTTGCTTGTGTGTGTTATAGATAGTAATTTTTCTCTTAACCTCATACATCTGATTTGTCCCTCCCCATTCCATCTCCCCTTTGGTAACCACCGGTTTGTTTTCTATCTCTGTGAGTCTGTTTCATATACATTCATTTGTGTAATTGTTTTGGTTTTTAGCTGCAGTGTTCTCTGTTGCCCTAAGTACAGTGGGATCTTCCTAGAAACTCAGGTTACCTACCTGAGCTGAGCAATATCTTTGTAAGAAAAGGGTTCTCCTTTGTTGCTTCTTTTGTTCAGCACATTATATTTTCGGGAGCACCTGTGATGTGCCAGCATGGCTCTGGATGCTCTAGGGGATACAGCAGAGAATGAGATCATACAAATCCCTGCCTTTGTGAGGTTCAGAATGTACAGAAATGTGGCATCTCATTCCCTGAGCCCTCGGGATACGTGAAGAGGTTGTGTGGCTGCTTCTTCACATGGGTGATAGCTTGCCATCTTGCTTCTTCTTTTCTGTTATTATTACTGATGTGATTGTTGTCATTTTACTAATAGTGACCTCAGTTGAAGAGCTTTACTCTAGGCAAGCTGTGAATTCCTGAGCACTGCTATTCACTTTTATAAACCAAACTCTCTACAGCTTTGGTAGCATTTGAAATAAGGCTCAGGATCAGAAAGCATATGTATCTTTAATGCAATATTGCAAAATAGCCACTCAGCATTTTTTCAAGCCCAATCAGTTAAATTTTTTTACTGACTTTCTCTCCCTTCTTGGATAGACAATGAGGTTTTGATATTCTTGTGAGTCTTTTAATAATAAAGGCATGGATCTAGGCTTCTCACACCTCTCCTGATGGGCTAGAGTTCAGGTTGTGATTTTTTTCAAAAAAGGAGAATTTTGTTTCATTTTGGGTTCAGTGTGAAATCTTACCATAAGAACACACACAGAAGTTTCTAACACTTATGGAAGTCTTTTGATGAATGGTACCATAAACACAGGCAATTTTCTGTATCATGTTCACAGGCTTTTGAAATTTACAAGGTTTCTCTTTAATAGAATTGTCTCTGCTAGCTAACAGGCAGTTTTATAGTCTGTCCATATTTATCATTAGGATAGAAAAAAAACATACCCTCACCCTAGATTCTTTATTCTCACAGGAGCATAAATAATTCCAAATAACCAGCAATATCTTGGCCACAATTTGATTTGGTAGCTCTGAGGAAAATAGCTCCTAACCATTAAATCCCTTTCTACCACCTACATTTGAGTTCTGAAAGGCCTGGGCACATTCTAAAATGTGTGCTATGAATCTGATTAATGTATACAAAAGTGTCAAAATGCAGTTTTGAAACAGTCGTTACATGATTGAAGTTCCTCAGAGCCCTTTCACACTTTTATTTCTGGCTACTGTTGGGGAATCAGAAATGACGGAGTACCTGCTCAGGCACACACTCTTTAGCGGAGAGTCAGAGAAGTGTGGTCAGAGTGGCCAGGGTTTTGCGGTTCCACTTGAGAGTGTCAGAGCTCACAACTTTACAGAACTGTTGAAAATCAAATTACATGTCTGTTACATTGGTACAATCAGTCAGACAGTTTGCATCCTTGTTAAGACCATAAGAGTAAATCAGTTTTTCTCCCAAACATGTAAATTAACCCATTTCAACTGTTCTTAATAGTTATTTTAAAAATAGATTTTGGCCCTTACTCTCACTATATCTAACCAACACATTATAAAATATAATAAGACAGATGTGTGTGTAGCAGGAGATACATTAAATCTTATGTGTAAAAATGTATCTTTCCTTACTTGTTATTTACTGGCTATTTCTCACAAGCCACTTTATCAAGACAGTTTCATCTGTATACTACTACAGTAGGTAATAAGGAAATGACAGAAACTTAAACCAGGTTTTTATCTTTTCTTTCGCATAAAAAAACATCTAGAGGTAGGAGATTGAGGGTTGCTAGGACAGCACCACAGTCTCATCAGTTTGTGATGACTGCTTCTGGCCATTTGTTCTCCTTCCTTAAAGTGTGACTATTGACTCATGGTCCAGAATAGTTGCTGGGGTACCAGGCATCAAGGCCAGGTTCCAGACAGCAGAATAGAGGAAGGAGAGAAGTCTCTGCTCACATTCTTTTAAGGAGACATAATGGAACTCTCACAGAACACTTCTATTTACATCTTACTGGCCAAAACTTTAATTATTGGCTTGGCCAAAAAGTTTGTTCTGGTTTATAGAAAAACTGGAACAAACCTTTAGGCCAACCCAGTATGTGGTGACATCTGCTTACATGGGGTGGGGGCTGGGAAATTCTTCCTTTCGTTGGCCATGTACACAGCTAAAAATCAGGATTCTTTTACTACGAATGTTGAACAAGCCACTGTGTTATTCCACTAGGGAAGAGAAACTGTAGACTTGCCATGGGGAGGTAACTGGGACTTTCCCTGTTTACCACAGCTGATTTCAGGTTAACTCTGAATCTCTTGAGAAGATGCTCGATTCTCTTGCTTTGCCTCCGTCTCTTCTCCCTGAGTGGCATCTGGTTAAGGAGAAGGCTGGCAGCCTCACTGGGGAACACTAGGTGAAACGAGGTGCCTCTTGTCTGTGCCGACCCTCTGGGTCTGAACAGTTCCTGCTGAGCGGGGCCCAGAGCAGACAGGCACATGCTGTGCTACCCCCAGGCTTGTTCTGTCACTGGCAGTTGCGCTGGCCCCCTTGGGTGCTGACCACAGACCATACTTTCTGCTCATGAGGTCTCTCCTGGCCTCTCAGAACCTGCACAGCCTGGAGCATCCACAAACTTCCCACCTTAGCACAGGCAGCTAGACGGGAACCACAGCGGGACGTTGGGCCCTTATCTTTTTACCTTACATGTCTTACATGACTGTCTCCGAGGGGTGAGGTCTCCCCTCAGTTCTTCTCGGGGCAGGGTGTGCTGGCCCCCAGTTTCCACCATCTCCATCTCTCTAGGTCCAACCCTGGTGTTGAAGGAGGGAGAAAATCGAGGGCTCTGAGGTCTCGCTCTCTGTCCTGATTTCCTTTTTTCTTACGTCCGAAGGTCTCCCTGCCCTGTGGATTTATTTTGGAGTAAACTGCCTTTTGCTTTCCCAAAAGCAAAAGCAAACTGCCTTAAGCTTCCTGGCTAAGCCTTAGTGGTGAAAAAATTGCAGGGGAAGTAAACAGAAAAATAAATTTATCATAAGGAAAAATGCTTCATAAAATGCCTTTTGACTTGCACCAAAGCTGCTTATTTTCTGGGAAAGTCAGCAACAGCATTGCAGTATCCTGTGTATGTGTGTGTTTTATTGTAGACGGCATAAAAATCAACCTCAATTCTGCCCTGGTCCAATTAGCAACAACATGAAATTAATAAGAATTCTAGGCAGAAGTTGTTTATAATAATATTAGTATGTGGTAAGATTGGGATGGGCCTCCCTGGTGGCTCTGACGGTAAAGAATCTGCCTGCAACTCAGGAGACCCAGCTTTGTTCCCTGGGTTAGGAAGATCCCCTGGAGGAGGGAATGTCTATCCACTTACCTGGGAAATCCCATGGACAGAGGAGCCTGGTGGGCTACAGTCCGTGGGTTTGTAGAGTCAGATACGACTGAGTGACTAACACATATACACGATTAGAATATGTAGCATTTCAATGAATACTGAGTGATTTCTTAAAGAAAGGTACTATTATTATTTTTTACTATTAATGTTTCTGCTTCCTGGTGTGTATTTGTTGAATGAGGGAATTAACTACAGACATATCTGAAATCAAGACTGCGTACAAGGGGGAAAGAAACAACAAAAATAACTCACAGTTCTCAAGCTTAATCTTTTATTTTAACTTGAGATAGTCTTGCCCCTTTGGCATTTTGATTGTCTTAATTCAAAGTCAGATGCCCCTCAGCATATTTTTTTATCCTGCTCAGAGGCAATATGAAATGTTCGCTGTCTGTCATGGGCAGTAATTGCTTTAGGGAGACTCATCAACACACGCCTCCTGCCAGCCCCCTGCTTGGGGCTGCACCTCCTGCCACACATCAGCTTATCTCTGTCGAAATGCATGGCACCCACATTAAGAACATGTTTTATTCGGCCTCCCTGACTCAGTGACACTGAAAAAGGAGGCTTATTACTGAGCTGAGAGGGGAGCGCCACTGTTTCTCAAGCAGTAAACATTCTCGCTCTTTTTTTCTTCTTTCCTGTTGGTGACTGTTAATTGTAAACTTTTGTGATATCAGGAGCAGTAAAAAGGGCAATAAAATTGTTCCTGTGAATTGTGGGGCTTTGGGCCTGCGGCATTTATTTGTTTAGATATTTATTTCTTACAGTTTTTTTTCTTTAAAGATCTAATAAGTTTTCTTGAGAGACTCAGGGTATCCACTTTTTTTTTTTTTTAATAAGGTGACCAAATATTAATCTAAAGATTAATAAAGTTCTGCCAGTTTCCTGGGGCTATACAAGGTACTATGACTTTTGGTCACACTTAGCTTTTTTTTTAAATTTTATTCCTTTGAGAGATGAAAATGCCTTATGATTTCAGGTGGGCTTTATTGAACTGTAAGTGGAAGTTGGAGGGTTTGTAATTTCTCTAAGAGAGAGGGCTGTCTATTACTGGTATATCTGCTGGGTGTTTTATTTGTGGCAAACATTTGCTTTGAAAGAAGAAAGCTGGTCTTTTCATCTGCCTTGGTGTAGGCTATTGGAATGATACCTTCGGGTCAATTTTGATTGGTTTGAATTTCTCAAAGGATCCAATCCCCTAAGTCCTAAACCACATTCTAAAGCAAAACTTAAAGATAGAGAAGCGTAGGTTTCTCAGCATCCCAATGGTACGTGGAGGCTGTCTCCTTCACCTACACTTTGGGAGAAAAGCTGCCCCCAATCTGGTCCCCATCACTGAGTTGGTCTCCTGCAAACTTGGCTAAATATTTATGTCTATTTTTTCTTGTGGTATAGAAATATATATATATATATATGTACGTGTGTTTGTAGAAATATATATATATATATGTATAGAAGTAGAACAGAAATGTAAAAAGTAGACAGTGCAAGTCTCTGGGTAAGCCGCCTTTAGAAATAACTATTATTTGGTGCATATCAAATTACATAGATTCTAGAAGACCTGGAAAATTTCGCCTGTATGGGGACCGTCAGGATTAGGAATTGGGGAAAAGGAGAAGAGATGTCGTTACGAAATCAGTGATTCCCCAGTCATACCCTGCTACCCATCTGAGGGGGAGTTCTCTCTGATTTCTGGTGAAAAGAGAAATTAAGAATGATATGAGTTCTTTCTATTTTTGCGGTGTTGAAGTATCACAAGGGCAATAATAATGGATATTAGTTAACATAATGTTCATAAGTCCTTTCTTGAAGTTGGAGATTGGGTTGTTAATTCAAAGTACACACACAGTCGCTGCCCCTCCTTAGAGGGGAGCTGTGTATAATATCCTCTCCCACTCCTGCCGCTGAGACCTCGGGCTTAGCCTTGTGACTTGCTTTGTCTATTTCACTGGTCTACTGTGTGTGTCATTTCTTATGAGAGTCTTTTAAGAGACAATGTATGTTTGTTTTTTCTTCTTGTTTTCTTTTCCATTATGGTTCATCACAGGATGTTGAATATAGTTCCTTGTGTTACACAGTCGGACCTTGTTGTTTCTCCATTCTCCATATAATAGTTGGCATCTGCTAATCCCAAACTCCTAAGCCATCCCTCTCCCCTGCAACCCTGGCCGCCACAAGTTTGTTTTGTATGTCTGTGAGTCTCTTTCTATTTCATAGATAAGTTCCCTTGTGTCATATTTTAGATTCCATATATATAAATGAGGTCATTATAGTATTTGTCTTTCTCTTTCTGACTTACTTCACTTAGTACGATAATCTCTAGTTTCATCCATGGAGCTGCCAGTGGCATTATTTAATTCTTATGGCTGAGTGGTATTCCATGGTGTGTGTATACACACACAGACAGCCACACACCATGTCTTTTTTATCCATTCATCTGTCGATGGATATTTGGGTTTCTTCCATGTCTTGGCTGTTGTAAATCGCACTGCTGTGAACATGGGGAGCGTGTATCTTTTCAAGTTACAGTTTTGTTCAGATATATTCCCAGGAGTGGGGTTGCTGGATCATGTGGCAGATTGTAGTTTTTTAAGAAACCTGCATACCGTTTTCCATAGGCTGCACCAATTTACAGTCCCACCAGCAGTGGAGGAGGGTCCCCCTTTCTCCACCCTCACCAGCATTTGTCACTTGTAGATTTTTTGAAGATGGCCATTCTGATTGGTGTGAGGGGTTACCTCAGTGTAGTTTTGATTTGCACTTCTCTAATAAAAGTTGATCGTTTTCTCACATGCCTTTTGGTGATCTGTGTGTCTTCTTTCGATAAATGTCTATTTAGGTCTTCTGCCCACTTTTTGATTGGGTTGTTTGTATTTTTTTGTTTTTGAGTTCTGTGAGCTGTTTGTGTCATTTCTCCATTCTTTTTTTCCCTTCTTCTGTAAGGTGTGATCTCTTCCAGCTGCCTAGGTCTCAGAGTGAAGATGATGTGAAATAGAGTGACAGGCAACTCTTATTGGGCATGTTGCTTGAGGAGGAAATAAAACTTTGTTGTCTGAGCCACTGAGCTCTGGGGCTGCTTGTTATTATACTTCATCTAAGCCAACCAATACACTTGGCGAAATTAAATATGGTCAACCCTGTAGGGCCTCATCAGGTATTAAAAATTTTATGTCTGTGAACTCTAAGCATCTGGGACTCATTGCTGTACATCAAAATAAAATGATCGGTAGCAAATTTGATTGTTACTCTAGGGATATGCTACCTAATGAAGTAGCCACTAACTGCGCATGGCTATTGAGTGATTGAAATCTGGCTGGTCTCAATTAAGGTATATAAGTTTGAAATACACTCTGATTTCAAAGACAATATGAAAGAATGTGAAATATGTCCGTAGTTTTTATATTGATTACACACTGAAATGATAATATTCTGACTCTATTGGGTTATAATCAAATTTGTGTGTGTGCACACGTGCACACTCAGTCATGTCTTAACTCTTTGTGACCTTATGGACTGTAGCCTGCCAGGCTCCTCTGTCCATGGGATTTCCCAGGCAAAAATACTGGAGTGGGTTGCCATTTTCTCCTCCAGGGCATTGTACCGATCCAGAGATCAAACCCTCATCATCTACATCTCCTCCATTGGTGACTGGATTCTTTACCACTGAGCCACCTGGGAAACCCACAATCAAATATAATAGTAGCATTAATTTTGTCTCTTCCTTTTTACTTTTTTTGTTAATGTTACTCCTAAAAAGTTTTAAATTATGTCTGTGGATCACATTTGATTTTTATCAGACACCCTTGCTCTCAGCTATGGAGTCAGACAGGTCTTTGTTTCCATCTTAACCCTGCCAGTCTCTTCCAGTGAGACCCTGAAGTTGCATCACGTCTCATGCTTCTGATTTGTAAGCAGGGGGAAGATCTGTCTCCCATGGATATTGTGAGGAGTAAGTTAAGATACTGAATATAAATCGTGCAGCCCGTAGTAAATGGCTGTCTTCTCTCTTCTGCTTTTCTCAATAATGTATTTTGTAGAGGCTTCCTTTCACATTATAATTGATTTTCTTTTCTGGTGTTGGGAGTGGAGCAGTTAATATCATGACTTCCAAGTGCTTGTAGAATTCAGAACTTTAGGGTCATGAACTGGTAGAGCCAAAGTTTTTCTCCGAATAATGTGAGTGAGGCCTTCTCATTCTGTTTGTATACTTGGTCTTCCCTGGAAGGTGGAGAATTGTCTTAGATTACTGTTCACTCTGATTTCATCATTCACCTCTCTAGAAAATGCAAATGGCCTAGGCACTCTAATGGATTATGTTGGGATGTTCATCTTGAAATCATTCATCTTTATTGATTCTTTTGACACAACCACATTTGGGGTGCCTGAAAAGCAGATTCCCCTATGGACTACAAATTAATTTCCTTCGTGAATCTACTCAAAGATGCCAGGTTAGTTTATTTATCCTGATGGCTGAGCCATGAGAAAGATCAAGTCATGTGAAAAATATCTGTCTTACTAGTTTCAAACATTTTTATAGAGAGCTGTCCCTCTATTTTAGTTAGATATCCAAATTCATTTATATGTGTTTATTTTATGAATGTCTGAAACCCTTTTGAGAGTTTTTTTGCATAAATAGCCATCTGTCAAGTTTTAAAGCATCATTAATATCGTAAACCTGTTGATGCTTAATGTTGTGAGTTAGCAAATTATGAAGCTGGAAGCATTGTGCTCTCCGATTCAAGTGTTAGACATCATCCTTCTTTGTGACTTTCCCACTACTTTGCAGAAAAGGTTGCTCTGTATTTCCATCAGAAAAGCCTGAGTAGAGATTGAATCCACTTCTTGGGAACCGTATAAAAGGTCCCAGATTGAGGCACTGTGGTTGTCATTCCCAGTTCCAGCACCACAATCATCAGCCTACGTTGCTGGGCTCGGAGTGTACTGAGTACCTTCCCAGCTTCTGATCACCTACAATCCCTGTTAACCCATCACATTACTTGGGATACTCCTTTCTTCATTATGGGATGCCGAGTCTCTTTCAGTTCAGTCAGTTCAGTTGCTCAGTTATGTCCGACTCTTTGTGACCCCGTGGACTGCAGCACACCAGGCTTTCCTGTGCATCACCAACTCCCGGAGTTTACTCAAACTCATATCCATCGAGTTGGTGATGCCATCCAACCATCTCATCCTGTGTCGTCCCTTTATCCTCCTGCCTTCAATCTTTCCCAGCATCAGGGTCTTTTCAAATAAGTCAGTTCTTCACATCAGGTGGCCAAAGTATTGGCATTTCAGCTTCAGCATCAGTCCTTCCAATGAATATTCAGGACTGATTTCCTTTAGGATTGACTTGTTTGATCTCCTTGCAGTTCAAGGGACTCTCAAGAGTCTTATCCAACACCACAGTTCAAAAGCATCAATTCTTCAGTGCTCAGCTTTCTTTATAGTCAAACTCTCACATCCGTACATGACCACTGGAAAAACCATAGCCTTGACTAGACGGACCTTTGTTGGTCAAGTAATATCTCTGCTTTTTAATATGCTGTCTAGGTTGATCATAGCTTTTCTTTCAAGGAGCAAGCGTCTTTTAATTTCATGGTTTCAATCACCATCTGCAGTGATTTTGGAGTCCAAGAAAATAAAATCTGTCACTGTTTCCATTCTTTCCCCATCTATTTGCCATGAAGTGATGGGTCTCTTTGAATTCTCTTTAATCAACTTATTATTGGATTGACCAAAAAGTTTGTTTGCATTTTCATAGGGTGGTATGGAACTACCAGACAAAGTTTTTGGCCAGTCCAATATTTAGGTTTGGTTACAAGTCAAAAGGATCCAAAATAGCAGATTTAAATAAGATTAGAGTTCATTTCTCTCTTTTGTAAACAAAGACTAGAGATAGCCATCCAGGGCTGAGAGTCTGACCTCCCAAATTCCTTTTTTCCTGCTGCTCTGGGATTCTCCACCTCATGGTTCATCCTGCTTGAACTACTGCTGCCATGTCTACCTGCCAGTCAGCAGAAAAGAAGGTAAAGAAGGGTCAGCCCATAGCCTTTGCAGATGGTGACTGCAGCCATGAAATTAAAAGACTCTTACTCCTTGGAAGGAAAGTTATTACCAACCTAGATAGCATATTCAAAAGCAGAGACATTACTTTGCCAACAAAGGTTCATCTAGTCAAGGCTATGGTTTTTCCTGTGGTCATGTATGGATGTGAGAGTTGGACTGTGAAGAAGGCTGAGCGCCAAAAATTGATGCTTTTGAACTGTGGTGTTGGAGAAGACTCTTGAGAGTCCCTTGGACTGCAAGGAGATCCAACCAGTCCATTCTAAAGGAGATCAGCCCTGGGATTTGTTTGGAAGGAATGATGCTAAAGCTGAAACTCCAGTACTTTGGCCACCTCATGCGAAGAGTTGACTCATTGGAAAAGACTCTGATGCTGGGAGGGATTGGGGGCAAGAGGAGAAGGGGACAACAGAGAATGAGATGGCTGGATGGCATCACTGACTCGATGGACGTGAGTCTGAGTGAACTCCGGGAGTTGGTGATGGACAGGGAGGCCTGGTGTGCTGCAGTTCATGGGGTCGCAAAGAGTCGGACACGACTGAGCGACTGAGCTGATCTGATCTGATCTGATTCTAAAAGTTACACGTAACATTTCTGCTTACATGTAGAACTTCTTCACTTGATTGTAACAAGCTGCCAGGGAGATTGGGAGAGACTGCCTGGATTCTGAGCAGCCATGCCTCTGCTGAAAAGTACAGGTTCTATTAATAAGGAAGAAGAAGAGAGAGGCTATTGAAGCTAAGAACCAGTAGTCTCTTCTTATTATCTTCATTTAATAATCCTTAAAAAGAGAGTTTTATGGACCTTATTTTACAATACCTGATTAGTTCTTTCTTCCAGCCAGATGAGGGAAGTGCTATTATCTTCATTTTTTTTCAGATAAGAAACCGAAGTTCAGAAAGTTTGCTTTTTTCTAAGTCAAGGTCACAGTGATAATGGCAGTTGTTATTACTATGAACATTTAATGTGCAAAACTGCCATTAATTTTGGTCCCTCCAAACCCAAATGATTGACTGTATTATACCCCAGCTTCTCATAGGAGGAAATGTTGGATCACTTGTCCAAGGTCACAGGCTACTCGTTATTAAATGGAAGAACTTGAAACTTCTTAGCCTTTTCCCCTCTTCTCTTGAAAAATTGCAGGTGAGTTCAACTTTGATCTGTTGGTAGTGTCTCAGAGTGGAGCGCCATGAAAAGCATCTTGAAACCTCGCAAAGGCCTGACAGAGGGTGCTGGAATCAATTAAGGAAGTGTGCTATGGACTTGGGAGGGGAGAGAGATGACTTAACAGCCAAGCATTGGCCATCTCTGCAGTTAGTGGATGCCTGTCACACTGTCCATTCAGTTAGCAAAACCAAGCTAAAAGGGAAGGAACTTGAAGTTGGCCCAGGTCCGAATCTTAGGAATGAAAAGGTCGCCTGCATTTGTGTGGAGAACAAGATAAATAAAGGATTTGTAGGAGACTGGAGAAAAAGTAATTTTTGTAATTTGGGCACATAGAAGTGGGAAGAATACAAATCACTCTCTTAGGCTGAAAGCATTCTTAACTCATTAAAGTGCATTGCGGCTTGTACAACCATCTTTAGCTTCATAAATCTACTTCATCATTTTGAGAGATCTTTGTCTTTTTCTTAGTTGTTTTTCTGTTTCTTCAGACTAGAGGTCAGGAGCTTAAATGCTTACAGGGAAGACATTTGGAGTCAACCTCACGACCTGGTTGAGAGCCCTATGCAGGAGTCAGATCACCTTGGTTCAGATTCCAGCTCTCCTGCTTAGCTGAGCTTGAATTTCAGTAGGTTGCTTGACTTCTTGGGGCTTCGGTTTGTCTTTTTATGCTGTTGTCAGCTAGGGGTGCTGGGAAACTGGGGGACATATGCCTGTTGGTGGTCCATGGAACAAGGCTCCACCTAGTTCTTTGGTGGAAAACTTAATGTGTAAGGAGCATGGGGCATGCAGTCCGTGATTGAGAAATGGTGGTCTTTATTATCTTGTAGTTAGAACTGGTGGCTCTTGTTCGTACTGTTGCTTAGCCATGCTTTAATCATTGCTTTACATGTTTCTTTCCCCCAGAGCTAATAGATCAAAGGCTGACTCCATCCTCTATCCCTCGTAGTACCTTACCAAGTGGGCTGAACTACAGTCACGTTCTGAGTCCACTCTGGCTGCCCAGAATCTCCTCTCCCCATGGTGGCCAGGTGAATCTTTAGGACACCTGCATGTGATGGTCTTGTCCATAGTCAGACTCTCTGGTTGCAGGGACTGACAGGGCCCTTCACAACATGCTTTCTCCACCTGTATCCCTCTGACCTCATCTCCTGTCCCACCTCATTCCACACCAGCACATGGGCTTCTTGTGGTTCCTTGACCATGACAGGAGAGATTCTTTTCCATTGTGAGCTTTTACAAGATATTGAACACAGTTCCCTGTGCTATAAGTAAGTCCTTATCATCTCTTTTATGTGTGTGTATGTATGTGTTGTGTCCAACTCTTTTGTGACTCCAGGGACTGTCCTATGCCAGACTCCTCTGTCCATGGGATTTCCCAGGCAAGAATACTCGAGTGGGTTGTCATTTCCTACTCCAGAGGATGTTGCCGACCCAGGGTATCAAAGCTATGTCCCCTGCATTAGCAGGCAGACTCTTTATCACTGTGCCACCTGGGAAGCTCCATTATATGTATATTTATATATTTATGTGTAGTGGTTTGTATCAATTAATTCCATATTCATTCCTGCCCCCCACCTTCCCCTTTGGTCTTACAGATCATACGTTTCTATTTTATGTGTAACTCTGTATCTATTTTATATATATATTTGTTTTTTTTTTTTTTAGATTCTACCCATTCAGTTCAGTTGCTCAGTCAAGTCCGACTTTTTGAAAACCAATGAATCACAGCACGTCAGGCCTCCCTGTCCATCACCAACTCCCGGAGTTCACCCAAACCCATGTACATCGAGTCAGTGATGCCATCCAACCATCTCATCCTCTGTCGTCCCCTTCTCCTCCTGCCCTCAATCTTTCCCAGCATCAGGGTCTTTTCCAACGAGTCAGCACTTTGCATCAGGTGGCCAAAGTATTCGAGTTTCAGCTTCAACATCAGTCCTTCCAATGAACACCCAGGACTGATCTCCTTTAGGATGGACTGGTTGGATCTCCTTGCAGTCCAAGGGACTCTCAAGAGTCTTCTCCAACACCACAGTTCAAAAGCATCAATTCACTGGCACTCAGATTTCTTTATATAGTCCAACTCTCACATCCATACATGACCACTAGAAAAACTATAGCCTTGACTAGATGGACCTTTGTTGGCAAAGTAATGTCTCTGCTTTTGAATATGCTATCTAGGTTGGTCATAACTTTCCTTCCAAGGAGTAAACGTCTTTTAATTTCATGGCTGCAGTCACCATCTGTAGTGATTTTGGAGCCCAGAAAAATAAAGTCTGACACTGTTTCCACTGTTTCCCCATCTATTTCCCATGAAGTGATGGGACCGGATGCCATGAGCTTCATTTTCTGAATGTTGAGCTTTAAGCCAACTTTTTCACTCTCCTCTTTCACTTTCATCAAGAGGCTTTTGAGTTCCTCTTCACTTTCTGCCATAAGGGTGGTGTCATCTGCATATCTGAGGTTATTGATATTTCTCCTGGCAATCTTGATTCCAGCTTGTGTTTCTTCCAGTCCAGCGTTTCTCATGATGTACTCTGCATATAAATTAAATAAGCAGGGTGACAATATACAGCCTTGACGAACTCCTTTTCCTATTTGGAACCAGTCTGTTGTTCCATGTCCAGTTCTAACTGTTGCTTCCTGACCTGCATATAGGTTTCTCAAGAGGCAGGTCAGGTGGTCTGGTATTCCCATCTCTTTCAGAATTTTCTACAGTTTATAGTGATCCACATAGTCAAAGGCGTTGGCCTAGTCAATAAAGCAGAAATAGATGTTTTTCTGGAACTCTCTTGCTTTTTTGATGATCCAGCGGATGTTGGCAATTTGATCTCTGGTTCCTCTGCCTTTTCTAAAACCAGCTGAACATCTGGAAGTTCACGGTTCATGAATTGCTGAACCCTGGCTTGGAGAATTTTGAGCATTACTTGGCTAGTGTGTGAGATGAGTGCAATTGTGCAGTAGTGAGCATTCTTTGGCATTGCCTTTCTTTGGGATTGGAATGAAAACTGACCTTTTCCAGTCCTGTGGCCACTACTGAGTTTCCAAATTTGCTGGCATAGTGAGTGCAGCACTTGCACAGCGTCATCTTTCAGGATTTGAAATAGCTCAACTGGAATTCCATCACCTCCACTAGCTTTGTTGGTAGTGATGCTTTCTAAGGCCCACTTGACTTCACATTCCAGGATGTCTGGCTCTAGGTGAGTGATCACACCATCATGATTATCTGGGTTGTGAAGATCTTTTTTGTACAGTTCTTCTGTGTATTGTTGCCACCTCTTCTTAATATCTTCTGCTTCTGTTAGTTCCATACCATTTCTGTCCTTTATTGAGCCCATCTTTGCATGAAATGTTCCCTTGGTATCTCTGATTTTCTTGAAGAGATCTCTAGTCTTTCCCATTCTATTGTTTTCCTCTGCCTGTAACTGATATCATGTAATGTTTGACTTTCTTTGACTGACTGACTTCACTAAGAATAATATTCTTTAGGTCTGTCTGTGTTATTTCAGGTGGCATTATGCCATCTTTTTTATGGCCGAGTAATATTTCATTGTATGCATATACCGCATCTTCTTAAGTTTGTTGTCTGTTAATGGGCTCTTGGGTTGTTTCCATGTCTTAGCTCTTGTAAGTGCTGCTGTGTACACTGGGGTGTGTATATCTTTTTGGATTAGAGGCTTTGTTTTTTCTGGATGTATATCCAGGAGCGGGATTGCGGGATTATGTGGTAGCTGTATTTTATATTTTTATGAAAATTCCATACTGTTTTCCATGGTGGTTGCCCCAAATTACATTCCCACCAACAGTATACAAGTATTTTCTTTTCTCCATACCTTCTCCAGCATTTATTGTTTGTATACTTTTTGGTGATGGCCATTCTGACTTGCATGAGATGATACTTCATTGTGGTTTTCTTTGCATTTCTCTAATAATTAGAGTTGATGACCAACTTTTCACATGCCTGTTGACTATTTGTGTTTAGGCCTTCTGCCAATTTTTTAATTGGGCTTTTTGATATTGAATTATATGAACTGTTTGTATATTTTGAATATTAAACCCTTGTTTTGTATTATCATTTGCAGATGTTTTTTTTCCCACTCCATAGGTGGTCCTTTCATTTTGTTGATGGTTTCGTTTGCTGTGCAAAAGATTTTAAGTTTGACTATGTCCTATTTGTTTATTTTTGCTTTTATGCATTTTGCCTTGGGAGACTGATCTAAAAAAGTTTGCTGTGATTGAAATATGAGAATCTTCTGCCTAATGTTCTCTTCTCGGAGTTTTGTGGTGTCATGTCTTACAGTTTGGTCTTTAAACCATTTTGGGTTTATTTTTGTGTATGGTGTTAGCACCAGTTATTGTAGAGACTGTCTTTTCACCATTGCTTATTCTTGCCTCCTCTGCCATAGGTTATTTGACTGTAAGTGTGTGGGTTTATTTCTGGGCTCTCTATTCTGTTTCGTTGATCTATATGTCTCTTTTTGTGCCAGTTCCACATGTTTTGATTCCTGTAGCTGTACAGTATTATCTGAAATCTGGGAGGGTTATGCCCTTAGCTTTGTTGTTTTTCCTTAGGATTGGTAATTCTGAATTTTTTGTAATTCCATATAAATTTTAGGTTACTTCTGTTTCTGTGAAAAATGTCATGGGTATTTTGATATGTATCACAGCAAATCTGAACATTCCTTCAGGTAGTATGGCCATTTAAAAATACTAATTCTTCCAGTCTAGGATCCTGGGATATCTTTCCATTTCTTCGAATCATCTTTATCACGGAAACTGATTGTTCTCAGCATGTAGCTCTTTGACTGCCTTGGTCAGGTTTATTCCTAAGTATATTATTATTGTTTTAATGTGATTGTTAAAGAAATTTTTTTTTTTTTACTTTCCCTTTCTGAAATTATTAAATGTAGTTAATAATCATTTGTGCAAAAATTTTTGATTGCTTTTACTCTATGTACCAGCTTATTTAAGTGATCTTCAGTTTTTTAATTTATTTGCCTTTTTTTGCTATGTTTTTTCCTTTCCTGTAGATTCTGGCTTCTTTTTTATTTAGAGAAGACCCTTCAGTGTTTCTTTTAGAGTAGGGTTATTTCTGGTTAAAGCTTATTTCTTTTGCTTTTTGCTAGTCAGAGACATATTTTCTCTCTCCTCCTGTTAATATTCTAAATGATAATTTTGGTGGGTAGAGTATCCTACTTTGCAGGTTTTTCCTTCTAGGGCTTTGACTGGATCATGTCATTCCTTTCTGGCCTGCAAAGCTTCTGCAGAGAAATCAGCTGATATCCTCATGGGAATTCCCTTGTAACTGACTCTTGTTTTTCTCTTGCTGTTAATGGCTCTGTTTTCACGTTATTCACAACTTTTCTCAAATACTGCCTTCTCAGAGAAACCTCCTGTAATCCCCTTTTATAAAATAGAAACCCCTCACTCCACAATCACTCCGTGTCCTGTTGCTCAGTGCTGTTTTTCTCTAAACATATTTTTATAGCTAAGCATGTTGTATTTTTGCTTGATTTTTAGTTTTTCTAAAAATTGTTATTGTGTTTTGTTGTTACTGTTGTTTTTATAGTTAATTTACTTTCTTTGCCTGTTTAAAATTGATGCTCCCTTGGAGGAAGGACTTGTTTTATTTTGTTCACAGCTGTATCTGTTGTCCCTGGCATTCTGCCTAGTAAACAATAGGCTCTCAATATTATATACTGATTAAATGACTAAATAAAATACACTCAAAAGATTCTAACTGAAGCCCCACCATGTGCAGGACCCTGTGTCAGGCTCTAGTATATACCCATTGAGTTAGACTGGACATGGGCCCTGCCATCTTGCATTTTGTGATTGATTAAAGGAGACATTGGCTTTCCTGGTAGCTCAGACAGTAAAGAATCTGCTTGCAGTGCCTGAGACCCAGGTTCAATTCCTGGATCAGGAAGATACCCTGGAGAAGGGAATGACAGCCCACTTCTGTATTCTTGCCTGGAGAATTCCACAGACAGACCGTGGGTTAGCAAAGAGTCGGACATGACTGAGTGACTAACATTTTCACTTTCAAAGGAGACACACAGATAAAGACAAAAATTTTCAAATGTGTTTAAAGCACAATGACAAAGGAGCTAGAGAAGACTCTGGAGAGATACTCTGCAGTATCCTATCTAATCTAGGGTCTTGCTGAGGTAAGAATATTTGACCTACACCCAGAGGATCTGTTGGAGAAGGAAATGGTAGCCCACTCCAGTACTCTTGCCTGGAAAAGAGGAGCCTGGTGGGCTGTGGTCCATGGGGTCACAAGAGTTGGACATAACTTGATGACTAAACCACAATCACCAGAGGACCTGTAAGACTTCCACTGAATGATGCTGTATATTGGGGTGGGGAGGAGTGTTTCAGGCTGAACGGGAAATTTAGCCCATCACTGGAGACTTCCCCAACAACCTGGATTTCTGAGACCCCAGGAGATCTTTTCCAAAGAAAGTTGATAGGCTGCAGAGGCCCAGCATCTCTACATAGTAGGGATTTGGGGGCAGCAATTTGGTTGCTAAGGAGATTGCTTTGATACAGTGATTGTGCAATAAGAAATTTATACTTGGATCTTATTTTATTTTCAGTGGGGGCTTAGGGTTCTGAGGAGGATTAATTAATTAATTAAGGGCCAGAGCCATTCTTGGCCATCCATTAGTGCCACAACACTGGATGCTTTTTCAGAGAGGCTGTCTGGTAGGCCTGATGGAATGTGGTTTCCTAGACTGGTTTCCTAGGCCAGGTGAGACATAGGGCAGCTCCTTTGTTCTTTCTCTTAGCTCCTTGTGAGGGAACCCACCCTCCTTGTCATGAGGCCACTCAAGCAGCCCATGGAGAGGCCTGCAGGTGAGACAGTGAGGTCCCCCACCAGCATCCATTATCATGGGAGTGAATCACCTTGAAAAATACTTTTTAGCCCAATTAAGTCCTCAGGTGACTGCTGCCCTGGCCAGTATGTTGAGTGAATTCATAAGGCAGGACCACCTGGCAAAGATGATGTGGAATTCCTGACCCACAGGAACTGCAAGGCACTAATTGTTTTAAGTTGCCTATTTTTAGGATAATTTGATATGCACGGAAAGATAACATCCTGAATTGCACTCCTATTATTTATTTTTTTCTCCTTTAGTAACCAACACTTTTCTGTCCCAACTTTCAGACTTATTATTTTTCTGCTTTCTCCCTCTCTATTATGGATCATCACCAACCCCATTGGATAGATAAGGAAATTGAGAAAAAGCTTTTGTAAAAAAGTCCGTAGCAAACCTGAAGTTGGTCCCATCGGTACCTTTTTATCACTCTGCCTTTTACCATCGATTGAGCATTTATTGTGTGCCAGGCATCTTATTGTGGGCTTTGCTATATACATTGTCTTATTTAAACCTTTCATCATTCATCCACTTGAAATGGGTACTGTTTTTCCGCTTATTTTCAAGTGAGAAAACTGAGGGTCAGTGAGGCTAAATAAAGTGACTTAAGAGCACACAGGTTGTCAATGGCAAAGCTCGTTTCTCGCTAACTACACCCTGAAGAGCTGTCTGGAGTTTGGGGACAGAGGCTAGAAGGGCAGAGGCGAGAGTGATGATGATGTGATTCCATGTTCCTCAGGGTTTATTGGGGAAGCGGATCACATGCAGGTTTTGGTGAACTATAGGGGCTGATTGAGTAGGTCTGGGCTGGATCCCAGGACTCTGCATTTCTAAGACTTGTCTAGGCCCTGCTGCTGCAGCTTGTCCTGAGCCACAATGCAGTTGGCACGGGTGTAGACAACTTGAGATGGGAGAGAGAACTACCCAGGGGGCCCTCTGGCCCCAACCCCATGCCTTGTTACAAAGCCCTGAAGATCAGATGTCTTGGAGCAGTAAGTGCTGAGAAAGCTAGAAAAGGATCCGTGCTCGGGAGTCTCGCCTCATTTTGGAAGCAGTTAGCCAACTCGCTTGGTTTACTCATCCCAGGAAAATGCAAACAGAAAAGAGAAGGCCCTGCCCTCATGTGCCACGTTGCGTCTCAGGCTGCCACATCTGTGGCTCCAGGCTTTCCGCTGATGCTACACGAAGGATTTACATGTGGAATGCATATTCTTAAATCTTTGTAAGGTGCCTAAAATATTTATGGTTGTTTTAGTTTGCTTTGTATGCCATATTGTGCTCTTACATTAAGCAGTTTTTACACCATCGAGGTCTCCCATTAATCATTGCAGGCTGTTCCCAGCTCTCTTAACCGAGGAGAGATCTATGACATCCTGTGACCGGAGCCAAATGATCTAATTTCTCCTTTGGCTGTTTCACCGAATGGTTCATAAAGCGATGGCTATTATTGTATTAGGAAGACACATTGTGGTCCTCGAGTGGCATGTTGACATGTTTACATTTCTTTTTCTTGAGAGAAATCATGATTGAAACGGAATATTCTTTCACGGAGGACGTTTTATAGCCATTTAGGTCTGATGAAATTAAAAAATGGGGAACATTGAGTCTCCAACAAATGCTGAATTGGTTAAATTGGTGTCACTGAAAGATCAAAACAATCCCCCTCCTCTTGTCTTTGCACACAGAACTGTTCCAGTGGGGTTTTAAAGAGGAGGGAGATGTGCTGAGCAAGGATGATTGTGGTCCTGGGAAGAGGAAAGTCGTGGTGGTATTTTTTAGGAGGTGATCTGGGACTGGGGATGGGAAAACTTGATGGTCTTACTACTTCCCTGTCAACTGAGTGTGGACACTTTCTTGAAAAATAATTTCCTGAGTGTCTCAGAGTCCACTTTGACTCTTGTAAAATTGATCTTATAGTAGATAAGAACCAAAGATGAAAAAGGCTGCTTTCTTTTTCCTTTTTTATTTGGTTGAAGTCTAGTTGATATACAACATTATATGAGTTTATAGGTGTACAATATTGTGATTCACAATTTTTAAAGGTTATACTCCATTTATAGTTATAAAATATTGGCTACATAGATAAATGCCATTTTATTTAATTTTTTTACTGAATTATAGTTAATTTATAATATTATATAAGCTTTAGGTATAGCACAGCACTTCAGTTATACGTGTGTGTGTGTGTGTGTGTGTTAATTTTCAGATTCTTTTCCCTTACAGACTTTTTTATAACACTGAGTATAGTTCCCTGTGCTAAACAGTATGTCCTTGCTGGATATCTATTTGATATATAATAGTAAGACATGCCATTTTAAATTAATGTTAAAGAGTGGAAAAAGAGCAAAACTGCCTCAAATAAATTGAGTTTCCCTTTATTTCTTTGGATTGTGTGCATGTCTATATGTGCATGTGTGCACTTCCTTTTTGACTGGAGGATAAATGGACACGACCATCCTGCACCTACGCCATATTTAGACTTCTTTATATGCACACTAGCCTTAAACAAGCACCATCTCAAAACAAACCATCAGCCTAATGTCTTTAATCACAGGATAGTTTTTAGGAGAAAGCAAAGCCTGCAATCTGTTTAACTCAAAAACTTACTTTAACTTTTTAGACTTCCTTTTATTAATATACACATCCATAGTTAAAGTGTCCTGGAAAGGAGTATGTTATTTTTCACTTCACTGATGAGAGACTTTGTAGATAAACTATATATCAGTTCAGAAATCACTTTCATAAAAAGTTCCTCTCATTCACTGAGTCATCACTAGCAGACTGTGGGCAGTACACACCCATGCCGTATTCCTGTGAAAACCATACATGCTGTCGATAGTTTTCCAAGGATCCCTTTTGGCTTTCAGCTGTCATTTTGCATTTTTATAGACAGATGTGAACTACCCATACCACTGTCTGCCACGTCAACCTGATTAATTTGCCTTGGTATCCAAAACTACACGTGGCAGTCAGGGAAGCAAGTTCAGAGGTAATCACAGTCAGCCCAAAATCAAGGCCAGTGGGCTCAGCCACAAACCCTGGGGACCCTCACCCATCCATCCATGGTCACCACTGCTTTTGTGAATTTAATATTCAGTGGTTTTCTTACAACTTATGGTTTCTTTAATAATTCTTGCTGGAGTAGTATGCTGATGAGGAGACCTGATGAAAGGGTAGAATTCAGTATCATTGACCAGGATTCGAAACCTAACCTAAGTTGTTTGCGGGTTCACAGTCCCAAGCAGTCCATTAAAAATACATGAATGCAGATGGCTGTATGCAGGAAAGTCACAGCTGTTCAAGCCAGCATGACTCGCATGCACACATTTTCGACCGAAGTATTTAAAGCTTTAAGCAGAAAGGCACGATAGGGGGTGTCCTTGTTTTGATATAATCTCCCCTTACCTCTGCCCTTCCATGCTCCCCTCCCCCACCCCAGCATTATGAGGCCTGAAACATGGCCAGGCTGGCAGAATCCCATGGGGCCATGGTTATTTCATGATAACAACCCTCCCTGGAGTGGTCTTATTGGTTTTATAAAAAGTGTTTATTGTGGAGAAAGCCTATATTTTTGGTGCTGGCAGTAAAGGCTATTAAGCGGTAAGCACAGCTGTGGTTATGATTCGAATGGATAAATCTCTCACTGTAGACATCTCATTAGCCAATCAAAGTAATCCCAAAATAAGAAGGGAATTTGTAGAGAGAGGCAGAGAACACTGAGAGTGAGGCCGGTCCTTGCTTCCTGCCGCCAGCAGTAGCCAGGCTTTTCCAGGGTCCTGCTTGTCCCCTTTGCAGGAGCAAGTGGTGCCCTGCAAATGCTCCCCACCCACAACCAAATTCAGACGTGTCCACAGCCCTTTCTTGATTTCCCGAGCCATGAGGTGTGGGTCCTTTTTATGCTCTGAGAGATTTGGAGCTAATCCATTGGGATGGGGCAGCCAAGAGTCACTTGAAGACCACCATAGGTGTGGCGATAATTTGCATCATGACAGCTGGGGGGCTGGGGGCAGTGGCAATTCTTGTGCTTTCTGGAGGATACTGAACATGTCACTTGTCCAGTCAGCACCCCAAAGTCACAGCCGGGTGGAGTCCTTGTTGTAGGTTGTGGAAAGGAATTTAACGTCTGTCTCTAGCACACACACAAATCAGGTGTGGCTCCTGGACGCTGAGCAGATGCTGCTGGACACACTGAAATGAGCAGAGCACAGACTAGGATCGGCCAGGAGGGTAAACTTGAGTGATAGAAGCGTTTGGTTCTCTCAAGCACAGAAGTGGTTTAATGACCCAGTTAGGTCTGCCTGTCTCTAAAACGCAGCCTTACTCTCGTCGGTGGCAAAAACTTCTGTGTCCGTGCTTAGTGGAGGCTCTGTGACCGTTTTATCAAGGACTGTTTATTGAGCAACTATAATGTGTACTGTGCAGTGTTTGGGTGGTGGAAGGTCTCAAAGGTGAGTGAGGCTGGGCCTTTGTCCTTGAGTCAGGAGCTCAGAATCTGGGCCATTAAGGGGGTTCTAACAGTGTGCTATGACCCCATTTACTTATCTGGTGAAGCTTTAGGCTCCCTTCTGAGAATTCTGTTTTTTAATTCAGTGACTAAGATAGGATCACAAAGGACATTAAGTGACGCTGACAGTTATCAAAACATTAAAAGAAATCTGCTATCTAGCACCAAGTGCAGTTTTTATTAATGCATTATGTAACTGCAGCTTGTAGTGGGTCTAGTAAGTAGTTTCAGGTTAGGATTTTGTATAAAGAATATTTTGATATAGCTACAGTAACTAGGACATGATGTGAAAATATTTGCATTTTCTCTGAGTGGCGAAGTCCTGGGTACTTGTTGCCTTTGTTTATGATTGAAGGATAAGCACAATTTCAGTTTGATGTCAGAGAAGGTGTAGGGTTTTTTCACATGTAAGTTCAGGGACTCTTGAATGTGTCGGACCCAGGTTAAAACCTGAGACTCGAGGGGAAAGACAGAAGTTCATCTACAGAGTCTGAAGTGGTTGTGACCTGGGTGGTGGAAGCAGGGAGAGGGGAGATTATCTGAGGGAGTCTGGAAACTCTTTGGTAGCGAGGTAACATTTGGACTGAAGGATGGAGCTCCCTGGAGATGGAAGGGAGAGGGATTGGAGAAGGTATGTGGTAGGTCTCAGATCCTCTTCCAACAAGGTCCCTTCTTCTAGCACAGCGTCACCCTCCTGTGTTGAGCTGGCACAGTAAACCCTCGAGATACAGCCTGAAGGCACACAGCCCAGATGCTGCCCCTCTGTCATGCCATGCCCGGGGCAGACATAACCAATCAATCAGAGTCCTAAACGTAGATGTGGTCCCACAGATCTTAAAAACAATTTCACATAACCTTCCCCTATTCATGTGTCTTCTGAGATCAGATGTATTATTGGCCATTGCAGCCCTCAGCACAAAAGCGTCCTGAATAATGTCATGCAAAAGTGTGATGTAAGGTCATAAACTGATACCCAGCTCCATCTGCTCAAGAGTTGATGAGCAGTCAGGTTGCTTAGTCTTTCTGTGTTTCCTCCATTCGTAAGATTTTTGTACAAGCACACGACTGCAGATTGCAGTCAGCGGGGCTGCTGACTATGATGTTTGGGTATGTCTTCATTCCTATATCCACTTGCTACCTCTGCTATTGTAACTTTTTTAACATAAAATTTATTTTAAAAACTTGTATTAGCCTGCACTGCAAGAACAATTTAATGGTAAACTGTAAATAGAAAATAGAAATTACTTGCCACACATAGGAGGTAATTGTGAAAGTAAGTACTATGCTATGAAAAATAGTTATTCAGCCTTAGTTAAATACTGTTGTCTTCAAAACTCGGAGCTCAAGGCCTCCTCTCTATCAATTAGTGGAAGAAATAAGTGTTAACAGAAGTTTTAAGGACCCGTTTGTAACAATATGAGGCTTTTTCTTAAAAAGAATTGAAAGAAAATCGAACAGAAAAGAACTTTCTCTCTGCTTTTTAATTTAATATTATTGGAAGCTTCATCTCGAGGGACCCTATTCTACCCTGCCTTATCAAGATCAGTGGAAGGAGGTATCTGTCTGTGTGGAGTTTGGGAATAACCTCATTTCACACTATGTAAGGAAATGGTTTATGCCAGCCACCTCATTCCCAACTACATGTGGCTGGGCACTTCGCAGATTTCATACACTCAATTCAGCTGTTTTTTCCAGAGCCTGATTTGAGTGGGTCTTGAAGAGGCAGCTGGCACGGTTGGGGGTGGAGATGCTCATTACCACGGTGGTCCTTTGCCGTCATCTCATCCCCATGTGTATCCCCAGATCAGGCTGTGTGCAGCCACACAATCAGCCCCACAGGTATTGGAAATCAACTGCCAGGTCTCCCGGGAGCAAGTCACATGATGAGGAAACAGCATGACTTAGTTTTGGTTGTTTATGGGCCATGTTCCTGTGACTCTGTCACCACAATATCCTGGGCTCCTGTCCCAGTGCCGTCTTGTGTTTCAGCAGGGGTTCTGTTGGCCGATAGCAGGGTTTTTCCACATCAGCAGTGATTGACATTTTAGGCAGGATTATTCTTTGGTGGGTGTGTGTGTGTGGCAGAGGTGGGCAGGGGACTATCCTGTGCCTTGTAGGGTGTTTAGCAGCACCCTTGAGTTCTTTACCCACTGGGTTTCAATAGCATCTCCTCTTTCCCCTATTAAAAATGTCTCTAGACATTGCCAAATGTTCCCTAGGGAGCAAGATCTCCCCACCTATCCCTGTTGAGAATCACTGGCTTAAAGGTGTTAAATATCTTGATGCATTTTTGAATGTAAACAGATCAAACACCAAGGGACTCAACCTCTCCTGGTGTCTCCCCAACCCTTCCAATGCCTTCTGTCCCCCTCTAACACTGCCTGGTTCCTGGATGGACAGTGAGCGAGTGGGTCGTGGCTGGTGAGGAGATGTGGTGTGGTCTTGTTTACCCTGAAGCCCCAGCGTGTGCTGCAGCCTATGGTTGATATTAGCACACTGCTTGTGAGATGAATAGTGTGACGGGCTGCGGGAGCCATTTTTGGTTCTTAGGCCATTAGTGTTTTCAAAGGTCAACATTACATAGCCTCCAAGAGACTCACGTTAGCTTTAAAGACACATGTAGTTTAGAATAAAGGGATGGGAAAAATAAGCAAATGGTAACCAAAGGGAGCAGGGGTAGCTATATTTATAACAGGCAAAATGGACTTTAAAAATGGTGACTAGAGACAGAGATCATCGTATAATGATATAATATGTTCATATTCATCAAGAAAATTTAATATTTATAAATAGTTAAGTATCCACCATTGGAGTCCCTAAAAAAATAAATACTGAACTAAAAGAAATAAACATGAATACAGTAAAAGGTGGGACCTTTAATACCCTGCTTTCAACAGTGGAGTGGTCAGACAAAGAATCAATATTATTTTTAAATGTAGTAGTGTTTAAGGATGGAGTTTTGGAATGGAGTGTGGGGTCAGTTGATGGTACAGTAACTGGCTTTTCTAGTAAACCAAGGATGAGATGATGGAGCATCAGGCTGTATCATCATGAGTTACTCTGGGCCAGGCAACATGATAGGGTTTTATATCTTTACTTCCATTTGATTATTATGACAACCTTATTTAGCAGGTGTTAGTAGTATTATTTGCATTTTCTAGATGAGAACACTGGGGGTAGATAGCTTAATTAAGCAAAGTCAAACAGGTCCTTTCCCCATCACTAAGGAGTTGTGTGAATTTTAGAAGGCTGTGCCTTTTCTGTTCACCTTTCTCCTCATTTTTAAAGTTAGGGAATTAGACCAGTTGTTCTAAGCTCTAAAGTGAGCTTGCAAAGAGTCATATCCATCTCTTTGCAACTCCATGGACTGTAGCCCACCAGTCTTTTCTGTCTGTGGGATTTCTCAGGCAAGAGTGCTGGAGTGGGTTGCCGTTTCTGTCTCTAGGGATCTTCCTAACCCAGGGATCAAACTTGGGTCTCCTGCATTGCAGGCAGACTCTTTACCATCTGAGCCGCCCAGGGCTTCCCTTCAAGCTCTAAAGCTTTACCACAAACTGGGTGGCTTGAAATAGGAGACATGTATTATTTCTCAGTTCTGGAGGCTAGAAATCCAACATGAAGGTGTCACCAGGGCCACCCTCCCTCCCCAGGCTCTGGGGAGAATCCTTTCCTGCTTCTTGTAGGTTCTTGTGGCTCCGGGTCACTGCTTGGCTCGTGACGGCCTCCATCTTCACATAGTCTTCTCTTCTATCCTTTCTTCTCTAATTTGTCTCTTACTGGGATGCTTACTGGGTTTAGCACTTACCTGGATAATTCATGATGATATTGCCTCAAGAACCTTAATTACAACTTGGTGGACTTTTTTTCCAAATAAAGTCACATTCACAGATGTGACCTAACCCTTAGGGTTAGGAGACAGATGTATCTTTTGGGAACCTACCTTTCAACCCACTACACCATGTCCCCTGTCTCCCTACTTGAAATGGAAGAAACTCAGGAACACTGACAGTTCTCTACCACAGTGCTTCAACCCTCTGCCCTTCAGTAGGATGGTAGCACTGAGAAAGGTGGGGGAGGGAGAAATCAGAGAGACAGCAAGAGGAAGGACGGCCCTGTCTCAGTCATGGCTGTCAGAGTCCTCCGCTTGCCCTGATTGCATGATAGGGCCAGCCTCAAAGGTGAGGCTCACCTGTCTTTGGTGGCCATGGGACAAGGGCTTCTTAGAAAGACTGTCCTGGAACTGCTTTGACACGTGGCACACCCCGCAGCCTGAGAAGTCTCCCCAGCTTTTCTGCTCTGTTTCTGAATGGCCTGCCCCTTCTAAAGTAAACCGAGTTATCACTCAGAAAAGGCCTGCTGATATCCTCAAATTTGCATACCCCAGATGAGGCTGCAAAGCCATTTATCTCTCGAGAGCAGCCTGCTGTGGTCCCTTTTATTTTTTTATGGGATTGTCCTTAAATGGCCGATTAGTTTGGGGTGATTTATAAATGCTTCCAGCTTGGCAATTTCCTCCTTAATGATGGGACAGATTTGTGTCTGACTTTGAGCAGCCTTGGTTTTTTGTTTGTTTGTTTTTTGTTTTCGTGTATTCTCCACAGCCCATCACCCTCTTCCTCCCGCTTCCAGTTCTCATCACCTTCTACCTTCCCGACTTCACTTTCAGTCAGCTTTACCTTTCTCCAAGTTTCCCCAGCATTTAAGAATTGCCCATCTTTGGTTGCTTACATTTTTGGAAAGGCAGAAAACCAGATACAAACAGTTTCTTCTCCTCATTCCCTTCTGTTTACAAGAGAGATTTGCACTGCCTTGCACCAGTTATTTATCCTTTCTGAGCCTTGGTTTACTTACTTGAAAAATGGAAAAATGTCAGAATCTCATTCTACCTCAGGAGTTGTTTGAGAATGGTCTTAGCTAATGTTAGGAAGCTGCTTAGCATTATCTTCTGAGCATTGTCACTGAGCCCTTGATAAATATTAGTGGGTATTTTTGCTGTTTTAATGATATGGCAAGAGGCAAACATGAAATGTGAGGCTGCTTTGAGCTTTGTGCTTTTAAACACATTTGCTATTTTCACAATTATTTATGCCTGGCCTCTTCTTGGTGAAGCCTATCTCTATGATGAGTCCAGCTTTTCACTGCTGTCTGATAATACACCCTCATGTGTTAAGTAACTCCTTTATGTTTTGCTTTTTGCCATTTCTAATTTATTTTTTTGTGCAACACATGTATACCAGCTGTTTTTTAGCCCAGTGGTTTTTACAGTTTTAAGAAGTAAGTTTGTATTGCTATTTCTTATCTTTGTATTGATATTTTAGACTACTTATAGGCTTCCTAAAATCAAATATGATACATTCACTTGTTAATATACTCTCCCATAGAGAGAGAAACCCACATGTAAATTTCCTCTATCCACATTCTTCCGTTATTACTATATCATAAGGTTTGGTCAAATTAGTATTCCATAATCATTTTTTCTTTGTTCACTGCTGAGTCATGGAGTATATTGTACAGTTAATTTTTCCTTTCCTGTACAGGCTTTTGTTTTTCTAGGAGTTAATAGTTGCTTTGATTATTCATTTTAATTTGCATAATTTTCTATGTGCTCCTTGTCACTCCTATTTTCTCATATATTCTGATAAAACTGTAAGGTTCTTCTCAGTATAGATAGGCACCTCACATAAGCCGGGGTTCAGTTTCCTGAGAGGCATTCCTTCTGTACCAACCTGAGCTGTTTGCCCGGTAGCCCAGCTGCACCATCATCCTCCAGGGCTTTCCTTTCACCGTCAAACAGGCACTTTCCTTTACCTCTTGTGATCGGTATTCTCTTTCCTGCATCTCTTAGACATGCTTCTTGGTTTACGCATTCATTTAACTGGCACAAATCCCCTAGCAACTTGCTGAGAAAGGATACATAGGATGCTAAAACAAATTAAGTGCATGTCTGAAACTGTGAAGATATTTTATTATTACATTTGGCTAACAGTTTATTTGGGTGTGCAGTTCTGGATTGGATGTAATTATTTCTCAGGATATTTGAGGCCTTGCTCTGTTGCCTTCTCGTCTTCATGTTTGCTGTTGAGAAGTCTCATGCTAATTCCAGATCTATTGTAGGCAAATGCTGTATATATTTGCCTGTCAGGAAGTTCTTAGCTCTCTGTTCATAGTGCTCTGAAATGTTCTAACAATTACAGTAAACTTTTAACCAATTGCTGGTGCTGTTCATCCACTGGGCCATTTCATCCTAGAAATTTATTTTCTGCTGCTCTGGTACATTTCCTTGTTTTACATCATTGATGGATTACTTTCTTTTATTTTCCTTATTTACCACTTCTGAACCTTCCATTTTGGAGAAGGCAATGGTAACCCACTCCGGTACTCTTGCCTGGAAAATCCCATGGACAGAGGAGCCTAGTAGGCTGCAGTCCATGGGATCGTGAAGAGTCGGACACGACTGAGTGACTTCACTTTCACTTTTCACTTTCATGCATTGGAGAAGGAAATGGCAACCCACTCTAGTCTTCTTGCCTGGAGAATCCCAGGGACGGTGGAGCCTGGTGGGCTGCTGTCTGTGGGGTCGCACAGAGTCGGACAGGACTGAAGCAACTTAGTAGTAGTAGAACCTTCCATTTTAGACTCTTTAGATTGAACCTTTAATTTTATTTATTCTCTTTCACTTTCCACATACCTTGTCTTTTTTCCCCCAAATATTTTGTCTTTTTGTTATACTTTCCAACAGATTTCTTCCAACTATTTCTACCATTTCTTGAACATTTTCCAGTATCATATTTTAAATTTTTAGATCCTCTTATTGTCAGAATGTATCCCTCTATAGAAATCCATGTTGTTTTCTGGATATAATATTTTTAATCTCTCTCAGTAATGTGATTATGCTATTTGAGAATTTTATTATATTCCCTGTATTATCTTTTGAAAAATTTCTGAACTCTCTTCTTTGCCCAAACTCACCCTTATCATTTTTGTTTGTTTGTTTGTTTTGATCTTTCATTTGCAAAAATTGATTTAAGTTTCTGGTTGTCTTTGCGCAGTCATAAGAATCCAGGAAAAAACTGCTTGAAAGTTGAGCATGCATATTCATGGTGTGTGTGTGTGTGTGTGTTTGAAGTATGTATAGTGTCTGAGATATTTGTATAGTGTTTGGTATTTGTGGTGTGTGTGTGTGTGTGGCATATGTTTTTCAGTGTGTTTGGTATATGGCTTTGTGAGTACTAGGGACATGTATGTACATATGTCCCCTTCATGAATCACAGCCTTGTCATGGTGAAGGTTCCTGTGTAACTCAGTGAAGCTCTGAGCCACGCTGTGCAAGGCCATTCAAGACCGACAGGTCATAGTGAAGAGTTCTGACCAAATGTGGTCCACTGGAGGAGGGAAGGACAAACCACTCCAGTATTCTTACCATGAGAACCCCATGAACAGTATGAAAAGTCAAAAAGATATGACACCGGGAGATGAGCCCCGTGGATTGGAAGGTGTCCAGTTTACTATTAGGGATGAACAGAGGGCAATTATGAATAGCTCTAGTAAGAATGAAGTGGCTGGGCCAAAGCAGAAACAACACCCAGGTGTGGATGTGTCTGGTTTATCACCAAAAGTAAAGTCTGATGCTGTAAAGAACAGTATTGCAAAGGAACTCGGACTGTTAGGTCCATGAATCAAGGTAAATTGAATGTGACCAAGCAGGAGATGGCAAGAGTGAACATTGACATCTTAGGAATTAGTGAACTATAATGGATGGGAATGGGTGAATTTAATTTAGATGACAATTCTATCTTCTACTGTGGGCAAGAATCCCTTAGAAGAAATGGAGTAACGCTCATAGTCAACAAGTTTGAAATGCAGTACTTGGGTGCAATCTCAGAAATGACAGAATGATCTCTGTTCATTTCCAAGGCAAACCATTCAATGTCACAGTAATGCAAGTCTATGTCCCCCAACCACTAATGCTGAAGAAGCTGAAGTTGAATGGTTCTATGAAGACCTACAAGACCATCTAGAACTAACTCCAGAAAAAAAAGATGTCCTTTTCTGTATAGGGGACTGGAATGCAAAAGTAGAAAGTCAAGAGATACCTGGAGTAACAGGCAAGTTTGGCCTTGGAGTACAAATGAAGTAGGTCAAAGGCTGACACAGTTTTATAAGAATACACCAGTCATATCAAACATCCTTTTCCAACAACACAACAGATAAGTCTACACATAGATATCACCAAATGGTCAATACCAAAACCAGATTGATTATATTCTTTGCAGCCCAAGATGGATAAACTGTATACAGTCAGCAAAAATAAGACCTGGAGCTGACTGTGGCTAAGATCATCAGCTCCTTATTGCAGAATTCAGGCTAAAATGGAAGAAAGTAGGGAAAACCAGTAGGCCATTCAGGTATGACCTAAATCAAATCCCTTATGATTATACAGTGGAGGTGATGAATACATTCAAAGGATTAGATTTGGTAGAGAGAGTGCCTGAAGAACTATGTACGGAGGATTATAGCAATACAGGAGGTGGTGACCAAAACCATCCCAAAGAAAAAGAAATCAAGAAGGCAAAGTGGTTGTCTGAAGAGGTCTTACAAATAGCTGAGGAAAGAAGAGAAGTGAAAAGCAAGGGAGGAAGGGAGAGCTATACCCAACTGAATGCAACGTTCCAGAGTCTAGCAAGGAGAGAGAAGGTCTTCTTCAATGCAGAGAAGTAGAGGAAAACAGTAGAATGGGAAAGACTGGAGACCTCTTCAGAAAATTGGAGATACTGGGAACATTTCGTGCAAGGATGGACACAATAAAGGACAGAAATGGTAAAGACTTAACAGAAGCAGAAGAGTAAGAAGAAGTGGCAAGAATACACAGAACTGTACAAAAAAGGTAATGACCTGGATAACCATGATGGTGTGGTCAGTCACCTAGAACCAGACATCCTGGAGTATGAGGTTAATGGGCCTTAGAAAGCATTACCATGGATAAAGCTAGTGGAGGTGATGGAATTCGAGCTGAGTGATTTCAAATCCTAAAATATGATGCTGTGAAAGTGCTGCACTCAATATACCAGCAAATTTGGAAAACTCAGAAGTGGCTTCCAAAGTGGCCATAGAAGTGGAAAAGGTAAGTTTTCATTCCCGTTCCAAAGAAGGGCAATGCCAAAGAATGCTCAAACTACCATACAATTGCGCTCATTTCACCTGCTAATAAGGTTATGCTCCAAATCCTTCAAACTAGGCTTCAGTAGTACATGAACCAAGAACTTCCCGATGTTCAAGCTGAATTTAGAAAAGGCAGAGAAACCAGGGATCAAATTGCTAACATTTGTTGGCTCAAAGAGAAAGCAAGAGAATTCCAGAAAAACATCTGCTTCATTGACTACATGAAAGCCTTTGTGTGGCTTACAATAAACTGTGGAAAATCCTGAAAGAGATGGAAATACTAGACCACTTAACCTGAGAAATCTGTGTGTGAGTCAAGAAGCAATAGTTAGAACTGGACATGGAACAACAGAATGGTTCAGAATTAGGAGAGGAGTACCTCAAGGCTGTATATTGTCACCCTGCTTGTTTAACTTATATGCAGAGTACATCATGCAAAATGCTGGGCTGGAGGAAGCACAAGCTGGAATCAAGACTGCTGGGAGAAATACCAACAACCTCAGATATGCAGATGATACCACTCTTAATGGCAGAAAGTGAAGAGGAATTAAAGAGCCTCTTGATGAGCATGAAAGATGAGAGTGAAAAAAGCAGGCTTAAAACTCAACATCCGAAAAACTAAGATTGTGGTATCCAGTCCCATCACTTCATGGCAAATAGAAAGGGCGAAAGTGGAAGGCAGTGACAGATTTTATTTTCTTAGGCTCCCAAATCACTGCGGATGGTGACTGCAGCAATGAAATTAAAAGATGCTTGTTCCTTGGAAGGAAAGCTATGACAAACCTAGACAGCATATTAAAAAGGAAAGCTATGATTTTTCCAGTAGTCATGTACGGATGTGAGAGTTGGACCATAAAGAAGGCTGAGCGCCGAAGAATTGATGCTTTCCAACTGTGGTGTTGGAGAAGACTCTTGAGAGTCCCTTGGACTGCAGGGAGATCAGACCAGTCAATTCTAAAGGAAATCAGTCCTGAATATTCATTGGAAGGACTGATGCTAAAGCAATACTTCGGCCACCTGATGTGAAGAGCCAACCCATTGAGAGAGACTCTGATGCTGGGAAAGATTAAAGGCAAAAGAAGAGAGTTGCAGAGGATGAGATGGTTGGATAGCATCACTGACTTGATTTTGACATAAGTTTGAGCAAACTCTAGGAGATAGTGAAGGACAGGGATCCTGGCATGCTGCAGTCCATGGGGTCGCAAAGAGTTGGACACGACTTAGCTACTGAACAATGTGTATGTATGTCTTTGGGGTATATATGTGTGTGTGTTTGGGGTATGTATATGTATGTCTTTTGAGAGATGTGTGTGGGGTAGAGTGTGCGTTTGTGTGGAGTATGTGTATCTTGAGTGTGTGTGTGTGTGCGCGCATGCGCGTGTACATTTCTGTTTGGAGTGGCTGTGTTTGGTAGGATGAGATTGATGGCTTCTCTGTAAGGTAACCAGGTGCATTCCTGCCTTTTTTATGACGATACTCATCAAATGTTGGTGTTTGAAAGTATTTTTCTCTCACATCAGTCAGTTTTGCAAGCTAGGCTCTTTTATCCCTTGGGTCCCCCTGTTCGTCCTTCTATACCTCCTCCTCTGCAGTTCAGCTCCCAGTACGAACGATGCTCGGAGTAACGATGGACAGAGGGACGGGACTCGGCTTTGATATGCAGACTTTTATTGCATCCTGTTTTCAGTTTGATGCCTCACTTGAGTTTTCACTGGGCCTTGTGTTTTCAGGTTTGGAAAACATTTCTGGTCTGACGTCTCCAGATATAAAAGTCCCACCAATTCCTGAGGTCAGGGTGGATCCTGATCTAGCCTTGCGGTGTTAGGGGAGGTCCCCTGCTGGTTTAAATATTCCTTTCCTGAACTTTGAGCTAGTTCTCATTTTAACCTTACCCGTTGCCCCTCCCTTTAGAGATACCTGGTGACTCTGATTCCCTGTCTATGGTTGAGTCAGCTTTACAAGTTGGCATCCTGTTTCCTGCCCCAACCTCCCACGCACACTTATGGCCCCGCATTCTGTGTCCAGAACAATTTTGCTGATGGCCTTGGCATCTGATCTCCTATTCTCTTCCCTCCTTGTGAGTTGATACTTTTTTGTACCTTTGTAGTGTGAGTTTGAGCAAACTCCGAGAGTTAGTGAAGGTCAGGAAAGCCTGGTATGCTGCAGTCCATGGGGTCGCCATGAGTTGGACATGACTGAGCGACTGAACAACAACAAGTATTTGTTGAGATTTTTGGAAGGAAGCAGGGCCAACTGCATGTGTTCATCAGTGAAAGCTTTCCGGGAGTCTCAGTTCTTTTTGCTGACTTATCATGGGATCCTCATATCTTTAAGCAGTGTGGTGGAAAGTGGGAGTCATGAACACATACACAGAGTTACATGTTTTATACAAATATGTATACACGTGTATATATGTGTGTGTACGTAAGTATTCTGGGCTAGTGTCTATGAATTATGTGCTATACAGATTTCCTTCTTTCAACATATATTTATTGAGCACCTACCATATGGCCAGACAGTGTTTTAAATTGAGGTGGGTGGGTTGCAGAGGCCAACAGACATCTCTGTTTGGGGGAACTTCTTTTCTTGATGGCGGTGCAATAAAAAAAAATAAGCAAGGTCAGTATGGTCAGGTAGTCTTAAGTACTGTGTGGAGAGTAAAAGGGGTGAGTGCTGGAAAGTTACGAGGGGACGAGTTTAGATTGGGGGTGTCAGGGCAGGTGTCCCTAGAGATAGAATATTTAAACTGACTTCTGAGTGATGAGAGGGAGCTGCTTTGCCAAGGCCCGGGGAGAGTCTGCAGAAACATCGAGAGCAGCTGGAGCAAAAACTGGAGGTGGAAACCGATGTCACCAAGAAGCCTATCAAAGGACTGATGGTTGATGCTCTGTGAGTGATGAGGAGGATTTAGAAGAGATTGGAGGCTCCGGGGACTGAGGCTGTGGGATACTCTAGGCTGGGTGAGGCATCAGTTTTACCCCACGTACCATGGGAAGCCTATGGAGAGTTTTCATTTCTGTGAGGCGAGGGCAGGCAAAACAGCAGGGTTGGAGTGCAGCTTTAGCCAGCTCACTTGGATGCTCCCTTTGGGGTGAAATGAAAGAAAGGAGGCTGGGTGGGATCCACGGAGCCCATCAGAAACTTACAGGAACTTGGGGAGAGGCACTGATGGCCTGACCAGGTGGTCAGGGGAGAAGGCCAAGAAGGGATTTGTTCTAGCAGCAGAGAAGGCAGTGAGTGCAGGTGACCTGGATATGGGAAGAGAATCACCAAGAATAATGTCAAAATTTGGGGTGTCTTTGGGGGAGTCTAGGGAGCAAGTTTATTGAAAAGAGCAACTGTGAGAGTATGGCTCCAGCATGTTAATTTAAAAGGACAGTGCTTTTTATTTCAGCCAGAAAAACACAACCGTCGTCAAGGATGAATTTTCCCTGAGTGAATACCTGCATGTGAGCGCTGTGGAGATCAGGACATGAAGGCTTCTCATCTCTCCATGGACTGTGATCTGGAGTCTCCTGCGCACAACTAGGGACATGAAGTCAGTGTCGGGAGGATGGGGTTCAGGTAACAGCTTGGGAGCCACTGCATATGAATGATAGTCATGGAGCTAGATGAAGTGAAGTGGAAGGAGCTTACGGTGGAACCCAGAAGGTCTTCTGCTGTCCCTGTGGGGGGTGCGGGCAGTCTTATTGGGAGCCCGGGGACAGGCTGACATGAGGACACTGAGCGCCAGCCGTCGGGTAGGACGGACAGAGGATCGAGGCGGCTGGATGCCGTGCAAGGGCGTGGAGGAGCGTGTGAGCAGATACATTGTAGGGTGCTCAGAAATCGGGGGGAGATAAGGCCAGAAATGGGCTCTCAGCACAGGGGTCCCCTGGGCCGCTGAGGACTCGTCTACACTTGTGAGGACAGGCGTCCAGCTGGAGTCAGTGAGAAGGAAACAGGCTTTGAGGAAGTGCAGACAGCAGGAGGACACAGAATTAGATCACTGATGTGGAGCAGATCTGGGAGATGCTACGATGTCTGCAGGGGGTACTGGGATTAAGCAGGAGGAATTTTTTTTTTTAAAGATAGGGAGATGCTCCTTTTTTCTTTTTTTCCAATGATCCCATTAGCAGGGAGGTAATGATGTCACAGGAAAGAGTGGATCTAAGCTCTCAGGAAGGGGGAAACATCCAGAGGACAGTAAATTTTACAGAATAATCACAGTTTCTTTTATTTTTTGTAAATTTATTTTTAATTGAAGGATAATTGCTTTGCAGTTTTGAATCACATTTTCTTGATGAGAACTGACCGTTTTAAGCAGGGATGGGTGTCTGCCTGCAGGTCAGGTGGTGGACATCACAGTAGAGTTCTTGTCTTACTGCTGCTACTTTCTTCCTGGACAGTCAGCCAGGGCCCTGGCTGGGAGACAGTGGGGGAGAGACATAAGTGGGGTTGAGGACACAGAAGGTGTGAAAGAGTCAATGAGAAACTGGGAAAGTAAACTTAACCAGAGAGGTGCCCTTGGCCTGGAAATTCTCAGTGGGCTCCTGAGAGTGGTGAGTGTGAATTTCACAGAGCCCCTTCGTGATGTTTCCTGCAGCCACATTCACAGGTGTGGGTGGTGGCGTGGAATAGGGAGTCAGATGCCCTCAGCGTCATCCCTGTCCCCCAACAACCCTCCAAGGCGTGGGGTGAGCTGCCCAGAGACCCGAGCTGGTCGGTGGTGGGGTTGAAGTCCTTGTGCCTCTCTAAGCAGCATCGCCCTGTCCTGCGGAGTCACTGTCAGGATGAATGGGGACTTCCCCAAAGTGAGTACTTTGTGGTTTTTAATGTGAGAAAGGCGCCTCTTGATTTGTATGTCACCAGAGACCCTGGTCAGGGTGTCATCGGCTGCGCTGTGAGCCATGCAGGCCTGGCAGCTTTTGCAGCGATATAGCAGAGCCCCGGGCATGGGGAAAACCCGCTTTGCCAGCTACTCTGGGTCCATTAGGGTTAGTGGTGAGGATGATAATGATGGTTTTTAATAATTGTTCCTAAGGCGCCACTAGTAATTATTGTGCTGAAACCATCGCCAACAACCTTCCTTCTCCCCGAAAGGAACAGGGATTGTGAGAAGAGATAACGTCTGTGGAAACCACTCAAGGAGACAGCACATATACGTGGGCAACCCTGGGCAGCCAGTTCCCACGCCTCAGTGCCTGCAGGCAGGACATGAATCCCAGGGTTTATACAAAGGAGCCGCCGACGCAAGCCACTGCGTCCTGAGCATCCTAGGAGGGGTGCTGGGAGCCCTCCCAGCCAGCCTGAATGGGGACCACATCTCTCTCTCCGTGATGTGCTGCAGTTGCTCTTAGCACAATATTTATCTCACCACGTAAACCAATCTAGCTGGTTAGAAAAACAAGTTGTATTGCATTCTTAGGCAGTGCACTTAGCTGGCTGGTCTCCTGTAAAGCCATATGTGTCTGACAGTAGAAATAACTTATCAGCATAAAGCCTGGATAAATTGGATTAAGAAATCACTGTGTGCTGAGAAAGTGGATGGAATACGTTTAGAAATGGAAGAGAACGGGAAAAAAAAAAAACAAAATGGAGAGTGAACCGGTGGCCGAGGCCAGTTGCAGAGCCAAAATCTCTGAGTTCAGATCCCAGGTCCTCTATGAGCTGTGTGACCAGGGGCAAGTTATTGACTTCTCAGTGTCTCAGTTTACACACTCTGTGGGAAATTCAGTGAGCGAATGTATGCATTTGAAACGTCTTTGGAACAGTGCTTGTAAATAGGAGCACCTTGGCAATGTCAGTTATATTAGAACAGAACTTCAGAAAAGTCGGGATATGGGCTCCATCAGAACTCCGGTACAACTTCAGAAAAGTTGGTTGGGGCAGGGACTTGGGTGAGGGGTGTGGAGTATAAATTTCAAATGGTGCCAGAAAAGTCGCTTTAGTACTAAAGATGTACGTAGTACTTTTGTATAATGTTTTTAGAACACCAAAATCCATGAAGACAAAATACCCAAATTGCAAAAAAAAACAGAGGACCTGACCCTGTGATTGTCCCACACTATCTTACCTGCCTTACTACTTATCTCATATCTCACGCTCCCTCGTATCTCAGTTAGTAAAGAATCTGCCTGCAGTGCAGGAGACCTGGGTTCGATTCCTGGGTCAGGAAGATCCCCTGGAGAAGGGAATGACAACCCACTCCATTATTCTTGCCTGGAGAATCCCATGGACAGAGGAGCCTGGCGGGCTGTAGTCCATGGGGTCACAAGAGTCGGACATGACTTAGCAACTAAACCAACTTGCCTTACTCTAATCCCAGCCCTTGATTACCAATAAAACTTTATTTATGAAAATAGGTGACCAATACAAGAGCCATAGGTTGATGCTTTGATTTTTTTTAAAGGAATTGCATTAAAATATTATCTGTCCTTCGTATCCAAGGTTTTGGCACCCACTTAAATTTTACACCCACGGTCAGTGTCTCTCCCTAGTCCCAACTGTGGATGTTTTCTTTCTCTGAGAATACCAGAGAAATTCTAAGTCAGACACTGACCTCAGAGCTCTTAGGGGCACACAGGAATGTCCCCCTGGGCAGGAGGACACAGACAGTTCAGTGATGACATGTGTGTGACACGTGGTGATAGAGGGAGGCTGTCAGAAGTCTTCTGAGGTCACCTTAAGACTAAACTTCCAACCCAGAAAGAAAACTGTCCTGATTTCACTGCGTCTCCTCCTGCCCACAAAGTGTATTTTTGACATTAAACTAGATGCAGGGGGAGGGAAGGGCCAACAGCGGAGAGAAGGCTGGGTGACAAATCTGGAATCGCTGCCCTTCTCTTTGGTGTTGTAGCCTTCTTTTCGCTCTTCAAAAAGGAGGCGTTCGCCAGCGCCGCCATAACCTTCAGTGCCCTCTGTGTTTATAGCCGAGAATTTGATAGGAAGGACATAAACATATACTTCTCATCCATTTTCACTGTTACTCAGCTCAGACAACGGCGAGGATTATCACAGCCTTGCTGGGGGAGACATTACGAGCCTGGGGTTATCCTTGCCCTGGCAGAGTCATAAAGATGGGGCCTCTGTGTGCAGAGACACGCCGTTAATGCGACCCAGCCATCAGCAGAGACCCCCCAGCCCACCTGATTTGTTAGGATTAATCCCTCTTCTCAAGGCTTAAAGTCAACCCGCGTTTAGCTGTCCTCTGGCAGTTGCTCAGATGTTGCGGTGGGTGAACATAAAATGCAGGCTGTGAGCTGACCTTTCTCGAGGGCAGAGGAGTTGGGGCTCGGCGTTTCTGCTGCTTTGGCCCATTAGCAGGAACAGCAGGACTTGTGCATCACTTGGGCCCAGGACGCTGCCAGCACGGCCACTCTCTCCCCAGGGCCGAGGAGGACGTGACCTCTCTTGCCTTAGCTGCCAGCAGCCAGGGCCGTCTGAGCCTGGGCCCTGTGGGTGGGAGATGCAGGATACCCTGTCAGCCCGGGTGAGGCGATGCTGATGGGAGGCCTTCGTGTGCTTTGTCGTCGTTCAGTTGCTCAGTCGTGTTCAACTCTTCGCAACCTTGTGGACTGCCGCTCGCCAGGCAAGCCTGTCCCTCACTGTCTCCCGGAGTTTACTCACGCTCATGTCCATCGAGTCGGTGATGCCATCCAACCATCTCATCCTCTGTTGTCTCCTTCTCCTCCCGCCTTCAATTTTTCCCAGCATCAAGGTCTTTTCCAGTGAGTTAGCTCTTCACATTAGGTGGCCAAAGTACTGGAGCTTCAGGGGTTGTGATTACAGATTTTGTAGCTCATTTTTTTTTTTTTAAGAACAATTTCCTTTACTAGTAGTCAAAGAAATGGAAATTAAGGTAAATAGATCATTAATATTTTGAAATTATAATATATTTTGCTGCTGAGGGTATGAAGAGGGAGTTTCTTATACTCTGCTGGTAAGATTTTGTAGCTCTATAGAGAACTCAGCAACAAAGGCAGGAGTAGATGTTTTCTGGAACTCTGTCACTTTTTCGATGATCCAACGGATGTTGGCAATTTGATCTCTGGTTCCTCTGCCTTTTCTAAATCCAGCTTGAACATCTGGAAGTTCATGGTTCATGTGTTTGGGGGGGAGTGTTTCTTTGTGTTAATGTGAGTTTTGTGGCATCCTGGATGGTATAAAAATTATTCAGTACTTCTTAAAAGAATCAGTTTATTAAAGTCATACTCCTTTAAATTTATAATTCCAGCTTCTTAATCTTCTTATTTATAAACCTCACATTTTACCAATCACATTAAAGGAGACTTTATTATTTGAGATGATGTACTATTAGATTCCATTAAACCCTTTTAAACATTTTAAATTTAATATCCTAGCTGATAGATTTCACTTCCTCTGTAAGAATTTCAGCTTATTCAATTGTATGGAGAGAGGGTCTTGACAGAGGTGGTCCAGGTAAATTGAGGTCTGGGGGGTGGGCCCTAATCCTGTGTGACCAGAGTCCTTATAAATGGGGACATTTGGACATGGAGACAGACAAGCACTGACGAGATGGTCAGGCGACACTGGAGTCAGGATTGGGGTGTGGCGTCTACAAGCCAAGGAGCACCTCGGGCCCCTAGAAGCTGGGAGAGAAACGTGGAACACCGTCTTCCCTGGAGCCTTCACAGGGAGTGCGGTCCTGCCGTCACCTTGATTTCAAACTTCTAGCCTCCAGCACTGTCAGACAGTGAGTGACCGTCGTGTCAGCTGACTCGGTTTGAGGTGCAGTGTTGTAACAGCCCTAGGAGTCTAGCCCACGTCCCAAGGATGTCAGTTTCTTTCTGCCGGTTGAAAGTGTGTACATCAGATTCAGAGTAAAGCTGACTCCATCTTATTTTTAAAAACCACCTGTGCTTTTCCCTGGCCTCCATTCTTGTTGCCATTTCCTCACATGGCACCTCTCAGAGACGCCTTCCCTGACCCCCTGTCGCAGGGTCCACGCTTGTTCTTCATGACCTACGTGTGTTACAGGCTTCTTCATCCTGGTTGTCCTGTTCAGGTGTGTGTTCATTATTTATTCTCTCTTTTCTCTCCCATCCTGAGGCAGGACCTCCAGAAGGCTGAGCACCTTCTCTGCTGTCTACAGCAGTGCCTAGGACATGATGGGTCGGAGAAGGCAATGGCACCCCACTCCAGTACTCTTGCCTGGAAAATCCCATGGACGGAGGAGCCTGGTGGGCTGCAGTCCATGGGGTCGCTAAGGGTCGGACACGACTGAGCGACTTCACTTTCACTTTTCATTTTCATGCATTGGAGAAGGAAATGGCAACCCACTCCAGTGTTATTGCCTGGAGAATCCCAGGGACGTGGGGGAGCCTGATGGGCTGCCGTCTATGGGGTCTCGCAGACTCGGACACAACTGAAGTGACTTAGCAGCAGCAGCAGGACATGGTGAGTACTGATCAGTATTCATCCAGTGGCTGAAACTAAAGGAAATGTGAGAAAAAAAAAGAACTCCCATCTCTAGTTCTGCACTCGTGGCTGTAAGTTCTTCTTCCCCTTTTCCCACTCTTTGGAAAATCACAGTGGAAAATCTAAGTCCCTCCTCCCCCCTCCCTCTCTTTTCCTGCTTCTTTCTCCTCCCTTCCTTTTTTCTGCCTTCCTTCTCTTTTTTCTGCCGTTCATCAAGAATCTCCTGCGTCAGAGGCACTGTGCTGCGTCTCAGCGTGTCCTCATGGAGCTTAGAGTCAGTCAGAGATGAAAGACATTAAACTAACATTTTAGTACATTTCAGAAAGTAAAATTTTAAGTGTTCTACATGTTGACAGTGGGGGGACATTCCTTAGTCTGCAAGATGTGTGTGAATGGCAAAGTTTCTCTGAGAAGGTTCTTGAAAGGAGAAAAGGAGAGACCAGGAGGAGAGGCAAGGAAGAGATTCTAGAAAACGAAAGCAGGGTTTGCCAAGGTCCTGAGTGGGAAAGAATGTTCTGGAAGAAGTGGAAGGAATGGCAGAGCATCCGTAGGGCTGGATGAGTCATCTGCAGGATCTGGAGAGTGTTCATAAGAGCAGTGGGCAGTGGAACATTTAGGCTCAGGGAGATGCGATCAGATTTGTATTTGAAAGAGATCTTTTTGACTGCCTTGTGGAGGAAGGATGGGCTGAGTGGGCAAGACTGAACTTGGAAGACCAGTTAAAAGGGCCGTAGTCGTGGCCCTGCTGAGCAAGGCTGGTGGCTGGGGATGTCTGACTTGGGTTGGGTTGGCTTGGGTGTTTCCCCTGTGTGAACAGACAGTCGTCTGTATGGATGGCATTTCTCTGGTTGCTTAGTGAGGGGATCTGCTAACACATTCCACATAGCTGATCGGGGGAGCCTTGGCACAACCTTCCTGGAAGTGGTATCTCTCAGAATGAAAAAGGATATTGCAGTTCCACTTGTGGGATGCCTCAGTAATGAAACCGTGGAACAGAGATGATTCTACCAGCAAGTTCACTGCAGAACCAGTGAGGGTAGTCAGACGTTGCCACCACTGCAGAAGTCTCACCTCATCGCGTGTGCGCCCCCGTGATGGCCCACTGTGCTCTTGGGAAAGTTAGGGTGCAGACTGACATTCATTTACACAGGCAAATGGCCATGGTGCCTTTTTACGGGGAAAAGATAATAGAAATTGCTGTACTTTTGTAAGTAAGCATGTAATTGTGCATCAGTGTTCAGGCGAATATAGAAATGGTTCTTCAGGTATTTTCTTGTGGAAGAAACTCTGTAGGCTTGCTCTCACTCTGGCAAGAGAAAAAGAAAAGACTGCAGAGGCTTGAGATGGTCACTGGCAGAGGCGTAAGGACAGAGGCAAATTGACCTCATGCGGTCACTCTTAGTCATGCCTTTGGTTGCATGAGTATACTTAGGCTACAGGAAATATGAAAAACATATATTCTTTATTTTTTCCCTTGCTGAGGAAGGTAATTTTATTTTTTTCAAATGAGCTTTTTTTTGCGGGGGGAGTATAGTTGTTTTGCAGTCTTGTTTCTTTAACGTGATGCTCTTGATTTCAGGACTGCTCAGAGAGTCCTGTAGGTAGCAGTCAAGAGCACTGGCCTTGTGGTAAGCCCTGAGGGTGCCTGGCAGCCTTGCTGCTTGCTGTGTGTGACTTTGAGCAGGTCCCTGAGACTTGCAGAAAGCTGACATCCTCACTGATGCAGAGGCGCACACTTCAAGGGGGTTTTCTACAAGCCAGCTGAGGCTTAAGAGCTTGGCTCAGCACCTGGCATATAGTAGTGTGTGTATGTGTGCGCACTCAGTTATGTCTGACTCTTTGCGACCCTATGGACTGTAGCCTGCCAGGCTCCTCTGTCCATGAGATTTCCCAGGCAAGAATAGTGGAGTGGGTTGCCATTTCCTAAACAGTAAGAACTTGTCCCAGCTGCTCTTTTAGCACCTGCCTGCTCCCAGACACCTGACAGGTTCTCCTTGATTTTCCTTGACTCCTATAGCCCTTGGGGATACAGTAATACAGTAACGGGACAATCGTATAGTGATAAGTGCGGAGTGTAAACAGGAAGCTGAGGTTTTTCTATTCTTGGTTTTCCATGAACCTGCTAGGTGACCTTCAGTACCACTCAGCCCCACTGGGCTAACTTTCTTTAACTTTAAAGTGAGAAGGTTAGACTGAGAAAGCTTCCAAGTCCATAATTCTATGACCGCATGGAGTGAGGACCTGATAAAACCTGTTGGACTATCTTGTTGAGGGCCCTTATCTATGTGCCCTAGGCTGGAAGGCATCTTTAATGGGCTAATAGCTAAGAATTCAGTTTCTGTTTGCCTTCTGATCCTGTTGCACCAAAGCTAGGCCTGTAGAAGGCTGTTATCAACAATTTATGGTCACCCCCATGCATTGCTCTTATCAGGAAAGCTAATCACATTTTAAGCTTTTTCAGTTTTTCTGCTTGGAATAATTTCTTGCTTTTACTGCCTCACCAGTCTTTAAATGGTAGTTTGATTCCTTGATGTGGGAGAACTGGAGGATGTTTCTTAAGGACTCCAGCTCTTTCTGCCCCAGGTAGAGACCTGTGAGGAGAAAATGGCAGGGACTAACTTTTTCTTTCTCTGCAGGGGAGCCATGGACGTCTGGCTGGCTGGCTTGATTGTCAGCTGACTTACTGCTTTCTCTCTAAAAGTATTCATCCTTCAAAGCTCATTACCAGCATTATCCAATTACTTCCTTAAGTAAGTTGTTCTCAGAGATGTGATTGGGTATTGTGAAAAGAACTATAAAATGAAAAGTTGGCAATGAAAAAAATTGGAGTCTTTGATATTTCTCTTTTCTAAGAAAGTATTTTATTTATAGTTGATTTGGGGCTTCCCTGATGGCTCAGCTATAAAGAATCTTGCTGCCATCGCAGGAGACTCAGGTTTGATCCCTGGGTCGGGAAGATTCCCCGGAGAAGGAACCCACTCCAGTATTCTTGCCTGGGAAATCTCATGGACAGAGGAGCCCTGGTGGGCTACAGTCCACGAGGTCATGAAAGAGTCGGACACAAGTTAGCAACTAAACAACAATGTGATTGATTTACAGTGTTGTGGTAGTTTTTGCCATACAGCAAAACTATTATATGTAATTCTTTTTTCATATTCCTTTCCATTATGATATTGAATATAGTTTCCTGTGCCATAAGTACAGCCAGGCCTCGTTGTTTCTCCATTCACTGTGTAACAGGTTGCATCCTCTAATCCCAAGCTCCCAATCCATCCTTCTCCCTTCCCTCCTCCCTTGGCAACCACAGGTCTGTCCACTGTGTCTGTGAGTCTGCTGCTGTTCCATAGATTTGTTCTTTTGTGGCATGTTTCAGATTCCACACGTAAGTGAGTGTATTTCTTTCTTTTTTCGGGAGGCTTATAACATTCCATGTCATATCAAAGTCACTGGTGAGTCCTACAGTCAATAAATAATGTTTCACTTGGTTTAATCCAATGTATCTATATTCCTTTCAGAATATGGAACGTTTTCATAATAATACTTCTTAGCGTCTTGGTAGACTAATATTTTGAAAATATTCAAGACTGTGTTGCTGACCCTTTGAGCAGAGTTAGACTTGATCTCTGACTTCTGTTGAGAAGAATCCTTATAAAAGTATCGTAGATTTGCCCACTGGCTGCCTCGCCAGTGGGTGACTGTGTGAGTTGTCTTGGCCGAGGCCCCTCCCTCTTCCTCCTTTCCTGCAGGGATGTGAGCATCTTCTGGGGGCCCCATGCGATGTCTTCTGTCCGGATACCCTTTTCATGCTCCAGCCCTTTACAATCAGCCAGAGGTCCAGTCTCTGTCCTGGGCCCTGAAATCCAGAGGGGAGAGACTGGATTCTCCTCCATCTTCTTGCTGTTCTCACATTGGAATCTGGGCCACCCGCCTTTTGTCTGAAGACCTGACCAGTTGCCAGTTTGCACCTAATCTTCTGACCCTGCAATGATGCTTGTACCTGGCTCTCTGCACACTGGCTGTGATTTTACTTCACTTTTAAATAGATACTCAGAAACGAGGTGTGTTGGGATGAGATGAATATTTAAATCAAGAAACTGAGTAAAATAGATTGCTCTCAGTGTGGGCGGGCCTCATCCACTCAGTTGATGTCCTGAATAGAACAAAAGGATGCTACTCCTCTCCAGAGAGATTTCTTCCTGCCTCATGGCCTTCGGACTAGGACATCAGCCTTTTCTTGCCTTTGGGCTCAAGCTGACACATTAGCAATTCCTGGGTCTCGAGCCGACCAGCCTTCCGACCAGGACTGCATCATTGGCTCTCCTGGGTTCCAGCTTGCTAGCTTGCCATGCACATCATGGGACTTGCTTGCCTGCACAAGTATGTGAGCCAGTCCCTTATAGAAAATATCTCTCTGTCTACATCCATACACATGTATCTGTGTGTACACACACACAGCCAATTCCTTATAGAAAATACCTTTCTATCTGATACACACCCAGACATTCTCTCTCATACTCACTCTCACGCTACTGCTTCGGAGAATCCTAATACAGGATCTCAGCTAGAAATCAGCAAACTAGGGCCCATGAGCTAAATGCAGTCTGCCATCTGTTATTTTACAGCCCATGATTGAAGAATGGTTTTTACTGATGAATATTTGTAACCAATTTAATGATAGGAACCCTTAGCTTTGATCCCCAGGTAAGCAAAATGTTACCCCCCCGACACACACACATACCTTGATCCCATTCTTGTCATTAGTAGTCCTGTATTTCTAAAAATTGTACTCATATACTTTGAAGTTCATCACTGAAAGTTGTGGGAATGTTCATATCCTTGATTCTGTCTCTGGCCCCACATAACCTAAGATACTTACTGAAAAAGTTTACTTGCCCCTCATCTAAGCTCTGATCGTCTGCTAGAAGTGAAAAAATATGGTGGGGATCTTAAAGACATCTACAGCACATTCTTTCCCTTTTATAACTATAAAAAGTATCTATGTTAATATTCTGCAGGTATTTTTTAGTATTAAAAGGATATTTTCCCAAGGGGTGTAATTAGAGGAAAGATTGCATCTTTTTTTTGTTTTCTGGATGAAGGTGAATGTGGGAGATCTCTCAGGCTGGTTGGCCTTGTATGTTGTGTAGACCGCAGCTGGGTCTTGACAGTGCTGTGAGTATCAGCTTTGACCTGACCCCAGCCTGCTCCTCTGGCTCCAGGCACCTTGAGTCACTGCAGTCGTATTTGTCATTGCTTTCTTTCATCAGCTGTTGTTCATCTTTTTATGAAGCTGTCTTTAATTTGTTCTGGAGCATTCCTTGTTTATTGTCTTGAAGTGAGGAGGACTGCGGGTTACAGTGTAGGAAGTCAGACTACCCCGGGTCTTGCACCTTGCTTACTGGGTGACAGCTGGGAAGCGCTTTGTCCAAGGTCACTGAGAGTTCACCCTGAGGGGAGAACCAGCCAGGCTCTTTAAAGGAGGGCCTGGGCTACAGCAGGCCCTGCTTTTACAAGCGCAGCCAAATAAGAAAGGCAGTCCTGCTTACAGAGAGGGTAGGTTTCTCAACTGCTCATTAAGCAACGAGGATGCCTACCTTTGTGTTCCTTGAGGGTGGATAAGACTCTGGATCCTAGAATCAGAGATGGGACGCTGAAACTGCAAAGCATGGCTTGTCAGGCAGTCTGGTTCCAGAGAAAATGCCTTCCTACCCGAGGGCTTTTGTACTTTCTGTGAGAGGTGGAATGGAATATCCTTGCCCACACTGTGCATGGCTGTCTCTTTCCCCAACTTTAGAGCTCACTTAGATATTTAGGGTGTTTTTTTCTGATAATCCAGCTTAAAGTACAATAACCCACCTGATGGTTCACTCCACATATTCTCTAAGGCCCCTGCTATGTCAGGAACTGGTCTAAGAATTAGGGGTCAAAAGAAACCAACAAGGAAAAAAAAAAAACCCTTCAGAACCAAAACAGTCAAAATTCCTGTTTGTTTACAGTTTCTGAAACTTTGGCATGCATCTCGTCGCTTGAAGAAAGCAGACTGCGTGACCTCTAAGTGTCCAAATCAGTTGGTCTGGGGTGGGGCCCAAGAACTTCCATTTCCAGTAATATCGCAGGTGCTGCTGGTGCTGTGAGTTCAGGGATCCTATTGTGAGACCCCTGCTTGAGTGGGTAGTGCTTCTCTCAGCCTGTGCTTGTTTGCCCAATATGATTTGCAAGTCTTTTGTTTATTTGCACTTTTTTTTTTTTTTCTTTTTTAGCTTGCCACTGGCAGAAGGGGTATTCTGTGAAGGGGATTCATCTCTGTCTTGCCCCCAGTGTGTTCCTGGTCCCAGCAGAGGGATCAGTATGTAGTAGATGCTCCTTGGCCACTTGAAGGGCTGAGAAGGGCTGAAGGCAGATGGGCAGCAGGGCAAAGCTCTCGTTGCTCTTCTTCCCCGTGTGTCTGCCCTTCTTCATTCAGCCACTTCCGTGATCCGTGTGGAATCCTGGCAGGTGGGCCAGGTAGGACCGGGGTTGGCTTCTCCTCCCCAGTGGGAAATCTCATGTATTCAGTCAGGTTGCCTAAGGGAAAACAGTTCTTTATGCTGTGGTGGGGGAGGGGGCATTGTAGAGCTGGCGAGTAAAGAAAAGATTGTGTGCATGCGGACCACAGAGCGATGGTGGAATGGTGGGCATCCACACCCGGGGGAGGGGTGGTGTGCGGGCGGATCTTGCCACCAGAGAGCCTGTAACATGTAAGCATTCAGACTTTTTAAATAAGAGTTCCCTGAGTTTGCACAGTGAATTAACTTTCATTGAGAGCTGGCTTCATGTCTGTATTTTTTAGATCAGAGAGAACTCTGTACTATGAAAGTTGCTCAGTGGTGTCTGACTCTTTGCGATCCCATGGACTATACAGTCCATGGAATTCTCCAGGCCAGAATACTGGAGTGGGTAGCCTTTCCCTTCTCCAGGGGATCTTCCCAAACCCAGGGATCGAACCCAGGTCTCAGAGGCAAGCCAGTCAACTGCACTTCACGTCCTTAGACAGACCTTTGTCCCCTGCCAGCTACAGTAGAGCCCGAATTTGTAACTCAGATCTGGCGTCCTTTTAGAGTTTTCTGAGAAATGGTTGTAGTAGCATTTGGTACCAGGTGGTGATTCCCTCAAGAGAAACCAAATGTCTCTATCTGTTCTGACTGCTGTTAACAAAATATGATAAGATGGGGTGGCTTCTAAACAGAAGAAATGTCTCTCATCTCCGACCACTGGATGTCTGAGACCCAGGTGTCAGCAAGCTCAGGCTCGGGAGCAGCCCTCTTGGGGATTGCAGTGGGCATCTTCTGTCTCATTGCATGGTGGAGGTGGGGTCTCTGGAGGGCCTCTTTCATAGGGTGCTGATCCCATTCATGAGGACTCCAGCCTCATGAGCTGATCACTTCCCAGAGGGTCCATCTTCTCACACGTCACCTTAGGGATTAGGTTTCCCGGGGACACAAATATTTCATCTGTAGCATGAGTGTAGGCTTGGCCCATGCCCTGAGTGGTCTCCAGGCTCAGGCGATACACGTACAATTTGTTTCCTGGGCATCCAAATTTCACTTTCGTCTCCTCTTTAAGTATTTTTATTTATTAAAATTTTTTCCTACAGTGGCTGCTCTATTCTTTTATTATTGAAGTACAGTTGATTTACAGTGTTAATTACTGCTGTACAGCAAGGTGATTCAGTTATATATATGTGTGTGTGTGTTCTTTAAAATATTCTTTTCCATTGGAAAAATTGAGTACAGTTCCCCATGCTATACAGTAGGACCTTGTTGTCTATCTGTTCTACATATAAAAGGTTATGTCTGATAACACCGACCTCCCACTCCATCGCTCTCTCAACTGCCTCCCCCTTGACGCCCTCCACTCTGTTCTCGGTGTCTGTGACTCTTCCTTCCTGATGAGTTGTGTCTAAATATGAAGGGAGGGAGGAGGGGAGGGAGGACCACTTTCCTACTCTGCCCAGGCAGGTTTTTTACTCTGAGTGACTGACTTGCTGATCCTTTGCTGAGTGGGCTTGTATATGTAAAATTGAACCAGAGTACTCTCAGCTGTTTGGCTCCTACCTGTCTCCCCACTCTTACTACCCATCATTCTGTCAAGTACACTGGTTTGTTTGAAATAAAGCATGTTTATTTAAAGTGTGCCCACCTCTGGGCCTTTGCACACATGGTTTGCTTTGCCTCAAATATGACTTGTCTTCCCAGTTAACTAACATCCATCCACTGGCTCTCGGCTCAACCGTAACTCTATGAGAGACCCTCCCTGAAATCCGGCACTTGATCTCCTATCTGCCCTCCACCTCTAACCTTGTTGATATGTTTAAAGTATGTTTAAAGTATTGGTGTGATGATTGGATTTTTCTTTTCTTATTTAATACTTTGGCCACCTGATGAGAACTGGTTCATTAGAAAAGACCGTGATGCTGGGAAAGATTGAAGGTGGGAGGAGAAGGGGACGACAGAGGATGAGATGGTTGGATGGTATCACTGATTCGATGGACATGAGTTTGAGTAGGCTTTGGGAGTTGGTGATGGACAGGGAAGGCTGGCGTGCTGCAGTCTACAGGATCGCAAATAGTCGGACACGACTGAGTGACTGAACTGAGCTGAGGAGAGCTCCATGAGAACTCATTATGATCTTAAACACAGCAGGCACAAAAACTCCTGGCTGAACAAATCCATGTTGGTTTCTGACACAGCGCCTGGAGCATAGAGATAGTGATGATTCTTCAAATCAAACCCATAGTCTGGGGTGGCAGCTGAGGAGGAGGAATGAACACAGTTCCATTTAATCCTGATATATTTTTGAGAGGCTCTGACATCTGGGGAGTTTCATTTGGTTTCTGAGGATTTTTTCTAGAATTACCAAATTGGTAAGCAAATGTAACTCTGCAATAGCCCCATTCAAGTAAGGATCATTAATTTCTCATTTTTCATTTTAAAAAGATGCTGAGTGCACTGAGGTCAGCTTTCTGCCATTAAAAGGCAGTGCCAGGCTACAGGCAGAGCACACGGCCCCATGGCCCCTGCCCTTTCAGGATTAGTTCAAACTGGAAGCTAAGGAAAATGGATCCTGTAAGCAGGAAAACCCATCTGAACAAAACTCAAAGAACCACACTTTGTTTTCTGACTGCTTTAGGGAATTCATGTTTAATCAAAATTGAAGAGTACAGCAGTAGCCATGAGAATTCTTGCATCTTATCTCCATTTTAGTGATTTCTTTTTAATTAGTTGATATTCTGCAGAAATCTTAATGCACTTAAAACAATTGGGAAGCTGAAATAAAAGTGGGAGTTGTGGTTGCTTCTGGCAGAATTGTTTGCTTCTTCGGTTCTGGGCAATTTTGCTAACAAGTAACCTGTAACCTACTTCTTAGACTCCAACTAGATAATGTATTTGGTTACTTTTCAAAGTTTAGTTTATAATCCTCATTAGTTCTCTAACTAGCTTTCCCCTGGCAGTGGATAGTCCTGCCGCATCACATTTGTGGTTCTTGCTTTTTAGGGCATCCTGTTTTCATTTAAAAGATGAAAAGCTTAATTAGTGCCTCCAGTTCCTAGATTTTTATGTCATATGTTTTTGCCAGTGGTGTTAGAATATTTTGTCACTTAAAACTCCAAGGGGAACCGAGTGAAATGTCTGTCACTTTGAAGCAGTTCCTTTTATCATGATGTTGACTAGGCTACAAGGAGTAGCCCAACCCAGAGACTCAGAATTACTTCTTGAGAAGCTGGTGGAGACAGAGCGGGGAAGGTAAAGGGTTGGGTATCAGGGGGTGCAAACTTAGATCACAGCCCTACACTCATATGGACACCGTTCTTAATCTGACCTGTTGACAAGGCCCTCTGCCTGGCAGAACTGGCCTGTGAATTTGGAGAGGTCTCGTGTTTTGGTCTGTATTGGTGCTGCTGCTGCTGCTAAGTTGCTTCAGTCGTGTCCGACTCTGTGCAACCCCATAGACGGCAGCCCACCAGGCTCCTCCGTCCATGGGATTTTCCAGGCAAGAGTACTGGGGTCGGGTGCCTTGCCTTCTCCGGTATTGGTGCTAGCCAATAGAAATAAAGTGTTGAGTCACATCTGTGATTTAAATGTTTTTAGTAACCACCTGAAAAAGTAAAAAGCTGAAATTGAAATAATTTAATCCAAGATATGCGAAGTATTATCATTTCAACATGCAAAGAACTACTGAAGTATTTTGTCTTTTTTTTAGTACTACGTCTTTGAAAGACATTTTCTCAGAACAGCTCGGTTTAGACTAACCGTATTTGTATGTGTTTAATAGCCAGCTGTAGCTAGTGGCTACTGTGTTGAAAGGTATAGCACTGGATAATCAGTAAATTCTCATTTCTTTCCCCTTAGATTTTAGGAATAAAGTTGAGTCACCCATCCAGGGGGAGTGGCTGTTATGGAGAATCAGAAGTCTGCCCTCCTTGTGCCAATATATAACACTCTGATCTTTAATGAGAACGCATGAGGCAGGTAAAGCTATTTCCCCAGAGAAACCCACGCACTTAACTCTTACAACCTGTATATGTCTCACAGCAACTTGTAATCCATCTGACTGTTCTGGGTCTTGGTAACACATGGACTAGTGAGGACAGATGGGAGGTAAGAGAGCTGGAGCCAAAGATCCAATCATCTGTTGGAACTTGACCTTGGAGAGTATTGAAAACCATGGTGCTAATAGTCCACCTTTTGCAAAAACTCACGTAGCATGGGTAATGATCTTTGCAGTGCCTGGTCTTGCAGAGACAATGAACAGATATATTTATTCCTCCCCATTAAGATATCAGTGTCTTATCTTCATTAGGTTGTTCTAATGGAAGTATGACTACTAATAAGTCTTTTCTGACTGCAAGGGAGGAATTTTGGTTCAAACAGGGTGTGTTGAAGGAATCGAAGTCGCAGACACCTAAATACCTGGATACTTCAGGTTTCAGTGAGAAATTATCTGGCATCAAGGTAAGTGAAAATGATACACTTTGTAATCTCATTCATTCATTCATGTATGTGTCTTTTCAGGAGGTATAGCTGAAACTTGTGTGAATGTTGTAATCAGGGAACAGTATGTAACAAATTCATTATGTAGAATCCTGTGGGTTGTTGGAGTCTGAAAGATACCAGTTTTGAAGCCCACCTACTTTGGTGTACCTTGTTATTCTATGGAAATATTATAGATTTTGCAGATGTGTCTTAGAAATCCAACATCTCAGAGATGTTAGATATTACTGACAGGCAGTAATGGTTGCCAGAAACCAAAGAAATTTCACAGAAATTGTAAACATGATGTTGGTTGATAAACTTGCTTGTTCAAGTCTGTAGGGTAGACGTGGGTCAAGTTGAGGCTTTCTGTAAGGCTAGAGTAAATGGTGAGTGTTTGATTCCTTTTTTTTTCCTAACAGATTTTGTACATCTGTCTTTGGATTCCAGGCAGGATGAAGGTATTGGATGATCTGAAACACTCAAATTCTTCTAAAGCATCAAGTAAGACAATGAAGGAAAGAAGGAAACACTGCAAAAAAGGCTTTTATTTTATAGGCACCACTGCAAAATGAGGAACACTTCAAAACATAGAAAATAATAATTTATTTTAACTTCATTTACTTGTTTATAACTAATCATGATTCTGTGAATTTGCTTGTAAAAGTCTCCCTTTGAATCTACAAAGCAAAGGTTTCTCCTACAATGAGCACTTAAAATTCCACAAACCTCTCCATCCACAACTTTCCTGTACATGCAAAAAGTCCTCCAATGAGTTGCAGTATTTGCAAACATGCTGTAAACTCCCACAAAGTTGCATTATATTTTGCCTTCTGTTAAAACCTTTACACTCTCTTGGGAACTTTAACCAGAAAAAATGTTTAATGTGTATCCCAATTCTAAACACCTCTGGTTTGGTTATGTGCATTATATATAGTTAACCACAGAGTTTGGTGGGTTTGAGTTGAAGCTTTGACCTAAATAATATATTAATGGTCACTCCTATGAAACACATTCAGCAAAGTAACATTATAAAATAGAGCTCCATTAAAATACATACCAGCAGTCATATCTGTGTTTTTAGCAGAAAAGGAAAAAAGCGTGTTTAACTTTCTTAATATGAATATAGTTTAAACAAATTATTCTGTGAAGGTATGCTTAGTAAAAGATCTTTTTGAAATTTAAAAACTTTATGTAAAAGGTAAGGAGTAAAAAAGTATCCTTGCTGTTTGAAAAAAAAGCTGTTTGGTTAATATTGCCTTCCAGGATAGTAGTTAAGGGTGGTTTTTCTCCACTTAAGACACCCAGAGTGGTAGGGCTCGCTAATTTAGACTATAAACAAACATGATGTTGCGATTTATCTTATATACAAAAACTTGCCGCATTGAACGAGGCAGGAATTGCTACCCCAATGGTAGTGTTCGCTTTTATGTACATAATGCAGAAGTGAAAATTATACAGTAGTCACCGAGAGGAATGAATTGTATACTCTAGTGCCGTCTGGCGATTTTGCGCCGTGGGTTAAGAGTTCTTGGATTGTCATCCAGTTATCAAATATCTTTTTATTCCTCTTCTTCATCATCTTTTTGTGGCTGAGTTCGAGGATATTCATCTCCTTCCTGTCGTCGGCCCCCTGCTGCTCCTTCAGGCAATCGAGCCGGCTCTGCATCATGAACTCGCGCCGCCGCCTCTGCTCCTTGGCCCTCACCACGTGCTGCTTCCTCTCCTCCTTGCTCCAGTAGCGCCCCATCTTCAGCTCGCTCACCGCGTCGTCGTCCGTGGTCATGCCGCTGCGCTCTTCTCGGATCTTGAGCGCGCGCTCCCGCAACAGGCGATCCCGCACCGGGCGCTTGGTGATGTAGCGCGTGCCGTCGCTGCGGATCTTCACCTTCCACTCCATCCTCGGCTCCGACTGGTTGGCGGAGTTCAGGTCCTTGCACATGCTCACCAGGCTCATCTGGCTCTGCGCGTACTCGACGGCCGACTTCTGCTGGATCAGCTGCATGTAGCTCTGGTAGTGCTGTGCGTGCGCGGGGATGTGGGCGTGCTTGTAGGGCGAGTGCGGGAAGGGCGGCAGGTACGAGCCTCCCAGCTTTGCGCCGGGGGTGGGGCTCCCGCTGCCGCCGCCACCTTCGTCGCTGGGCTTCCTCTCTTTGCTCTCCGGAGCCGGGCTGGGATCCAGCTCCTTAGGGGAAGGGCTGTAGTTCGGGGAGCCCCCCTCGGAATCTTCCGTGATGGAGAGCAGGTTTTTGGGGGACGGCCCGTAAGCTTCCGCGGCACCTTCTCCCTCGGCCGCCCTCCGCAGGGAGTTGTCGGGGGACATCTCCAAGGTGAGTGGGGTGCTGCGGCAGCTCTCGCCGGTGTTGTAGGCGCTCGAGCTGTCTTTGTCGGACTTCTCGGGCAGCTCGGTGATGTCCGCGAGCTCGCGCCTGCGCCCGTCCACGCTGGTGTTGTAGTTGCGGAAGCCGCTGTTGTGCAGCATCCAGGGCTCGCGGAACTGCTCCTTGAGCTGCTGCATCTTGTGCGCGCGCACGATGCTGAGGCACTCCAGCTCGATGCTGCGCAGCTCCTCGTTGAGCAGCTCTAGCTCCTTGTCCACGCTCTCGGGGTCGCTCTTGCTGGCGTCCAGGGTGCTGCCGGGGTAGTAGAGGCCATAGGGGCCGGTGCTCTTCACCTGGCACTTGAGCTCCAGCAGCTCGCGGAAGCGCTCGCACTCGTCCACGGGGATGCCCAGGTAGTCTGCATCGGCGCAGTCGGCCGAGATGAAGGACTCGTTGCTGAAGGGCAGGTCGCCGCTGCCCAGGGTGTCCTGGCTGCAAGTGAGCTTCCTCTGCCCGGCCAGCGGCGGGGAGGCCGCGGGGGCATCGTCGCCGTTGTTCTCCTGCTCCGAGCTCTCGTCATTGCGTGTGCTCTCGTCCGTCCGGCCCACGCCGCTGTCTTTCTCGTGCTGGTTGGACAGGATGGTGGCCGTGTCTGTAGTTCCCCCGTCTTCCTCGTGCTTCTTCTACACGACAGAAAACAAGAACACTTGGTCACGGGGAGGGAGGCTGGAGGGACGGTCCCGGGTGCCACTTTTCCGGTAGGAGGGAGGGAGGGACTTGGGTTGCTGAGATAGTTAGCTTGAGAAGTTCCCCTAGGTGAGCCGCTTCACCTCCATCTGGGAAAGGAGGACGATCACTTGACCTACTGAATGATTGCGGCTCTTCCAGTACCTCTTACCAGGAAGCAGGAGGCACAGAGGACATCCTTGAGTGCCTAAGGCACTGGAGTGGTTCCAGCATCTCTGACAATGGTGGTGGCAGAGGAGGGGAGGGGAAAGGGCGCCAAGCAGCTGAGGTTAACAGAGGGAATTGCTTTCTCTGATCTGCTCTTTATTTTGTCACGTGTGTTTTCCAAACAAGTATCAGAAGGTCAGTGGTACCTTGGCATTACTGTTCTGCTTTCTAAGCCCAGCAGCACTCTCTCGGTCTGGGAGGATATCAGCTTGCTTTTCATTGGTGGGCAGACAGAAAAAGCACTGATTTTCTTTTGCCAGCTGGTGGGTTTCTCAGGATCCTAAGCATCATGGGGTGGGGGGGTGGGGTGGGGAGCAGACGTCCCTGCTGTTGGGAGGGAGGGGCAGCCAGCGGTACCTGCTGCAGGACGCTGGCCGTGAACTGCATGGCCTGGTGGTGCTGCTCCTCCAGCATGTCCATGTGCAGGTCATCCAGAAAGTCGTTCCTGTCGTCATCCAGCCAGCCCTCGTCCAGCTGTGGAGAGGCAGCCACCCACCCAGGCTTCAGAAGAGGCCCTTTTTGCTTCTTCTATTTTATTTATTTTTAGGAAAGGACATGACCTTGGGGAATCGCATTTCTAGGCTTCCTCGGGGAGTCATCCCAATGCAGTCTGCCTGTTGTTTGGCTCTCTGACAGACACTGACCCCATCCTCAAGGTAAAGACCCCTCCCACCCTCCACCACACATCTAGGGGCGAGGCTGTGCCCTGCTGTTTTGCTGTTGCAGGGTTAAGTGCCTTCGTGCACTTCAGCTACTTGCCGTGAAGGAGGCCACTGAGTTAGGGGATCAGAGAGCCACAGCCCTGGCTCCTCTCCTGCTGGGCCCACACCCAAGTTTAGCAGGCCCCAAGGAGAAAGCGCGGGCAGTTTGGGACAGAGTTCTTTCTGATGAACAAAGGTAGGTCTGCTAACTACCTCTTAGTCTTGGGCAAGGGCCTGTCGCCTTTATCAGGCTCTTGTCTCTCTTGCTCATAAAAAGCAGACTAGTCAGGGGTCTGAGATCTACACATCTGGCCTGCAGCTGCACCACAGACCATATACAACCCCCAAAGCCAGTCACATTTCTTACTTGGCCCTTTAAGAAAAAGTCTGCTCAGTAATGTTTCTTTTGCTTTTTAAAAGTAAAAACTATTACGGGTAAGATGTACATTGTGATGATTTGATGTGCATAGTGGAATAATGACTACAGTCAATTAACGTATCATCTCACAGTTACTACTGTAGTGTGTGTGATGAGAGTACCTGAACTTCACTCCTAGCAAATTTCCAGTAGTCATTACAGTGCTGGTAACTATAGTCATCAGGCTGTATGTTTCTTGCACTCTGCCATTGTAATGAGGCCCACACAGAAAGTGGTCGGGGTCTTGGGCAGTCAAACATTTTGATGGCCATGACCCTGGCTGTGTTTTTCCATGCCATTATGTTTCTTCCTCTCTTCCTTCATTACACTCCCTGCATTAATGAAGCTTCTGGGCATGCCGTGTAAATGCCAAGGTGGATATCTGCACCTCCCTTAAAAGGCCAAAGCAAGAGGTAGACTGGAAGTCAGATTACGTTTTCGGGGCACAGGGTACCTTCAAGTTCTGATTCAATACATTTTCTGCAGGGCAGGAACTCCGTTAGTGATTTTACAACTACAGACTATGTGCTGGAAGCCACCTTACCTGGAGCTCGGGCCTGGCAATTAGCAATGAGAAGTTCTTGTTTTCTTCACTGGTTAGCAGAGCTACAGCCTCTTCACGGTTCTGTACCTCTATCCCATTAATCTACGAAGAAAAAGGTGGAGGGGTGGATGGTAGCATGATCAGATTGTTGAACACGATTCTCTATTATTTCAAGCCTGCATCCATTGCCCAAGCACAGCTGGAACAGAGAACTTCCAGGTAGGTTGAAAAGAATGCTCGTTTTCACAAGGAAAGGCCTTGTTCAGTCTGAAGCACTGTCTCTGCTATAGGAGACAGACTCCATAGGAGTAGTTCACGAGATGAGGCTGTGTGAATAGGAGTACCTGGGACTCCAGAAGGCCGCACTGAGAGAAATCACAGTGTTGTGAAGAGGGAAAACATCTAAGCAATTTAACAAGACAGAATTAAATATATTCAGGAAGGAGTATAAGTGGAATATACTTAAGCATGACTACAGATGTTTCTGAAAAATATGGAAGAAAAGAAGCAATGGGTCTGATGTGAATATGATGGTATTATTTAGGGTGTTTTGTGTTCCAGGTTTGACACCAACGTCTTTAGGTGGGACAAAGGCAGATAAGTTCATCTGTACCATTTTTCTAGGTTACACATATAAACAGTATTATACAATACTTGTCGTATATATACAATATACATACAACAGTATGATACAATCTCCGGAGAACCCCACTCCAGTACTCTTGCCTGGAAAATCCCAGGGACGGGGGAGCCTGGTGGGCTGCCGTCTATGGGGTCGCACAGAGTCGGACACGACTGAAGCGACTTAGCAGTAGCAGCAGCATTATACAATCTCACCATCACACCTGATCCCTCTCTTGCAGGATTTTTGCTTCCTGTCCGGTCACCTTTGAGCTCTGCTGGTCTAGAGGTCTCAGCTCCAGGGGACTCAGCAATGGTCCCACTTACAAGCTGGAAGATTGAGCCTTCCATCTGAGTCTTATGCCTTATAACAGCACAGGGCATCATCGATCTCGGTTAACACTTGCTGCAGCGCAGTGAAGGCAGAGAGGGCAGGTAAGGAACTCAGTGTTTCCAGACCCAGTGGTAGATGCTTGTGGAAAACTCAAGCAACTGAAAAAGCAGTTACTACTGAGGATTCAGCCCCCTTAGGAATAAAAGTTGGGTTGAAGTCCAGGGAAGTATAGAATAAGCAGTGGAAACGGAAATGAAAATTACTCATAGGGAGGTATATAGTGATAGAGAGAAACAGAGTGGATTATAAATGAGAAGAAAGGAATGAGCAGAAGTACAAGGTAAGCCTTCTACCTGTAAGAAAACAATCTCAATTTCTGCGAGATTTAAAAAAGGGCATAACAGAACTACCATATGATCCAGAAACCCCAATCCTGGGCATATATTCAGACCAAACACTAATGCAAAAAGATGCATGTGTCCCTGTGTTCATAGCAGCACTCTTTACAATAGCTAGGTAGGACTGGAAGCAACTTATTGTCCAGCAGCAGAGGAATGAATAAAGATGTGGAACATATGTACCATGGAGTATGTCTCAGCCATAAGAAGGAAAGAAATTGTGTCATTTGGAGAGACACAGATGGACCTAGAGACAGTGATACAGAGTAAGGTAAGCCAGAAAAACAAATATACATGAATGCCTGCATGCCTGTGGAAATTAGAAAAATGGTAGAGATGAACTTACCTGCAATACGGTGGTAGAGAAACAGATGTAGAGAACAAATGAATGGACACCAAGAGGGGGAGGGGTGGGGTGAACTGGGATTGACATATGGACACTATTGATACTATGCATAGATAGATAACGAATGAGTTCCTACTGCACAGCACAGAAGCCTCTGCCCTGTGGTGACACGGGATAGATGTATCCGTGTAGCTGATTCACGTCGGTGTACAGCAGAAACAAAGAGGTGGTACTTAACACACAATGGAATACTACTCAGCCATAAAAAGACTGAAATAAGCCATCTGCAGCAACGTGGATGCAGCTATTAATAGATATTATCATACTCAGTGAAGTAGGTCAGGGAGAGAGAGACATGAATGCCATATGATAGCTGCTATGTGGTATCTAAAATATGACACAAACGAAGCTATTTATAAAGCAGAAACAGATTCAGAGATGTAGGAGTAGACTGCTCTTTGGCTAGGAGAAAGGAGAGGACTGGGTTGTAGAAGTTTGTGTACATGATACATATATATACACACACAATGGCTAAAATAACAGGGTCCCCCTGTGGAGCACAGGGAACTATATTCAATATCCTGTAATAAACCCTAAAGGAACGCATTTTAAAGCAACCGTACAGCAACAGAAAGATGTTATCTGTATTTTAATTTTTAATTTAACAATAAAAAACAGACTAGCTACAAGAGGAACAAGTGGTGTATTTTATATTAATTTTGATTGCAGTAGAGTTGCTCTAAAATGTGGTGTTAGCTTCTCCCGCACAGCAAAGGGACTCAGCAGTGCGCATATGTATACCCCCTCCCATTTAGGTCACCACAGGGCATGAAATCCAGTGCCTTGTGCTCTACAGTAGGTTCTTATTAGTTCTCTATTTTACATATAGTATCAGTAGTGTATATATATGTCAATCCCGGTCTCTCAATTTCTCCCATCTTCCCCTTCCCCCTTGAAATCCATGTATTTGTTCTCTACATCTGTGTCTCTATATTCAGATGGTCTCATTTTGACTCCAAAGAGCAACAGATATCATTTACAGATAAATTACTCTTAAAAGCCATTCTATATAGTAGTTACCTGCTGAGTCAGAAAGTTTAAAAGACTGTGTAAAGTTGAAATGCCTGGACCAAAATGAATCCTTCAGAGAAAGATAAAATGAGCATTATTTGGGGTCACAAGAACTGTGGACCTGATTTGTCCTGTGTCATCTTTGGTCCAAAGAGAAGGACAGGAAGTGAGACGAGCTGACTTGTGTGGTGTAAGGCGCGGGGGCGGCCTGCCTGTTTAGATGGGGCAGCCTCTCTCCAGTTTGTCTCGGGCCCTACCATGCCCTGTGTCCTGGTGTTTTCCAGAGCTGGTATTTCGACCCTAATTTAACTGGTCTGCCTCACCACACATCTGGTTTTGCAATACCGATAGCTGTTTGTTAACTTCTGCATTTTCAGCCCTAAAGCTATTACCTGAAGCAGTCTGCTCTTAAGTGAATGAACAGAGGACGCTGACCTACCTGGATAATGCGGTCTCCTTCTCGGATGCGCCCGTCCTTGGCCGCAATGCTGTTAGGGTCAATCTGAAACACACGGCACTGAGTGGGTAACTCAGACATGCATGAAAAGAAACCAAGAGCACCGTCCAAAGTCTGCCTCTAACACGTCATCATGCTCATCCCTCTGTTTTTGTTTTACAGAGGAATAAACAAGACTCAGTGTCGTGCAGGGAGACACAAACATGGATTGATAACGTTTCCAAGCCCTTTCCAGGCCGTGGTCCTGGACTCGTGCCCGCAACCCTGCTTCCCTGCCCACCTGAGGGGATGGAGAGGCACAGCTAACAGTTGTTTCATACCCAGAAAGGAAAAGCAAAAGTGTGCTGGCATACACGTGAAAGGGTACCTTTCATTATGTGGTCTAGCAGTGATGTTGTCATTATTTTGCCAAATGTGTATATTACATTTTGGAAAGGAACTTGACAAACAGAATCTAGTTGAGACAAGTGGGATTGCATTTTAGAGAGACACCCCCACATGCAGTAATGGTGGGCCAGCTGAAGCTAGTAGATGAAGTCGACTCAACGGGATGGGTAGAAAGCCTAGTAGTCACATCCCTTGGTTCAGCCCATCGAGATGGATTTTATTTCCTGATAGAATGGGGCTTGTGTGCTACTAAAGATGGGCTGCAAGGTGAGATACCCATACTGAAATCATCTGCTTTGCATTGGCTTCTCTGGGAAGAAGAAAATACTTCCGTCTGTGTATTGGGTTGGTCAAAAAGTTCATGATGGAAAATACCAAATGAATCTTTGGGCCAACCCAATACTTCGAAGTTGCACTGTGAACTCAATGATATACATTCTAGCAAAAGAAAAAAAATCAAGAGAAACAGAAATACTTGAAAAAGTGTAAATGACTCCCTCCCCCATCCCATTCAGTGAACTGGAGATGGGAAACGGGAATCTGCTTTTCCCTCGGGGTTGAATACACAAAACCAAGCAAACGGCTCCATTTTATGGCCGATTTGCAGGCTTCTGAAGGATAATTTTGCCTTATGCGCTGACATTAGAACTTAACCCCTATGTAGGGTAGTTTCATGGAGTGTGATAAAGGGGACAAAGAAATCTGCCCGTGTCTTTCCAAAGACATCTCAATAAGCCAGAGCTGCTTAACACATTAAAAGGAAAGAAAGAATACAGCCTCTGTCCTGCTACGATAGTTATAAAAAATGAGCCTCAATACCTCGCTTATATAGATGCCAATGTCATCTTCATCATCTGTCCGGTAGCACACCGTGAGGCCCAGCTTGTCCTGGCTGTTCATTCTGTAGAGATCCACTTCCTAGACAAAGAAAAGGGCATTCCCTGTGAGACTCCAACAGGCAGAGATGGCTGGGAGGACATCAGATGCTTTAAAAAACATTTTGTTTAAATGATGAACTGGATTTCTTTGCATTTGCTGTGGGCAGAGCGGTTAACTTACTAAACAAAAGGTGATTATAGGCAAGAGATCAATGCCGAGGGCATTTCTGACCTTTCAGTCAATATAAAGTCATTTTGAAAATAGTTATTTTATTGATCCCACCGAAGAAAAATTATCCATATTTCACACAGCATCGAGACTTCTGGGGTCGGTCTTTTCAAAAGCATTCTTTCAATGTCTGCCACCAATGAGAATATTTCCAAACCATCCAGGCATTTCAGTACAAATGTTTCCAATGTGTTTGGTTAGATTATTTCACGTTGCGTTCCCTTAATATGTGCAGTAATAGAACTTGCAAACAGATTACACATAAATTGATCCAAGGAAGGAGGGTAACGTGATAGCACGCAATTAATGCTTTCCACAACAGCTGTGATATTTACAGTCGAGAAATTAGTTTCAGACGCTATTACAACAAATTAAATAAGATAAAAGCGAAGTGAGCCCAAATGCGAGACACATGGGCACAGCGAGCGCCACTGTATTTGACAATTAAACTGTGCTTCGGAATGAAGTCAGAACTTTGAAAATGGTTGGAGCCTTGGGAGCAAGAGGCCTGGTTCTCTGAAAGCATTCCTAGGCCCCGTCTCCCCTTCTGCCCGCACTGCCAACCGCCCAGGCGAGACTCCACAGCACCCAAGTACAGGCCTGTGCAAAGGGCTGCCTGCTAGTAAGTTTCCAGGCAGATCCCCTGGTCCGGTGTTTACTGCTAGCTGCTTACTAACCAGGAGGGGCTCCAAGATGGGGCCTGTCTCTGGGACTATTTCCTTGCTCCTGGCTCCTCTTAGATGGTGGTGAGGATAGGGTTGTTTCTTTGGTGAAGCTCAAAGCAGTTATGGAGCAGACACTCCTGAACTCCCTCCCTGGGTGCCCAATACCACGGACACTTTCTAGGTGGAAGAACTGGAGGTGCTAAGGCCCTGTGAGCAAGGAAAAGAGAGGTGCCCTGAGGGTGGTCACGTAAAGGGGCCACTAGGCCAGTGTGGGGAGCTTGGATTTTATTTCAGCATCCTGGGAAGCCTTGAGTAACTTTTAAGTGAAGACTGCCAAGCTCTGCTTGATATTTTCAGCAGTCTTTATGGCTACTGTGGAGGTGCTGCTGACGAGCTGGGGCTCTGAGGGCAGATTCCCGCTCTTTCTAGCAGCTTCATCATTGGGTTTTATGGGCTTGTGACTATATCTAAGCCTGTTTCCTCACTGGTGCGTGTCATCCTGCCGCTTGGACAGGGTGGAGAGTGACTGAGACAAGACCGCCGAGCTCAGCGCATCGCCTGGCCCGGAGAAAGTCTACAGGAAACAGGAAGGATGATTGTGTGCAGGCGGTTTCTAACCCAAGTCACAGCAGTTGTTTGTAGCCAAGTGTGTGTGTTTCTCACGTGCCCCCACCCCCAATAAGATAATTTTATTTTCTGAATATTGACATGTTAATTAATTCAGTGACTTCCTCATTAAAGCTTTAGCAATCTGGTATATTACCCAGAAATGAAATCCTATTATCTTTCCTTGTGTTTTGAGGAAAAGACTAAGCAGTCACAGAGGCACCAGACGTTCAACCGCAAGGGTGTGTTCTTTACAGATACTGTGGAGTTGCCTATGTGCACACTGCCCACGTAGTGGTCTCACAGCATCCTCACGTCCCAGCTGCATGCCCGAGTCTCCACCTCAGGTCACACTTCATCGGGGGACAGACAAAGGCGAGACTTGCTCTGTTTTAGTGCTTTCCTAACAGGTAATGTGGGCTTCCCTGGTGGTTCAGTGGGAAAGAACCCCTTGCCAATGCAGGAGACGTTGGGTTCAATCCCTGGATCTGGAAGATCCCCTGGAGAAGGAAATGGCAACCCACTCCAGTATCCTTGCCTGGAGAATCCCATGGACAGAGGAGCCTGGCAGGCTACAGTCCATGGGATCCTAGAAGAGTCGGACATGACTAAACCACCACAAGAGGTAGTGGAAATCCGTGGGGATTTCATGATGACTTGTTTGGGCCCAAATGTACCACTGCAGCCCCTGAGCCCTGGCTTCACGGTAGAAGCCAGCTGGTTCTGGAACAAGTACATGTGCAACCAAAGCAGGGAGAAGGCTAACTGGAGAGGTTTTAAGATGCAACTAAGAAAAACAAATACTGTGATATGACTGACTTCTACCAGAGTACAAATCCTAATACAGGTTATAGTTTTCATTGAATGATCAACCACCAAGATGAACAGCTCTTCAGAAAGATCAAAAGGTATCAGAGCTCTGCTGGGCTTCATTCTAATAGGACGTGAAGTATGCCTCGGGGTCATGATGAGGTAAGTACGGAAACCAAGGGCAGTGTTTGAGACTCTGTCCTGATGGCCAAGGATACGATTTTCAGACTTGTCTCATCGACTAAGGCATAAGACTCAGTATTATTGAACTGAAGAGGCAGGCAAGGGGTGAGTTATATAGAGTCTCACTTTGGTAGAATCACATATATATTGGTCAGTGACATGTTAAAAATGTAACCACCCACCTAACCTGGTCATCCTGGACTTCCACCACTGATAGTCTCAGAAGCATGACTCTGTAACACGCATCTAGAATTGAGGGATCCATTTAAGAACCCAGGAAAGTGAAAAGTCTGTCTTGGGGGAAAAAACCAGCATGATGTGCTAAGAGTATTCAAGTAGGAGCTAGGAAGACTCATAAGAAATGTGAGAGATGGGGGTCTGATGGGTTTAAAAAAAAAAAAAAAAAAAGATACTCATTTGGCCCAGTGCCAGTAATGTAAGCAGTGTGAAATCTACAATCAGTATGATTTTCATAAAAATGTAACTTGAAAATCATTTCTACCCCATTTTCATCAATATTTTGATGGCCAGATAGTTGAAGAACTACTTATTGAAGTGGACATTAGTTCATATTGCTACTGGTGGGATGATTTCTTTCTCTGAACTTCCCCCTTCTGATTCTTCCAATTTCTTCCAACAGATATGTTACTTTTATAACCAGAAAGGAAACTTTCTCAACAAATTCCCAAAGACAAATGCACCCCAGTGTTCACTGGAGCACTGTCTACAACAGCCAAGACATGGAAGCCACCAAAAGATGTGCTGACCGACGAATGGATAAACAAGATATGGCACATTATACAATGGAATATGCCACGGCAATTGAAAAAAAAACTGAACTAAGACCTTTTCTAGCAACATGGATGGACCTGGAGATGATCACACTAAGCAAATGAAGTCAGAGAACGACACACAGCCTGTCAAAACACGAACGGAGTCACCAACTTAGAAGACAAACGTATGCGCCCCAAAGGGAAAAGGTGGGTGATGGGGAGGGAGGGATAAGTTAGGAGGCAGCTGGGATTAACCTGTACCCTGTGATATATGTGAAACAGATAATCAGCAAGGACCTACTGTATGGTATAGGGAACGCAACACTCCGTAATAACCTATATGGGAACATAACCCCTAAAAGATTAGATAGATGTTTATGTATAAATCAGTCAATTGGCTGTACCCCTAAAATAAACAACACTGTAAGTCAACTATATTCCAATATAAAATAAACAATCTAAAAAGAAAAATAAAGACAAGTCAGTGATACTTCCCTCGGGCCTTGGTGACCTGGGCTGCCGTCACGTCCTTGGAGCCTGAGAAACCTTGGGTCCAGAGGGCTACACTGTGATGGAGATGAAGAAGCTGGGGAGGACGTGCCTGCAAATGAGCCCCACTTGGACCTGGACTGCCCCATCCCTTGTGGATGGGACTCCAACCTCCAGATCCAGGTGGGTCCTCTTACAGCTCAGCCAAGCCTAGTGCACACAATGGACAGTGGACCCTCTGGGCCAGAAGAGCTCAGAAAAAGTACCTGGTCTCCAAGTCTCCTGCTGCTGCTGTTCCTGGCAGCTCCTTTCTTGGAGTTGCCCCACTTAAATACGACAGTATCCTCAGCATCTCAGTTATGGGAGGGCTTGGGATTGTCTTGGGGGTACATGGTAAGGGAAAAGAAGTACCCAGACATGGGGTCTTTTTTTTGGCCCATTCCACTGGAATCTACAAACCAGGAACACAACTGTATCTTGGACGCTTGTTGCCCAAATAACCTGAATGGGGCATCAAAAAGCGCTGTTGCCTCGTAGACATTTCCTGTAACAACAACTTGAAAACCTGTGCTGGGGGTACTTCATAGTGACAAGGCCTGTGGGGCTGTAAAAGACATCTGGCCTCCAGAAATGTTCTGGAGTAGGTAACTAAGCCAGAAGGAAAAACATAAATACAGTATTCTAACGCATATATATGGAATTTAGAAAGATGGTAACAATAACCTGTGTACGAGACAGCAAAAGAGACACTGATGTATAGAACAGTCTTATGGACTCTGTGGGAGAGGGAGAGGGTGGGAAGATTTGGGAGAATGACATTGTAACATGTAAAATATCATGTAAGAAACGAGTTGCCAGTCCAGGTTCGATCCACGATACTGGATGCTTGGGGCTGGTGCACTGGGACGACCCAGAGGGATGGTATGGGGAGGGAGGAGGGAGGAGGGTTCAGGATGGGGAACACATGTATACCTGTGGTGGATTCATTTTGATATTTGTCAAAACTAATACAATTATGTAAAGTTTAAAAATAAAATAAAATTAAAAAAAAAAAAAATTCTAAACAGGGAGGACCTTCAAGAAGCCAGTTTTGAAAGGTAAATTTAACATAACGCTTTTTGGATTTTTTTTTGGAAAACACATGAAAAGATGCTCTACATTGTTAATTATTTGATAACTGCATATCAGAACTAGAAGGTGGTATCACCTCACACCAGTCACAACAGTCATCACCAAAAAGCCCACAAGTAGTAAATTCTGGAGAGGGAGGGCATGGAGAAAAGGGAAGCCTCCTACAGTGCTTTTGGGAAGATAAATTGTTAATATCCGCGATGGAGAACAACATGGGGCTTCCTTAAAAAACTAGAGCTACCGTATCTGTCAATCATACTTCTGGGCCTCTGTGTGGAAGAGAACCATAATCTGAAGGGACACTTGCACCCAGATGTTCACTGCAGCACTATTGACAACAGCCAAGACACGTGAGGAACCAAAATGTCTGTCGTCAGAGGGATGGGTGGATGGGTAAAGAAGATACATACACAATGGAATATGACTTAGCCATAAAAAAGAGTAAAATAATGCCTTTTCCAGCAACTGCATGGACCTGGACATGACCATACTAAGTGAAGGACCTCAGACAGAGGACAAACAACCTGTGATATCACTTGTGGGTGCTCTCTAGTCGAAACAAATGAGCAGTTTCCAAAACAGACTCACAGAGAACGAACTTACGGCTACCAGTTGGGAGGGATCCGGGGGAGGGATAGATGGGCAGTCTGGGTTTGACATGTATACACTTCTATATTGAAAATAAATAACCGAAAGGGACCTGGTATATAGCACAGGGAATTTGGCTCAGTATTCTGTAATAACCTCACAAATTTGAAAAAGAATAGACACTTGTATATGTATAGCTGAATTACTTTATTATAGATCTGAAAGTAACACCACATTGTTACTCAACTATAATATAAAATTAAAAAAATTTTTTTTTATATTTACAGAAGTTCAGAAAAGTGCAAAGAGGACTTCCCTGGTGGCTCAGTGGTAATGAGTCTGCCTGCCAGTGCAGGAGACCTGGTTTCAATTCCCTGATCCGGGAAGATCCCACGTGCTGCAGAGCAGCTAAACCCGTGTGGCACCGCTACTGAGCCAGTGCTCTAGGGCCCGAGAGCCTGTGCTCTGCAACGAGAGAAGCCACTACAGCGAGAAGCCTTGAGCACCACAACCAGAGGAGTCCTGCTTGCCACACCTACAGAAAAGGCTGCGCAGCGACAAAGACAAGCACTGCCAAAAATAAAAGTTAATAAAGAGTGCAAAGAACAGAATGATGATTTATATTCTTAATCACCCAGAATTGAACATGTTTAATCTCTTGGCATTAATAAAAAAAAGGCACGTGATATGACTTCGCTGTGGAAAGTCCATTTCCAGGGAATGGTTCCCCACCATAGAGAAGAGCCTAGTTGCTACTAGTTAAGCATAAGAGCTCTTGTCTTCAGAAGCTCTGGAAACACAACAGTGTAAGAGCTGAACCTGTCTTGGGATTTGTATACATTTTGGATTTACTTTGGCTGCTTATAAAGAAGATTACAGTAATGCAGTAATAGTTGAATAATGAATTGTACAGAAAGAGCAGTGTCTGTCTATTATGTACTGTACATGGTAGATGCTCAACAAAATTGAAAGACTTGCCAAGGCAGACTAAAGATCCAAATAAAAAATAAACTTGGCTCTGCCAATTGCAAGCCAGGCTGCCCTGGGAAAGTCATTTCACCTCTCTGAAACTTCTCAGCTAATGTTCCCAGAGACTGTTTTGAGGCTCAGTGGAAACTGCAGTTCTTCAGACTGACTAGGTGGCTTGTAAATTCTCAACATTTCATTCTCACTCCAAGCTAGAGGTAAAGGCTTAGACGATTGAACACATCATGGAAAGCATAGGTGGCATCAATACTATCTCTGAGGATGGAGATAAGATGGCAAAGAAGACCATTAATCAAACTGGTATGCATAATGTATTACCATTACCTGGATTACGCCTCCCCCACCACTGCTGTCCTGTCGCTCACTGGTCTAGATGGACAGTTGGATAAAAATGAACAGCTACGCCTGACATTTTAGACGAAATCGACACAATAGCTCAATTAAGAAAAGTAAGAGGGCCACTCCACCTTGGCTGATCCAAGCTTTTGGTTTCAACGACAGCCACTTTAATCACAGGGGAGGGCCCAGAGATGGATATTGGTGGCTTATTCGCTTCAAGGAAGACTGGTTACCCAAGTATAACTCTTAGGATCTTATCGATCCAGAAGTTCTGTGCATATTTCTAGAAATCCTCTCTATGCTTTCTCTATTCATGGCACTATGTGAGATATAGAGATGCCTCTAAAAAGACTGTACTTGCTTTTAAGGACCCTAAATTTGAGACTGGGTAACAAGGCCTTTATTCCTTTATTCGACACATGTTGGCTGGGTGGCTACTATCCGTAGGCACTGTCTGAGCAGGAGGAACAAGGAGGGAATGGTCTTGCTGGGCGAGGGCTGCCTGAGAGTGGGAAGGAAGCTTCTCTGGAGATGAGCCACACTGAGTGAGGCCAGGACCCAGGGGGAGAAGAGCAGAGCTGGGGGAAGGTTCTGGATGCAGGGGAACAGGAGAAGAATGGGCAAGTGCCTATGAAACTGGGAGGGTAGTGAGAAGGTTCCCTGGAGGCGCCCTGGTGCTGTGCCTTCAAGGCTACAGAAAATCACATAGGTTGGCGGGGAAAACCTGTATTTATTTCTAGGATGGCCTCACTTCCCTCATGATCTACTCATGTTTCTCTCTGAGACCTGGTTTGGAGCTCGTTTTAGTCCCCTTGTTGAAAGTAGCTCTCCTTTTCTGATCTCAAAATGACATCAGGACACAGCATAGGTGACGGCGGCCTCAGAGCCCCGCTGGGATGCCACTGATGAATCCACTGGGAAATGCAAACAATAGACTGACGGAAAGAAGCCTTCTTCAGACACCTATTTTCTTTCTTAATTGCTTACAGGAAGATCCAGAGCAGGTGTTCAGTACCTGAAAATTTATGGGTAATTATTTGGCGGCTCAGCCCTTGGGCATACTTGGGTGTAATTCTTTTAACACTAAGCAGTTTCAAAATAACAGGGATTTGACACTTACCTAAATATGATCATTTTGTGTACTTTAAAGGACAGAACATCTGTTTTTCTCTGTGCATTTGCTTCCATAATATCCCCAAACACTCATGTATTTTCCTCCCATATAATATCCATGGAAATAGTTACCTTTCAAAAGGTGCAGATGTTAATCTAATCCAACTGAGACGATGAGCAGTTGAGACTGGCCCCCTATTCACAGCAAGCCTGGGTTGGTGGTGGGGGTGGGGGGGGGTACAACAGGCTGATGGGACTTTAGAACTGTCAACAACCTGTCTCTGCTAAGAAATCTCGCAAGGAAGTGGGGATGATGGTGCACACCATTCCCTCTGAAAACTGGGTCTGCTTTCGGAAGCCCAGCTCTTGGCTGTGTTGCTGGTCGTTAACCTTCTTGAACTGACCAGGGTGCCTCCCAAAGGCACGCCTCCAAAAACAGAGCCTTCCTGGAGGTACAGACACTGTTCCCTCCTGCTGAGCCGCCCCAGGGAGGTTCAGGAAGAATCTCCCTGAGTCTTGACCTCTGATCTGAGGACAGGCCACTCATCTGAAACCACCGGGTTTGCTTTAGGAGACGGCACTTAGTAAACAGAAATAATCTGGAAACATCTAAGCTGCTATCAACAAAAGTCCAAGTGTAAAAGCGGTCTTCCTGCCTGGTGTGGACTCACTGAACTTCATGGTAACTGCTCACAGGGGCTACAGATGGAGAATGGCCACTGTCTTGTTCTCTAGATGAAAAGCTTGTGTCTAAGCTAACTGCTATGAACCAAAGTAGGTACTAGGAGCTCCTTAAGGGCTGGCAGGGTGACGACTTGCTGATTTTGTGTTTCTTGCACCAAACTGGATATTTAATGTAAGATGCTCAGTAAAAGCAGGTGAGCAGAACTGAACGTAAGCATGTGTGCAGAGTCTTTGTGCTGCCTATGTATGAATGGGAAGAAATCTGAGCCGAGTCCTGAATGTCCACGAGGGCCTTAGTCATCTCTAGTCCATGAGGCCTCATTCTGCACGGATGGTGCGGGTGCTATGAAGATGCTGGGAGGCACAGCTTCACACCGCAGGGAAGGAAGCTCGCAAAGCCTCAATCACGTGACCTGTGACAAGGGCAGGTGGGAGCGGGGCTTATCTGGGCCTGTGGCCTTCAGGTCAGGGCCCCTGGGACTTCACCACGTGCACGGAAGCAGCACCTGGGGGTCTTGGTAAAATGCAGACTCCGATTCTGTAGGTCTGAGGGCCCAGATTCTGCATGTCTCACAACCCCTCAGGTGCTGCCGCCCCAGTTTTTGCAGTACACTTTGAATAACGAGGCCCAAGGGAGGTGTTTCAGAGCGGCTCACTCCAGTCCAAAGCAAGCTGTTCTCAGTTCACGCAAAGAAGTTACTTCCTTAGTTCACACAAAGTTATTTTGTTTAGGAAGAAAGACTCAGTTTGGGCTAGTCTCAACACTTCTTTGCTATCAGCCTATGTCCTCAGACAAAGAGAAAGCAAGCAGGAGGTAGTGGAGAGAACGGCCCTGGGTGTCCAGCCCTCGGCGGCACCAGGGACAGGCATTAGGATTTCGAAACACTGCCTCATGTCCAGTGTGTTTACAGCACCTTCTATTCATGGAAATTGATGCTGAATTTTCTGCCCCAGCAAGTGATAAAGTATTTACTTTACAATTTTCTTGTCTAAATAAGCTGGGTTGAGTTAAAGGGAAAGAGAAAGCAAACAGTGGTTCTGCTGGTATCTGGATACAGCCAGATAATATAAGGCAGATACAGTGGAACTCAGTGACCCTCCAGAGACCACATGCGCACTCTTAGAGACAGGAGCATCTTTCCAGGGAGAGACCACAGCTTTCCATCAGATGCTCAAAGACATCAGAAACTAAGACGAACGTTAAGACCCCACCACTGTGAAGTTGAGTATAATACCAAGGAATTGCAAAGTCTATACCTCTATGGGTCTGCCTGCCTTCTGTCTGTGGAAAAACTTCAGCCGAAGAATTAGTTTACTCAGAGAAGAACATGCAGAAACAAAGGAAATAGTCAAAGGAGACCAAATAATACTTTGGTCACTGAGCATAATTAAGGACCTGGGAAAGAACCCACTTGCCAATGCAGGAGACAAAACAGACGTGGGTATGACCCCTGGGTCAGGAAGATCCCCTGGAGGAGGGCATGGCAACCCACTCCAGTATTCTTGCCAGGAGAAGCCCATGGACAGAGGGTCCTGGTGGGCTGTGGTCCATAGGGCAGCAAAGAGTCAGACACGACTGAAGTGACTTAACATACAACCACACAGGACCTTTAGCTCCTTCTCAAGGGCTATAGGTAATATTCTGAGCCATATCCTATGATTCTGCCTTATAGATACTACCTTACAGATGCCAGGTGGGAGAAGTTATCTACCGGATGACTAGACTACCCATGACGTAAGCTGCCACTAACCTGGCCTCTTTAATGGCTTTTGAGCAGCGAGCAGCTGACCCCACTTCTGGTTACACACCGTCCTCCATAAATCGAGCTCCCAAGGTATTTGATAGCTTTTTAATGACCTCTGCATTGTTACAATGATCATCAAAAAGCAGTGTTGTCTTGTAAAGACTATTAAATAGTCCTTCTTGCAAAGCTGTGTTCCAGACAGCTCTAGACTCACCAAACGTGCTTCCAAAATCCATGAAAAGTGTACTTTACATGAGCATCAATAACATATGCTGATAGAGAACTTACTGCCTTAATAATGACTGATTACATGAGATGCAGATGTTCTTCTTACCTCTAGCTCCAGCTCCTCCCTGTCCATCTCCTGATGGATGCCTGCGATGTAGTCGTTTGGATCATAGTATTCATGGGCTGAGGGATGCCTGAAAAAGGATGAAAGGACGTTAAAACGGCCCTGCTTGCAGTTCCGAGTCTCTGTTTTGCCCTCAGGAAACTCCAGCAGGGTCACAGGGAGAGTCTAAGGTCTTAGTTGGAGTCTCTTTGGTTGTGTTTCTCGGCACAGTCAGGACCTCCCTTGTAATATTTCCATTATCTTCATTTATGTCCATTTCTTCTGGAAGAAGGAGTTAAGATGCAGGCTGAGGAGAAGGGATGGAGTGGGAGGTTGGGGTCAGCAGATCTAAGCTAGTCGATACAGGACGGAAACACAAGTCCCGCTGTATAGCGCAGGGAACTCTGTTCAATGCTCTGTGATAAACCATAATGGGAAACCAATATATAACTGAATCACTTTGCTGTACAGCAGAAACTAACACATTGCAAATCAACTATACTTCAATTTAAAAAAAAAATCTAAAAAGATACAAGTTAAGAGCAAGACTGGCTTTGTTCCTTCCAGTGGCCATCCCCTGGCCCACGAGTCATTCGAGTCAATATAATTCATTTCTAACTCAGTCTCTAGTCCGGACACAGAGTTATAGTTACTGCTCGTGGCTTCATTCTTAGATTTTATCTCTGAGGAGGAAAAAAAGCTCAACTTCAGGCAACACTTAAAGACATGTGCCGGCCTCTGACACAGGTTCAAAGGGCTGTGACCAAAACTGCGATCCTGTCATCTAGGACAGTCTTCTTTTTTCACCTTTTGATGGTCTCACAATAAGAAAAACGTTTGACATCACAACCCATGCGCTGGTACATGTCTGGAATATATGTGCTTGCATGCATACAAGGCATGTATGTATATATGCATGCTCCCCTACACACACACGGCTAGGAGAATGGAGGCGTGCGTTTCTCTAGGTTAACGTGTGTGAAACAGAATTCACAGAACCCACCACCTCTTTGGCAAAACCACTGACGGAACTTCTTGGAGCCAAGGCAGCAGCTCTGAAAGGTGTCAGATGCAGACGAAGAGCTTCAGCTGGATTGCTAGCTGGGGGCCCAAACCTTCAGGTTCTCAAAGGTCAGCGCAGCCATCTGGGGACTCTGGTGTCTTCTCCCCCGGGGGAATTAAGTTTTGAAACAACAGAGGAGACGTGAGCAGTCACTCAAGTGAAGGCTGGCTTTCAGTTGTCTGAACCCATCAGGCAAATATGCCGCCTGCACATCCAGGGCTGTGAGCCCTGAGGATGTGGCTGGAAGGCCTAGGCTCTCGAGCCTCTTGGTAACTAACGCGCCACCGCTGCACCCTCCACCCCGCCCCCTGTTCAGCCCCTGATGCGCAATCCTGCTCTCCTCTGACCTTGCAGCCTGGACTGGGGCAGGGCTGACCTCTGCACTCTCCTGACATTTCTCAAATAGCCCCTGGGGGGCTGGGGTGAGCCATGTCATGTTAACTAGACGTTAAGAGCAAATTAAGGGTTTGGCTTCTAAAAAGCCTGTAACAGTGATGTTCAACAATGAGAGTCAGAAGCAGCCTTACAAGCCTCATCAATATGAAAGGCAGTTGGAGTCTAAAACGTCAAATAACTGATCTGACTGATTGCAATCAGAGAATGGTCTGGTTGTTCCCTAGTAACTGGGATGCTCTGGAGCATTTCGGGTGAGGTCTGCAAGATGAGGTGCGACTGGCTTGCCTCTCAGTCTGGCTGCCAGCTTGTGGGGGGCGGAACTGCTGAGTCTGCGGTTCCCTGTGGCACGGAAGGGACAGGCGTGAGAAGTAGGTGAGAGCAGGGTGCTGGCACACTGCCCTGTGCCCCGTGTCAGACAGGTACCCCCTCCTCCTCCACACGCTGTCTGCTGCAGCCCAGTTCCCTTTGCCACACCTGGGGAGTCGGCCCTGGGTTCTGACGACAGCTAACCATCAGAACCACGGGATGAAAGGCCAGCCTCTGTCTGGCATGTGATGGAACCCAGGAAATGCATGCTTGTTGCAACCGAGTTGCTAACAGAAACCCGACAGGTACCACTCAGAGGCTGCCCCTAGAAGAGGTGGACGTGCCCTTTGAAGTAAGGCATCGAGGCAACGACCTGGAGCAGGAGCAAGACTGTAGTATCATCCAGAGAGGCTAAGGGGAAAGTGGACACCCTGCGCACGGACAGACCAAATCACATATGACAAACCAGCTTAAAATGGACATCTTTTAAGCCACACGGACACCTGAGCAAATTTCCTGCTCATTTTTTTCCCCTTACATATTTTATACCACTGATTAAATCAACAATGATCACTGCAATCATTCATCCAGTGCTTACCATATGCCATGCTGAGAATTTTCCACACGTGACTTCATTTGATCTTTCAACAATTCTGTGAGATGGGTACTATTATGACCCCATTTTAACAGAGGAAAAACAAGGCCCAGGCAAACAGACTGCACGTTTCGCAGCGAGAGATCAGTTTGAGCATCAGGTCTGGCCACGTCAAAGGCTCTGAACTACCCGATGTCTCCGGCAGTAAGTGCAGGAGGAGGAGAGGTGTGTAAAGCAATTACTGCGATGTGTTGGATCACAGCTGTTATTTAATCGGTAAGTGCAGTACTTATATGAGCCATGTGTGGATTTATTCCACGGATCCAGGTTTGAAATGAGACCCAAGGAAGCAGAAGGCACCACCTCTAGGGCTCCCTTTACACTCACAACTTACTCTGCTGTCTCCTTAAAAGAACCATCAGCATTCCCTGTAGTGATAACTACCAAACCTTTCCTCTGCCATTTGCGGTGATTAAATTTTATTCTGAAACAACTTTTATGACATTTGTAAGTAATTTTGTTCTTCGGCTATCATTTGAATAACTCCGCTCCAGGGTTATAATAAAGTAATTAATATGTCGGGGCGGTTTTGAGCAGGATTCAATTTATCGCCTCTATAAACAATAAAGTGAAACACGGGCAACTTGGAAGAAAACGGTTAAGATGTGTTCATTTTTCTCCTCACACAGAAAGGAAGACACTGACTTCCCTGTACTTCTGTACCACCCCTAACACACTCAAGATGCATGGTCACGGGCTTCCCCGTGGTCCACTGGCTGATCATCCACTTTGTGATGGTGGGGACACCCGCTGGATCCCTGGTCCGGGAGGATCCCACATGCCGTGGGGCAACTAAGCTCGTGCGCCACAACTACAGATCCCGCACTCTAGAGCCTGTGCTCTGCAACGAGAGAGGCCACTGCACTGAGAAGCCCACGGGCCACATCTAGAGAGTAACCTCTGCTCGCCACAACTAAAGAAAGGCTGCGTGTGGCAGTGAAGACAGAGCACAGCCAAAAAAATAAAAGTTAGAAAAGGACGTGTTATTACTTACTCCTCTGGCAAGAGATAGGGATCCAGCACAGGCGGGGTGGGCGAGGACATCTTGCTCAGGGCCATGATGTGCTCAAAGGTGATGTCTGTCTGTGTTCCCATGTCCACCATCTGTGACTCTGATGGAGGAGTGAACATTTTGGTCCGTGGTGTTCTCCTCAACACCTGGACCACGATGGGTTCCTTGGCTGTCTTGAAGGCTTCCACAGCCTGGTCATGAGTTGCTCTGGATAAGTCTTTGCCATTGACCTGTTGAAAAATATGAGAGTGCTTAGAGGATTATAATTAAGCAGATTTTGTTAAAGATTAACAATTCTGCTTGAATTTAACAGCATTATCTTTTTTTTTTTTTCCCCTCTAGTAGTCATGTATGGATGTGTGAGCTGGACAACAAGGAAAGCTGAACACTGAAGAACTGATGCTTTTGAACTGTGGTGCTAGACAAGACTCTTGAGAGTCCCTCGGACTGCAAGGGGATCCAACTAGTCAATCCTAAAGGGAATCAGTTATGAATATTCATTGGAAGGACTGATGCTGAAGCTGAAACTCCAATACTTTGGCCACCTGATATGAAGACCTGACTCATTGGAAAAGACCCTGATGCTGGGAAAGATTGAGGGCAGGAGGAGAAGGGGATAACAGAGGATGAGATGGCTGGATGGCATCACCGCCTTGATGGACATGAATTTGAGCAAGCTCTAGGAGTTGGTGATGGACAGGGAAAACCGGTGTGCTGCAGTCCATGGGGTCGCAAAAAGTTGGACACGACTGAGCAACTGGACTGAACTGAATTAAGCAGAAGCTGGGAGGATGGTTTTCATGTACAAGCAGCTAAAAGGAAAACTCGGGGGTGTCCAAGAACTTCACTGCTTAGTGTCAGGTTCCCCAGGAATGCCTGGTGGGAAGCGGGTGAGTGTGGAGGTGTGTGGATCAGACGTGAAACAATAAACCTCATGGTGGGGAAGGCTTGGCTTCCTACTGGAATGTCTTTATACAGTTTCACCCCCCTCCTAGTCTTGCCTGTGAGAGAAAGGAGCAGCCTCGGGCTCCAGCCTTTATCGTGCCATACGAGCTATTAATAACTGGATGTTAATTAATTTTTCTCTTTGAATGGTGTGTATTTTCCCAGTGCGTGTCAGGGGAGATTGGCTTTCCTTTCACGGAAGGGATGTGGCATTTCCTTCTTAAAGGAATGCCTTTGCTTTTCCTTAAAAAGTCAATTGAGAATATTAAGTCAGTGATAATCAGGCCATAGGTGGATACGGCAGGGATCAAGAAGGAGCGCAAATGACCTGCCACTTTGGGGATGTTCCGGAAACAGCATCTAGCTTTACTGCTCTGCTGTTCCCGACTGTGTACAGTCCTTTGCTATGGCAATCTTTCCTGAGCGCCCACTGTCTACTGCGTGGCTGAAATGAAGATGCCTCTTAACACTTTTCTCATCACAGCCTTGGGAAGGTAGCGGGACCAAAGCATGTTCATCCCCCTCCCCTTATAGCCACAAATAAGCCACACGCGATGACCTTGCTTGTTACTAATGGGTCACAACTTCGGATGCTGCGAGCAGGATTCTTTCCAATGGTAGAATCCAAACTAACCAAACATGGTTCTCTGTACAAGAGCTTACACGAGAGGAAAGAGAAGCCAAAACCTTATATCTAGAAAATGAAGTCATTCCCAGCAACACGGAAGCTCACCTATTTCATTTACCTTCCCTGTCTCATCCCCCACAGGCAAGGAGTGTGACGCTGTGTTCCAGTACTTTGGTGATGTCTAAGAATTGCACTTGCATGGCAGTTATCAGACTCTGGAATATTTTGGTATTATTCCCCCACTCCAGTACTCTTGCCTGGAAAATCCCATGGATGGTGGAGCCTGGTGGGCTGCAGTCCATGGGGTTGCTAAGAGTCGGACACGACTGAGCGACTTCACTTTCACTTTTTACTTTCATGCATTGGAGAAGGAAATGGCAACCCACTCCAGTGTTCTTGCCTGGAGAATCCCAGGGACGGGGGAGCCTGGTGGGCTACCATCTACGGGGTTGCACAGAGTCGGACATGACTGAAGTGACTTAGCAGCATTCCTCAAGAAGTTGGTCTACTTTTTAAAATCAGATATAAAATGATGGTGTAATAATCATATTGTGTAGAATGCATGTTAGCAGGAGTTCCCCAGAGTCTCAGATCTTTTCTGGACAGCAGCACTGACAAATTCACGTCTTTTGTTTATAAATGCCCAAACCGACTCTGAACCTTGCTTGTCCTGCCTGGCTTCTACATTTCCGCCCTCAGCAGCATTTACTTCAAAGCATACAGACTATTAGGTCCATCCTCTGAGGTAGAGCACTTCGTTTTCTCTGTACCCAAGCAGCACATGAATACTGATGGCGCAGCAGTTTTTCTATTTTGTTCTTAGCCCTTTCACTCCGGCCCTATGGGGACGAGAACTCTAAGGCTGAAATGCCTGGTAAACAACTGTTAGGTTGAGGAATAGATGTCAGATTCTTTCCTTGTAATGAAGCTCAAATGAATCACGCCAGTGGAGATTATTAATGATCTGGAGTCAATCCACTTAAGTAATTTACTATCATCATAAGGGAGTTAGGCAGAGCAGGAACTCGGAGCTGTGAAATGCCTCGAGTGCACCAGTAAATAAGTCAATGGCTGAACCATCAAAGTCTTACAATCCCTCATCCTGAAAGACTGGGAGCCAGGATTTAACACCACAACTGTCATCACTCTCCTTCCACTGATGACAGAATGAAAGGACATGAAGGAATTCTTTCTAGCTTTCCAAACCGGTTGAGCACAGTGACACCTTCTCTGCTCAGAGCTGAGAACTCTGAGGGCCCAGGGATGAGGTAGGGGGGATGAAAGTCAAGGCGGAGTGCTGAGGCTGAACTATCTGAGCCATGTCTTCCATTAATGCCTGACAGCTGAGTCAGATAATGAATTTATGATGTCACAGCAAAATTTGTCCCTGGATCCTATTAACGCCACATCACAGCACCCTTAGGAGATACTGGTTTGGCCATTGCCAGCTCTCCATGCTGGCAACGGCTGATACTAAAGGTAGTTTTACTCACAGTAAACTCAAGACAGCACGACTGGAATGGGCTCTGCAAGTTATGTCAAAACTCTTTATAATACAAGGACTTTTGCCAAAAGGGAACGAACATGGGATTTTCTTCTAAGGAGTCTTCAAATTGTGTCTCAAAAAAATCCATCCTGGGAGTCTTTACTTTTTACCCACATTATAATGTCTTGCAAATACCTCAGCAGAAAGGTTAGCTGCCTGATAAAAAGTGTCTCTCCTTGTTCCTTCTGCTTCCTGTCTGCAACAAGAGCTTGGATTGTGTTTCCTTTCCACTAGATCAGACAACATTCCCCCTTGGGGAGGCCTGAGGTGTGGGTTTAATTGGCTCTAGCTTGTGTGGAGGTCTGGTTCCTTTTGCTTAGTGATGGAGCTGGGTCTCTGAGGCCAGGTTAACATACTGAGGGATGCAGAGCAGAAAAATGGAGAACTGGCATCTCTTGACGATTGTCATTGAGCAAATGAACGGACTAAGCTTAGAACCTCTTAATCCTAAAGTTCTTGTCACATTTGAGAACACAATCCTCATGCTTTAGGCCATTTTAACTTGGATCTTAACTCCCTGCAGCCCAGAACACACCGATTGGTGCAGCTATCGCACAGATGTTTTGTAAAGTTACACAGGGACGTCTTGTTTGTTTCCGTTGACATTTCTCTGATCTGTATAAGACAGTGAGTGAAAATGCTCTTCTGATAAGGACTATCTATATCTTAGTAAGCTTATTTTTATAGGATAGTGATGGCATCTACTGCTTTCCTTGCATAGGTGTTAGGAACCAACGCTGGAACTACTGAGGACTTCCCTGGTGGCTCAGTGGTAAAGAATCTGCCACCAAAGCAGGAGATGTAGGTTTGATCTTTGAGTGTGGATGATCCCCTGGAAAAGGAAATGGCAACCTACTCTAGTATTCTTGCCTGGGAAATCTCATGGACAGAGAAGCCTGGCGGGGTCGCAAAGAGTTGGATATGACTTAGCGACTAAAAAATAGCAAAGAACTACTGAGCAGATGCTTAAATGGTACCTAGAAACTGAAAGGAAGGGCTCTCCTGCATCAGTCTATGCTAAGAAGATTCTCGGGGACAAAGAGCTGCCCTGTGTCTGGGTGCACGCACACTTACAAACACAAAAAGGCTTTTCTGCATCTCTCCAACTTAGGATATTATTACAAGGCACAGATGCAACAACACCCACAACATCGCTATGGTCTAAGATGCAGAGAAAGAACAGTGGCAAACCCTCTGGGAAGGCAGGGACCTGAGGGTGACTGAAATGTCCTCTCATCGCCCACCAGATTGTCACCCCTGCTCAAGACTGGGTTCCACAGAAGGAGCGCCGTACCTGGTGGAACACCTTCAGCAGGCCTCAGGTGTATACTGATCAAGCACAGCTCAAATACGCCCCTCCACAAGCCAGGGGGCCCGCTCCTGTCTTACAGCTCAGGGCCGGAGTGCCCCAGGTCCCAAACTATGGAATCGGACCGGGGTTAGAGACTGTTGTTTTGGACCGTTTATTCTGAGTCTCAGTTTCATTAATGCAAAATAAATGTACTTATAGTGTCATGCCTCTTAGGGTTATTCTAAAGTTTAATGAGATCATCTACTTTACAGCCTAGCATGCACATAAGAAGAATTTACCTAGATACCAGGGCTGAGAGGGATCCTACCCCAAAAAAGCCACATTTTCCCAGGAGACGACAGTCTGCAAACTAGAGAAGCAAAATGCAGCCTGCTTAGGTAGCCTTAAGAGACACATTAGTATACTGAGGGGCTTCTTTATTTTTCAGTGAAGTTCCCTAGCCCAAATGTTCATGAGCCACTGACATACATATTAATGTTTTCAGTCTGCAGGTTGGAATTCTCTGTGTGTGTGGGTGCAACAGATAAATTCTATGGGACTTGACCCCTGCCATACAAACTTCCTGACAAGCTATTGCAAGCATTGGTACATTCTTCTAAAAGAGGATGAGACGAGGTGGGACTTTACTCTCCTAGACAATCTATTTTTGCAGCCAAATTTGTTTTGAATTACCTTGTGCACATAACACTTATTACCCTGTCATCTTGGAATCACATCAGTGAGAGACTCGGCGAGGTGATAACTCCGGTGCACGCTGTCAGCCGACCGAGAACGACAACCTTTATTCCCGGGATTAGCATTACACGTACATTACGCCAAACGGCGACGATGATGGCTGCAATTACAGGCGCGATGCTCATCCCGTGACGTTTGGCCCAGTCAAATTAAATATCATTAACTCGCCCAATTGAGCAGATTGCTTTTTAAAACAGTTTATGCGGCTCTAAAACCAAGTAAATGGAATGTTTTCGAAAGAGAAATGCTGATGGCAAACTTTATTATACATTAAATGCTTAAGTTATTCACCTAAGGCTGAGGATGGTCCCCTGGGATGGAGGTGCAATTAGGGTGAAAATCGAGTCGGTTTGTCTCAGGGCAAAACAGCGCTGTTGCAAATCTGACAGGACACTGAGGGAACTTATAGAGGGCCCCGAGCAGGAGATCTCCAGGGATGAGATGCTGCAGGCATGCAGCGATTCCTTCCTGGTCGCACTGAAGCCTGGGTAGCGTGACTGTGGCTCTTTGAGGTGCCCATGGGTACGTATTCCACGGCCCTGAGAACTAAAGCAAAGCTGGGGTGCTCTTCCATTTGGGGGTAAATCTCACTGATAATCCCCCTGTCCATCTTTCATGCATTCATCAAGCATTTACTGAGGTTATTTAGCGAGACTTGCTCCCCTCTTGGCTGCAGGGACACCGCTTGGAAGAATTTCTTGGGGAAAGATGGCACGGGAAAGCCACTGATGAAACGATCAGAAGAAATGCACTGTGGGTAGAATTTCCTCCTGGCATCTAGGGAGGGGCTTGATCTGGCCGAGGAGGCAAGTCTACACTGGAACACTAAGCTAGTGAGTTACAAAGAGTCTTGGTTTGCGCTGTCTACCTAGACATTCCATTGGTGAAAACTGCTGTCATACACTTTCAGAAATCACCTTTCCAAAGAGGAGCTAGGGTGTCCCTGGTGGCTCAGTGCCTGCCAGTGAAGAAGGCACGGGTTCGACCCCTGATCCGGGAAGATCCTACATGCTATAGAGCGATAAAGCCTGTGTGCCACAGCTACTGGCCCTGTGCTCTACTGAAGCCTTTGTGTCCCAGAGCCTGTGCCCCGCAACAAGAGAAAAGCCCGTGCAGCAACGAAGACCCAGCCCAACCAAAAATAAACTGACAGAATTATAAACAGCACAACAAAAGAGAGGAGCCAGAAAGCTTCAAAGTTCCCTACAACAAAACTGTAAGCGGTTCAGGATATTTTAAGCTATATTCAGAGAAGACATGGCATACCCCTTCTAAATTAGAAAATAAGTTTCTATTTATGGGAAGACATTTGGTTTCTGTGGTTCGGCAGATAGCAATCACCTCGATTTCTATTACATGTGCAAATGGCCCCAGTATAAAGTGCTTATGCAGTTTCAAATTCGGCCTATTATAAATTATGCCCTAGGCTAAAACCCAACTTTTATAGGGTTCATTTAATTAAATACAGGGGCAGTGATTGCATTCTGCAAAATATCACACCTATGTTTTCAACTAATTAAAACTTAGATCCCACTGGAAGCAATAGACGATAATAAAATACATAACAAAAAGTAAAATGTTTCATGCCCTGATTAAGGCTGGATTAAAAAAAAAAAAACCTTTTCTCATTCAGGAAACTCCTGTCTGTCTTAATTTATTTCAAATTTATAGTCTGCTCTGGGGCTCGATAAAGGGAAGGCCAACTTATCTAAAATGGGGGTATTATGTGGCTAAGAGGGAAGATGGGTCTTAATGAACAAATGGTGTTCAAATTAATGTTTCTGTGAAAAGCACTGATTTTAGAGATGTGTGTGAAGAAAGTACTCACTTCAGAGATGTGCACGGATAAGAACACTACGCTCAAAGAGACCTCGGCTCTGATGCAGTAAGAACTTAAATCCATGCAAGTGCATTTGGTCTGCAATAAGGACCTCAATGAGGTTTGTCCATGGTAATTTCTAAATTACCTGTCCTGACGTTATTTCCATAAGTTTGGTATGTCTTCAGCTGGAAGCTCCTCTCCTTATCATATTCTGATCTCCCTATATGGATGAATGTATAGCCTGGGTAATTTTCCTATCAGAAGAATCTTCTGTCAAACTTAAGCCTATCATGTTTCAAAATCCTTTACTTTACCCCGTAAATGTAAAAAATACCTGGCTACCAGCCCTTGACTGATAAAAAGATGACATGTCTGAAAGAAAGAGGCTAAAAATCAAACATGTACTCTATTAAAAATCATATATGTACTCTATTGAAAATGATTAGTAGTAAAATATTACAAGATGCTTTCTTCTCAGGTCAGTATCCTACCTTCATCAACAAAATCTTCCTTATCTTCTTTTGGAAGTTTTGATATCATCACCCCTAAATCCCACTGCTGTCCATTAAATTAGTGTATCTGAACCATTCTGCGTCTTAAAATGAACATGCAACTTTAACCTCATCTGAAAGGTAGTAATTTACAGCATCAGCTCAATATATAACAGGAAAGCCCTGTTTTAAGTACTTGGAAACAAGGTGTTTCTACAGCTGAATCTGTCTACTTTCTAGGTCCTGTAAGTTCTCTGAAACTCGAGTGTCTTTTCCAGGTACATATTCAGTTTCTCTGGAAAGGGATTGGTTTCAGGTTATAAGTCACTTAAATATGGTCCTTTATATTCCAGGGTTCATCACTGTTCGCTCCTGGAGGATGTCCTTGCAAATGTCTTCAACCATCCTTGCTCTTCTCTTATTCCTTCTTACTTATCTGCAAAGCCCTGGCCAACCCTTCTGGTCCAACCAGCTGCCTCACCATTTCTACATGCAAATTACTGATGCTGGAGGACATTCCCACAAAGAGATGTCACTGAGTCAAATGGGATGTCACCCTTCACAGCTTTCTGGAGATGTGTAATTACGTAGTTATTTGCTTTTCTGTTGAGTGCCTGTATTTTCTCGTGGGGCCCCCAAGTTCCACAAGGGCAAAAGAGTGTGTGGTCTGTTCACTATAGGATGCCCAGAGGTTAGCACAGTGGCTGGCATGCAGCAGCCTCACAAATATTTATCACCCAAGTGACCTGTTTATATGTCTGTAGACCATCACGTTCTCCTCATGCACACTTGTTGGCATTTCGTGGCATACCTTCTAGTTTTTGGAGAAAAAAAATATATATGAGGTCCAGAGAGGCCTTAGAGTGTCTATGAAGAATCAAGGCAGTTCCAGCTAAGCTCTTCTGAAGTCTCTGGATTCTAAACTTGCAGGTGACAAAGTGGGGCCATTGGAAGTAAAAAAAGAATCCCTGATCCCCAGTGGAGAGGAAAGAGACAAATGACACATCTGTAGACCTCACAAGAAACGCAAAATTTCTTCTTTCTGTTCCGCAGACAATTCTCTCCCCTCCCTGGCCAGTAGTGGTGTGGACTCAGCTGTGAGCGCTGTGCCCGGGCCAGGTGAGGTGAGGGCAGGTGGGCAACACATCATGTCCACCCAGAGGAAGGAGGGCCCTTCTCTAACTCACAGTGAAAGCCAGAAGGGTTGCCGTGGGTGGGCTCTGCTGCCTGGGTCAGGAGTTGGCTGCAGTGGAAGCACATGACGGCTTGGCCTACGGACACGTGCACTTGAGTCTTGGACGTACGGAGGGGACCGCTGGGTGCTCGGGTCCCTCACCCTATGCCGGGAGGGTTGTCAGCAGGGGTCTTCCCTGAGTACTTGCAGGTTGAAAAGCCTGAGAAAGCCCCTATCAGCTCTCTGTGCAGCATTGCTCACCTTCATACCTAATGAGTGACCAGAAGATGTGAGGCTGAATGTTGGAGCTTCTGATACTTAAGTTGTGAATCAGCACCCTTGTGTGTCAGATGAAGACTTGGTCTAAGCACTATGTATACACCAACTCACAGAATCATGAGGCAAGCCCTACTATCATCACCATGGGATGGGCATGAAATCAAGGGGCACAGAGAGGGTCTGTGCATCCGAACACCTTCCATTAAGATGCTGGTGGCTTTCACCTTGAATTGGAAGATGCATGCTTAGTTCAAGAAGTATTCATACTTCTTCCTACACATCAATTTTACTTCATTTAACCATCCACACTGGCATCTCCTGTGCATACGTAAGTGCTAAGTCACTTCAGTCATGTCTGACTCTTTGCAACTCCATGGACTGTGGCCCGCCAGGCTCCTCTGTCCATGGGATTCTCCACGCAAGAATACTAGAGTGGGTTGCCAAGCCCTTCTCCAGGGGATCTTCCCAACCCAGGGATGGAACCTGCGTCTCTTATGTCTCCTGCATTGGCAGGTGGGTTCTTTACCACTAGCGCCACCTGGGAAGCCTGATCATGATTGCCTGGCATGGTCTCCTGTGATAATAGCAAATACAGCCACACATAGAAGAAAGGAAGTGTGGCCAGGTTTTTGCAGGCATCACTCAAAGGTTTATGGAAACCATTTTATTATGTCATTTTCATCTGCTTGGTATGAACTTCATACTGGGCTCATATGTCACTTGTATAAACTTAAATTTGTTAGCTGTTTTCCTCAAAAACTGAGGGCTGGCTGGTTAGAATTAAAATTTCTACCTTCAAGTGTCTAATCATTAGAGGAAGGGATGTATAGGAAGACTCTTCCATCCACAGGACCATGGTCACACAGTTTACAACAATGCTTAATGATGTTCTGTGTCACCGCAGTCATTAAGTTTCCAGTGAGGAGGGGCTTCTAACATGAAGACAGGCAAGAACAGGCAGGAGTGCTATGTATGATGAGGGTCCACAGTCAAAGCTAAAAACTTCAGCCCTAGTGCTCATGGCCTGGGCTTCAGTGTTGGCTGTGTCACGGAGATGCTGAAGCATCTCGAGCAGTTTAACCTCCGGGGGCCTCAGTTTCCCTATCATTAAAATGGGTTTACAGCAGGCCCTAACTCACTGGGTGGTGTCCGAACTAATTAGGCTGTGCAGAGAAGGTAATCACGGCCCTGCACAGAGGGGGGATTCAACAGCTACTAAATCTCTGTTGTCCTCACTCGATCGTGGAACTAGTGGGGATCCACTGGGTGCCAGGCACTGATCACGTGGTAACCAAGGCCCAGGAACACTGGGGGAGGATGGGCCCTGCTGGGGCTCTGGGATGAGACGCACAGGTGCCTTGAGTTCCTGCTCGGCCAGGTAACCGGCTGTGTGACTTAGGGTGGGTCACGCTACTCCTGTGCCTCTGTGTTCTCAGTTGGAGATGGGGGATATTTCAGCTCTTACTTCTTATGCTTCTGTGACAACTGATCTTAGCACAGTACCCAATGCTGACTGTTGTTTGAAAGTGAAAGTGAAAAAGTCACTCAGTCATGTCTGACTCTTTCTGACCCCATGGACTATACAGTCCATGGAATTCTCCAGGCCAGAATATTGGAGTGGGTAGCCTTTCCCTTCTCCAGGGGATCTTCCCAACTCAGGAATTGAACCCAGATCTCCCACATTGAAGGTGGATTCTTTACCAGCTGAGCCACCAGGGAAACCCAAGAATACCGGAGTGGGTAGCCTATCCCTTCTCCAGTAGATCTTCCCGACCCAGGAATTGAACCGGGGTCTCCTGCATTTCAGGTGGATTCTTTACCAACTGAGTCATTGTTTGCTGCTGCTAAGTCGCTTCAGTCATGTCCGACTCTGTGCAACCCCATAGACAGCAGCCCACCAGGCTCCCTCTTCCCTGGGATTCTCCAGGCAAGAACACTGGAGTGGGTTGCCTAGAAACCTGGAGAAACTACCTACCCTCCCTGTGCTTTGTCTCTAAGTGGAGTTGTGTAAATCTATTGAAAAGGGCTTAGAAGGCAGTCTGGCTCATAGTTACCGCTTTGTCCTGGGGTAGTGGCCCACATGTGGTTCCTAAAAATTCCACCTGCCAAATTTCAGTAGAAACTTTACTGCAAAATTACGTAAGAACAACTCATAAACAAGGCTTCATGTCCCCTCATCAATGTGGAAAGAAGGCGTCTTCTAGATCCAGGTATCCCTCTAGAAGATGTAATACTCTGAACCCGCAGCTCTGGGTTCTGCTCTGTGCCAGGCACTGTGCTACGTGCTTTACATGGACAACTGTGTCCAGGTCACAGGAAGAAGGTCAGTGGTGAGGTGAGGGGTATTATCTCTGCTTTTACAGATCAGGAAGTTAAGTCCAAGGAGTGCCAGCAGCTTTCTCAAAGGCGTGCAGCTCATGAGCAGTAGAGATGGGATTTCAACCCGGTCTGCCCAACTTCAAGAGCCCACTCTCATCACTGGACAGTGCAGCTGGAGTGCTGTGACCCAACCTCAGCCTTAAAGCAAAGAGAAGTGCCAACAGCTGATTACACTGACCCCAGGGCTTCCCAGGTGGCGTGGGTGGTAAAGAGCCCACCTGCCAATGCAGGAGACATGAGTCATGCATTCGATGGGGAACATTCCCTGGAGGAGGCCATGAGAACCCATTCCAGTATTGTTGCCTGGAGAATCCCTTGGACAGGGGAACCTGGTGGCCTGCAGTCCCTGGGGTTGCAAAGAGTCAGACATAACTGAAGCGATTTAGCACACATGCATACTGACCCCAGGAAGCAGGGGAAGGGTGAAACAGAGTCATCAGAAAGACAGTGGGGGAGGCACAAGATGAGGAACATGACTCTCAAATGGAAAGAACAAAGATCGTCGTCAAAGGAGAACGTTCGCTGGACGTGCCTAGGTGGGGGTGGGTGAGCTCCACCATGCTCAACCAGGTGGGCTCAGCCACCTGTCCTTTCTCAGGAACTCATGGTGATGGTACCACGTTTAATGAGATTCGCTTACCTATCCCTACTCAACTGCAGAGAAACTCAAAGCAGAGAGGAATCTATTTTTTTTCTATAAATTCTATCTTACTAAGTTGTCTCATCACATTTTAGCATGTCTGTCCTATGCATGTCCACATCCCAAGGCATTTTATGAAGTCCTGACAATGGAACGCCACTTAAAATAGTCCAATTAGGGAAAAATCTGTTAAAAAAGAAAACTCTTACCCACTAATGAAATAAGTAGCTTCAGACTTCTTGAAGCCTTTGAATCTTAAAGAAGAGTCAGGTCAAGAAAGCTAATTTTGAAAAATGCTTACAGGCCCTAATGCCCTGCACTTTATTTGCTTCTTTTAACAAGATTATGAAATCTCCTAGCTATCTCTAAACAACACAAAGGTCAGGTAACAAACCAATGAGTTCCAGAAAGAAAATCAAAGTTAAAGTGGATTCACTATAAATAGAATTTCTTGGCTGTCAGGGATTTGTGTAACCTCAAATCTGGTTTGGAACCTCAACAGGGGTTTGGAATTTTTTTTTTTGTTTGTTTGTTGTCAGTTTTCCAACCAAAGAAGCAAAATTTTGATATATATCACTTTGATGAAAATTAATTTTGGCTCCTGTATCACCAACTAGTTCATCTAGTGATCTACAGACTGATAGTAAAACTGATAAAATGACTGTGATAGGCTCCTTGAAGAAAATACTGTGAAGACTAAATGGAGTTGTTGTTTAGTCACTAACTCATGTCTGATTCTTTTCTGACCCCATTAACTGTAGCCTGCCAGGTTCCTTGGTTTGTGAGATGTCCCAGGCAAGAATGCTAGAATGGGTTGCCATTTCCTCCTCCAGAGGATCTTCCTGACCCAGGGATTGATCCCACAGTTCCTGCTTGGCAGGTGGATTCTCTACCACTGAGCCACTAGGGAAGCCCCGAGTAAATGTAGGCTTAGTGGTTAAAAAAATCAGTTGAAAAGGGCCTGGTGTCAGCGTGAAAACAGAACTACTCCTGAATTCTGAGAGAACAGGCTATTTATTCTTCTGTCTTTATAGAGTCATAATCATTAGTTGGCTTGTCCATAATCACCTTTCTAAATAAATTATGCCGTGTCTTCTCAAATACCTTCAATTTCCTAAAAAGCATTTGTATAAAGGACAGAAATGGTATGGACCTAACAGAAGCAGAAGATATTAAAAAGAGGTGGCAAGAATACATAGAAAAACTGTACAAAAAAGATCTTCATGACCCAGATAATCATGCTGGTGTGATCACTCACACTCACCTAGAGCCAGACATCCTGGAATGGGAAGTCAAGTGGGCCTTAGGAAGAATCACTACAAACAAAGCTAGTGGAGCTGACGGAATTCCAGTTGAGCTCTTTCAAATCCTGAAAGATGATGCTATAGAAGTGCTGCACTCAATCTGTCAGCAAATTTGGAAAACTCAGCAGTGGCCACAGGACTGCAAAAGGTCAGTTTTCATTCCAATCCCAAAGAAAGGCAATGCCAAAGAATGCTCAAACTACCGCACAATTGCACTCATCTCACACGCTAGTAAAGTCATGCTCAAAATTCTCCAAGCCAGGCTTCAGCAATACATGAACAGTGAACTTCTAGATGTTCAAACAGGTTTTAGAAAAGGCAGAGGAACCAGAGATCAAATTGCCAACATCTGCTGGATCATGGAAAAAGCAAGAGAGTTCCAGAAAAACATCTATTTCTGCTTTATTGACTATGCCAAAGCCTTTGACTGTGTGGATCACAATAAACTATGGAAAATTCTGAAAGAGATGGGAATACCAGACCACCTGACCTGCCTCTTGAGAAAGCTATATGCAGGTCAGGAAGCAACAGTTAGAACTGGACATGGAACCACAAACTGGTTCCAAATAGGAAAAGGAGTACATCAAGGCTGTACATTGTCACCCTGCTTATTTAACTTCTATGCAGAGTACATCATGAGAAATGCTGGGCTGGAGGAAGCACAAGCTGGACTCAAGATTGCCAGGAGAAATATCAATAACCTCAGATACGCAGATGATACCACTCTTATGGCAGAAAGTGCCTCTTGATGAAAGTGAAAGTGGAGAGTGAAAAAGTTGGCTTAAAGCTCAACATTCAGAAAACTAAGATCATGGCATCTGATCCCATCACTTCATGGCAAATAGATGGGGAAACAGTGGTTGACTTTATTTTTCTGGGTTCCAAAATCACTGCAGATGGTGACTGCAGCCATGAAAATAAAAGACGCTTACTCCTTGGAAGAAAAGTTATGACCAACCTAGATAGCATATTCAAAAGCAGAGACATTACTTTGCCAACAAAGGTCCGACTAGTCAAGGCTATGGTTTTTCCAGTGGTCATGTATGGATGTGAGAGTTGGACTGTACAGAAAGCTGAGTGGTGAAGAATTGATGCTTTTGAACTGAGGTATTGGAGAAGACTCTTGAGAGTCCCTTGGACTGCAAGGAGATCCAACCAGTCCATCCTAAAGGAGATCAGTCTTGGGTGTTCATTGGAAGGACTGATGTTGAAACTGAAACTCTAATACTTTGGCCACCTGATGTGAAGAGCTGACTCATTGGAAAAGACCCTGATGCTGGGAAAGATAGAGGCTAGGAGGTTAAGGGGACGACAGAGGATTAGATGATTGGATGGCATCACCAACTCAATGGACATGGGTTTGGGTGGACTCTGGGAGTTGGTGACGCACAGGGAGGCCTGCTGTGGTTCATGGGGTCCCAAAGAGTCGGACACGACTGAGCGACTGAACTAAACTGAAAAGGTCCACACCAGGGGAAAACTGAAAGCATAGCTGGAATTTGAAATGTCATTCAAAGGCCAAAGGTACTTAGGCTGGAGTTCCTATCTGTGATTTCTTTGAACAAATGACGTCTAACACTTCTGAGTGTTTTCTATGTACCATACACGAGGCTTACGGATTGTACATTTAATCACTTATTCACATGCAAAAACAGAATGACTAAAACTCCAGTACGTTTGTGAGTGAAAACAAATACAGAAGCTGCCCGAGGAAGATCACTGTCTGGTTAAGGAGATAGATGCTAATAATCCCATAACTGAGGGAAGGAAAGACAACCTGGCAGGGACAGGGGTCAGGTGTTGGGAAGATGGGACGCCTCTGCGAAAGAGATGTTGAGGGCAAATCAGAAGAACAGCCAGGATTTATGTGGGGAAGAAGGGAGGAGACTGTATTCCAGATGAGATAGTAGCACGTGCAAAGTCCTGTGGCTGGAAGAGAGCTGGTACACCAGGGTCAAGATACATGCCATAGAGATGCTTATGTGAAGAGACTGGAGAGGCGGGAAGGGAGCAGACCACACTCCTCTCTGAGGCTGAGGTAGTGGAACTCTCCCAATTTCCACCATATTCCCATTTTCACAGGAAGCTGAGATTAAGAATAAGTGACTTGCCTAAAGGTTCTATAGATACCAAACAGTAGTTTGGGGAGCTTGAACTTGGCTTCCTAACTCCAAATACAGCATTCTTTGCAAAGGTAAAGTACCTGCTGAAGTGTGAGGATCACGACAGACAGAGGCAAGTGCCAAATGTCAAAACCTTGAACTGAAGAAGGACCTAGGCAGGTCCCGAGCCCTTGCTCCTTCTGGGGGCCTTTGCTCACGAGTTCCTGTGGATGCCGAGGACACCATGCAGCACCTGCTGTTCCTGCTCTGACCTAAGCCCCTAGTCACTACTGGAGTCTTTGCTTCCTAAGACTCTGGAATCCTGTATCTCTCCCCTTTTGCTGCAAAATCATAGGGAGGTTAGATAAGAAGAGGAAGATGGGCTTATTTTGCTGATTGATTAAAAAAGCTACTCAGGGACTTCCCTAGTGGTCCAGAGGCTCAGATCCCACACTCCCAATGCAGGGGCCCGGGTTTGATACCTGGTCGGGGAACTAGATCCCACATGTTCCCACTAAGGGTTCGCAAGCTGCAACGGGAGATGGAAAATCCCGCATGTCACAAATAAGACCCAATGCAGCCAAATAAATAAATAATACTAAGAAAAAAAAGACACTCATGTCAAATCTTAACAATTTGCTCTGCAAAGTGGAACATGTACTCCCCAGCCTCAAAGAGGGGAGCTCTACCTACTTGCTCCTAAAACTCTTTGTCCTTCACACAAGCTGCCCCACATTCATGGCTTTATAGTATTAAAAAAAAGGAAACCAGGCCCACTTACAGGAATTTTTGGATTCTTAGTTTTGACCTTTACTGGACGTCAGCAGTTCAAAGTGGTATTATGATGGGCGATTATGGGCCTTTTCATAATGAAAATTGTTCAGATCTCATGGGAGAACTAAGCAGAGAAAGATAAACGGCACAACTGAAGCTTGCGCTGTAGCAAGACAGCCTTTGTTTTGCCTTGTTTTTGGTTTTTCGGCACAGCTCTTGTTGCTCAAGTGTTCTCAGGGAAACAGGGCTCCATATTTTATTCTAATAGCATCATTTTGGAGAGTGATGCTGTGTCCTTGGGAAGAGGTACTATTTCATTGCTTATCTAGTTCATACAATGAAAGCACAAAAGCTAACCTTGTCTTTGTCCTCAAATTTGGAAAAATTCTCCATTTTTAAATGCAAATTACTGCTCAATTTGTTGCAGAAATTTCAGTTAGAGGAGAAAATATTTGTATCTTTTCTGCTGGGTTGAGATATATTTCTTAATTTGAATAAAAGTTCCAAAAGAAAAAAAAAAGCCTTGCTCCTCCCAGTTCACTTCATCTGTAATAGGTACGAATATTCCATTTAGGAGTGCTTACATGCAGAAATGAATCCAGATATAGCTTTCTGGGATTGGCAACACAGTCATCCAGTGCTGAGACCCTCCCTTGCAACCAGAGACCATGAACAACTTGACATCAATAGATGGTATCCACTGTAAGTTATCTCCCCTGAAATACACAATTACCTAATGACTACAGTGAGAAATTAATGCAGACTTCTGGAAATATTGGCTTTGAAAGAAGAACCAATGAAAATGAGTAGGAATAACCAGCTCTGGAGACATCTACGGTGGAAGAAACAGAAAGTGGGAAGATTTAGGACCTTTATGAATCAAAAATAAACTTAAGTTGGTACTTCTCGCTCAAAGATTTATAAACGTGATTTATAAATGGCACCAAAAGAATAATGATGACATCCTAGGATATTTATCACCTCTGAAACAGGAAATAAAATGACTCTCCTCTTGACTTCACAGGCACCGGAGGGCTTAAAATATGACCACATTATAATAATTGATCCTCGCTTTTTTGGTGATTAAACTCTGGGAAGTAAGAATAGCAGAATAATTGCATATTTCAGCTGCACAGAACACCCAGCACACAGGAGGCCCCTGATAAGTTTGCTGAACTGAACAGAAATAAAAAGTGAAATGAAAGATATTCGTAGAAAACGTGAAGTGGGTGAAAAGCACTATATTACATATGCATGAGTCTTATAATTGATAAATGCTGGGAATCAAGAAGAGCAAGTAAGCAAAATATTCTACTTTACTTAAAAGAAAACATGGATCCTTTCTGGGCCTCAGTTTCCTCACCTGTAAAATGAGAAGATTGCTCAAATGATGATGATGATGACTTTTAATGTGAATCTCACTGGACTTTGAGGTGCTCTCTGATCATTTCACATTCCCCAACACCTGACCTATGCCTTACAGCCATTCTAGACACAAATCCACAATCCCCTACTCCAGCAATACTGTCACATCCTGGGAGCACAATGCTGCTGCTGCTGCTAAGTCGCTTCAGTTGTGTCCACCTCTGTGTGACCCCAGAGACGGCAGCCCACCAGGCTCCCCCGTCCCTGGGATTCTCCAGGCAAGAACATTGGAGTGGGTTGCCATTTCCTTCTCCAATGCAGGAAAGTGAAAAGTGAAAGTGAAGTCGCTCAGTCGTGTCCGACTCTTAGCAATCCCCTGACTGCAGCCTACCAGGCTCCTCCATCCGTGGGATTTTCCAGGCAAGAGTACTGGAGTGGGATGCCATTGCCTTCTCCAGGGAGCACGATATGTGTCCACAAATCCTTTCACATCCTCAGGGTACTCAGTTAAAACCTCCTGATTTCACTTCCTTGCTCTCTGGTTTGGTCACGCGGAAGCATTCACGGTAGGGGGTCCTTTCAGGCATACCCCTGACTCTCAGGTCCAGCACGGGACACAGAGGAGATGGACCCCTTACTGGAAGCCACCTGGAGAAACCTTGTTTAAGTGGCACAACAACCCTGATATGTTCCAGGGAAGTGAGTGATCAAGTGCACTAGAGAGGGTGGCTGGGCGCCCCATTCTGAAATCTCTCTTTTGTTGTCAGAGATTGTTAGAGACTTTTAATATAAATGAAGCTTAAGAGGTTAATTTTGTGAAAGGAATGAGAATGCAACTGCTTGCACGGCCACGGGGCTCTAGGCATAGGACAGAGAAGAACCAGCAGTGTTTTCTAAAATGATTTACTAGACACGGGTAGAACTTGCTTTTGAGCAAACTCTGAGAGATGGTGAGGGACGAGGAAGCCTGGCGTGCAGCAGCCTGTGGGGTCGCAAAGTCGGACATGACTTCACAACTGAACAGCAACAAAGACCTTGCTAGAAACCTACCAGGAGCAAACCATCTGGAAAAGAATTAATGAATCAAAGAAAACACTTGACAACACAGTTCGAATATGAGGAAATTTAGGGGTTTTCCAGAGAGAGAGGCAAGTGTGTGTATATATGAATTTGATTATGTCCAACTTCAGGCTGGAAAAGAATGTAAACATATTTTTGAAGAGTATAGTTATCACAAACTCATGGTTGCCAGGGGGAAGGGATAGTTAAGGACTTTGGGAAGGTCATGTATACCCTGCTATATTTTAAATGGATACCAACAAAAACATACTGTATAGCACATGGAACTCTGCTCAATGCTATGTGCTGACCTGGACAGGATGGGGGCTTGGGGGAGAATGGATACACACACATGTATGGCTGAGTCCCCTCACTGTTCACCCAAACCCATCACAACATTGTTAATCGGCAACACCCCAGTACAAAATATTTTTGGGAGAAAAAAGAAAGAGAACATACCGGAAAAAAAAAAAAAAAAGAGTAGAGCTATCAGAGGGGAGAGGGAGACGGCTGGGGCTGATATTTATCTTTTGGATGCTCAGTACAGTTAGCAGGTATCCCAAGATGGGTGGAAATTCATTTGCAGCTATGTTTCAGCAAAATAGTGTATGGGTCTGAGAAAAAAGAAATGAGACTGCAGGAAGCAAAAATATGATTCCCCATCACAGGTGGTGGCAGAGGGCAGCCGTGGGAACACCATGTCGCTCTTTAGCTGTTTCAGGCAACAATAATTTTTTCCCCCTCCTCTGCTTTGGTTTGGTTCAGGGACTTCCTTTAAACCCTTCCAGAACTGAGTTAGAAACCAAGAGTCTGAAGCTCTGGAAACTTCTCTCTGATCTCATTTCATCATGATCTTGGATGAATTCACTGAAAGACAAGTTTGGCTGTGGTAACATTTGCTGTATGTGTCCGAGGAAACTTCAGGCCGAATACCTGCCCTAACTGCTATCCTAGGCTTTATATGAACTCTAGCTGGAAATAATACAGGCTCCTTTTTATTGCTATGAATGCATCAGCCTAAATACATACTTTTAATATTTTTTATGGAAGTAGTTGATTTACAATGTGTTTGTTCCAAGCGTACAGCAAAGTGATTCAGTTACATATACATGTGTGTGTATATATATTACTTTTCATATTCTTTAAAAAATTTTAGTGAGTAATTTTTACTAAAGTAATTTACTTTTCATATTCTTTTCCATTATGATTTATTACAGGATATTGAATATAGCTCCCTGTTTTCAAAACCTATAGTTGGAGCTCATATGTTCCTTCATCCCCTTTACTAGCTTTTTAGTTTGGCAGGGATATGGTTAATACCAAAAACATTTCGTCTTTTAAATATACATCATAGAGACTTTGCTGGTGGTCCAGTGGTTCAGACCCTGCCTCCCAGTGCAGGGGATGCAGGGTCAATCCCTGGGTGGGCAGCTAAGACCCCACATGCTTCAAGGCCAAAATACCAAAACATAAAAGAGAAGCAATACTGTCACAAATTCAATAAAGACTTTCAAAATGGTCCATATCAGAAAAATAATCTTTATACGTCACAGAGTCACACCCACCACCTACACGGCACTTTCATACTATATAAAGTGTTTTCCTCAGCTTTGCTCAAGGAGTAAGTGTCAAAGCTCGTATAGCACCCTGGAAACAAAGCTCTCTCTGGATACAGGAGCAGACGCGGGACGTGTGCGCACGAAAGGAATGAAGCGCTGTTCTAGAATCCAGAACTCCTTCTGCCCCGGAGCCTCTGCCTGGGGACCCCTGACGGCTCCATGGTCCCAGCTAAGAAAGCCAGCCCAGCCACCATGACTGGCTTTCCTTACAAACCCCACCCCATTACAGCCCCCTTGTGCTTGCCATCCGCACCCAGAGTGCCGGTCACAGGTGTGACTTTACCTTGTAACTTGGCGACATTGCCTCCATCTCTGAGTGGTGAGAACTGTGAAGACTGACCTTTTTAGTTTGTTTGCGACCATGCAGCACTGTCCGTGACCGTCCCTACTTGGCATACTGCAGGTGTTCAAAAAAGTACCTCTTGAAAAAAACAGCCTAATCCGGGCATTTCCTCCAAATGTACTGTATTGGTCCACCTCTGCAGAATATTTCTGGGGGAAGTACTGGCCTTACCACACCTCTTGAAAGCCCTGCTCTCCACGGTTACTTTAACAGAAATGACTCAGCAACAGTGGTACCAAGGATGTCCACAGAAGGTGCTCTTTCTGCATCCACTCCCAGAACTTCACGCATTCCTCTGGAGATGACAATCCAACATGATGATCCTCTCTGACCCGATTTTGGAGACCCGGCTGTCCCCACCTCCTCTAGAGACGCCGGCTTTCTCTCTTGGTCCCCGAGAACGGCCTGCTTGACTACGTAACAGCGGTCGGTGCAGTATCGCGCCATACGCGGTCCCGGTCTGCACGCTCACACATCTCAGAGTGCACTTGCACACTCCCAACACCCTAGCAGGAGGAGGAGTGTGGACTCCTGTGCGTCAGAGGAAGAGTCTACTGTCCAGAGAGGCTCAGAGAACTTCCCACAGCACAAAGCTACTCCATGGCGCGACCCTGAATCTCCCTCTTTTACACATCAATGCTGAGTAAACGAGCTCTCTGCTTTGTCTTCTCACCTAGGCCATGGATGCTGTGAGCACAGGGGCTGTTTTCAGTTTTTTTCTCAGCGTGTGGCCCATAGAAGACAGTAGGCACTCACATGCTGGCCTTAGGACAACTAGAGGGTGATTCTCAACTGGGATACCTTGCAGGTGGAGTCCCTCTCCTGCCTTAATCAAACAATAAGGTGAACCTTCACTTGGAGGTCTCAGACTGATACTCATATGCCCCCGGAAGCTGCAGACCCGCCTCCATGTAACACAGGACAAAACCAAGTACGGTTTCTTGGTCAGTGCTTCTGCAGCTGACCCACGTTCCCGTGCAGTTTACCTTACACTGTAAGTATAAGCTCACTGGTCTAAGATTTATTTTTGGCCTCCCTCCCCCTTCTTCTCATGAGGGTCAGCCCCACAGGGTAGGGGCTCTGCTCTCCATGGCAGTGCCATGGAGATACTTGGCACGATACCAGGACCACAGAGGGACCTCTGAGGGTCTGTGGAAAGAAGGAGTGAGGGGACCTGCCCAGGGTCAGGTCTGTGCGTGAATTAGTACTGAATCAGAATAAATGCTCTCCCTCATGATTCTAGGCAAGTCACTCAGCTTCTCTCATTCTCAGTTGTCTTGTCTGTAAATGGAGCTGATAATAGTACCTGAACTTTAAGGGGCTATGTGAAAATTACATGCATATAACACATGTATATTTTCTTGGGCTCCAAAATCACTGCAAATGGTGACTGCAGCCATGAAATTAAAACACGCTTGCTCCTTGGTAGAAAAGCTATGATAAACCCAGACAGTGTATTAAAAAGCAGAGACATTATTTTGTGGACAAAGGTCCGAATAATCAAAGCTATGGTTTTTCCGGGAGTCATGTATGGATGTGAGAGTTGGACCATAAAGAAGGCTGAGTGCCAAAGAACTGATGCTTTTGAACTACGGAGTTGGAGAAGACTCTTGAGAGTCCCTTGGACTGCAAGGAGATTAAACCATTCAATCCTAAAGGAAATCAACCCTGAATATTCATTGGAAGGACTGATGCTGAAACTCCAATACTTTGGCCACCTGATGCGAAGAGCCAACCGATTAGAAAAGACCCTGATGCTGGGAAAGATTCAAGGCAGGAGAAGGGGACTACAGAGGATATGATGGTTGGATGGCATCGCCGACTCAATGGACATGAGTTTGAGCAAGTTCCGAGAGGTCGTGAGGGACAGAGAAGCCTGGCGTGCTGCAGTCCATGGGGGTGCAAAGAGTTGGACGTGACCGAATGACTGGACAGCAACAACACAGGTATACAGGGCTATCCAGGTGGCTCAGTGGTAAAGAATCTGCCTGCCATGCAGGACATGTGAGTTCAATCCCTGGGTTGGGAAGATCCCCTGGAAAAGGAAATGGCAACCCATTCCGGTACTCCTGCCTGGGGAATCCCATGGACAGAGGAGCCTGGTGAGCTACAGTCTGTGCGGTTGCAAAGAATCGGACACGACTTATCGACTAAACAACAACACATGTATATAAACCATGTGTAGTGCAAATAACATTCAGTAAGTTATTTATCATTGCTGTTATTGTTATTTATTTTATGCTGATAGGCATAAATCTCCAAATCATGAGAATACATTCACCCTGGGCCTTCACTATTCATTCAAAGACAAATGATGCAATCACGGAATTGCTTCCTCCTTTGGCCATTTCTTGACCAAAGGCTGCATATGGAATAGAATTGGTTCTGAAACCTCAGGGCCAACTGAGAAAAAAGAGATGCACTGACACCAGGTTGACTTCTCCATGGTGGTCAACCCTCTCCCTTCACTCTTAAGGGAACAGCCTTTGGCTCCTGGATTCCACTCCGTAGACAACTGTGAACAGAAACTTCATCAGCGTGGGAGAGGTAAGACAGACACGCCAAACAACTTAAACTTCAAAACCTGCAAAGTTTTCCAGAGACCAAGCCCTATCCAACAAAGCTTCAGTTTAGAAAGTTGCCACAGCACAAGTTAAAAAGGAGAAAACGCCAGTCCCGGGGCAAGAGAGGCACCCCTTAAGGAATCACTGCAAAAGGGAACACATCGATGTAACTGCAGCAGAGGGTGGCCAGTATCTAATACGGACAGGATGTGCAATATGTTACTCACATCAAGGGTTTCATAAGCTAGATAAAAAGGAATGGAATCCCGGATATAAAAAACCATTGAGATTCTGGGGAGGGGGGCATCCACTGCTTCCACCTCCTGATGCCACGGGAAATATCATTATGAAGGACAGTAATTTCTCCCTCGGATTTTCCAACTCTCCAAATAGTGAGCAGCTGCCTGATGAAGGGAAATTGGTTCCTATCCTTTGGAGTTTTCTTTTATTAAAGTGCACATCACTTTGAAAGCTGTGTGCCACATCCACTGACACTTTGGGCAGGGGAGGAGAGCAATTGATTGTCCCGTGTGCAGAACAGGAACGAGTCTGGTAATTCTATGGTAAACTGCAACACAGGGAGGAGACTGTTATCTTCCCAGATGTCTGACAAATTAACTGTTTTCATTGGTTTAATGTGCTGAATGGTAAGTATCTGCATTATTTGGTTTATGCGTTGTTTGTTCACAAAAGAGACAACATTTTGCTGAGGACTTCTTTATATAGAAACAGGCAGACATGCAAACTCTTAAGAAATGTGTTTATAAAGACTCCGGCTCTGACTCTAGTCCTACAGATGTCTTCTCTTCTGTTACAACAAATGTTATGGTTTGGGAGAATTCTTTTGTGAGTGAAGAATGCTTTATGCTAAGAAAAAAATATAGCAGTGTTCTGTATTTTTTCAAGATCTTTATATCTTATCAACCCCTCCCACCGTTACTATTCGTGATTTACTTTCCTTCAGAATTGGGGGAAGGGGAAGGCTTTAAAATATTTCTTCTTGAGTCTTTTATTAATATTTGTTTTTTATTAAATATTGACTAAGTTAAAAAACATCAAATATATATGTAACTATAAACAATGTTACAATGAAGACTTATAAACCTCCCACCCATTTTGAGAAAAAGAACACTACCCACATGTCACCTTGACAGATTGAATATCTTACTTCCATGAATGATCAGAGCGCCATGAATAGCCAAGAATGTACCAAGGCGACTCTGGGAAGGCACCTGCTCTGTCAGGGATAAAAAATTACTGCAGGACTGTAGGAGGATACAACAGATGCCCTAAGATCAATACTGGTGCTCGGACAGGAAAGGAACCAGAACCAGCCCCAACCATACAGGGAAGCTGGCACGACCCCGTGACTAGGAAGAGACAGGCTTTTCTCCAAGTGGCATTAGAAAATCCATATGAAAACATGAAGCTGGACTCCAACCTTACACCATATATAAGATGGGAACTGGAAAAGGCTAAATTTATATTAAACTTTTAAAAGAAAACAAAGGCCAGTAGCTCTATGACTTCAAGGTAGAGATCACGTTTGCCAACAGAGACTAAAAGCACAAACCGTAAGAAAAGACTATTTGATGACATTCAATTAAGGACTTTGGTCCATTGGAAGACAGCATAAAGAGAAGGGAAAGATATGTGACAAATGCAGAGAAAATGTTTAAAATTCATAACAGACAAGGGACTCGTATCTGGACTATTTTTAAAAATTCCCACAAGCCAAGAGAAGAAGATGCAAAATCCAATAGAGAGCTGGGCAAACCCTGAACCGACACTTCACACAAAGAAAAATGAACTCAAAGAAGATGAAGATACATGTGAAAAAAAAAATACAGTCGGCCCCCTGTAATTGCAGGTTTCACATCTGGGGATATGAAGAGCTGACTGCATTCACCGCACTACACCATTTTACAAAGAGGACTTGTGCATCTGTGGATTTGGGTGTCTGCAGGGGCTCCTGGAACGATTCCCTGAGGATACTGAGGGTGAGTGTGCTTAGCGTCATTTACAGTGTGAATAAAGCAGATTCAAACCAGAGTGAGCTACCTCTCCATGTTCGCTACGTGGGAAAGTTAAAAAGTCAGACAATACCAAGTGCTGACAGGGATGGGTGGCAATAAGAATCTCTACCAAGATGATGAGAAATAATTTGGCATTAGTGAAACTGAAAAGGTATATCCCCAAATGCCCTCCTTTCCTCCACATCCTGTCTTTTCATCCTCCCTGACTGCCTTTCTCCCTATTTCCTTCTTTCCACCCAGCCTACCACTCACCCACCTGCTGCTGCTGCTAAGTCGCTTCAGTGGTGTCCAACTCTGTGTGACCCCATAGACAGCAGCCCACCAGGCTCCCCCATCCCTGGGATTCTCCAGGCAAGAACACTGGAGTGGGTTGCCATTTCCTTCTCCAATGCAGGAAAGTGAAAAGTGAAAGTGAAGTCGCTCAGTCGTGTCTGACTCTTAGCAACCCCATGGACTGCAGCCTACCAGGCTCCTCCGTCAATGGGATTTTCCAGGGAAGAGTACTGGAGTGGGGTGCCATTGCCTTCTCCACTCACCCACCTACCTACATGTAATTATGTATGTGTCTCCTAGAGCAGTGATTCTCGAAGGGTGGTACCCAGACTAGTAGCAACTAAAACCTCATGGTGATGCACATGAGGTGATGCACATGTTTTGACAGATCTCGCATGTGATTTATGATGCCTGTTCACTTTGAGAACCTGTCTTAGAGGGTTTTTTATGCCTTGAAACAGGTGTCAGAATGAAAGTTACAAAATGAGAGTCCATTTTCCTCTTCCACTGGTCTTTGCTATCCAGAAGGCAAAAAAATGAGACTATCCTTAATACCCAGGGAGTATAGTTGGGGGGAGGACAGGTAGACATTCACATACTCGGGGGTATTACACAGACAGGCTTATTTGGGGGGAGGTGATTTTGCAACACTTATAAAGAACCTCTAAAAACACTGATCCTCTGACAAAAGAACTAGAGGTGTGCCTAAGAGAACTATCTAAGATTGGCCAGTGATGTTAATTGACGGATATACAGTGAGATCGAGTCCTGCACCTTGAACATCCCCAGCAGTGGGGTCCGTGTATCATGAACTGTCACGAGGGTGACAGCTAACTGACTCATCATTACAAAGAAGTCCCTGATCAAACTTACTTCCCCCCAGTTTCAGAAAATCAAGATCCATTTGGCTAACAAGGTCCTTTATAAAAACACATTCTCTTCTGGCAGGAGGATTCTGCCTGCCATCATTCACATTATTCGGAATTATTTTCATTAGATTACCTTCCTGTTGACTACTGGGAAAGGGATGTTTGGAGGAGGAAGGTCTGTGGTTAGGGTGACACAGGATATCTCTGGAGCCTAGGGTGATTCTGACAAGGGCAATGGTTAAAAAAACACCCTGAAGGTTTGTGAAGTTTTATCTGTAAAACTTTCTGATTAGTAAATATGTAAACATGTCCTGATTAGTTATTGGTTATGTGTCAGGACTGGGTGTGTGTGTAGGTATATATCTTTTACAGACAGAATTTCACTTACCTACAAGTTTTCACTTGTAAACTAGAGAGTACATAAAAATCTACTTGAAAACTCTGCTTAAGCAAAATAAAGTAAACTTTTTGGTACTGACCTACAGATGGTTAAATTTTTGATCTGCATTTGAATGTCTGAAATGAAGAGATTGTCTTGCTGCCTACTTATCCAAAGGGCTTCCCTCATAGCTCAGTTTGTAAAGAATCCGCCTGCAATGCAGGAGACCCCAGTTAGATTCCTGGGTTGGGAAGATCCCCTGGAGAAGGGAAAGGCTACCCACTCCAGTATTCTGGCCTGGAGAATTCCATGGATTGTATAGTCCATGGGGGTCACAAAGAGTTGGCCACAACTGAGCGACTTTCACTTTATCCAAAAGAAGACTTAAGAAAAACATCCTGCTTGATGACTAGTAAGACTGGGAAAGGGACCCCTTCCCAAAGTTCCCCAAGAGACACATGCAATGCAATATTCCCTTGGTGGAGAAATGGGAAAACGGGCCATTTGAAGTCGATGAATTCGCTCTTGATATGTTTCATGCTTGCCTCTCCACCACATAGCCCGACAGCATCTCACTAATATTATGACACCTGCCATACCACTGAAGGTGATACTGCCAGGAACACGGCTCTGCACACTTCAGAGAGGATGCTACGTCCCCTGCTGAGTCCCACAAGGCAGAGAAGGCATGAGGATTGTTCCGGCTCTGGTGGGCCTCTACTCAGAGCTGCTGACAGTATTCTTTTGCACCTCTGCCTCAACTTAGCCACGGCCTCTCCCTGCATTAATAATGCGGGTAAGAAAAGTCATTTATAAAAACTGCATTTGTTTTCACTCTGTGTGTCTGTTTCTGCCCGCCCCTGCAGGTGGGTGACAGGAGTGCAGCGAGCGGGCACAGCCCTCCCCTGTGACCCCGGGCTGCCTGCCTCAGGCCCTTGTGCAGCTGCATCTGTGGGAGCCATTAGAGGCTGGGGACCCGGGCTCATTTGTCACTGCAAACCTTTCCAGACCAAGGCGGGACCCAGTTGAGCCATTCCTCATTCAGAAGCTAATTTGTAAGTACGTCCTGATTAGTTATTGGTTATGTGTCAGGACCGGGGGTGTCACAGAGACCAGGCAGTGTCCCCACCTTCAGGTTTTCCTGGGTGCTGGAGACAAATGATAAGCAAGTTAATAAGTGTGTGAGCTGTGACAATGCCAGAAAGGAAATAAACTCCTCACAGAGGGGTCAACGCTGGCGGAGGTGGGGGGACCCTCAGATCAGGGGAGCTCTCGAGGGAGAGGGACATTTAAGCTGCAGCCTTAAGGATGAGTTAGTGAATTACATGGCAGAGGAAGGGAATGGGCCATGGGAAAGCCTTGGGAGGGAAGGAGGGTTCTGGGTACTGAAAGCAGCCTGTGGGGACCAGGGCAGGTGAGGAGGGGGAAGGAATGGTGCGTGAGGCTACGGAGCCATAGAGGAGGCCAGTGCAGAGCCCTGCAGCCTCAGGTAAATGGCTCCTCTTACACCAAGGGCACTGCGGAGCCAGGGAGCGAGGCACAGAGAAGCTCAGGGCTTAGCAGTTGCCTGGGTGAACATGTTGCCTGAATGAACGAAAAATGCCTGTCTGTATTCCTCTGCTCTCCCTCCTCACCTTCCTGGGTCCCAATCAGGGTCATCTCATCTAGCAGCTAGCTGTCTTTCAGGGTTCCTAACTAGTTCCCTTGTTTCTTTTCTTGCTCCTCAGCTCTCACTGACACATACAAAATCCAACATGTTCAGCCAGCCATGTGCTGAGTAAATGTGGTGATGAAACCCCCGGGAAGTCACAGTATAATAGAGGTGGTTCAATGAACAAAAACCCACAGACACGAAGTGGAAGGAGGTACAGGGATACAGTGATGCACAGGGCCTTGTGGGATGGCTCAGGGGAGGGATTCACGCGTGCAGACAGCATCATGGGAAGGCCCAGCGCAGGGATCCCGAGGTGCACAGGGCATCATGGGAAGGCCCAGTGCAGGGATCCAGAGGTGCACAGGGCATCATGGGAAGGCAAAATGCAGGGATCCCGAGGTGCACAGGGCATCATGGGAAGGCAAAGTGCAGGGATCCAGGGGTGCACAGGGCATCATGGGAAGTTCAGCAGAGGAATACAAGGGTGCGCATGGTCTCATGGGAACACTCAGAAGAATATCTAAGCTGGGTGGTAGTTAACTGGGCTTAGTTCTATGGGGAAAGCAGGACAACTCCTTTTTAGTTCCCCCATATCTTTCTACCTAAAAAAGAGACAGCAGGAAAGAGAGAAGTACGCCCTGTTCTAACCCTAAGCTATGCCTTTTCATTTCTTAACATAAAAGTGGCTTATGATCCATTGTTAACTGAAGAGAAAACAGCAGCTAGTGACAGTAAATGTCCATGCTGAAAGCAGTGACTTTCTCAACCATAGACAGGCGCCGTACTCATTAATAAAGGGCCCCCAGGTTGTCAAAGCAGGAGCAGGTGGGCTTTCTTTTTCCATACCTGCTTTGCTTAACTAACTCAGAAATTAGTTTAGCAACTTAGTTTGGTAAATTATTTCAGCAATTTAATTTAGTAAAGTGAAAGTGAAGTCGCTCAGTCGTGTCCGACTCTTTGCGACCCAGTGGACTGTAGCCTACCAGGCTCCTCCGTCCATGGGATTCTCCAGGCAAGAATACTGGAGTGGGTTGCCATGCTAAAACAGTTTTCAGAATCTACTGATACACTGTTTAAGCAAACACACTTCTAACTGCAGGAAAAGAATGCCAGGTTCGACGCTGCTGTGTAGAGGTCAAGTTTATGCCCATCTAATTTACCACCATTAACTTTGTACTAGAACTTCCCTGGTTCAGGTGGTAAGGAATCTGCCTGTAATGCAGGAGAGCTGGGTTTGATCTGTGGGTCGGGAAGATTCCCTGGAGAAGGGAGTGGCAACCCACTCCAGTATTCTTGCTTGGAGAATCCCATGGACAGAAGAGCCTGGTGGGCCACAGCCCATGGGTCTCAGTGGACTCACAGTTGCTTTTGCTTTAAAGCAGTAAACTCACCTAACTGAGTACTGAATGTAGCTAATTAAATATGAAAATAAGACTGTGTACTGTCAAGTTTCCAGAATAGTCCTTAAACTTGCAGATCTGTACTAGCATTTAGTACAGAAATCTGTTTTTTTTTTTTTTAACCAACTAACTTATCAATAGATTGACAGAGAAAGTGTCACAAAGACTTATATCTTTAGTTTTCTGGCAAGCTACAGTTACTGGGTGGAATTTTTGCTGTTCAAAAACCAACACTAATGGCCTAAAAAGGGCACAAATTCCTCTTCTATAGGATTCTTTGTTACTAAGAAGTAAAACAACAGGAGCTTTCTCAAATCATCTGTTCTAAAAGTTGCTTGGGGGAGGGGGGTCAATGAAAACTCTCGGTACCTCTCAAGCTCATTTCTCTCTGCTCACCGCTCCCCTCCCCACCCTGCCCCAATGTGAGGGGCCAGAGGCTCTATCAGGTCCAAAGGAGAGCAGGCTGCCAGCTGCCAAGCAGCACAGGTCCATCCCTGTGTGAGAATGTGGTGTCTGCATGAGAGCCCCACAAAGGTAAGGGCAAACTCAAAACGAACCCAAGTGCTGCATGTACACCGGTGAGCAACTTGATGAAGACGATGTATGCAAGAGAAGACTGCACAAACCTGGGAATCAGATGTGGCTCACAGCCCCATTCAGAAGTCCTTTGGGTTTCACTTTCTTCATCTTTGAAATGGGGATAGTAACATCACCTAGCTCCTGGTGCTGCTGTGGCAGAAATGCATGGTTGCCACGTAGCACAGCACCGGCATATAGTAAGCACTCAATAAACAATACTATAGAGTTTGGGATTGACATACACACACTACTATATTTGAAACAAACAAGAATCTGCTGTATAGCACATGGAACTAAGTTCAATGTCTTGTAATAACCTATACTAGAAAAGAATCTGAAAAAGGATACATACATACATATAACTGAATCACTTGGCTGTATACTTGAAATACTGTAAATCAAATATACTTCAATAAAAGAATAAAAATTAAAAATAATACTGTGGTTGCTGAAAGGAGCATCACTGTCATTTATCAATATTTTTATTTGCCATCTTGAAAATTTGCATGAAGGTTTTAGTGAATGTGTTAGTTGTTATAACTAACACCAGAATGACTTCTCTGTTGGGTCATCAAGCTGCAAAGGTCACTATTCTACTAAGAGTCTCTGGCTGACCTCAGAAGAGGTAGAAGGAATGAATGCTACCGCCTAGTGGATCACTGCTTCCCCGCCACCGCCCCCAACTCCAGGTCTCCATTTGTGAGAAGAGCCCCGTCAAAGCATCCACAAGCTGGCTTCCCCCTTGTCCTGAAGGAGCACTGCTGGGTGGAGGGCTGGTGCCTGGCTTATGATGGTGTCACAGGCACAAAGCCAACCGAGGGGCAGACTTGCCCACCTCTGCTCACACATCCCCTACCTGACAACAGGTCATCAGCTTCAGATAGATTCTGACCGCAGCCCCAGAGCTGTGACGCTCCCTGTCATGCTATCCTGTGAATATGAGATCTCCCAGGCCAATTAATTTATCCAAGTGGAAGATTACAGCCCTCGATAACCTGAAAGAATCTTCCCTGTCCTTTCCGCTTCCCTGTCCTTCCACTTCAACAGTGCTTCTGAGTATTCTAAGTCACTCAAGGCAAGCAAAGGCTTTCCAAAGCATGAAGCAGTTGCTAAGTTAAATTTTAAATCTCTCACAGGCACGGGCCCTGTCGTGATGCTCCACAGGATGCCACAGTCACCATTAAAGCACAAAGCGCTGCTGTAACTCAGTTGATCTGACAATCCCAGGGTGGGCAGGAGGGGCATCTTGTACTCTCCATCGAAGAAGTCCACACATCCCCAAATATCTCAGGGCGTTCCTTAACACACAGCCTAGATCACTGGGATGCGTGCGCTTCTGCAGTGTCCTTTAATGACCGGGCAACTTTGTGTGTTTTTGGTGTTTTCCTATTGTGATTAAAGGTACAATAAGGTATGTTTGCAACAAGAGACATGGCCATTGTTCTGCATCATTAAGCTCACAGCAGTCCCAAAAAGAAACTGTGGGCAGCTTGCCAAAGGCCCTAATGAAGAGCATCTCTTTGAATTATCTCTGGATGAGGAAAGGATCAAGTCTGAGCCCCAGAATATTTGATCCTCTTTGTGTGGCTGTTACAAGGGCTTACTGAAGCCAGACACACTGGACCTTCTGCAACTGTAATTTATGGAAACCTTAATTTCTCTGCTCTAATAAGGCTTTGCATAATAAGAGCGGGAATGCAATTACTAATTCCTGCAAGTGTTTTGTGAATTCCTTTATGCTACGGTTCAGGACTCCCAAAGAATAGGAGAAAGGGGGGTTTTACTTAGTTGGCACAAGGGTAATGGGTCTGAAAAGTAGTTTGAGTTTCCTGAAAATAAATCTGCATGGCTTCCTAAATTGCTGACAAAGTGGATTCCGGATGAAAGTCATTTATCAGCAATTTACTGCATGATGCTCTGGCCAGAAATATTACCACATAAATTCACCTAGTAACAAACAAACACACAACACCCAGGCTTTCTCTTTTGGGGGGCTGAGGGGGAAGAGCCCAAATAACACAGATGAATAAAGCACAGGTTAATGCAGATTTGCAGAAAATGTGGTAGGATTACCTTTTGGAGGGTGTCAGTTTAATAATGACATCTACAGCAATGTATGTGAAATAGTATTTTCATGCATTGATGGTTAAAACAACAAAAAAAAGCAAGCTATTAATACTACATTTTTATGCAGAGTTTTTATCTCATATGCATCAGCGAGCATCTGTATATAATCACCTTGGTGATGGTTCTGTTGTTCTACTTGCTTCACTTCTAAGTGCCTTACTCGCTGAGAAGCGGGGCTCACTGCACATGATAACTTGGCAAATATAGGATTACAACATCAACGTATGATAACATGAGAGCCAGATCTCCAGGGGCAATAGCGCTTCTACCCAGACCTCCAAAGTGCCCCTGGACTGCTCTGAAAGGAGGAGATGCAGCACATCCCTGAGCAAGAGGTCATATGTCAGAAGTATTATTTCCAAAATTTATTTAAGATGCTTGTTTTTTGAAAGGTATGTGCTCTCCACAGAGGAGAGTGGCCTGGGTGCCTAAGCCCCAAAAGATTTGTTTTGACCCTCTCTATGCCTCAGTGCAGAAACACACACACACACACACACACACACACACAGCCCTCTTTCATTTACTCAGAGTTACTCTATCTAGACTTTTGTCCATAGAGGCAGCCAACTCACAAATCTTGCTGTATATTTAATGTTAAGCGCCCTCTGCTGGCGCATGCAAAAATAGCACCCAATCGACAGCTAACCAAATTTTAAGTCTAGCTCCTTTCAAGAATTTATTAATATACCATTTATTATGAAAATCAAACAAGCACCTTTTTTTCTCACCAACAGCGTTCTTCTAATGTGCTAGTGTTAAAATTCCTTTGTAACAAGATTATGATTTTTTTTTGATTAGCAGAGAAAATTTTGAAGGAGTTAGAATGATTTAAGGGGAAAAATCTCTTAAACTGTCAGGTATAATGGTGTGAAAATCTCCTAGTACAAGGGAAGACTGAAGCGTTAGTAAGCACTCAACATGAAGATAAGGTAAGTTCTCTGAATTGTGCTGTAAATACCCCATTTCATCTCCACTGAAATTTCCCACTGGTGATGCTGCAGAAGTTTAGAGAAGCCATACGCGGTGGATGACAGCAGCCAAGACCACGCCACTCGCTCTGGAAGTTCTTCAACTTTTCACAGGGGCAGGTATAGACATGGCAAGTGTGAAGCGTGAATCTGAACCACATGTCCTGTGACGAGAAGCTACTCATAGACTGAAGTCTGCGGTAGAGACCCGTGCTGTCCTGAAAGGAGAGCCTTCCAACTATTTGTAAACAGAGACAAAACCAGGCCAACATTAATCATCCTCCACGTCTCCCACAACTTGTTCAAAGGGTGTGTGACCACGCGCTGACCCTGCCTAGGACATCTGTCCGCCACTCCGGAGAAAGTGGGCGGTGGAAACAGCTTTGGAACATTGCAGCTTGAAACATACTTTACGATCCTCAACATCTATTTAAATACTCAAATACAGGCACCCAGGGGCCACTGTCAAGGAAATCACCTAAGAGACTTCATAGAAAACACAGAAATGTCAGAAAGGCTGTTTCGTTTCAAACATACACACACACACACGTGCAGAAACCCCCAGTTCCTTTCCCAGGAGCTATGCTCAGCCAGGTGACTGCCCGGCCACTCCCACAGGCTAAGAGGCAGCGCGTTACCTGACAAACTTCGTAGAGTAGTTTGTACTGCTCCTCCGGCTTCTGCAGGCTGCACAAACTGCATCCCATGTTTAGAGAAGTGGCAGAGGCAGGCTGCAGGACTCGCCGGCGCCCGGGAGGAGCAGCGCTCTCAGCGTGCAGGCATGAAGGTGTCCTCGGAGAGCCTCAGGTGCCAGGTGCTGCGACGCTGCAGGCTGGCGGTGCTCCTGGAGGCTTCCAACAACTCTGCTCCCTTCCACGCTCCCCTTCTTTCCCTCGCAGCAGCACGCACACACGCACACAGACATACAGACACACACTCAAGCGCGCGCGCGCGCGCACACACACCACTCCCTCCTCTGAGTGATTCTGGCAGCTGGATTGTGGTCCAATGCACGCGCTATATATACTGCCACTCATGCATATTAATCAGCCCTCATTGACTATTCATAACAGACAATGATACAGAAGCTATAATTGCCAACTATGACAGTTGAAATTTCTCTAATTAACAAGCAAGTGCTCCAGTGGCAGGGAATAATAAAAGACACTAACAATTTTGCAAGCCATTTTCTGGCAGTTACCAATAAACATGACTGCTTGTTGAGCTGGGTCTCTGAGGATAATCCCTAATGCACTGAAGCTAAGTAGAGATTCGTTTTTAAATATACCATAAAATTTGTGATGATATAAAATGTATTTAATGCTGCAAATAATGATGGCATATTAAATGGGTTTTATGGAATGGACATGTTTGGAATCACATTCCTAGGACATGTAGTGCTTTACTAAGATGCGGGAATAATCTTCCACATATGAATAAAATATAAAAATTTAAATTGTGAAATATATGCGTGAGTATGCAAAATAACCAGAGGGGAATAAGGACAGAGGCTGCCTGATAGGTGACCAAGCAGATAATCACTGCTAAAGTGCATTTTCAATTCCCAAAGCGTAAAGTTATTTGTGAAAGGGCTGCCGGGCTAACTGGAAGGTGGAGAAGCAGCCCATCTCCTGCCACCGCCACAGCCACAAAGCCCATATCAGAGCTCATGCTGTGGAGCTAAGTGTCACTGGTGACTCCAGATCTGTCTTTAATGCTCCAGATCTGCTCAGACTTCTGTAGCTTTGCCCTGTGCTCAGTCTCCAAGCAAGGTGAGCACAGACAGGACTGAAGAATTTGGGTCTTTGCTGCCTTGCTTCTTGCCTCCCTTTCATTCAGCCTCTGAACTACTATGTAAGTTTGACGGCTTTAAAAAAACCCAAACAAAAACTGTGTCTTTATAAACAATCATCCCACTGCCAGACCACAATGTGGTGGTCCCATCTTCTCAGCCCAAATGGGTGATGTTGACAATTCTCACAAGTGCTTCCTTCCACAGCCTTCACCTCCTTCATTTTGTAAAGGTTGAACTGTTTCTCAGAACGACTCCCACGTCTCATGTCAGAGAGGCAACAGGGAACCTGAAGAATAAAGCTCCCTTTCTCCGGGAATCAAGTAACCCCTGCAATGTGAGTAAACCAGTCCCAGTGAACTTTGGCTTGTGCTAGCAGCACAAGCTACTGGTCCCATTTCTTGGACCTGGAAGGTGAGGCACAGGGATGGGGCTGGATCAGCTAATGGCCTGGCTATCTGGAAGGGGAGGAAGGGAGGGCTTTATCTCAAGCCCTCGCCTGGGCAGGGACAGCGAGCTGAGGTGTGGCAGCAGATAAAGGAAGCCACAGATGGCACTGGGCCATGGCAGGGACCTCTGACTGCCTTTAATGATGGGAAGGGTCTCATGGACCCATGAGTAACTCATGGAGCCCCATTTCCCATCTCCAAACAGGTATAATACGAACTACCGTGCAGAGTTTTGCTGCCAGGATGTGAGAAAGCAAGCGACTCAAGCCAAAACCAGAGGCCATGTCTGTTCACCCCCGGCCTCATCTGCGGAACCTTCCGTCAGGAAGTCTGTTCTCTTCCAGCCCACAGTAGACTGCAGATGGGCCCAACGTCCACTCTCACCCAATTCATGTCAGGAGCCTCCTGCCCCACGCTCTGCATCCTCTCATCCTCCCCTCCCAATTTACTCTCCACATGCCAGGCTATTATTTGTGTATGCATGTGTGCTAGGTCACTTCAGTCATGTTCGACTCTGTGCGACCTTATGGAATATAGCCTGTCCACGGGATTCTCCAGGCAAGAATACTGGAGGGGGTTGCCGTGCCCTCCTTCAGGGGATCTTCCCAACCCAGGGATTGAACCTGCATCTCTTATGTCTCCTGCACTGGCAGGGATTCTTTACCACTAGTGCCACCTGGGAAGCCCAGGCTATTCTTTACGAAGCAGAAATCAGATCACTTCTTTTGTGGGCTTTACCAACCTAGATAGCATATTGAAAAGCAGAGACGTTACTTTGCCAACAAAGGTCCGTCTAGTCAAGGCTATGGTTTTTCCAGTGGTCATGTATGGATGTGAGAGTTGGATGGTGAAGAAAGCTGAGCGGCGAAGAATTGATGCTTTTGAACTGTGGTGTTGGAGAAGACTCTTGCGAGTCCCTTGGACTGCAAGGAGATCCAACCAGTCCATTCTGAAGGAGATCAGCCCTGGGATTTCTTTGGAAGGAATGATGCTAAAGCTGAAACTCCAGTACTTTGGCCACCTCATGTGAAGAGTTGACTCATTGGAAAAGACTCTGATGCTGCAAGGGATTAGGGGCAGGAGGAGAAGGGGACGACAGAGGATGAGATGGCTGGATGGTATCACTGACTCGATAGACGTGAATCTGAGTGAACTCCAGGAGTTGGTGATGGACAGGGAGGCCTGGCGTGCTGCGATTCATGGGGTCGCAAAGAGTCGGACACGACTGAGTGACTGAACTGAACTGATCTAAACTGAAAGATCCTTCAGTAATGTCTTGTCACACTTGAATTAAAAAAATCTCCTCCAGGGCCTCCAGTGCCCTGTAAAATCTGTTTCTTACCCACTGATCATTCCATCCCCATCAACCCCTCCTCAACCCCACACGGGTGCTGTTTTCTCTCCCAGCAAGCCAGGTCCTTCCTCAGGGTCCCTGCATATGAAGTTCCCTCCACTGGAACAGCTCCTCCCCTTCTCCTGCCCACTCAGCACACCCATCTCAGCTCAAATGAAGACTGCTTAGAAAAGCTTCGGCCGGACACCTTGTATGAATTTCTTTCTCAGCTCTCCAAACTGTCATTTCAACCCAATCATTTCCATTGCATCACTCTACACAGTACTGAATGATCCCGCCCACACATGCTGATTTGCTGTCTGTCTGTCTCCCTATCTAGGGATTTCAGCATCCCAAGGGCAGGGCCTGGGTCTGAATTTCAATCATAGACCGGGCCCATGAGGGTGCTTGGGAAACACGTACTCTTTTATCAGAATGACTAGATAAGGCTGGCTCTGCAGTCTCACCAACTCATCAGTTACACCGCAAATTGGAACTGCCACATAAGGAGGAAAACGGTCCCCATGAGGGTATCATGTTTGCATTCCTTCTCCAATCTTGTGGGCCTTTACATTATTATTTTTTGGCAAGGTGTAGTGTTTCACAATTAGTTTTTTTCTCATTTTTTCCCTGTACATCCCCAAATTAGTGAAGAAATAGGTCCTGGCTAAATGGATGGGGAACTTTTGCCAATCCTTCTCTTCTTGGGTAGAAAACTTCTAAATCTCAGCCACAAGCCAGGAGAGCTTTATTGCATACTACCCTGTACTTTACAGCAGTGTTTCTCAAACACTGGGGCTTAGGAATCCTTCACACTCTTCCAAAAAATTCACTGACACTCTCCCCACAGGGCCATTGTGTATGTGGGTTATGTCTACTGATATGTACCATGTTAGAGGTGATTAAATTTTAAAATACTTACTCCTTAATTCATTTAAAAGAGCAATAACAAATTCATTACATATTAATATAAGTCACATTTTTGGAAAAGCTACTATATTTTCCAAAACAAAAGAATTTTTTGAGAAGAATGGCACTGTTTTACAATGTCATAAAACTATGTCTCGCTAGATTAAAGGCAGCTGGCCTTTCGCGTGGATTCTGCATTCAGTCCTTTCTGATACAGTGTCATAGAGGAGTGGCTAGAAAACTCCACAGTACTGTATATAAATCAAGGAACGAGTGTTTGAGAAACACTGCTGTAAAGTACAGGGTAGTATGCAATAAAGCTCTCCTGGCTTGTGGCTGAGATTTAGAAGTTTTCTACCCAAGAAGAGAAGGATTGGCAAAAGTTCCCCATCCATTTAGCCAGGACCTATTTCTTCACTAATTTGGGGATGTACAGGGAAAAGATGAGAAAAAAACTAATTGTGAAAGTAACATCTTGGTATTTTTATGAAAATAGTTTTACCCCTCAGCGGGGTCTGAGTCACACTCTGAGAATGGCTGCTTTAGAAGGATGTGCCTGTGAGCTGAGTGTCTAAGAGCCTCCTGCTTGTGGGGAGGGAGAGAAGAAAAGTAGAGAAGATATTCATTCAAATTCAATTCAGGGTTGGTTTTGCATCTGCTCTTGTGATTAATGATGTATTATTTGAAATCAACAATGCAAAGCGCTCATGTACCCGTTATGGTCCAAACAAGACTTTGTTGGGATAATCTACCTTAAAACCACCCTTTACTTTGCAAAACCATCCAGGGCATCTGGAATACAGTTTTGCTTTCAAAACATTACTTTCATAGAGTAAGTAAGAAGCGCACTGTGAAGGGAGGCTCACCTATTTTGCGCCATTCACCAGGCATTTCACGCTGTGGATACTAAAGGCACGGGCAGTCTGTGAGCGACAGGAAGTTATTTACACCAGAACTCTTTCTGAGAAAACAGCTGTCCCAGTAAAGATGGAAACTACTGGCTGCACAAAAGCACACACTGTCTGCCGAAGATGCTGAACACCCTTTCCAAGTTAGTCATCGCATCACTGCAAAGTGCTCCCTGGGCTCAGGAGCGCACAGGGCACTCTCCTCCCTCTGCTCCATCTGACGCCCGCCTCTTCCTGCCTTCATGGAGATGAAATCTACAGTGCAAAGGAGTGTCACCGAGGAATACACAGAGACTGACGGACAGAATGGACACATACAGAAGGGGCTCAAGGTGCCCCGGGAATATCCTTTACAATCATCCTTTGAACTTACCTAAGTCACCGGGACTGCTGCAGGAGTCAGCAGATGAAGACATCAACTCACATTCACTTAATTGCAGAATCATCTACCGAATTCAAGCCTTATTATTTCCCGCACACAGACAGGGGTGTTTACTCATCTATTCACCTGGAATGTGGCCTTTTCTTGTTTCCCCCAGTGTCTGATGAGCCCAGGTCTCATCCAACTACACCTTTCAGCCGAATTCTGTGTTCTTCTGGGAAGAGCCATGTCCCAAAAAAGCAGAGATGACAGGGCCAAGCAGGAACCAAGTCCACATGGAGCAATGGGGTCTCTCCAGGACCAGTCAGCTACTCAAGGGATACATTTCAGCTACCCCCAGTATCTGGGAGACCCCTGGGCTCTTTCCAGCTTTTTCCTGGATCACACTGATTCACTAACTTGGCTTCTTGCTGCTTTGAACCTCACTCTCACTTCAATCCCTGTCTTACACTGTGGCTTGAATAATCCTACACCTACACCCACCCCCACCCACACATCCTCCACCCCCGAAACACCCTGAAGATGTGGTCCAAGCCCTGAGCGTGTGCTTCTACGCTACTCTGACCTCGCCTTTCCCCTCTATTGTCCAAATGGACAAGGAAGCCTGCTCCTGCCTCCAGAAGATCAAGGCCATAAACCTGGAAAAAGCACTTTTTATGCCTGCTAGGGTCTGAGTGTTTGTGTGTCCCCAGATTCTTATGTTAAAATCTGAATGTCTCCTGTGATGTTGTTAGGAGGTGGGCGTTGGGAGAGCCTTGGGTCATGAAGGTGGAGCCTTCCTCAATGGGAGAAGAGCTCTGCTAAAGAGCTTCCCTGGTGGCTCAGTGGTAAGAAACTGCCTGTTGTGCAGAAGACTCGAGTTTGATTCCTGGGTTGAGATCCGCTGGAGAAGGGAATGGCAATCCACTCCAGTATTCTTGCCTGGAGAATTCCATGGACAGCAGAGCCTGGTGGGCTACAGTCCACGAGGTCACAAAGAGCCTGACACGACTCAGCAACTCAACAACAGCTCTGATAAAAGCCACCCACAGAACGCCCAGTTCCTTCACCACATGATGATACATGTCAAAGTCTGTGACCTAGAAGCAAGCCCTCACACATTGCACGGACTTCCAACCTCCAGAACCGAGAGCAAAACATTTCCGCTGTTTACAAGCCACACAGTCTATGCTACTTTATTATAGCTGCCTAAACACACTAAGACAGCACCTTCAGGATAAAAACTGTTCCCACGAGCACCCTACTAGTTATGGCCAGGGATTCAAAACCACCATCTGTTCAGGAAACAGGCTAGTAACTTCTAGTTAAACCTCCTCTTCATCAGGGAGACTTTTCCACAGCTTGTCTGAACCCCGTTTAGTGAGTTCTTCAACTGATTCTTGAATAAAAAGTAAGAATTGCTAGAAAGCTAAGTGTGGATGGAAACATCACAGCTAAGAGAAAAAGCAACTTCAAAGATGTCAGAACACACAGAGAAATGTCAGATGAGTTGAAAGACTACATCATAGCATCTATGAGTGCTGTTTTACTTCTGAAAAGCTACCTAAGCTCAGAACATCTGCTCAGGACTTCAGATCATTTTTTTAAATGAAAGGATATTTTCCCCTTGCGGTGCTGCTGTCCTGAGGGCATTCTCTCGGGGTACCAGGTGCCTGATGACCATCCTGGGTGCTGGAGACAGACAGTTTGCTGTTTCCACTGGGAGAGGTTTGGAGAGAAGGTACCTGCTAGGCCCCTTGGGGGAGGGGGATGTAAGAGGAGGAGGGGTCAGAGCAGCCTGGCCATGGCTGCTGCTCAAAGCCCACGTGGAGGTTGAATTCCTGAGTGAGTCATCTCAGTGACCCCAGACATGCTGAGAAAACATCTGACCCCCAAGGAGCCTTTTACTCTGAACCTGTGACCCCGGCCAGGTTCCCAGTGATGCTGGAGGTTATCTCGGTCCCACAGTGATCCCGGGGGGTCTTCTCCAACTACTGGACGTGAGAGCATTCGTGACAGCGAGAAGAAAGATTAGAGAAGGTCAGGAGTCCGGGCGGGAGAGATGGAAGAGGAGATGTGACATAGACGCATGCTGACATGGAGATGAGCAGTGACTGCAGAGGACATAGGGACAGGATGTGGAGGAATTAACACGGGGACTACGCACATCCTTCAAAGTCCTGGGTGGCTCAAGCCTGGCTTAGCTGTGAGGACAGACTCAGATGAGAGAGAAGGAAAGCAAATGACAGACAGCACTTAACAGCCTTGACCAAGACAACTGGAGCACAGGAAACGGGGGATAGAGTCAGGATCGCAGCAGAGGGACACATGGAAATGGCGCTAGGAATGTTATCAATGATTCACAGAAAAGACTAGAACAGCAGGCTGGAAAAAATGTACATGAAGAGGCAGGTGAACATTATAAAACCGTGGAGGGACCGAGGAGGAGATGTGATCTCATTAAGTAAAAACATAACTTAGAGGTTACAGACTGCCTGACAGAACAGTGTGGATTGGGTGATAATCCAATAAACTGGGAGTTTTTACCTAAATGTGTAGAGTTTTTTTTTTTTTTACATCTTTTGATACATTTTCCAGGTCTTGCACAGAGGGCCTTGCAGCCCCATACGACAAACATGAGCAGGAACAGAGCCCAGGCTGTCACCGAGGGATGGTCCCCCTTTTCTTCTCGGGCCTCCTCACTGGCAGTCTAAGTGGGTGTTGCACCGAGGTGCCCAGGCCCCTGTGATGTTGGTTTAAATACAAAATTTCAGAGTCTGGGGACTTTACTGGTGGTCCAGTGGTTAAGGCTCTTGACTTTCACTGCAGGGAGCACTGGTTTGATGCCTGGTCAGGGAACTAAGATCCCACATGCCACATGGCCAAAACAAACAAATGGAGTAGATGTATGTATGTGCATAACTGACTCTACATACAACTGAAACTAACACACACTGTACATCAACTATACTCCAATAAAGACTTAAAAAGATCAGCATATGCTCATTTAAAGAAAAAGTCTGGGTATAAGACCACAGGTGGAGACTATAGGCCGGGCTGCGGGCTGACCCACCTTCCGCCTGCACCTGGGCAGGTGGTGAGCTCATTGCGGGGTGGGGAGGTGTGGGAATCAGGCTGCTCCCAGCACGGCAGCTCCAGCCCAGGGGTGGTGGGAGGGAAGCAGCATGGGAGTCATCGCCATGGGTGCAAATAAAAGTCTCACTCCATGCCTTCCTCCTCTTGACTCACTGCCTCCTTATGAATGAGTGGCCGTGAGCCAGGCACTGAGATTGAGTGATGGACACAAAACAGAAGCCCTGCCCTCAGGGAACAGCCTCTCTGCACCTGACTTGTGGCCTCTCTAGTATGACAGGTGCTCTAAGCTCACAAATGACCGTTCCACTGTCAAATCTCAGCCGTCCCTTAGTCTTTGGCCTGGGCAACTCTTCTGCAGCATCTTTCCACTCAGAGTCTTCCTGTGTTGACATCTGTGTGCTCCAAACTTCCAGCCGGAGGGAGCCACCATGATTTTTGATGTATTATCCTCAACATTATTTACTTGATACTTTTCTGTAAAGCTATTCAGTAGGTTTTGTTTAAACGTAAGTATTTTCAAGTGAAATCTAATCCTGACTATAAAATGGGAAACCCTTGTGCCTGGCTGTGTATGAAAATTACAGCGCACATTACCATCTGAATTTCAAAAGAAAAAAGGGGTTCATTCTCAACATCACAAATTCTTCTGGTGTCCCACCACGTTTACCACGCTGTGTGGAAGGTACATCCATTTGCTGCTGAACTTCAGCCTCACTGGGACCTTGCCCACATCTCTTTTGCCAGTCTTTTCTATCTCCGCCCCACCCCTCCAGGTAGACATTCCCAACCTCCTCACTTCCATTACTGAGGCTGTGAGCTCTAACCAGCACACCCTCTGCACAAACCTCTGCTGTTGAAATCTGAACTCCCTCCTTCAAATCCCATTCTTCTTCAGACCAAACCCCAACTTCTCCATCATAGTTTCTCTCTCACTCCTGGGGGCAAGTCTGTCTGTCTTCCGAATCAGTGAGTTCAAGCTGGCAAAGATTACACTAAGAATCTGGGATAGAATGGTGACTGTGGCCAGCTCCTTCCTTCTAAGAGACAAGCTGCAAGGTCCCAGAGAGACAAACTCTGCCATGTTTTATGACCAATAAATAGCTTCATTACAGTGAGTAATCAACAAGCCACCATTTACAGAACATCTGTGCTCCACATCGCACCAGCTGAGGGGATATGAAAAAAAAAAAAATGGTCAAACTTTGTCTCTATATTCAAGGAACTCACTACTTTTTCTGGAAGACAGGACTGAACTGTGAATTGGCGGGTAGAGGGGAAGTCAGAGCTGCAGTCAGGAACCTGAGACACACTCCTCCTTATAACCCCACTGGGGCAACTACAGCAAAGCTCCTGGGGACCACGCTTCTGGGTCTGGTGTGGTTACTCCAGCCACAGAGGCTGGAGCAGCTGCAATGTGAGCTGGCTGTTGTAAGATAGAGGGAATTTGGACCTACAAAGAAACAGTGCAGGCTAGAGTCTGGATGTGTCGGGGGCACTTCCTGCTGGAGATGAAGCTGGGTGCCTGAAAAAGGCAAGCCCACAGGAACGATGGTCTGGAAGGCAAAGGGATGCTGGGACAAGGTGATGTTTGAGAAAGTGGCCTGGGACAGGTGTGCCTGTTCGTGCAAAGCGGGGAAGGTACAAATTGGCAAGAGGGTGAACACCAGGGTAGAGCTCACATCTGAATTCAGAACTAGGGGTTCCAAGGGGCAAATCGCTTTGTACTTTCTTTGGTGGATGTCAGGTGGAATGATAGCCATTAGTGGCTCTGGGAAATCCAGGTTCTCTTTTTCATTCCTGGCCACATCTTTGGACTCAGGACATGCCCCTGTATCAGACTATCCCTTCCGACAGCCTGTAATTGAGCCACAGGCTACAGGACTCTTCGTATCTGAAGGACCTTGGAGGACAGAAGCAGCATGAGCTGGATGGATGACTTGGCCACTAAGCAGACGCTTGTTCAATATTTTAAAATCACTCAGAAGATAAACAGGTCACTGCGACGGAGAGACTTACTTGAGGGGAAAAAAAAAAAAAAGCAGTGCAAAGTGAGGCTTCATAATTCACCTGTTCCAGTAAGGTTCATGTGCTATCAAGTCTGAAATTACTTACCAGGCTTCTATCCTGGATTTACTTTCTATATAAAAATGCACTTTGACGAATAAGTAAGTAAACACTATTATGACCAATGGTTGGTTTTAAGAGAAAAATGCTCTCTTACCAATGGCAATACTAATTTTTTTTAACATTCTCGGGGAAAATAAAACAACGCGATATATTTGGGAAGCAGGTATGAACCACTGACATTGTACTTAATCTTTAAAACTGATATATGTGTGTCCAAAAGCTAATAAAGTTCCCTCTAATATAAATGGAGGCAGGGGCAAGTAAGACACTGGATCACAGGCAGCGCTCAAGCTTTGGCTTCTGATCTGATGGGCAGAGCCCAAGGGCAGGGAAAATTGAAGTGACTTAAAATAGTCCCTGATAGGATATATCTGATATTAGTGGGCGTGCTGAAGTGGAACCATAATACTGGAGAAATACAAGGGTGTAAACCCCATTACTGTGTGTCCAAATGTTTTGATGGTTGGACCTCAACATAATTCATGTGACTCACCCATGGGATGGGCAGACTTGGGCTGGGGAATATCAGCAAGAAAGCCACTGAGCAGGCGCACAGAAAACATAATTGATTTTACGGGATGAAGCGAGGGCCGCTAACAGCTTCCTTCACTCAGCACCTTTCACTGCAGAGGAGTCCCCTCAGTGCTCCATGCTCTCTCCGTTGTTTTTGCATCCATCTACCATGACCTACCTTGGGGCGAGGTATTTCATTACAAAAAAAGGAACAAATATATGGTTCTATCAACAGTGGGTGTTCTTTCAAAGCTTTGCTTGACTAAGCCATACTTCAGTCTCACTCGCTTGCACACCAGCTAATCTTTGAATCCTACCATGTACACTACGGACCAATCCTTCTCCATCACCTGGGGCTCACGGATGGTAACTTAAAAGGGTAAAGATTATCTGAGGACAAGAGAATGGACTTAGTATAATAAAACATATTGCTTCATCCGTGCATTCATTTGTTGGGACTTTAATCAGAAAAAAAAAATTCAATGGACTTAATGTAAAAATTTAAATATCAGAATGAATTTTTATTTCCAAAATACCACACTGTTCTATTTGACTCTCTTTTCAAGTAATCGGTCACTTTAAGGACAGAAGGCCCACACTCCAGGGAAGCTACAGAGGAACACAGAAATTAGGCTGCTTCTGGTCATTTCTCTGACTTTAGGAAGAAGGGTTAACTAGGACACATCAAAGCGGATAGAGCATGTTTTCTGCTTACTTCCTTCTTTCCAATGTGTGTGAATGTGTTCAGTTGCCAGTCATGTCCAACTCTTTGCAACCCCATGGACTGTAGCCAGCCTGGCTCCTCTGTCTATGGAATTCTCCAGGCAAGAATACTGGAGTGGGTTGCCATTTCCTTCTCCGGGGGATCTTCCAGACCCAGGGATCGAACCCACAACTTTTGCATCCCCTGCATAGGCAGGTGGCTTCTTTACTACTAAGCCACCTGGGAAGTCCCTCCTTCTTTTCAATACTGAATTGTAATGCACCACATTGGTAGGCTTTATGGCTTACCATCTTCTTTATTTTTTAAAATTAATTTATTTTAATTGAAGGCGGACAGGGAGGCCTGGCGTGCTGCGATTCATGGGGTCGCAAAGAGTAGGACACGACTGAGCGACTGATCTGATCTGATCTGACATGAATCAGCCATGGGTGCTCATGTGTCCCCCATCCTGAACCCCCCTCCAACCTCCCTCCCCATCCCATCCCTCAGGGTTGTCCCAGTGCACTGGCTCTGAGTGCCCTGTTCCACGCATCGAACTTGGACTGGTCATCTATTTCACATATGGTAATATACATGTTTCAATGCTATTCTCTCAAATCATCCCACTCTCACCTTTTTAAGTTGAGGTATAGCTAATTTACACTGCTGTGTTAGTTTCAAATGTCCTGCAAGTGATTCAGTTATACATATACAGGTATGTACTCTTTCCCAGATTCTTTTCCATTATAGGTTATTATAAAATAGTGAGTATACTTGCCTGTGCTACACAAGTATTAATTTCCTTCCTCCTGCCTCTCTATGTACTCCTGTCAGGGGCAGTTCAGCAGAGAAAAAATGCCCTCTTCCATCTAAAAATACCCTTCCCAATCATCACCCGTGAGCACGCACCTACGGTGTGAGGGGCAACCGAGTGAAGAGTCAGGGATCAGGGCTCAGACGCCCACATTTCAAATCCCAGCTCTGCCGGTAATTCAACACACGACTGTGGGATTGGGCAAGTGTCTTTCTAAGCCTCCATTTCCTCAGCTAAGCACACAGGCTTGTCATGAAGCCTAACGGGAAAGCTTTTAGGAACCACTCAGGGAGTGCCTGGCTCACAACACTTGTGGTAAGCTCTCAGCAGATTCCTTCTTTTTATTTAAATTTTCATTATTCATGTTTGCCAGAGATGATGCTAAGCCCTAGTTCCTTCTCTTCAGTAGCTCAGTGCCTTGGAAGGCCCTCCGATGCAGGCACTAAATCCTGCCACCAACTTTAGCTGTGCTCTGACAGATGTACACAGAGGTGAGTGTGGGAAAAGGGAACCAGAAAAGGCTTCCCTTAAAGATCTCAACACTGATATGACTCTTATTTTCCTTCCTGGGGACGGAGCTTGTCTATGGACCACGTGCAAATCTTACATAAAAGAAAGCTTTGCAAAAGAGAGAAATCATGGTGGGGACAATCCCCCAAAACACTTAGAATAGAATTACTCAGACTGTGGGCTGCATCAGAATCCCCCCTCTTGGGAAGTGAGGATTTTTAACTTTGTTTGTGAAAGGCAGATTCCTACCCTCTATCCACTGAGTAGACCCTCACGCCCTGTGTGTCACGCAGGTGAATCATGAGGTGAGCACCCTGATGGTGGGGAAGGGTGGCTGCAACAACACAGACAAACCAGAGTGGTTTTGGATGATCATCACACGTTCCTGTCTCTTTCTGCCACCATCTCTGTGACCAGGGTGGCAAACATGCTTAAGGATTCAGAAGGAAAAAAAGCTGCATTTTGACATTTGCACATGGTTTAGTAAATAGTTACCTACTTTGAGGGTTTACCCCACGAAATGGTTTAAACAGTCTGCCTGTGTCTTCTTCACAAGGAAACAAATTCATGATTCTCTAGCCACCAGTGGCGAGCAAGGAACACAGGCCAGTATAATTCCTAGCCACCCCCTGGAGACATGCACAATAGCTAACTGCAAGCCAGAGAAGCCATGGAAGCACCTGGAAGGATACACCCACAGCTGCAGCACCAAAGCCACAACGGGGTCTTTATATTTTAAACCAATCACCATGACGACCACGACCCAGTTTCCACTGCCGTTGAGCACCTTCCTTTTCTCAGTGCACTGTGGTGTGTGGCGTGGCTGGTCACAAGGCTGATTTTCATGGGCCTTTGAACCTCCAACGCTTGTATGTTTCTTTGAGTTTCACTGAAAGTCTGGGTTTTGAGAGATCGGGAGAAGAAATCACAGATAATTACAGCTGAAAATATTCTCATTTCCTGGCGGCGCTAACAAGTGAAACTACAAGTAATGATGTAATCCAACTTGTCAAAAAGGGACATGAAAAGAGGAGACAGAAGGCAGGTCAGAGCCTTGGGACCCGGCATGCCGTGTCATCTTCTAATTAACTAACTGATCCTTTAAACTGTCAAACTCAGAGAGGAACTCCCTGGCTTGGTGTCTGATTAATATTCATATGTGGGCATGGGATGCTCTGATTTAGGTCCCAGTGGTTGTAGTTAAACATCAGTTTTTAAAAAAGAGAGAAATAAAACCCTGCCTGGCCAGCCTCAGTCTCCAGGTCTTATATTCATAGGGAAATGAGGGAAGGCCATTCTGGAGTCTGTAATCCACGGTGAGCACCAACCCTTCACGGATGCACATTGATTTCTGAATCATGATGAGGACACGTATATTGAAAAAATAATTATTTTGCTTCTCCCTCCTGGCAGTCACATTGTTAATCACACTCCATGCCTCATTGTTAGATAAGGGAACAACGCGTGTAAAACCACACAGCATTCGGTAATATAATCAAGCATTTAATTTCAAACAAAAATAATTGAATATGTAATTTAATCAAAGCAAGCTAGAATCGATCATTTCCTTAAACTATAATAAGTGGCAACCTGGACATTTATTCATTTGGCACAGGCTGCAAAAGAATATATTCCCTCGTACTACTGACTTCCCTTAACTAAACGATGTTTCAATTGGGTTAAATGGGCAGAAGGCCTAAACAGACATTTCTCTAAAGAAGACATACAGATGGCCACAAAGCACATGCTCAACATTGCTCATTAGTAGAGAAATGCAAATCAAAACTACAGTGAAGTACACCATTTCACACTGGTCAGAAGGGCCATCATTAAAAAGTATACAGATGATAAATGTTGGAGAGGGTATGGAGAGAAGGGAACCCTCCTACACTGTTGGTGGGAATGTAAATTGGTACAGCCATTATGTAAAACAGTAGGGAGGTTCTTCAAAAAACTAAATATAGAGATACCATATGATCCAGCAATCCCACTCCTGGGCATATACACAGACAAAGCTATAATTCGAAAAGATACCTGCACCCCTATATTCACAACAGCAAGACATGGAAACAAGCCAAGTGTCTGCTGACAGCTGAATGGATAAAGAAGATGCTGTACAAAGATACAATGGAATACTGCTCAGTCATAAAAAGAATGAAATAAGGCCATTTGCAGTGACATGGATGGATGGACCTAGAGATTATCATACTTAGTGAAGTAAATCAGAAAGAGAAAGGCAGATACCATATGACATCATTTACATGTGGAATCGAAAATAAGACACCAACGAATCTATCTATGCAACAGAAACAGACTCACAGACCTAAGAACAGACCTGTGGTTGCCAAGCGGGGAGGGGTGGTGGGTGGGGATGGACTGGGAATTTGGGATTAGCAGATGCGAACGATTATGCATAGGATGGATAAAGAACAAGGTCCTACTGCACAGCACAGAGAACTGTACTCAATATCCAGTGAAAACCATGATGGAAAAGAACATGAAAAAGAATATATACAGAATGTTTCAGTCCAGGATGTAAGAAGTCCCTGGACTACCTACACACTTTCGGTGGAGAACGCAGCTGACTTTAAAAAATATATAATGCACCCCAGACAGTGTCTGAGTTGGGTTCACACTCCCAGCCACCAACAGCCGGGCAGGACCCCCGAGGGCTGTTGTTCCAGAAGACGGTGACGTGGGAAGGGTTCTTCAGAGACACAAGACAGGCTGGGACTTTCCCTTCACTCTCAGATCACAATTTAGTCTTATTTTTAATTGGAGGATAATTGCTTTACAATATTGTGCTGGTTTCCGCCATACATCAAAACATGAATCAGCCATAGGTACACACATTCCCTTAAAGATCTCCAAAGGAAGAATATAATTCAACCCAGTTTCATGGTGAGTTCTAACAGCACAGGCTTTCAGGAAATATTTCCCAAATCCGAATTTGCACCTTGCCTCTCATGGAATAATCCATTCCATATTCATGTATCCTGGACTGAGATGCCACATATCTATGAGCCTTCTTTGTAGTTATTATTCTTTATCCTTAGACCTTATTTAACATCCTTCAGCCCTTGCTAAACTTAGCACTGAGCTATTTCAACTCATATTAATAATGGGTGACACTGCTAAAGAACACACAAATTGGGATCAGCATTCTCACACATATGGAATACAACTGGCAGGGAACAGCTACACTCAAGTTGATTCATTTGACCAACAGATACTGAGGCCTACCATGTAATCAGACATAGTAATCAGTCACAGCTCACTTCCCTTCTTAGGAGAGGGAGAAGAGGAGAACATACCACATACATGATCAATACGTATTTAATAAAAGAGCTTCCTCCTAAAAAATACATGTCTACATTCCAAATGACTTCCAGGGCTTTCCAGGCTGAGAAGAAACTCGTGATCCAGCTGGTCCAGGACCCTCCAGACAGAAGGCATTCATCTATTTCTGCTGCTAGAAGTGGATGACAACCACCCCACAAGGTCAGGAGCATGCTGGCTGGGTCACACCCACCTGTGACAAATGAGAATTAAAAAGCCAAAGAAGAAACGCTGGCCCCTCAGGAGCCTCAGTCCTTCCAGCCCCTCTGGCAGAGATCATCAAAACTACTGGCCAAAAACATTCTGTTCTTACCCCCTGATGATTATTTCCAGGATGACTTAGAATGCTCATGCTCTTGAAAAAACACGCCAAAAGCTGACATGCTCCAAATTCGCACCCACCCACCTGTACGTGGGGTCAGGACCATTGGAGAAATCCCCCAATCAGTGCCAGGTCTGACCTGTGAATTCCACGGCAGAGAAACCCAATGCCAAGGCAGGGAAAGTCTTGACGTCTCACTCCTGAAGTCAAGGCACAGGGTCACTGCACTGCTTGCCCGGTGACATCCTGAGGTGTTTTCCCTGGAGCTGCAAATGCTCCTTCAGGTGGGGAGCAGGCATTAGGGACACCGAAACTGGCTCGATTCCACGGGCAGTAAAGTAATTAATGGTGTCTTTCAGGGCAAGCACCATAAAAAATAATTGCTCTCAAATTGTGACTGCTAATGAATGAATGGTACAGTCAATATTTGTGTTGTGGCGAGTGGATATGTGATAGAGAGAGAAGGGCCTAGAAGGAGAGGAGCATCTTGGATTAAAAATACCCAAATCAGTTCATCAGCCTGGTTAACAACTCTGACTCGCCAGACCACAAATGCTGAACGTGTTGACTTTCAATGTCCATGGGGAATAGTGCCATGGATCAAAGAGCACACTGATTAATCCAACAGAGACCAAAGTCTGTCACTTTGGCCATGGTGCAGAGATGGGCCAAACAGGGTCCCTAAAGAGAGCAAATGAACAGGAGAAAAATACCAAAGCAGAATTGGTTTCAGCAAGGGGCCGAGCTGCCGACTACCTGTCTACGTGCGACCTGATGAGGTAAAACAGCCTTCCTCCCCAACACATCTGCCCACTTCTGTTCAAACAGGGCTTTCCCTTCTTAAAACAATGACCCGCCTGCCACCGCCAGGTAACTCCCCCTCACGGCGGCGGCGTTCAGTATCACATGAGGTCATCTGCCTTCCTGCTACTGAATCCCACAGACACATCAACTTCTCATCACACACAGGGCCCTGTAAACAGAGATTTAAAGATAACTCTGCTTGTGTTTTTTTTTATTGGGAAGCCAGTTCTCATAAGTAATAGGAACCCACTGCTAGGATGAGCAATGAACACAGGGAGGAAACTGTGAGAGCTTCATACAACTGGGTCTTTACTGATGTGAGGATGACGTAAGTGGCCACGTGTTCACGGACCAGTTTGTTCAGCTGGTTGGAACACTGCTGCATATGAGGCCACCCTGGGGAGCCTCATTCCCATGTGAAAAGGACAAAGCACCTCACGGCTACAGAATGAATTGTTACTCTCCACCCAAGATCCCACAGATTCACTCTTGGGGTGGGGATGGAACACAGGACTAAAACGAAGAGAGAGACAATATGGTAGACTGGAAGTGGGGTCTCAAGCAGAGGTGAGGTGGGAGGTAGGGGGTGGACGGACGCCTAAGCCACAAATGCAGTTGTATTCTTTGCCACCAACAAGAACAAGACTGTTGCCACCAACAAGCGTTTGCTACTGTCCCCCAAAGAGACTACAAAATGTCTGTCACACACAGTTCTCCAAAACTGCTAACGGAAACACACACGTGGGATCATTCTATTTGAATCTGCTTTCCTCTAACTGCATGGAAGGCTGAGTCATGTTCTGGAAACGCCATTCTCACAGGGAACAAAAGTTAAGTTCAAGTCAGTTCTGTCCGGGTCGGGTTTTGAGGACCTTCGCACAGTCACCCAGCTGGTGGTGGTATTCATGCACTGATCTCATACTTGGAATTTCAGAGCACAGGCTCTCTTCTGGGGGTATCATATTTCATTTGGTTTCAGGTTCTGAGTTCCTCCAATGCTATCCCCAAGACCATACTAGACACTTGACTAAAAGCATACAGTGAAATAAATTCATAAGTTATTTGCGAAGTAACAACTGGTGCCAACAAAGCAAGCTTTCCACAGGATATTTTTCACCGGCCACAAATTTTTGTTTTTTTTTTTTTTTTGAAAGTCCACTGCAGTTGTCCTTAACTTGGTCCTCGCCTAATTTATTGGGCAGCTGTCAAACATACATGTGCTCTTGTTTCATATCTGACATTTGTACAGAGAGGAATGACATCGGAAACAGGCCATGGACAGACCCACACTCTGAGACTGAATATATGAGAAAGAAAAAAACTTCAATGATGAGAGAAAACAGCCGGCAGAAAGCACGCTACTTCCTTCTGTGACTGGGCAGGCCTGTGCGGGCATTCATGGTAATTCCTGAAGAGCCCACAGAAATGAACTCACTTCACAAGTTTTTTAAAGCACAATAATCTCAATGTACAGAAAGTAAATTTTCTTCATGGTTTAAGTATCTAAAATCTCTAAATACAGTTTTATAAAATTTTATGCTTTTAAACAATGATTTTATAAAGTTAACAATGTCGATACCATAATGAAGAACAGAGTTTGAACAACTCTCTTAAATGTCTCAGAAGAGAATGCCTGATGCCTCAAATTGGGCCAAACCACACAATTCTGAAACCTCACACGCACAGACCATTGATCTCCGTGTTACCCACGAAGCATTGTTACTAAGCTAACACTCATTCTTTTTGATCTCTTTCCATTTCCTGCATTGTATTCTGTGTCTCTTATCCTCATCCAACATCAACAGGTCATTTCTCAGAGGGGTCAGTGTTGGCCAATATAAATAACCATTATAAAACCTCTAGCATGCTTTAAGTCAACAACCAAAGTGCCCTACACTGTTTAAAGAATAAATTCCAAATATTTTCACGGCAGAGGGTGGCCAAGGTCTATGACAAGTACAGGTACAGATTACAGCGAAATAATCAGATGGAGGCCAGCTAATCTAGCACAACACGTCCTATTTGTAAACCACCTTGAAAACAAATATTGATGGCAGGGCCCCTCGGGCAGGACTGTCAGCCTGGGCTCTGTATGCAGGCATGTATGTTTCAGGAGAGTTTCACACATGCCTGCCATGTACACAAACACAGGGAGTCTCAGTCAAACCTAGAACTGCCCAGAGAGACTCAGAACAGAGAGAGGCAGTGATTCCCTGAAGTTTCTAGCTGTCCCTTCCCCATGCCCCTGCCAAACCTGTTAGCAATGACCCCCACCCACCCCACTCAAGCAACGTGATGCACTGCAACATCAATGGGGCATCAAACTCTCTCTTGAAAGAGGTCATACGAAGGGGCCCGTGTGAATAGTCTGAGAGTTAACTGATATCTGGCTTTGGGAACCACTCCATGTTTCCTCACTCCAGATGTACCTCTTCTGTCTGCTTTACCTCGGTTGTTATTGGAATTATGAGCATTACCTAAGAACACAGTCATTAAGCTGGGTGGAGTAGTATCTATAAGCACTGAAGACCAAGCAAGCCAAGAATAACATTGACCATGACTGTGATGAAGATCGACATTTATTGCTATGGAGAGATGGCTAGAATATAGAGCTCACTGAGAAACAGGAAGTTCTAAAACAAGCATGAACAGTGTGGAATAATTTTACATAGAGAACTAAACAAGGGATTTTAAAAATGCATGAATAATAAATCAATACATAACATCTAGAGGATATTTATTCAAATCTCATCTCTGTGTACTGGGAAAATAGCTGATTTTATGTCTCTTTATTATTATTGTTAATAGTACTGTGTTATTTTTTTGCACTGATACTTTGGTTTGCTTGATTTCTCATCCCAAGGAGATAAGTCTGAATTTCTACACTCTGTTGTGCACTGGCTGGTCTCTCCTGGAGTTCCAACCCATTCTGCACCTCCTGTTCCAAGCTGTTGGTTTAGGCATGTACATACATTCCTACTGAATTGAACCCTTATCCTTTGGAAGTTCCCCTCCTAGTTTCACAGTAAGTTTTAATAACTAAAAAAACAAACAAACAAACCTGTTTTCATATCAGAGAGAGAGTCACCGTAATTCCCAAATCATCATCATCAATATCCTTTGGGAAATATTCTGTATCATGGTGTCATGTCCTTCGATCCTTTCCGTAACTCCACACAGTAGAAACTCTTGCCTAGAATATTCTGTCTAGTTTACAGACAAGAAAGTTGGGGTCAGGAAGTTAGGTGCCTCCTCTGAATCCCACGGTAACTGCTGTAACCACAATCCAACCTCAGTTGACCCAGCTACAGAGCTCTGGCTCTTACTGATTACATGAGGCTGTGCTGACATTAAGAAATGGCTATCTTATTATACCCACACTGGCATAAAAAGACACTTCAGACCGAAGAAATTAAGACATAAGAAATCTGCTTTCTTGGCCTGTAGAGCCTTTCAGAAGCCAGGCATATCAGGCATATTTAATTTCCAAGCTTCTGCTTCTCTCACCTGCACACAGCTACTACAGTCAATTTTTTCTAAAGATGAAAAAATGTTTCCAAAATTCTCTGAGAAGGTGGGATGTTTTATGTCAGTTTAAATGACAACAGATTGTCTTTTCCAGTACTGAGCAAATAAAAGCATAAAACTGCATTAGGCCTTCCTAACACAGATTCACACGAGTCAATATGTCCATTTTCTTCACTTTCTTCATGAGGCAAATGTCCTCCTCTGACCTCCTGCTCATTTTCCTGATGATGTCTGAACAGAACATGCTGATTTGGGTAATTCCATGTCCGTGTGCAAAAATAATTGATGACATCAGCATAGTTATGGGAATTAGACTTATTAGTTAATTACAGAACCAGCAGAGGGAGCACAAAGCCTGCATAAATAATAAGCATTTCTTCTGTACTTAAGAAACAGTACTGCCCTTCTTAACGGGCAGTAGGGAGAAATATATTGAAAACTCAGTTGTCAGTAGTCCAAAGATAATCTTTGCTTTATTATGGGAGCAGTGTTAAGGCACAAATCCAATACGCTGTCCATACGGTCTAAATAAAACGTTGGCTTCTTGGGTATCCAAGAGCAAGAAGTGTGTGTGTCTTTGTGTGTGTGTTTTGCTTGGTATCACAGTGATAAACTACTCCATCAGTGGTGGAATAATTAAGGTCAGATAGTGAGACTTGCCTAGAGTTGGTAAATATTTACTTCACCCTGGTATCAGACCAGCTTTCATTTTAGCTTTGTTCATCCTAACAAACTCCTGAGTGAATAGGCCCTTTTATTATTCTTCTAAGATGGAATCACGGTTTACATTTATGGTTGAATAAAATTTTGATTCAAGTCAAACAATATAATGCCTACTGCTAAAAAAAATACAATTATATTTCTAAAACCATCTGCCTTAATTATTGCTAACATTTTAAATAAACAATCCTATTTAATATCTTTAAATATGAAGCAAATGACGTTTATCTTCTCTTCTGGAATACTACTGATAAACAGTAAAGAGACATAGGCCTTCAACTAAAGGAACCCTTTCATGTATAATGAAAGTCAAGAGAAAGAACATCCATTTATCCTTCAATATGTTAGGCTCACTGCTTTTAAGACATCTATGATCACCACATCACTACCACCCAATAAGATGCAAAATTTAGACAGAGATGAATAATACAACAAAGGACTTGCTTTATATGCTACGAATTTCTTTTGTTGGTTTTAAGAAGGTAGTCTCCCCACACTTGAGTGGGAAAATTAAAAGGGAAATAATGGTACTTACATATTGACATTTAAATTATATGCATCCTGCTGTTGTTGTCTAGTCGCCAATACGCATCCTAACATGACCCTAATACACAATGTTTATTTTGAGGAAGTCTCTAGGAAGGGGGTGGTGGACAGAAACTTCAGCTTTAGCTCACATGCCGAGACCCATCCAAGCTCAGGAAGCGAGAAATGTGTTGGTGAAGAATGGTGCCCATCTGGGCTCGTCTGGCCTCACGTGGACTTAGCTGGAACAGGACACTGGGACGGCCACCTGCCAGGGCGCCTGCTGTTCCCATGTGGACCCTGCCCCCTTCTGCCGACCTCTTCTTCCACTTCGGGCCCTGTTCCGTGGGCACTGTTTCCCATCGCCCCAGCCATCCAGTGCTACCTCCCCAGGGATGGGGAAGCAGAGAGTCAGCAGCGGTTCTGCCATAAAGACTGGAGAGGCGCTTGGATGCAGAGACCCGGGATTCGGATGCCAATGAGGAAAACCATACTCTGCCCTTGCTTTTCATCCTTTTTCTTAGTTGAAGGACTCTGAACACAGTGGACACTCCAGACGTGGCCCTCACCAACTAGCTGCGGTTTACCTCGGGGTGCTCTGCTTCCTTCATCAACATGATCAGCACACAGGAGGCAGTAGGGTGGCCCTAGCGGGTGGATTCACCTCTGTGCCCAGCAGGTGCCAGAGACTGCTCCCAAGTCAGGTGCCAACACCTCTCCTTCAGAGAGGAGAGCATTACTTTCTTTCACTTCTTTGAAAACATTCAAATGAGTTTATCTTACAGGGTCAGGTAACTCCCTGTCCTGTGCCTCAGCACAGATATTTCTGAAACTTGGTCTCCATAAGTAATTTTCCTCCAACTTTTGTGCACATCTCAAGTTTTAATGTCAATCTAGGATGCACTGGACACCTATCGTACACTAGTATAGCACCAGAAACCCTAGCTACATGATCTCACTTAGGACCTAAAATAATCTGATGAGTTAAGCACTCTCTTTTATTCCGACTTTATCGATGTAGAACCAGGGACTCAGAACGGTTAGGTAACTTGCCCAAGGTCACCGTGCTGGGATGCAGGAGTCATGAGTCGCATTCAGATGTCTGCCTGTGAAATCTATGCCTGCCTTCTCAACCGGAGCTCGCTGAATCTCCCATTTTAAGTGAAAAGGTACATGGCAATGTTTATGGAAGACGGGAAAATCTCAAGTTGTTAGAGTTCTCATACATATGTTGTGGGGGTTTGCTGTGGTGGTTTTATGCAACAGGAAGTTCACTGGTTTTAAGAACTAACAGCCAAAGAATCCTGTCACTGAAAAAAAAAATAGGAACTGGTGAGCGAAAGATGACTGTGACAGGAATGACTGACGCTAACACTCTCTGGTGAGCCAAGTGCCTGAATTACACGCTGTGCCCTCCAACGGAAGGACCTTTCTCTTCTGTCCTGTGGCTGAAGATCATTACAGACCTGATCAGCAAGCCAACAAGCCCCTCAGCTGTCGGAGTCATCAAGACCAAAATAAATGAAACCAACAGTGTGAAGCCTCAACTTCTGATTTATCTTGACAATCCACTGGAAACTCTGGTTTCTTACAAATTAAGAAATTTTTAAAGTCTCCTCTGGGAGCCTATTAGATTTCTGGCAAGTGTAGCCCCATCATTTTCTTTATTTACGATGCTACATTTTCCAAATGAAGAGTTTTAGCATGGAATGTGATATGAGTGCATTCCTAGTAAGCTCTTGTAATCGATCAAGAACAAAGAAACAAATTTAACAAGGCTTATTTTCATCAGTAAATGAATTTAGCACAGCTCATCTATGGATGAAACATGAATACAGGGATTCATGTTATATTTACTATTTGTTGTTGTTCAGTTGCTAAGTTATGTCTGACTCTTTGCAACCCTATGGACTGCAGCACGCCAGGCTTCCCTGACTTCCACTATCTCCCAGCATTGCTCAAATTCATGTCCACTGAATCTGTGATGCTCTCTCACCATCTCATCCTCTGCTACTCTCTTCTCCTTTTGCCTTCATTCTATCAGGGTCTCTTCCAGTGAGTCTATTACTCGTTATAATATGTGTCAAACAGTTTCAAAATGAATCAATCAACAGACACTAGCACTGGGTCTCATCCAATCACGTAGGAAGTAGTTGAAAATCTAAACCCTATAATGTTATTTTAGTGAAAAGAGCCAGCCTTAAGAAAGGCTAATTGTTCCATCAGGCCTATGCTATGTGCATAAGTTTTTATTCTTAGTATCTCACACCCATTCTTAGCTAAGTTTGCAGACAATTCAGGAAGCTGCATAAACTTAAGGTAAGCAGTATGTATGTATTTGGAGACCCAGAAATCTTATCATAAATTCTTTTTACACTACCCACTCCCCCGTTAATCAAATAGACACCAGTAGTAACTGGGTTGGTGGAATGCATCTCATCAATATCTGAAGCACTGACCACCACAAATGTGTTTCTGTTAAAAACAGGTGGTTTTCTTCACTCATCTGTGGAGACACAATGTCTCCCACCAGCAACCCCTAAGCGTCAAGTGTTCATGATAATTTGGAAAAGAAATCCCCATGTTTTCACCTAGATCTTGGATTTGGTCTTTGACAGAGAGATGTGGAGACACTATTATGTCATCTGGATGGTTCTGTTGCCAGTGGCTGTATCCTGGCAGAGTCCTGTCACACGTGCCTGGCCAAGTACATGTCACAGCAACTGCCGAGTCATCCACAGCCTGAGGTTCCCCAAGGACAGGGGTTCAGCCATGGGGCGGCCAGAGAAAGGGCTGTGATTCACGCCGGCAGGGGCAGGACCTGATGGGAACTGTCTTTAATTGTCTAGTTGTCATCTCTGAGATACTGCTGTGTGCTGCTGTGGCTAGGGTAATGAAGAAAATAAAATACATGAGACCCCATATACTCTGGAATCCTGAAATGCTCTATTTATTTGTTCAATATTTATAAATGAGGGGAAAAAAAAAGAGTTCATCTTTCCTATTTCACATTGATATAGTCTATCATTTTTTGCTCCAGCATAAATTGGGGTGTGTATTCTTTCAATTACATAAGAAGCAAGGCATCAAATACATTTGAAATGAATCTTTCACTGTACATTTGAAATGATTCTTTCTCTATCCTTCTATTTTTTATTGTGAAAACCTGCAGTTGGAAGGCAAGGGTAATTAGCTGAGAACAACCGGAATAGTAAATTTGCTCTAGAGGTGGAAAAGTCATCATTTCATTACTCAAGTGTTATAGAACTTAGGAAACTTTACAGAAGAACCTGATTCCATTTAAGCTGTAGAAGTTTTCTTCCTATTGTATAAGGCAGCAAGAAGTCTGGCATTTGCATTTGCTGCCGTCTATGGGGTCGCACAGAGTCGGACACGACTGAAGCAACTTAGCAGCAGCAGCAGCATACTGGCATGTCAAGGGAAAATCAAGCCCTCTGACCCCTCTGCACGTGCTGTCGGGGGCTGGCCCTATCCTCTCGATGAAACAGCAGTGGTGGCCGCCATGGAGTGGTCACCACCAGATACCAGGTCCCATGCTAAGCGCGTTGCACACAGTATCACATTTCTCAACGTCCTTTCTCCAGAAGCCAATACTGGTCATACTTTTACAAATAAGAACTCAAGGTTTAGAGGGTTAAGTATTGTGTCCAAAGTCAGGACTCACAGCCAGTTCTGTTTTGCCTCCAAGTTTGTGCTCTTAGCCAACATAGTCCATCATCTTTAGTTGCTCTGTGTGTTGTGTGACTACTCACTGTTGACAACACCACGGATAGAAAGGCAACGAACAGCAAAGACCGACGTGAGGACAAGATTTTAGCTTTGCAAGAAAAGTCCGCGTGTACTGCGGGGAAATAAGCAAGCAGCAAGAAGTGGGTATCTTCTAGGGGAGCCATGGGCAGAAGGCTGGCTCTCCTGGGGCTCCCCCGCACTGTGACCTTAAGCAGGTCCCATCCTTGCTCTAGAAGACTTGGGAAGGAAAGGTCAAGCAAAATCAAGAAGTGGGCAGCTGAGCCACTCAGACAGAAGAGGCTGATCCCTATGATGGTATTTGGGAGCTAGCTAGTTACTCAGTGTCAAGACGACCCAGGATGCCAGCAGCATGGGAAGCCCTTTCATCATTCATGTGATACTACTGAGTACAGATATTCCTCATTCTTTTATACACAGATGCTTAAGAGGATTTATAACTTAAAAAGAAGTGTCTCTTAAAAAATCTAGACTCAGACTCTGCTCTCTGAGTTTTGTGTGTTTTTTGGTGTTTGCATCTTGAATCTCGGCCTCTCCTCTTTTTTTGTTGATTTCCCTTCCTTCACCTCAGATCGATCATCCCTTTTCTACAACAAGTCACCTTCCTTAGGCATGGGGGCAGAGAATGTGGACTGAGCATTCACTGAGTTGTTTGTTTTCAGGCTGCAAAATATCAGGAGGACATGTGGAAAACAAGACCCCCAGTAAAACAAAATATCCCTTCAGAGGTTTAAGCGTCTGAAGGGCCTGGGGTTCATGAACAAGACCCCTTCTCTCTATACAAGGACAGAGCCAATTGCTGAGGATCAGAATGGCTACTGGGAAGTCACAATTATTGTCATACATTATTTGTGTTTAGTGCCAGAGAAACGATTTTCCTTTTGCAATATCTCTGTCCCAATAAAATTAAGAACTTAGTGCAGGATCCAAATTCCCCCCAAAGGAGTCAGCTTACAAAAATTTACTAGCTGCACTGCCACAGGGATTTATGGTTTCCTTTTTAATAGTTGCAGTCTGATAAACCTGAGTTTCTCGGGTCACGAGGTAGATTCATTTATCTTTCTTTTGAACATTTTAAGCAAATTCCAGCCCTGCAAATTGACTGCATTTTTATATCGTGGAATAAACTATAGAACAGAGTTGGAATACACATCCAAAAATAAGAAGATCTTACAATAAAAACAGATACCGAAGTCTGTATTTTCCTGATTGTCAGTCAAGCTAATTATGTTTTACTCTGAAGCTCTGTCTATCAGGCAAGAAAGGAAAAGGCAGCAAGGGGCTCCCTCCTCACCCAGGCTGATGTTTGGGAATATAACACCAGTTTCTTCACAGCAGGAGTCTGCTGTAATTGGCAGCTCTGTTTTCTCCTACTAGAGGGTAATTCTCTAGCCAAGGAAACACAATGTTAACAAGATTTTACAAATCTGACATATGGCATCCTATCTGAAATGACCAACAAAAGTTCCTTCTCTCCCCAAGCCAACAGTTATTGCTGGTTAGGGATACAAGACAGGGTGATAAAAGGAAGTAAAGGCCCCTGGAGTTCTTTTAGGGGGGCTGGTAAATTTGTGATCTTGAAAAAGGCCAATTAATAAGGAAAGGTAAGCTATTCAGTGTGGTGGTATCTCTCAGAGATGGATGAAATGACAATAAAAACTTCACCGGGAAGACTGGGCCTCGCTCAGGACATGTTTCTTCCCTAAGGCATTCAAGGCGAGCTCAATGAGTCCATTAAGGAGGGGCTGGGAGTGGCAGGGCTGGTCCCCCATGTGAGTGAAAGCGGGAATCCTAAACAACGCACTGGACCTAGCAGTGGTTCTGGGTTGATCTCATCCTCGCCCCACACCTACAGAAACACTAGAACAAATTTGCACGGAGGGTGAAATAGCTTTGATGTGACTCCAAGAACTGCATCACAACCTAAATCTTGTTTAAAACCATAACCCCTCAATGAGAACCCTATACTCTGTTTTAACTAACAAAAAATGGCAGAAAGAACAGTCTGGGGCATAAAACCCAGGCAGAAATACATGTAGACTTTCCAGGAAAAGAGGAACAAGAGTATTTTCCTTCCCTCTTGGGCATATTAAGTGACTGACATTAAGTGCTTCATTCTTTCTTGGCAGGACGCTGGGTAGATTCTAAAGAGGGCAAAGATGGGTTCTCAGAAAGTTATCCCGGATGCACTGTGATACCCGCACTGTAGTTACAGCCGAATGCAGGGGCCGACTGTCACCAGATCCCATCTAACGTTCCATGACTCCAGCTGCAGATAGTGATCAGACTGCAGGCTCATTCAAAGGTGGGTGGGATCAAGGAGTTTACACATGAAGGGATTAATGAGCAGCTTCAAAGCACCAGGTACTTGGGAGTAAAGACACAGAGTCAGGTCAAGTCTTAATTTTCACGGGGAATTAAACTGCCTTTTGTTACCTCCTGGTAACATACTGTTGACAGTCAACTGGAATCTGCCCACGAGAAGGAAGAAGGATGATGGCGCCCTTTGGTTTCGGTGTACCCAGGGCCACAGACACTGCAAATATTCCAAGAGCAGGATTTGTTTCTTCAGTGAGATCATCTGCTCATTCGCTGTACCTGCCCATTTCTTCTTTCCTTTCTGTATGTCCTACAGTGGACAGCAGCATCTGAACTATTTTAAGTAGTACCAGGACAGACCTTGAACGAACACGGACTCACAAAACAGTTCTGCTTCCTCAAATATCCTGCTGTCCTTAAGATTATGAGAAAGTGAGAGTCTCAGTTTGGTGCTGATACATCTTGCTAATATCTGCTAACCTCAAAGGGAGATAAGAACCTCAGAACGTCCAAGAGACAGCAGAACCCAGCCAGCATCTAACAATGGGATGTTTTCATTGTATTCATTCTTATGGCTACTACTTCTTTGATGACAAGCATGGATGATTTACCATTTCTAGACGTTAGAGAAGATTTTCATTTGAAATACAGTTCCTCAAATGAAGTGAAATAAACCAATCACAAAAAAACACACATATTTTAGGATTCCACTTACATAGAGTATCGACAGTAGTCACATTTATATAGATAGCAGAATGGTTGTCAGGGGCTGGGGGAAGGAGAGAACAGGGAATGGTCTAATGGGTACAGAGCTTCAATTCTGCAAGATGAAAAAGTTTTGGAGACTGGTTTCAGATCAATGTGAATATACTTAACACTACAGAACTGCACTCAAGAACAGTTGAGATGGTAAATTTTACCTTATGTGTATTTTATTGCAACTGAAAAAAATAAGTGGAAGATAGAGGTAGAGGAGGATATGGCTCTGGAAGATAGACGTAATGCTGCTGGCTTTAAACATGGAAGGAGGGGCCGCCAGCCAAGGAAAGCAGGCAGCCTCTAGAAGCAGGAAAATGCAAGGAGACAGATTTTCCTCTAGAGCCTCAGGAAGGAGGTAGCTCAGCCAGCACCTTGATTATAGCCCAGTGAGACGTATTTTCGACTTCTGCCTTCCAAAACTGTAAGATGATAAATCTTCACCCTGAAAAACAGTTACTCAATGTTTTTTCTTAGAGTCAATCAGAATATATTTAGAAATGATGCTGATGAAGTACATGTTTCTGGGAAAACTGTGACAACATGTGAACACCTGGTGTCTGGTGAAAGATACATACACTATCTTTTGGGCTGTAAAAGACAAACCAAGTTTTCCAAGATTTATTTTACATAAGAGGCATCAGAATTATCAGGATGGATTAAAAATAGGTGTCTAACATGGTTCATATACAGTTCACAAGCAATGATCTTTAGTTATTAAAAGCAAGCCCTCCCAAACTCTTTCATTGTATGGACTGATGCAAATATGAACCAAAAGCTAAGCTGAGGATCTGGAGGCCGCAACCTTAAGTTAAACCCTATCTCTGCCACTTAAGAATGGCAAAAACTTGGACTAGTCACCTAATCTCAGAACCTTAATTTGTGCAACTGTAAAATGGGATACTCAGCACCTCCCTCAAAAGAGCTGCTGTGAAATCAAATAAGAGGATGTATGTCAACTTTTGGCTCAGGCCTGATTCCTATTATGATTATCAGACATTATCTGTGCTCAGACTCTCAGTCGTGTCCGACTCTCGGGAACCCCATGGACCACAGCCAGGCTCCTCTGTCCATGGGATTCTCTAGGCAAGAATACTGGAGTGGGTTATCATTTCCTCCTCCAGGGGATCTTCCCAACCCAGGGATTGAACCTGCATCTCTTGTGTCTCCTGATCCTACCAAATAGCTGTTTGTTTCTGGAAACAAAAATAATTCAGCACTTCAATATAAATTCAATCTGAGCAACTCCAGCTTTTCCACATTTGGAAGATCTCATTAGCTGGAGTCATGGCAACCCTGGGTTTCTCTTAGATGTTGGAGCAGGCGTGCTCGGGGAGTTGGCTCTACTGTTTGGTCAGTGGAGTGAGATCACTGTCTGCTTGCTTGCTGTACACTTGCAGCGGCTGAAGGGCTGCCCGAAAGCTTTAGCCATTTGATGTTGAAAGCCTGGCCTGAGTGCCAAGCTCCTCCATAGCTGTCATTTATCAGCAACACAACACCCCAGGGGTGTGTATTCATCAAATGTTCATTGACTTAAGCTGCAGGGTTACCCCCTCCTTCTATAACATTAGAAAATGTTGCTTCTGATTTAAATAGTTTTCTTTGCAGGATGGAAATCAAAAACCAAGTGCTATTACATGGCACCCATTCTCTGATTGGATGCACTGATTGAAGGTGAGCACTTACTCATGGAAATACATTGGATGCTTTAGGCAGGGTTTCTCAAGCTCAGCAAAACTGACATCTTGGGCTGGGTAAGTCTATGCTGCAGCAGCTGTCCTGAGCATTATGGGATTTTAACAGCACCTTTTGCTTCTGCCTCTGAGATGCCAACAGAGCCACCATCCCCACCTGGGACAACCAAAAATGTCTCCAGACATGAATAGATGTCCGCTGACAAAGATCGCCTCCCACTGAGAACTACTGCATGAGCGGGTGATATTAGCACTGAGATTACTAACTGCAGCTATTTGCTGAACAAATAATTAAAATATTTAATATAGAAAGCTATGAATAATTACTAGTTGCTAGTTGTGAAATTTAAAAGAAGCCATTTCCCTATTTTCAACACTGTCCAACAACCCAATAAATATAAATTAAATGTAACAATACATAAAATGGCTTTGTAAACTATAAAACATGGTGTTAATGATTATTAACATTTCCTCAGCATGCTCAGGGACTATATGAAGGATGGGCTGCTTGAGGAGCAAACTTTTATTAAGCCTGTGCTATGTGCTAAGTACTTTGCTCACATTATCTTATTGGAGCTTCATCCTCTGATTTTTATGAAGGATCAGGATCAAGATCATTCAGCAGGACTAAGACCAAGGTCAGTCAGCTGGTAAGAGGCATTGGCAGGATCTAAATATAGGTCTGTAACTCTCCAAACTCACTCACTCCTGTTCCACCCACTGCCTGCCATTCATTGTGGATGCCATTCTCAAATGGGAGAGAGACATTCATATGCTTTTTGACAAGCCTTTCGAGAAACAACGGCACCTATATCTAGAGAAGCTAGCAGGGTTGGAGTGAAATCTATAACCTGGAGCTAAAGCCATCTGAACTGGTTAAACTTAGGCCCAACTTCATGACCCAGGACCCACTGAACAAATCATCTAACCAACTCATTACAAACTGACATGTGGAGGGTCAATTGTTAATACCTGCTATTCCTGTTTTCTCCCTTAAGTATCCAGAAAATTCAGGTTCGATGGAACTATCTGGGAGAAATAAATTCCCAATTGACCTAGATAAAAAGAAGTAAGATTTTCTTTTGTACTTTTTTAAACTTAATATCTGTAATAGGTTGAAATGGGTTCCTTAAAAAAGATTAGGGTAAAGTCCTAATCTCAAGTCCCTGAGGATGTGACTTTAGTTGGAAAGAGGATTGTGCTAGAGGTTATCAAGTTAAAATAAGATCACTGGAGTGGACCCTCATCCAGTACGACTGGTGTCCTTATAAAAAGGGGAAATTTTGACAAAGAGGAAAGACAATATGAAGAGACACAGGGAGAATGCCTTGCAAAGACAGAGGACTGGACTGATGCTTCTATAAGCTGAGCAATGCCAAAGACTACAGACAACCATCAGAAACCAGGGAGAGCAAAGGACGGATCTGTCTACAGTTTTCTCAGAGGGAGCGTGGTGGCCCTGTTAACACCTGGATTTCCGACTAACAGCCTCCAGAACTTGGAGTCAATGAATGTCTCTTTTCTAAGTCACCCAGTTTGTGACTTAATGGATAAAGGAAACAAATATTATGGCAAACTATTTAATAGAGTGTCTATGTTTCATAAATTAATCCACTGGCAGATTTGGGGAAATGCATTTGGTGTGTGTTCAGGGGGACTTCTAGAACACTGTACTCATATGAGTGGAAAGCCGTCCGAGCTTTCTGGGGTGGCTCGTCACTGGGCTGTGTTTGCCATATGGATGTTTTGGCCCACGGCCACGAAGTCACAGAGCCCTCATTGTGCCAGCTGGCAGAGGGGCCCTGGTCAGCCTTCTCCCTGGTTTTGCTCTCAAGGAGGCTGGGACTCCCTTGCTGTCTGTCACGAGCTGCTCCCTGCGACCTCTTTTATCCACCTCCTTATGGTGTTTCTCCAAGTCTCAGGCAGAACAGCCTCCTTGCTTTCTCCCCTGAGATCGCAAAGGATTTATACATATTAATTCTAAGGGATCTGTAAAGATCGAATCTCAGAGTAAAACTTCCCTCATAGGAGATGCATATAAATAGGTTCAGAGAAAAAAGAAAGACTATTTATAAAACACAGAAACATAGGGGACATTAATGTTGTACACCCACCTGGAATGTGGGCCAAAAATGGGGATGCGTTAGCAGGCTGCAGTGAAGGAAAAACACACAAAATCTTTTCTCAAAGCTTCCTGAGGGAGTCTGATGTATATGATGCAGGGAGCCCAAAGCCAGTGCTCTGCGACAACCTGGTGGGATGCGGTGCAGAGGGAGGAGGAGGGGGTTCGGGAGGGAAGGGACCCACAGGCCTATGGTCGATTCATGCTGATGTATGGCAGAAACCACACAACAGTGTACAGTAATTATCCTCCAATTAAGACAAAATTAAAAAATAAATTGTAAAAAATAACTTCTTGATGTCTAACGCTGATTTATTGTCTTTGAGAGATGGTTGAGGAGCAAAATCTAGGCGGGGAGTTAGACAGCTCACTTCTGGCAGCAGGAAGCAGTGCAGAAATCGACACAGCTCCTGTCTGGTGGGCGAGGCGGGTGCTGCTGCTGGACGGTTTCAATTCTGCCCTTGTCACAGCTGCCAGCACCAGCTTTTGTTTATAGGTGTCCTTCCCTTCAAATCCGCCCGCAGGGGCTCGCCCATGTCATTTGTCAGGGGCTAAATAGCCCGCGGCCAAGAGTAGACATTTACTTACAGCATCTTCAGACTCTTTTAAATGGGCCTTTGGGATTCTGCCGCTGACCGCTCTGTAGCATGAGGCTAGGGGATGGCCTGCCCTGGGTGTTTGTTCTAATTGACTAACCTCGATGGTGCTGTTCAAAACCACTGTAACCCATGTGTGCCCTCGGTCTGAAGCTTCTAATGACCTTTCTCTGGCCCTCCACACATATGGCTGAGACGATGCAAACATCATTTGGAAGAGGAGTAAATTCAATAACTCAATTACAGCTGCACCAAAGCGCCATTTATCAAACTCAGACCACAGCACTCTGTCTCCCTTAGCCCTCTGGTTTTCCACGGCCAGGCATTTGGGGAAAGTCACTAATCAATTTAGGAATGATTAAATTGGAATTTGTAACACTTCCCATTATTAAACCTTCAATCTTCATTACGGCAACTTAATGATTACATCATGGTGGAGAAAAACAAATTATGGGTAGCTGGCATCGTTTAGAAAGCTGGAGCAGCAAGGAAGTTGTCAAAAACACCAAAGTCTAATACGTGTAGGTGTGTAAGTGTAAGTGATGGTTTGATGTATACAAGGTACACAAAATTCCTGTTCGCTTCAGATAAAAATATGCATTGAAAAGGGTCTTTATTGCATTCTTGCTCTTTTTAAATAGATTCACTTAATTCACCTGGAGTGAAAAGATGGGAGGTGGGAAACTCACAAAAATCCCATGCAAACTTGGATGTGTGCACGTGAGCTTTATTCAAAGAAGAAGGGCCAAAGATCCTTAAAGGGCTGGATAAATGGAGATGGTCTCTATTACTCACTAAATCATTGGAAGTTTCTAGTACTCACTAAAATCATTGGAAGGATGTACTACTTTTCATTTTAGAGAAGAAATGGAGGCTTGGAGAAGTTAAGTAACTCGGCTGTGTGTGACGGCCTGGAGCTTGGTGGGCTCTGTGTGGTCCTCAGAGTCTTGTGACCCTTGCCTACAACATGCCACTACTGGTCGGTGTGACCGACAGAACGGTTCTGAAGCGCCCGGAGGTCACTCTGAGATTCAGGTACAAAAGATACCAAGGCTTCCGTCTGCGGTGTGCTCTCTTTCTTGGATTCCCTGCTCTCAGGAGAGCCAGCTATAATGTCATGAGCAGACCTATGTGGTAAGAGCTGAGGCTTCTTGCCAACAGCCATGGTCATGAACTCAGAAGGGGACTCTTCGAACCCAGCAGAGCCTCAGTTGTCTGCAACCCCTGCAGAGAGACCCCGAACCAGAGCCACTGAGAACTTAAGCCACTCTGGGCTCCTGACATTCAGAGACCATGTGACAGAACAAAGTTTGCCATTTGAAGCGCCCGAGTTTTTAAGGGACAGTACATACGAATGGGTTCTGTAAGCCCCCTACATATGAACGGGTCCAAGTGCAGGAGTGCGTTGTAAGTCCAATTTGTTTTTAAGTCCTATGAACTTAGCCAAGGCACCCAACTAACACAACGGATGCACAGTACTGAACTGTGATAGGTTTCTAGTACTTTTTACACCAATAGTACGTTACAAACACAGAAATACAGGAAACATTTTTAATCTCACAGTATAGGGCCTTGAAAAGTGCCAGCTACATCACTGTTGTTTTTATGTTTCTTCCACAGATCCTGGCCTTGAGATAAAGATACCGGACTACTGTACTCCATACAATAAACAGCAGCACAACCACACTTGTAGAGGATGTTCACATGTGACAATAAATACCAGACATGTGAACTAACTTATGTGACTGGACATGCAAACATATGTTAACATCTTCGAAAGTTTGCAACTTGAAGGTTCATATGTAGGGGACTTATTGTGATTTTTCATAGCCTGGTCCCACATCTTCCTGAGTAGCGTTAGTGGTAGAGAATCTGCCTCCCAATGCAAGAGATGCAGGTTCAATCCCTGGGTCACGAATATCCCCTGGAGAAGGGGATAGCAACCTGCCCCAGTATTCTTGCCTGGGAAATCCCATGGACAGAGGAGCCTGGTAGGCTATAGTCCATGGGGTCGCAAAGAGTGGGACATGACTGAGTGCAGCACAGTCACACATCTACCAAGCACTAGAGTCTGGATTCAAACCCAAGCTTGCCTGGCTCTCAAGTTCATGTTCTTTACCACAGTCCTACTGTGTCTCCTCAGGGTTTCTGAAATACTCCTTTATGCACCTAGTACCTCTTTTATAGGAAAACATACTTTACTTCTGCTCCCCTGCCACCTTAGTAGGCACTTTTAGACGTTGCTACGGTCTTCCCCAGCCTGCTGATCAGCAAAGAAGAAGGGCAAAAGTAACACAGCTTATCACCCAGACAGATGGGAGAAATCCCAGCGCTTAGCAGGTGTGCCCTCTTGTCCCTGCTTTTATCAGCTTTGGAAGTTTCTTTTACACACACGGCATTTTCTAAGGCAGACTGCTACCCATGGTGTTCAGTGGGAAAACACAAGCACACACACATCTCATAATTAAACCTCATTTATGAAAAAAGGCAGAGCAGATTAAACTCACCAAATACTATCTTCCACCATGGGGTTTACCCATGAGAGTAAATGTACTGAAAAATAAGGCCATCTTCTCATGTTCCATCTTCATTGAACAACTGCCTATGTTAAAGCACTGTAGCCTCATAATTTCTCTGCAATCCAAACTCGACTTGTGGTGGGGGCACAGAGCAAGTGCTTCTCTTCTGTGACGGGGTACATGTTTAAGCTCAGAGAATAGAGAGGCATTAAACAAAAGAGGACCAGCAGGAGACCCATCCATTTCATGCCCTGGGAAAGGTCCCTCTCGCCAAGTGAAGGGGGGAAAATGAGCCGTGAGGCATTAAGAGGGGAGCAAGCTGTGAAATGAACCAAGGGGTAGATGGTGCAGTTCATGACCCTGCAGCCTCATAACAGTCCTTCAGCCACGGGGTCGCTAATGAAGGGTGATGCCTGGAAATTAATGGAGTGATGTGGGGTGTGAGGGTGAAAAATGGGAGCCTGGCGATGTTTCCAGTCCCTTCTGCTCAAAGAGTCTGGGCAGAACAGTTATTCAAGCTTCCAGCACTTTGATAAGTTAATATTTCACCATTATGTTATTAGAAGGAGCCAGCATCAAGTAGCCAAGCATCTTCTTTTGGTGAGATAGAAGGGATCACGAGCCCCAGCAAGAAGAAAGAGAATTAAGACATGCCTGCCCATCTGATTGCAGGCTCTGATGTCCTGAGGAGGTAAGGGCCTTCCTCTTCTGTTTCAATTCAAAAGGCCCCTTTAGCCAAGTGGACTCTGTGAAATCCTCCACCAAGAGCTCACACCCTAATCACACCCTCCCAGAGCCTCCCAAATAGATATCTGCGGCAAACACAAAACGCCAAGCGCGCTGACTTAGGAAAGGTGATTGGTTCCATCTGCGAATTGAGACCTGAAACCTTTCTCTTTTCATGTGAGCTGTCATTTTTCTCCTACAAATGAAATGAATAATTCCTCCTCATGGCAGTCAATTTCAAATTCACAGGGTTTTCCCCTGCTCTGAACCCATTATATTTTGTTGCATAAAACCTATCTTATAAAATAAACCTCTCAAAGTTGTAAATTAAAAAATAAACATTCTTGAGAAAATGTCAAATGTGGGCCTGAGAGAAAGGCCAAAAAATCCATTTAAGGGAATACTGCAGTGAATCCGTCCCCAGAAAATTCAGGTGTTGGGGGGGGGCATTCAAGACTGGTGATTGAATATAAATTTACTGCCTTCAGCCAGTTTGTAATGAAATGAACCTTTAGCTAGGGGTTGCTATATACTTTTAGAACTGAGTATAAGATTAGCTGTGCCTGCAGTGGAGGGAGATCAAAAAATATATATATATATGCACCAGAATATTAAAATAAAAGCCAAAACGAACAAACCTCAGAGGGGCCAACACAAGCATCTGGCACCATCTCTGGGTTCGCAAATAAAGTCACAGAGAACACTCCCTGTACATGCATGGTGGGTGCACTGAACAATCGACTCATATACTGAATGGTCAGGTTGGTCGTCTTTCACTGGTAAATCCTTAGTTCCAGAGAAGTTTTCCTAGAGTGTTTAGTCACCTTGCCGCCTTCATGGTTGGGCAAGTGATTCAGTGTAGTAGTTAGAAATGCACAAATACCACGGAGGCAGTCCGCCTCCAAGACAACCCTACCCAACCCCTGTCTCCCGGTATTTATGCCCCTGGGTTGTCCCTTCTCACATCGTGGTGAAGGTGTTTTGTGTGACTAACAGAATATGGTAGAAGTGATGATATGTCACTGCCAAGACACTGTAGCTTCTATCTTGCGGACGTTCCCTCTTTCTCTTTTTTGATCATTTGCTCTGCTGCTGCTAAGTCACTTCAGTCGTGTCCGACTCTGTGCAACCCCATAGACGACAGCCCATCAGGCTCCTCTGTCCCTGGGATTCTCCAGGCAAGAACACTGGAGTGGGTTGCCATTTCCTTCTCCAATGCATGCATGCATGCTAAGTTGCTTCAGTTGTGTCTGAGTCTGTGCGACCCTATGGACAGCAGCCCACCAGGCTCCTCTGTCCACAGGATTCTCTAGGCAAGAATACTGGAGTGGGTTGCCATTTCTTTCTCCAGGATCATTTGCTCTGGGGGAAGTCAACTGGCAAGTCCTGAGCAGCCTTCTGGAGAAGCCCACATGCTGAGGGGCTGAGGTCTCCTGCCCACAGCCAGTGCAGATCCAAGAAAGCTTCGGCAACAGCCCAGTGAGTGGACCACCACGGATACGGACTCTCAGCTGAGGCTTCAGTGCAGGCTGGCATCTAGACTCCCATTTCATGAGAGTCCTTGAACCAGAAACACCTAACTTAGTTCCCCCCCACCCAATTTCTTGACCCTCAGAAACTGTGAGATAATCAGTTTTTGGTTTTTATTAAAACACTACGTTTGGGGCAATCTGTTATATAGCAACAGATAATTATTACAACCACCATTTCCAGATAGCATGTGGAATGTTTTTCATGAACAATCTGACTTAACAGTACATCACATCCTATTACACAGGTCCCATTTTATTATTCCCAGGTGTACCTTATGGGGGTACAATGAGGATTAAGGGATATGCAAAGTATTTAGGGCTTTCCTGGTGGCTCAGTAGTAAAGAATCTGCCTGCCAATACAGGAGATGTGGGTTTGATCCCTGGGTTGGGAAGATCCCCTGGAGAAGCAAACGGCAACCCACTCCAGTATTCTTGCCAGGAGAATTCCACGGACAGAGGGGCCTGGCAGGTTACAGCCCATGGGGTTGCAAAGAGTCAGACACAATTGAAGGGTCTTAGCATGCAGGCACAGTTGACCCAGCATTCAGGCAGAAACCACCCACTGGGGGCCGTTTTAGTACGTACTTGCTCAGGCTTCCCAAGTGGCTCAGTGATAAAGAATCTGCTTGCTAATATAGGAGATGCAGGAAACGAAGCTTCTATCCCTGGGTTGGGAAGATCCCTTGGAGGAGGGCATGGCAACCCACTCCAATATTCCTGCCTGGGAAATTTCTTGCCTGGATAGAGGAGCTTGGTAGGCTACAGTCCATGGGGTCGCCAAGAGTGGACACGAATTATTGAATGAAATTGACAACAAAACCCTTAGAACAGTGGCTGACACACAGTAAGCACTTCCTAAATGTCAGCTATGAAGACTATTATTGTTCCTGTTAGAGAGGAATCAACGCTGAGCAAGCAGAGTACTTTGTTCTAGCCCATACAGCCGAGAAGTAGCAAACATGAGACTCTCTGATTTCAAGGCTCATATTCTTAGCCTAAGAGGTTTCTTCTGACAGAACAGTCTTCAATTAACAAAACAAAACGCTGTTCTCCATCCCTGTGAGTCTGTGTCTCTTTCATGGATATGGCCATGTGTGTCACATTTTAGATTCCACATATAAGTCATATCATATAGTACTTGTCTTTTCCTGACTTACTTTGCTTAGTATGATCCTTTCTAGATCCATCGCTATTGCTGCACATGCCATTATTTCATTATTTTCATAGCTGAGTAAATAATCACAGAGAACAAACTTGTGGTTGCCAAGGGGAAGGAGGGAGGAGACGGATGGAGTGGGAGTTTGGGATTAGCAGATACAAACTAGTATATACAGAATCAATAAACAACACAGGGAACTGTGCTATAAAATATTCAATATCCTGTGATAAACCATAATGGAAAAGAATATGAAAAAGGATATAGATATATATGACTGAGTCCCTTTGCTGTATAGCAGAAATTAACACAGCACTGTAAATCAACTATCCTTCAGTAAAATTTAAAATTTAAAATAAAAGGAGGAGAAGAGAAGGAGAAGAGAAGATGCATGCTAAAAACAAAGGTAAATAATTCCTGGACTGTTTACAATCTTAGATTAAGCATGATCTTGGATTATTCACATTAAAAACCCCCTTCATATGGGATGCTGACGGAGCTGATGGTATTTCCTAATTCTCTAAAAGTACTCTCAAATATTAAAAAATAATGAATGCAAGGAATTACCAAAAAAAGCCTGTAAGGAATCAAGGTTTTTATTTGGTGTAAACAGTTACTGAATATCAATGACATTTAGAGCAGAGAATTGACTAAATGTTGCCGTGAGTCACTAAATCATGGCTCTCTTTAAGATGAAATCAAAGCAGACAGAAGTGCATGTGCATTCCTCTGGCTACATCCTGAACCTGCAGAGGAACTGTAACTTAAAGAGATTTTGTTACTGGGTTCGCCAGTAGTGGGAGGATTATCATAGTCAGAGAGAGGGCCAGTCCTCTGACCCAGGTAGCCTTTCTGCTTCAGTGCGTCCCAGGTGTGGTTATAAACTCTATAAGATTAATAGGTATTAACAGAAACTGCCTGCTGACCCTGTTTCAAAAATCACATTTTGACCAAGTCTTATAGAATTGATTCATCCACGTATCACTGTCGTCCCCAGAGCAGAACCTTAACTGTACATAACTCACCGCAGAATGAACATCACTTCACGGTGGAAACTTATTTATCATCAACATTCATGCAATGAGAGAATATGGCCTGAATCTTATTCTACCTTTAAAAGTTCTCTGCTCCTTTGAGCTCAGGCAGCTTGAAACAGACCCTGGGTTTTTCAGATCTCATTTCTTCATGATACTAACATCCTCAGTGAAAGCAATGCAGCAACATCGAATAAAACTGCCACTCGGAGCACTGATGCTCTTTTGGCCTCCAAGGAGGAGAAACTCAATTCCTTCAGTTTACCAGTGTTTTCAAATGGGGAAGGGAGCAATGAGCAGAACCCAACCCTGAGTGGGAGCCTCTCATGGTGGAGGGGCTCCTTTTGAGCAGCACGCACTCTCCCCCAACTGATGCAGTCAGTCCTTTTTCCACTGCTGTTCCACTGCTGGGCTTCAGCCAACAGTTGCCCGAGAACTCCAGAGGGAGCCATCCCCCTCCAGTCTGCTGTATGCAGCCCAGAGCAGAACCTGTTGGAATCACTCAAACCCAATCCTTGTGTGGGCTCAGCCTGAGAGGCAGATCCCTGTTTGTATGGCCACCAGGAGTGCTTCAAAACGGTCTCAGTGAGGAGAGCCTGGACCACAAGGGCCAGCCCTTTTCCCTCTCCACTCCTCAACCGGCATCACCAGATGGATGGAACACCCCCAAGCAACGCCTCTCTCCCCTCCTGCCCAGGCTCCCAGCTCACGATGTGGGAAGCTCAACTCAATATTCACAAATGTCAGGGGTGCTCACATATCCACTGAGATGCAAGAGCTGAGATTCATACCTCACTGTGCGGGGGCGGTTATTTGGCAACGCGAGAGGGACAGACTGAGTGGGAAGGGGAGATGCCGGGAGGAAGAGGTGGAAATCAGGTTAAAGTGTGAGGAGCACACTCGTGCATGGAACACAGTTCCCAACAGAGATGCTGGCACTAGGTCTTCCAATAAACCCTGTCGTCTGTAATGGGATTTTATTGGTGGCAATCCAATTACGGAGAAGTTCAAACCACCATCCTCAGGGCAAGACCTGAGGCCAGGGTCTCACTATTATAACTCTATTAATACTCGCCCTCACCAGACAACCTGTGTCTGCCTCTGGCCGTGGTGACTGCCCATCAGAGAGCATCCTGACCCTGAAACCACTGCAGCATGAAGGCCAGCCTGAGGTCTGAAAGGGCTGTAGCCACTGTGCTCAAAACTGCGGCCAACAGTGCTCTCAACTGTGGAAGGGAGCCAGCCTCCCAGGGCTGAGCAGCGGAGCGAGCCCTCTGCCAGCCAGTGTCTCTACCGCCCCCTCGGCCCTCTCACCCTGCCTCTGCTGAAATGGTGTCGGTTCAAGCTGCAGGCAATGCCGGCTCCAGCTTTCGGTCCTCAGCCTCCCCAATGGTAATGCGACTTCCTGTTGTCCAGTTCTCCTCTAAACCACGCTGACAGCATACAGTAAGTCCCCTACAGTCTCCAAGTCGTGACCTTTCAAAGATGTGAACATGTGTGCCATCAACGTCAGGCGTGAGGGAAATCGCAGCTCAGAGTCTCCTGTTGCTGACGATCCTTCAGCTCTACCATCTCCCACCTCCTCTCCCTCCTCCAGCCGGTAACTCTTCTAGCCTGCTCGCTTGATGCCAGCCCCCTGTATGCCAGCGGTTGCACTGTACTACTGTACTTTCAAGGCAGTGTTCTCTAAGATTAAAAATGTTTTGTGTGTATGTTTGTGATGTAGTATTGGTGTGAAAAATATTATAAACCTTTAACAGTGCAGTTCTAAGGAGCCCACTGTGTTAGTTGGGTACCTTGGCTAACTTGGTTGGATCTACAAACGAACTAGACTTAGAAACACGATCTCAGGACAGAACTTGTTTTTATGTTGGGGACTTACTGTTCCCTCTGTTCTTTCCAGGAACCTCCTCGGCTTCTCAAGGGCAATTGGAAGGCTCTTCCAGGACCTCGGCCCATGACGCTGGTCTCTGTAAGGCACTTGGTCAGAGAGAAGGACGGTGGTATTTCCCCGTCTCTCCCCACTGCACTGCATGCGCTCCTTTGGGGGTGGCTGTTCCTCCGTCAATCTGTGCCCCTACAGCTCCCCGCACAATAGCACAACCAGACAAGGCATCAGCCTAAAGACCTACCGTCCTCACTCCTGATGCAGGGTGTTTCTAGAGGCTGCTGCCCCAGGACATGCAATGCTTTCCTCACTCACACCCTGCATCTTCTCCACCATCACGAAGAGAGGACAAGCAGCTTCCGTACCTCACTTTCCTGGGGTTACTAACTGCTTCTGTACATGCGCGATCTCACCTCTAACACTTCTGTGAATCAGGTACTCATATTATTCTTTTTCTTTTACTTGAAGTATTACTTATAGTGTTGGGGTAGTTTTGAGCCTACAGCAAAGTGATTCAGTTATCTCTCTGTGTGTATGTATATATATATATATATATATATATATATAACCCTTTTCAGATTCTTTTCCATTATAGGTTATTACAATATATTGAATACAGCTCCCTCTGCTATACAGTAGGTCCTAGCTTATTTATTTATTTTATATATAGTAGTGTGTATCTGTCAATCCCAAATTCCTTATTCCTTCTTCCCTTCCTCTTTGGTAAATGTAATTCTGTTTTCTGTCTGTGAGTCTACTTCGGTTTTTAAAATTGCCTATTTGTATCATTTTTTTAGATTCCATCTATAAATATACCATATGATATTTGTCACTCTCTGATTAACTTCAATTAATATGATAATCTCTAGAGTGGTATTATTCTTGATTTATGGCTCGGTAATGGGGTTTGGGCAAGTGACTTGCCCAAGGTCACAACTGTAGGCGGCAGAGCTGGAATCTGGCCTCTGTCTGGCCTGCTCTTGCTACCTGCGCTATTCGCCGCTAGGCACACATAGCTCCTGTTTGTACGAGGCTTCTTCCAGGCTTCTGAACCCTCTGACACAAGGCTGTGTGTGGTGATTACATGTGCCAGAGGTTAAACAGAATATAACATCCACCCAGGAGTATATCACTTTGGAGAATAATCTCCTCCTCTTACCTCAAAATAACAAAGAACAAAGAGACAAACAACTTTGCTTGATAGGAGTCTACCTCCAACAAGACAAAGAGCTGGACCCAGAGACACCCAATGACCTCATGAGCAGCAAACTGCCCATTCTTATTTCTTACCCTTGAAAAAAAATGGAATAACATATTCAAACTTATGAACAAGTTGTTCATAAAATTTACAGTGCCATTTTTCTAAAGTAAGGGATATCAGAGATTATCCAATCCACTTTACTCACTTTACAGAGCAGAACAGAAAGGCCTGTGAAAATTGTAAAAGATTTGACCAAAACCACAAAGCTAGCCAGTGGCAATCTCAGGACTATACACAAGTGTCTTTTTGAATCCCAGCCCAGTATTCTATCATACAAGCACAGCAAAACGCTTTCAATGTAAGGGCATCTCTGATGGATTGGCAGTGACTGCAAGGGGGCTCTGAGGAGAAGAAGGTGATGATGGATTGATGAGTCAGGCCTGGTGTAGGTTTGGGATGAGAACACAGAAGAGTAAGCTCGCTTCTTAGGCTCCTTTTTCATAGAGATGTCTCTGTATTTAACTTCAGCAGACTCATAATTTATCTCAAGAGCTATGACATCAATACCATCCTAGATCTAGTTTATTAGATTGTTACAACTCTATTTTCAAGAGAATATACATTTTAAGTTGCAATGCCGGATTCCAAAACTCCTGACTCATCCTGTGAGGCAAGTCATCAGAAAGGGAGATGAAGCTGGAACTCATTGGAGACTAATCCATTACAGAGTCTCAATTCTGCATTCTCATAAACAAAAAAAATAGGTGACAACTTTACATGGATATACCCTTTCCTGTTTGCCTTGGTGCTGGCCATCATTCATCTAGTCTGTGTTACAAGGGCCAAATCACACATTTACCATCCACTTCCTTAAGGCATTGGAGATTTTTAAAAATAACATCTCCAACAGTCTTCAACTCTTTTTTCATAATGTGTGCCCTAAAGTACTCATGGGATACTAACGGAAAGCTTGTCAGTTTGGGGACTGTCCTGAGAAAACTCAGTTAAGTACCCGAACACTCCAGGGAGTGAGGCTGGGTTGTAGGATACTCATAGGGCTAGTCTGGGAAGTCCTTCAACAGTAAGATGAGAGGACCTTGAACTGCCAGCAGACACCATGTCATAGTAATACAGCATTTAAGGGGTCTGGAGACTACAGTGTTTCTGAGGATAGACTACCTCCTGTCTTTCTGCACAACAGATTCAGAAGCTATTCTATTAATACATGCCCTGGATCAATCCAGCATCTTTTACCTTTCCTCAGTATATTTACATAATTTTTCTTTGGATACCATGAGTCTTAGGGAACTGAAACTGATGGTGTCTTACTTTTGAGTAAATTAAGCTCCCCAGAGTCAAAGAAGAGAAGACAATGGACATGCACCCCTGGCCTTTGCATCAAATTCTAGAGTAGAAAATGGAACTTTCTCTCTACTTCAGAGAGGGTCAACTACACATGAAAATATGGCTGTGACCGTCATAGAAATATTAGGTATCTGAATGGCTGATCAAAGCACTCCAAAGGGAGAAAGTCACCAAGAAAAATCTACCAGGATTCAGGGAAGAGCTTCATTCTGAAGCAGTCCATAAGAAACCAGAGTTGTGCTTTCTGGGACTCACATTTTCCCCCTTGTACAGTCAACAGAATGAAGCTGCAAGAAAGAGCAGGTGACATAAAGCACTTCAGCTCCATGCACTTCACCAAGCAGGATGCTCTGTCAACTGTGTCTTCACCGTGCTGTCGGTCGTCCCAGAAGAAATGTGCCCTGGATTCATGGTGCTGAAGTGTTTACAGAGTAGGAGAAATTTATTTTTAGTTCACCAGATGCTATCATGCCAGCTATCATAATGGTATATTTCAAGCTTCCTGTCACTATCTCTTGTCTGGGCAATGCAGACGCCATGTAATTAAGCCAATACATACCTATTCTGTAAAGGTAAATGTGGAGGTGATATAAGTTAATTGCATATGGCATAAAGTGAGAGTGAGAAGCTTGATGATCATGTTATTCAAAACACAGAGCCTTACAGAAGCACTGTGTGGAAGGCTTTAGGATGAAGCTACAATATAATGGTGTCTACTAACCACGGGGAACTACTGACTAGGAACAACAGTCTAATCAAGAATTTGATGGAAAAGGAACTGGCAACTGGTGTTTGTGAATTATGACCCACAGATGCTCAAGAGGCGTCAAGGTGTCCGTGAAACACTCTCTGCTTTTGCTTTTCCCTGCTTTGTTTTTGGCAGATGGACAGAGTCCATCTTTGACTCCTAAAGATGAAGCGTGCAACTCCATGGGTTAAAAGATGAGCTGGATTGCATTGACAAGGAGAGGGAGGGCATCTCAGATGGAGAAGACAGTGGCTGCAGAAGCAGGAAGCAGGACATCCTTGCTGCATTTAGGACACAGGATAGCTACCATGTAAGCCTGGGGTGAGAGTAGGCCAGATGGGGAAGTGGGGGCTGGGAGAGGCTGGGAAGAAGCCTGAAAGGCCAGGCTAAGTAACTGGCACTATTTGGCAACCAGCAGAGTTTTTCTCCATATGGAAATGATATATCAGGTAAGAATTTTAGACAAATTTTAGTGCTTGGAGGTACTGGATTGGCCAAACTGGGTTTTTTTTTTTTTTTTTTTTCTGTTAAAACCCTGAATGAACTTTCGGACCAACTGTATGGTAATTAAAAAAAATAAATAAAAAGGATTGGAAGAAGACATAGAAGGGAGGGAGGAAATAGGAAGGAAGTAAAACAGCCACGGCAAAGGTAATTGCGCGGTTGGGGCTGCACATGCAGAAGAGGGGAGGGACACAGAGACAATACTAAGTTAGAACTGGCGGGAACTGACAGGCAGGTGGGCAAGAAGAGTCCAGAATATCACCAAGATTTCTAGCTTGAGCAAATAGGTGGATGATGCTGATGTGAAGACTAGGGAGATGAGGACAGCAAATAGGAAGAGTATGGATTTATATACCGTAGGTACTGAAGGAAATCAACCCTGAATATTCATTGGAAGAACAGTTGCTAAAGCTGAACCTCCAAGACTTTGGCCACCTGATGTGAAGAGCTGACACATTGGAAAAGACCCTGACGCTGGGAAAGATTGAAGGCAGGAGGAGAAGGGGACAACAGAGGATGAGATGGTCAGATGGCATCACCGACTCAATGGACATGAGTTTGAGCAAGCCCTGGGAGATGGTGAAGGACAGGGAAGCCTGGTGTGCTGTAGTTCATGGGGTCACACAGTTGGACATGACTTAGTGACTGAACAACAACAACAGGTTTGAGGTGCATTGACATTGGAACAGAGATGTCCCACAGACACGTGGCAGCCCAGATCTGGGTTCTGGAGAGGGGGTATGGCTGATTTGGGAGTTGTGTTAAGTCATGGCTGCTCAGAGCATGTGCGAGAGGCGGGGAGTCAGAGAATCATTTTCCAGTGAAGGGGAGCGGTGGCTCACATGCCCTGGAGTGCCCAGGATGAAGTAAGGACAGAACTTCCCGAATATGATGGCAGAAAGGCCCTTCAATGTCACGTGTCAGAAGAGCTTCAGCAGAGGGCTGGGGGAACAAGCCAGGCTGTGACACAGAAAGCTAGGAAAGAAAGCAGGGACTGAAAGCAGGTTCTCTCAAGGTGACTGGTATTAAATGGGAGAGAGAGGTGAGGCAGGACTTCCAAGGGGAGGAAGGTGTGGTCCTGGAAAGGAGTGAAATGTAGAACCTTGCTGTGTCCAGCGTGGTCCCTGCAACAGGGTGAGCAGCAGCATCCACGAGCTTGTTAGAAACTCAGAATGTCAGGTCCCTCTGCAGAGGGAGTCAGAATCTGCTCTTCAGCAAGACCCTCAGCTGGTGTATTTGCATACAGAAGACTAAGAAACTGGGATAAAGGACTCTTGAACTTTCTCTATAAGCAGAATGGGAGGCCCCTGGAAAGAGGAGCATAAACCTTCTCTGCCAGAGGAAGTGAGATGAGATTAAAATAGAAGGAGTGAAATTAACCTGAAAATGAAGCCAGACGGGGACATATATTTTAACCTTTCTTCCTTTACCCAATTTCCAACAGATACACATGGGTGAGGAAAATAAGCTTTTTATGGGCTACCAGTTTTCTGACTTGTAAGACAAGGAAAATGAAGAATTATTTAATCGGACAATCAAAATTTCAACACTATTATCATGGAATGAGACATACTTTCCTCAAACTCTCTTGACCTCTTTGTAGAATGACACTGTTAGGGAACTGAAACCAATGATAGAAGGATTTTTCTTTTTATGGGTCAGATACTACTCCTCACTCAGATCCTTCATGGGAGAAGTTTTCCTACCAGTATTTGGCTACTAAGCGCCTGGCAGTTTCCAAGTCAAGTAGAGTTAGACTGCATCACAAAAAATTAAGCTCTAATTTTACGATGGGTGGTAGTACTTTAATCTTCCAACCACCTTCTGAACAAGAGCTTTGTCAGGTCCAACCTTACTGGTAGCAGTAAATGTTTTAAGCAGTGAGACCATGAAAAATGGGTTTTTTAATGTAGGCTCTCAAAGAAACATAGCCAGCGTGCAAAGGATGACAATTAAATAAGTTAAGTCAATTTCAGGGAAATTGGCACATAATCTGATATGTGCTAACCTATCCGTCTCCACTTGTAATCTTCAGAAGGAAATTTGGAAAAACTTACAGGCAAGGCAAGGATGATAAAAACCTATAATTACAACCAAAAGGCAGCATCTCTATCAAGTAATTAACAACATGTCTGGCAATGATTACACATGACTCACTGTTTCCAATTTCTTTAAGTGAATTGTAAAGCTATTACCAATGCCCTTGCCAACACACAGCATGGGACGTGGCCGAGCCGCTTTTGTGCAAAAAAAACTTTATCTTCATCAGTGGAAGGTAAGTGGATCAAGCGGACAGGAAGCTGGGCAACAGCACACGGAAAGGACAGACATGTGTGATGAGGGAAACGGAAAAATAATAAGCACATTAGCAGAAAGTGGGGTCTGGGAGACGGTGGTGGCTGCGAATGGCTTGCTTCTAGGTCAACAGCTTGAATCTGACTCCGATGGGCAATAACTCCGAATTCTATGGCCTGTGTAAGAGCCTGTTGATGGGAGGAATGGGATTACAACCCAGGCACAAGTATACAGATGGGGATTTTCCATGGCTAAAGCGCTGGCAAGGCACTCACAGGCTGGAGGGGAGCATGAGGTGAGAGACAAAAGATCATTCGGCTGACTGGTACAATTTTCCAAACACTGGAGACAAACCTATTAAACTAACCAACAACAAAAAAACCAATCCATTTACATGGGGGTTACAGAGTTTCTGTTTGGGGGTAATGAGCCGGTCTGGGAAACAGATAGCGATGATAGCTGTACCACATTGTAAGTGTAATGAATGCCACTGTACATTTAGAAATGGTTAAAATGGTATTGTTATATTTCACCACAATGAAAAAAAAAAAAACAAGAGAAGGAAAAAGCCACACATTTAATTGATCTAGTCCATGAAAGTTTCCTCAGTTGTAGCACTGGCTTAGCTGAGGCCAGAGCTAGGAGCTATTTTTTTTGTGACTCTTTGGGAAGTTGCCAGAAGCAGACTGGCACAGGTAACATCTAAGCATGATCATCAGACATGTTTTATTTCATATCAGGCAAGGTAAACATTTGAAGGAAAGATATGAATAAATCAACCCAAGGCAGAGCCTTAAATCTATTATAAACTAAATATGCCTCGTCTGCTTAACGTCTTTTGCTCCAAAGTTGGTGGCCATTGTTTTTTATACTACAGTCCTATCCCTCCCCCAAACTGATTAGAACATATAAACATTCAGAATTTTCCCTCTATGTGGGAATCACATGGATTTTCATAGTGAATATAATACAAAAATTCTACAATATAAACTAACTTTAAAAAGGGAGAGAGATAAATGTCACTGGGCTTTACTTTTTTCCCAGTAACTTCAATATTTCAAGATTTAGAGAGATGTTTCCTGACAGTTTCAGTTTTGGAAATCAAGACGCAGTCTTAAATTTTTTTTTTTTCTTTTTACCAAATTTAAGTAGTATCTAATTCTACTAGAAGGTCAAGCTCTTTCTTAAAAAGAAAACACACACACACATGATTTTTTTAACCATTGGGAAAGTAACACCAATATAATAAGTGCTTAAATAATAAAATGTAGCACAGGTACCTAAATTGTTATTTTATACATTCTCTGCAACACCTAAGAGAAGGCTGTCTTCCCTTCCTATGTTTTCTGAGAGGTGGACTCATCACTTCATTACAATCTACAAGATTAAGACATCACAATGACCTGATCCCAGCTAATTACTGCTGCCACTGTCCGGGTCATTTCAGCGCTCTGCTCTCTAGTGGCTCTCAAGTTTTCTTCTCTGGCTGAAAACTGTTTTTATTTTTATTTTTTTCAAATCCAAAACAAATACGCCCCATTAAGCAGCCAAAACATTCACATTCTGAATTTTTTTAAGTGTTGAAAAACAGCTCTGGTGTAAGAATAAGTATTTCTATGTCGCTGTCAGAGGCAAGTACAGACAATTTTTGAAACCCGTCTGATTTTCCCAATGATGTCTCCCTCTCTGCCAGAAATGGGGCCTTTTAACACTCGCAGCTTAAATCATTCTCCTTGGAGCCCATTTCACAACAGCAGCAAGGCCTCCCAGAAACACTGCCTAATAAGAACCCCAGAAACCATCTTCTTATCTGACAGCAGTGTGCAGAAAAAAATAACCCACAGCAGATTATCTAGTGCAGAGTGAATTCTCCCAATTTTAGATAAACTCTTTTCAATAAGGTTGTGATGGAGACACTCAGGTTTTGTATTTCACAGGAGCAAATGACAAGCACGAGGTATGGTTTGATTTTTAGATTAACTGTCAACACACAGTTACTAGACGAAATCCCCCTTTCAAGGAAACAAGCTAAAATCTAAACTTTTTTCTTAAAGGTCTCCTTGGGGTGAAGAAGCTTAGACTTTTAGGCAGGAATTAACCCAAGAGAATGAGGTGTACAAAGACATAGGTACTCTTTAAGGAAAGACAGCTTATTTGTCTTGTCCCCAAATTCTCCTTTGTATCTTTCCCACCTTCTCCCATGCTGCTCCCCTTGTCAACCCTCAAGCCCCAGCATCCGCTTTCAGTTTCTACAACAAGCCAAGCAATTTCTGGCCCCAGGGACTTTGCACATACTGTGTTTTTCTGCCTGCAACAACCTTCTTCCCCATTTTCCCCTAGGCTGCTACCTTTCATAGCTGGGTCTTAGTTTAAATAATCTGTTATCCAGAGGTTGCCTGTGTGCCATCTCTAACAGTCTCACCTTGTTGGGTCTTTCTCTGCCCTGGTCTCCTTTTATTTTTTCCTCACCTTAGTAGAAATTACATTCAGTGGGAGGGAGGAGGGTGTCTTTCTCTTTTACTCCTGTAGAGTCTGGCTTCACACACTCAGACAGTTCCCATGCTTGGGGCTTACTACCCTGTGGCCATGGTCATGAATTTTCCAATACTTTTATCTTTGAGTTTTCATCTTGTAAGTGAAGCGTGATGGGGCCAGAGAGCATGTGACGAAAGCTTGGAGACTAGGCTCTGGAACTGTCCCCGGGGCCCTGCCTGACTTCCTATTCCCTGCCTCTGCTGCTGACCTCATCCTTGGTACTGACTGGGCAAGAGGAGGGTTGGAGTCACGTGTGTGTGTGGGTGGCATCTCGTGGCTGGGCATGGTGGTGACTGTCCCTGCCCTGGGCTGGCCATACCACAGTGTGTTCAGTGGGCCAAGCACATCCTGGCACACTGACTGCAGTACTCCTGAGGCTCTCCCGTCTGCTGTGGATTAGGGCTGTAGACCCAAGCAGTGGGGAGACACCTGGCTCAACTCCCCTCCCTTGGGTGGCACGTGATGCACTGGGCAGGTGACTGGCAGGAAGGGGACCCAGCAGCTGGTGGCCGTGTCTCTGCCACATTGCAGGCTGAGCCCCCCAAGAAGCCTATGAGGGTCATCAGTGCACGTGCCCTGTGCGGAGCTCTGTATCTGAGGGTGCTTGGCATTCAATAGCAAATAAAAACACCGTGACAGGTAGACAGACCATGGAAGAAAAGAAAGAGTTTTACGTGTTAGTTATTTTAATGACACTTTTTTCCCTGCCTTTTCTAACAGGGCCTCACATTTTCATTCTGCACTGGTCCCTGTAAATTCTGATCTTGTCTACCACAGCATCCCTAGCACCCAGCCCAGAGCAGATATTCAACCTCTGTTGAGTAAACCTCTCTGCATCCCATTCTGTTTGGGGGAGGGGGTGGGTGAGAGGAGGACTTCCATGGAGATGCTCTACGGAAAACTAAACACAATCCTTGAGGTTGGTAAGTACTGCATCTGAGGTAATCCTCCCTGGGCTCAGGGGCAGTTTCTAGTATTCCTATGGGCACCTGAGGGGGCCACATTTCAGACTGTTTGCCGGGTACCTAAACCCACAGATGTGGTGACAAGGTAATGACCCGATTTTGTGAGCCGCTTGTGGACTCAGCCATATTCCTCACAATCGCATATCTTCACGTGGAAACCTCTGGACTGACAAAAAATATCTCACTTGATGAACTGATTTTAACTGGCACTACCTGCCCTGCAAGACCTCAAAGACATTTTTTCCCAAACAACTAATTTTATCTTCATGCCCCAGCACACCTGCAGCCCTGGCGGGGCTCAGCACCCCTCCCAGAGGATGCATAAGCAGCAAAGTCTGTTTTCCTCCCTTGTGTTTAAAGGGGAAGCCCCCCGCCTCCAACACCGAAGGTTCTGTGGGCTGAAATAACACTGCCTGGCCCATCTCACCACTGCACGCAGAATCCCAGGGCCCTTCCTACCCACCCAAGAGAGAGAAAACACGGCGCCTGGTTAGGATTCTTGTTCCTCATATAGTATCGTGCACATCCATAAGGTTTTCAGTTCCACGCTCGGCTCAGCCGAGACTGTGAGCTCCTCCCATCACTCCCTGCAAGATCAGTTCTTGTTTCTTTTGGCAGGAGCACCTGTACCCTCCAGAGTGGCAGATGTGGGCAAAATCCTCATATCTGCACCAGTGGCTGCATAGAGGCGTTTCTCTTCACCGGCGGTTCTCTAGCTATAAATTCCAACGTGAGCAGACTCAGCAAAAACTAGGGCTACAGGGTGTCTCTTCTTTATTGCTGAATCCGCATGAAATCCCACTTGACGGGGGAAAGGACGAGGTTATGGTGCATTCAGACTAAAATGACCTTTCCAGTGAAGGTCTGGTTCTTCGTCAGGCAAGCTGCTGCAGAACCCAGGCCTGCCTTCCCGAGTAAGGGATGCAGGCAGTGGCTGTTGTTCTCCGGATCCTTGAACTTGAAAGGAGTCCAAGTGACCTGACCCAGCCCACTGCCAAAGGAAACAGTGTCTGAGGACCCCTGGCCAGAGGTAAGTGCAGCACGGCAGTCCTTAAATGCATAGGCCCCCTCTTCTCCTGCCCCTCTCAGGCTGAAACTGTAATATCAGGAGTCAGTAAAAAACCTGCCAGGCAAACTTTCCAAGTTCATGGTAAGTTCAGCGAGCCCTGGGAAAGCGTAGGGAGGTGGCCACGATCCCCAGCAGCCCCTATGGCTCATGCTCACTCACAATGACCCTCTGGCCTCCTGGCAGGCAGGCTGTACAAGCCTGCAGAAACTCAGGTTACAGAAACTCTCTCCCTGGAGCGTGCTGAGGAGGAATTCATTCCTTCCTTAGGGGTGGCACTAAGATCAGCCTATAAATGACTCAATGGTTCACCAGGGGCCCTTTTTCCAGTCCCCTCCATGAAACAGGCAGGAAGGAGGGGGACCGTGATGTCTGATTGCCTTTGACCCCACGCCCGTTCTCAACTGGCTCTTCTCTGTCCCAAACTTACATCTTGGAGCCTATTCGTGAGGATGCAAATTTATACTGCCGGTTGGGCTTTGCACTACTTGCTCCAACACAGATTTTAAAGGGTGGGGGTGAGGTCATGAGAGAAGGGGGGTTGCTAATTCAGATGAGGAGACTCCCCAGTCTCTGGGAAGAACAAAAGAAGAGCCTCGCAGGGAAGGTTGTTGGTTGGATCAGAGATGCAGCGTGCCAGTGTCTCCAGAGATGCTTGGCAGGCCTAGCAGCAAATGAACCTGGGAACCCCTGCATCCGCTCTGCGATTCTCCAGACCCCTCCCCACAAAAGAAACACACACAAACCACTGAACAGAGACATCTTAAAAGACTGCAGTGAAGAAACCTTCTACTGCTGCTTCTCATGTTCACAAATCCTCAAATCTCTGTTCCAGGCCTATCCCGCCCCTCCCTATGCCAATTTCAAGGGGCCTCTAAGTTTTCAATTGGTTTCCAACACTAAGTAATCAACATATTTCATCGGAAAAGCCCGGTTTTCTCTTTTCTCTTGCAAAAGCCTAGAAGCACAAGCAGCTGCAGGCAGGCTTGCATCTCGTCCTGGCAGTAACTGGCTGGCCCTGACAGTGGCTTACGTACAAGACTCATGTGCCCACAGCCCCTCACTTCACTCCCTCTTGTCCTGTGTCCCAGGGCCATAGGAGGCCTGTATGCATGTGTTTACAGCGCATGTCTAATTGCGGATGGACGTGAGTCTGAGCGAACTCTGGGAGTTGGTGACGGACAGGGAGGCCTGGTGTGCTGCGATCATGGGGTCGCAAAGAGTCGGACACGACTGAGCGACTGAACTGAACTGAACCAAGGGTCTGAAGCACAAGTGAAGGATACTCCCTGGGCGCCCAAGGGCACAGCACGGTTCTGGGGATCTGGGACTGCAGAGCTGATGAGAAAGCCCCATTGACGGGAGCCGAGAGCAAAGGTGAAAGATGAAGTGGACTCAGAGAGCACCCCGGAGCTGGGAGGTACTGAGGCTCTGATGCCTGTGCTTAGCCAGCCACCCGGCCTTGCTGGGCCTCCTGCTGCTGCTGCTAAGTCGCTTCAGTTGTGTCTGACTCTGTGCGACCCCACAGACGGCAGCCCACCAGGCTACCCCGTCCCTGGGATTCTCCAGGCAAGAACACTGAAGTGGGTTGCCATTTCCTTCTCCAAAGCATGAAAGTGAAAAGTGAAAGTGAAGTTGCTCAGTTGTCCGACTCTTCGTGATCTCATGGATGGCAGCCTACCAGGCTCCTCTGTCCATGGGATTTTCCAGGCAAGAGTACTGGAGTGGGGTGCCATCACCTTCTCCGGCTGGGCCTCCTTACAGATGAACATTTCTTTTTCTCTTTTTACTTGGGAAAAAAAATTCTTACGACAATTTTATACAGGATGTCATCTGAAGGGGATGGGGTAGGGTATGTCTGGGGCCCCCACCTCCTTGGCTTTCTCTTCTTATTTGAAACTTATTTGTTGGACCTCAGAGGAATCTCTGTTCTGAAATTCAAGGCTCCCTAAACTGCAGATATGGCCTCACTGCCTGAGTGATGCCCAAAGTCTCTACAGACTCTGTATGTTCCACCTGTCTTTCTGAGAAGTCTCATGGACATATGGGGGAGGAAGGGACATGAGACTATTCCCTAGTACCTGACAGAAGAAAATAACCGGGAAAAGTGACAGAGGCCACACTCACGACCTCATACATGGAGCAAATGGCTGTGCAGATGTAACATGGACGGTCACATACCATCTCTGCAGCATCTCCAAACCTGGTAGAGTGGAACTCACGAAAAAGCCTGACACCTCTCAAAAATGAGCTAGCTCCTTAGTAAATGATGAGAACAAGTGTGTATGATCACAAATACATACAAGAATGTGAGTCCCTGGGGAAAAAGAGACAGCCAACAGACCCAGTATCTCTGAAAGGCACATTTCTTTCTGCCTGCCAACATCCACTCCTCGTCTTCCCTTGGGCAACCATCCCTTTTTCTCCCAGCATGATGAAGGTAACTGTATTACCAGTTCCAGTGATGAGCAAGTCCCTCATTGGCCAAGTCAGAATTCGTTTTCTTATAGGTAATGTTAGAGATTAAAAAAAATGGCCTTTTACTTTTTAATTCTTCGATTTGATCTTTTGGTTTTATTGTAAGAAAAGCCTTAGTATGAATTTAAAGTATTAACATAAGCTTGGCCAATCAAATTGTTACAAAATTTTGGTGTTAGTGGTTGGTTAAGGAATAGTACATGACCTGACTTGGGCCAATGAGAAACTGCCCTAAGACTTTTATGGAAATTATCAAGGAAAAAAAAACCTTGCTCTTATCCTGGGGTTCCTGGGCTGTATAGGATCAATCTTGGAAATGCTAGGGGCCAACTTTTACCATCTGGGTGAAAAACACAGCCCCAAATAAAGCCAACACAGAGTTAGGCACAGCTAAGAAACGGATGACAATACCGGAATGGCTGGACCTAGCTGAGCTGAAAGCTAGATCTGCCTGTAATTTTCCAGTGCTTGAGCCAATGAATTGCCATTTGTTCTCTGTTTTGTGTACTGCTGTAGCCAATCTGGGCTGGGGTTCTGACACAAGCATTCCAAAGAATCTTGACAAATATAATCTTTCTTCACTGACCACCACAGCACTGTAACTTACGTTAATACTTTAAATTCATACTAAGGCTTTTCTTACAATAAAACCAAAAGATCAAATCAAAGAATTAAAAAGTAAAAGGCTATTTTTTTAAAATCTCTAACATTACCTATAAGAAAACGAATTCTGACCAGATGTCCAAATTCTAACCATTCCCTAAAATAACATGTTTTCCTTGGTTAACTATGAAGGTCAGAGCAGGACAGTCCTGACGCGTTTACGTAAAGCTATTCCTGGGAAGATGTGTGAATAAAGTCTACGTCTGCCTCATGCAAGGTTATTTGTTGTCACCAAAACTCCAATAAAGAAACTCAAATACCTCATGGAACACTTATCAAGGAAAATATTTACAACCTATGAAATAGCATTTGCAAAAAAAGTTTCATGGCAACTGCTTAGGAAATGTATTATTGAAATGGAATATTTAAGAGCTGTTGGTTTTGGCCAGAATTCTTTAGCTTCTTTAAGAAGCTGAATTTATAAAGTAATTTTGCCTGTCCATGAACTTTTTTTCTGCATTATTTTAAGAACACTTATGTGACCTCATTTATTGACTTGGTTCCATTCACCATTCAATCTAGAGGCAACACCTATCATTATTTTTTTTAAATGAAGAAAAAGATTTCATGTTTCTTAACATGCCACAATACAGAAGATAGAGCTTATTGTTCAAAACCTAAATACACCAAAAAAAAAAAATCCAGTATTACCAAACAAAGCAAATTAACTATATTTCAATAAAATTAAAAATAAAAACAAATAAAGCAAAGAAAGTCAATCACTTTACAAAATTATTTACTTAAGTCTTTTCAATACCAAGATATATTCAGCAAGTGGCTTGCCTTTTACATACTTTTTAATTGCATAAATAATACATGAAGATATTTTGCTTCTAAAAAATGTAAGCATGTCTAATAGAGATAAGATTCCTCTGATTATCTCCTTTTTGAAGAGGAGACCATAGGAATGCCCTCCCAGATATATAGGTATATGCCTGTATAGTTGTATATTGTGTGGTATGTATGTGTCTTTCAATAAATGGTATCAAAGACTATGTAGTATGTAATTTCACTTTTTTCTCTCATTAGTACTAAGGAGATCCAACCAGTCCATCCTAAAGGAAATCAGTCCTGGGTGTTCACTGGAAGGACTGATGCTAAAGCTGAAACTCCAATATTTTGGCCACCTCATGCGAAGAGTTGACTCATTGGAAAAGACCCTGATTCTGGGAGGGATTGGGGGCAGGAGGAGAAGGGGACAACAGAGGATGAGATGGCTGGATGGCATCACCAACTCGATGGACATGAGTTTGAGTGAACTCCGGGAGTTGGTGATGGACAGGGAGGCCTGGCGTGCTGTGATTCATGGGGTCGCAAAGAGTTGGACACAACTGAGCGGCTGAAGTGAACTGAACAGATCATTCCCTATTAGTGCACAAATATGTCTCATTTTTATTAATAACTCCACTTTAATCATTCTGTTGTTGATGGGCATTCAGGATGTTTCTGTTACGTACAGCACTCCAATGCACGTCCAAGTATTTATACCTCTTTACACACAGGCAAGGGCTTCTCTGGGGGTGATTTACATCCATTTCTTAGGACAGTATTGGTAACCAACCAGCCAAACAAACAAACAAAAAAACAAAAAGAAAACCCAGAATTTAAGAAAGAGATTCATGAACCAAAGCTGGTGTTCTGTTTACTTTTTAAGGATCAGATCACTGTCTTTGCTTTTCAAGAATTGTTGCTGCTTGAAGGAATGCTGCCCAGTTGAGACAGAGACCACAGCAGGTACTTAAACGCAATTTTTTAATTTGATCACTTATTCTGCTCTGCCCCCTCCCCAGAATTTCAGCACTGGATCTACATTTAGTTGATGTGTTAATTGAAGGATTGCTGATTCATCAAGTGCTGTCCTAAAGACTTTTACTAAGTCACGGTGAAGACATGTATTTGAAAAACCAAAACTGTTGCACAGAGACGAGCTTCACTTCTAAAATGCGATGTATAATACATGCACAAGAACATGCTCACACCTACTGCATGCAGTGCGAAGACTAGTAAATTAAACACCCATGTTCCCACCATTCAGCTTAACAACGTCTGAACCGATGATGCCTCGAGGGTTCCAATACAATTTTCCTATTCTCCGTCTTCCTAGAGAAAACATTATTCTGATTTTTATGTTGACCTTTTTCTTTGTTTTGTTATTGATATTTTATTGTAGAACTCTTCAAACATACAAAAAGTTAGAATAACCAAATGAACTCCCATGTATCCAGCACACAATCTGAACGGATATCACCTCTTTGCCACCCTTGTTTCATCTATCCTCCCCCAGCCCTTTTTCAAATTTCCCAGGGTCTTTCTACCCATATTTACATTTTATCAACACAAAGATGCCTTCTAACAGTTAGTAAAAAAAAAAAAAAATAGAATCCAAACCAAAGAGCCCACATTATTTTAAAAATATTCTACTTCAAGCTAGTAAATGGCCAATCTCTCCCTCAAATTAGTATGCGATAATGAGGTTTTACTGTATAACCAATAACTCGGTGAGCATTACCAAGTACATTCAAGGAAGCTAAGCTGGGATACCGTTTTCCCTTCCCCTTCCCCGTGTCTGCCATAACATACAACAGAATCATTAATATGTGGGTGAAGCAGTTGGTAGAGTTTTAAGATTTATAAGTGTACTGATGCGGTTAACAAATGAACCAAATTACATGGGGAATACAGTGTTACAATGTGACCATTATACACTCTGGGCCTTATTTTCCAAGCTTAAAAATAATTGGGTAGACACCACAGAGTATTTGGGCTAGGAGCTTATTTATTTTGCTTCCTTTAAGGAAGCATATGATTAATTTAAATATGGGTATTCAGAAACATTTGCTTCCTTGTTCTGTTTGCTCTTTACACTCAGAAAGAAAGAAATCTATGTTTGGGAAGCAGTAACATACATGGACAGGAACACTGCTAGGTAAATGTTGAAACTGCTTCTGAGGGGTTTTGGTCCTGCCTTTCTTCGAGTATTTCTGGATAGTGAGGAAATACATGCATGAAAATTCACCTGTAAGCTACAGGATCAGGATTCAGTGTGCTCAGCTACTTTTCTAAAGCAGAAGTCTCATTATCATTTCTGATATTGCAGGTGGATCTCCAGTTAAGAAAACTCAAAATCCAAAATGCTCAAGAGTTACAGGGTGATTACCAATGTGATAAAAATATTTCTTTCTTTATGCAAAATTTCAAGCAAAGGTAGAGAAGTATTGTAATGAAATCCTATATACCCAGCATAAACAGTTATCAACTCCTTGGTAATCCTATTTTGGCTATATCATCAATAGTTTTACATTGGTGATATCACGTGGGGACCGATTTGCCTCCATGAATATCTCAGGAATACAAGGAAGTTCAGAAAACTCACCTACAGCTGGGGTGTAGCACCTCCTAAGTTCTGCACAATGTGGGGCATATAATGGCTCAAATGTTCGCTGAACTCATCAGGAGCCCAGGAGACACCCCCAACCTTACCAAGAGTGAAGTGACCTGCTGCCGCTGCTGCTGCTAAGTCGTTTCAGTCGTGTCTGACTCTGTGCAACCCCATAGATGGCAGCCCATCAGGCTCCACTGTCCCTGGGATTCTCCAGGCAAAAAGACTGGAGTGGGTTGCCATTTCCTTCTCCAATGCATGAAAGAGAAAAGTGAAAGTGAAGTCACTCAGTGGTGTCCGACTCTTAGCGACCCCGTGGACTGCAGCCCACCAGGCTCCTCCGTCCATGGCATTTTCCAGGCAAGAGTACTGGAGTGGGGTGCCATTGCCTTCTCTGGAAGTGACCTAGGTGTGTGATTTGTTGATTTCCGAAGGGAGACCTGTAAAATCTTTCTCCCCCTCATTTTCCAGATGTGATTAATCACCAAGCCCTGTCACTCCATTTGAAAATACAGTCGTCTCTCTGCATCTGCAGAGAATCAGTTTCAGGACCTGTTGTGGATACCAAATGATGCAAAAACAAACAAACCAAACCAAACAACTAAGACGCAAGTTACCCTGATTGTAAACATAGTACGTGAATGAACCTGGACTGGTTGAATCCATGGATGCTGAACTATGAATACAGACCGCTGACTGTATTTATTGAAAAGAACTGGAGCATGAGTGGATCCACAGCGTTCAAACCCATGTTGTTATGGGCTCAACTGTACCTCCTAGACCTGTCCCCCTTTCTCCATCCTCCTGCAGCCACTCTTTCCTTCTTTAGGGTCCACCGATGCATGACCCTGTTTGTGATCTAACTTGAAAAGATTCTCATCCTTGTGGCTGGGAGAAACATGACATTCAGTGGTTAGTTTCATAGGGCAGCTGTTTCTGAATGACTGCTGCATCCAGGTATCAAATGAGAACACAAGAGTCTAACACTGCTTTCAATCAAAAGTTTAAAACAACAACTAGCTATTTGAAAAAAAAACAAAAAAACAGAGAGAGAGAGTAAACACCTGAGCTGTTTTTCCTAACTGCTGCATCTAGAAGAATGAAGGGCTTGCTATTATCTGTAATCTAACTCTGCCTTTCATGCCAATAGTAGAAAGGGAGTTGGTAAAATGCTCCAAAGCTGTGAAGAATCAAACTAACATTTCTTTTCTTTTTTTTTCTAACACATACTGGGTAGAGGCATATGGTGGCCATGTGACTCAGAGGTCAGACTTGCTGCCGTTTTCGAGGTAAAAGCTATGTATCTCAATGCCCTAGAAGCCCTGCCCTATTGCTGCCTGAGGAGGAGGAACCGCAATTACATGTCTCCCGGTGGCCAGTGATGTCACACAGAAGGGATGATGGCCATGTGGCTTGTTCTTATACCCCGTAAGAGCGTGACTGAGCTTTCTGGCGCCTTTAATGACCTGCCAACAGCCAGCCCCACTGCCTTATCCTCTTCAACACACACCAGGTCCTGGGCACTGCAGAGCCGTGGAAGAGACTGATGGTCCCTGGTCTCATGGAGTCTGTCTTTGAAACCTCCGGTTTCCATACCTGGAGGTTGACCGCCATCCTCCCAGGCTCTCAGACCTGACCTGCAGTCAGAGCTTCCCCGCCCAGCTCTCACACCAACTCAGCACCTATCACCTTTCAGAGGCATGAAATCTACTGGTGTCAGGCCCTGGGGTGTGTTCTCTAGATATGAATGACTGGATTTTCTGGAAATATCCTAATTCTGATGACTCCACAGATGTTAAAGAAACCATTGAAATTCCAACATTGCGGCTTCCAACTGACAAACTCCGAAGTGTCCATGCCTGGGAAAGAAGATAAGGGGCAAAGAGACCTCCTGTTTAATCACAAAAAGAAGCACAGGGGTCTGGGGAAGCTTCCGGGCTCCTATCTGGGTCTGCCATTTACTAGCTGCAACTTCTTGGGTGAATTAGAGAACCTGCCATGCTACCATTCCCTTGCCTGTACAATGAGGGTCTTGACAACACACCTGGCTCTATGCTGTAGTGATTAAATGACTTAAAACATGTTAAGTACCTAGAAAGAACCAGCCACAGGGAAAGCTGGATAGATGTGAACTAACATTATGTTGGGGTTGTTACTGCTATTACTTGACAGAGATTTCTTTTATTGTTTGAAAAACCCAGTCACTACACGATGTGGCATTGCCAACAATACCAGGGGAAGCCCGAGGTGTCTTCAAAGTCTGCTATTAAGACTGACCTTGAACCTGGCCTTTTCAACTTCTCTCCCTCCCCACCCCGCTTCCACGTGAGGTGTGGCTCGCTTCACTTTGGCCCCTGACTATCTCTGATCTGAATTACTAGGACTGCTCTACGTTAATCGCCATGGCTCCAGCCTCGATCAGCATCACCGCCGGGGTAATCCTCCTAAAACACAGCCTTAACATGCTCTTCCTATCCCACAACGGTTCCTTCTTGTAGACTGGATTAAAGGTGAGCTCCTCATTCTTTCATTCTGGCATCTTACTCAGCCTGCCCAGCCCACCTGCCAGCTCTCACCTCCGCCTAAGTTGGGTCAGCCCCTTTAAACCACCTACATCTATATTCCAGGCCATTTCTACCTTTGTCCACGACCGCCACACCTTGTCTCTTTCTCTCTAAATCTGCCTATACTAATGCTTTGATTTCTTCATGATGCCTAACCCATTCACAGCAGACCCTGTGAATTTTTCCATCAACTCTACAGCTCCTTTGGAGCGATGTTATTTCTTTTTTTATGTTTAGTTTGTTGGGTTTGATCTCCTTTCTGCAAGTCTGATCTCCCTAGACACAGGCTTTAAATTTCTCAAGTGCAAGTGTGCTGTCATATATATTTTTTGCATTCCTTCTTCTTCCTCACTCCCCCACAAAAGTAGTCAGGTGATTCAGAAATCTTGTAATCCTTGAAACTATTTGGACACATCATCAATATAAACTCTCACTGAAATTTTGCTATGACTTCATGTAGCTGATTCGAGTTGCAAAATCCAAACACGAAACCACAGCCGGCTTGGTTTTCTATGGGGCTCTTAAAAACCAAACTAATTTCTTCACTTGATTCCCACCTGTGATGAAGACCGTGCCTGCTCCTGTCCTGAGCTAAGGGTGTCTTTCCAAGTTCTTTCCACTCTCAACTGGGAAGGAGCTTTCAGAGATGTTGCCCTTTACTCAAGATCTGTCTCCTCTTAGTAAATGCATTTCCTTTGTTCCCGGGTTCTGTGCTATCTGCCTTCCAACCAGGGCACTTCCCGTCTCAACTTCCCGACTGATTCTACATACAGGGCAGCATCCTCACTCGCCGTGATAACTGCAGGAGACTCACCTATTCCCTCCACCTCCATTCCCTCCCACTTCTAATGTATGGAGAATTCATTCAACAAACACCTATTTGTACCTTCTATACAGAGAGCATGGACAACAACATTGGGAGGAGAGGCTCGCAGGGTGTCTAAAGGAAGACTGGTTAAATCTGACCCTCTGGCTCCATCCATATTTGGTGGGAACAAGGCAGCTGACACTGTCATCTCAACTGTAAAACAAAGCACCAGAAAACGAGTTGTCTCCAGCTTTTGGGTTCATAGAGACCCTTTTCTCTGAGCTGTGTAATCAAGCAAAGAGGAAAATAGAGCAGCGACAATACGAGAGAAGATGAGGGACTAGTTTACAGGCATCTTGATTCAGTTGGCTCACGAACGTACCGAATCAAGTGTAAAACCTTTTGTCTGAGCTAATGACTATGTTTTCAGTCAAAATTACAACTTGGTTGCAGCCCAAATGATAGGCTTTCATAGAGAAGATTCCATTGCCATAATGGTGCTCTTTAGTGTCTACATAAATGGCTTCCCATAAGAGAGTGATTGTCAGATGGTTGAGAGAAAAGAACAAGAAGATGCTAGGTTCTTGATAAGTTTAGGCCACTAATAAGTAAAATTATTCTCTTCAATATTCATCAGTTCTATTTAATATTCATCTTTCTGAATGTTCTTTTATTGCGACATTTTCCCCCTCCCAGCATCTTCCCACTCTAACATATGTAAGGCTACTGAAGGAGAGTGCCTATTTTGTGATGTATTATGTTACTGTGTTCTGGGCTGGCATCACGAACCTAGGCAAGTGTAAGAAACGAGAACGCCAATGTACCACTATGGACAGAGCAGCTCAGTCAAGGAGTCGTCAGATGGAAGGCAAATCACTCAAGGATCCAGATATTTCTAAAGACAAGCTATGTGACATCTTAGAGAAAATCCTGGAGTGTGGTATACAATGTGACCAGCCAGTCTCTTGTGTGGAAAGGAAGGATGCAGAGATACGGAATCAGATCGCCACCTTCTGGCACAGCTACGGCAATGTTTTAAACACAACACATTTCTAAAGGACACTCATTGGTCCTAAGTAAATAAATTCAAAAAAAGAAAAATGAAACTCTTCCTATGAGCAAAAGAGGCACAAAAACACAGCTGAGGTTTTCCATTACTGGGGCTCGGCATATGGATATCACTGATCAGAGAACATTATACTATCAGGGCTAGTTGTTCTGTCATTTCAGGTAAGGCAATTTTATTGAGATCTGAACGGTTCCTTGATCTCAACTTTAAAACTCTGACATTTTGTTATAAACATAAGATACCACCATGAAGAATTTTAGTAACTCAGTCTTATCAAAAAGAAACTAAACAAGCTTTCCATAGCTGTGTTTCCTTCATAAGCTAAATCTAGACTTATTTTAACAGTTCCTTTGAAGTGAAAGTCACTCAGTCGTGTCCGACTCTTTGCGACCCCATGGACTAAACAGTGCGTGGAATTATCCAGGCTAGATACTGGAATGGGTAGCCGTTCCCTTCTCCAGGGGATTTTCCCAACCCAGAGATCGAACCCAGGTCTCCTGCATTGTAGGTGGATTCTTTACTAGCTGAGCCACAAGGGAAGACCTTTCAAAAACTTTTTTCAGTTAGGTGCTACATTTACAAGCAAATGTTGAAGTGGTCCATTATTTACTTTGAAGATTCTCCTGAGGTCATAAATCTGCTGTGACTTTCATTTACAAGTTACACATCAGGAAATGCATAACCAAATTTAACATTACACATGGAAAATTCTTTATTTTAAAACCGCAAGGAAGTATGATTTCATAGTTTAAATACCAGATTTGAAAAACAGCAATTTCTTCATTTTAAATCAATCCCTTATCTGTAATGTTTTATTCTAAATATTATTCCCATTACTGTCTACTCAGCGCCAGCTAATGAACAATGAAAAAAACCCTTCTTTTACTTAGTTTGGTAGTTTCTGATTATAGAGGACATCATCTAAGGCTTTTCCCCATGCACTTGGCAAAGTCTTAAATGACAGAATACATTTCCAAAAATATAACACAGCATCTCTTGTGTCTGAACTGAACTGTCTCAGTGCAACCAAGAATGTGTCTCGAGAAACTTGGTAAAGACCCTTTGAACTTCTTTGGGGCAGAAAGGCATAGGAAACTGAAATTAAAAACCTCCAATTAAAGCTTTTTATACTAAACTTACACACAGATCAAGCTGTGCTCTCTGACACAGAGGCAAGGAACCACGGCGGGTGGGAGCAAGCTCGCACAGATGCGTTTTTGTATTACATAGACGACCGCGCCGTCTGAAACACAACTCAGGGAAACTGAAATCCCAGCTGTATTATTCCTTTTCCAAGGAGAATAGAGATGCAAATATGGCATCCCACAGCCACTGTACGCGTACTAGACCTTCATTTATTCACACATCAAAAAGATGTACGTACCCCAATGTTCACAGCAGCATTATCTACAATAGCTTCCGTTATGAAATGGAAATAAATATTACACTCTTGGCTATGCATGCGTATCTGTCTTTCACAGGTACATTCTTCGTTCCAGATCATCTCCCAACTCTCCTCATTCTCACCATTAATTAAAACAGTTATACGGTTAAACACATAAGAATATGGGGTTAGTTAGCAAGTGCTGTGTAACAAAGGAACTCACATAAAATTTACATGTGATTTAATTAGCTGATAATGGGTCATTAGTTGAGGGGCTAAAGAAAGGAAACAGATTTTTTTGAACACATAAAGGAACCATTCAGGAAGAAGAGAGTTGTTTTCATTTGGCCCTTCTCAGCTAGGAGAACCACCTGTGCAAACATGGGGCTCAAGTCAGATGACAAGCAAGGTTTTCATGGTACCAGGAAGATTTCCATCTCCATGACAACCTTCCTGGGCCCAAATAGAGGATGTTATTTTTCTGGATTCAACATCTCAGCCACACTAGCGAGGAGGGCACAGCTCGGGCCTGGTGTGAACCTGAACACTCTTTCTTGGGCAGCCATTATGGACCAGGGCAGTTTGTGCCAAATCATAACTCACGGGAGATTGTAGATAGAGATCTGATATATTTCACAGTGACTCCATCTTCTGAGTGCTTCATTTCCAAGAAATGAAGTAATGCTCTGACTCAACAACTCACAGGAGTTACAAACCACTCTTCCCATCTCCAAAGTACAGCACTTAGTATTTTAAGTAGGTCATGTGAGTCATGAGATGTTATATGTAAAGATAACTGTGTTAGTATCACTTATGAACATGCATTAAAATAACTGTTCAGATATCAATGAACAATATGATTGATTGATATGTGGGGGTGGGGAGAGAAGCACACAAAACGACTTTCTGGAAAATTCTTTCAAATAAGCATGGGGATAAAAAACAAAACCACCATGTTCTTATATAACCATGCTTTAGAACTAGAAAGGACAGTTTTCGCATCAGATTCAACAAGTGCTCCTGCTGTTTGGAAGTCTGTCAAGTTGTTGATTTAGAGCCAAATCCCATGCCTATTCTGAGAGAGAGCCATCCCTCAGAGGGGCAGTGCAGAATAGAAGAGTATGAAACCACAGAACTGCAGGTTAATTAAGAGCTGAGTCAGAGTTTCCTGGTGGCTCAATGGTAAAGAATCTGCCTGCCAATGCAGGAGACAAGGGTTCGACCCCTGATCCAAGAAGATCCCCACACGCTGCGCAGCAACTAAACCCACGCATGACACAAGTACTGCACCTGTGCTCTAGAACCTGGGAACTGCAACCATTGAGCCCACACACTAGAGTCCACGCTCTGCAACGAGAAGCCCGTGAACCACACCTAGAGAGCAGCCCCACTCGCCGCAATTAGAAAAAAGCCCACCCAGCAACGAAGACCCAGCACAGCCAAAAATACATACATAAATCTTTTTTTTTTTTTTAAAGAGCTAAGCTATACTTCCACACACAGTGCCATTTTATGTATGTGGTTTCCCATGAATAATCATTTTGGGCATTTTTGGTGGGAAGTCCTCTCTGACCACACTCTTCTTATAAACCCAATCCCTTAAAGTTCCAGACTTTGATTTGGGATTCAAGGCATCAAATTTGGCTCAGAACTAAAAGCCATAGAATTTAATTCATGCAACTTTCTTCACTGTTAGGTTTCTTGGTGGCAGTTTTAATAGAACTGGACTATGATGCATTGGCAATAATAACCACATCAGAAGAAACATGCTCCACTGAAGAACCAGCAGCCCTATCAGCCCGAATATTACAATTTTCTAACTGTCCATCTTGTGAAAGACAGTTAATGACATTTATCAATTCTTTGAAGGCTGAAATCTTATGCATTATTTACTTATTTACTATATAACTTAATAAACTTTTAAAAAAATTAACCAAAGGTTGTTTATTTGTAGCTCTCAAATCTCAGGAAGAGGCAAAAAAAAAAAAAAAAAAAAACCACACACACACAAATAAATGGGAATGCCTGTCTGCAACAAAGATGCAAATGTTGCTAACTCTAATATAAATGAAGCTTTTCTACCTCAATAAGGTAAAAGATGAACACCCCAAGCAACACCCAGGGAAGGCAACAAGGCTTACACCAAAGAGGAAATAGGACTAGCTAATGAGTAAATGAAATGAGGTCCAACCCAATTAGATATAAAACAAGTACTAATTTAAATAATGAAGTGCTATTTTTTACTTATCCCATAGCAAAGACTAAAATCACCCAGTACGAGTGAGAGGGCAGGTTAAAGAGCTGCTCAGATACCATCTGTGGGACACCAGTAGTCCCCACCTTTCTAATATCTAATATCTCTCCATTTCTAAGGAGATATTCATAATGGCACAAACATTCCATCCTAGAAAAACTTAAGACAAATATATAAATGGACATAAGGGTTTCTACATAAGAATCATCAGTCCAGCAATGCTTATAATAGTAAACACGACGATATGTGAAGAAAACTACAGTATAGCCACATGTGGAAAACTACACAGCCAGTAAAGGCGCTGAGGCTAAGAAATAAAAATGACACAAAGTTTACTGCTTACAATATGGTGCTAAGTGGAAAAAAAAATAGCTACAGGACCCCAGGAAACACATGATCTCTTTAAAAAAAAGACCTGTGTATGAGTGTGTAAACATCCATTTTTATTCTCACTTTCTATCACACATATTCCTAAGACACACCCACACCATAAAATACAAATAAGGAATAAAGTAAGAGTAATAGCTTTATTCTAGCATCATCAGATGACAGGCAACACCTTCTCACTCTTGGTTTCTTCTGATGCTTTATGAAATAAGACTGTATTACTTCAGCAACTTGGTAAAGTGATGGAGTTTCATAAGGTCGGGTCTAATTAGAATCAGCCAAATGAGAAAATCACTATTGGCAGGTGAACATTTGGCAAAGGAAAGATGGATTTAAATGGAGCCTTCAGTTCAGTTCAGTTCAGTCACTCAGTCGTGTCCGACTCTTTGCGACCCCATGAATCGCAGCACGCCAGGCCTCCCTGTCCATCACCAACTCCCGGAGTTCACCCAGACTCACGTCCATCAAGTCAGTGACGTCATCCAGCCATCTCATCCTCTGTCGTCCCCTTCTCCTCCTGTCCCCAATCCCTCCCAGCATCAGAATCTTTTCCAATGAGTCAACTCTTCGCATCAGGTGGCCAAAGTACTGGAGTTTCAGCTTTAGCATCATTCCTTCCAAAGAACATCCAGGGCTGATCTCCTTCAGAATGGACTGGTTGGATCTCCTTGCAGTCCAAGGGACTCTCAAGAGTCTTCTCCAACACCACAGTTCAAAGGCATCAATTCTTCGACGCTCAGCCTTCTTCACAATCCAACTCTCACATCCATACATGACCACAGGAAAAACCATAGCTTGGACTAGACAAACCTTTGTTGGCAAAGTAATGTCTCTGCTTTTGAATATTCTATCTAGGTTGGTCATAACTTTCCTTCCAAGGAGTAAGCGTCTTTTAATTTCATGGCTGCAATCACCATCTGCAGTGATTTTGGAGCCCAGAAAAATAAAGTCTGACACTGTTTCCACTGTTTCCCCATCTATTTCCCATGAAGTGATGGGACCAGATGCCATGATCTTCGTTTTCTGAGTGTTGAGCTTTAAGCCAACTTTTTCACTCTCCATTTTCACTTTCATCAAGAGGCTTTTTAGTTCCTCTTCACTTTCTGCCATAAGGCTGGTGTCATCTGCATATCTGAGGTCATTGATATTTCTCCCAGCAATCTTGATTCCAGCTTGTGCTTCTTCCAGTTCAGCGTTTCTCATGATGTACTCTGCATATAAGTTAAATAAACAAGGTGACAATATACAGCATTGACGTACTCCTTTTCCTATTTGGAACCAGTCTGTTGTTCCATGTCCAGTTCTAACTGTTGCTTCCTGACCTGCATACAAATTTCTCAAGAGGCAGGTTAGGTGGTCTGGTATTCCTATCTCTTTCAGAATTTCCCACAGTTTATTGTGATCCACACAGTCAAAGGCTTTGGCATAGTCAATAAAGCAGAAATAGATGTTTTTCTGGAACTCTCTTGCTTTTTCCATGATCCAGTGGACGCTGGCAATTTGATCTCTGGTTCCTCTGCCTTTTCGAAAACCAGCTTGAACATCAGGAAGTTCACAGTTCACATATTGCTGAAGACTGGCTTGGAGAATTTTGAGCATGACTTTACTAGCGTGTGAGATGAGTGCAATTGTGCGGTAGTTTGAGCATTCTTTGGCATTGCCTTTCTTTGGGATTGGAATGAAAAACGGACCTTTTCCAGTCCTGTGGCCACTGCTGAGTTTTCCAAATTTGCTGGCATATTGAGCGCAGCACTTTCACAGCATCATCTTTCAGGATTTGAAATTGCTCAACTGGAATTCCATCACCTCCACTAGCTTTGTTTGTAGTGATGCTTTTTAAGGCCCACTTGACTTCACATTCCAGGATGTCTGGCTCTGGGTCAGTGATCACACCATCGTGATTATCTGGGTCACGAAGATCTTTTTTGTACAGTTCTTCTGTGTATTCTTGCCACCTCTTCTTAATATCTTCTGCTTCTGTTAGGTCCATACCACTTCTGTCCTTTATTGAGCCTTAGCCAATCTCTAAAACTGTATGCAGCATGGAGGTCTCAGGCATTAGTGATCTTAGGTCATACTTCAACAAAATTTTGCCATTAAAATGCAGCTACTGCCAGCCCCATTCCCCTTTCTCAACAGTGGATCTAGCTATCGGTGAAGCTTGCTTGAAAAACACAGCTCCTCCTCCACACGCTGGACACCCCAGCTGAACCTTGGTTACCTCCAAACAGTTCCTCCCATCACGTGGCCTTGGACAGAGTACTTGCCATGGAAGGCCTCCCTCTTTGGTTATCAGAGCTTTGTGCATAATATCAGCCTTGCATCATCTCTACAACTCAGGGGACAGCACAGAAGTAAAAGAAAAACTGTGGGGATGAAAGAAGAAAAGCCAATCAGTTGCTCCATGCATATTATTGTTGGCCAGTTTCACCTCTGAGCAACCCAAGAAGCTAATGGTGGTGCTTCCAACATGAACGAGTTTTGTCAGCTGCCTTTCAATGAGACCATCAATAACCCAGGTGGTGCTAATGGTAAAGAACCTGCTTGCCAATGCAGGAGGCAAAGAGATGTGGGTTTGATCCCTGGGTCAGGAAGATCCTCTGGCTACCCACTCCAGTATTCTTGCCTGGAGAATCTCATAGACAGAGGAGCCTGGTGGGCTACAGCCCATGGGGTCGCAAAGAATTGGAGATGACTGCAAGGACTTTTGTTTTTGAACTGTGGTGTTGGAGAAGACTCTCCAGAGTCCCTTGGATGGCAAGGAGATCCAACCAGCCCATCCTAAAGGAAATCAGTCCTGAATATTCATTGAAAGGACTAATGCTGAAGCTGAAACTCCAATACTTTGGCCACCTGATGCAAAGAACTGACTCATTGGAAAAGACCCTGATGCTGGGAAAGATTGAACGTGGAAGGAGAAGGGGATGACACAGGATGAGATAGTTGGATGGCATCACTGACTCAATGGACATGAGTTTGAGTAAACTCTGGAAGTTGGTAATGGACAGGGAGGCCTGGTGTGCTGCAGTCCATGGGGTCGCAAAGAGTCAGACACAACTGAGCGACTGAACTGAACTGAACGGAAAGCACTTAGCACTCACGCACATGCGTCAATAACCCATGGGACCACTAGGGGGCGAACTTGGCATGAATAGCTTTCTATCCTTAGGACAAGAAAGCTAATTTCCAACATTAGTCGTTTGAGTGGAACTAGCTCCGAGGTAGGGTCTATTTTAAATGTTGATTATAAATATAAGCAAGGTTTTTCTTTTTAACATCTTTGGAAATGTTAGCATAAATGGCTTTGTGCTAGAAATCTGAGAAAGCATATGGCACACAAAATTTAAGTTTGAGAATAAATGTTTTTTCTTTCCCCTGTCTACTTCTGTAGCCATCCCAAGGCTTCCTCCTCCAAAAGGCAAAATAAACAAATAAACCTCTGGCAACAGAGCCTCTAGTGTCCCTTTGAGGTTCTATTTATATATTACGACTGTGGTTTATACAGACAGTCCTACAAACAAACGTTCTTTAGAGGAAAGGACAATTTCACCCACCCCCCGGCCCCTTGGCGTTTGTTATCTGTAAGCCTCACATGGCAATTAGTTACTTAGTGCCGAGTGAGGGCCCTGCTATTGGTGCTTACGCTCATAAGCTGCTTCAAATCCTTTGTGGAAGGAGGCAAGATATAAACAGTAATTTTAAAAACAGGCAGGCTTACTCCACTGTTTACATTTTTTATGCATTTGACTTTTCCTTTCTGATTTCCCAAGACTCCTGTGAGGAAGTGACTTCGCCTTCATATGCTGGTTGGAAACCAGCCACCCCAGCATGGGGTGTGCAGAGGATAGGTGACACATTCGCTGAACACCGACCATATGGCCGACGCTGGTGAGGTTCTGGAGGACACAGAACCTCAGGGCCAGGAGGTGGTCCCCGCCCTCGGCAGGCAGACGAGCTGATCCTCTGCAGTGCTGTCCCCTGCCCCAATTTCTCCAACATGAGTGAGCTATCTGACCATCTCCCTCCCTGGGCCTCAGTTTCCTCCTCTGTGATATCCAAGGGGTTGAACAAGATACTGGCTAAATGTCCCTTCTGGCCCTCCCAGTGCTATGGGCTCAGAGGGACATCCGTCAGTATTGATTAATTTACTGCGAAACGAGGCTTTGAGCCCTGGAGGGCAGACGTGTTTCATTGGGAGAGTTGTGCCAAAATTTGTCTTCTATTGGAGTCTCAGGGTTTTGGGAGGAAAAGGAGCCTCTTCCGTCACCACCTCGGCGACTGTAAGCTGCCACTTTCCACTCTGATTGAATAATCATTTTTTGCCAGAAGACGCCTGAGTAAATACCAAACAGACAACTTCCTGCCTCGAGCCCTTGTCTGGGGTGGCACTTCCCCGTGATGTCTGTAAAAACCCGCTGCACATGTTTCCACCTGGGAAAACCAGGGCCTCCCGCCACCCATTCTTTGAAAGCAATAGTTGCAAATGTTTTGAAAACAACAGATTATCTTTAAAGAAGCAGCAGCAACAACAAAAAGCCATTTGTTTCTTCCACCATGACTGATTCAGGTGTTGTACACTTGGGGGGCAGAGGTGGGGCAGAGAGGCCTTCCACCAAATGTTTCCTATCAAAGGCAAGCATTTTGATGATCAGAAAATTCCTGAAAGACGTTCCAGTAGCGTGGTAAATCACCGAGCTTGAGGATTCTGTAGCATCCCTACTCCATTCTGTCTGTCTCTTTCATTCTACTTTCGTGTCAATTAATCCACTGGCTAGAAATCAAGCACGACTATCATAAATGGACTTAGCAGGGACATGAAGTTAGTGCTTCTGCCTATAATGTGTAAAGTCCGGTCTTGCCCAGAAGCCCGCAACTCTGTTTCTAGATCTCTACCACGGAAGAAACGCCAGCATGCACGCATGAGGACAACTGTTTAAGGAAGCTCATGGCAGTACTGCTTGCAAAAGCCAAAACACAAAACCAAAATGGCAAACAACCTTGATATCCAATCAAAGGGGAATGGATGAAGTGTGCTCTAGGCTGGGGAAGAGACCTGAACCAGAGGGCAGTCTAAACCATACTCCAATTATTAAAAAAAAAAAAAAAAAAGAACAACAAAAACAAAACAAAAAACCACAAAAGCAGGCAAAGATGACCTGTTAGGTGTGAGAATAATGGTTACCCCTGCGGTGCTGAGGAATAATGATTGGCAGAGACACAAGAAGTGTCAAGAATGTTGTTTCCGAATCTGGGTAAATGGCTATATAGGTGTGTCAGTTTGTGAAAACTGAATTGTAAATTCATTATATATGTACTTTCAACATATACATTTATTATATTTAGACTTTTATGTATACAAGTTAATAAAATGTTTTTAGAAAGACACAAAAATATACAGAGTAAAAGACCCAGAGGCAGAAAATAAAGACAGAAGGAACACATATCAAAATCACAGCAGGGATTGCCCTCTGCACTGGGGAGAGACTTGGAAGTGAAGAGAGGTTGAATCCAAAGAAGGCTTTAGATGTATATATATCATTCTGCAATTTTAACATGAGAATGTGAAGGAAAGTGTATTCAGATATGCTCGATATATTTTATAAAAAAGAGGAAAGAAAAAAACTCAGAAAGCAGGTGTGCCAAATGGGGCTACTTTTAGGCAGCAGGAGTCCAGATGACTGAATTTCTCCTTTGTGCTTTTCTCTATTTCTCACCAATCTCTTGCTGCTGCTGCTCAGTTGCTCAGTCATGTCTGACTGTTTGCGACCCGATGGGCTATAGCCGCCAGGCTCCTCTGCTCATGGGATTTCCCAGGCAAGAATACTGCAGTGGGTTGCTATTTCCTTTTCCAGGGGATCTTCCTGACCCTGGGATTGAACCCACGTCTTCTGCATTGGCAGGCAGATTCGTTACCACTGAGCACTCTTGAAGCCCTCACCCATCCCTTGCCCTTCATGAAAAAACAAATAAGCAAGGCTTTTGACTCTGTGGTCTCATGGATGCCCGCCATTTGGGAGAATGAAGTCTACAATGCAGAAAAGAAGAGCCGAAGTAGGGACTATTCTTCTCTCCTTTCTTGTCTGTGCCAGAAAAACAGTCCTTTCCAAACCACCCCAGCCCAGCCCAGCCCAGGGCATCCCTGGACCCCCTTCCACAGCCAGCGGCCCCCGGAGCTGGCTTTCAGTTGGGTGAGTCTGGTTGGATCCCACGCTCGGTCCTGCCTGTGTCTTTGGACTGCCTTTGTGGAGTGAGTTTCCACTCTCATGTTCCAAGAGCTCCTAGAGGCACTGGCTTTGCTGCACGTCTCATCCTGAAATCCCGGGCCTGGGGCAGATCGGGGATGGAAGGAGAAAACAGCAGTGTTTCACACTGCCCTCAAGTCCCGTCTGCAGCTTTAGTACACAAAGCAGGGGATGTTAAAAAAAAAAAAAGTAATTCTGCTGGCACATGGAAAACAAATCCGTGTAGTATTTGGACCCAGGCTTGGCGGCCGCATCTAAAACAGACATCGCATTGTGCTCGGTCTTAAAAGGAGCCCTCCGGAGCGGGGGCCTTCTGGGGCTGACAGTTAAATCACAACGGCAGATATTTACACGAACGGCTTCCAACTGTCTGGGCGAATACATAATATTTCTATTTCATAGAAACCAGGGGTGGTTAACAATGCAGAAGCTGGGGCCACCAGAAAGTAAACCCTTGATGAGTAAGAACGTGTTTCAGACCTAGACCCTACATACTTGCAGGAGTGCACACACTCCTGTCGTAAGCAAATTTGTTGTTTTTTAAATCAAGTGACAAGTGTAATAGATCAGAATACACTTCTACATATACGTCTCAAGACGGCTTTATGCTCATTAAATCAAGTCTGTTCCTGGGAGTGCTTTCCACCATCCAGGCATTAGCAGGGAAACTGCGTGATTCTTCACTTCTTATAAAAAGCTAGGGGAGCTAAGCAGCAGCAAACCATTCCAAATGCAGACAGGAAACACCTGGAACTAACTCTCGCGCCCTCGGCCCGCACTTTACATTTCAAAACAGAAGATTCTGAATTGTTCATAAATATTTGTCTTGTTTCAATAAAACACTCTTCAACCAATTTCATAAACCCTCGGTTCAGGAGGCTAAAACATACATGCTACTAGTCGTCCACATTCTTTTCACATTGCATATATTTACATGGACAATATCCTAGAAGCATAAAACCCAAAGGAAGGCGTTTAATGGCATCATAAGGAAATTTCAGGGTTTTTTTTGGGGGGGAGGGGGAGGTGCAGACAATTCCCACCATCATTAAAGCCCAAATCAGGTTTGTTTTTGACAATCATGAAAAAAATACTGAATTGAAATATAAATTAAACCCGTTTCCCTAATGTGCCTATTACAGTAAATAAGACCCAGACAAACCCTGTTTGAGACTTACAGAAAAGCTTTAATATAATTGATTATTAAACCTCCAGCTATAGAGTAGAATCACACCACAGGCCCCACAGCCAAACATTCATACTTGCATGTTGAACCCTTTAAAATGTTTAAAAAATCTCTTTTTAGACACTAAAATGAAAAGTAGCTCAGCTTTCTTCATGAAAATTAGATTTTTGAAAGCTATTTTTAAATTTAGACTCTTCCAAATTTTTCACCATGTACGTAAACATGTATAGATTTCATTTATTGTAATATATACTTTGAAAATCAGAAAAATGACCATGTCACGGAACACACCCATTTAGACACACAAAGAGGGAAGGATCAGGGAGGAAAGGAAAAAAAAACTGGACTTCTTCTGAGCAGTGTAGAGATGCTGTGTGTCCCCCGGGAATGACTGGAGCCCTGAGACCATTTGTGAAAGCTACAAGGGCTGGTTCCAGGCAGGGACTCTGCCAGGAGCTGAGCTGACACAGGAAGCAGAGGGGCGCTGAGATGGGGCTCTGAGGAGATGCCAGCCAAGGGCTCTCAACCCAGCCTGTCTGCCAGGGAACCCTGACTTTCCCCACTAACCTAGTTCTCCAAAGTCAAAAAGAAAACAAAGAAGCCCGGAGTTATCAAGAGTTAAGTGGAAAAGTAGGTCACGAGAATATGAACTTCTAAGCATGGACCAAAGACCGCAATGAGCGAGCTGAGTTTTGTTTTCTTTTTTCCTGTTTTCTTTCTCTCTGTTTTTTAAGCAGTTGTGATGAAAAATTCTTCAACTGGCCATAAACTGCTTACTCTGGTCCAGCTCAGAAATATCAGAGCGCTCCCCCCTGCAAGTTAATGAAGATTAGGCTTGGTGGTGATAAGGGATTTCATAGAAGCGCTTCGGAACCATAAAAGGCAGTAGTTAGAGGTAATGATAAACTAATTCTGAATACACGGGGCAGCAGACGCTCAGGCCCGGGTTAATGATTAACGTGCTGGACTCTGGCCAGTTAAGAAGTTGTTTAACCAGCGCCCCTGAGAAGCAAACCTGTTAGCATCCGCGTGTCCATAACAACAGCCACTGTGTTCCCCCTCCGTCTACAAAGAACTGAACAGCAAGCAAGTTTTCACCTTTCCCTCCTCAAACCAGGACATTCAGCATCCAGGACCTGAACATCTAAGGATGAGGCACGCACAATTTTCTGGGATCCCTGAACCTTGAATGAAACAATCCACCAAAGAAGTATGGGTCTCCCTCTAAAAGAAAACATTCTGACCCATGGCTGAATGCTAACCTCTCAGAGCTTAGTCTGTATACTTCAATTAACTAATTTTTATTACTCTTGAAAAAAGATAGCCGCAAAATGTAGGCATGTTGATGAGATGACATTTAAAATAAAGGATGGAAAAGAAGAATCCCATTTGCTACTATATACAAACCTTTCGTGACCTTCTTGGAGGGACCTGCACAGAAAGCCCAGCCCATTGTGAAGGGTCAGACTGCCTTTGTCAAAAGTGAGGGAACTCTTTAGGGACATTTAATCTAATTTGAGAAACAAAGCATCTGAAGACAGTGATTAGTAATACAAATGAAAAATCACCTTTGGTTGGGGATAAGCAGGACAAACAAAGGATTCTTAGAAGCCCTGGTGCTGTCTTCTGGGGTACAGCTGCTTTGATCATGCTGAAAGGCAAATTTTTAAAAGACTGAAAAGAAAGGACTCCAGGATAGGAGGTCTGGGGTCTGTTTATCCTACTTAGTTCAAGTTGGAATTAATACATTTAAAAGTTTGGGATGACCCTAAACTGCTCTTCCTGGGGCAGGCCTTAGCCAAAGTGGTTGGTTTAGGCAAATAGACTATAATGTGTATCTCTGTGTTTGTCTAAGATAAATGTCATCCCTTGAAGGCTTTGGTTGAAAAAAGATGTAACAGAAGTGGAGAGGATGGAACACTGTAATGACAGGGTAGAAGCAGAGGTGGTGTTTAGTTCACCTAGGTCTTTTTATCTGGGCAAATTTTCTGGTCTTGGTTTGCGCTAGGAGGGCCATGACTACGCGAATACACTTGCACCCCTCCACTTCCGGTAAGTCTCTGACCCAAAAACTCTCCACCAACACAATTGGATCTTGCATATTCTGCACTTCACATCAGGTGACTAGCCAACAGTTCTGAGTTCTGATACTCTGACCAGCTTTCATGATCAGTGCTGGTTCCGCAATCCAATTAACAGCTGTCAGAGTCCCAGGCCAGTGGCCTATCTGATCTAGGTTGGGCTGCTGCTGCTGCTGCTAAGTCACTTCAGTTGTGTCCGACTCTGTGCGACCCCAGAGATGGCAGCCCACCAGGCTCCCCCGTCCCTGGGATTCTCCAGGCAAGAACACTGGAGTGGGTTGCCATTTCCTCCTCCAATGCATGAAAATGAAAAGTGAAAGTGAAGTCGCTCAGTCGTGTCCGACTCTTGGTGACCCCATGGACTGCAGCCTACCAGGCTCCTCCACCCATGGGATTTGCCAGGCAAGAGTACTGGAGTGGGTTGCCATTGCCTTCTCCGCTAGGTTGGGCAGAACTGCACAAATTCTTTAAAGATTGTGGAGCTATGGTTCAACAGTGATGACAGGTACTAATGAAGACTTGTCCTGTGCTGCCAGGGCCATTCTACCTGCCCTATCCCAGCTAGCAGCTCCGTAAGCTAGTCATCCTTCCAAAACCCATTTTACAGATGAAGAAACAAATCTCCAAGATGACAAAGTGAAAAATGACGGAAGCCAATCTACATGTGGTATATCAGTCTACATAGCAAATTCCCCTCATATGTTTCCTAACATGAAAACCAACTCCTCAAACAAGAATTTACCCTGATGTGCTGACTACAGTACGGCACAGAAAGGCTCCACAGATACAACAGCCTGGGTGGTCTCTTCTGACCAGGTAATCTAGTGAGCCTCCTTTTCCAGCCAAAATCAGGCCTGCATAGAGCCTAGAACCTAAAGTGCTTTCCTCCCACCCCGGAAAAGTACCTATAAAGAAATGACCTCACCTGCACATTCTGTTACCAATGTAACTCCACCCAAGACTTTTAAAAGATGAGTTTCCAAGACTCTGATGCTGGGAGGGATTGGGGGCAAGAGGAGAAGGGGACGACAGAGGATGAGATGGCTGGATGGCATCACTGACTCGATGGACGCGAGTCTCAGTGAACTTCAGGAGTTGGTGATGGACAGGGAGGCCTGGCGTGCTGCGACTCATGGGGTCGCAAAGAGTCGGACACGACTGAGCGACTGATCTGATCTGATCTTCCACAGAAAAGCTGAGCCAAGGATCTATATCCACATCATAGTCTGCTTCGGAAAACAGCTCTTGGCTCTCCCCCACAAGAGGTAACTCTGTATTCTTCCCTCCCCAAAGAACAGCTCTGGACAACTGTATTGCATAGATGAGATCAAGACTTAAAGCTAAATATGGTTATCTATAACTGCTAGGATCATTTTCAAATGGATTTCAATCCAATTTCAAATTTTTTCAATGAATAGACTGCATTGGGGAAAACCTTTTCTTTTAAACAAAGCAGAAAATGTAAACAGGAAAAACAAAAGCTTATCCACACCTCTACAACAGCGATGCCAAAGCTTTAGAACCATATACTGTACACACAAACAGCTAGTCCTCCATATCCACGGGTTTCACAGATGCCGATTCAGCCAATCGTGGATTTTCTGCCATGAAATTTCAACCTGTGGACACAAAGTGCTGACTGGATTCAGGTACGAGGCCACTTACATAAGGGACTTGAGCTTCTGTAGATTTTGCTATCTGAGGGCTTCTCTGGTGACTCAGTTGGTAAAGATTCTACCTGCACTGCAGGAGATCCTGAGTGGAGAAGGAAATGGCAACCCCCTTCCCTGGAGAAGGGAACGGCAACCCACTCCAGTATTCTTGCCCAGAAAATCCCATGGACAGAGAAGCCTGGTTGGCTACAGTCAATGGGGTGGCAAAGAGTCAGACACAACTTAGCGACTAAACGATGACAACCATCGGAGGGTGCTGTCCTTGAACCAATCCCCCTGGGACACTGTACCAGCAGGTTGTATCATTTTTAGAAATGACTTACAGATGGACAAAAAGCACATGAAAGATGCTCAACATCACTAATTAATAGAGAAATGCACACCAAAACTACAATGAAGGATCACCTCACACCAGTCAGAATGGCCATCATCAAAAAAAAAAAAAGTCTACCAACAGGGACTTTCCTGGCGGTCCAGGGGTTAAGAATACACTTTCCAATGTAAGGGATGCAGGTTCGATCCCGGGCCGCAAAACTAAGATTCCATCTGCCCTGGAGCAACCGAACTGGTGCACTGCAACTAGAAAGCCCATAGGCCGCAAACTATGGAGCCCGCATACTCTGGAGCCCACGTACCACGACTACTGAGCCTGTTTGCCGCAAGTAGAGGGACGCCTACATGCTGCTAGGAAGATCCCGCGTGACACAACTGAAACCCCACGCAGCCAAAAAATAAGCAAACAAATATTAAAAAAAAATGTACAATGCTGGAGAGGGTGTGCAGAAAAGGGAACCTTCCTATACTGTTGGTGGGAATGCAAATTGGTGCAGCGACTATGGAGAACAGTATGAAGGTGTCTTAAAAAACTAAAAATAGAGCTACCGTATGATCTAGCAATCTCACTCCTGGGCATACATATAGAGAAAAAACCATAATCTGAAAAGACACATACACCTCAGTGGTCATTGTAGCACTATGTACAATAATACTGAGGATATGGAAGCAACCTAGATGTTCACTGATGGATGTATAAAGAAGATGTGGTACATGCATACAATAAAATATTAGTCAGCCATAAAAAAGAACCACTGCCATTTCCAGTGACATGGTTGGACCTACACTGCCATTGTGAGTGAAGTCAGACAGAAAGACGAATATCGTATGGTATCGCTCACATGTGGAACCTAAAAAAAATGATACAAATGAACTTATTTACAAAACAGAGAAAGTGTCACAGATGTAGAAAACAAACTTATGCTTACCAAGGGGGAAGGCTGGGAAAGGGATAAATTGGGAGATTGGGACTGTCACATACATACTACTATATATAAAATAAATAGCTAATAAGGACCTACTGTATAGCCCAGGGAATTTAACACTCTGTAATGACCCATGTGGAAAAAGAATCTAAAAAAGAATAGATATACATATAAGTATAACTGATTCACTTTGCAGTAAAGCAGAAACACAACACTGTAAATCAACTATACTCCAACAAAAATTAATTTGCATAAACAAATAAAAACAAACTGGAAACAATGATTTACACAAATATTTGCTGTAATAAAAAATAAAATATTTCACATGACACCGAAGCTCAAAAATCTGTCCAGTAGCCCAGCTGCAGATCTACTTCATTCTTTTTAATAGTGACTGTCATTAAATTTAAGATTCAACTTGTTTCTAATTTGGGAGGAAGTGCTATCTTGTAGCGTTGGTTTTCCATTGCATAATATCATCCATAGCATCCTTCTCTGTGTATGTACTCACAAACCTTGGCGTACTGTTTTGTGATTGTATCTACAGCGTAGATGTCTAATAATGGAATTTATGAGCCAGTCTGAATGCACATTTTAATAAACATTGCCAAAAACTTCACCAGTTTAAACTCCCACCAACAGTTTATGAGGGTGCTTATGTCAACACACTCATCAACGTTGCATATTATCAGATAGTTACATCTTTGCCAACATCATCTCGTTTTGCATTTTCTTAATTATGAACGGAGCACCTTCTCATTCATTTATTGATGGTACTGTTGGCTTACTTTTCTATTGAGTAGTTCGTATTTATCCTATAGACATGTAGGAGCACACAGCGAAGGCAGGAAATCAATCCTTTGTCTGCTCTTGCCAGATTACTTTTTATTATATTCCTGTCACCATATGTAAGTTCTAAGTTTTATTCCGTCAAATGATCAATGTCTTTCTTTATGGCTCTGGGTAGACTGGGTTAAAAAAAAACAGATTTAGATTCAGACCTATAAATAGGTACCCATGAAAAAATGTACAACCAAGCCTGGCCAAAATTATCCTCGAGTTCTGACATTTACAACAAACACTCCAGAAAGAGGTCTACACTTGTTAGAGTACAAAGAGTCCTGGACACCTGCCCAAAGCCTTCCGGAGCAGAGCACTAAAACTCCATTTATGGTCCTGATCTGCTGCCGGTTGTGCTCATTTGCCTACAGACTTGGAGGATTCTTTCAGGTCAAGGCAGACACTACCAACAGCACAGAGCTAAGTTCAAGTTCTGAGTGGAGCTGTTGCGACGGCCGTGCCAGACTTCCAGTGGATCTCCCGTCAATCCTGGTTCCTCCGATGGAAGAAATACAAAGGACTTACTTATTTAATACGTGTTGAGAGTACTCACTGGCTACCACAAAGGAAGTGTGGAAACAGTCCAGATATCTGAGGAGAGTGGTGTGTGTGTGTGTGAGTGGTGTGCGTGTGAGTGTGTGTGTGTGTGAGTGGTGTGTGTGTGTGTATGTGCGCATGCGTGTGTGTGAGTGTGTGTCCTTTCACAGCTGGTTGTACGAGGAAGGACAGAAAGCATGGATGCAGTGGAATGACCAGGGTTTAAGTTCTGTAACCTCCGTTTACTAGCTCTGTGTCTTTGGTTTTAACCTCTCTGAATCTCAATTTTTCTGTCCAGTGAATGAGGATAATTCTATTATCTCTCAGGGTTATGCAAAGAATATTAAGACCAGACATTTAGCGCTAACTGCTAAGTGCCTGGGCTGTGTTAAATACTTAGTAAATGTTACTTGCTTTTAATATGTAAAATAACTCACCTGTGAGTAACTTTTTGGAAAGGTATAGAACAATTTCAAAGAAATGACAGTTTCTTTTAAATGTATAATTCTGGTATACCAAAGATCTTCCAAATAGATATTCCTACATGAAAAGAAATCTCAACTTCAACATGGCATAACATCTATTACAAGTACCAAAAATTTCATTATAGAAAAAGAAACATTAGATAAACAAGCAAAAACAAGCAAAGTTAACATCACATCTAGGTTAAGGACCAAAAGGATGCTGAGAGACTCTTATTTAAAAGGTTGCAGGCTGGACCACTGAGGTACATACAGGAGGATACTCTCAAAACAACAGGAAGGAAACTTAGAGACTATGTGTTGAATCTGTAGCCATGGCAATCAAAATATTCAGTTATATCATATAATTGAATCCATATCTATAATTTACACATCTGCTTTGAAAGCCAGCTTCGTATTTCACTAGCAAGATAATGTAAACTTCTTGCCATGCACTTGGCTGAAACTTTCTGTGGACCAAAATATTTGCCAGCATCAAAAGGATAAATGGGTTAAGAGAAAAGCAATTGATCTCATAGACATGACTAAAAAGTTTCTCTGATGTGGGATACCATATAGATAGGACAAGTTTAAGAGTGAGCTTTCCAGGTCAAAGCAAGTAATATAAATAACAGAAGAGGAAAATGGTACAGTGGATCCTCCAAAAACTAAAGAAAGAACTGCCATGTGATCTGACAATTCCACTTCTGGTTATATATGCCTAAAAGAATTGAAAGCAGAATCGTGAAAAGGTAATTGTAGATCCATGTTATAGGAGCAGTATTCACAACAGCCAAAAGGTGGAAGCAACCCAAGTGTCCCCATTGGTGGGTGAGTAGATCAACAAAACGTGGTATTTATGGACAATAGAATGTCATTTAGCCTGAAAAAGAGAAGGAAATTCTGACCTGTCCTACAACATGGATGAACTTTGAGGTCATGATGCTAAGTGAAATAAGCCAGTCAGAAAAGGACAAATACTGTTATGACTCCACTTCTTAAAAAGGGCCTGAAGAAGTCCAATTCACAGAGACAAAAAGAATGGTGGCTGTCAGGGACTAGAGAGTGAGGGAATTGAGGACTGTTGTTCCTTGGGTGGCTCAGAGGTTAAAGCATGTGCCTGCAATGTGGGAGACCTGGGTTCGATCCCTGAGTCGGGAAGATCCCCTGGAGAAGGAAATGGCAACCCACTCCAGTATTCTTGCCTGGAGAATCCCATGGACAGAGGAGCCTGCTGGGCTACAGTCCACGGGGTCGCAGAGTCGGACACGACTGAGTGAGCGACTTAAGGTTAAGGTAAGGTTCCTTGGGTAGAGTTTCCATCTGGGATGATGAAAACGTTCTGAGGATGGGCAGTGGTGAAAGTTGCACAACAATGTGAAATGTTCTTAATGCCACTGAATTGCACGCTTAAAAATAGTTAAGATGGAAAATGTCATGCTATGCATATTTTACCACAATTAAAAAAAAAAAATGAAGCATACCTCTGTAGTGAGGTTCCCAGCAGGAAAAGGATGACAGGCAGTCGTACCTAAGACAAATGAGCTTGACTTGCAAAGCAGGCACGGGGGCGTGGGGTGGACCACAAGGGCCAACAGCAGTGACTTGGTCCGAAGAAGAGCACATCCTACAGAAGGTGCCTGGGAAGAGGCAGGGGGTCTCCACCCACAGCTGCAGCCTGAGACAACCTCACAACGGGAGGACAAGAAACGAGTCCCCAGCTCTATTTTCCCTCCTCACTCAGACATCCTGCAGGGCTCCCCATGGCCAAACCCACCAAGAAGGCAGGGAGCACTGGAACTGCTGAGAGGGTTCCCTGGGCAGAGAGCAGGGGTCAGAAAGAAGGGATGGCAAGGGACATCTGGGGCAGAGATGAAGGGCTGTCCAAGGACTTTAGCTTGATCTGTAATGTTTCCACAATTCTCGAGAAGAATGTGCTCTTGCACTGCTTGTACAGCTCAACATTAATATGAAAATAGGTAAATGTTGTCAGTTCATTTAATTTTATGAAATGGAGATACCTCTGCTGCTGCTGCTGCTGCTAAGTTGCTTCAGTCGTGTCCGACTCTGTGCGACCCCATAGACCGTAGCCCACCAGGCTCCCCCATCCCTGGGATTCTCCAGGCAAGAACACTGGAGTGGGTTGCTATTTCCTTCTCCAATGCATGGAAGCGAGAAGTGAAAGTGAAGTCACTCAGTCGTGTCTGACTCCTAGGGACCCCATGGACTGCAGCCCACCAGGCTCCTCCGTCCACGGGATTTTCCAGGTAAGAGTACTGGAGTGGGGTGCCATTACCTTCTCCAGAAGATACCTCTAGTTCTTACAAAACTGAATTAGGGAACCCATGCCCAGGGATGTCCTAGGAACCTAAGTGAGTAGTGTTACAATAAAACAAGTTTCACAGTTTGTCAAGCTATGTCTATTATCAGTGGTTCTTCAAGTGTGGTCCCTGGATCAGCAGCATCACATCACCAAGGAACATGAAAGAAACAGATTTTCAGGCCTGACCCCAGCCATACTGAATCAGAAACTCTGGGGTTGTGTTTCAGGGAGAGAGGTGTATGGGATGTGGCGGGACAGGAGTTCAAGGACAGATATTGCTGGAGCCTCTGAACCAGAGCTGCCAAGTACAGTGGCACAGGCTGTACACTGCACAACTGACGGAGATGCAATTCACGCAGAGTAGGATGAGAATGTTGCCTCCTAGCGTTGTGCAGTGCAAAACCTGCATACCAAACCTGGCAGTCCTTAAAACAGTGGGAAACCCACAGAGACGTTTTAACAGAGGGAAGACACAATCAGAGTGGTCTGGGAAAGGTGCTGGTGGCACTGGTGTTACCTAGGAGACAGGTGGTGAGGAACTACATCTAGCCACTCTGTCCCATGTATATATCCTTGGGGCTGTTTACAGGCTGCATTAGGAGTGAACTAAAGTAAAAGATATCTTAATGGAATTCAAGTCATCTTTATAGCCAAACCTCCAAATCAGATTACAAGATGCTTGAGTCTAGATTAGAAGAAGCACAAGGGAAAGACAAAGGAAGACTATGATACACTTGTAGGTTAATTCAGCTCAGGCAAGCAGGTCTTGGTGAGGAAGACATGAGCTGCTGAGCAGGCAGTGGGAAGCAGCAGCCAGAAGAGAGGGTCAGTTCCAGCTGGTGATACCGATCTGAAAGCCATCAGCATCCAGATGGTACTGAAACTGTAAGCATAGATAAGATGACTTGGGGAGACTGTGAAAACACTGGAGTATCTGTGCTGGGGACCAAGCCCTGGAGAACCTCACCTTTAAGCTGAATAGAGGCAGGTGAAGGTGTGTGCGACGCCTGACTTGGATGCAAGACCAGAAAAAGCCAGCAGGCGCATGACCAAAGACTCTTGGTATGGAAGAGTCAGTAATTTTATTCCAGGGAGACAAAGCAGGAGACAGCACAGGGCAGCACTGCCCATGGGCTTTGTCCCCTAGGAGCGTCTTTCTCTGGTGGACTCTTGAACAGGTCACTGTGGCTGTAACCCCATCAGGCTCCCTGGCCCTTTCCTCAGCCTCAAGAAAGACCTCACATGTTTGGACTTCTCTGCTGGGGCCCACGCACAGTCCTCCCATTCCCCATCATTTCTCATTTGTGACGAGCTAGACCAGCTGATTGCCAACATCCACTGGATCATGGAAAAAGCAAGAGAGTTCCAGAAAAACATCTATTTCTGCTTTATTGACTATGCCAAAGCCTGTGACTGTGTGGATCGCAATAAACTGTGGAAAATTCTGAAAGAGATGGGAATACCAGACCACCTGACCTGCCTCTTGAGAAACCTGTAAAGGTCAGGAAGCAACAGTTAGAACTGGACATGGAACAACAGACTGGTTCCAAATAGGAAAAGGAGTACATCAAGGCTGTATATTGTCACCCTGCTTATTTAACTTATAGGCAGAGGACATCATGAGAAACGCTGGGCTGGAAGAAGCACAAGCTGGAATCAAGATTGCCAGGAGAAATATCAATCACCTCAGATATGCAGATGACACCAGCCTTATGGCAGAAAGTGAAGAGGAACTAAAAAGCCTCTTGATGAAAGTGAAGGAGGGGAGTGAAAAAGTTGGTTTAAAGCTCAACATTCAGAAAACTAAGATCATGGAATCCAGTCCCATCACTTCATGGGAAATAGATGGGGAGACACCAGAACAGTGTCAGACTTTATTTCTTGGGGCTCCAAAATCACTACAGATGGTGACTGCAGCCATGAAATTAAAAGACGCTTACTTCTTGGAAGGAAAGTTATGACCAACCTAGATAGCATATTCAAAAGCAGAGATATTACTTTGCCAACAAAGGTCCATCTAGTCAAGGCTATGGTTTTTCCAGTGGTCATGTATGGATGTGAGAGTTGGACTGTGAAGAAAGCTGAGCGCCAAAGATTTGATGCTTTTGCACTGTGATGCTGGAGAAGACTCTTGAGTCCCTTGGACTGCAAGGAGATCCAACCAGTCCATCCTAAAGGAGATCAGTCCTGGGTGTTCATTAGAAGGACTGATGCTGAGGCTGAAACTCCAATACTTTGGCCACCTCATGCAAAGAGTTGACTCATTGGAAAAGATTCTGATGCTGGGAGGGATTGGGGGCAGGAGGAGAAGGGGCCGACAGAGGATGAGATGGCTGGATGGCATCACTGACTCGATGCACATGACTTTGGGTGAACTCTGGGAGTTGGTGATGGACAGGAAGTTTGGTGTGCCATGATTCATGGGGTCACAAAGAGTTGGACACGACTGAGTGACTGAACTGAATTGAACTGAGACCAGCTGAGGGAAGCTTCTCCGAGCTTCAGAGTATCAAAATGTGCCTCTGGGAGGGGTGGAAGGGCAGATGGCATCAGATTAGAAGAACGCTGGGTTCACTCACTCCTCTGCGATCTCTGAAGGGTCTCCAGCACAGCAGTGGGGAATCAGCAACTCCATCACATGGCCTGAAAACATGAGTGTCTCTCCAAAAAGACTATGCACCCTTCCAAGACACGGAGGAGGATACACTGCAGTTCAAGAAGGCCTGGGATTCTAGAAAACCCATGATTCACCAGGATCTTGCTGGAATCAACGATCATGTGCAAATCCACCTCAAGTCTGAAAGTATTTCTCATGCTGCATGGCCATTCACTTTGTAACACTTCCACCCTGCTACCTTACCGCTCTTTCCAACTAGACTGTAAATTCTTTGGAAATAAAGATCACCTTAACTCATATCTGATTCCTTATTGCCAAAGTCATGGCTGCCCTGCAGCAGTTGACCATCAAGAATATTTGTGAAATAAATGTGATGGGAAAACTGATTTGCAGAAGTGCTAGTGGAATGTATGCCTCTTTGTCTATCTGAAGGTCTAAGACAAGTGTGTAAAGCAAGGTTGAGAAACTGTAGCCCATGAGCCAACTCTGGGCCATGTGCTATTTTTATGGAGCTTTCAAGGTTTTAAATGATAGGAAAAAACATTTTGTGTGTAAAGTATGAAATTACATGAAACTGAAATTTCTGTGTCCATCAATAAAATTGTACTGGAATCACAACTATACCCATTTGGCATTGTCAATGGCTGTTTTGGGGCTACTTCAGTATTGTTGAGTTATATGGTTGCTACACCAATGACATGGCCCCCAAAGCCTACAATATTTACACTCTGGCCCTTGATCAAAAAAGTCCGTTGGTCCTTGATGTCAAGTAGTGCTAAACTAGGAGATAAACTTCATATATCCATCAGAATATGAACTTCCTCACAAGGAGAGTTCTTTTCAGAGACTTTCCAGTCATTGGCACAAAAATAAAAGACATTTTAACATGGGGTGTGAACATCAAAACATCTTAGCGGTGTAAGGTAGTAGGCTCTGGACTCAGAAGGGCCTACATTTAATCCCGATGCTATAACACTGTTTAATAGGTCTTACTCTCTAAACCTCGGTCTCCTTGGCAGTAAAACAGGCATAATGATAAGACCTCTTCTAAGGCAGTTGTTCTAAGAATTAAATAACGCAGGGTATCTTTACCTGTTAATCTGGTATCTAATGTTTAGTAAGACTTTGATAAAAGGAACTGTAATACTTTCCCTCATTGCCTTTGGAGGAATGCTTCACTTCTGGAAAACGTCCTCTTTGATATTTGTCTCTGAAATGAATTATTCACATCAGACTGCAGTTTTTATGTTTAATGATAATAATGTGAATTACTACTCTAGGACCTAGTTGCTAACTATGAATTCACAGAAACCTCGACGACATGTGTCTACATGAAAACTTAAGATTATTATGATAAAGTGAGATGTTCTAGCCAGTGAAATATGACAAGAAAAAAAGCAATAAAAGGCAAAAGATCTTTGAAAGAAACAATTCTCATTATTTAGAGATGACATAATAGGCTACTGTAAAACACTGGAATAACCATAAAACTATGTAAGTAGTTAACAATGACAAAAGCTATACGTATATATGTATGCATGTGTATATGTATGGCTACATGTACATATGCATGCACAAAGACTGGCATCAGTTCAGTTCAGTTCAGTCATTCAGTTGTGTCTGACTCTTTGTGACCCCATGGACTGCAGCACGTCAGGCGTCCCTGTCCATCACCAACTCCCGGAGTTCACTCAGACTCACGTCCATCGAGTCAGTGATGCCATCCAGCCATCTCATCCTCTGTCGTCCCCTTCTCCTCCTGCCCCCAATCCTCCCAGCATCAGAGTCTTTTCCAATGAGTCAACTCTTCGCATGAGGTGGCCAAAGTACTGGAGTTTCAGCTTTAGCATCATTCCTTCCAAAGAAATCCCAGGGCTGATCTCCTTCAGAATGGACTGGTTGGATCTCCTTGCAGTCCAAGGGACTCTCAAGAGTCTTCTCTAACACCACAGTTGAAAAGCATCAATTCTTCGGCACTCAGCCTTCTTCACAGTCCAACTCTCACATCCATACATGACCACAGGAAAAATCACAGCCTTGACTAGTCGAACCTTTGAGGGCAAAGTAATGTCTCTGCTTTTGAACATGCTATCTAGGTTGGTCATAACTTTCCTTCCAAGAAGTAAGTGTCTTTTAATTTCATGGCTGCAGTTACCATCTGCAGTGATTTGGGAGCCCAGAAAAATAAAGTCTGACACTGTTCTGCTGTTTCCCCATCTATTTCCCATGAAGTGGTGGGACTGGATGCCATGATCTTCGTTTTCTGAATGTTGAGCTTTAAGCCAACTTTTTCACTCTCCACTTTCACTTTCATCAAGAGGCTTTTGAGTTCCTCTTCACTTTCTGCCATAAGGCTGGTGTCATCTGCATATCTGAGCTTATTGATATTTCTCCTGGCAATCTTGATTCCAGCTTGTGTTTCTTCCAGTCCAGCGTTTCTCATGATGTACTCTGCATAGAAGTTAAATAAGCAGGGTGACAATATACAGCCTTGACGTACTCCTTTTCCTATTTGGAACCAGTCTGTTGTTCCATGTCCAGTTCTAACTGTTGCTTCCTGACCTGTATACAAATTTCTCAAGAGGCAGATCAGGTGGTCTGGTATTCCTACCTCTTTCAGAATTTTCCACAGTTTATTGTGATCCACACAGTCAAAGGCTTTGGCATAGTCAATAAAGCAGAAATAGATGTTTTTCTGGAACTCTCTTGCTTTTTCCATGATCCAGCAGATGTTGGCAATTTGATCTCTGGTTCCTCTGCCTTTTCGAAAACCAGCTTGAACATCAGGAAGTTCACGGTTCACATATTGCTGAAGACTGGCTTGGAGAATTGTGAGCATGACTTTACTAGCATGTGAGATGAGTGCAATTGTGAGGTAGTTTGAACATTCTTTGGCATTGCCTTTCTTTGGGATTGGAATGAAAACGGACCTTTTCTAGTCCTGTGGCCACTGCTGAGTTTTCCAAATTTGCTGGCATACTGAGTGCAGCACTTTCACAGCATCATCTTCCAGGATTTGAAATAGCTCAACTGGAATTCCATCACCTCCACTAGCTTTGTTCGTAGTGATGCTTTCTAAGGCCCACTTGACTTCACATTCCAGGATGTCTGGCTCTAGGTCAGTGATCACACCATCGTGATTATCTGGGTCGTGAAGATCTTTTTTGTACAGTTCTTCCGTGTATTCTTGCCACCTCTTCTTAATATCTTCTGCTTCTGTTAGGTCCATACCATTTCTGTCCTTTATCAAGCTCATCTTTGCATGAAATGTTCCTTTGGTATCTCTGATTTTCTTGAAGAGATCTCTTCAAGATAGATAGTTTTCCTCTATCTCTTTGCATTGATTGCTGAAGAAGGCTTTCTTATCTCTTCTTGCTATTCTTTGGAACTCTGCATTCAGATGCTTATATCTTTCCTTTTCTCCTTTGCTTTTCACTTCTCTTCTTTTCACAGCTATTTGTAAGGTCTCCCCAGACAGCCATTTGCTTTTTTGCATTTCTTTTCCATGGGGATGGTCTTGATCCCTGTCTCCTGTACAATGTCACGAACCTCATTCCATAGTTCATCAGGCACTCTGTCTATCAGATCTAGGTAGGCCCTTAAATCTATTTCTCACTTTCATTGTATAATCATAAGGGATTTGATTTAGGTCATACCTGAATGGTCTAGTGGTTTTCCCTACTTTCTTCAATTTCAGTCTGAATTTGGCAATAAGGAGTTCATGGTCTGAGCCACAGTCAGCTCCTGGTCTTGTTTTTGCTGACTGTATAGAGCTTCTCCATCTTTTGCTGCAAAGAATATAATCAATCTGATTTCGGTGTTGACCATCTGGTGATGTCCATGCATAGAGTCTTCTCTTGTGTTGTTGGAAGAGGGTGTTTGTTATGACCAGTGCATTTTCTTGGCAAAACTCTATTAGTCTTTGCCCTGCTTCATTCCGTATTCCAGGGCCAAATTTGCCTGTTACTCCAGGTGTTTCTTGTCATCCTACTTTTGCATTCCAGTCCCCTAGAATGAAAAGGACATCTTTTTGGGTGTTAGTTCTAAAAGGTCTTGTAGGTCTTCATAGAACCGTTCAACTTCAGCTTCTTCAGTGTTACTGGTTGGGGCACAGACTTGGATTACTGTGATATTGAATGGTTTATACACACATACATACATATGTTGTTGTTGTTTAGTCACTAAGTCCTGTCTGATTCTTTTGTGATCCCATGGACTGTAGCCCATCAGGCTCCTCTGTCCATGGGATTTCCCAGGCAAGAATGCTGGAATGGGTTGCCATTTCCTTCTCCAAGGGATCTTCCCTACCCCTGCACGCGCGCGCACACATACACACACACACACACACACAGAGTATCAAACAGCAAATGAAATGAGTGATTCTCTACAGAAAAGCACAATGTTTTACTGACACATACAAAAGAATGTTATGAAAGAACATGAATTATAATACCTAAAATCAGTGAAAAATAAGACCACAGAAACAGAACAGTTGGTTAAAGGTCCAAAAGGAAATCTGGTGGGATGCAAGAGCTTAAAACAAACTTCAATCTCAGGATTACACAGCGGGGTGACACACAGCCCTCCTGTTGCTCAGATGTTGGCCAGTGCTTTCTTGAAGCTGCTTTCATTTAGGAGTGAGCAGATGCAACTGTCAGAAAGGAAGAGGGAGGCTTTTCAAAAAGCAGCATGAAATGAACAAGCAGGGAACACAGTCACTGAGATCCTGGCAAGGGATCCAATGTGTTCTGTAAAAGGAATTTGGAGCCTGTGAGTTGATTCATTGGATTTACAAACCAGGACAGGATAGTTTCAGTACTGTTAATAGTGTCAGACTTTATTTTTGGGGGCTCCAAAATCACTGAAGATGGTGACTGTAGCCATGAAATTAAAAGACGCTTACTCCTTGGAAGGAAAGTTATGACCAACCTAGATAGCACGTTCAAAAGCAGAGACATTACTTTGCCAACAAAGGTTTGTCTAGTCAAGGCTATGGTTTTTCCAATGGTCATGTATGGATGTGAGAGTTGGACTGTGAAGAAGGCTGAGCGCCGAAGAATTGATGCTTTTCAACTGTGGTATTGGAGAAGACTCTTGAGAGTCCTTTGGACTGCAAGGAGATCCAACCAGTCCATTCTGAAGGAGATCAGCCCTGGGATTTCTTTGGAAGGAATGATGCTAAAGCTGAAACTCCAGTACTTTGGCCACCTCATGCGAAGAGTTGACTCATTGGAAAAGACTCTGATGCTGGGAGGATTGGGGGCAGGAGGAGAAGGGGACGACAGAGGATGAGATGGCTGGATGGCATCACTGACTCGATGGACGTGAGTTTGAATGAATTCTGGGAGTTGGTGGTGGACAGAGAGGCCTGGCGTGCTGCGATTCATGGGGTCGCAAAGAGTCAGACACGACTGAGCGACTGAACTGAACTGAACTGTATCTCACATGCAAATTCCAGAGGGCATGCCTACCCTTCACTGGAAACTCACTGTTCACCAGACACTTCTACTCTGAGTGTGTGGAAAACATTTTTGGACTAGAATGGCCACTTTTACTTTAATGTTAAATATTGCAAAAAGAAGACAGGATACCACTATCCTTTCTTATAGTCAAGGATGCAAACATATCAAAACATTTTGGAGACTAGAAAACAGGCAGGCTGGGCAACTTAAAGAAAAGGAAATTTAAGTAACAGTATGAGTATGTACATATGTTTTACCCTTATAATACAGAACTCCTTTTTTCTAGATATTCAAAATTAGCCCTAAAACAAAAGCTTAAAAACTGTGGTAATGCATATTACCACCAGTAGCTGACAAGAAATCACAGAGAAATTTCAAGTTTTCTCTGATTAACAAATTAGCCCCTCTAAACATACCACCACCTACTGAAAAAGCCATGACCTCTGGAAGCAGGCTGTGGCCTCCATGGGCCACTCATCACAGGCTGCCAGTGCCGTCTGCAGTGTGGTCAGGTGTGCCCCCGAGGATCAGCAAACCTCTTTATTAAAAATGAAAGAGAACTCGGTCTTCTCTTGCTGCTTTGATGTGAGATCAGCAATTTCTAATAAAAGGGATTTTTTTTTTTCCTGGATGGGGCTACAGAACCAAAATCTATATTTAGACGGGTGGGTATGTTTTCACTGGCAGGCTCCAGTTTAATTAATTTCGATTTATAAAGGAATAGCAAAGGTGAGTGACACTGCTACCCAGGCATGCAAATTCAAAGTGAACATAATCCTAGTTTACATTTTTGGAAAATAGCCAGTGTGTCTCGGGAAATGAAATGTACCTGAGAGGGACAAAAGACGTGATTTCCTTAATTTTTTTTTTTTTAAATAAAGAAATGTTGCTTCCTGTGGCAGATTTTTCAAAGGTACGGATAGGCATTAGCAGAACAGTTTTTCACGAAACTGTTTTGGTGATCTGTGTGAATTGCCTCTGCTAAACGCAGAACAAATAAATTAGCATTCATTAATTTTATGCATAGCATATATTTCAGCATTTACAATTATGATGCTCTTTTGAGGGCTTCCTTGCTCAGAGTTATGATTCTGTTAAATCTTTTTTTTTTTTTTTTTTTTGGGAAAAAGAATGTATATAAAGGCAGAGGAACATCATGTTTTATGAACATGTCATGTTCTAAGGAACCAAGTCCCATAAAAGAACACTAAGGAAATATTTAGAAGCAGAACTTCAAAACTTTCTGTCCTTCTGTTTTGCCCACATTTGGGAGAGGGGAGGGGATGGTGAAATGCAGTCAGTTATAGGCATTCATGAAAAGGCTGAATCCCTTTCATGTTTGTAAAATTGAACATACGTAATAAAATAGAGAAAACACTAAAGCCACAGAGGCAGCTGCACAAACTCTTTTCAACTGATTCTGAAGAGATTTTAAGCTCAAAGTAGTCCTGACCGATAACTTTCATTGCTCATTTTGAGCAGTTACTCTGTATGAGTAGCTGGTATCCAGACTGTTTCCATCTTTAGACTTTCCCACTTTTAGATATACACCCCCCACTTGCTGAAGTCCTCTGTCCCCCACTTGTCACTTGGCTAACTGCTATCCATTTCTAGATCTCAATTAAACCTCACTCCCTCCAAGAGGCCCTCTCAGATTTGCCCCTCTCACTCAGACCATCCTGTTTATCTCCTTCATAGCATTTAGCACAGTATGTTGTCCTTATGTTTCTTTACTTTCATCCTTTCTCTACTGGACTCCGAGTTCCTTGAGGGCAGAGACCCTCATGTCAGTAGATCACAGACATTTGATGTCATGGTTAAAATGCCGGTTTTAGACCTGGCCAGTTGGGTTCTAATCCCAACTGCACCAATGCAGTAGCTGTGTGATCTCAGCACGGTACTTAACCCTTGGGCAATCATTTCTCCCTCCTATGTGGAGGTAGGGTATGTGGAGTATCTATCTCACGTTTCCTAAGGTTAAAATCAAATGTGATGATGCAAGTAAAGTACTTCATAAATGAGCACTGTTATTATTTGCCACTGTATACCCAGTGCCAACTACAGCTCTCATACTAAAAGATGCAGGATAAATACCTACTAAACTGGTGCACTTTAATACAATTATATCTACATATTCTCACAACAACTCATGAAGTATGTCTACACCAACTTCACATGTAAAAGAGAAGAGAGATTAGTAATACCTTCCTCAAAGCCTCACAGCACTCTGGAAACTTCCATTCCTTGAGCCCCAGCCCCGCCAGCATAAACTGAGGACATTATTTCTACCAGTTTCTCATGAAAGGGTGTCACCATCAACCTGTTATGTTTGTCAAAAAACAAAGTACACACAATAAAATCCAGTAGGAATCTATCTACATTCATAAAACAATGTTTATCTGATTACAAACATAGTGTGACATGGACGTTCTGTCAGATCCTATAAACCCTTTGAGCCTCAGTTTTTACCTTCTGTGAAATGAGGATAAGAAAGACATAGGAGAAATATATGAAGCCCTGCATGGGGTCTGGTATTAGTCAGGTGCTCGAAAAAGGCAGCTCCTGCTTCTGAGAGGATGTGAGCCACTAAATGATTCTTTAAGGTCTTAAGTTATACTTTATCCTGGATCTCATTAGTTCAATGGTGAGAAATCATTAGAAATAGCGATTTTGCTTTCAAAGTACAGGGCAGCTAGAATGCTGAGTTCTTTGGGTTTGCAACAGATACTGTATGATGTTACGCCTTAAAAGTTTCTAGGCAAGAACAAAATGGCAGAAGAGAGGTGGTCGTGGAGTACATCTCTCTCCACAGATACATCAGGAATACACCTTCAGACACAGAAGTGCATGCAGAGCACCAGCTGAGAGAGGAAAAGAACATAAAGACCCACGCAAAACTCGATAGGACAAAGGAACTAGGGGGGAAAAACAGGAGTGTTAGTAGGACCGGACCTGCCCTCAGCCCGGGGGGGTGGGGAACTGAAGCAGGGTCCGATCCCCACATCGGGGCAACTCTCTGAGTCAGAGGAGAAACATTAAAGGCTGAGAGTGAAACAGCTGATCTGTGACAGTCCAAATGGAATGAGAATCAGACTTGCCACAGCCATACATGCCCTGGACAGGGCCCCTGGAGGGTATAGCAGCTGGGAGCTGGAATATGGGGATTGTGGAGCAATACCAGGGCAAGGGCTGCTGTTGACTGTGGAGAGACAGATCAAGGGGATGTGAGAGAGGAGATTGTGGTGGGAGATGCCTGTGGAGGGAGGCTGGGCAGCCATGGAAGCAAGGTGATGCTGCTGAGTCACACATAGAGGGTGGAGCCATCGCCATAGCCTCTGTCTCCCCACATGCCAGCATCCGCAGCTGAACAATAGAGAGGCTGGCCCATCAAATGCCCGATACACTGAACTACAGAGAAGGACTCCACCCAGGGTGCCTCTTTAAGTACTTGACCCACCATCTACAGAGTAGGACCCCAGCCAGGGGGGCCCCTCCATGTGCCTGATGCGCTGAACAACAAAGAAGGACCCCGGGCAAGGGAGCCCTTGAAGTGCCTGAACAGGCAGAGCTATGGAGAAAGACTGGCCAAAGAGGCCTTCTGATCGCCAGCTACAAGAGGCTCAAAAAAAGACTCTGATAGGGCCATAACTCCTGCAGCGGAGGCAGTCCATGTCCCTGCACACTTGGTACCGCCAGGGTCCCCGCAAGCCACGTAGCTGCGCCACCTTCACGCTCAACTCTCACTGGGGCAGAGCTGCCACAGGCAAAAAAAGTCTTGCATCTAGGGTCGCTTCAGTAGTGTCCAACTCTGTGACCCTGCAGACTGTGGCCTGCCAGGCTTCTCTGTCAGGGAGGGGGGCTCTCCAGGCAAGAATACTGGAGTGTATTGGCCAATACTGGTTGTCATACCCTTCTGGAGCACTGTATTTCCTGGTGCCCTAACCGCCAACTCCCCTGAGTACCTGGTCCTGCCAGAACCCCTGCAACCCAAGCAGCTGCACAACCTCCACACCTGGCCCTCACAGGGGCAAACGCAAGCCCTCCAGGGCAGCCTCAGGAGCAAACCCCAGTGGATGACCCACATGCAGAGGTGGAAATAAAATCACGATTGAAACCAAGGGGCAGTGTGGCTAAGGAAGAAGACACAAAACCTTCCCACCAGAGGTACAAGCTGCAGATTAAATCCACATGATCCACTAGGCAGACTCTGTGCCTATGGAATATATAAAAGGTTGAGAGCATCCACAAAAGAAAATGTACTACTTCTGATACCTGTGGACACTGGAAGCAAAAACACACAGGAGTAGGACCAGATTAGAATCTGAGCTGCCCCCACAGCAGGTCCAGAGATCAGCACAGCGTTGGAGGGCATCCTAGGGAGGTAAGGTGGACTGTGACTCCCAGCGATGCAAAGGACTCTGATAGCAGTGACTCAAGAAAAACATTCATTATTCTTATGTTTTGACTTGTACTGTAGATTCCGTTGGATTCCCCCCCTCCTCCTCTGTTGTAGTTGTCGATTTTATTGGCACTATGAAATCTAATTAAGCTTTTGAGCTTTTTTTCCCCTCAGTCACATTTTTTATGGTTGTTATAAACCTCTGCCTCTATGTTGGGCTTTTGCAATTCTGTGGAGTTTTCTTTTTATTTTCTCTTTTTTTATTTTCAATTTTTTAAACCTATTGTTTTTTCTACATTTACTCCTGTTTGCTTTTCCTACTGTTCTTTTCCCCTTGTAGCTAATCTTTAATGTATATAAATCTTTATCTACCTCTATTTAACTTTGCATATCTATTCTTTCTTTTCCTCTCAACATGTTTGTTGGTTTCATTTTCATTGCTTTATTCCCCAGTTGGCACCTTGTTTTGGTTTTGTTTTCCGGTTTGTGCTTTAGTTCGTTTTGCTCTGGTAGATAACATTTCTGGTATCCTTTGTTTGCCAGGTCACTCTATTGTACTTTATTTTTGTTGGACTGTTTTGATTTGGATTATGTGTGTATATGCGTATATTCAGCCACACTTTTTATTGTGGTTATAAACCTCTGCCTCTATGTTAGGCTTTTACAGTGCTGTGGAGTTTTCCTTTTTTTTTTTCCTTCTTTCTTTTCTATAATTTTAATTTTTTAAACCTATTATTGGAGAAGGCAATGGCACCCCACTCCAGTACTCTTGCCTGGAAAATCCCATGGGCAGAGGAGCCTGGTGGGCTGCAGTCCACGGGGTCGCACAGAGTTGGACACCACTGAGTGACTTCACTTTCACTTTTCACTTTCCTGCATTGGAGAAGGAAATGGCAACCCACTCCAGTGTTCTTGCCTGGAGAATCCCAGGGACGGGGGAGCCTGGTGGGCTGCCGCCTATGGGGTCGCACAGAGTTGGACACAACTGAAGCGATTTAGCAGCAGCAGCAGCAAACCTATTATATTTTTTCTACATTTATCCCTTTGACTTTCCTACTGTTCTTTTCCCCTTGCAGTTAATGTTTAATGTATATAAATCATCTTCATCTACCTCTATTTAACTTTGCATATCTATTCTTTCTTTCCTTTCCTCTCAACATATTTGTTAGCTTTGTTTTCATTGCTTTATTCCCCACTTGGCACCTTGCTTTAGTTTTGTTTTCCAGTTTGTGCTTTAGTTTTGTCCTTAACTGGTAAATATAATTTTTGATTTCCTTTGTTTGTTGGGTCAATCTACTGCATTTTATCTTTGTTGGACTGTTTACTTTGCTCATGGGTGTATATGTATATTTCATTATTTTTATTATTATTTGCCTGATTTTGTAACTGCCATTGTCTAGGGTTCATCTTTGGTTCCGAGAAGGCAATGGCACCCCACTCCACTACTCTTGCCTGGAGAATCCCATGGATGGAGGAGCCTGGTGGGCTGCAGTCCATGGGGTTGTTAAGAGTCGGACACGACTGAGTGACTTCACTTTCACTTTTCACTTTCATGCATTGGAGAAGGAAATGGCAACCCACTCCAGTGTTCTTGCCTGGAGAATCCCAGGGATGGGAGAGCCTGGTGGGCTGCTGTCTATGGGGTCGCACAGAGTCGGACATGACTGAAGCAACCTAGCAACAGCAGCATCTTTGGTTTCTCGTTTTTGGATATTTGTTGGATATCGTTTTGGATATTGGCATTAATCTCACTTAATGCCATAACAAGCCACTTGTGGAATCTTCGTTCCTGACCAGAGATCAAGCCCTGAGCCTTTGAAGTGGGAGCACTGACTCCAAGACTCTAGACTACCAGAGAATTAACCCTGCTGCTGCTGCTAAGTCACTGCAGTCGTGTCCGACTCTGTGAGACCCCACAGATGGCAGCCCACCAGGCTCCTCCATCCCTGGAGTTCTCCAGGCAAGAACACTGGAGTGGGTTGCCATTTCCTTCTCCAGTGCATGAAAGTGAAAAGTGAAAGTGAAGTTGCTCAGTCATGTCCGACTCTTAGCGACCTGATGGGCCACAGCCTACCAGGCTCCTTCATCCTTGGGATTTTCCAAGCAAGAGTACTAGAGTGGGTTGCCATTGCCTTCTCCGCCATGGACCCTAGTGAGTATCAAATAGTGAGAACTCACAAAGTAAACCACTTGAATACAAGACCTGGCATCACCCAAACACCAGTAGCACCTTGTGCAACAAAACAAAAATACAAATCCAATCATCAGCAGACAGGATTACCACCTCACTCAGCCTTACCCATCAGAGGAAAAGCAAACAAACAAACAAAAACTCAGCACAAATCTCACCCTAAAAGAAGCTTACACAAACCACTGGACCAACCTTAAGGGGGCAGAAACCAAACGGAAGAAAGAGTTCAACCTTGAAGCCTGAGAAAAGGAGACCTCAAACACAATAAGTTAAAAAAAAAATAATGAAAAGGCAGAGAAATAGTACACAAATGAAGGAACAAACTAGAAACACAGAAGTCCAAATAAATGAAGAGGAAATAGGCAAACTACCTGAAAAAGAATTCAGAATAATGATAGTAAAGATGATCAAAAAACTTGAAAACAAAATGGAGAAAATGCAAGGATCAATTAACAAAGACCTAGAAGAATTAAAGAATAAATACACAAACAACACAATTACTGAAATTAAAAATATTCTAGAAGGAATCAATAGCAGAATATCTGAGGCAGAAGAATCAATCAGTAAGCTGGAAGACAAAATGGTGGAAGTAAATTCTGAAGAGCAGAATAAAGTAAAAAGAATGAAAAAAACTGAGGATAGTCTCAGAGACCTCTGAGACAATATCAAACGCACCAACACTGGAATTATAGGGGTCCCAGAAGAAGAAGAGAAAAAGAAAGGGTATGAGAAAAGTTTTGAAGAGATTATAGTTGAAAATTTCCCCAAAATGGTAAAGGTCAATCAAGCCCAAGAGGCATAAAGAGTCCCATACAGGGTAAACCCAAGGAGAAACTTGCCAAGACACATATTAATCAAACTAACAAAGACTACACAAAGAAAGAAAATTAAAAGCAGCAGGGAAAAGCAACAAGTAACATACAAGGGAAATGCCATACACGTAACAGCTGATCTTTCTGCAGAAGCTCTGCAGGCCAGAAGGGAATGGCAGGATATATTTAAAGTACTGAAAGGGGAAAACCTACAACCAAGATTACTGTACCCAGCAAGGATCTCATTCAAAATTGATGGAGAAATAAAAAGCTTTTCAGACAAGCAAAAGTTAAGAGAATTCAGTACCACCAAACCAGCTTTACAACAAATGTTAAAGGGACTTATACAGTCAAGAAGTCCAAAAAAAGAAAAATGATCTACAAAATCAAGCTCAAACAATTAAGAAAATGGCAATAGAAACATATATATCAATAATAACTATATATAAATGGATTAAATGCTCAAACCAAATGGATTAAATGCTCCACAGACTGGCTGAATGTATACAAAAACAAGACCCATATATATGCTGCCTACAAGAAACCCGCTTCAGACCTAAAGACACGTATTGAAAGTGAGAGGATGGAAAAATATATTCCATGCAAATGGGAAGCAAAAGAAAGCTAGAGTAGCAATCCTCATCTCAGAAAAAATAGACCTTAAAATAAAGAAGATTACAAGAGATAAGGAAGGACACTACATAATGATCAAGGCATCAATCCAAGAGGAAGACATAACAATTGTAAATATCTATGCACCCAACATAGGAGCACCTCCATACATAAGACAAACACTAACAGACATAAAAGGAGAAACTGACAGTAACACAATCATAGTAGGAGACTTTAACACCCTACTCACACCAATGGACAGATCATCAAAACAGAAAATTCTTAGGGAAACACACGTCTTAAATGATACATTAGATGAGATGGATCTCAGTGATATCTTCAGGACATTCCATCCAAATGCAGAAGAATATACCTTCTTCTCAAGTGCACATGGAACATTCTCCAGGATAGACCTCATCTTGGGTCACAAATCAAACCTCAGTAAATTTAAGAAAACTGAAATTGTACCAAGCATCTTCTCCAACCACAACACTGTGAGACTAGGTATCAATTACAAGAAAAAAACTGTAAGAAACACAAACACATGGAGATTGAACAACTTGTTTCTAAATAACCAACAGGTTACTGAAGAAATCCAAAGGGAAATCAAGAAATTTCCAGCAACAAATGACAATGAAAACACAATTCAAAACCTATGGGATGAAGCAAAAGCAGTTCTAAGAAGAAAGTTTGTAGCAATACGATTCTACCTCAAGAAATAAGAAAAACATCGAATAGACAACCTAACTTTACATCTAAAACAACTGGAAAAAGAAGAATAAAAAAAACCCCAAAATTAGTAGAAGGAAAGAAATCATAAGGATCCAAGCTGAAATAAATGAACAAGAAATGAAAGAAATAATAATAAAGATTAATAAAACTAAAAGCTAGTTCTTTGAGAAGATAAACAAAATTGACAAATCTTTAGCCAGACTCATCGAAGAAAAAAGAGAGAAGAATCAAATCAACAAAATCAGAAATGAAAAAGGAGAGGTTACAACAGACACTGCAGAAACACAAAGGATTGTAAGAGACTATTATGAACAACTATATGGCAATAAAATGGATAACCTGGAAGAAATGGAAAGATTCTTAGAAAAGGGTCATCTTCGAAGACTGAACCAGGAAGAAATAGAAGTTATGAATAACCCAGTTACAAGCACTGAAATTGAAGCTGTGATCAAAAATCTCCCAAAAAACAAAATCCCAGGACCAGATGGTTTCATGGGAGAATTCTATCAAACATTTAGAGAAGAACTAATGCTTATCCTTCTAAAACTCTTCCAAAAAATTGCAGAGGAAGGAATACTTTCAAACTCATTCTATGAGGCCACAATCATCCTGATACCAAAAGCAGACAAAGACAACACAAAAAAAGAAAACTACAGGCCAATATCACTGATGAACATAGATGCAAAAATCCTCAACAAAATTTTAGCAAACAAAATTCAGCAATACATCAAAAGACTCACACACTATGATCAAGTTGGGTTTATTCCAGGGATGCAAGGATTCTTCAGTAATAGCAAGTCAATCAATGTGATACAACATATTAACAAACCGAAAGACAAAAACCATATAATCATCTCAATAGACTTGGAAAAAGCCTTTGACAAAATTCAGCACCCATTTATGATTAAAACTCTGCAAAAATTGGGCATAGAAGGGACATACCTGAATACAGTAAAGGCCATATATGATAAGCCTACAGCAAACATTATTTCCATTGGTGAAAAACTGAAAACATTCCCCCTAAGATCAGGAACAAGACAAGGGTGTTTACTTTCACCATTATTATTCAACATAATTTTTGAAGTCCTAGCTACAGCAATCAGAGAAGTAAAAGAAATAAAAGGAATCCAGATCAGAAAAGAAGAAGTAAAGCACCGTTTGCAGATGACATGATACTATACATAGAAAACTCTAAAGATAGTATCAGAAAATTACTAGAGTTAATCAATGAATTTAGCAACGTTGTAGGATACAAAATCAATATACAGAAATCACTTGCATCTCTATATACTAACAATGGAAAATCAAAAAGAGAAATTAAGGAATCAAGCCCATTCACCACTACAACAAAAAAAATTAAATATCTAGGAATAAACTTACCTAAGGAGACAAAAGAACTGTACAGGGAAAACCATAAGACACTAATGAAAGGAATCAAAGACAACATAAACAGATGGAGAGAGAGTCCATGTTCCTGGGTAGAAAGAATATTGTGAAAATGACTATACTACCAAACACAATCTACAGATTCAGTGCAATCCGTATCAAATTACCAATGGCATTTTTCACAGAACTAGAACAAAAAATTTCACAATTCCTATGGAAACACAGAAGAACCCAAATAGCCAAAGCAGTCTTGAGAAAGAAGAATGGAGCTGGAGGAATCAACCTCCCTGACTTCAGATCATACTACAAAGCTACAGTCATCAAGACGGTATGGTACTGGCACAAAAACTGAAATATAGACCAATGGAACAAGATAGAATGCACAGAAATAAACCCATGCACCTATAGGTACCTTATTTTTGACAAAGGAGGCAAGAATATACAATGGGGCAAAAACAGCCTCTTCAATTAGTGGTGCTGGGAAAACTGGACAGCTACATGTAAAAGAATGAAATTAGAACACCTCTGAACACTATACACAAAGATAAACTAAAAATGGATTGAAGACTTAAATGTAAGACCAGAAACTATGAAACTCTTAGAGGTAAACATAGGGAGAACACCTGATCACATAAATCAAAGCAAGATCCTCTGTGACCCACCTCCTAGAGTAACAGAAATAAAAACAAAAGTAAACAAGTGGGACCTAATTAAACTTAAAAGCTTTTGCACAGCAAAGGAAACTATAAACAAGGTGAAAAGACAACCCTCAGAATGGGAGAAAATAAGAGCAAATGAAACAACTGACAAAGGATTAATTTCCAAAATATACGAGCAGCTCATACAACTCAATGCCAGAAAAACAAACAATCCAATCAAGAAGTGGGAAAAAGACCTAAACAGACATTTCTCCAAAAAAGACATACAGATAGCTAACAAACACACAAAAAGATGCTCAACATCATTCGTTATTAGAGAAACGCAAATCAAAACTACAATGACATATCACCTCACACCAGTCAGAATGGCCCTCATCATAAAGTGCTGGAGAGGGTGTGGAGAAAAGGGAACACTCTTGCACTGTTGGTGGGAATGCAAATTGATATAGCCACTATGGAGGACAGTATGGAGATTCCTTAAAAAACTAGGAATAAAACCACCATATGACCCAGCAATCCCACTCCTAGACATATACCCTGAGGAAATCAAAATTGAAAAAGACACGTGTATCCCACTGTTCATTGCAGTACCATTTACAATAGCTAGAACATGGAAGCAACCTAGATGTCCACTGACAGATGGATGGATAAAGAAGTTGTGGTACATATATTCACAATGGAATATTATTCAGCCATAAAAAGGAACACATTTGAGTCAGTCCTGATGAGGTGGATGAACCCAGAACCTATTATACAGAGTGAAGTGAGTCAGAAAGAGAAAGATAAATACCGTATTCTAACACATATATACTGAATCTAGAAGAATGGTACTGAAGAACTTATTTGCAGGGCAGCAGTGGAGAAACAGACATAGAGAATAGACTTATGGATCTGGGGCGAGGGGAGGAGAGGGTGAGATGTACGGAAAGAGTAACATGGAAACTTACATTACCATATGTAAAATGATAGCCAACAGGAATTTACTGTATGGCTTAGGAAACTCAAACAGGGGCTCTGTATCAACCTAGAGGGGTGGGATGGGGAGGGAGATGGGATAGAGGTTCAAAACGGAGTGGATATATGTATACCTATGGCTGATTCATGTTGAGGTTTGACAGAAAATGACAAAATTCTGTAAAGCAATTATCTTTCAATAAAAAAATAAAAATAAAAGCATTGTAAAAAATTTTCTAAACTCTTCTTAAATATTTATAAACTCTCTTAAGATAGAATATGAAGAATAAAAAATCCCAAATCTAGGGCATTAAAAAAAAATTCATACCTTCTGAGATATCCTTCAAACTCTTAGACTCATGAATAAAGTTGCTTCAGGGAAAGTGGCTGTCTTTCTTTAAGCTATTTAAAGATTCTGCCCACTCCCAACAAATTTTTTTTTTTTTTGGCTCAGAACTCTAGTTAATGGGGACTCAACACCAGTACAAGAAGGACAAGGGGAATCCTAAATAATCACGGCTCATATCATGTTCCAAACCACCCCAAGAGACCACTTGACCTAAAAACCAAATGATGGAAATAAACACTTGTTTACACGGGTTGGGCAAAAAACACAGAGAACTCTTCTCCCACGATGAGCAGAGAGGTAAGGCTCCTTTAGCGTCCAAAACTCGCAGGCTCATGTCTGCACTCAACTGACCTGGACAAATCACTCATGCTGACATTCAACTAGGAAGGTCAAGGTCAAAGGGCAGTGGGCTCTGGGGTCAAGGGCCACCCACCACAGACTAAAGAAGCCACAGGCAGGATCGCTCATCACTGCTGTGGTGGACGAGACGTGCCAAAGAAGAGAGTATTCTTTAGCAGCTGTTTTAAAAACCTGCTGGTTAATTCTTCAAACACCCTGTCTTGCTTTTATCCAGTGTGCTGAGAAGGTTAAACTAAATGACCCCCCTTCTGAGGGTCAGGAGAGCTTGTTAGGGAGTCTGAAGACTTGTGTAGTAGAGAATAACCTTTCAATGGGAATAATGGCCAACAGGGTGAGCAGCAAGCAATTATCAATAAGGATTAGATAAATGCAAGACGCAGCAGAGCTTGGCTCAAGTTAGGCAAGATAACAATGGCCCCATTTCAACCCAAGGAGGGGGAGAGACTCAGGAATAAATAAATGCTCACCATCTTTTATAAATAATGATGGACTAATGTGTCTGATTCCAAATTCTGCTGGTTTAAAAATTCAATTGGATTCCTCACTCTATTTCTGACTGCACTCTTAATTTTATTCACAGCATAAGAGGGCCATGTAATGAGGATCAAAACAAACAAAAGTAACAAAATGAAGCCATTTTCACAAGCTGGTGAAATAGTGTGAGAAACAGAATGAAGATTTTGCATGACACTGGGACTGTGTCTTGCACACACCTGACATTGAGGTCTGTGCATCAATGCCTTTAGGAAAAGAGAGGAAGACACATGATCACCAGGGAAAAATGGAAATGTTTAATCTCAAGAACATTTCTGGAACAAAAAGCTGATAGGAACTGCTTTAAAACCTTGTAAGGAAGAAATAGTTAACTCACAGGGAGAGAAACCTATGTTTCTGACCAACCTGTGTTTACTAAAAGAGCTCTGGCAAGAATAATACACACTACAATATGTAAGAGCCTTTTTTAAAAAAAGTATCTCCATGGTTAGAATGAGGGTTGAGGATTTGGAACCTTGGTCCATGAGTGCGAATACAAATTAAGCACACCTCTGCTGGAATGAACTGCACGTGGTGACTTTCTATCTAAGCTGCGCTGCATTCATTATCCTCCTAAATGAGGATGTATAAGCCTTACACAGGTGACCTAAGGCTGCTGGGAGCTCTTATTGTTCAGGACCTGTAAGGCACAGACCCTGGAAGGGGTCTGATGGCCACTTCTGGCCCTCCCTCATCTTGCAGATCAAAGCGCTCCTCCAAGACATTCAGACAAATGAGAACTGAGGCCAGGGCACAGACCCACCCCTAGATGGGGAAGCTGGCAGGTGGCCCGTGGTTTGCAATTGGTTCCCACTCCTCCCTGTTATCTCATAACCCCTCTCCTCTGCACTGCTGCCTCTGCCATCCCTCACCTCATCCAGTTTCCATTTCCAACTGAAGCCAGTGAATGCTGACTCTGTCATCGGCAAAGTACCTTATTAATGAAGTAAGGGCACTTTAGGGCTGCAAAGTGGGTGAGAAAGGAAGATACAGAAACCACACGACACAGCCTGTCCTCAAGCAGATGGCAAGGCATCAGCTGGGAAGATACAAATTCTCTTTTTTTTAATGCCTGGGTCTAAGTACATCATCTTGGTGGTCTTACTCATTAATGAAAGAAATAAGGAAAGAAAGAAAGAGAGAGGGAGGGAAAGAGGAAGGAAGAGAAAAAGAAGAGGGAGAAGGGAGAAAAGTGAAAAAGAAAAAATAAATGGAATGCGAATTCCCTGGCATGCCAGTGGTTAAGGCTCTGCACTGTCACTGCCAAGGGTGTGGATTCAATCCCTGGTCGGGGAACTAAGACCCCACAAGTCACACGGTTCAACCAATAAATAAATAAGTAAAATAAATATCATACTAAGGAGTTTAGATTTCATCTTATAAGCATGGTAAGCCACCATGTGCTTAAGAAAAATGAAAGAAATGAAATAAGTGGGGCCTGGTCCTGACTTTGCTTTGAGAATCTGGGCTGCTTTCTGGTGATCATGTCACTCTGGGTGGGGAGATTTGCACTCAGAATCCAACAGTAGGGAGAAGATCAGAAAAAAACCCAAAACTTACAGGTGCAGATGTATGAACGCCACAGTACAATTTGGGGCTTTAAAGAGTAAACGCAAAGTACCTGGTGCAGTGACTCCTACAAAAAGAACAGCATCCTCATCGTCCTGCCTGGGAGTAACAGCCACTGGAACAGATTTGCATTATACTCACTATCTGCTCTTTTAGACAACAGGAAAGTATATACAGTGATACACTTTACGAAGAGCTTCATCCAACTGGTACTGTTCAGTGCACTCCATGAGAACCTTTCCATTCATTTCCTGACAGCACAAGATCAGCATTGCCACGCCACCTCAAGAACCATTCAGGCCAGAGTGAATTCATCAACAGGTGAAAAATAAATGCTTCTCTCTGGGCTGTTTTTCTCTAGCTGCTCTTAAAAGGAGATAGGAATGCAGAACATCAGCTAGGCTGAATTGTCTAAATTCTGCTCCATCACTGGATACACTGAATTGAGCAAGTCATTTCATCCGCCCCAGGTTCCTCGTGTGTAAACAGAGGAGAGTAAAAATACCCTCCTCATAGGATTGTCGTGAAAATGAAAGGTATTCATGCAGGGCAAGCCCTTACCCCAAGGCCTGGCACATGTAAGTTCTGTAGTGTGAGCTGTCAACAGCAGCAGCAGCAGCATGATTTTACTTCTTATCCATTCGCTGAACCGTAATTCCTTAAACATCTGATAACCACCATAAAAGCCTAATGCAAAGCCACAGGACACAAAATCTCTTTACAGGCTGGGGGTCAACTTTTGGCCTCACTGCAGTGGTTCTGCTCAACCATACTCCCTCTATCAGCTGAAGTGCACTTGGAATGCTGGAAGAATGACCACAAAGATGTTTAGAGAGGTCTGGTTCTTTTACTGGGCACCGTGTAGACACTTTTTACGACTTAATACTCACACAATAAAAATTAAGTGCTTACATAAGACCTCTACCAAATGACAAAAACACGATTATATATTAGTTCACTACAAAATCCTTTAAAGAAATGGATGCTATAATTGAGAACTGGTTATTAAGAATCAATAACCTCAAGATCAACACCAACACAGTCATATTTTTTAGGAAAACCAAGGTAATTCTCGGTTCCTTGAAAATTTCTAAAAAAAAAAATCAAAATAATCATCAAAGTGATCTTGTTAAAAAGTCCTGGTATACCAGGTTATGCCAAATCTGGGTCTATTATAAGAACCAAATGGCCTACAAAATTGTAGCTTTTAAAGCAGAATGCAGCCCCTTAAATGGCAATGAGAAAAATATAGATTAAATGTCATTTTTCTAAAGTGAATTCAAGACAAAAGTCTTAAATTTATTTCTTGGGGAGAAAATCATGGATATCTTTGATTTATATTCATTTCTTATGTACCTCAAAATGCACTCAATCAAAACTGTGGGATTTTAAGGAAGAAATGTCATGAATTCATTGACTGCGCCAGTGAATCAACTGACATCTCTTCTGTCACTGGATTGTGAAAAATGTAGTGAGTTGTGATGAAGACCAGATAAGGGATATAATCGCTTTGAAGAGAAACAAATCAGAGCAATGCAAAACTTTATTACTGGACTATAATTTTTATTATCCTAACTCGATCAAGAGTGCTGATTCTGTCCCAAAATACATCTGGTAATGAATTATCCTTTTTGTTTTGGGCCAACTAAATCCTATATTTTCTCCTGATTTCTCCAATGTAAGCTTTAGGCCCTATTCACTTCATGGTACTGCTACAATTTCCCCCACTCATCATCTCTGCCATAACCATGTTTGCCTTTGATATGCCGAGGATGACTTGGGTATGTATCTATCACCCTACTCAGTGGGTGATTGTAGAGGCTGACCTTCTTGCCCGGTCCAGTGTTCCAACACCCTCCCCAAATGCTACTTTTTATAAGTCGAAGACAAAGCTGCACTGTCGGTCAAACAGATAGCCCCTCTGGAAGGAGGTACCCTTCTTCTTCAGTCAGGGGTGTGCAAGGGATTACCTTTCCTTGCTAGAGCCAAACACATCTGAAGGCCCACAGTGAAATGGGCCAAACATCTTAACACCATACAGAGAAAATATACACATTGGCTCAGCAAATCCAATCAGCCTAATGTCTAGACTGGGTGCTGCTAACACTGAGGTGGCCTCAGAACAGGCAGAAACAAGGAGAGAAGGGAGGTCAGCGCACACATTCTCTGAGCGAAGCCACTGCCTCTCAGCTCCTGCTGGGTGTTGGCTGTGCAGGGCCGAGTGGGGGAGGCACAGTGCTGCCAGACAGTCTCAATTTTCAAATAAAGCCAGGAACCCAGACATCTCTGTAAAAACTCTCTTGATTTTTAAATGTTGGCAACAAATTCCAAACATTTTTAAACACAGTGCTCATTGAGCCAAACACTTCTTTTAGCCACATCCAGCCTACAGCCTGCCAATTATGGAGCTGACTCCCCCAAAAGGTCAGGCAACCCGAGTAATCATTTCCATCTCTGCAGTATTTGCAAAGGACTGACCAATAACGGGCCCCAACCAAGTGCCAGGCACCTTGCTCATTGCTTTCCAAGAGTCATCTCATTTTGAACCTCATTACAAACTGACTGCAACATCGTTACCCAGGTTGAAGAGATACAGAAAGGCTCTTAGGAAAGTTCAGATCTTGTCTAAGTTCTGAGAGTCAGGCGGGAGCAGGATTCGAACTTGCGTCTTCGTGACTTTAAACCACACCTACTTTCCACTAATGCACAGGACCCACCTAGAAACAAGAGTGGAATAAAGCAGACCTTGCAGGGAGGGTTTCTTTAGCCCTGAGGAAATAGCTGAGGTGGCATATGGATCTCTATGCATTTGTTGGGAATACACCACCAAGTTTACTGTTTCAGAGTCAGTGATTTAATGCAGTCATCTAAGTAGTGATAAATAACAGTGTATTTGACCACATTTCAAATTTATGATTCAGCCCTTCACTGTGATAATTGCTGGCTGGTGTGCAGTGGGCCAGAGGAGGCCAGAAATCTGGTCACTAACTAGATCTGCAAGCGAAATTATTCTTAATAATAACAAAAGTAACAATAATCACTTTTTAAAAGGCAAACCAGAAACTTTTTGTTGCAGAAGGCTTTACACATAATGACTCTTTCTTATATCTAGAAGTTTCACAGCTAACAAGTTGATTTTAATCTCCTTATTTCAACATCAAAGAGAGAAAAAAGGTTCAACATCAAATGGATCAGAAATGAAGGATTTTATAAAAAAAAAAAAAATTCTGGTAACCTCATGCAGCACTCTTTCCTAATTATGTTAAGTTAATCAAGTTTCCATATTGCTTAATGCTCACTTTTGGCAAAAATTAAAGCAAAAGCAACTGAGTCCAAAATTAGTGCACAGACCAGTTGCGATTTGTATTTGCCTTAATTCAACTTGACAATAGAGCGATTGTGAAGGACACAGCTTCCTCCCAAATATTCCACCTCCACCACCTCTCACTCTAGCCATTTTTGAGAACAAACGTCCAATTATTTACATAGAGCTACACAACTACAGGAGTGTTTAACTGTGTATCAATCCACTATTTCCAACTCCAAGTGAAAAAAATAAATTGAGAAAACAACTATCTACATTATAAACTCAAAGGGTAATTTTTTTTTTTTTAATTAAAAAGACAGCCTGGAATTACATGGGGCTGCATTTCAGAGTGCTTTATGTAACAGAAGCAGCTTACTGGAACTGTCTAGGTGACCCACACCACAGAGCAGACAGAATACCCCCTGACTGTCCATAGGAATCACATTCTCTGTGAAAGGCATGGCCACCTCAGCAGGAGAGGGAAGTTCTTGTAAAGAACTTTCTTAGTGAAAAGCCCAGGTGAGAGATCACCAAAGACATCAACTATGGATGGTCCTGCTGGGCGTTCCACTTTGTATCTTTTACTGCCTTACGCTGGAACATCCTTTGCCAAAACGACCTTTTCCTCCAGGTCTCTGTGTCCACATCACCTCTGCCATGCGGCCTAACCTGACCACCCAAGAGCCAAGAATACACTCAACATCAGCACTTCACATCCAAACTCCCTACCCAACTTACCTTCACAGTGTATCACAGCACTCTGCAGCACTTCACATTCTGCATTTATCAGTTCATAGTTCATAACCTATTCATCCCCCTAGCAGGATGGCACTTCCATGAGGGCTGGACCTTGGACCATCTAGTTCACTGCTGAGTCCCCAGTATCACACTTAATCAACATATATACATTTCAATAAAGTAATTAATATACAAGTGATAGTTCATTCACAAACAAGTCCACTAGAACGCAAGCACCTCAAAAGCAGGGTTCCTCAGTCTCCCCTGCAGTCCCCCAACACCTACAACAATGCCTGACAAATAGGACCTGATGCCTGAATCAGCAGGTCAGTGAAGGATACTGCCTGGCTTACTGGGAAGCTAATAAGCCAATGCCCCTGGCCAGGCAGCCGCATTATTCCAGGTGCAGGCAAGTGTCCAGTGGACATTCAAGATCCTATTTTCCTTTTGTGGATCCTTGGAGGTGAATTCTGCAGTTAGTTAATCTCATCTTTTAGGTGCTAATTTTATTTTAATCTTACAAGGGCACTGGTAAAAGGAAGAGATGGAATATTTTTGGAGAGGCATATATTTACGGGAACTGAGGGTAAACAATGACCAGATCTCTGAAAGTTCAGAAGATCACAGGTCAAGACTGACAAGGAGTCTGTGAACCCTAAAGCAGGAGCTCCTTGGCCTTGTCTGGGCAGCCCTTCCTCTCTCATAAGCTCCCATTCTTCCACATTTGTACACACTTTCTAGTTTTCTCCTTACTTCATATAGACAACACCTTTTGACATTGAAGTGGTTTTTTCCCCTCTTACTGTTTTTAAAATTAATTTTTACAGGCATATAGGTGCTTTATAGTGTTGTGTTAGTTTCTACTGTACAGCAAAGTGACTCAGTTATACGTTCACATATACCCTTTCTTTTTTGGATTTCCTTCCCATTTAGGTCACCACAGAGCACTGACTAGAGTCCCTGTATTATACAGCAGGTTCTCATTCGTTATCTATTTTATACATAGTAGCAATACGGCATATAAGTCCATCCCAATCTCCCAATTCATGCCATAACCCCTTACCCACTTTGGTTGGCACCAAAGATTTCTTTGTCCCTCTGTGGCAGTAAGGATTAGCAAAGATAAAGGATTCCACTTCTATCCTTCCCTGCGTCTGTCAGCCTCCATTGGCAAGGATGAAATACTTGCAGTTGTCAAAGGGCAGCACTGAGAAAACCAACCTTGCCTTGGCGAGTGTGGCAGGATCCACTGCTGCTTAGGATATTCACTGCCCTTCCCTGTGGGAGGATTCTACTTCCCTGTCCTGGTGACGTCAGGCTTACCTAGGTCACTCACTCGGGACATGTGACTGGGAGGGATGTCCCTCTTCTGAGCTGAAGATGAAGGACCATCGCCTGGTTCCTGCCTTTCCTTTCTCCCTGGAGACCAGCAACAACCCAGGTGGGGTGGGGTTGGAGGGGTCAATCCTTCAGCCTGTGTCCTGGAAGGCTGATGACATGGCACAGAGCTACCGCTGACCCCACAGGCATACATAATAAGAGCAAGACATAAACCTCTGTTGTTGGAAATTGCTGAGATTTTCCAAAGGCGTTACTGTAGCAGAATTCAACCTGGTGCAGAATGATACACTGATCATAGTTTCACGGTAGTGACTACTTTCTCACAGTCTAATCCCTGATTAAGACGTGTGAATAAGGACCCTGCCATGCCTTCACAGTCCCCAAGGTTTCCTCTTTCTACATGGAATTTGGAGGCTCACCAGAGCATCAGTAAGGCCCAGTAACAGCAAAGGCCAGGGCAGTCCAACTACTTGCTGTCTGGGCCCCAACCCTACTCCCAAGCTCAAAATATGTTTGAAGTGAAAGCAAAAGCCCTGGGAAAAATAAAAACCGACACACAAAGACAGAACTTGCTTCCTCGGGAGAAATCATCTTGTGAAAGTTTCACCTGACAATTCACATGGGCAGACGGTTCTCTATCGGTCCATAATTAGATAATTGCACGCTTATAACCTGTGTTTCCTCAACTGTCATCTGTTGTTTATGTAAGGTATAAGCCTCACACCTAATGTGCACCTTGAAGGTGATTATGGAATAGTATTTATGACGCACCCACATGTATGGGGCACAGCACAAACAAGAAAGGCAGACTCCAGCCCTGGAGTAACTTGGCTCAGGATTTAACTCTGGGGACAAGGGGAATTTACAGGGATACGAATGAGGGGGTTTCTCCATAATTATACATTATGTAACAGCACTATAAAAGGAAAAACGATACGATCTAGACAGACTCAAACACACACAATTTGATGAATGTGACTGAGAAATAAAAGCTAGAATTTTTTGGATGCTAATTTGACTTCTAAAAAAAATCCATGAAAGTGCTGTAATTTCTTTCTCTGTGTCTCGGTAACCAAGACAAATGTCTATGGCACGCCAGAGTAAGCCATTTCTGACACATCACGGCATTTACTATCTTTAATGCCTCACAGCCACTAAGTGTGCACCCCAGAGTTGTTTAAAGTTTCATTAAATCAGATTAATAGATTCTCAACATTCAGCGTTCCCAAATTCTCCCGGAGTCCTTTCAGCTTGCCTGCCAGCAGGGTTGACCAGATGGAAGTGGAGAAGCCCCCACAACAGGACCCCGGGAGTGAACTCTGTGTTGGCCCAGAGCTGCTCTGACAACCCAGGTATCACTTCTGCCCAGGTGTCCACCCTGAGGATATGGCTCTGCTGGCCTGACAGATAATGAGTGTCATCTCCGATCATCTGCCGTGCCCACAGAGAAAATACTCAGACACATCTGAAACCTCTGCCCCTTTGCACAGATTTCCAGCTGCTTCTAATCCTGAGCACTGAGAACTTGTTTTAAGAGACAAAGGTTGCTTTAAGCCAATATCCATAATTAAGAGACTGGAGGGAGGGACTGAGTCCAGAATGCCACACGTGTTCTTCAGCTGTCCCTGTCCTTAAATCCTCCGTGGTGGCAGGTCTCTACACAAGAAAAACGTGCTTTCCACACTCGGGAACTCTTGCATCCCAGACCAGAAAGCAGATGTGTCCAGAAGTAAATAGGGCTACGTGACCCTGCTTCTGCTGAGGGCAGGGGTAAGGTCCTGACTGCTCCAGAAAACATCTTAGGCTTACAGAGAATTTCTCTTGTGTGATAAGAGTCACTTTCATTGCGAATCATCCCAGGGCCACTGGGAGGCCTCCCACTGTTGGTGCTAAGACTGTAACAACATCTGTGCCCCAGGTGCAACTCCCCGGAGTCCTCAACTGGAAAGCAAGGGCCAGGCTGCCAGGGCTCACTGACACTGCCTCTTCTCTGGGCTCTCGACTCTTTTCTCCCTCTCCTCCATTATATGCAGTCATGAAACAGACTTCTGGCTGACAGAATGTGAGCAGAAGTCATGTACCTCATCTCTGAGCCTGACCCACAGTCCCCGCCCCTGCTGGATCCTCACTCGCTTTCCAAGCGGAGAGATTCAGGAGTCCTAGAGAAGGTGGGGCTGCAGGATGGGAGAAGCTAGATCCCTGAACCGCCGCCAAGAACAGAGGGCCCAGCCCCTGTCAAATGGCCTCTGACCCTCGATGTGAACACATAAGTATTTATTGTGTTGAGTCTCTAAAGTTTTGGCATCATCTGTTCCAATGGTTATCTACTCTACTACAGTGATAAATAAATCTGCTTTAATTGGCCAGATGGCTTAAATCTATAATGCTGAACTAATACCTGGACATATAACTAATACCTGATACTTGGCACCAGTAAACCCTAGGTGATAGTCTCAACTCTCCAGCTTCTATTCTAGAGTGCTACAGCATCTGGACAGTACTAGTCAAAGGACGGCCAACAAGACCCAACTGTCACCTTCTGTAAAAAGATGACACAAGGCCTTTCTTTCACGCATTCCTCGTGTACAGACCTGCCACCATGGGGGGATTTAAACACAGAGGGGCAGCTGAAGAATACACATGGCACTCCAGACATGGAACCACCCCTTCTTCCAGTCCCGGAAAAACAGCTCTTGGTTTAAGGAAACTTGGTCTCTTAAGTTGTGTTCAACATTGGCACCTAATTCACTGTTCTAAGAGGGGCTTCTGGACCAAAACAACTTCTTGATGCACCATCAAATGTAGAGGGGGCATGGTCATGGATCCATAAAACCTGCCGATAAGTGGAAATGCATAAACAGTGCTGTCCCAGGCTTGGGCCGTCACCTGAAGACCTAGGACTCGCAGAGAAGCGTCTCACTTTAATTCTCCACCTTCATGTAACACTTCAGGCTTCCAAGAGTCTTGCATCTGTCTCACAGTGGCCAAAAAAGACATTCTCTAATTGCTTCTGACCGAAAAGCAGAGGCTTTTAATTTCCTCACACAGAACATGCACGTCTTACACACACTCCTAGCACAGTGAGGTGTGTCTCCTTCTCTGTAAGCACGGAGCTGCATTTCACTGGCAAAGAAGAGCTTTTTCAAATCGCAATACACCTCCTTAGAAAGGCAATCCTGCTTTCTGAAGGTCTTCAAAATGAGCTTAGCCAGAACTCCAGGGACTCCAATTACACATATTTACCTGATGTACTTTTATGGGACACATAATTCAAAAATTGCAGTCTGCCTTTTATGCTGCGTACTATGCACTTTAAAAATGTACTTATGACGTCGAGCCCTTTCTTTTGTGGTTTCTTGATGCTACCACTCACCCTGAGTAGCTTCAGTCTTTCCCTTATGTGAGGCAATGCAGTTATTCTTCAGCAACATAAAGCTCTTAAGGGTTTTGCAAGCCTTGTTTTGCATCCATTCTTCTCCTGCATGGAACATCTGATTTTTCATCTGGTTTTAATCTCATACAGTGATGTAGGTAAAGGCAAACTCCAAGACCTGGTAATTAAGCCCTCATGGCCACCCAGCAGATGCACAGGACATGTTTGCTAACCATTCTCTGAAGGGCTCACCACGTTTCTTACAGTCTCTAGAAAGTTCCTTAATCTTGTTGCTTCCACAAAGACCCACAATGGCCAAACTGCTTTCTTGTAACAAAGTCTATTCCCACAGAAATGCTGTGTTTATAAAATATCTCCAAATTTTGACAACAATGGTATACAGCTTCCCCACCGATCCCCCATCCCCAAGGGAACACCACAATTTCCTTACATCTGCTTCGTCCCTTCAAGGCTGAAAAGGAACTTGGGTTTGTCTAAGGGTCACTGACTTTATCATATTTACATAAAATAAAACAAAAAGTGATTGTTCCTCAGAGGAGGTATTCCTCTCACATTTGGGTCCTTAAAAAGATTTTTATGTTACAAGTCACTCTGGATTACTAAGTTTTGGGCCACAAAACAACGTATTTTCAGGGAAAATATGTTAGCTCGAAACATTTTCTATCAGAGAAACTTTGGCATGTCTGTAGGGTCGCTGGAGTGAAGTGAAAGTGAAAGTCACTCAGCCGTGTCCGACTCTTTGTAACCCCATGAACTATACAGTCCATGGAATTCTCCAGGCCAGAATACTGGAGTGGGCAGCCTTTCCCTTCTCCAGGGGATCTTCCCAACCCAGGGATCAAACCCAGGTCTCCTGCACTGCAGGCGGATTCCTTACCAACTGAGCTATCAGGGAAGCCCAGAGTCACTGGAGGGAATCAGTCAAAAATGAGGTTGTGGTGGGTTAAAAATGGCCACACATTCCCTGCTGCTCCTCTCTCCAAGAGATGGATCTACTTCCTCACTTCAAATCTGCGCTGGCCTTCGGACTAATTCTGACCAATCGCCTGCAGGGGAAATGACATTTGAGACTCCTCAGTGAGGTCTCAAGGACCTCTTGACTTCTACTCTTCCCTCCTGATGTTCCAAGTCAAACGTACCAAGAGCCCACTTCAGCCTCAAGGAACAGGAAAGCCTACAAGGAGAGAGAAGCCCAGTCAATACCCAGCACTAATAGCTGAACTCATGGTTGGGACCAACTTAGACATCAGACCCAGCTGTCACTTACTAAGTGAACCCAAGGGAGACCAGCGGAAGAAGAGCCCGCTTAAGGCATCATAAAGAATTATAAACCACTGTTCCAACAACAAACTTGGAGATGGTTTGATACATTGAAACTGAAAGAAAGCAACTGAGAAAGACATATTCTCTATTCCTTGTGGATGTATCTGTATAATTCCAAGTGTCAGATATCACTGGAGAGAGAAGTTTTTTAAAGATTAATTTGAAAATGATCAATAAGGGGTTAATAGTAAAGAGCACAAACACTCTCATAGGATGAATGGGAAAAAACATTGAAAGGCTACAGAGAATTTATGGCTCAGATGAAACTTCCTATGACGTATATCACACAAGAAACGCTGTGTAATAACAGTGAGGACGGTGTGCACTTAAAAACTGCTGGATAAAAAAACTGTGAAACAGGACAGTAAAAAGGCAGTATTTGTAATTTAGCACATTATTTTGTATGTGATTTACCTCAAATCGTAAATATGTAGAGCAGAAAAGGTTAGACTACTAGCTCTTCACCTGCATCTATAAAAGTTTACATATTGGTGATGACCCCTTCCAAAACAAAACAGGTTTTTGAATTTTCTCACTGGGGAAACCAGAGAATCAGTCTAGAACTGGGCATATCTGGTATTTTATAACATGGGAATAAAGTATAATAAATGACTGGAGACTACAATTTGGCAAATGTTACTTTAAGAAGGTACAAAAGCTATATTTATTTTCTGTAAACAGCTGCTGTTAATTACATTGCTGAGATGCCTGTGTAACCAATTCTTAAAATAGAATTTAACCATTACAAGTGATAAAGGAAATGAAGTAATTTATTCTAATGTACACTAAAACTTCTTGAGAAGCAGAAAGGTTCTGGGAACTCGTGGGCAGTTTTTAATTCCATTTATGGAGGTTAAAAAGGAATGTGAGCTGAGTTTTAGCAAAAAAAAAAAAATGTTGCCTAACCTCATGAATATTTGTTCTAAATGGCTTTCGAGTCATCTAAATATGACTCACCTGTGGCATACACAGATTTAAAACCCTACTAAGAGACTCAACTTTAAAAATATTTCTCTTCTATCATAGGCACATATGTCCACTGTGGAAAACCAAGATAAAACCTCTCATCATCTCGCCATTCCAAATTGGCAAATTACCTAACATTCACCGCAAGTCAGACAGTGGGCTAATTCTTCACATATATTCGTTCATTTAATCCATCTAAGCCTCTGAGTTATGTACCAGAATTATCCCCATTTTACAAATAAGGAAACTGAGGCAGAGAGAGATATTAAGTGATGTGAGTTTCATGGTCCAATAGGCAGTAAAAGAAAAATCTGGGTGCCCAGGCTTATGTCTCAGAGTCTGAATCACTACATATGCTGCTGCAATGGGGTGGTTAATTTCCTTTCAGTCTTTTTTCTACATTGTTTCTATGATACATACATACTGGACTTACACTGAGATTTCTGTTAAGACACCTAATAACCATCAGGCAGAGTCTCACCTTTGTCACACAGGCTTTCCAGCTGTCCCCAAACCCTACAAAGTGGCTAAATTAGCTATTTCAAATGTCGTGTTTAGTACAATGTGTTCCATAGGTTACTGAGTGCAAGGACCATATCTTACTTTAAACTCATCTCCCAACTCTCAGACACCGTGTGAAAGTTTGTAAATGCTGGAAACATTTGGGAGTCTGACATACTTCCAGCAGAGAGGTATCTGAGATGAGGAGGATTACAGTAACCGCTTTTCAAAAATGCTTTGGAACTATGCTAAACCCTAAGCTACTGATGGGAGAGGAGTCATCAGAAACCAATGTTGTGGGGAAAACAGAAGATAAGAATGGTCTGCAGTTTCTCTGGAGTGGAAACTATCAACAATGGAATCAGTACTGGACCAGGTGTCCAAACCTTTATAAACGACCAAAGTTTTATAAATGACCAAATGCTTGCTTTGATAGCATGATTAAATAATTATGGACAGAGAGATGCAAAGCAAAAGACAAATCAGCAAGATACTGTACAGGTCTCTCTGGATGAGCAGACAGCAGGGGGTCGGTAGCATCTGGGCAGGAACACGCTGGTGTGTTTATGTTGCTAGGAGCACAAACCCTGCCATCTTATTGTCACACGGCCTGGGTTTCAGTCCCAGTCCAACCACACCATATCTTCAGCAACCAATTTTTTTCCCAGCGGATTTATAAGTTAAATGTAAAGGAAACTTTCATTAGATCAAGGCACAGTAAAGGGAATTCTATGACCTCCCTGCCCATGATCAACGCATGAGGACACACTGACGTCATACAGTGATGTGGAATGTCATCAAAATTGATGCTTCACACTCCCAAGCACTCACGTGACTTTTAAAACAAAACTGCACTTGGCCAGGGAAAATTATGCCTTCCTGCTATGTGTACCACAAGTGTCTGGCATTTTAGACCACACTGGATTATATTCTAAGATTCATATTTTATCTGTATAAATGCAAAGATGCCCAGTTCATGTTCATGGACAGCTTCAAGAAGGCAAAGACGCCATCCAGAAAGAATCCTCAAGGGCTCAGGGAAGTCGCTTTCTACTCCCAGGCATCTCTAGCAGCGGTATGCCAGGACAAAGAGCATCCAGAGCTGAGAGGGGCCAGGCATCCAACTGCAGCAGGCAGGCATACCCAAAGCCGTGCCCGTCCCTGGGAGGCCAGGACCAGTGCAGCATCTCCCAGGAGTCCTCCTTAGAACCAGGAGGGCAACTGCTGCCGTGAGAGAGGACGGCACAGAGAAAGGAGGGAGTTCCTTCTTACACAAACCAGGCAAAACTGAATCTGGCGTTGAAGACAAAAACGGCCTCTCATCCAGCCTTCATATTTATGCTTGCAAATTTACAAATGTTGCTGGGTTCTGTGCGTGTGGGTGCATGCGTGCGTGTTTCAGTCTTAACCGAAACTTAAAAGGGTAGGCACTGCTGACAGATAAAAGATTCAGTCTTTGCTTCAGTTTTTTTCAGTTCTTCCACAGTTATTTCCAGGAAAAGCTCTCAAGGCAGCTGGCACTGACAGATTCTACAGGCGTATTTCATAAAAGCAGACCAACTATTTAACTTAGAAATGAAGCTCACTGTAGGGAAGGGGCTCAGGTCAGTCCTTGGGGCTGTAACACAGGATATCTGACACCTTCACATCTAAAACAGACTCTTCCAGACCAACAAGCATACAGAAAAGAAAGAGCACTTCCCTGCCTAACTCAGATTCAGTACTCCTACTTGTTGTCATTAAAATAAATGCATTTCCATTATAAAAAAAAAAAGTTAAAGAATTAAACATGTATAATGAACTAGTTCAAGTTTCCTATGTTTGCCCAACGTGACCTCCAACCACAATTAAACCATGCTTTTCCACACTAGTTCTACACACAAGCTACCCCATGTGTGTTATTATTTGACACAGATGAGGTCACATGACATACTATGTTTTAAAAGTTGTCCTCTTCATCGCAAACTTATGCATATTTCAATTGTAAAGAAAATTATACAGAAAAACTCTCAAAGACACTGTTCCTTCATCAAGCCAGATTACTCCATTTTCTGACTTTTTACCACTGACCACCTTGAAGTTTCACTATCTGGACTTTTTTCCTGAAACAACCGAGTCAAGGAGATGCCTTGACATTTAGAAAAAGTGTAAGAAAAAATGCTGCATCATCAGGTAGTTGGTTTGAAAAGGAAGGAACTTTGTGTGGGAGTTACTGTTAATCGCATTTTCTGGGGAGTTTATTATGAACTGGCATCAACCTGTGGTCTGTTTTCCCACAGATTTCAGAATTTGCCTGAGACGTGATATGTAAAGTGAACCTGATTCTGTACCTTTTTATCAAGATGTCCACAGCCATTTTCCCTATTTCAAGTACTTACACGCACACACACACATATACAAACACATAAAACAACAACAAAACAACAGAAACAATTTGCAAGGGAAACAAAAGTAAAGAAAAAACATCCACTTAGATTATTCTGCTCATTTCCCACCATGCCTCACTACATGACTTGTTTAATCACAAGAATAAAGCCAAATGCTAACTTTTACTGAGCCCAACTAGAACCTCGGAAAAGGCAATGGCACCCCACCCAGTACTCTTGCCTGGAAAGTCCCATGGATGGAGGAGCCTGGTGGCCTGCAGTCCATGGGGTCACGAAAAGTTGGACATGACTGAGCAACTTCCCTTTCACCTTTCACGCACTGGAGAAGGAAATGGCAACCCACTCCAGTGTTCTTGGCTGGAGAATCCCAGGGATGGGGGAGCCTGGTGGGCTGCCGTCTATGGGGTCGCACAGAGTTGGACACGACTGAAGCGACTTAGCAGCAGCAGCAGCAACTAGAACCTGTGTCCTATGACAGGGTATAGGTGGGGACAGGTAAGCTGGAGGGCAACCCCCAAAACCCCACACAGAGATGAGGGTCCTGACACACACTATCTTAATCTATTATGCTTTATCTCCTGTGCCATCAGAACCCCTTTCATTAGCACCATAAGAGGTGGTAAGTGCATCTTGTTTCTCAATTAGGTCATAATCCAGGAATCAGAGAGTTTAACAAACACTTTGGAGAAGGGCAGATTGCACCGAAAAATCTTGTCAGCTACCACTGCAAAGGTTATGAATACCAAGTTTTAATACAACATTGTATCACTTCAGCTACTACAGGAGAAAAAAAATGAACAGAAGTCTAGACTGCTAGTCTAGTTAGACTGCTCAGAAATGCCTGAGTGCCTGGGACATACACAGCAATTTTCCTCCCATTTCTTAAGCACTTACTACATGCCAGGTACAAGGAGGAAAGAAATGCAGCAGACCAAGCCAGAAGGAAGTGCCAATATTCATTCACCCATTCTGACCAACAGTGAAAAGACAAGCCACATGGCCTCCCCGAGCGCTTCTAGTCCCTGAGACATTCTCAACTAGAAACTACTCAAACATGCAGGCAAAAACATCCTGAACATTAAACACCTAGGTGACAGCAACATTTTGATAAACATGCTTTTTCCTTGAAGTCTTAGATTCTAGTATTCTAGCACGGGAGTTCTGCCACGTGCAATGACAGAGTGTTTTTACACATTATAGTACAAGAACTGAGGGGAGTTAGCTATGGGGTGTGTAGGGAGGAAAGCCACTACTTTAAAAAAAATAGATTAAATTGTATATTTAAACAAAAGACAAAAGAACAGGGATTTATTCACCTTACTTAAAATAACTGATATAAGAAATAACACATTTCAAATGCCAATTTTCATACAATGTTCAAAACAATTCAATCTGCAAATAGTGAATTCAAATTCACCTATGGCAAGGCCTGAGGTGCAACTGCCACCGAGGTATTTTGTACACAATTCAGGCTAATACAACTAAGGAAAAGCAGACTGGCATTGATCATTCTTAATCAAATTCAGTCAATGTTATGTTCAGGAGGCTAGTTCAAAGAAAGCCTCAACTACCACAGGCCTGGGAAGAGTGAGAACTCTCCACTGCTATTCCAACTGGAAATTAATGAGTTGGCAGGTTACAAGCTCTGACTCTTGACCATGACTTGCTTGACGAGAATGAAGTGTGCCCTTTGGTTCAGGGGAAAGTCACTGCTTTTCTTTTTTTATTATTTTACACTAGAGTATAGTTGGTTATATCTTATACTAAGATCATGGCACCTGGTCCCATCACTTCACGGCAAATACAAGGGGAAAAAGTCAAAGTAGTGACAGATTTAATTTTCTTGGCCTCCAAAATTGCTGTGGATGGTGACTGCAGCCATGAAATTAAAAGACACCTCTGCTCCTTGGAAGGAAAGCAATGACAAACCTAGACAGCTTATTAAAAATCAGAGACATCACCTTGCCAACAAAAGTCTGTCTAGTCAAAGCTATTGCTTTTCCAGTTGTCACATATGGATGTCAGAGTTGGACCATAAAGAAGGCTGAGCACCGAAAAATTGATGCTTTTGAACTGTGATACTGGAGAAGACTCTCTAAGAGTCCCTTGGACTGCAAGGAGATCAAACCACTCAATCCTAAAGGAAATCAACCCTGAATATTCATTGGAAGGACTGATGCTGAAGCTCCAATACTTTGGCAATGTGATGTGAAAAGCTGACTCATTGGAAAAGATCCTGATGTTAAGAAGGACTGAAGGTGCACTGTTTGTAATAGCCAGGACATGGAAGCAACCTAGATGTCCATCGGCAGACGAATGGATAAGAAAGCTGTGGTACATATACACAGTGGGATATTACTCAGCCATTAAAAAGAATACATTTGAATCAGTTCTGATGAGGTGGATGAAACTGGAGCCTATTATACAGAGTGAAGTAAGTCAGAAAGAAAAACACCAATACAGTATACTAACGCATATATATGGAATTTAGAAAGATGGTAATGATGACCCTATATGCAAGACAGCAAAAAAAAAAAAAAAAAAAAAAGATGTACAGAAGAGTCTTTTGGACTCTGTGGGAGAAGGTGAGGGTGGGATGATTTGAGAGAACAGCACTGCAACATGTATATTATCATGTGAAACAGATCACCAGTCCAGGTTCGATGCATGAGAAAAGGTGCTCAGGGCTGGTGCACTGGGATGACCCTGAGGGACGGGATGGGGAGGCAGGTGGGAGGGGGGTTCAGGATGGGGAACACGTGTGCACCCATGGCTGATTCATGTCAATTTATGCAAAGCCACTACAATATTGTAAAGTAATTAGCCTCCAATTAAAATAAATGAATTAAAAAAAAAGAAGGACTAAAGGCGAAGAAGAAGGGGGAAGCAGAGGATAAGATGGTTAGATAGCATCACTGACTCAATGGATATTAATTTAAGCAAACTCGGAGAGATAGTAGAGGACAGAGGAGGCTGATGTGCTGCAGTCCATGGGGTCAAAAAGAGTTGGGCATGGCAACTCTGTTCCTATGATGTAAATGTCCTCAAGGTGGGTTGCTTAAAGCTTGTTTCTTCATAAATAGAATGGGGAATAGTTCCTTATAGAGTTGTGCCCATTGAGATGATCATTATTGAGACTGGTACTTTGTATGTGATCAATAAATGGGAACAATAATTGCTCATCCACCTATCTAATTCCCTGAGTTGGGGTATGAGTATGTTTACTGCTTTCTGATTGTATATGTGGCTGAGGGCTGTAGCCCTCTCCAGGCACCCCTTCAGGTTTAGTGAAACTTTCCAGTAGTCATGTGTGGATGTGAGAGTTGGACTATAAAGAAGGCTGAGCGCTGAAGAACTGATGCTTTTGAACTGTGGTGCTGGAGAAGACTCTTGAGAGTCCCTTGGACTGCAAGGAGATCCAACCAGTCCACCTTAAAGGAAATCGGTCCTGAATATTCATTGGAAGGACTGATGCTGAAGCTGAAACTCCAATACTCTGGCCACCTGATGCGAAGACCTGACTCATTTGAAAAAACCCTGATGCTGGGAATGATTGAAGGCGGGAGGAGAAGGAGATGACAGAGGATGAGATGGTTGGATGGCATCACTGACTCAACAGACATGAGACTGAGTAAACTCTGGAGTTGGTGATGGACAGGGAGGCCTGGCATGCTGCAGTTGCAGAGTCGGACACGACTGAGCGACTAAATTGAAATGAACAACAACATATTGCAGAGAAGAGGCCAATTCTGACTCCATGTTGAAACTGTTTCTGTGACTTGCTTTTCATTGCTTTTGTTAATATAATTATGCCGAAGGGCCTGCCTCAGAGAATCCTGTCCCTCCACCTGACTGTAAACTAAAGAGCCTTTGTTCAGAACTCTGTCCACCTATAGATGGCAGGAAGGAAGAAATTAACACATCCCCTGCCTGAGGCTTGCCGTTCTAGGAGATGTTTGTGAGATTAATGGCCCTTTTATTTGCTTCCTCACCTCCCCCCATCTCTGATCTATAAAAGAACCTGGCATCCAGGCCCCAATAAGATGGTTACTTTGAGGTGCTAGTCTGCCATCTTCTTGGTCAGCTGGCTTTCCGAATAAAGTCGTACTCCTTGCCTCAATACCTAAGCAGAGCGAGCTTGGATTCAGTAACAAACATAGTTAATTAACAATGCTGTGACAGCTTCAGGTGTATACAAAGTGATTCAATTACACACATACACACACACGTGCGTGCGCGCGCACCTATTTTTCAAATTCTTTTCCCATGTAGGTTGCTACATAATATTGAACAGAGTTCCCTGTGCTCTGCAGTAGGTCCTTGTTAGTTATGCATTTCCAACACAGCAGCGTGTGCATGTCCATCCCAAACTCCCTAACTTCCCCCCACCTCCACCAACTATAAGCGGGTTCTGTAAGTCTGAGCGTCTATTTCTGTTTTGTAAATAGATTCATTTGTGTCATTTCTTTTAAGATTCCGCATGTAAGTGATATCTTAAACTTTCTGAACAGAACCGAAGGTCCAGGCTCACCCCCCAGCTCTGCTACTCCCCATGTGAGCACTGTGATGTAACCTCCACCCACAAGCAGGGAGATGAGTTCTCCTCACCTAGAACAGGACTACACATAGGACTTCCTATCTGATGAACACATGAGCCAATCAGTGAATGAATCACACTCGGCAAAATTCACCGGATAAACGTCAACTACCATTTCTCTACCTAAAATGACAGTACTAAGCGACCTGAGAGGATTAAATAGATTGTGTGTATAGTGTTTGTTTATCTATAAACCTAAGGCAGCATATTTTTCTGGAAAGTAAGGACCAGCAAGCAGCAGCACAGAATGAAGAAAACTTCAACCATGCTCATGTGGTCCTCACTGTCAAGCAAATTTCAAGCCATCTGAAGGTCCTTCAGCAATGCACTGACAGCTATCTGTCCTTGGATCATAGACACACCAAGTTATTCACTTTGAGAAAGAACTAACCAAATAAACCCAGCACGCTCCTGACAGGCCCTTTCACCAGGAAGGAAACGGCTTCAACACAAGCATCTTTGGTAAAGGTTCTCCTTGCTGTGGGATTTCAGGTGAAGCTCAGATTGCAAGGTCTCACAAACTGGAACTCAGACTCTTTTCCAACTTACCTAAAACATTTTACAATTGCTGTTTTTTAAAGAATTCTGCTAAGAATGGGTCCCCCACTTACATACATACACACAAAATGTATACATAATATTTAACTGTCTTCATGTTGAAACTAAGCACAGACTTTATCAAATTCTTCTGCAGCTAAATAGCCTTGGAGTCCATGCAGTTTAGGAATGACTGCATAGTTGTTAATACAACATACGCACCCACATGAAGAAATTAAACACACTGTGGAAAGAGCCGGAGTTCTGCAGCGGGGAAGTGGGGTAAGAATGTTCAGGCCCAGCTCTGCTCCCCACGCACCCAGGTTTTTGCCCCTAAAAGGCCCAGCGCCATCCTGACAGAGTAGGGGAAACAAGCTGGAATGTGCAAAGACAAGAGCAGGATCCCTTCCACTGCACTCTTGACAACAGCCCAAGCGAGGAATCCTTGCAAGCTCTTGAATGGTTCTCCATTAATCATCATCCTTAGGATTGAGGAGGAAAATCCACACACCCCCACCAACCTATCCCTAACCCCGCTCTAGAAGAAAGTTGATTCATGTCATGTCTGAGGTTGACAGTAAAAGCTTTGGAGTCTTAGTGGCAGCAGGCAGTCTTTTCCCTTTAAGCTTATAAGCCTTCCTTGAAGAAAAATGAAACACTCCAAAATGTCATAAAAGGATGACCATGCTGCCCTGAAACCTGGTTTGAGAGTTGTGGGTGTTTCAGCCACCATCCCAGCGAAAAAGACAGAAAGTCAACTGCTTGGTAAGCATCTGTGGGTGGGAAAGTCTGAGAGAGAGACCCTAGGGACCAGTGAGTGGACAGAGGTGGGGAATGGCTATTCAAGTCCGCTCACTGTCCAGGCAGCAGCCATCTGCATCTCTGTCTGCCCTCACTCCCTGGGCCAGAGGAAGAGACTCTGCAAAACAAGTGTGTGGAGGTGGGTGGCTGCCTTAAGAGAAGCAGACGGGGAGACTGAACTCACTGCCGTGTGGGGTGTGGTGTAAGTGGCACGAGGGCACTGGGCACCCTGAGAAGGAGGAAGAGGGTCTTTCTCTGTTGATGCTGGAGTTGAGTCCACTTAGGTCTAATGGCTCAGCCCAGGGACAGAGTCAACCCTGAAGCTTGATTTTATTTATTCTTGGCAAGTCCCAACTTCCTGTTTCTAAGGGGATGGAGGGCTGGGGGGATGGCGGGGGGAGTTAAAAGTCTCATAAAAAGGCTCCAAATGCTTCTTGGATACCAAAGAGCTCTTACAAAACTACATTTTGATGAGCTACGTGTAAATGAATCAGAAACATATGGATTTCATTTCCTTCGTAATACACAGGGGTTTAGGAACGAAGAGGTGGGGGAGGACTTGGCAAGAGGAGTCTGGGCTCTGGCGAACATGTTAAAGGGTGGTGCGGGGGGCGGGGGAGCTTCAGACCTTTAGCTTCAGACATTTGCTAAACTGAAATTAAGATGAAGATGATCACCCCACCCACCCCGTCCTCTGTGGGCCTTCGGGATCCACCGACCAAGCTCAGATGCTAGTGAGACGGATACTCCAGAGTGATGAGCACTGGGGTCTGGGGCTTTGTCTAATGAGGCTGGGCCCCTTGGAAGTGCTCTGGAACCAGCTGAAAATATGGGCTATTTTGGGACTGCTGGGAATCAGAATGGAGAAGAGAGAAAGGCTTTATGTATGTAGGATTCCACTAAAGGGAATGGAGGCAGCATTTTCCATAAGAGCTGTCTTACCAGGGTACCATAGCAAAGAAGGAATCTTATGTTTCAAACCTCACCAACTGGAGGTTCTTTGAAGTACCACATCTTGGAGGGTTGACTATCTCACTAGGAACTTGGTCCCCTTAAATCCCCAGGATGTAGGCAGGAGAGGGATGCAGACATCCACGCTATGTACAGCAGTGCTTTCCACTTGGAACTTTCACACGTGCGTTTTATTAAGCTAATGAATTATGAGGGGGTAATAAAGAAGTGAGGAATAAATGAGGTTTCTGGAGTGAGGGTCAATCACTCAACACCTGTTTTGGCTAAAAATTAAATGGACTGCTTTAATTTTTGCCTGTCAGAAAGCTAGTGGCAAGTTCAAGTGGAGAAAGGCAATTCTTGCCAAAGAAGAAAGTAACAAATAAAACAAAATGCAGGGACAGACGCAGGTGAAAGATCTACAGAGAAATGGCAGACAGACAGACGGTACCAGACAATCTCAAGAATGGATGAGAAAGAACGTTCAAACGGCCGGAAAAGAGAGAAAATGGTATGAAGGGTGACACCTGCCCCAACCCCGGGGCCCATCAGGCACAGAGCTGGCCGGGTCCGGGGGGACATCAAACATCCCCAGAACCATTTTCTTTTGATATGTCACATGCTTGGTGGCTTATCTCTTCTCGCCTCTGAACACAAGTACAATCACTTTCTGTTGATAATCATGTTCAGCTTAATTACACAGAGGTTGCACTTGAACATTTCCTTCCTTAAGGCTGAAGTGATGCCATTATTTTTCATTTAACTGCAGAATAAGGGGTGCTCTGTTCGCACAGTCCAGGAATTGCTAAGACCACAATGGTGAATAGCCATGGCTGTGCACAACTTCAATTTTCATGATTACTATTAATTAAGGGTCTGTCAAAGGGATAGAATGGGCTCTTTTCTTCTCTATCAGCCAGCATAGACACTCTCACCCAGAGAAGTTGCACGGCAGGAAGGGTGAGTCAGGCTGCCCTGTTGCTTGGGTTCAAAGCCCAATCCCACAAGCCCAACATGGACACGGTATAGCTGTTTCCACAAGTTCGCTCTTCCATAAAGGCTGTGTGCGTGCTCAGTCGCATCAGTTATGTTCAGCTCTTTGCGACCTCAGACTGTAGCCCGCCAGGCTCCTCTGCTCATGAGATTCTCTAAGCAAGAATACTGGAGTGGGTTGCCACGCCCTCCTCCGGGGGATCTTTCTGACTCAGGGATGGAATCCATGTCTCTTCTGTCTCCTGCATTGACAGGCGGGTTCTGTAGCACGAGTGCCATCTGGGAAGCCTGAGCCATAAAGGTTGGGTGAAGACAGGTGGACAGTGAATGTACTCCAGACATGGCGGAGCTGGCATCCTAGAAGATCAAACATCTCATCATGGGTTTTTCACTTACAGATGGGGGAGGTTTTTCAAAAAGCAAATAGGAAAAGTCCCAAGAATTGGATAAAGAGAAATTTGCAATATCCAATTAAATAAGAAGTATACACATCTAGCCAGAGACCGCACATACTGCACCTAAAAGGTCCTGTTTTGTGGGCCAAGTACCATGCTTTGTATTCATCTTTGCACTTCTGTGCCATGTATCATGCTGTCCAGAACATTAAAAGTGTTGCCATTTCATCTTTTCCCAAACTACACATCTCAGTAAAGCTGAACACTATGTGGGTAACTTTATTAGCCTATTAGCCTGAGCAACGATTCTACAGACCCTTGCAACACTGTCTATTTAAAAAACAAAACAAAACTTCTAATCTGCCTTGAATCTAGTTCCTTTCAGATCCTGAGTCTCTAATTGCCTGTCAGTGAGGATACTGGTTTAAATTTAAAAAAAAAAAAAAAAAAAAAAGGCCCAAATCACCTAGGAAAAGAGAAACACATTTTAATGTTTGTGCCTGGCATGGTTGTTCTACAAAAAGCAAGGCTGGGTATTTGTTCAGTTCAGTTCAGTCGTTCAGTCATGTCCGACTCTTTGTGATCCCATGAATCGCAGCACGCCAGGCCTCCCTGTCCATCACCAACTCCCGGAGTTCACTCAAACTCACGTCCATCGAGTCGGTAATGCCATCCAGCCATCTCATCCTCCGTCGTCCCCTTCTCCTCCTGCCCCCAATCCCTCCCAGCATCAGAGTCTTTTCCAATGAGTCAACTCTTCGCATGAGGTAGTCAAAGTACTGGAGTTTCAGCTTTAGCATCATTCCTTCTAAAGAACACCCGGGACTGATCTCCTTTAGAATGGACTGGTTGGATCTCCTTGCTGTCCAAGGAACTCTCAAGAGTCTTCTCCAACACCACAGTTCAAAAGCATCAGTTCTTTGGTGCTCAGCCTTCTTCACAGTCCAACTCTCACATCCATACATGACCACTGGAAAAACCAAAGCCTTGACTAGACAGACCTTTGTGGGCAAAGTAATGTCTCTGCTTTTGAATATGCTATCTAGGTTGGTCATAGTCGAGTAAGGAACCTCCAGAGGTTCCAAGGAGTAAGCGTCTTTTAATTTCATGGCTGCAGTCACCATCTGCAGTGATTTTGGAGCCCAAAAAATAAAGTCTGACACTGTTTCCACTGTTTCTCCATCTATTTCCCAAGAAGTGATGGGACCAGATGCCGTGATCTTCGTTTTCTGAATGTTGAGCATTAAGCCAACTTTTTCACTCTCCTCTTTCACTTTCATCAAGAGGCTCTTTAGTTCCTCTTCACTTTCTGCCATAAGGGTGGTGTCATCTGCATATCTGAGGTTATTGATATTTGGGTATTTGTACTGACATCATTTCTTTAAAAAAAATAAAACAAAACAAAACAGAATCTTATACGGCTATTGGAAAGAGTCCTCTCAGCCAGAGGTTCTCAAAGTGGGTTCCCAGAACCAGCAGCATCAGCACAGCTTGGGAACTTACAAATGATGAATCTCGGACCCTACTCCAGATGTCCTGCACTAGAAATTCTGGGGTTAGAGCCTGCAGGTCTGTGTTTTCACAAGCCTGTCAGGGGATTCCGCGGCACACTCAAGTTTTTGAGAATCATTCCTCAAGAGCACTGGTTCTCAACCCTGCCTCTGTGTTATTAATGCCTGGAGAGCTTTTAAAACTACCAATACCTGATCCCACTCCAGATCAATTAAACCAGAAATATCTAAAGGGGGGCCCTTGGCTGCAGTCTTCACTGAAAATTTCCCCAGTTGCTTTAGTGCACAGCCCAAATAAAAAGCCACTGTTGCCTGTGAGCAGACCTGCTCTGTTTAAGGTAAATCTCACCGCAACAGACATTTTAGTGATCCCCAAAGCAACTTAATTATTGTGGAATGAGTATTGCTTTCTAAAAATAAAGCGATACTTATGTACTACAACTTTGACCAATAGAGGGCTTTCTCTAATATAAAGTTTGGGTATTTGAAAGAAAGGCACGTGCCAGCAATCAGGGCAAGAAAAGGATGCCTGAACGAATGCTCAAGAAAATAACAACATCAGCCTCTGAGTCTGCTTCAGAAACCAGCAGATTCCTTGAGACAGGGGTCAGGTGGACAGCGATGCTCCAAACTGTCCCTTGCCCTGCAGAAGCAGAATGTTCCAGAATGTTCTTTTCAGTGTTTATAATGAAGGTACCAGCAGGAAAACCAGCTGAGGCTCAACAGCAGAGAGTTCTGGATGCTCTCAAGGAGCCATGGTTTATCTTTCTGCATCTGTCATCATCCCAGTTGATGTTTACTAATCAATGGTGAAGTCATTCCCTGCAGTTCAAGTGAAAGGAGATGACATGAAGATGGAATCCACTCCGTGTCATCTGATGGAGGCAGCATCGCATGTGCAGGGTTTCCAGCAGCCGCCCTTTCAGAAGCTACTGGTTCGGCCTCTGAGCCTCAAACAACTGACTGAGAGCAGACTGGCCTCCCATAGCATCTCCTGACAGGTGGCACGTGCTCGTGTGCGGCTTCTGAAACACGACCCACGCCCATCACAACGCAGGAAAGCAGCACACTGGTCTGATTTGGCTTCCTCATGTGTCAACTGTGATGTTCACATCACTTTACACTCCTTTCAAGAGACATCACATGTACACCCATGGCTGATTCATGTCAATGTATGCAAAAACCACCACAACACTGTAATTAATTAGCCTCCAATTAAAATAAATAAAAAAAAGAGAGAGACATCATGCTTGGGAAGCCCTACTCTACAGGGTCGAGCTTTTCTCTTCAAATTCTTTAGAAATAGGTTCAAGTATGTACTTGTGCATAGTAGCTCCTTTCCCTCGTTCCCCAATAGTGCTCTTTACTGAGGCCCCCTAGTTCCAGATTGAATATCCAACTCTAGTAGATATACCCTTTGTTCACAGGCTGCAGATTGTAAACTTGGCCACTCTACACTCTTCAGTCTAGGTTCCAGTATAGTTCATGTTCATCGCAACGTGACAGTTCACAAGGAAGAGAGACAGTGAAGCACTGTATCTGGAACACAGATTCTGAAGACAGACCAACAGGGCCCCACACTGGCTGCTCCACTCACAGGCTGTGTAACCTCAGTAAACATTATTTTGATTTGAAGCCTCAGTTTCTGCATCTGTAAATGGTGGTGGTAGTTTAGTGGCTCATTGTATCTGACTCTTTGAGATCCCATGGACTATAGCCCACCAGGCTCCTGTAGCCTACCAGGCTCCTCTGTGCATGTGATTCTCCAGGCAAGAATACTGGAGTTGAGTTGCCTTCTCCAGGGGATCTTCCTGGCCCAGGGATGGAACCCATGTCTCCTGAGTCTCTTGCACTGCAGGCAGATTCTTTACCGCTGAGCCACCAGGGAAGCTCCCCATCTGTAAATGGGGATAATGATATTACCTACTGGTGGGTTACTGTATGGAATAAAGGAATCTGCATTTCCTATCTGATTCTTCATCTAGGAAAACACCTTTCTTAATTCCAAAAGTAGTCTTTCAAAATGCATAGAGACAGCAAAGTCAGACACCAAATTTACAGTAATCTGTATATATGTGGAGATGAAGCGGATAGGACTGCTTGAAGCTGGAAATTGGATGATATCTTCCTCCACAGTATATACCCCTTAAAAAACTTTCAAGGCTTTATGGTAAAATGTCAACAACTATTAGACTATGCCCACATCATTGTTTTACTCACTTTTCACAGTACTTGAGTATATTTAAATCTTGAGTATAATATCTTCTGAAAAATAAACTTAAGGAAGGCAAGCAAAATGAAAAAGCATGCATGAAATCCTTAGATTTAATCACTCTTGCGGAAAAAAAAAAAATGAACACCAACTCATAAACTACACAGAAATTATGTTTTTGACTATTTTCCAAAGCTCCAGTACTGCCGATTTTCAGTTTACATTTAATTTTGTCACTTCTAGTATGGCTAGGTAAGGAAATGTGTATGTAGTTTTAGAGATGGATACTGAAGTACATTTCAGAACAGAAAGAAAAAAACGAGGAAAGGAGGAAGGGAGGAAAGAAAGAAGCAAAGCAAGTAAAAATGGAAAAAATCATGATCTATATTGAGTGCAAGTAACAGTTAAAGTTGTTCTTACAGTTGTTCAGTGTTCCTTTGGCTACACTTGAAACCTATACAATTATTTTTCCTAATTCTAATATTAGAAGCCTATTGATAAAATCTTGAAAGTGGTAAAGAAACATATTCTTTGTGTGCTACAACCTTTAAGTAGTAGACTAATAATCCCTTTGTTATATGTTGTTTTTTAGTTGCTAAGTCGTGTTTGACTCTTTGTGACCCCATGGACTATAGCCCGCCAGGCTCCTCTGTCCATGGAATTCTCCAGGCAAGAGTACTGGAGTGCACTGTGATTCCATTCTCCAGGGGATCTTCCCAACCCAGGGATCGAACCCATGTCTCTTCCATTGGCAGGCAGGTTCTTTGCCACTGAGCCACCTGGGAAGCCCTTTGCTAAACATTATTTATTTTTCGCAGCATCACTATGGCCATTATGTTTCCCTTGATGGACTACTGAAAAATCCAAGGCCCAGACAGGGTTAGGAACTTGCTTAAGGCTAGTCGCCAAGAGGCAGCTAAGCCGAAATACCTGTCCATGTTTGAGTGACTCTGATGCCTGTGGTCTTCCAGGTCCCTTCACTGCCACTCCTTCCTTGTGGATGGTCCCCTCTACTTCACTTCAGAGACAATTTCTGCAAAGGAAAACATGCCAGCTCCCTGGAGCACATTCACTTTCTGACTTCCTTCGCAAGCCCCCTTCTTCTGTCCCCAGAAGTCACTCTCTTCTTTGGACCTTGATGTCCTTACTTCAACACTGCTTCTTGGATTTGAGACAATAAAGGAATAAACAGGTACAGGTAAAGCTACAAACCATAGCAGAGTCTCTGGATGTAGAAGTGCTATATAAATAAGCACCACTATGCTTGTGATTAGGTACTGTTTACCCAATTGCTTACCACTCAAAACTATCCCCACCCCCCACCACCGCACCTGAGCAATATCTTAGTAACTTTAATTGGAGACTAATCACATTAGGGGCTTTCCTGGTCAGTCAGTCAGTTCAGTCACTCAGTCGTGCCCGACTCTTTGTGACCCCATGGACTGCAGCACACCAGGCCTCCCTGTCCATCACCAACTCCCGGAAAAGAATCTGCCTGCCAATGCAGGAGACACAGGTTTGACCCCTGGGTCGGGAAGATCCCATGGAGAAGGAAATGGCAACTCCAGTTGCCAGTATTCTTGCATAGAAAACCCCATGGAGAGAGGAGCCTGGCAGGCTACAATCCATGCGGTCACAAAGAGTCAGACACAACTGAGTGACCATACACACACGTAATCATATCTAGACAGCAGGTTTACTGAAGAAATCACACAATTATCTCATTTTTTCTTCATGACTCTAGAAAATTAGGGTATTTTTCCCCTCAAAGTATGAACTATTATAAAAAGCAGATTTTTGTGAGTGTGTATGGGTCTCTGTGTGTCCGTCCATGATAGCTTTCAAAGGGACAAATCATTTTTTATCAACTAGATTCTGTAGAAACTAAGACAAAGATTACATGAAAAATTACTGCTGAGACATTACGATTTGTGTGAATTTTAACTGGATCAGTCTAGCTGTCTGCCTGTGGAATATTTGCCCAGAGAACACAGCTGCCATTGCTTGGGAGAAGTATGACTGATCAACTGTTTGGAGTTTGTAGAGACTCAGATATGGTATTTGAAAACAGCTCTTCAGAATTAAGGTAAACGTTTCTATCCTTGGATAAACAGAGCACAGTTGTCCAGAGCAGAGCTGCCCAGCACGATGACTCATGCATTCTCAGCCCTGCAGCACTCAGTAACAAGCCAGGTCTACTGACTGCTCTCTACTGTGAGCTGACTCTCTGGTAGACAGAGAAGGATCAGATGACCCCAGCCCCAATAATCTAAAGTGCTAAAATTAACAAGTAAAGTGGATAATTAAGGGCACAGGTAGAGGATACAAAGAGAGGAAAACATTTTGAGAATGTAAATGGTAGTAAAAAGATAATTAGCATCCTTTAAAACATTATCTCACTTATTCTTCATGACTGAAGTAAGAAGTATTATCCCCACTTTATATTTGAAGAAGCTAAAGGTCATCAGAGTCAGCATTTGAATCCAAGCCCTCTGATTACACGGTTTGTATCCTGAAGCTTTCCAGCATATGCTTTCAGAACATAGGATAAAGACCAACAATACAGGCTGGAGTGGCTGGTTGGCAAAAATGACACAGAAGAGTTTGAAAAAAACTATTTTTTTTCAGTTCTGGCAAAGGATTAGGAGGATGTGAGATGGGCATGGACAGGAATGAGGAGAGATGCTGAAATATACATGGCATCCACATGATCAGGACACTCATCCTGACCAGAGTCTATATAAGGGGTGTAAGGGAAACAATAAGAAAGAATGGGGGTGAGGAAAAAGAAACCTACAACTGTGTGCAAATGTCTCCCCAGCTGCTGGAGATGCAAGGCAGAGGCAAATGAAGCCCAGAAACCCAGGTGTTAATCAGCACAGTGCTGCTCAGTGAAGAGTTTATGTAGTTATGAGATGGAAAAGAGAGGATCAAAGTCTGGGTCTGAGTAACAGTGACTATTTAAGGCAGGAGAAAGAACCAGGAAAAAGGAATATGCAGTTTAATGGACTTATATACCTATAAGATTCTATTTGGGCTTCCTTGGAGGCTCGGCAGCAAAGAATCTGCCTGCCAATCCAGGAGATATTGAGTTGGATCCCTGGGTTGGAAAGATCCCCTGCAAAAAGAAACAGCAACCCACTCCAGTATTCTTGCCTGGGAAACCCCATGGACAGAAAAGGCCAGCAGGCTACAATCTATGTCCAGCAAAAGAGTCGGATATGACTTAGCCCCTAAATAACAAGGTTCTATTTGGATCAAATCCCAGTTAGGAAACTTACTAGCTTTATTACTTTGGTCAAGTTCAATTTTTCTCAAATATAAAATGGGGAAAATAAGAATACTTATCTCACAGGGCTGATGTGAGGATTAACACACACACATACACACAAACACACACTCCAATGATAAAACTAATGCTGGGCACACAGTTAAGTACTTGCTAAGTGTCTGCTTATTATCGTTGTTATTGTTGTCATCATCACCATCATTCATATAAGCTTAGTCTATAGCACTGTGGGTAGCAGAGAGCAGTTAGAAACAACTCAATGTACATTCAGAGGGAAAAGGCCACCCATGGAATACCATGAGACAGTTTAAAAAACTGGAGTCGAATTCTGTATATTCTAGCCTGGAAAGGCCTTCAAGATATAAAGTAACAGAAATAAGCTAGATTCCAGAATTCTCATCCATACACATTAATTCTGACAAGGCAGTGACAATGATGAGTGTCACACAAACATCTTAGTAATTTCTTAGCAGAATGAGTCTTTGCAGACCCCAGTGTGGTAGGGAGAACAGTTTTCTATAGAGATGCATTTAGCAGGGCCAAGCACACTGTGAGGCCTGGGCCAAAGCCCTCAGTGGCAGAGGAAGAACCAGATTCCAACAAGCCTGACTGGCTGTCGCCTGCCTTAATCACCAGACAGAGCAGATAAGCTGCACAGGGGATAGAAAAATTAAACATGTCTGTTTTACTTTTTAGAGGCAATTAGGGATTTATAGCCAAAGTGTTGTAATTTTTTGGATCACAGCCAGCAATTTTTTTTTTTTTTCTTTCAAGGAAGATGATTATGCCACTGACATTCTAAAGGACCATTTTAGAGCCACTTCTTTATTCCCCTAGAACAAGGACTAGTTACTAAAACCTAGCCATGTCCCTTGGGACAAGAAAGCAAAATTTTAAGTATGAGGCACTGGAGAAGCTCTCAGAAGGAGCACGTTTGTTCTCAGAGTAAAACAATAAAACAAAACAGCTGCAATGGTTATCAAAAGGCAGAGCCAAATTCTGAATCCACAAACCCATAGGGAGAACCCTAATTTGCAGAGATTCCTACAGTCCAGGATGTTTAGAAACAGCTCAATTCTCTTAAGTAATTAAAACTTTCCCACTGACATTTTGTAAAAATGATTGTTCTCCCTGGCTTTCCCTTTCCTTATGAAAAATAAGGGTTGTCTTCAGGCCCGCTCCAGCATGATGACCTCCCATTCCACATAACTTGAGTCTGAATCAATGCCACGTCTCAAAGTCCTCAACTCTGGAAAGATAAAACTGACAAGATATGCACAGTGAATTTACAGGCTAGAGAAAGGGCAACTACGAAAAGAACAAAATTTGGGATATGGAGAGATGACAGGGAGAGGCTGATGGTGACCTTAAATTCAGAAATTCTCTATTTCTGAATTTAAAGCAACTATTGTTTAAAATGTATAAATTTAAAAGAGCAGTTTTAAACACAAGACTGTTTCCAGCTGGATCTCTGTCTTTCTTCTGTGTCCTTATAAATGATATATGAGAGTCGCTCAGTTATGTCTGACTCTTTGCAACCCCATGGATTTTAGCCTGCCAGGCTCTTCTGTCCATGGAATTCTCCAGGCCAGAATACTGGAGTTGAGTATGCCATTCCCTTCTCCATGGATCTTCCCAGCCCAGGGATCGAATCCAATCCAGGGATCAAACCCAGGTCTCCCGCATTGCAGGCAGCTTGTTCACATCTGATCCACCAGGGAAGCCCTTTTGTGTCCTTACGCATAAGTAAATACACACATAAATTCAAACAAATACCCAGTACTTAACACATTCAGGGTGCTGTGCCAATCATTGAAGATGGCAAAGTGATTCTGAAAAGACAATGATTACAAAATCTTCTAAGGAGTCAAAAGAGAAAATTCTGGAAAATTCCCCCATTGCTCAATTTTCTTTCCCGAATGCATCACTGATCTGAGAAATTCTTTCAACTTTCAAAATCCTCATCTTAAAAAGGACATAATTACTAGAAATGCACTCTCTACACTTTGAAATTTTTACAATGGCTTAAACACAAGGAAATCTCAAATATAATAAGCAATAATCATTCATAATCTCTATTTCTCACTTAAAACAATTTGAATTAAAAGGTAAGACCTTGCCAAAAACAATTTCAGGCATTAAATAATATAAAACTTACATAGAATAACATAGCATTATTTTATAATAATATAAAGTTATATTAGAATACGATAAATACCTAATACAAGGCACACATAATTTTGTCCTTTTCCTATTGGCAAATGTAAGGAGTCGCATTCAACTCTTTGCAACCCCATACAGTCTGTGGAATTCTCCAGGTCAGAATACTTGAGTGGGTAGCCATTCCCTTCTCCAGGGGATCTTCCCAACCCAGGGATCTGAGGTGGAGCTGATATAATAATAATAATAGAAATAAAGTGCGATTCTTTACCATTTGAGCCACCAGGGAAGCCCAACATAATACTATGCCACCAAAAAGAGCTATCAAAATTTACATAAATATTTTCATCAAGAGATTTTAGATATTTAGGTTAACAAAAGAGAGGCAAAATACTGTTTCAAAAAGTCTTCTTACTCCTTCAATGAATATTTAGGTAGAGTCTGGTGCTGAGGACAAAACGGTGTAGAAAACAGGGCGAGGAGGACATTCATCAAATAATCCTAATACGCAGCAACTACAGACTATGTTTGGAGGTGATTTCGTGCCAGGGATCAAAGGCAACCCTGAAGAAATTAGATGTGAGCGGCTCTCCAAAGGACACTGAGATCACAGGGCAGGTTTGTGGAAGCAGCGCAGGAATGGGGGGACTTCCAGCTCTGAGGGTGTCCCCCACTTGTCACTATTGAAGCTGCTGGGGGCAGTGATTCAAGTGCCATGAAAGGAATTCCACTGTAAGCCTGAGTGAAGGGTACCTGAGCGAGGACGGCTCCCTCTGCCCTGCTCTGCCCCTAGGACTCGGCCGCCTCCTTGCCCTCTCCTCTGAGTGCTGGTGGGATGAGGTTGCTCTCATCCTGCTCCTCACCTTCTAGGTCCCCTGTGTGGGCATACTCTGTCACCCAGTTGTGTCTGACTCTCTGTGATCCTGTGAACTGTAGTCCGCCAGGCTCCTCTGTCCATGGGATTTCCCAGGCAACAATACTGGAGTGGGTTGCCATACCCTCCTCCAGGGAATCTTCCCGACCCAGGGATTGAACCTGCGTCTCTTGTGTCTCCTGCACTGGCAGCTGGATTCTTTATCAGCACACACCTGGGAAGCCCTCTGAGTCCCTGAGGCAGAGTTTATAAGGGTGAGACACACCGCAGTAGGGCTGGTGTGGGTGAAATAAGAATGGGGTCCCTGCATAGGATGGTGGAAGCCTGCTCCCTGGTTCCTCCCTCCCCCAGCTCCTTCAGGAGGAAAATACCCACAGCCTGGGGTTTCTGAACTCACAAACAGCTCAAGGATGGGAAGCCAGCTGCTTTCAAAAAGAAACAACACAAGTATTCTTTATAAGACCTTTTCCATCTCCGGAAAAAAAAAAGTAGTGTATTAAAGACAACAGCTGCTTCAAGTTAATAAAATCTGAAGTCTCTTTGCTTGGAAACTGATCACTAGTTTTAACTTGGAAAGCTGGATTTCTGTAATGATTTCTCATCTTTCGATTTGAGTCCTTTGTCCTTGGGGTGGTAATAAAACTGAGTGTGTGGTTACTTTTTATCCTTAATTTAGGTCAGTAATGACCCATATAAAATCTAAGGCCTCATTTTAAAAACTATGCAACCAAACTAGTAGGTGTAAATAAAAGTAACTACAAATTACAAGTTATTATGTTGGAATGTATCTCAGCATTTTTCATTAATCTCTTTGGCTATTTTCTTTCATTTGACATTTAAAGGTCATATCTTATGTCTAAATATGAACATGGCTAAAGAATATTTAAAGATTTGAAAGACTATACGGTTGTAACGATTTCAAAAAGGCAGGCAGTTTAATAAAGTCTTAAAACACCATTTCAAATCATTTGAATAACCCCCATAAGCAATGAGTTTCAGAACATAAATACCATTTAGTTCAACTTGTGTCTTACACACAAGGAGAGAAGCAAATTAAGAAAATTCACAAAGTTAGGTGGTTTCATCTCAATGTTTTTTTCTTTATATAAAAATAAGAGAGTAGATCCTTTATGGTCTGAGCCACGTGGGCAGAAGCAACACCAAAATATCAGCTGTGGTGATCGCTGCCTGGTGGGTTCTCACTCTGCCACATAGTTTCGCATATGTTCTATAAAACAAAAATACTTTACTTTCATAATTTCAAAAAGAAGTTTTACATCTTTAATACGTACTTTCTGTCTTTAGGACTAAAGAACTCAAATACAGAAAAACTGTTTCCAAAAATAACCCTCTGTAATGCAACCGTTATTTTTATATCATAAAAGTAAAATCCACGGCTAGCTGTGTATAGACAAGTAAAGCTCCCTGGGCATTTGAAAAAACAAGCAACCAACTCCAAAAGCCTCCAGGAACATAAGCCTCCAGGAACATATCTGGAAAGCCAGCAGGCAGATTATTTAAGTGCTAAATATTAGGTTAAATATCCTGATCTTTGCACAATGAGAGGTCTTTTATAAGATACAAATATCACAGCATGGTTCAAAAATACCATTATTTTGAAAACTAAATTTTTTTATTCTAACATATAATAACTTTCCTCCCCAGTTCCCGCCCCCCAAGTTATCATAAGCTTAGAGTATCCGGTCAATTGAAACAGAAAAGGAAGCAACACTGACATGCTTCATCCCTCACTGGCCCCCGCAGGGACCAAAGCACACCAAGTACCCAGGCCCCGAGTGTGAACATGCCAACTCTCCTTGCTTCTCCTTCTGCCATCCAGCCTCCCTCCTGGTCAGGGGCTGTGACCCCAGGACTGATAAGGTGAGGAGAGAAGCACGTGGCTCTAGCCTGGAGAGAGTTCATTCTAAGATGCTTGTCCATGCAAAGGGCAGGGAGGGGCGGGCTATAATTTTAATGACCTAAATACTCTGCATCAGCCTCACAGTAAACTCTTATATCACACACTCCCATGAGCCTTTCCGTCCCATCACAGCTGCCACAGCCAGGAACACCTGAGATCTGTGGGAGCTTCTGAAAGAGGAGTCCAGAAGCTTCCAAGGACATGGGACTGCCCTCTCAGCAAGCTGCCAGATGCTCCAAGTCTGCCCAACAACTCATCATGGAGTCTGCTGTACACACGGCACCAGGCTTAGAATAACGCTGCAGCAGAGATAAAACTGGACTCTTCCCCTCCACAAGTGCCAGGTACACCCAGCAATCAGGACTCCCAGGTAGCCTCAATTAGCCAGGGTTGGTGCACGGCAGTTTCCTGGCTAACATCTTTCAGTGGGTTTGGATTCATTCCATTCTGCCTAGTAGACAATGTCCTTCCCAAACTGAAGGCCTAACCGAGGAAGAGTTGCTCAAATCTGTGCTTCTTAGAAGTACAGTTGCTGCCGAAAAATGCCCTGAATTTTGTTTCCAGAAAAGGAGAAAACGGGAACCCCTAATGATAATGGTGTTAATAAAAGATTAGGTGATGCCATTAAATTGGTTCTAATCTAAAAAATATGTTGACGCAGGAATCCAAACAAAAACCCTCAGAACTTGTCTAAGGAGTTCACATTAAGGAGAAACTCCTCTCTGATTGGTGCCATCACATCTTAAATATCCCTCTCACCCACTTGTTAATTTCCTCTTGCACCAGGGTTGCAGGCCTTAAACTTGGTGTTTTGCACTGATCCTAAGACACTGTTTTCCCTGCTCATTTAAACACATTCGACGGCTTGGTCAAAACCTTTTTTTCCATCAGATAACTCTAGTAGCATTTTGTCGTCTTTAACTTCATTCAAGATAATTTTGTTAGCCTGTCATGTCATCGTGCATTTAAAAAAAAAAAAAACCTTATCAAAATTGGTGAATTTTTGTGTAGCCATTATAATATTGAAGATGAAAGGGAAAAAGCAACATTTCTGGCATATTATACTTTATTACTTCAAGAAAGGTAAAAATCCAACAGAAATGCAAAATAAGATTGTACAGTATATGGAGACAGTGCTGTGATTGATCGAATGTGTTAAAAAGTAGTTTGTGAAGTTTCATGCTGGAGATTTCATGCTGGATGATGCTCCACAGGTGGGCAGACCAGTTGACAGTGATTAAATTATGATATTAATTCAAATTAATGAGAGTTATACCATGCAGGAGATGGCCGATGCACTCAAAATATCCAAATCAAGCCCTGAAAATCACGTGTGCCAGCTTGGTTATGTTAATTGATTTGATGTTTGCGTTCCACGTATGTTAAGCAAAAAAAAACTCTTCTTCACTGTATTTCCACATGGGATTCTCTACTTAAATGTAAAGAAAATGTTCCATTTTTAAAACAAATTGTGACGGGGATATAAAATGGACACTGTAACATAATGTGGAATGGGAGAGATTGTGGGGCAAGTGAAATGGACCACCACCAATCACATCAAAGGCCAGCTTTATCCAAAGAAGTTCCTTTGGTTTTTCAGTAAAAACTAAAAGACACATTTTTCATTTTTACCAAGAACTTCATTGACTAATGTACTCACCATTTTGTTCTACAGTCTTACAGGGAATTGAATTTTTCTCCAGTAAGAGAATTTTGTAGAGACTGAAATACATGGAAATCTGAAGGTGCAATGTCTGGTGAATATAGCGGATGAATCAGAACCTCTTAGCCAAGCTGTAATAATTTTTGCCTGATCACCAAAGAAACACATGGTCTTGCATATCCTGATGTAAGATTATGCATTTTCTGTTGACTAATTCCAGACAGTTTTCTGTCAAGTGCTGCTTTCAGTTGGTCTAACTAGGGGTAGTACTTGTGGGAATTAACTGGTTTTCCGGAAGGAGCTCATAATAGAGGACTCCCTTTCAATTCCACTATATATAACAGTTACTGCAAGGGTAGTTTTCCACTCATGCGAGGAAGACGTTCTTTTTAAAATAAATTCACATTTTAAAAGAGTGAATTTAAATAAAAATATTAAATAAGAAACAATTTAGATCACAGAAAAACCAGCAGTAGTGGGTGGATATCTGAAGTCCAGCCAAGGCTACAATGTAGGTTCAGTGTGCATGCAATTAAATACAAGACAAAAGCTAAACAACTAGAAAATATCCTACCACAATATTATTTAAGTTCTTCCTTAGAATCAATATTTATATATACAGAGGACCTGCGTGAGCATATAGTTCATTTACAAGCCCCAGATAATATGTTCTGTCAAGGGCAGCAGCAGCCCTGGCCACCGTCCCTAACATGATCTGAATAGAATGGCTAATGTCAAACCTTGTCTCTGCACGTGACATCTCTCCAGAATCTGCTGTACCAGAAAGTGCCTATTCTCAAGGTAACCAACACTCTGAGATATCAACACGACTTTCATCCAAGAAGGAGTAAAATCTGGTTCCTCAAAGCCTTATAAACCTTTCCCTTAAACCTCAAGAGAACTTCTTTCAATTGCTAAGTGCTACACTTGGCAATTTACACATATCCTCCTAATTTGATTTTCACAAGGTTCCTATTACTCAGCAGTAGTAAAATACCGCTGGTTCCAAATTGGGAAAGGACTAAGACAAGGCTGTAATACTGTCACCCTGTTTATTTAACTTATATGCAGAGTACATCATACGAAACGCCGGGCTGGATGAAGCACAAGCTAGAATCAAGATTGCTGGGAAAAATATCAATAACCTCAGATATGCAGGTGACACCACCCTTATGGCAGAAAGTGAAGAAGAACTAAAAAGCCTCTTGATGAAAGTGAAAGAGGAGAATGAAAAAGATGGCTTGAAACTCAACATTCAAAAGACTAAGATCATGGCATCTGGTCCCATCACTTCATGGCAAATAGATGGGGAAACAATGAAAACTGTGAGAGACTTTATTTTGGGGGGGCTCCAAAATCACTGCAGATGGTGACTGCAGCCATAAAATTAAAAGACACTTGCTCCTTGGAAGAAAAGCTATGACCAACTTAGACAGCATATTAAAAAGCAGAGACTTTTTAATGTAAAAAAAGTCGGCCAGAGACTGGCCAACAAAGGTCCGTCTAGTCAGAGCTATGATTTTTCCCGTAGTCATGTATGGATGTGAGAGTTGGACCATAAAGAAAGCTGAGTGCCGAAGAATGGATGCTTTTGAATTGTGGTATTGGAGAAGACTCTTGAGAGTCCCTTGGACTGCAAGGAGAGCCAACCAGTCCATTCTGAAGGAAATCAGCCCTGAATATTCATTGGAAGGGCTGATGCTAAAGCTGAAACTCCAATACTTTGGCCACCTGATGCAAAGAACTGATTCACTGGAAAGACCCTGATGCTGAAAAAGACAGAGGGCAGGAGGAGAAGGGAGTGACGGAGGTTGAGATGGCTGGATGACATCACCCACTCAATGGATATGAGTTTGAGCAAGCTGTGGGATGTGGCGAAGGACAGAGAAGCCTGGTGTGCTGCAGTCCGTGGGGTGGCAAAGAGCCAGACACACCTTAGCAACTGAACAACAAATGACAAACAAGACTTTCTGTAAGAAAACTTGCATCACTGTATATAACACATGGGACAAAAATTGGGAAACTACTTACAGATATCCATTCAGTGGCTTATCAGACACATTTTGCTCCATATCTGGAAATACTCAACCTACTCATTCAAAGGTGCTTCAACAAACCTTTATAAAATCTGCCAATTTTGTCTGGCCCCTTTCTGGTCACCCTGAGATGATGGCATAGGTTTTGGCAGATTGACCTCTCTGGTGGAACCACAGGGGTCCATAAGATTAATTCCCTAATTAACCATAAGATTAATTCCACAAAAAAAGAAATGCTGGAACAGGCATATTTCGGGTTAGTACTGCCAGGACTGAGCCTCACTCATGGGCAGGATCACTGCATTATCAGGATTCAGATCCTTTAATACAGAAAGCCTCCTGGCTCCTGAGACACTCAACAAACGTCGTGGTTCACGTGCACCAAGTGGGCTTGGCATTTTGGGACCCTGAAATCTATTTGCTACACCTACATGAAGCTTCGGCTTCCCAGGTGACTCAGTGGTAAAGAATCCATCTGCCCATGTAGGAGATGTGGGTTTGATTCCTGGGTCAGGAAGATCCCCGTCAGGAGGAAATGGCAACCCACTCCAATATTCTCGCCTGGGAAATCCCATGGACAGAGGAGCCTGGTGGGCTACAGTCCGTGGGGTCTCCAAAGAGTCAGATACGACTGAGCAACTAAACAATAACAACAACGACATGAGGCTTATCAGAGAGAAACTGGATGAAGAAAGAGAGGGAAGGGGAGGAGGACAAGCAATCATGTAAACAGTTCATAAACCATCTGAAAAATAAGTGCATTTGTTGATGAGCAAAACACAGCCAAATAAAGGGACCTAGGAAATAAACTTTATGCAATTTTCCTACCTTTGGGTAGAAACTCTTTACTTACCACTGATCACCTGGATACTTGAATAAAATACGTGTTTTGTCTGTGATCTGACTGATCTGAGAGCAGGACAATGTTTAGTTTTGACATCTGCTCAGCTACTCGTGCAGAGCTGTTTTAAGAGAAGTGGCAAATGTTCTGAAAGCTTTCTGCCTTTCAACTATGAGGGCCCACCCCGACTTAGACAAGCCCTTGCACCCTCTGCCTGCTTCGGAACTGCTGTGTCGAGTGCAAGCTGCTGTCCTTTTGGCCACTGACCAGGAAGGAGTGAGTATCCCCGCTCTGGGACTCAGCATTCCCAGAAGGAGAGGCTGCGGCAGACACCAGGGGGCAAGGGCTCCCAGGACCACAGGTGCCGTTTCTATTCACTAACGGAGACTCCACCAAGAGTGTTCTCAACATGTGGGTGCTGACCACGGAAGATTCCTTTCTCAGCGTCTGACACAGCTAATCCACTCAGTTGCTAGGATGCCAGCATTTTTGAAGGAACGCCGACATGAGCTAGCGCTGAAAAATACGGCTGTCCACCTGATGGGCAGGGGAAAGGATGCTGGGGTCAGTCTTTACAAGCAGATCCTCGCCCACCATGGATGAGGTTCATGTTTGGGAAAGGCCAGTATGAACTCATCAAGCCCAGTATCTCCATTCCTGGAAAAGCAAACTTTCTGAAAAAGTTCTCTTTCCTCATTTCTTAGTATGATTTTAAACAGATAATCACAACTTGCTACAGTGACTATCTCAAAGCAACCCAAATTATCTTCTCTCTTGGAAAAGTTTTGTTTTTTTCTTCATTAGGAATCTATCTAAGCGCGCTGGACTTCAGGCAGATATATTTTGCCCGCCAAACTCCACTGCCAACATCTTCTGGGAGATTTATAAACTTTGGTCACAGAACATCCTCTGATCTGAGTCGATTTTTAATCTCCAAAACAGCACAGAAAAGCCTGAGTCCTTTTGAGTCACACATTCACAGGGATAAACAGACCAACATCCCCACAGCCGTTCTTAGCGCTATAACTGCATATGGGAGGAGCTGACACTCAATAAATCAATGTCCAACATCTAAAAACTAGCGATGAGAACTTCATTACAATTATCAGGGTTAAGCTAATAAAAGAAATCTAATAGGTGATGTAACGTGGAGTGCATGTGAACACAGCACACCCTGTTACATGATGACCATGAGATGAAATTCTTCTGAAACACTGACCCAAAAAACCCCTGATGTTAGGAGGTGTTTCATTAGGTTGAAATTAGACATGGTTTCCAGAGTTTCTTTGAAAAAATAAACAAAAAGGCTCCATTCCTTGTAAAGTACAGACAAAATATGTCATTACTCAGACCTCAATTTGCTCTTGGAGAGCCATGTAACACAAGCATCCTCCAGCCCCATGAACCCCTGATTACCACGGTCAGCCTCATCTGAGGCATGCCATGTCCTTTCTTCTGCCTTCATTTAGTCCAAGTACATCTAAAATTTACATAACTGGGGGCATACTGGATACACATGGGCATTTCCCCTGCAAATCAGAGCTCAAACAGACAGACTGAACAGATTTTTGTACTGTCTTTACTTTCGTTCACTTTTTAATTTCAAGAGAGTGCAAGAGAATTCTTTACCAAAGGTTCCTAGATACACATCTCAGTTACAAGTCACCTTAAGAATGAAGTGTATGTTCTCAACATTTCCAAATCAGCTTAACCCCTGTTTCTATAAATGGAAAACACATTTTCAGGCTTTAGGGTGATCCTTACTTATCCATGGGCTGCAATGTGCCAAATTATATTTCCATTTTTTAAAAAATGGTGGATGAATTGGACAAATCAAAAGAAGCGTTGAAGAGAAAGCTGAGCAGATTTGCAGAGAGAACACACCTCTTATAATCACATTTACACAGACTGAAGCCCTGTGTTTAAAAAAAGTTATCAATTTTTTGCATTTGACTGTGTTAACAATTTGGAATCTAAGGTTGAACATTTAAGGCTACCATTTTCTGTGACATCATACATAAGGCAAGGACCACTTGCCTACTGGGGATTTTCTGTAGATTTTCTATGATAGATAAGAGATTTTTAAATGCCTGAGTTTTCCACCAACTTACGGGAGGGTGGAACAGTCTTGACAAAGACCATATGGTCTCCAAGGGCAAAAATATTCAACTGTCTTTATAAAAAGGTTTGCCAACTCCTGTTGTAAATCTCACTCAACTCTTTCAATACTCTACTTTCAATACTCTTCTGTCTTTCGCCTGCCTCCCGTCCTCCTCACGTCCTGAGCCAGGCCTTCTAGAACCAAACCTATATAACTCTACGTACAAGATCTCAAAGCCAGGGCCTGACAAGCCCACCTGAATGACCTAGAGCTGTAGACTTGGGGCTGTCACTTGAAGTCCCCCAAATTCTTGTTTCCCACCTGGAAAAAGCTTTTCATAATTGTAAAACCCACTGTATGCCTTGCAGGGCTCTTCAGATGTTAGCTGCTGTCTCCCCAGAGGACACCTGTCCATGCGACAGGCCCACCTTTTACTTAAGCATCTGGTCTTCTCTCACCAGCAGCCCCAGGACCTTGATCCAGGGTGTGTCACAGGGAGCCAGGATCCCAACCCCGGGCCCATCGAGTTTCATCAGTTCTCCCAGCACCTGCAGCCAACTTATCTTTTCAAAGCTTGAACCCGTGGCTAAGGTCTCCTCTCTCCCCAGCTCTTCCTCTGGTGGAGCAAAAGAAAGCTGGAGTTTTCACCCGATCTAAATGATACCCTATGTCCACTGGGTTATCCAGTCCTTCCCAGGGCTGACCATGCCTCATGCCACTCAGGACCTTTCCTTCTTGTCAAAAACACCACCCCCTTCCGCACTGTGACCAGCGGTAAGCCTCATCATTAAGAACGCAGGCTCTAGCATCAGAGAAACATGCCCTGGAACCCCAGCTCTAATAGAGCTGTGTGACACTGGCCTAATTTAACCTGCCCACTCTACTCTTTTCAGTGGGAAGATTATGGTTACTGTGAGGCTGAAGTGAGAGCACGTCAGCAGAGCTCCAGACATGCTGCCTGGTACAGAGTAAGTGCTGGATAAATGTTAGGATGATGCTCTTTGCCTTTTATTATTCTCATCATCACTATTACCACCACTCCCAATTGCTACGTTTACAATCAGTATCAAAATTATCTAAGTAGAACATTGTTCAAGTTACTGTATATACAACACTATACAATACTGCATGTGCTGTGTGTTCTCTAGGGCTATAAAGAAGTATCACATCCTCCAAAATTAACAGAGGTGGAAAAGTAAAAGTGAAAGTTAACCATGTCTGACTCTGCAACCCCAAGGACTGTAGCCCACCAGGCTCCTCTGTCCATGAAATTCTCCAGGCAAAGATACTGGAGTGGGTTGCCATTCCCTTCTCCAGGGGATCAATCAAACCCAGGTCTCCTGCATTGCAAGCAGATTCTTTATTGTCTGAGCCACTAGGGAATAAGTCTATGCTTGCTCATCTGAAAAGCAGAAGAGTTGGATGAACTGACAGATAATGTTGCTGAATGTTGTCTCAAAGAATAAGGTGAATAAACCTGTATGCTGATTTCAACCTCCACAGCATCCCGTGAAGACGTGGCCAATCTGACAGGCTTCCAAACTGGCACTGTTTGTTGAAAACTATGTTTTCAGTGAAAAGCACTCCTGTTCTCCTGAACATCCAGCTTGATCTTTGATATTCAACACATTTCCTGCAGCTTATTCTGTGAGATAAGGATTTTTATGCCAAAGAAATGAATGACATCTGGGAAAAGTAAAAATAAACTCAATACCTTCTCTCAACTTCAGAAAAGTCAAACATTTGAAAGCCTAAACGTTCCAAGTATTAACATAATTAGGGGAAAAAACAAGGTAGTGCAAACTTGAAATTCCCAGAGATCGCAGGATGACTGACAAGTTTGAGTTCTATTTCTATTTTCTATTGCACGAGAGAGACAAGATGGGTTTGATTTTGCAGTCAGTGTTCCTCGAACCAACTTCCTTTCCTAGTTTGCACAAAATGACATATCTTTCAGTACAAGGAATGCAGAAAACCTCAGCTGGTAAACAGGCGTGCTCACTTAGCACATTTGGATTAAAAGGCTATTTGAAAATCTTATTGACAGAGTCACATGACCTGTGAGCACAGCACTCCTCTCATACTGATGGAGGAGCTGTCATCGCAGAACTCCCAGGAGGATAACCTGACCTGATGGTGGGAACTTTCCACCAGAACTATCGCTCTGTTCCAATTTTGTCAAATGTTCATAATCAGAGAGCAACAGACACATCCATGAAGGGGGCGTCTGGGAGGATGTACCTGGAATGGCAGTGACCACTATCTGCTCACTTCTTTCTCACCTTTTCTTTGACAGACAAGCCATGTTTTAGTCACCCCCAGAGAAAAGTGACTAGATCCCAACTGGTCCCGGCCAATCAGGGCATTTCAGGTCCCATAACTGGGTTAGCAGTGTGACCCCCATGTGTCCAGCAGGACTATAAAGGTACAGTCTCTGCTAGGGCTTCCAGGAAAGCATCTTTTACACTAAGACAGAGAGACAACGAGACTACCTCTTGCTGCTGTCTCTGGAGGCTGTCATGTCATGTCATCTAGATACGATGCCAGGATCTTTGGTGGCCATCTTTAGACCACCAAGAGACCAACTGAACATACCAAGGACAGCCAAGAAGAACCTGGGTCCCCGACAAGATCACTGAGCTACTCAATCACTGACCTGGAGAATCACCCAGTCCTTATATCTAAGATAACGTGTTTAAGCTGTTTTGATTTCAAAGTTTTGCCACCTATAGTAGAAAATATCTCAAGCAATTGAATTGGACCAGTGGAAACATCTGAAAGTCTAGACGTTCATTAGCTATACATTCTTCAATGGTCATCCAGAACTGTATGGCTCTGCCTCACCCAAATGGCCAGATGTGAAAGGAACATGTTTTAAGAATCAAGAAGGAACTTTTTATTGCTGACCTGGACACTTCCACATCAAGCATTCTAAATGACATGCAGATATGCTAGGAGTCAAAAAACAATGACCAACTATACACTCTGTTAAAAAAAAAAAAAAAAAAGGCCAGGTATGATTATTTTTAGAAACAAAAGCTCAAGATCATGGCCTATGTTTCCAAAGTTGAAAAATCTCTCAGGTGTTTAAAGTCGAACTGATGATTAACAGATTATTATCAATTCTACTCAAGTAGAACCAGCACTGAAACTTCTTCTAATTCAAAGTCTGCTGTATTTTTAAAAAATTAAAAAAAATCCCCCAAAGCAAATCTTATTTACCTACCAGACATTATTTGGAAAACCACACACATTAAAGTATACACCTCTTTCATTTGTGGACATGTATTTTCATAACAATGTTCACACCTCAAACCAACCTTCCCTTTGGTCTGCTTTCTGCCTCTGCGTATAAACATTCAATGAACAGCTTAGCCTTTAAAACCTCTTACTAGACCCTCCTTGCTTAAATATTAACAAAGGGTCTCACAAGGGTCAGGCCCTACATGAGGACAACAAAGATGGAGGCTAGACCTTAAGGGAGTACAGGTTCTTATGGTGAAGACGACTAACAATACAATTAAATAGTGAATACTAACAACAAGCTAATATAAAGAAGATTAAAGCTCGTGACTAATGCTAATAAGGGAATAAGAGGCAGAAGGAAACAGTGAGCAGGAAAAGAGCAGTTTTACCTCAATGAGAATGAAATAAGGCTCCTCTAACAGGGAGCATACAAGCTGAGGTCTTAGGGCCAAGAAGAAACCCACCAAGGGAAGAGCCACGTGAAGCCAGGCATCAAAGCGAAATGGATGCCGGTCCTGAAGCCACAACCTTCAGCAATCTCATCTGTAAAACGGTACAGATCATCACTAACTTCCTTATCTTCCAGGAACTTGGTATAGTTACAGAAAAAAAAAAAAAAAAAATGTCCTCTTCTTTTAAAATTCAAGGTTAAAGGCCCTACCAGTAATAAATGTCCTTAATTATCAATCTTCCCTTGGAGAAGCATGAGGCTATAGTTGCTCCAAAAATATACACCTATTGCTTGCTTGGGTTTCATTCTGCATCTCTAAACCAGTAAATTAAAACCAGTTTTGACTGGTTACATTTTATGGCCTTGGAGATACCTGGAGATCCACGAGGCTCTCTCCAGGCAGAACTGAGAACAACCCTCCTACAGAATTTTAGTAAATGCACGCCATTACTATAATGACCAACACAATGACACTGCAAAACTACAGTGTCACAGTCACCCAAATTAGAAAGAGCCCTGGGTGGCTGGCGGAGGATCCCTGGGCAACCCATTTGATATGGTAACACGTGGCAGCAGAGGCAGCTAGGAATTTGCTGGCTGACGACCAAACCCTATTTGCAGCATACTCTTTTTACAGCCCTACCTCCTGATGCACGGTTATTTGCCACACGATTACGTAAAAATTAAATAATCAGCCACAGTGCTAAGAGAAAGTAAAATCCTGTGATTAAAATGAGTGACAAACCTATTAACGAGCGCAGGGCATTATGTTACAACCGTTTCTGTTTGATTAGGGTAAACCAGATGTGCAGTTTTTAAAAGCGATCTATACTGCAATGGGGGATATGTGTGTATGCTAAGTCGCTTCAGCTGTGTCTGACTCTTTGTGACCCCATGGACTGAAGCCCTCCAGGCTCCTTTGTCCATGGAATTCTCCAGGCAGGAATACTGGAGCAGGCTGTCATTTCTTACTCCAGGGGACAATCACGCCAATTAGAAAGCATGGCTGAAATTCCTGTTCAGCTTTGGAGAATCCCTGAGGATGGAGGTACCATTATTCTCCTTTCTAGATGACAAACTGATGTCCTAAGGAGTAAATGAACTTGCCCAGGGTATGTGCTGCCTCTAAAATTTGAATCAAGTTCATCTGATTCCAAACCACATGTTCTTTTTCTTCCTCACAAGGCCTCACCTGGCGAATCATGTTCCGGTCTTCTTTATTCCTTGATGAATTAGGAGTCCTAAGATTTTCCTGCAGGTCCTTCATAGGAAGGGCTCAAGATGAACACAAGCAATCTGGAGACTGTTACATGAAATGAAGACTGTTTCTCTCCAAACAGCCTCCGGGGAACCTCAGCGCAAGCAGGTTACCAAGCTTCCATAAGGGGGAGTGGAGGGCACCTCATCCTCGCATGATGGGGCACATTCTGCCTCCTGGATGCCCTATTTTTCCAAGTCTCTAGGCCTCTACACTGACAACTCCCACTGCTGGAAAGGTCATTCTCTGTCCTACTCTCTACCAAGGCTGCTCCATCCTCAGCAGGGCCCTCTGAGAATTTCCTCACCCGCTGTACCTCCAGACACAGGCACAGACTCCACCCGGCAATACCCTCAGGGCACGGTGGTAGAGTGCATCCCAGTGGCCCTCCTCACTGGACGGGGACACCTCCAGGAAGGACCTGAATTTACCTTTGTGTTTCCTCCCCAGTACAGGGCACAGCGCCTTCAAGAATCAACTTCAAAGAGATACTCATTGAGCTAAGCCAGGTGCCCAGCTGGAGGTGGCAGTGTGGAGATAAGGCACTCTCAGGAGGTTGAGAGGAGGGTTTCTGGGTGCCCTGACATCTACTTTCTGTGTCACCTTACCTGTCCCTTAAATTCTGTGCCTTGATTTCCCTATCTGTACATGGGGACCATGGTCCTGCTCAGCCCCCACTAACCTGCAGTCAGAATGACAGGCAAAGGAAGCCAGGAGTCACTGACACCAAGAGGCAGAGAACACTATGGATGCTCTATTAACCTTCCACCCCCCAACCTGCTTCCAGGGATTAAGATCCAGCTGATACATGATATATTTGGCTTTGCTTCTTGCCAGGATGTAAGCCCTGGCAAGATCTTGAGGATGTAAGCCCCAGGATCCTTACATCTTACTAGGATGTAAGCCCCAGAAGAGAGAACTCTTGTTTTCTTCTCTGCTGGATAGTGGCTCCGAGGACAGTAACTGCAGGCAGAGGGCCTCAAATGCTTCTTGAATGAATGAAGAAGCAAATGAACGAGTGAATGAACAAGTAAACAAACAGTGCCTGACCAACTCACGGAGCAGATACCATCCAGAAGAGGCAAGGAACATTAACAAAATGGAGACCTGATATTTTTATGGCCATAATTACAGGGATATTTCCTTTTTTCTGTGGATTTCCCAGGTGGCACTGGTGGTAAAGAACCCGCCTGCCAATGTGGGAGACAATAAGAGATGCAGGTTCGATCCCTGGGTGGGGGAAGATCCCCTGGAGGAGGACATGGCAATCCACTCCAGTTTTCTTGCCTAAAGAATCCCGTAGACAGAGGAGCCTGGTGGACAATGGTCCATAGGGTCGCAAAGAGTTCGACACAGCTGAAGAGACTTTGCATGTATGCACACACAGAGTAAAGGCTGCACGTGTATTCAATTCTTAGAAAAGACTGATGGCTGATTTCATGCTAGGTGGCACAGGAGTCCTCACATTTGTACCTTACCTGTCCCCAGACTCTCTGTAATATAATGAATGCTGTGTGAACCCACACGCTCATGGCCCACAGACCTCTGCTTTAACAAAACCCTCTGGAAAAGGACGAGTCCTCTGAAAGGAAATCTATCACTCCAGCTGCCTAAACTTGGGTTTCCTCAAAGGCCAGTCTGTGACTGACCAGAGGCTCCCTATCCAAAAGGAAGCATTGGTGGAAGCCAGCAGGAGGCCCCATCCATTGGAGGGGTAAAGGTATCAAGTTCCACTAGCACCGAGACTGGAGGAGGAGGAAGAGGAAGTAGAGAGGATGAAAGTGCCCGGGAAGGAAGACCTCAAGCTCCAAAATCCCTCTCTGGACTCTCACCTTCCAAGATGTTCCTAAAAACTCTCTTAAGGTGCCTGCTTTGTCCTCGCCCTTAACATCTTACAAATGCATTTGCATTTGATTTTTTTTTTTTTTTTTCTTTTTCAAATCTACCTGGCTGGCTGTGGATGGTAAGAAAACTTAAGCAGAAGACCAAGATAAGGGTCCTGATCTTTATCATAGTTACCTCTTCAACTTGCACGAAATCTCTAAATTAAGAAGCATCACTTACTCCATCCCAGATATGGACTGAGGTTTCTAAGATTCCATTTTCTCAAAGTAAGATTTTCTCAAAGGAAGATTCCACCTTCCCCAAAATGAAAGGAAGACATTTCACGTAACAACTTATATACCCACAATCCCAGCTCTCTTGCAAAGTTTCTATATACGTCATGTATAAATGCTCCAGGGTGCTTTTACTTTTCCCCTCTCTAAAAGGTCTTTGTAGCCCTTTCTTCTCAATACCCAGTGGTGAGAAAAGTGATTTATCACCTGCCACGGTAGCTACTCGGTATTCCCACCATAAATCGTGCCTCTCTGACAAAACCCTTATCTCCAAAAACAGATAGCAGCAACCATTACTGCTTTGTACGTCGATGTCCCTTTTATTTAAGAACAACTCTGTTTTCTTTATAAATCCTTAAACATATTAGTAGAAGACTCATCATAGTAGATGCCTTCAGCGACGGGCAATCCAGCCCAAGCCTCGTGCTCACTTCTAAGAAAAGGCGAAATCCATAAGCAAACACGTGCCGCAGGGACTGTGCCAAAGGACATTTTTCAAAGACCAGTGCCACTGGGTTGAAGTCAGCTCTGCATACCTTTTCAATCAAAGCCACAGCTGCCCCAGCAAGAAGGGTCAGAGAACTCGATCTCCACAAGCAGGTGGTCCGCGCTCCATCAACAGACTCGGCCCCGAGTTCATCCCTTAGTCGGCTGCTCAGAACCCAGGGAGCAGAGGCAGCTCTGTGAAAGCTGAGAGGGACACACGTGCTTCCAGAAAAGACAGGGATGATCCATTCCCTTGAGCACAGGTGGGCCTCTGCACTGACACAGGGCAGGATGGAGACTGGAATAGGGGCTTAGGTTTGGGGAAAGTGTGCCAGGTAATTTGGCACCTAAGTGAGCAAGGGACAGTGGGGTTCAGAAAATTTATCAGGTTTGTGTCAACAGAATTTTAGCTCATACCAAAAAAGATCTCAAGAATCGCTTCACTGAGCATCTGCCTTTTACAGAGAGGTGAGCTGGAGTGCTTAGCGAGGAGTCAGGTCTCCGAGGGCAGTCTCTCTTTTCAAACCCGATAATCAAGACAATAAAAAACAAACATCCAATCTGTTTGCTCATGGCTGTGTGTTTTCTAACTTTTGATCAATTTCATGGGTGGTCAGGTGGATTGTCTTCTGTACGTCTGATCCCTCTTTCAAAGATTTTAATCAGTTCTTCCCAAAGATCAAAGTCCACTTGGTCAACATGGGAGTTTTGCTAACTCTGAAATCACTGGGTGGAAATCCAATGCTGTTTTATTCTAGAGGACTCTGGCTGATTAGAGAAAAGAAAAGAAGTCCCAGATCAATTCATCACAAAGTTTAGAAATATTACGAGCTTTCCTCTATCCCTCAGATGCGTTCTTCTTTCAGGGATCCCTGGACCTCACGTGGATGGCAGAGAATCAAGCTATCTCATCTCTGTGAACAACCCCCCATAAATCACAATGTACATTCCATCTGTCATAGTACGTATGACAGCAGTAAGCACTGCTGGTTGTGCCCCAGTTACAGGCACACAGAATAACTGTGAGCAGGGCCACAGAAGTACAAAAAGGAGACATTTAACAATCAATCGAAGAGGGGCCTGGCAAAGAGGGAATGGCGTGATTTTGCAAAAGCCTTCTTCCCACACTTTCCCATTAAAAAATGCCAGTTTCTTCCTGCACTTGAGAAAGCATCACATATATTTTGCTTGGATTTCAAGAGTTTGAGACTTCCCTGGTGGCTCAGAGAGTGAAAGCATCTGCCTACAATGCGGGAGACCCAGGTTCAATCCCTGGGTCGGGAAGATCCCCTGGAGAAGGAAATGGCAACCCACTCCAGTATTCTTGCCTGGAAAATCCCATGGACGGAGAAGCCTGGTAGGCTACAGTCCATGGGGTCGCAGAGTCAGACATGACTGAGGGACTTCATTTTTCAAGAGTTTAAGGAGACACATGGAAAAACTTCTGTAGTTTTGAAAAGACTAGAGCTTTCATGATGGAGACTGTGGATAAACCAAGTAAATGTCACAAGCCAATCAGCAAAAGAGAAGCTTTCTGCTCTTCTCTGCAGTTGCCTCCAGGACTGTGGCTTATCTCCCAAGTCTACAGAAAGATGTGGAGCTTGTTGATTGGTGGGGAAACCAGTACAAACTGGAGCTGTCTTCCTTGCCCCAAAGGTCTCTCTGAGATCCAAAGGTGACCTTCCACAGAAGTAGAAGGCCCCAAACCAGACAGCTAGATGGGATCTCCAGGGTCTTCAGCTCCAGGGAAGGGCAGAGTATGCAGGATGCAGCCCAGGATTGGTCACTTTTATTGCAAGGTGTAGCAAGTGATAATCTGGAATGTCGGGGCCCCAGAGCACCAGGAGGGAAAGGAAGGCCCAGACTGGTCCCTGACATAAAATCTATGTAAAGCCAGATCTATAAATCAGCAGCAGTATTTTCTAGCAGAGCTGAACAAACCACAGCCTATAAGCCAATTCTGGCCCACCACCTGTTGGTATTGGTTTTTTGTTTGTTTGTTTGTTTTCAGTAAAGTTTCACTGGACCTAGCCATACCCATATGCTTACATACTGTCTATGGCTGTTTAAACACTAAGACGTTGCTGTGCTGATTAGTTTTGAGGTGCTGTGTGGCCCCCAAAGCATCTACTATCTTGCCCTTTACAGAGTGTAAACCCCCATTCAATGGTGAAATGTCAATGTTATGGGCCACTTTCAGTCTTCCAAATCTATACAAGCCCTCCAAAATTACCTTTTATAAGGCTTTTTAAAAGGCCAAAAAATATACAAATTTACCCCTCTGACGGCCATGGGTTGTTATCGCACCAGGCCCTCAAAGTAACCCATGATGTGACAATTAAAAAAAAAAATCACAGCAAATATTAAAGGCTTTTCACCCCACTCAAGACAAGCTGTTCACCTCTGCCTTGCCACAGACACACAGTTCCAGCGGCCAGGTAGAGTGTGCAGCTGGACTCAGTGCATCCTCTGGACCTGAGCAGTCACAGGAAGCAAGAAGGCCTGAAATTTAAAGGGCAAATACCCCTCACTCTAACATCACAGAGAAGTAACAGTTGTCTGCATAAGTGAGCTGACTCTACCCCTGTCTGATATTTGACACTCGGCCTCTAAAGGAAAAGAAAAAAAATGTCCAACATTAATTACCCTCCAGGGCTAAAGGCTGTGCTCTAAGTACATTCTCAGCCCCCACTCGGAGCCTCTTGACTGCTAATCTCCTCAGCACGGAGAAAACCTGCCCCAGGGTAGAAGTGCCTTCTTGGCTAAAGCTGGATAAAGCTTCTAAAACCCAACAGGGTATGTACTTGACCATCTTAATTAGGCAGCGGGAGCCTGTGTAGCTGAGGAATCTCGGCTCAGCCTCCTTCCCTGACACTTCTCCCAAAACAGAAAGAAACGAAATGAGTTAAGTCAAACGAGCACACTGACGGGACTTCCCTGGCAGTCCCAGGGCTAAGACCCCAGGCTTCCATTGCAGGGAGCATGGGTTCGACCCTTGGTCTGGGAACTAAAATCCCATATGCCGAGTGGCCAACACAGAAAACAAACAAATAAGCACACTGATGATTGAAAACCAGCCAAAAGGGACCAACCAACACTGACTCAACAGAAGAGAAAAGACGGTGACTTTTAAACCAAAGTCAGGTTTCTTCTACCCGCATCTAGCTCCTTCTATCTCTGGCAGTTCGGTCCTACGCTGAACAAAGGGTTCATTTATAACACCAGTCCTACTGGAGCAGCTGCCAAATACAACTGAGTTTTCTACCTCTCAGCTCCCCAAAGAGCAAAGATAAGTTGTCACTTCTTTGAAGTGTGGGACGAGAGCGCAAAGTGATGGTTTTTTAAAGAAAGGGGGGAAAAAGTTAATAAGTTATAATACACAGACAATCTCCAAGCTCTGAAGAATTTCATCTTTTATCGCACAAACTAGTACTTCTGTAATTTACCAGGATCGCTGATAAAAACAATGAACACAAATGGCATTATACTGTACTTAAAAGGAAGAACTGGGTTTATAATTACACTTGTAATTCTCGAGGTGGCTCACAACTACAATATGTGTGTTTTTCACAGACTACAAAGGTGCCTGGAACCTTCTGAAAAAGTCAGCCGTGCAAGACCAACTCAAGTATAACATCTTACACTTCCAAGAGTGCTTGGAGATCCCATTTCTAAGGTAAGTCCTCTTTCCCAACTAACATCTGTACCAAGCTCAAGAAAGAGCCACGCAAGAAAAAGTTGCTTCTAGAACATTCAGCTCATCGTTTTCTCCCAGAAATTCCAGTGCCATTCTCAAGGAGAAAGTTGAGAAACAGCAGTCAAGTCAAATGGAAAACTCATCAGCAGCTTTGATCATGTTGACAGGTGGGCCAAAACTGGGACATGTGTTTAAAAGACAAAGTGTTTACAGAAGCAGAAAAACTTAGTAAGTTCAGAATGAAGCGACAGAAAAGCAGGTGACAAAAAGCACTGTTGCATTCGTGCACCACGGTTGTAAAGCCTGGTTCCAGCCCACTTTCTCACTACACCAACAGGAGGCCAAATGAACTGGTCTCCAAGGATCATCCAGTTGTTAATACAATCCTCTGTGTACGTTGATCAAAATCAATTTCCGATTCATAACTCAGCAGCAACCCTCTTAAACGTACGTCCGACTGCCAAGAACACTTAAAGACTGATTGTAATCTGAAAGTGAGGGTGAAATATTACAGAGGGAGAAAAGAGGCGCAGGGATAAGGATGGAAGGAGAGAGAAAAAAGGAGAAAAAGCCAACCAACACATCTTTAGTTATCTTGCTATCATTCTGCAGTAACTGTATGTCCTTTAGAAGAAATTACACGTGTTTGCACATCTGCACACACACAAACACAGGTATACACGCCACTTATTTTCTGCCAAAATTGTACCTTTATCCCTACCCCCTGACTTCAAACTGGGGACTGCACACCGTCATGTGTTAAGGATGGGAGAAAGAAGTCCAAATTGAGACTGATTAAAACAATGCAGTTAACATACCTAATGAGAAGTGTTATCAAAGCCACTGAAAACTAAAGCTGATCTAAAAGGATGGTCCTCCACCTAAATAAGTGATACAGAATGAGCCAAACTGCACGCTCCAGATCTGAGTGCATTCTGCCCTCATCACCCACCTACAAGTCAGGACAGCTGCACATAGCTTCCAGCTACAGTGTGCCCAAAAGCAATGCCACCGTGCTGGCTTGCAGTGGGAACTTTCCTTATGTCTCTCTCTGAATGTAAACATAAATAAGTGATCCAAACTTAAAAAAAGGCAGAAAAACAAGTTTTCAGGGTGATGCAAGGAGAATTCTGAGGCTCCAAAATACTATGAAATTATATTTTAAGGATAATTTATCAGAATACAACTGCCAACACCAAACATAAGTTCCTTGAAAAGTCTGCTGAAATCATTAGCCTTTTATTATTTTGCTTGATTAAACTCACTGACTAGATAGACTTATTGGTAAAAACCAAGGCCAGTTCCTGCCAAAGTAGACTTTACAGAATTGCTATCTTGTTGGTGTGGGTCACTAAGCATTTAGGGTGATAGCTTTGAGAGCTACAAATAAAGAAGTCAGGTCCTGGAGATAAGTACAATTGCTAGAGAACGCATTACACAAATGAATTATGAGTTAAAAATAATCAGGAGAGGGGAGAAACAGTATAGGGCTAGAGGAATAAGAAGTACCAATTACTAGGTAAAAAATAAGCTACAAGGATAAATTGTACAACATGGGGGAATATATCCAGTATTTTATAATAATTGTAAGTCAGGTATAACCTTTAAACTCTGTGAAATCACCCTAATGTACACATTATAAAATTTATGTAACATTATGCAACTAATAGATATCAATAAAAGTAACTTTAATGAATAATTTTTTAAAAAAGAGAAAAGAAATCAGGATGAATCAAACACAATACACATTCCCAAGACACCTATTTTCAGCGCATCTATTAGTGAGGATGGCAAGGTTATCAAGACATTCATTTTGCTGGCCTTACTTTAATCTGAAATGTGGCATTTGGGGACATAACTCACATAATGCTTTCCTTAAATGGACGTACTCACTCATGCATTGTTGACACCTGAAATTCGATAAAAGGTTAATTTTCATTCATTCATTCTGGCAAACATGACTTTCCTTGCTTTCAAAGCCCAATTGAGAGCTTAGCAGAATGTCTTTCCAAAAGCATCCTTGCAAAAAGAAAACTCTGGAGGAGCGCATGACTGGGCCAGGGGATTAGAAGCTGTTACATGACGAACCTCGGCATTGAGCAGGTCTCTGATGAACATTCTGTTCAAGCTCTCTTTACTCACTGACTCTTTAAAAGATTGTAAATGGAAAGAATGCATGTAAACCCTACATGTAATCAGACACACAGATGTTTAGGATGATTGGGATTAATAAACAACAACAGGAAAACAATGTTTACAGAGCCCTTCGTGCCGAGGGACGCCACACTTGGTGACTGCGGGCCTGCGTCTCACTGACTCCACCTGCCAGGGTCAGGCCTGCCTTCTCCCAGCCTGCTCTTTGATCCCGGGGAGGACTTCCATCACAGAACGGGGCACCAGGCCCCTAGCTCGGCGGGCTTCAGTCACAGGGCACACCAGAGGAGAAGCCAAAGACAGAGGAGAGATGATCCCTACATATCTGTCCACAGCACCCTCCTTGTGGGGATCCACAACATCTTTCTAGAGATAAGGCTCAGGTCTGGGCAGCCCGCTCCACAGCACCCCCTCCTCCTGGCTTCTGTACTTCCTTCCAGTGCTTCAAGCCAAAGCTCGTCTCAGCCCAGCTCCTAGCCCTGGATACCACCCCATCACCTAAGCATCCCTCTACTAGGGGTGGACAAAACATGGCCCATGAGCCAGACTCAACCCAAAGCCTCCTTCTGTTAATAAAGTTTTACTGGAAGCCACATCTCTTCAGGTAAACGCTGTCCGTGGCTGCTTTCTCACCAGAACTGCAGAGTTAAGGAGCTCAAACAGAGGCCACGTGGCCCCAGAGCTGAAAATATCCACTATGTGGACCCCAATAGAAAAAGTTTGCTAACCCCTGCCCTACACTCTCCTCACACCCTTGAGAAGGTTCCTCACTAACCTCTCCTGATTGATTCCACTGCAACTGTTCAGTTCAGTTCAATTCAGTTCTGTCGCTCAGTTGTGTCTGACTCTTTGTGACCCCATGAACTGCAGTACGCCAGGCCTCCCTGTGAGTTGGAGTTTACCCAAAATCATGTCCATTGAGTCGGTGATGCCATCCAGCCATCTCATCCTCTGTCATCCCCTTCTTCTCCTGCCTTCAATCTTTCCCAGCATCAGGGTCTTTTCCAATGAGTCAGCTCTTTGCATCAGGTGGCCAAAGTATTGGAGTTTCAGCTTCAACACTAGTCGTTCCAATGAACACCCAGGACTGATTTCCTTTAGAATGGACTGGTTGGATCTCCTCGCAGTCCAAGGGACTCTCAAGAGTCTTCTCCAGCACCACAGTTCAAAGGCATCAATTCTTCGGTGCTCAGCTTTCTTTATAGTCTAACTCTCACATCAATACAGGACTACTGGAAAAACCATCAGTTCAGTTCAGTTCAGTCACTCAGTCATGTGTGACTCTTTGTGATTCCATGAATCGCAGCACACCAGGCCTCCCTGTCCATCACCAACTCCCGGCGTTCACTCAAACTCATGTCCATTGAGTCGGTGATGTCATCCAGCCATCTCATCCTCTGTCATCCCCTTCTCCTCCTGCCCCCAATCCTTCCCAGCATTAGGGTCTTTCCCAATGAGTCAACTCTTTGCATCAGGTGGCCAAAGTACTGGAGTTTCAGTTTCAGCATCAGTCCATCCAATGAATACCCAGGACTTATCACCTTTAGGATGGACTGGTTGGATCTCCTTGTAGTCCAATACTAGACAGACTTTTGTTGACAAAGTAATGTCTCTGCTTTTTAATATGCTGTCTAGGTTGGTCATAACTTTCCTTCCAAGGAGTATCTTTTAATTTCATGGCTGCAATCACAATCTGCAGTGATTCTGGAGCCCCAAGAAATAAAGTCTGACACTGTTCTGCTGTCTCCCCATCTATTTGCCATGAAGTGATGGGACCAGATGCCATGATCTTTGTTTTCTGAATGTTGAGCTTTAAGCCAACTTTTTCACTCTCCTCTTTCACTTTCATCAAGAGGCCCTTTAGTTCTTCTTCACTTTCTGCCATAAAGGTGGTATCATCTGCATATCTGAGGTTACTGATATTTCTCCCACAATCTTGCTTCCAGCTTGTGCTTCTTCCAGCCCAGCGTTTCTCATGATGTACTCTGCATATAAGTTAAATAAGCAGGGTGACAATATACAGTCTTGACGTACTCCTTTTCCTATTTGGAACCAGTCTGTTGTTCCATGTCCAGTTCTAACTGTTGCTTCCTAACCTGCATATAGGTTTCTTAAGAGGCAGGTCAGGTAGTCTGGTATTCCCATCTCTTTCAGAATTTTACACAGTTTATTGTGATCCACACAGTCAAAGGCTTTGGCACAGTCAATAAAGCAGAGAGAGATGTTTTTCTGGAACTCTCTTGCTTTTTCCATGATCCAGCGAATGTTGGCAATTTGACCTCTGGTTCCTCTGCCTTTTCTAAAACCAGCTTGAACATCAGGAAGTTCACGGTTCAAGTGTGCTGTCTGTTTACTCCTGGGATCCTGAACGACACAGTCCTCAACTATGCCTATGAAGTAGCTTCAGTTACTATAATTATTCCCATTTCACAGAGGACAATAAAATGTAAGGTTCCTTTAGGAGTAAATATTTAGGTGAAAGGAAAAGGGAGTGACACCGAGTTTCAGAACAAAAAAAAGACCAGCCAAAAAGAAGCTTAAAGAGAGAAAGAGACAGACTGACTGATGAAGTGTTAAAAATTTGTCAATACATTAAGGATACGGATGACTTCCCCCTCTTATTTAAAAGATAAACAAATAGCAGCCAAGAATCCAAGCTGTTCCGGTGACTGGTGAGAAGCCAGTCTCCCTTGCCATATCTTGCTTTTTCCCGTTGAATATGAGCACCATTCATACTTCGGTGAGTAAAATGGAAATATTCTTTTACAGGATTCTTTGTTCATTTGTGAACACGGGAAAAACAATACCGTGAGTTCTTGGTGAACAGAGAGCTACATGGTTAACCCAGGCCCTCTCGGCCAGCCCCTGCACTTCCCATCACTCACTGAATGATACCTTATTCATCAGCGACTCAAATGACCTTTGACGTCACTATTCCCTACACAGCGGAATGCGACACAGAGACAAGACGGTTGGTTGGACCCCGTCCAAATGGTGTCGTTACTCAAGCAGCACTGGGGCCTCTTCTATGGCCCTTTCACCTATTAGGCAATTTCTTGACCTCCAGTCTAAGACTCAAAATAGACTCATCAGTCTGATGAAAGAAAATGAAAGAACAAATGCACACGGATCTCCTTGTGTACCATGTTTGTGGTGTGCTGCTGCTGCTGCTGCTACGTCGCTTCAGTCGTGTCCGACTCTGTGCGACCTCATAGACGGCAGCCCACCAGGCTCCCCCGTCCCTGGGATTCTCCAGGCAAGAACGCTGGAGTGGGCTGCCATTTCCTTCTCCAATGCATGAAAGTGAAAAAGTGAAGTCGCTCAGTCGTGTCCGACTCTTAGCGACTCCATGGACTGCAGCCTACCAGGCTCCTCCGTCCATGGGATTTTCCAGGCAAGAGTACTGGAGTGGGGTGCCAGTGCCTTCTCCTGTGGTGTGCTGATTCTTCATAAATAACTATGTTTCATTACTGCTGTTATTTTTCCAGAGACTGGCTTGAATTCTACCTTGAATTGAAGCAATAAAAGTTGCTGCAAATGAATTTTCAAACACAATATGTCCACCTTTGCAGTATCCAAAGCTTCCATGTAACACACCAGAAGCAACCTGCAATTGTTTTTATTTTAGTAAAATGCCCTTTTTTGTGTGTAGAGTGGGGAATGAATTCTGGGGTCTGAGGTTTGCCCAAGTATAAAATTTCAAGTTCATACATATGCCTGTACACAGACAAATAGGCCTATGCAAGAGCATAAGTAATATTCCTTTGGGACTCTTCTCTGTACAAAGAACCATGTGTATACGTACATGAATGAGTATGTGCACATGTGTATTTGTATGTGGCTTTGTGTGTTCTTTTCTCAGGCAGCTGAGTAGGCAAAGAGAACTGATGGTTTTCTCTCAGTGTGTTTATCAGTTTTTCCTCTTTTTAAAACAAAAACATTCCCCATGCCATGACCACATGTCCTTAAATATTATATTTTACTACAGAATCCCACAATATCAGCAATGAACTCAGTTATGTTACTTTCAGTTCAGTTCAGTCGCTCAGTTGTGTCCGACTTTGCGACACCATGGACTGCAGCATGCCAGGCTTCCCTGTCCACCACCAACTGCAGGAGCTTACTCAAACTCATGTCTATCAAGTCATGATGCCATCCAACCATCTCATCCTCTGTTGTCCCCTTCTCTTTCTGCCTTCAATCTTTCCCAGCATCAGGGTCTTTTCAAATGAATCAGTTCTTTGCATCAGGTGGCCAAAGTATTGGAGTTTCAGCTTCAGCATCAGTCCTTCCAATGAGTACTGAGGACTGATTTTCCTTTAAGATGGACTGGTTGGATCTCCTTGCAGTCCAAGGGACTCTCAAGAGTCTTCTCCAACAGCACGGTTCAAAAGCATTAATTCTTTGGTGCTTAGCTTTCTTTATAGTCCAATTCTCACATCCATACATGACTACTGGAAAAATCATAGCTTTGACTAGATGGACCTTTGTCAGCAAAGTAATGCCTCTGCTTTTTAATATGCTAAATTAGTCATAACTTTCCTTCCAAGGAGTAAGTGTCTTTTAATTTCATGGCTGCAGTCACCATCTGCAGTGATTTTGGAGCCCCCAAAATAAAAGTCTGTCACTGTTTCCATTGTTTCCCCATCTATTTGCCATGAAGTGATGGGACCAGATGCTATGATCTTAGTCTTTTGAATGTTGAGTTTCAAGCCATCTTTTTCACTCTCCTCTTTCACTTTCTTCAAGAGGCTCTTTAGTTTTTATCCTTATGTTACTTTAGTCTTTGAATTAATGTGGCTCTGATTTTAGAAGCTATGTCTTCTCATACCAGCCATGAAGTTGGTGTGGTGTGTCTGTGTGTGGGTCTCAATTTATGATCATCTAGTTCTGTATCTTTTATGTGAAATTTTATCTCTGATCACAAAGAAACATTTTCTCATTGTGGAAAATAAAACGCCAAAATTGTATGAGTGTACAGCACACATTCAGCTTTTTAAAGTCCAAATACAGTATGAATGAGTTCTCCTCTGAGAGCATGTTTGTAAGTCCAGTTTGTAAGTTTGACAAAGTTAGCCAAAGAACCCAACTAACACAACTGGCTACACAGTACTGTACTTTAATTGGTTTATAATACTTTTCACACAAATAACACATAAAAACTACCACAAAAAAGAAACACTTATCATCTTACAGTACAGAACCTTGAAAAGTGCAGTAGTACTGCACAACATCTGGCACACAGGGGCATGTTTGAGCCTTTGGAAGTTTGCAACTTGAGGGTTTGTATGTAGGGGACTTACTGCACCAGGTCCAAAGGGAAGAGCCACAGGGATGTAATGACAGCAATGTCGGTAGGTCCAAAAATGTAACAACATTGGGAAGATATATCGATACATGTAGCTTCGAATAAGCTGGGGTCACATCCATGTGATGATACAGGATGTGTTTATTACAGTTGATGACTCATCTGTATTACCTCCTGGAGACCTGTGCACGACACACAGGTAAAGAAAGCAAACTGCAGAACAAGCAGGGTTCAACTGCAAAAAGAAAATGATCCCAAAACGTTGAATGTCCCATGTGGGCATGTGTTTCTATTTTTGTGTATTCACAGAGAAGGATGCCTACCAGGCTGAATCATCACTTACCTCCGACACAGGAGGAGGAGAGGAGAGGAAGGAAGGAGACCTGTCTTTTTTGTTTGAAAATTTCGGTTTCAATAATTGTATTAGCTACACATAACTTTGCAACTTGGGCAGCCGTAATTCAGTAAATATTTAAAAAGAGAACCGTATATTTATTTTAATAAAGAAAAAGATCTCAGAACCTACTCCCCTCCTACTATGCTTCAAGTGAGACCACTGCTGGCTACTTGCCGTGTGCAAGTTCCCATTAGTACTTACGCCTACATTAACTAAAATAACATTTTCCTCTCGTATCTACTTTAATACAGATGTTCTCAAACAAAGTGTTTACTGAAACTAAGGGATCCAAAAGTATATAATGTATAAATCCCCAACCCCTCTCCAAGATGTTTAAGACTTATTTGGATAGATTAAGCAAATATTCCTTAAAAGATAAACCAAAATGGTTCGGGTCTGAGTTTCAAATTTCATCCAAGGTGAGAAAATAGATACTTGAGATTTGAACATTTTGATTGCCTCAAAGTCCAAATTCAGCAAGTATTTTCAACCAAGCATGATGCATGTGATCATCTTTAAAACAAAATAAATGAGAAATCATATGTATACATATACACACACATATAGTTGTGATGTATGCTTGTTCACTTAATGAGGCTTCACCCTTTCGCCATGGTCATGGGGTCTCGCTGGGCAGAGGTGTGACATTCAGTGAGCACACAGAGTCTGATGCAGATTTCAAGCCTGTCATCCTCAACCACCAGCTGAGAGACCCCAGATAAAGCCTTAACCAGAGTCTCAGTGGTGTCAGTTCTAAAGTAGGAACAAGACTACCTGCTACTGCAGGGCTGTGAGGAGAATTAAATGAAAAACACATTACGAAAATGAAGCTCCCTGTCTGACTTACAGCAGGTGCTCAACAAATGGAAACTCCCACTAAGGATGATATAATATTTAAAATGTCATTGAATTCCTTCTGGGTGCTAAAAACTCGTGGAAGAGCTTCTACACTCTTTGAGACATATTATCTCACCTAATTTGCACACAATTTATGAGATGGGTGCCACGGTCCTCATTTTTTCAGACGAGAAAACAAAAGTCCGGAGAAGTTAAGTAACTAGCCCAAGGCTATACAGCTAATTGTATCAGCACTGAGATTCCAAGTCAGGCAGCTGGCTTACTCTTATCCAGCACACACATGGCTGCTCAATACCACGAATGCAGCAGGAGTCTACGGAAATACGTTCTCCTTCAGGAGCAATTGTGGGGACAATGTCATAACAGATGAACCACACTAGCTAAAGCAGCCTCAGGATAGTGGGTTTTCTAAGCACTTGGGTCCCCAACCTTTCCTTTAGGGCACCCAGGTGTGTACTCACCTGGTCACCCCAAACTAGCCCACCTGGGACGTGGAGCCCTCTCTCCCCATCTCTCCATGTGCCCATTCAGTTACACTCCACAAAGGAGACCCGCCAGCCAGGAGACGCTCTTTTTCCCATTAGCGCTTTTAGTATCCCAAACAAAATGGAACTAAAGGGAGGAACAAGCCCAAGGAAAATAGCACAAGGTGGCCTCAAGTCTGCACTCACATGAAACACGGTCCTACATGGGTCACCTCACCCCAGGAAGGTCACCCAAGGGGGCAGCCCTCAACAGTGAAGATCTCACTAGCTCATGAAAGGTCCCACAGGCTCTGATCAGGAGAACCCCATAATCAGCTTATGAAATATACACGTGAACCCAATGTCCTGCAAAAATCATCTATTTCCAATCTGCACATTTAACCCTGTGTCTGTACTTCCAGGACTCTCCTAAATTAAATCAAAATGACATTTCTGTCTCCTTAAAGGTCCAAAAGACCTCAAGTTAGAGCGCTGACCTATAGGTGGTCTATAACATTAAACCATCAACAATTAGCTTTATGCTTTCACTTCCAGTGCCACGAAGTTCGTTTCTCTCTGTGTCAAGGCCAGGGCATTCCTTCTGTCTGGATGGTAAATGAGAAGAGAAAGAAAGAAAGGAGGAAGGGAGGGAGGGAGGAAAAAGCCAAGGGAGGGAGAGAGAAAAAAGGGAGGGAAGGAAGAGAGGGAAGAAAGAAAAGCAGGTCATTTATAATCCAATGCTCTAAAGGAACAGAATCCCACATCTGTGTTACAGGAGCATCATCTGTGATTGCTATGGAACCTCAGGTGTCACTGGGGTGAAGAAGGGAAAAAAGAAAAGAGAAAAAGAGCCACTTCTGCCTAGGAAACAGGATAAAGGCAGACAAGTCCATTTCACTGAGCAATTGAACTTGAATGCTAACAACACATTTTCCTCAGTTAAGACGACAGCTACATTTTCAGAAGTTACCGACTTTTCATTTCTTAATTAGATGCTCCACTGAATGGGTGTGTATGGGTATGTGTGTATGTAAGAAAATAAATGAAAACTAATTTAGGAAAAGAAAAAATTATTACTAAGAAAACAACGTGTGTGTGTGTGTAAGAAAATAAATGAAAACTGATTTAGGAAAAGAAAAAATTTATTATAAGAAAACAACCTAGTTTTTAAAAAAAAATTTTCTTGTTCCACTGAATGATGTGCAAGAAAATAAATGAAAACTAATTTAGAGAAGAAGAAAAAAATTATTACTAAGAAAACAACCTAGTTTTTTAAAAACATTTTCTTGCTCCACTGAATGATATGTGTGTGTGTGTGTGTGTGTGTGTGTAAGAAAATAAATGAAAATTGATTTAGGAAAAGAAGAAAAAAATCATTGCTAAGAAAACAACCTAACTTTTGAAAAAAATTTTCTTAAGGTTCCCTGAAACATCTGTTTTGATTCCTCTTGAGTTATTTTCACTCGGACTCGAGGGTCAACTTCTGTGATATCCTTAAAGGACATGTCATGGCATTTTCTCTAAAGTAAACACAGATGCTGTATTGCATTCTTTTATGAAGAGTGTATATTGTTGTTTGGATAGCAAGCTGAGCAAAATGTTATATTAAATGCATTCAAAATCACAAATGCATGTTAACAAAAGTGGCTAATTACTTATGCACAGAGTTTCCCACTAATCTTTTCAGTTGGCATAAGAGAGGCCATACTCATTCTTTAACATGTCCACTGAGTGAATTCTGCTATCCCCAATTCTGAAAGGCAAGAGAAACTGCATTGTTTTTGATTTACCTTCTCCTTTCCAAATCTTTAACAAAAAAAAAACAACTTTTTTTTTTTTTCAAAATAAACTCTTTCAATGTGAGTCCAGGCTGCCTCCACCTTTGAGAGAGAGCATTTTACTCTTAAGCTGCATAGCATAGAAACACAAGCAAATGCCTGTCTCTAAACAATTTTGGTTTCCTTCCCTGGCTCAAGGGTTCGAAGGAAAAATTAAGAAAGTTGCTCTATATTACTTACTATTTTAGGGCTTAATAATTCAAATTTTAAAGTCTCTGTTTGCAAGCAGTATTAGAAAATAGAGCAGGAACTATGAAGACATTTCTACTGGATTTCTTGTTATTCATGTTTGCATTGTTTTTAGCTTAATTTAATTCTATGAAGACATTCATCTATTTTTGGCTTGTTGTACTTTCTCACTAATGCAGCACAGAGTGCAAGTCTCAAACATTTTAGCAGGAAGATATCAGTAAAAAGATTAAACTCTGTTTCCTATGTTGGGCTGTAAACATCATCTCACTTATCATCCTGGGTGTGATCTAGGGGCAAGGAGCAGCGAAGACCTTTCCCAAGGTCTTTGCTTAATGCTCTAATTTGTATTCCCCTCCAAAGAAGCCCTTAGAAAATTCTACCAAGGTTTATGGCTTCACTGACAACTTGGTTTGATAAACAACGGAATTATTTCTTGGCGCATGTATAAAAATTCCATGGCAACAATAGTGGCTAAACTTCCATCTAAAAACATGACACATTCAAAATAAAAGGGAGTGAATGCATCTTCCAGAACTTAATTATTCTTGATTTTATGTTGCCAAACCCAGGTCCTATGGGTGCTAAGACCCAAGACAACAAGAGGACTCTTTGCAACCCTATGGACTGTAGCCCCCCAGGCTCCTCTGTCCGTGGGATTTTCCAGGCAAGAATACTGGAGGGGGTTGCCGTGCCCTCCTCCAGCGGATCTTGCCAATCCAGATATTGAGCCCACACCTCTTATATCTCCTACATTGGCAGGCAGGCACCTGGAAAGCCCAATGAGAGGACAGAGGTGACCAGTGCCAAATATTTTCCAAATACGGTGGCAAAGCCTGTTGCTTCATAAGCAAAGAGCACAACTTGTACTCCATCTCACAGAAACTGAGTTAACCAGAAAATACACAATTACCTGTATCGGACTGCTAAATATGACTAAGAGCAATGTTTTCTTAAAATATAAAGTCTGGAATTCATAAATGTAGGCGACTTGACATTTAATTTATAAAAATACATTGTGGTATCTCAAAAAACGAACACCTGATTTTCTTATGCCTCATTATATTTATATTGCTTCCCCCAAAATGGAACTCTACTCCTGAATTCTCCCTAGCAGGAGGAGATATATCTATTTTAAGCTGATGCTATTCCTGTATGGACAGCTGGCAGATTCCACCTGTCCAGAGGAGGTGTTGTCAAAGTATCAAATGTCCCCAAGACCTCATGACACAGTGTCACCTGCCTTTAAGGCTTCTAATGTTGGTCTTCTGTAGTTTTACTCTCAGAAACTGGTCATGTAACTTGAAAATCTGCTTCCAAGTCAGCAGGCACCCTGTTCAGTCCTGAAACACTGCAAATCCAGAGCTTAATCCATGTTTTCCTGTTCTCTGGGGCTGACACTCCAGCAGGATCTGCCTTGGTCCTTAACAAACTGCACATTTCACAGGGAGACCTCCTCCTTAGCAGGGCTCTACAGATGCTGAATTCAGAAGTCCGTGTGGGTGTAACTTACAAACTCCCTCCCTCCTCAGACTCTGGAAGTCAGTCACCACACATGGCACATGAAGCGGTCACATCAAATGCCAGGCAGATACACTTTTCCCTACTGAGAGGATAAACCACCCTGGACACCAGAACTTCACACGTAGGAGCAAGTCAGGCTTCCGAAGGCTGGACCTAGGTCCCCTCTGTAGTCAGTCCATTATGACGCAAGTGACCGCTAACTAATGCCCTCCGTCTGTTGCTGGCCCACGGAATCCGTGAACTTTGCCTCTGGCAAGATGTTCTTAAGTGGAAAGCTGACAGGTAGTGGAACTCAGATTTTGTAAATACAGTCATATGCCTTAATAAATCTGACTCCATTCTTTGGCAAGAGGCTGGGGCTTAGATGTGCCATCCACAGATCCAACAGACTCCAGAGTATAATATCAGGAAAAGACATCTGCTGTCAACATGGAAGATACTGTTCTTTCCTCCACAGCAGAATGTTTCCAAACTCCTGGCCACTGCCTTTTAGAGAGCCATGAAATCAACTCAGTGAGTGGCAAACAGCATTAAAAGAAAAAGAATTAAATAGAAACACCAGACTTCTGAATGTAGTAAGGATAAATATCTTTCATGAACCTTTTCTTAATTTTTAGACACATACACCGAGACTCGTTCACACTAGTGATTGTTGTACTGGGATTATATAAAACATATTTCTTACCAAAAAAGCTTGCAAAATGCTCTTTCAAAGAGGAGGATAGCATGGGAGGGGCTTTGAGGGGCAGTACTTAAATATCTATGTTTGGGATGCATAAACTGACAAATGTGCATAGTATAAACAGCTACAATTGGAATGCATATAGTATAGATTTTCAGAAATTTATCAAAATAAATCAAACTTTGTCAAAGATGGATGCCCTGATATCTGGCTGTGATTCACCTCTTCACCTCTGAAATTATTTTTTTAAGTTTTTATTTATTTTATCTTTGCTGCACCAGGTCTTCATTGCTGCACACAGGCTTCCTCTAGTTGCAGTGAGTTGGCCCTACTCTCTAGATGCTGCACTCGGGCTTAGTGGTTCCACCACACGTGCAGTCTTCCCAAACCAGTGATCAAACCCATGTCCCCTGCATTGGCAGGAGGACTAAACACTGGACCACCAGGGAAGTCCCTGAAATTCTTTAGCAGTGATGGGATTATTCCTCCTTGTGGTGGACTCTAACCTCTAAAAGCTCCTTTATTCCTCTACCCCAAACTCAAGTGTCTACACAAAGTATAGCTCCAACTGGCACGTGGCAGCAGTGGGCAAGATGAGGTCCAGAGCACTTGACGTTACTGAAGTTTGTGTTAAAGGACCTGACAGGATAAGCAGGTCATTCCACTGTCAATCTCCAACCTGTCCGATTTCATCGAAGAAAGTTCAAGTGTCTGTCACTCAGTCGTGGCAGACTCTTTGTGTCTCCATGGACTACAGCCTGCCAGGCTCCTCTGGCCACAGAATTCTCCATTTCCTTCTCCAGGGGATGTTCCGGACCCAGGGACTGAACCTGAGTGTCCCCTTATTGGAGGCAGATTCTTTACCATCTGAGCCTCCAAGGGAAGCTCGTGTATCTAAGGGACAGAGTCAATTTGAGCCTAAGTGTTTGTAACACCGTTTTGTAAAATAAATGTTATCTATGTTTACCATGCAGGATGTGATTATGTCCATCTTGTGTATTCAAGTGTCCATCCTGATGTATTTCCACAGCCTGAGCATATGAACTGACCAATATCCAGATGAAGACTAGCATGGGGCCAGCATCCCAGAATCTCCCCTGGGGCTCCCAGGCAACATCCTCACTTCTAATCCCAAAGGATAATTATGTTCTTAAAGAGATAGCAAGACTCAGGATCAGAGTATTCCCCAAGCAACAGCAACTGGATGAAACTGACCAACTCTACACTTTCAATATATTTATTTCTACTGTTGCCTTTTATTTATAGCACAAAATGGCCTTCCACTTGCAATCATGACATAAAGTTTCCTTTAAAAGAAATCTAGGTGAAACAAAAGCATGTTCCTTTAAGATAAGTATTAAGTGTGGAACAAAACAGGTGGTGTATAAATGCAAAAACTGAGTGGGTGGTATGCAACTGACCCGAGTTTGAGAAACGCTTGTTCCTGTTTGCTGATCAGCATGAAATACTAAATTGGCTTAGCTGACTATCCCCAACCCTGATTTTCCAAGGATGACGGTAGCTTCTCTCTTTTGCTCCAGGGTGTATCAGAAGGACTAATTTCTCTCTCACATTGTCTTACAACAGTTTAAGTTCGGTGCTCTCAGGAGATGATACAATGCTATTTTTCTAACCCTCTGGCTTGTACTTCTTACACACATCATACTTAATCAAGGCTGGACTAAGTTGATTCTGAATAAAAAGAAATATATTGATCTTTCTCTTCTTAAATTTCTTCTATTTTAAGTTTTAGAAGGCCACTTAGAACTGGGATCAACTATAACAACAGGCCACAAACAGATCATACTGAATGCCTTTAGTGTTTTAATTATGGCAAAAAGCAACAAACCCTTCCATACACTTAACTTTCAAACAAACTGAAGGAGAAAGGAAAACATCATTTCAATAGAAGTAACAACTTCCTTCCTTGTCCTCTTCTCTCTGAATTAGTGTAACATCCTGTACATTCTATTAAACCTAGTAAATATAGCAGAGGAGACTGTCTGCATTTCACTTATAAGATGTACTAAACACATCAGGCAAATTAGCTTAATCTTACCTATGAATAGACTTTGAAGGTAATTAAACAACCTTGTCAAAACAAAGATTTCCTGGCCTGCACTTTACATAATACCACGTTGTCTAAAGGATTCTTCTTTCATTTCTCACCAAGTATAAACAGAGGTTATTAAACAGGGATTATATTCAAAACAGCTTAAAACTTCATCCAATTTGTCCTGGGTCTACAATGACCAACTCATACAAAACAAAGGCAAAATCTCTCAAGTAACTCATCTGAAGCCAATATATTCAGGCATATACACTCACTCCCAGATTCATAAACATGTATATGCCTACATGGAGTCATATATATACATGCAGTTTCTACAAGCTCTTTAAGAAATCTTTAAAAAAAAAACTTACTTGTCAAAATACAGTTTATTAAAGGTTTATGACTAATTAAATTTAAAATGTGGTTTAGAACTTGATGAAAACGCAGAAATTGAGGTTAAAGTAATGCTTCTCTGAAAATGATGAATCTGAAAAAGATTCAGCCAAATGCGGCATTTAATGTTTTTCTTCTATCTGATGTTTCCCTCCGCCATTTCAAATACCAAATGCAATCAGTCCTTCAGACATACTCACATGCTGATCAGGGCAGCTGAACGGAGAAATTATAAACTTCTCCAACTTTGCTATTTACTACCTTTAATTCTCCAAAAGCAAAGGGGGAAGTTTTTTCCAGTTTTCCTTTTCGCCACCAAGGAAAATTAAGATGCTACTCTATTGATAGTACTAATGTTTTGAACTTTCAATAAGGATATGATAAAATATTTTCTTGCTTGATGCCCCCTTTTAAAATTCCTTTATCACCAGCAATTCTATTGCAAGTCCCCTATATATGTTAATATTCCCCTGTAGTTCCTATAAGCATAATGACTCAGATATTTCAGAGAATGATGCAAAGTATTTGAAATCCAGTAACATTACTATAAACAAACATACTTTATTCTATTTTACATGTGTTCTTATCAATTCATTTAAGTGAGTTTAGAACAAGAAATGCAAATAATATGTGCTCCATATGCATTAATCGGAGAAGGCAATGGCACCCCACTCCAGTACTTTTGCCTGGAAAATCCCATGGACGGTGGAGCCTGGTAGGCTACAGTCCATGGGGTCGCTAAGAGTCGGACACGACCGAGCGACTTCACTTTCACTTTTCACTTTCATGCATTGGAGAAGGAAATGGCAACCCACTCCAATGTTCTTGCCTGGAGAATCCCTAGGACGGCGGAGCCTAGTGGGCTGCCGTCTATGGGGTCACACAGAGTCGGACACGACTGAGCGACTTAGCATAGCATAGCATACGCGTTAATACCCTGTGATTAAGCAAACTGATTAGTTTTTATCAAGATAATGCTTACTATCAGGTTTTCTTTTTTCATCTTAACTCTTTACCATATATATACACTTTTCTACATTGGTGTATTGCATTCATATCAATACAGAAAAATGTTACCCTACAAAGAATGTGATGTATCTTGCCATCTTAAGTGAAGACTTGATTCAAAGAAATGCAAACTCCATAATTTTAAGAATATTCCAATATTCCTCATGAGTCAGGATAAAAATGTAAATTTTAACCTATTCAGGCACTTTAAAAATAGCTGATATTAAACACGCAATCGTTTTATTTTTAGAACACTGAAGTCAGCCCATATGCAATGAATTACCAGCTTCACACTAAGAAGTAAACTAAGAATTACTCCTGATTGATCAATTACTGAGATGTATATGGCCTTAGGAAGTGACAGCTCTTTCTCCACCCAGATTCAAAGGGCCACTAATTAAATAAAAGAAATCTAAAACAAATTAAAGTGATCTAGTCACAACTGTAATTTTGGGTTTATGAAACCATGCCACACAAACGTCATCAAAGCACTGGCTTGTTGCAAGGTCCTCTAGTCCAGCCCCTGCAGAACGACGGGAAACACAGCAAAGCTAACCACCTGTGGAGTGTTTATTCTGGAGCCAAATTTACAGTTTTCAGACACATGTATTATATTCTTTATTGCAGCAACCCTGTGATATATGTACAAGCAGACCTTGTTTTATTGTGCCTTGTCTTTAATAGCGCTTTGAAGATTACTGGGTTTCTTACAAATGGAAGGTCTGTGGCAAAGCTGAGTCAGGCAATTCTACTGACATCATTTTCAACAGCATTTGCTTGCTGCGTGTCTCTGTGTCACATTTTGATAGTTCTCACAATATTTCAAACATTTTCACAACTATTATACTTGCTATGGTGATCTGTGATCAGTGGTGTTAGGCATTTTATAGCAATAAACTATTTTTAAAGTAAGGTCTGTACATTTTTTAAGATAGAATGCTATTGCCGCCTAACAGTATAGCATGAACATCACCTTTAAATGCTCTGGCAAACCAAAAAATTTAGTCTGACTCATTTTATTGTGATATTTGCTTTATTGCAGTGGTCAGAAGCTGGACCTGCAGCGTCCCCATGGTATGCCTAAACGGTTTTCATATTTTACAGAAGAAAGCACTGCTGGGAGAGAAGAAACTTGTCCAAGTTTGCAAGGTTGGCAATAGAAAAACTAGAATTAAAAATCTGATCTGAGTCCAGAGTCCATTGACTCCTAACCACTCTATATGCTGACTGCCTTTCTTATGACCCTTGTGTCAGCTACCTTCTGTCCACTGGTCTGACACGGAAACTTCCCAGAGCCAGGGACCACATAGGAGCTCACCATCCATCCTGGCCTATCTCAATATTAGGGAGAATACAACTTGCCTCCAACAGGTGAACACACGCCTGCTGATGGTTTTTCTTCCACTGGGGGCCTAAGAACTCACACAACATAAAGATTTTCAACAAGCCCACGACCAGAGATCACTCTATATGGTCCATTACCTCTTCAACTCTTTAAATAAACACCTAATATGAGTTGCATGTCTCTGGTTAATGAACTCTCAAATCAACATGTGTAGAAACACTAATGTCCCAGCAACAGTCACTCTAGGAAAAGAACAAAAACCACCTCCTTTGACTACAGACTGTCAGCATCTTCTAATCTGCCCCAAAGTTTCTCCAGATATTGAAAAATAAAACATAAGTATATTTAGCTTATTTTAAAAAACAGACCGACGTATTTCTTTGGGGAGTGGCTAAGAAACCACAGGCTCTTAGGCTTCTAGTTCTCCTGGTCCCCAGAGCTGTCAACTGACTCACTAGGAATTGCGGGAAAAGAGAAAGTGATAAAAGATGGAAATTAAGAGAATCAAACAAGCCAAAAGGAAGCAAGGAGTGCCATCCTCAGGAGAAGAGGGGGTGGGACCCAGGCACTCTGCACTTCAAATGACAGTCAAAATAGACACAGACAAGTAGACAAAACAAAAGCCAAAGGCCCCCTGGAGCGGTGTGGCAGAGAATGGCATCCCAGCTGCCCTCCCCTGGAGGCTCATGGGAATCATTCGCCATCATTAGACATGATGCTGCAAAACCACGCTGCTGCAGCTTCCCCCCCTGGGCTATAGGGAGCTTTCAGTGAAAGTGGCATAACCGCAAATCAGCACTTGTAGCTGCCAATCCGACTGAGTCTTCCCTGTGTAATTCCCACGGGCAGTTCCTAATCCAACACTCCCTCCTCCTGCCCAGTCCCCTCACCCGTAGGCCCAGTGCTCAGATTCCGTTTCCAAACGCTGTGGATCTACTGCTTTGAAAGGTTCCCCCAGGGCTTCTCCCACAGAGCTTATTTTACATACAATTCATAGTTGTCAGACCATCCCAAACATCCTGGAGTAGGAAATGGCAACCCACTCCAGTATTCTTGCCTGGAAAATTCCATGGACAGAGGAGCCTGGCAGGCTACAGTCTGTAGAGTCGCGAAGAGTCATACACACAGCCCAAACATTCCTTCCAAATTTGATACAAGTGCATCCAGCTCTTTGTGTCTTATACCAACAGACTGAAAGACAAAAGCTTATTTAAAAAAAAAAGTGACATGGGTTCTTGTCCTCAAAACCCCCACACTTAAGGGTCTAGAAGACAACTGAACAGAAGCTGTATCTTATCTGTACTGTTGTCAAGGATTTGCTGTTGTGGTGTTGTTGGGAAGTTACCAAAGACTTAATTTTTGGACCTAATCTTCATCGGAAAAATTTAATGGGGATGCCAGTCACTTCTGATTTATCCTCGATTTTAAAGCACTTTGTGGACGAGCTAATTAACTCTTACTAAGGGTCGACCCAGAGGGATAGATTTAAATTTTCTGTGGAGTCACAACTCCCACACAATACAGTGTCAAGAGACGGTGAACTCGGATCATCTGGGCAGAGGACGGATGGAGGGGGAGCTTCCAGAGGCTGCCCACACAGTCTGTACCCGGGGCCACGTGCTAGGAGCTGGTGGAAAGGAGAATGACAAGTAACTTCTGAAGGAAACATACAAGCAGGAGTCAACACTGTGATACGTGAAATTCAAAAGAAACTTCTAGCTCACCACAGTTTTCACTTTTACTGTTTGTGTGGATTATAAAAGTGAACACTCACTTCTGGGCAGAAGAATTCCAACATTCCGGAAATGTGACTTCAAAAACTTAAAAGTTTCCCCATAATCCCACTCTACAACTTTATTTAAAACCTTAAAATGTTTTATTAAGGCAGAGTATTTTTTTTCCTGTGGAAAGACTAATATATATACAAATGCCTTTAAAACAAACTGCATCATAGCACATGTTCCAGTCGTTACCTAGTGCATCTGGCTGGTGTGCAGTGATACCTGTTACAAAGATGTTCACTGAAAACCCTAGTCTGCCTTTTCTATTCTTTTTGAAAAACTGGCTTTAATGGCCAAATTGTAACAAGAAAATAACAACAGCAATAAAATCAAGTCACTACAGTTATTAGAAAAAATAATACATATTATTTTTTTGAAGGCAACTGGGAGTAAAGAGGAAATACTTGGTGTTAACTGATCACATTGTTAAGTCTGGAAAGTATATCTTCCTGAAACACATCAAGGTTTTCTCAACAGTCCTATAGAAGCAATACATTCCGGCTAAAACATGCAAGGGAAAAACAAATCTCAGAAGTATTATTGCTGACTTATATACTTGGCTTTGGTATTGAGTTCTTGTATAAGATACTAAAATTTTAATTTGGGAAAAAAAACAATTCTTTATATTTGCACTTAACAGCAAAACTCCTTTAACTTAACATTATCTTCGAACTCTACCCAAACAACATGACAGGCATGAGAGACAGAGTGTAATTCTCTTCTCATTTTAGAGATGAAGAAATTGAGGCTCAGCATTTAGGACACTAAGACCACAGAGCGAATAACTGAGTAGAAACCTAAACCTGGGGTTTAGGTTTAATATTTATTTAAATCTCGGGGCTCTTTCCACCTCAGTGTGTGCCTTTCAATAGAAAGGAAAGGAGTTGCCTTAATTTTGCCAGAACTTCTACTGCTGCAGGACAGGTTATAAGAATAGATGAAAGTGGAAAGAGCCCTTAAACAGGGGGGTGGGGGGAAAACCAAGATCCAACAAAGGTATTGCTTTCTGTAGAAAACAATACCTTCTTCAGTCTGAAGACTGAAAAGAATGGCTGATACATTATTATTAAATATGCACTATGCCAACGAAAGCTGATACATTATTATTAAATATGCACTTTGCCAATGAAAGGAGACTCATTACTTCCAAATGATAATGTTGTCATTCCAAAAACATCTGCGTCCATCCAGAGATAACAAATCCAGAGTCAAGCTGTCCCCCCACCTCTCTTGTGTCCAAGGCAAACATCTCTAAATGGTCACTACATTCATCCCTCTCAATCCAGATACTGTCTCAGAATCCTTCCACGACGCAATCCAGGGTTCAACACTGGCACCAATCGCAGTTAGTATCTAAGATGAAACTCTAGTCTCTGCCTCTGGAAACAGAGCTGGAATCCATTACTAATAGGGGTCTCTAAAACCTGTTTATTTTTGCAGCTAAAAAAGAACTTCTCAACATAGCTTGAATTATACCATATCTCTTTCATCACAATAGAGTATTTGTGCAACTGAGACAAAGTTAGAGATCTCAAATTGACAAGAATAGGTCGTACTTCTTAAGACAGTAACTGATACAGAATTCTTTCCTCTCTGCTGAGTGTGGCGCACATCACTGCAGAGGACAGGGGCAGAGACCCACATGTTTATTTTGAATATTACCCCCAGATGGCTTGTGCATCTCTCTGCCTGTTTAGCAACAGTAAGTTTCCTGTACACAGTTACATAAGAAATACTGAGCCTTTCTTTCCCCTATCATGAAAGAAGAGTATAACTGTAAAATCATATACTTTATAGCATATTTTTCCTGAAAAAATGGAACTAAAAATAGTGTGGAGATACTTCAAATAATTTCCATCAACAATTTTTAGTTCACTGATAACATCTAAGTAAATATCAGCGAGTTGATTCAAAAGAAGAGAGTATATTCATTACTATTTCAAAAGGGATCCCTCTAGGAGTTACCAATTCTCAAAGAAGAAGGAAAAAATTAACCATGCAGATTTGGATTGGAATTGGACGTAATGATACAGGCATAGATTTCAAAATATTAATACATAAAGGGACGAATGAAGAAATATATGGAGAGATGTGTGCTGTTGTTGATGATAATGTTGTGTGCATGCATAGGTATTTATATTTTCTAACTGTCTGCTGAGAGTGCCTAGGAACAATGAAACCTCAAGGATAATGATCATGCTAGCAGCTGATTTTGATTTCTAAATGCCACTCACACTCCACTCAATGGAGTTAGAGCTACTTAGAAAAAAAGTGGACTCTAGAGCTAGGGGCAGCAAAGTACAAGATGAGCCTGGGACACCTTGAGGTTCCAGAAAGTAACAAGTGCTTAAAAAGTGATGGGAATACGTCAAAGGATAGAGGAACTAGTTAGAAAGAGGTCCTTCTGGCCCAAACTGGCCAATGTGAGTCCATACTGAAACTGGCAAAAAGAGAGATGGAGATAGAAAAAATAGGGAGGAAAAAACACTTTTTCTTACAACTAATAAACACAGAAGGAATGTAGTCAGTAAATCACCATTTGTCAACTAATCAATTCAAGGAAAACCTGTAAGTGGATGTGAAAATCAGCGTACGAGAGTCTCAACAGGATATTAACACAACCTCAACAAAGCCCCTCTACCCCGACAAGACACAAGAAAAAAGGAGAAAACAGTACCTGCACAGCAGAGAAATCTGGCAGATGGCCCTCAACCAAGCAGGCCAAGCTGACATCACCAATAAAGGGACAAAGTGACATCACGTGACTCTTGACAGGATGCACTGAGGAGGACGCACCATCTCTTCTCCTACCCAGAATATAGACCTGAATCCATACCAAATCGAGAGAGGTTATACAAAAGACCTAGCTTGCATTCTGCAAAAATATCAGTAGCAAGGAAGACAAAGCTGAGGCACTGCTCTAAAGGAAAGGAAACTAAAGACACAGGACAACGAAATAAAACCTGTGATCTGGGATTTGCTCTTGCTATCACAGACATTGTGGGGATGATCAGAGAAATCTGACTAAATGCTGTAGACAACAGTATCCTACCAATGTGTATTTCCTGATTTAGATAACTGGACTGCAGCTATATAACAGAAGGTCTTATTCCTAAGAAACACACACTGATGTATTTAGGAACAGGGGGTAGAGACAGAAAAGGATAAAGTAGATGTTAATGTTGGAGGAATCTGGGTAGAGACTGTAGAGGAATTCATTGATGTAAGTCTGAAATTATGTCAAAATAAAAAATAAACAGAAAAAAGGAGCATCTTCTATTGCTTCTCCTAAAACTAAACGCCTTTCCAGGTGAATCCACTTGCCACTCTGCAGTTTTAGCTGGTGGGAGAATATTATCTTCACTAAGTAAAATCCTGCTTTACCAAGTGGCCTAGGTTGGGAATGGAAGACAGTGTTAATTCATTCCAGTCAACTCTGGCTCAGACGTTTCAGCAACAACACAGTAACTAAAGCTAGAGCAAACAGAGAACGACCGATTTACACAAAGGCCGCTGAGGACACACAACTTGCGTCACTACATGCCTGTCTCCAAATCATAACACTCCCGAGATGCACACATATTTACAGAGGACGGTACAAAATCAAGGTTACTGGCGACAGAGGGCTTAACTGTCCTGCCTTCACTGCATTTGGAGAATTGCATTTATTATCTCAAAGCAGAAACAGGACCTTGCATTTAACCCAGACAACTGTTAGAGAAACTCACCACCAAATGAGAGGTGAGCACGATGCAAGAACAAGCTTCTGCGCAAGGCACCTGGCATCATAAGGTTTGGGAATAGGACAAATCTCTACCCCAGTCATCCTCTTTGGGGTCCCTGCCATAGCCAGAGATACTGGTGGAAATCTACAGAAGTGATTTTCACTGTCGCAAAGAAAATCGAGGTGGGGACCGGGGATGCTAGAAGCCCTACACTGCACAGGGTCTTGGATAGTGAAGAGTTATTCGACTTTCGGGATAACTTCCCCATATCATTCCAGACATTAGTAAAGATAAAATAACACACTTTTAATAAGTACCCGAGAGCAGACTCTAACTCTGTTTTACATATAAACACTAAGGGGGTTTTGGGGGTTGCAATTTAAATACATACAGACTACACACCCATTTTCTCAGCAGAATTACTCAGCACAGCATAAAGGTGAAAGCAAGCCAAACGTCCATCAATGGAGAAATAGGTAAACAAAATATGGTATATACTTCTACACATACAGTAGAATAGCATTCAGCTTTAAAAAGAAAGGAATCCTGACACAAGCTACAAGCACATAGACAATCCTGAAGGACACGGTGTTTACTCATTCGCTTATACAGAAAGAGAAATGCTGTGTGATTCCACTTACATGGGGCACACAGTCGTCAAATGCATAGAAACAGAAAGTAGAAGGGGGCAACCAGGAACTGGGTGAGCAGGAGGAGGGGTGGCTTAGTGGCTACAGCTCTAGTTTGGGAAGAGGAAAAACTTCTGGAGATGGGACGGTGGTGATGGCTGCACGACTGCCTGGGTGTACTTAACGCCACAGGAAAGTACACTTCAAAATAGCGACCACGGTGAACTGTACGTTACGTATATTTTACCACAATTAAAAAAAAATACATACACACAGATGTGTGTAGATCAAAGGAAGACTGCAGGTTTTTTTGGTGCCATATCATAACCACAATCTGTTCACCACCCTGGAAAACGCAACTGTGGAGGGCGATGCCTGAATCCACAGCACCGCCCACGTGGACCCAGCAGAGGAGTAGCTGGTGTAACCATGGTGAGTCCACACGGAGGTGCCAGAATCTGGCAATAAACATCACAGCGTCTTCTAATGTTGCCGTGCCTGAGTGTTTACACACTGATCCGTGCATTTTTTAATAAATGATCTCCCTTTTGTTCTTCTATTCCAGGACAGTACAATAGCCACCAGTAGGTGCGTATGTATTGGGTTGGTCAGAAAGCTGATTCCGGTTCTTCTGTAAACCAGCTTACGGAGAAACCTAACCAAATAGGTTCTGGCCAAACCAATATATAAAAGTTAGTTGTGAATTTTGTTTCATGATAGTATTGATGGTATTTCACAGTATTTCTTATAAAAACCAAGGTGAGTGTGCTCGGCTCTGATGTGGGCGGGATCTACAGTTCCGTCCTCAGGGAACAAAGAGCAGCAGGAACAGGGTAACTGCTGACAACTCTGCTGAGGAAGAGACTCCCTCGGTCCCTATGGATTTAATATAAGCATCCTTTCATCGGAATGAAAGCTCTTACAGTCAAAGTCTCGAGGGAGTTTGCCCACTCATCTAAAAAGGAAGCAATCTGACGGAAAACTAGAAAACCCCTGACTCTTAGTGATAAAACCCACATGCACACTTAAAATAATCAAATTCATGCCTGGTAATAAACTCAGACAGAGATGAGGTGAACCGGGGAACATTATTTTCAGGCATGGGAATCACTGCGTCACGTCAAAAGAGATTAGAATCTGACTGAGAAGGGTACGGGGTGTCAACTGCAATTACACATCTACTGTTTCTCTATGGGGATCATCCCTTTTTCCATCTCAACAGTGGGACATGATTAATATTTTACATACTGTCCAAAAGCAGAATGTGACTTACCAGAAACCGTACTGAACACTTCAAATACAGATCCCCGCTTTGCCAAGAGAAAATCCTGCCCAGCTGTACAGTGCTCATTTGCAAAACATAAGAGCAATGAAATTCCATTACTTAGAGAAACTGGCTGTTCCACCAAACCCTTGGCAACGGAAGCTGTACTTATCTTTTGGAACAATAGTCTCAGAAAATGTATTCTCTCTCTCTCTTCACAGAAGACGGTAAAGGATGCATTTGAACTCTTGAAAGAGCGTCCTGCCCAAGCAAATTCCTGGAAGGGAAAATCCACTCCGCTGACCTGGGAAGTAGGAAGACTGACCCTAAAACATGCAGCAGAAAGAGTTCCAAGTGTAAGAACTCTTCAAAAAGTCAAGGAGGATGTAGCATGGTTAATAATGTCCTTAAAACAAGATCAAGTATCCTTTTAGTAAGTAAGTTTTCACACTGCATCCCCTCCTTCTAAAGAATAACTCTTATACCATAACTTGTTTAGTTTGTTTACTTGGGGAGATATAACCATCTATTTTCTTGAGGATATATAAACTGCCCTGAACTGTACTGCTTTGAACATTGCAGAAATCATCCAAATTAGACCAGAAAAGCGAGACTCTATCTTTCTCTTCCCAAGGTTCCCTTCCCAGAAGCATGTGGCCACTTTTCTGTTGGTTATGTGAGTCTCCCTTGTGGCTTATCCCATGGCCAGAGCTTCCAGTCAGTCCACGGTTTGAAATAGGCCAGAAATACACTCAAGAAGTATAGATACTATGCAAATGTGTTTGGAACATAGAACATCCAGTGGTCATAGGGCCATTTTTCCAGTTTCCTATTTAACATGCTATATTATGCCAACAGCACATGGGGAAGCTTTTTATGGGCTTCAACGTCTCATCCTGGATTCTCACATTTAAATTTGTTCCCCTCATATAAAATCCAACACATTGAGCCCATGTATTCACCCATTAAAAGAACAATCAAAATGGCCAAAATCACAAACAAAAAATAGTCACATATCAAAATTTGCAATGAGAGCCCACACAAGCAGGCCACACAAACAACTCTTTCCCTTTCAGCAGCTCCGGGCAGGCTAGGACACTGACCCTATTCCCGAGGGTCCTATGATTGGGCAGAAGTAGCTACCTCCCCCAGCAGAAAACTAGAAACCTCCTACACAGAAGTTTAAAATGATGAGTGAAGAACTGAAAATGAGAACAGTGGTGATAAGTGATCCTCCTGAAAATCAATCTTTGTCTGCAAACCCTTAAGTCAAACTGGTACAACTGACAACAGGCAAGACACAGAAAAGGGGGAATGACACATATACAGAAATAATTGTGTGCCATGAGCTCTGAGGACATGAGAGTGATCCCGAAGCTGCCACAATTACCCTCTGGTCGCCGACCTGAACCAAGTCCCCATTTGCACAACAGGGACTTGTCATCTGGTTCTAACTAACACACAGCTCCCCAGTGGTTTTCACACAAAGCTCTGACTGAAGCACACAGAACAGATGCACAGCTGCATGAAAAGAGCCAAATCGTCAACAAGCCACTCATACTTTGGCTTCTCTATACGGAATATAAACAAAAACTTAACACCAAGGCAATCAACACCCAATGTGGTCCCACACAATCGGAGAAATCTGTCTCCCGCCCAAACAGCCACCAGTTGAGGCCTCCCTCCCCAACAAACATCTAGCCTTGAGCCGGATGAAGACTGCATGGCATTCAGCCTATAAAAGACCCTGGCAGTGTTCACATACCTCAATAATCCTGTCGTGAATTTGCAGGCCTCCGTCCTTGGCTGCCGGCCCGCTGTCAACTATTTTGGATACAAAGATTCCTTCACTGGACGATCCATCTTGGTTGTCCTTTGGGTTAAAAAAACAGAGGCATGAATGCTAGGCATTAAGTTGATCGTGAAAATCAAGCCAACACTCTAAAAACAGTAATGGACTCTTGCTGGTGTCACTTGTGGCAAGGGGGTAGAAGTCAGCTGTTTCCCCTCATATCTGTTTTAAACTAAAATGAACACATCGTAAAATAATTCGAGTCAGACCAAAAGGTATAAAATGGTAAGTCCCTTCCATCTCCAACCCACAGTCCTTCTATCCCTTTGTAGCATTGATTGGCAGTTAATCCATCCTTTCTAAAACATTTTTTCTTTGGCCAGGCCGCACAGCATATGGGATCTCAGTTCTCTGACCAGGGATGGAACCTCTGCCCTCTGCAGTGGAAACTCAAGAATCTTAACCACTGGACCGCCAGGAAGTCCCTTTCCAAAACATTTTTTTTTTTTTTTTACTTTACAATATTGTATTGGTTTTGCCATACATCAACATGCATCCGCCATGGGTGTACACGTGTTCCCCATCCTGAACCCCCTTTCCACCTCCCTCCCCATACCATCCCTCTGGGTCATCCCAGTGCATCAGCCCCAAGCTTCCTGTATCCTGCATCGAATCTGGACTGGCCAAAACATTTTAATGTATCCCTTCCTAAGTGAAAGTCTTAGTCTTTCAGTCATGTTCAACTCTTTGCAACCCCATAGACTGTAGCCCGCCAGGCTCCTCTGTCCATGGGATTTCCCAGGAAAGGATACTGGAGTGGGTTGTAATGTCCTTCTCCAAGGGATCTACCTGACCAAGGGACTGAACCCATGTCTCCTGCATTGCAGGCAGATTCTTCACCACCTGAGCCACCAGGGAAGCCCATCCCCTTCCTAAACATGTATCTATTCCTTTCTTATATACATAAATGGGATTATGCTCCACTCAACCTCTTTCACTAAACTGTAAAAATGTTAGAAATTTTTCACCATCTGACCCACCATCACCCTCATTTCCTTAAGTGACTAGACAATCAATCCTCACACAGGAGTAATTAGTACTGTTTCCAGTTGTTGCTTCCCTGCTGGCTGAGACAGTAAAGAATCTGCCCGTAACGCAGAAGACCTGGGTTCATGGACAGATAAGTCTGGCAGGCTACAGTCCATGGAGTTGCAAAGAATCAGACACAACTGAGCTACTAACACCAGTTAGTCGCTATTAGAGACAGTAGCACCTCCAATACCTTTCTACCTGTATTTTTAAATAAAGACCTTCGCTAGTATATATTGCTGCAAATCCCTGGCAATGGAATCGCTGGGTTGAGAGTATGCATATTTTATTGATGTTGCCAAATTACCCTTCAGAGAGCCTCTACTGATAGCTCATTCAACAAAGTATATTCTCATATCCTTACAAGCACAAGTGTAATGTTAAAATTTTAAATTCAATAATCTGATGGTGAAAATAGGCTTTTGATTTTTCTTGTGATTTGCATCAGAAAACCCCACCACGAACCAGCCCCCACCTCTTCAATCCTAATGAATTCTGATCTCCAATCTCTTTGAATCCCTTTAGATCTTTCAAACTCCAGTCTGAAAGTCTCTGGGAAAGAAGACAGCTCACTGCTCAAAGTCTTTCCTTTATTTAAAATAAAAAAGCTTCAACAAACTCATTAAAAAAACAAAACAAAACAAAACAAAAAAACCCCTCACAGCTTGTTCATGAACTTCTTTCCAAACAGCATTGGGATGAATACTTTCCAAGAGCATGGATTAAATTTCTCGTGATTAGCAGATGGATTTAGAAATGAAACGGCAAAAGTGAGTGTTGTTTCCGAACAAAAGGATTTAGGAAGTAAATTCAGGATGTTCCACAAAAAACTCCCAAATCCACCATCTTGGTGATTTCCCTGCCATAATGCCGTAAGAACATCTACTTCAGTAATCATTTCTCTGTACAAATACATCAAATTTGTAAAATACAAATACATCAAATGCAAATACATCAAAATTCCATTTGTTAAAAAATTAAACAACCCCCAAACCCTATATTCTAAAGATGGAGAGAGATGACTTTGAAGTCTACCCCCTGAAGTCTAACAACAGGAACCCACAGTGGGAAAACGCACACTCCCCAACTCTGCTCTCCCCTCCCTGCCCCGCTGCTCACAAAGACACTCACACAACACTATATAATGTTATAATAGGACTCAAAAGAAACTAAAATCACAATGTAAAATGAGCATTAAGGGTTGTTCCCAACATCTATCCCCACAAGACAAAGATAAATCTCCCACTGCCATCTGGGTTCCCTCAACACTCTTCCGGGGGGCTGGATCAGTAAGACTGTGGGCACTGAGCTGGATCAGCCGGCCCACAAAGACACCACTGCCCAGCATGGCAGCCCTTCCCTCGGGCCTAGCGCACACTAACCCTTTCCCGCCTGAATCTCTTTGAGACTCCTCTCTCTCTCACAGCCACTACTAACAACGCACAAGTCGCAAGCATATATCAGACAGAAGCACAGAGAAGTGCGACAGCTTCTATTTACTGAGTGCACACCAGGTACCAGGTACATGGAGCTTCCCAGGTGGCTCACTGGTAAAGAATCGTCAGCTAAAAAAGGAGACACGGGTTTGATCCCTGGGTCGGAAAGATCCTCTGGAGAACGAAATGGCAACCCACTCTAGTACTCTTGCCTGGGAAATCCCATGGACAGAGGAGCCTGATGGGCTACAATCCAGGGGGTCGCAGAGTCAGCTAAACAACAGCAGCCAGGTACATAATGAGTGTTCTCTGTCTATCATTTAATCCTCATAAGAGCCACAAGTACTGGTAAGTAGTATAAATATCCATTTCATAGATGAAAGAAATCTGAGACAGGTTATTTGACCTACTCAAGGTCATACAGCTAAAAAGTGGCAAAGGTTTGTTTCCAACTAAGGATAGGCTGATTCTCTTACACAAACTCTAAATGCAACATTGTCTCCCATTGAGAAAAATTTCAAAAATACACATGAATTCAGAAATACAGCATTCCAGGCTATGGAATATTCCACCAGAGGACCCTGAAGAGTCTCAAATGACCACAAAGGATTTATGGACAAGCTTAAGTTCCGTAAGAGGTGACGTCAATACATCAAATGAAGAGATCTGTGTTTACTCTGATTGAACTGCTTTGCATTTCTCGGCTGGGGAGGAAGGAGGAGATAGGGGCTGAGATTTTGGTTTTGGCTCGTTTTGCAGAATAATACATTTGAACAGAATTATTTATCTTAAGGCGCATCAGAAAGTCCCAGCAAAAATCAGAGAGGGACAGGCAAGAGCAAACACCAAACTGAGGTCATATGAAGACTGTGATAAGGGATGGGAACAGAATGTAAAAAACATAGAAAGCACAAAATCAGAGAAAACCAAATCAGAACATTCCTGATCCTCTCAGAACACCTCTCTCTATTCTTTGTTTGGAGGCTCCTCTCCTAACACATTTTAAGGCACAGCTATGCACCAAGGTGAACCAAAATGACTTAGGATTTGTTTGGGTTTGCTGGCCTGAGAAACAGAAAAATGAAAGGGCTTGTTTCCATCCCAGGGGTGCCAGACAATGAAGTAAACTTGCCAAAGGCCGAAGGTCTGATACACCAGACTGGCTGCTGTTTCTTCAGGGACCTTAGCACTCGTGAATGGGTGATGTGATTTTGATAAGAGCATTACGTACTGCATGGTGCAATGAAAAGCCTTATGTCAGAGCCCCCCGCTGGGCTTATATCACAACTCAACCAAGCATCCAACACAGGGATTCCTTGGGAAACACACACGTCATTCGCCCTGCCTTCTACTTCCAGTAACTAACAATGAGAACACATTGTTGCTCATCCTGGCTTTTTAGCATGTTCTCAATGACCTGCCAGATTTCCAGGCAACAGGGCAGAATCCATTTAGGTTTTATTATGCTGCTGCTGCTAATCAGGACACGTTTTTAAAAACATGATGGCAAACACATGCATATGGAATTCCATTTCCCTCCCCAGGGCTATCCACGGAGTTCTTGCAAAAAGACCACATAAGCCGAGAGCCCTTTAATGCTTCAAAAATCAGTCTAGTTTGTGCTTATACCACTTTTTTAAAGGAAAAAGAAAATGACCTAAAACATATTTTTTGGTAAGTCTGAGAAAAACAAAACCAAACTGCATTCTAGTGAACTTGGAAGCATCCTTTCATCCCTGGGGAGGTGCAGAAATGAAATACCATCTTTGTGGGCTTTCCCGTTGTTGGATGACAACAATTGCCAAGCCATGAGTTTGCCTCTCCACTTCAGGCATTTTGCAAAATTCAGGCTCCCCTTTTCTATATATAAGCTTTGGTGTGCAGAGAAGAGGGCTTCCTGGTTTGGACTCTTTGGGCTACAGAAGCTTTCAAACTGTCTAAAAATGAAAAGCATCTTTCTTTACTGTAGTTGTTTCTTAAAATGGTAACGGTAATGATGGATAGGGAGAGAATGAATAATTATGAATAAAAACCAACTGTAGCCAACTGTCTTGTTACATGTGCCAAGTGGCAAAACACGTCTCCCGATGATAAGGTGGAGGACTGAGTCCCTGGGATCCTGGGACCATGACTGAGCCAGTCAAACCCGATTTGGCTCCCTCAGCCCTTCTCACAGCTGGAAAGCCTGACCCTCAGCAGCAGGGACTGAATCAGAGCAGCACCAAGACATGCTGCCTGGGATGGCAGGCAACCAGAAAAAAAAAAGGAAAAGCAAACAAGTCCCAAGCTGACATAATTTGGGGTGTCCCAAATGGTGGTAGTGGTAGAGAATCTGCCTGCCAATGGAGGAGACACAAGAGACCTGGTTTCAGTCCCTGGGTTGGGAAGATACCCTGGCGAAGGAAATGGCAACCCACTCCAGTATTCTTGTCTGGGAAATTCCATGGACAGAGGAGCCTGGTAGGCTATGGTCTATGGGGTTGCAAAGAGTAGGAAATGTCTGAGTGATTGAGCACAGAGATCATTTTAGTTTAAGAATTCCCCTAAGATGATGGGAAGAACAAGGGTATGCCCACATCCCTAGGGCTCAGGCAAGACGGACAGCTCCCTGCCCTAACCAACCTTCATTCTATTTTAACCTCATCATTTAGAAGTGTTCTTTTTAAAACATATTTTACAAGGCAAATCATGTATCAGTTAATCATTTTAATGACTATGTACCACCTACTATTAAGCTGTCATTTTCTTGCAATAAACCATGCTCGTTTGTTGTTGAAACTGTGGCTTTGGCCAAAAGCAAAGGGAATTTAATCACAACCCGCCTCTTCTTCTCTGGTCTCTTTCTGACCACGTCCTGCCACTCCTCAGCTCTGTCTTTGTCCTTGGCCAGGTTTCCCTGGGTCTGTCCACTTTCTTTTATCTCAGTGGCCTTCAAAGATGGGTACTTGCAATGAAACACAGTGGAATGATGAAACAGTATGTTAAAAATCATATTCATATTTTAATTTCATCATTTAAATGATTCTTTAGCATGTAGCTTTTATAAGACAGGTAATATTAGTTTCATAGTAAATATATGTATAATTTGTAACCAACTATGTCCAAATTTTTTCCTACAGTGGGTCCCTTGGACTGTAAGGAGATCCAACAAGTCCATTCTAAAGGAGATCAATCCTGGGTGTTCTTTGGAAGGACTGATGCTAAAGCTGAAACTCCAATACTCTGGTCACCTTATGCGAAGAGTTGACTCATTGGAAAAGACTCTGACGATGGGAGGGATTGGGGGCAGGAGGAAAAGGGGACGACAGAGGGTGAGATGGCCAGATGGCATCACCGATGCGATGGACATGAGTTTGGTTGAACTCCGGGAATTGGTGATGGACAGGGAGGCCTGGCGTGCTGTGATTCATGGGGTCGTAAAGAGTCGGACACAACTGAGCAACTGAAGTGAAGATTGTTCAACTAAATATATTATACATGGACCTCTGATCTAGCAAACTCCTACTCATTCTTCAGAACCCAGCTTCAATGGCCTGCCCCATGATGCCTTATTCCCCAGGGCTAACTGCCTCCCAAAGCATCTTTAGCTGAACTCAGGCACAGAGTTTTATCAGTGAGAACAGTGCTTCCCTCTCTAATTCATCAGTTTCTCCACCTGGACATGAGCTCCATGAAGGCGGGGCAAACATTAGTTACATCCAGATGGCTGACATCTTCTTATCCTTTAGGATTTGGCTTTATATCCCTTCCCCTCTTTCCTAAACACTCTGGGCAATGATGCCCCTTGCTCCTTGGTATGTAGCATAGCCATCCTCCCATTTTTTCCCCTTCATTGTACTTCTCCCAATCTGTAATTACTCTTTATACTTGTTTCTTGCCTTATATCACCCAGGACATAAACTCAGTGACCAGAGGGATCCAGTCTCCCCAGCCAATATCTTCAAGTCCCTAGCAAATAGCCCATGTATAATGCTTAACTGTTGAATGAGTGAATCTGATTTTTCTTTCCCTTTTCCTTGACTATTTTCCTCTTAAGCTGACTAATGAGGAAGATGTTTGATTTTAGTTGATCAGTTGTGTCCAGCTCTTTGCAACCCCATGGACTACAGCCCGCCAGGCTCCTCTGTCCATGGGATTCTCCAGGCAAGAATATTGGAGTGGGGTGCCATTGCCTTCGCCAGGGGATCTTCCCTACCCAAGAACTGAACCTGGGTCTCCCTCACTGCAGGCAGATTCTTTACTATCTGAGACAAATGAGGAAAGGCTGGGAAAAGGAAAAGAACAAGAGATGACACATACTTTGGGCACCCCACATGAAAGGTGAGACTCCAGAACATATCCTCTGCCACCTCCCCAGAGCCCTCTCAGCAGACATTTTCCTGGCAGTTAAATCAACAGATCTGAATTCAGCCTCCCCTTTCTGGAGGAGGGGATCATGATGAATGGGGTGAACAAACAGCTCCAGTGAGAGGGAAGCGCAAAGGATACACCAGCCCACAAATGAGGGAATGGCCCCTGACTGATGAAAGGTGGGTAGAAGTCCTGACAAGACTGCCAGCCTTGGAGCCCCGACTCCAGCAAAGCCCCTCAGTGTAAGTGCACAATCCTTTCTTCTTTTAAACTTATTTTGTATTGAGGGGGTAGCTCAGCTGGTAAAGAATCCACCTGCAATGAATGAGACCCTGATTTGATTCCTGGGCTGGGAAGATCCGCTGGAGAAGGGATAGGCTACCCACTCCAGTATTCTTGGGCTTCCCTAGTGGTTCAGATAGTAAAGAATCCACCTGCAATGTGGGAGACCTGGGTTCGATCCCTGGGTTGGGAAGATCCCCTGGATGGAGGGCATGGCAACCCACTCCAGTATTCTTCCCTGGAGAATCCCCATGGACAGAGGAGCTTGGCGGGCTAAAGTCCAGGGGCTTGCAAAGAGTCGGACATGACTGAGTGACTAAACACAGCACATAGACAATTAACAATGTGACAGTTTCAGGTAAACAGTGAAGGAACTCAGTCATACATATACATGTATCCATTCTCTCCCAGGCTTCCCTCCTATCCAGGCTGTCTCATTAAACTGAGCAGAATTCCACACATATTAACATGACTTTTCGCAGTTCAACTGCTATCAAACTAGACATGAACTCTTCAAAGCTAAACAGCTAGGATTAGCTATTGTATGACTAGGACAAGGCTACATTAGGAGACCACAACTAATCCCCCCAACCAAATCACTTTGCTGTACACCCGCAATTAACACAACATGTAAATCAACTATGCCTTAGTAAAAAACAAGATGATAAAAAATCCCGGGTGTGAAGATGATAAAGGCACAATGAACTCTAACTAGAGCAGAATGAAGTGAGCAAGGTTTCCTACCCTTCACAGCCCAGTTCTTGATCCCTTTCCCAGCTACATCAAGGACCTGTAAAATCCATCTCAACAACTAACATACCACACATGGCCGGCCACCAATGATGTTGAATCCCAAGGAGCCAGAGTCCCGATGCAGGACTAGAGTCAGGCTTTTTGTTTCTTCACCCTGCAGGGAATAAATGAGTTCAACATTTCATTAACATTTAGGAAAACAATGGGGGTAATTTTCTATCTAAATGGACTCATGGATTGTCAACCTGTATCTCTAGAGAAGTTTAACCCAGAAAATTTGGGAGGCTCATGCTGAAACTCTGGTCTGTGTTGAGGAGATTACAAACATTTCTAGATCCCATCAGACCCTGCGGTGAGCACTTAAGAATATCTGAAGACATCCAGACAGAAGTAACAAACATTTTCTCTCGGTGACACCTTGCTCTGCACACACATCTTTGCTTTGGCCCGCCCACCATAGGCTGGCTGTTTTCATCATTTGTGTTTGGGAGACTTAGGGGGAGAAACAGCGCTTAAAAAGTCAGACTCAAACATGGGTGGGAACAAGGAAAATCCTGAATCTTACTAAAAAGGGAGGAGGGGGCATTTTCACAAAGTAATGACTGTCCAGTCCTGAGGAGACGCAGACTGCTGAACAGAAAACACTCTGTTTAAGGCAGGTGGGACCACGTGAGCCACTTTAAATCAAATAAGCAGAAGTGGCCCCGGCAGGTCTCAGAGGCACAATGTTCAACAGTCAAAGAAGAGGGAGATGCCAGGGCCCCCCAACCAACACTCTCCAGTAATAGACAGATAGATAAAAATAGATCTCACCTTCTGTGCAAACTATCACTTAATAGGCTTTGACATAAATGCTAAACTCACAGATATACCACTGAAAGGGTCCCAACTATTCGAATGGTATGCAAAGGTCCACATGCACTGGCTATAAATTTGCAATTGCTTCACTCACATTTTCTGTTTAAACAGGGTATCATTTAAATGTGGCATTTAAAAAAAAGTATGAAATATTTCATTATATGCTTTCTCAAAAACAGCACTAACAGCTTATCACAAAAGAGGTTTTATTCGGATATTTACTGCTTCCTGGTGCAACTTGTGCCTTATACTTTGGCAGGGGTGGGGGGGGAATAAATGGCAATATTTGAATGACATGAATGCAGCTATCTGCCTTGACCACCATGCAGGCAAAGAAAGCCACACTTTCTGACCTGCAGTGCCCAGTGGTTTTTTTCTGCCACCATTTTCAATGTAAAATACTGTTCCACCATTGTCAATGTAAAACCCTGTTCCGTATTTGGCCAGGAAAAATGCACAACATAGCCACACGCACATTCACACATACATTAAAGATTAATAGATTTCAATGTGTAAAATTATCTCCCTGGGCTTAACATTCTCAGTAAACAAGCCTGTTTCTCCTGACTAGTTAGTATATTGCAGAACTCGAAATATTTTCAAAAATGTCACAGAAGTTAGCATCAATTACGAAAACGCTGTACAAAATGAAAATGATAATTTACTATTAGAAACAGGCTGTTTCTGATGGAAATAACTACATATTCTATAAGAACAAAATAACAAAGTCTTCATTTCTTCAGATTGAAACAAAAGATTCATTTCTGTCACTTACTCGTTACAGATAGAGTATATAAATATAAGAGAACCCAGTCTCTATCAAGCTACCATACTTAACAAAAAACAGCAGAGCCTCATTAATGATAACCATTTACTTACTTAAAAAAAAAAAAATCCAATCCACAGTACCACCATTCAGAGCATCTAGTTTCCCTGGTAGCTCAGTTGGTAAAAGAATCCGCCTGCAATGCAGGAGACCCGGATTTGATTCCTGGGTTGGGAAAACCCGCTGGAGAAGGGAATGGCTACCCACTCCAGTATTCTGGCCTAGAGAATTCCATGGCCTGTATAGTCCATGGGGTCACAAAGAGTCGGACACGACTGAGTGACTTTCACTTTCACTTTCATCAATGGTATCAATCTTTATCATTAATTTGAACCAACAGCGAGACTAAACCTTGCAGAATAACCCTAATAGTTTGGAGATGTAAATGCAATGTTTTGCAAACTTAAACAGTTTATATCTTTCTGCCTTGGAAATGGAAAAGGTTGCTAAGTCCACATCTTGCTTTATCTTAGCTGAAAAAGAAATACATGGGAATTTGAGTGAGTTATCATACATAGCTTACATTTCTGGCTTTCATAACTAATCAATAATAGAAACTGCCAGGTCACAGTAATCTAAGGCAGATAGCTCTGGTTGGACAACCTCAAATGAGGCAAAAAGGAGAATGCACAGCTAAATGATTAAAACAGACTCGTTTTAAATCTACTGTGTGATAACTATTTTTTTTTTTAAATGAAAAATAAAGAAATCATATTACATTAACAACAATAACAGCTAACTTTTACTGGCTCTTTATCATGTGTTGGAAATTATACTGAGCACTTAAGTGCTTTATTTTGTCTAATAATCCAACCAATCTTATCAACTGGCACTATTACCATTCTCAAGATATAGGTGAGAAGATTGGGAGGATTAAAAAAGCTTGTCAAGAAGCTAGTAAGAGGTCACTGGCATTTAAACCCATGATCTCCTAGATTCTAGACTGCAACTCTCTACACTGTCTTTCTTGTGTGGATGTAGAAGACTGCCATGTAACCTGGCAACATCTGAGGTCCCACCCAAGCTGATTCCCTTGATGGCATTCCAAAAAGTTCCACAAAGAAACTTATTATAGGAGGTCTTGGCCAGGAAACCAGTACCAGAACAGAACTCTAAACTCTTTATTAAACTATTAATCTCCAAAAGATCCAGCCTGAGATACCCAGAAACACCTAGGTCTGGTCCCAAACTCAGAGATCTCTTTCCAGGGACAATGGAGACCAACTGAGACAATGCCTGAAACAACATCATTTAGCCAAACATCAATCTGCAAAGACTGATCAAGTTAACAGTCAAGTTAACCCTCTAACCCTCCCTGCCAGATGCAATCAACCGCAGGAGCTAAGAGAGCATGTTCTCTTTTTCTAGAAGTGTGTTGACCCAGTCTGTTGTCCAGCAGGCTTACACACTGGCTTTAGGTGACATTGCCTATTTTAGGACTAATTTACAGGACTGAGCCACCACATGGAAGTTTCAACACATGATGCTGGGAGTGATGACAGAGAAGAGAAATGCTCTGGCTAGACTGAATTACTTTCATTTCTCTAACTCTCAAAGGTCAGTTTCTTTTCTCCGACACCCTGAGCTCCATTCTGATTTTTCCTTTCCACTTCCTTCCCCCTAAGCAACCTGAACTACTTTTGTTTACTTTCTGATTCTTCAGAAGAAATGTTAATAGAGAATTTTAACAGGAGGCTTCACATAATACCATGTTAACAGATTAATTTCTGATTAATGATTTAATCTGTTCCTGGGTTCAAAGTGTATCAGGATAGAGGGTATTTAAATGATTCTCATTCAGTTATACTCTACCCAGTAAAGCAAAGAAAGTGAAAGTGTCAGTCACTCAGTCATGTCCAACTCTTTGTGACCCCATGGGCTATAGCTCTTCAGGCTCCTCTGTCCATGGGATTCTCTAGGCAAGAATACTGGAGCGGATTGCCTTTCCCTTTTCTAGGGGCTCTTCCCAAACCAGAGATCAAATCTGGGTCTCCTGCATTGTAGGCAGATTCTTTACCATCTGAGCCTCAAAGATCTCAAGAGATGGATAAATGGAATAAGGACAAAGGCTCTCATCAATGCTGCTTTCCCAACTGTTCACAGATGTTACATTTGTAAGTAACATCATTCATCTAAAGGAAAATTTAATTAATATTGCTCTGTCTTGGTAGTTTATCATGACCCATGCTTTGAAACTTTCTCAATGTCTTGATATAACAAAATAAAAGATGGGAAAGAGCTCTCTTTCACATAAACAACTGAGTAACCAAAACATCAGGCTTTTGAGGCAGGTATTATATCAAAGCTCTGTACCTGGGAAACTGAGGCTCTGAGAATCGCATACACTTGCTGAAGATCACGTGGCTGCCAAGAGGGAGGGGCGGGGTTGGAACCCAACCCACGGACTCCAACAGCCAAGTTCTTGCTCCTGTGCTGGTAAATGTGTGCACCCTATCCTAAACCCCTTTGCCTCAAAATACTCAGTCTTCACATTAAAATGTCAGGAAGGATTAGACATCTAATTTGTTTTCTAATTAGAGTTTTAAGCAAGGCTTATTTGGACTATGCACCAACAGTGGCAAAGATCAGAGTTTCTATTATACCCTGAACGGTGTCATAAGAATACAGTGCCCTTCACAGGAACAGGGTGACGGTTAAGATCCTGGACTTTGGAGTCAGAACGTGATTTTAGTTTTTTCCTTCTGAGGAGGAGGAGAATGATGGCTTCTTCCGAAACATGAATGAGATGGGACTATTCCTGCCCAGTGCCTCTGTACCGGGCTTGGCCAATAGCAAGGACTCCAGACATGAGCCAAGCACAGCACCGTGGTACTCTCTGACCACATAAATGACTCTGCTACAAAACCCCAGAAATGGAGAATGTCTAATCCTAAATTAACTTAGTCTACAGCAAGTCTGGGAGAGCTGAGGCCCAAGACAGTTACATGTTCATCACAACATCTGGCCCTCAAATGGGAACTATATCCACGTACACATTTCTCCTCTTCCCAAGTCTGGAGAAAGAGCAGCATGGTCTTGGAGGGCTGCTGAAGGGCCAGGAGGCAGATTTTATTCTGGAGGCGGTGGGAAAGAGACATGATACAGACAAGGGGAGCAGCTCGGCCTGAACCTGGAGCTTCAGGGCCGAGGAGATAGGATGGGCAGAGGGTACTGATCATGGCTGGAGCGTGAGGAGGGAAATCAGACGAAGGATGTCCCCAGGCATGGAAGGAGATGTCCTCACGACAGGACAGAAGAGACATCAAGTCAAAGAAAGTGCGGACTTGGATACGGACAGTGGAGGAAGGAGCTGGGAACAGAGGACACCGGAGGGCTGCTGAGACACTGGGACAGCTTCCAATTCTACCAGAGAACTGAGTCTTGATGGGCTGAGAAGAAAGGGAAAGGGAGAGATTGGGAGTGACGTATACACACTATTGACACTGTGTATAAAACAGGTAACTAATGAGAACCCCCTTACAGCACAGGGCAGGCGTGCCCAGCCTCCGGGATCTAAGGACTGATGACTTCAGGTGGAGCCGATGTAATAATAAGAGACATGAAGAGCACAGTAAATCATACTGAATCATCCCAAAACCATCCCCAGCCCCTGGAAACGACTGTCTTCCGTGAAACTGGTCCCTGGTAACAAAGAGGTCAGGGACTGCTAGCATAGGGAACTCTACTCAGTGCTCTGTGGTGACCTAAATGGGATGGAAATGCAAAAAAAAGAGGGGATATATGTGTACATATAGTTGACTCACTTTGCGATACAACAGGAATTAAGAGCAGCATTGTTTAGTTCAGTTCATTCGCTCAGTCGTGTCCGACTCTTTGCGACCCCGTGAATCGCAGCACGCCAGGCCTCTCTGTCCATCACCAACTCCCGGAGTTCACTCAGACTCACATCCATCAAGTCAGTGATGCCATCCAGCCATCTCATCCTCTGTTGTCCCCTTTTCCTCCTGCCCCCACCCCCTCCCAACATCAGAGTCTTTTCCAATGAGTCAACTCTTCGCATGAGGTGGCCAATGTACTGGAGTTTCAGCTTTAGCATCATTCCTTCCAAAGAAATCCCAGGGCTGATCTCCTTCAGAATGGACTGGTTGGATCTCCTTGCAGTCCAAGGGACTCTCAAGAGTCTTCTCCAACACCACAGTTCAAAAGCATCGACTCTTCGGCGCTCAGCCTTCTTCACAGTCCAACTCTCACATCCACACATGACCACTGGAAAAACCATAGCCTTGACTAGATGGACCTTTGTTGGCAAAGTCATGTCTCTGTTTTTCAATATGCTATCTAGGTTGGTCATAACTTGCCTTCCAAGGAGTAAGCGTCTTTTAATTTCATGGCTGCAGTCACCATCTGCAGTGATTTTGGAGCCCAGAAAAATAAAGTCTGACACTGTTTCCACTGTTTCCCCATCTATTTCCCATGAAGTGATGGGACCGAATGCCATGATCTTCGTTTTCTGAATGTTAAGCTTTAAGCCAACTTTTTCACTCTCCTCTTTCACTTTCATCAAGAGGCTTTTTAGTTCCTCTTCACTTCCTGCCATAAGGGTGGTGTCATCTGCATATCTGAGGTTATTGATATTTCTCCCGGCAATCTTGAGTCCAGCTTGTGCTTCTTCCAGCCCAGCATTTCTCATGATGTACTCTGCATTTAAGTTAAATAAGCAGGGTGACAATATACAGCCTTGACGTACTCCTTTTCCTATTTGGAACCAGTCTGTTGTTCCATGTCCAGTTCTAACTATTGCTTCCTAACCTGCATACAAACTTCTCAAGAGGCAGGTCAGGTGGTCTGGTATTCCTATCTCTTTCAGAATTTTCCACAGTTTATTGTGATCCACACAGTCAAAGGCTTTGGCATAGTCAATAAAGCAGAAATAGATGTTTTTCTGGAACTCTCTTGCTTTTTCCATGATCCAGCAGATGTTGGCAATTTGGTCTCTGGTTCCTCTGCATTTTCTAAAACCAGCTTGAACATCTGGAAGTTCACGGTTCACGTATTGCTGAAGCCTGGCTTGGAGAATTTTGAGCAAAGAGCAGCATTGTAAAGCAGCTATATTCCAACAAAAATTTAAAGTGAGAGAACTTGATAGGGGGGGCAACAAAAATGGAAAAGAGATGGTACCTCCTTGGCAGCTTTTCCTAGAGTCGCCCCCTATTTTATTACTCTTCCTGAATGGCAGGGTCTCTTCCCTCCAGAGCCAGGACTTGGGAGGGCAATGAGCTCTGACTTACAGCGCTAACTTGGGGATGGGAAATAAAGATGCCTTCATATTCTGGAGTCCAGCCAGGACTGGTTCCGTGGGAAGCAGGCACGAAGCTCTAACAGATGCTCAGCCCCCCATCTCCGCCCCAGAATCCAACTCAAGCAGACAGTCAGGCCCCCAGTGTACTGCAGGGTCTCCTCAGAAGCTGCTTAGGTCTTTCCGAGGGTGACAGGGCAGAGACTTAGTAACCTGGGAGAAGGGGGCGTGGCATGAGCCACCCACAGCAGGTAAATTACAAGCAGAAATAGAAGCTCCAAGTTCAGGAACATACAATCAGTTCTGCTGAAAATACGCTTGGCTATTATACTCCAACATGTAACTACCAGATCAGTGTTTAAAAAAAACAACACCCGATTTATAATCTGCCTAATTTAAGGTCTCACTGGACAAGATTAAGAGGAGGGAAATAAAAGTCACGGTGAAAACACAGAAGTCACAAGTCCTTTGTCAGAAAGACACCATATGGTGGCTGTTCTTGTTTTAAGTCCAAGAATGTAAACCGTCTTTCTATGGCACAGTCCCTCTTCCTCTCAGCATCACTCTGAAGTCACCGCACCGCTCTCCTCCAAACAACCTGGCCTCAGAAACTTGGACGCCAGCCATCTTCTAATCTATGTGGCGGCCCTCAAAGTCCATCCACGCCACTGTCAATGTGGATCCTTTCTACAAACTCCTTTCCGCCCTGTGACGGGTGTTCCTTGATTACTGCCGCCGTGGGACTCGCAGCTGAGAACTGGCTCGACTGGAAAGCCGCCTGGCGGGTTATGAGCACTGTAACTGACTGACCACTCGTCTGCATATCTGGGATGACGCGACACCTCTCAGCCTCAGATTATGCAAAGCTCTCAAAGACTCGCACAGCTGGGAAACAGCTCTGTCTGCTGACTAGTGACAAGAGAGGGCAAAAATGTGGAGGGCGGGGCTGGGGGGACCAGGAGACAGAGCTGGCCACCAGACATTCTCTCCCAAAGAGATGGAATGCCTTCTCTTTCTCCGAACTGAGATGCTTCGGTCCTCTTCGTCAGTCAAAATATGTTTTTAATGGGGAAGCAGCCTGGACTAAGCCCTCCCTGTAATTGCAACCTCAGTTCTGAAGAAGGTGTTCTTGGAGGAAGAGCAGAAGGGGAAACTGCTCACGCCTAAGACCAAAGGGAGTCTTAGAGAATGATGCTTGAAAACAAATTGGAAATGGATGAGATTAACAGTGGTATTAGCAGCATGTACCTGCCACGAGAATAGGGAGGATGAAGAGAGATCAAGGGCGTGGGGGGACAGGCAAAAAGGACAAAGATTTCCTGGAGCCACAGACTAGGAAACATGCATCCATAAGCCAAACAAGATGGTTTTGAAGAATACCCTCAGAAATTAAGCACGGATTGTCAGTGTCGCCCTAGGCCAAAATATACACATATTTTTAGCCTGTTGCTGTTATATTTAAATAACCTGAGAAACCCCCAAGTCTACTTCTCCATTTGCATGAGTCTGATTTCAAGACTGTGTCTCTCATTTTTATCATCTGCTCATTCGCTTTTCTGGAGAACACCTCCAGGCGACATTTTCACGGACACAACAAACTAACTTAAGGGACTACAGCGTTTTCCCATTTCCACTTGATGGACTGCAAGGTGGTTTCCGTTTTTGAGATATGACCATCCAGTCACCCAACCCAGAGCATTTTCTCCTCCAAATCAGAAACAAAGCAAAGGCTACCCAGCTGTAATGTCCTATGTTCCCGCTTATAGGATGGTGGGAGTTTGGCCTGCCACCCCTCCTCTTGTTTTTCCAGTAGTCATGTATGGATATAAAGAGTTGGACCATAAAGAAAGCTGAGTGCTGAAGAATTGATGCTCTTGAACTGTGGTTTTGGAGAAGACTCTTGAGAGTCCCTTGGACTGCAAGGAGATCAAACCAGTCAACCCCGAAGGAAATCAGTCTTGAATATTCATTGGAAGGACTGATGCTGAAGCTCCAATACTTCGTATACCTGATGAAAAGAGCCAGCTTGGTGGAAAAGACCCTGATGCTGGGCAAGACTGAGGGCAGGAGGAGAAGGGGGTGACAGAAGATGAGATGGCTGGTTCTCATCACCAAATAAATCAATGGACATGAGTTTGAGTAAATTCCGGGAGTTGGTGATGGACAGGGAGGCCTGGCGTGCTGCAGTCCATGGGGTTGCAAAGAGTCAGATGTGACTGAGCATATGAACTGAACTGACCTCTCGTTAGTTTGGTAACTGCAAAAGGACAAATGAATACACATAAACATGCAGTAAGCATATTTTGTTTGCAGCTTTAGGTACAGCCCAGAGCTGTTACCCAGATGCAGTGCAACTGACATGAACATCCCTCTTTCTCAAAGTCTCCAGCACTGACAAGCAGTTAGAGAAGAGACACCCAGAGAACGGGTTACCCAGGGGCAGACTGAGGCTTGCAATGAGCCTGTGATCCTTTGAATAAAAGATCCCTTTCCTTCTTCTCCATTAAACCATCTTCAATTTCTAAAGTTTCTTCAGTGATTTACTTGGAGAAGAACCCCAAACCTACAGGTACTTAATAAATGTTCAACAAATGCTCGGTAAGCCTGATTAGGATCCTGCCTGCAGGAGAGCCAGTTCGATCCCTGGGTCAGGAAGATCCCCTGGAGAAGGGAATGGTACCCACTCCAGCATTCTCGACTGGAGAATTCCATGGACAGAGGAGTCTGGTGGGCACCAGTCCATGGGGTTGCAAACAGTTGGACACAACTGAGCAGCTAACACTTTCAAACACTTTCATTTTATCCTAAAGCCTGTCCCATATGTGCATAACATTAGCCCATTTTAGAGATGAGACAGTTAAGGCTAACAGGAGATTAGAGGATCCTCCCAGAGACCCTCAACAATGAGGCAGAAGGAGCACAGGAGCCTGCATATCATTGACTCCAGGGTTTGATACTAATCACACACCAGCTCAATTCAGGGTACCCTGGAGCTGCCGGTGACACAGGCTTGCATCCAACCCTGACGTGCAACCTGAATGGGACTTCACCCCCTTCCTGATAATGTGCAGCAAAGACACAGGGCACCTGAAAACAGCTTCTCACAAAATTCTAGGGTGACCCCTCTGTCCAGGACTCATTTCTGCACAGGTCCTCTGCCAGGGGAAAAGCTCATCAGACTCCCCTTCCTGGAGAAGGGACCACTGCAGGGCCCATGTACACTCGGGCTGCACTGTGGCTCCGCCCCTTAGGCTCCCCATAAACAGACTCACGGGGTGGGGGAGAAAGATGAACGCCCGGGTCCATCTGTTAGTTATTTTCTTTACAAGAGTAATCATTATGTTACACCACTTCCCTTTCTTATTGGAACAGGCTTATTAGAACCCCATTAGTCAGGGAGGACAGAGGTGACCCACGACTCGGGTAAGCAAAGAACAGAACAACGTGGCATTTTCAAAGACACAAGTGGGTGTCTAACGAATCCAGGAGTGAAAGCTGTGCACATTCCCCTTTGTACCCAGCGGTGCCCATCCCAGTGCCTGGCACACAGTGTGTAAGCATGTGAGAACCTAACCCGAAAGAACACATTCGGAAGAATTTCATTTGCTTCCTACCACCAGCCACTCTTTAACTTATTAGGTTCAAAATTAGGGAATGATTAAAAATTAGGGAATGAGGCATGATTCCATCCAAGACACCATCTTTTTCTTTTCCTTTTGTCTCTCTTTTATAGTGAGAACCTGTTTTGTTTTATACTCCACGTGCTCCACACCAGACCTCTGAAGATGGGAATTACAGCCTGGGGTGAACCCACTTCATCACCATGAACCACAAGCCATCGGACCAACTTGGAGCCAGAAGATGATGCTGGGGAAGTTATTTGACCTTCAGAATCTTTCTTTTTCCATCTGTAATGGGTTGTGGGTCCTAAGTTTGCAGAGTCTTTCTGAAGTGCTGGCATGTAGAGAAGCAGCTCTTTGGAAACCTGTATGAGCCTTTGGAGGGGATACTGCCTCAGGAGAAAATACTGTCTTATTTTGGTAACAGCTTGGAATCAGGTTCTGGGTTCAAATCCCATCTCTACACAATTAGAATCCGAATCCATACAACTTCTAGTCTGAACCCAGCTGTTTTATAGTGTTTTACAATCTGTCTCTCTTACCAAAAACCCCCCAAAAAACCATCTACCAAATGAATAAGATGGGGAAGTTAATGTGTGTACATACACAAAGCACCCTAAGTGTATGCTGCTGCTAAGTCACTTCTGTCATGTCCGACTCTGTGCGACCCCACAGACGGCAGCCCACCAGGCTCCGCCATCCCTGGGATTCTCCAGGCAAGAACACTGGAGTGGGTTACCATTTCCTTCTCCAGTGCATGAAAGTGAAAAACGAAGTCACTCAGTCATGTCCGACTCTTAGCGACCCCATGGACTGCAGCCTACCAGGCTCTTCCATCCATGAGATTTTCCAGGCAAGAGTACTGGATGGCACCCAGTAAAACTCAATGAATTTTATTTCTCTTTCTTTTAAGCCCCGTGTCTACAGCCAACACAAACCAGCTTATACATAGATTCTCTCTCATCAAATATTTTCACAAAGAAGCAAACATCATTTCTGAACTCAGAAAGAGCCACTTACAGATAGACGGCAACAGAATTCCCAATTCCTATTATTCAGTTATGATCATTTGAGCCAGTGTAGCTGGGAAATACATCTGTAAGCTGAATCCTAGTTTTCTATATATAGCACTGAAATGAAATGGATGCAACAGCCCACAAGTCGTTTTAGCTGAACTGGGACAGCACAGAACAGTCATTCTCCTGATGCTTTTCAGAAACAGAAAAGACACTGAACTGTGAACACTCTGATAGACACATTTCAAAGTGTTTGGACATCTGGAACACCTTTCCATACAACTGTCTATTATAGATTCACTATCTCCAGGAGTTCTGAAACAGACAAAACTGTTTCTGGGATTTGGGGCTTTATACAGTTTGATCTGGGTGGATCTTGGGGAAACAAAAAGCATGCCTCCCGCAAACCTGGAAACAATTTTGTTCACTTGCAGGTCACGGAAAAACTCATTCTTTTTTAAGAGTTAGCTAACAAGCTCACTCTTGGTCAGCAACCTGAAAAGTTTTGACGGCTGACAAGATACCCTTTCGAACTTGAATTTATTCACTGAAAACATATCAAGAGTTCACAGGGTACCTGGTGACCGAACTGGTGCCAGGACATAGCCCTGAAGAATGCACACGTGGTCCTTCCTTTACCGTCCCTCACAGACAATAAGCTCTTCCTGTTATTCAGTCACAGCAGTGAAGAAGGCCATGCAGGCGGAGCACCAAAGTGAGAGTCTCAGGGTACCAGCCCTAGTCTGTCAGGCCAGAGAGGGAGGGCTTTCCGCAGGTGATGATGGTGGGAGCATAGAAAGGTTATCTAGCCACGAGCAAACCCCAAGTGCCGACAGCAAGGCAAGGGGTAGAAGGTGAAGAGTTGGAAAACCTGCCAGTCACCTAGGTTACCTAGTGATGAGCAACTGGAAAGACTATTCCTAGGGGAAAAAAAGAGCAAGGGCAAAGGCCCAGGGGCAGGAAAGAGCTCATGGGTCTATTCTCAGAGACCACAGAACCTGGGAAGAGAGACTAAAGCAAAGAAGAGCACAGGCAGGCAGGACCCAGAGTATGCTTCACCTTACATCCGTCCAAGATAAACTCAAGGCACAGCAGGCTTGAAGTTCCCAGGTGGCGCAGTGGTAAAGAATCCACCTGCCGATGCAGGAGATGTGGGTTTGATCCCTGGGTTTGATCTTCCTGGGTCCGGAAGATCTCGTAGAGGAGGAAATGGCAACCCCCTTCAGTATTCTTGCCTGGAGAATCCCAGGGAAGAGGAGCCTGGTGGGTTATAGTTCATGGCGTTGCAAAGAGTCAAACATGACTTAGTGACTGAGCAGGGTATCAGATTTACATTTCTAAGAGATGATTCCCAGCATGAGGTCACTGGAAGGAAGCAAGAAGATACAGAGAGGGAACAGCTGTGGGCTAGGTAAGAGGTGATGGGGGTTGAGACCAGGGCTGATTTCTGTCCCAGAGGGGACAATGACAGCGTCTGGAGATATCTGTGATTTTCATGCTGTGGGAATTGCTCCTGGCATCTAGAAGGTAGAGGCAAGGATGCTGGTCCGCATCTTATAATGCACACAACACACACACACCACACACACACACACACACAACCAAGAATTATTCAGCTCAAGATGCTAACAGTGCTGAGGTCAGGAAATCCTGGTTTGGACCAAAGTGATGATCTGATGGGGCTTGAGAGTGGTGAACAGACTCAGGAAGTGTTCAGGAAGTAAAATCAACCAGGTTTAATGAAAGACTGAATGTGGGGGTAAAAGAGCAGATGCTACTGAGGTTCAGTCTCAAGTTTCTCAAAAATTCCAAGGAAAGTTGTGCCCAGAGCCTTCCCTTTCCCAGAAAGTCAAAGACTTTTTTTTTTTTTTTGCTGTGGAATGCCTTTGTTCCTAGAATCAGGTGGTAAGTCAGGGTGGGAAACTGAGGCTGGGAGCCAAACTCTTTAACATCTTTAAGTATAGTTTCACCAAGTCTGCTGTAGCCTGGATAGGGCTGCAGATTGGTTCAAGATGCCTTTCTGGGCCATGTTACCTACCATACAGCTGCTAGGCGCTCTGGGTTTGAGAACTATGCACTGGTCCTTCATAAAATATTCAGGAAGAGATGTTTAGACAATGATCAGTAAAATCATAACCGTGTGAAGAAAAAGAACACATGTTGGTCTACATCTGTACTTGAGCCTAAACTCTCTGTCTAGATGAGCAGTTACCCAAAATGTGCTAGGTGGCCTAGCATCAGCTGGGAACTTGCCAGAACCTCACGCTCCTCACACCCTGATGGGGCAGAATCTCCAAGGGTGAGATTCAGGAATCTCTTGTTTCATCTCCAGATGATTCCAATCATATGAAGGTTTGAGAAGACCTGTGTGAGCTCACCTTTCAGATCAGAAGAAACGATGCCAAACCCTAGCTCTAAACCCTAAATGCTTAAGTGTTCGTTGCTCAGTGGTGTCCGACTCTTTGCGACCCCGTGGACTACAGCCTGCCAGACTCCTCTCTTCAGCGGATATCAAAAATTGCAATCTAAGATTATTTAAATAATGCCAGATCACTTTATGGTACAAGTTCTAAAGCCCTGAACAAGGGGTATGGAAAAATCTTCTGAGTGTTTCTTATCTACTTTAGCTCTTAACAGAGAGGTAAGTGATAGGACTTTTAAAAAATAATAAAAGTTTTGTGCATGCCCGTTTCCAAGGAATATAAATCCTTCTGCCTTTTAGAAGAGAATAAACAGTACCCGGTGGGAGCAGAGAGTCCGGCCAATGAAATAAACAAGTTCTTAAACAGCTTGCAGTGGGAGGGGGTCTGTCTGGCAGATGCAGGAACAGCGAAAGCTTTCCCCAAGGGTGACTAGGGGTTAACTTTAAGGCAAAAGCAGTGCGCTTTCCCCTAAGGCCTGGGCTGAGACGGCCAGGGTCTGAGGCCAGAAAAATGAGTTCAGCTTTCAGGCCAGGCCTTTCTTGGCTGTTCTCAAGCCAGCACTAAGGTCCATGAAAGTCCTGAGCAGTGCTCCAACTCCAGAAAGAAACTTTTGTCTGTAAGCTCAGAAAGCAACATCTTGTCCCCAAGCTTAATGCCCCTGATTATCCTCCTGACTCACCCAACAGAACTTCAAAAACATCCATAATTTTGATTCAAGTATCATATTTTTGATTCCGAGAGAGAGTTTACCCAAACACTCCAGAAAGAAAACAGAAAGGCAAGAAGAAATAATAAACCAGCTTAACAATGAATGATGTATAAACTCCGGGGAAGTGAATGGCTTGTTTATAAATAAGCATCACTTAAAACTCCGCAGGAAGTCCAGATGACAGCATAAACAGGAGAAACTCCGGGAACTCCTTCACCCCAAGCCCGGCGCCTGCTTGTAGACAGAGCTTGGCCCCCTGCTTTGGGGACTTGCAGGCTCACACCAGTCTTTTGTACGCCTGTGCGGTCCTGGGTGAGCCTCAGAGCTGTAAATATTTGCCCTTCACCCAGAGCCGGCCAGCTGCTGAGGCTGCAGCTGACAGACAGGCCGGGGGCCAGGGCAGGGTGGAGGCGAGAGGGGGGAGTCGGTGTGCTCTATGGGAATAGGGGGCTGGGAAAGGGCCAGAGAGGCGAAGTAGACAAGCAGACACAGGGAGGCCCCTGGGGACCCCTCAGGCGCACACATTCTGCTCCCCTGCAACAGGCAACCAGAGTGGCAGCGGCATGGTCCAGGTGCCTCACCAGTTGGTGAAAAGGTGGCCTCTGCAATCAAGGGAAACCTTGGTTCTCTGTGGGTGACTGTGTCCCCTCAGGGGATAAAACACACAGACATTTCTGGTGGTCACACCTAGAGATAGGGGGTTCTACTGGAATCCAGTAGGTAGAGGCTAAGGACGCCCCTCAGTGCACAGGACAGCCTCCTATAGCAAAGAATTTGGGGGTCCAAAATCTCAAAATGCCCAAGGTTGACAACTGAGGTGGAACCTGAATCCTAGCTCTATCTCGTGAGTTACTGTTTGACTCTGGACAAGTTCTGAGACCTGTGCTTGCTTCCTCATCTCAGAGGATTACATACAGAATGCATGCAGAGTGCTTGCTACTGTGGCTGGTACATAATAAACCCTCAGTAAATGGTACTTGTGGTTACACTGAGAAGTGACACGATGGTGGCTAAGAGCTTGGGCATCTGTGGGTTCGGAACCCACTTCTGCCACCTCGAAGCCATGACTCAGGGCCAGGGCTGCCCCTCACTGGTCCTGAGTTCTCTTCGTCTGCAAAACGAGAAGCAACCTGCCTCCCTTACTTGATTAAAAAGGAAACAGCTGAGAAGCACAAGAGCTTAGCAGAGGGCCTGGAGCAAGGCAAGCCTCCAGCAGTAGTGGCTGTTGTAATTATACCAACTCCCAGGACAGGGGGATGGCTTACAAGGGAAGGAGGGTAAAGATAATTACAGGCAACACTTGTTGAGCATTTGCTCTCTACAGGGCAACTTGCTAGATCCTTTTCATATGTTCTCTCCCTGAAGCAGGCAAAGAATCTATTTTACATTTAGAGAGATTGAAGCACCTGGGATTAAGTCACAACATTAGCCAACAGCCCAGACTCGAAAAACAGTTCTAACTCCAGAGGCCTCACTGCCAATTATTACTTTATATTTGGTGGCGGTTCCTTTAATTCCTTCTGGAATTCTTTCAATCCCTGGAGGAATACCACAGGAGGGGCCTGGCAGTGTTTCACCCCCCGTGTCACATCTCTAGGGCCCTACTTTTCCAACTTGAGAGAGCTTAAGCAGCTTGCTCAAGGTCAGCCAGCTAGTTGGCAGCAGAGCTCACACTGGAATCCAGCTTTTACTCCAGCGGCCTCTCTTCTGGCAGCCCTGTTAACCTAGTCTCCAGGGGCTGGGCTGTGGGTTCCTTTGATTCTTTCCGGACCGCCTGAGGGTGCATGGATAGAGTTAACATCGCGTGTGTCAGTATCTTATCTCCTGTACACGTGTAGAGGAACCCTGTTTCCCAACTTTCAAAGAGGTTAAACGACTTGCCCAAGATCATCCATCTGGTCTGTAGCAAAGCCCCTACAGGGTTCTGACTCAAGAGCCACACTCACTCTTAACTCTGCGCTGCTCTCGAATTCCTTTTAGTTTTTCCAGAACCGATGAAGCTGCTGCAGCTGTACTTCACCCTGAGTTTAAATCTGTAAGGACAACAGTTGCCAAGGTGAGACAGATTCCCCGACCTGCTCAAAGCGATCTATCTGGCAAGGAGTGTTAGAAGAGGGAGGCAGAGATGCTCCCGGAAGCTCCCGGTAACACCAAGACCGCAGGGACTGGGAGGCGCCCCAGGGTCAGTAGGGGGTCTGGGCGGGCGGCGGGCGCCTACCTTGCCGCCGGGCGGCGGAGCCACGCAGCGGCTAAGCGAGTCAAGGCGCGCGCTGTACTCGGTGAACTTCTTCTGGTAGCGCAGAGCGGTCATCTGCAGCTCCAGCTGTGCGGCGGCCAGCTGCGCCACCAGGGACTTCTCGCGCTTGCCGGCCCTCAGCGCCTCCTTCTTGAGCGCCTTGTGCAGCGCGCCCAGGCGGGCCTGCAGCGCGGCGTTGTGCGCCCGCAGGGCCCGCGCACAACAGTGGCCTCCGGCGCGCTGCTCGCCTTGCGTCAGGGGCAGCCCGCAGCCCTCCTGGCAGCGGCCCACCGGCCGCGCGTCGCACGCGTCGCGCATGTGCGCCTCCACGTCTCGCCGCAGCAGCACCTGGGCGCAGCCCGCGTGGCGGCAGCGCGCGGGCGCGAAGTCGCAGCGCTCGAGGTGCTCGGGCAGCTGTTGTAGCTTGACCACCTGGCCGCAGCCGCGCGCCGCGTGCGCGCACTTGATGTCCAGCTTGAGGATGAGGCGCTTGAGCGGCAGGACGTGGTTGAGCTCCTTGGCCGAGAGACGACCGCGGCAGCGCGCCGGGCAGCTGCCCTCCTGCACCACCCAGGGCAGCACACAGCCGGCGCAGAAGACGTGGCCGCACGGCGTGGTCAGCGGGTCCTCCAGGACCTTGTGGCACAGAGCGCACTTCAGGTCCGGGTCCACGTCGCCGTCGAAGCGGTCCAGCTCGAAGCCCATGGTGGCGGCCGGGGCCCGGGGTCGCCGCCGGGCGGCCGGCCGCCCCCTCCCTCCCAGCGAGGCAGCCCAGACGCGCCGGCAGCGCCGCCCGCTCGCTCGCTGGCTCTCCCCGGACTGAGCCTAATTGCTCCAGACTTCCTCGGAAAATGCCCGAGGAACAGAACTCCTCGGCCGTAATTGCGCGAGCGCGTGCGCAAGAACATTCTGCCTCGGCGGCCTCCCGCCCGCCCGACGCAAAAGGGAGGAGAGAGGGAGGGAGGGAGAGAGAGAGGGAGGCGGAGGAAAGTGAGAAGACCCAGAATCTCGCCGAGGGGACTGGCCCGCCCAGGACGCCAGCCTGAGCTCTTCTCGGGAAACTCCACTCCTCTGTCTTGCAGTTTTCGCTACAGGAGACAAAATGCCAGCTGAGAAAGCTCAGAGTTAGCCTCTAAGGATGCTGCGGCCGCCCAGACTAGTTTCTCTGGAGCCCCGTCCGGGCCAGACTGCGACTTTTGACTCCACTCCGCGGCCTCCTCTTTCCGTGGCTGACTGCAGAGAGATTTTTGCATGGAGTCCGCTATTTCAGCACTTACGGTCTTTATTTAATTATTTCATTCTAGGGAAAGTTACAGAGCCGGCGGGACGCTCCGGCAACTACAGGTCAGATCCGAGGTTCAGCGGATCCCGAAGTTTGCCAGGCCAAGGTTTCCAGGTGCTGAGAGCGAATGTATGAGGGCCAATTTTTGGAAAGGAGAGCTGCTCACCGGCTGCAGTCTGGCTCCACCCAGTTCACTTAACACCTTTGACTTGTCCGCACTGTAGTTTGGTGCTGGGCCCTGCTACATTGGTCCCTTTAAAAATCATCAGTACAATATTGTGAGAGAGCATCAGCTGTATTTAAAAAATATTTTCGCCTATTACAAAAGAAGTAACCCTGGTCTTACATTGTTAAAAACTGCATAGTGTAGAACTTCAAGAAGTTCCTCCATAGTCCTCCGCACTCCTGTGCTCCTGTGAACTGTCTTGCTTCAATTTTTTTTTCCCCTTTGTATGCACTTTGTTATATTTCCATATTCCAACTGAGGAAACTCAGGCTGAGAAAAGGCAAAAAATAAACTACTCCTGAAGACCCTGTAGAGCATTCTTTCTCAAATTTTACTGTGGATGCAGATTCTGATCCTGTAAGTCTGGGGTGGAGTCTGAGAACCTGCTTGTGAAAAAAAGCCTCCAAGTGGTGCTGATGCTACTACTCAGTGGATTTCCACCTGATTGGGAAGTGGCAGTCCATGAATCTGGACGTTTTGCTTCTGCTGGGGAGTAGTTTCAAGCAGGGCAGTTTTCAGCAATAGTACTTTGGAATTCCAACTTACGTGATCAATTCATAGCAACATCCATGGATTTGGTGATTTTTTTAAATTTTTCTTTCTCTACCCCAGGCTATAGACATGGCTAAGAAACATCTGGCCAGAATTGGTAAGAAAGAAATCAAGCTATGGCATTCTCATTTGGGAAGTGCTGCCAGATCCTGAATAGTGAAGTGGAAAAGTTGAATCTCAGTGTTTAGTGTGGCTCTGGGGTCTGGAAAGTGGGATTACAGCATCCATTTTGTCTAATTGCTTTTACTTCTCTCCTTTCTGTGGCTGAGAAAAGCCCATGACCTTTCTCTTCACTATGTAACTGTTTTGCCAGAGTAAGAAGGTTGCTTTGATGTCCAAAAGGATTACTTGTTTTGAACTGGCCTTTCAAAAGTTGTCACTGATTAGATTTTTTTAGTGCCATGTTGAGGTCCCTGGATAGTGTTCTTTCATCTGTGTTGGTGGCATTTGTTGTCTATTTGTGGTAGGGACTTTAATTGCTTAAATCAATTAATGCATTCCTTCGCTAGTTCTTGGAATATAATTGGCCTTTGTTCAGATAAGCAGGTGCCAGAAATCCTCCATCAGTATATTTATTAAGCAGCTCACAGGTTCTCAGATAATGGGTAAGAAACACATTCTTTCACCAAAGGTGTGTGGGCCTGTCAGTTTCATAGGGTGGACTAGTATCAACAGGGTGATCCTCGTCAAACCAAACTGGTTTTGAGAAACAGGGAAAGCTTACTGCTTAGTTTGGGTATGCTACTGCTAAGTCGCTTCAGTCGTGTCCGACTCTGTGTGACCCCATAGACAGCAGCCCACCAGGCTCCCCCGTCCCTGGGATTCTCCAAGCAAGAACACTGGAATGGGTTGCCATTTCCTTCTCCAATGCATGAAAGTGAAAGTGAAGTCTCTCAGTCGTGTTCGGCCCTCAGCGACCCCATGGACTGCAGCCTTCCAGGCTCCTCCGTCCATGGGATTTTCCAGGCAAGAGTACTGGAGTGGGGTGCCATTGCCTTCTCCTACTTTGGGTATAGGTTTCTCTTAAGATTTGTCCCACCACCCCCACTGCATCGCCAACTAAGAGGCTATTGATGAAATGCTACAGCTGAGGCCACAGAAAAACTATAGCAGACTGTGGATTGGCCTCTTTAGGCAAAAGAGTGACATGAGTTTGAGCAAGCTCTGGGAGATGGTGAAGAACAGGGAAGCCTGGAGTGCTGCAGTCCATGGGGTTGCAGAGAGTTGGACACGACTGAGGGACTGAACAACAACAAAAGAACAGCAGTCAGGAATGCACACCAAAGGATTCCAGAGCCCTCACTCTTAACATCTGTGAGCACACACTGCCTCCCCCACAACTCCTAAACTCAAAAGTCATCGCCTTACAGATATATAGATAATCACGCTACACCTCCAGCATTACTCATCTCCCCTTTCTCTCTATCAGTCCTCAGTTTCCCCTGAGCTTCAGATAATTTGTGGGTTCAGTACTAGAGAAAGGGAAATAAAAGGGCAAGTTTTTTTTTTTCTTGTTTTTGGTGGCTTCCCTGGGCTTAAATATATATACTCTACCAGCCAAAACAGCACTAGACAATTAGATTAATAAGCATCTTTTTTAAAAAACCAAATTAAAAGTACCACCAGGGTTTATTAAGGTATATTTGTCAAGTGTGAAATGTCTCAGTCAGATTGCTTGCCTCCTACCATAGCAATGTCAGCCATTCTGGGGCCTGCAAGATTCATCCCTGATGGCTCAGACGGTAAAGAATCTACCTGCAATTCAGGAGACTCAGTTTCGATCCCTGGGTTGGGAAGACCCCCTGGAGTAGGAAATGGCTACCCACTCCAGTATTCTTGCCTGGGGAATCCCATGGTCAGAGGAGCCTGGCAGGCTACAGTCCATGGGATCACAAGAGTCAGACACAACTAACTCATACACGGGTAAGATAGGTCATCTTTGACCTGGACTGTGGAAGACTTGGGCAAGTCAGGATGAGCTCACACAGTGGGAGCTTTGGACAGAAAACAGGAAGCGTTGGGAAAATGTTTCTTACCTGCTTCTGTGCACAAGTCTGGTGCTGCACATCAGCAAGACGTCATCCCTGTCCCTCCAGATGAAATGAGCTTCTACAACACTTTGGACGTTCCCTGGTGTAACACTCATCCCACTTAAAGTCTCTGAACTTATCCAGCAGGTGTTTATTTAGTAGGTAGGCTTCCCTGGTGGCTCAGATGGTAAGCAATCTGCCTGCAGTGCTGGAGACCTAGGTTTGATTCCTGGGTTGAGAAGATCCCCTGGAGAAGGGAATGGCTACCAACTCTGATATTCATGCCTGGGAGATCCCTGGACAGAGGAGCCTGGCGGGCTACAGTCTGTGGGGTTGCAAAGAGTTGGACGTGACTGAGTGACTAACACACATACACACACACGCACACATGCACGCACGCCCTAGGAAGATGCTGTTCTGGCACCAGGGCGACAGGTGAACAAGATGTGCTCACTGAGCACTCCTTCCAGGCTGGGGAGATGCAGACATCCAGACACAAAGAGCTTCCTAAGACAACGGTGTGATAGGATAAGTTCTCTTGAACAGGGCTACTCAGAGTGTCGTCATAGGTACAGGCAGAACCAGGGAGCTTGTTGGAAATGCATAGTCTCAAACTTCACCCTGCGCCTACTGAGTCAAGACCTGCATTTTAACATCCCCAAGAGATCAGTGTGCACCAAAAGTTTGAGAAGCACAGCTATAAAGACCATCCACCAAGACAACTTGCTGGAGAGAAATCAGAGGAGACCGTTCCAAATAGAGAAGTCTCATGAGAGGAAATGAGATGTGGCTTGAAAGATGAGACGGGCCAGCAACAGTCAGCAGAAGATTCCGGGCAGAGAAGCAACAGAAAGTGCAGTGGTCCAGAGGGAGTCAAGCTCTTGGTTTATTGAAATTGGACAGAACATCCCTGGAACAGGCTGAGAAGGGGGGAGAATAGAAGCAAATAAGGGTAGAAAAATAGGCAGAAGCCAAACATCCAGTGGGTTGCACAGCTTACACGGTAAGAAGCGTTCATTGCCTTTGTGAATGCTGGATGCCGGTGTTGAAGGGTTTGGTCTCTGTCTAGTTCTCAGCCAACATTCTATTAGAGAGTCAGGGCCTCGTGCCCATATTCTATCTCACGTGGGTAACACTTAAGTGTTCCTGCTCCCTGGTCCATGTAAGTTCCTGCTTCTAGGATCCTGAGCACAGGCTGACTCTAAGAGCATGAGTGTCTGTGTCACAGGATGGGTTAAACAGGCCGCTGTGGCCTATTTAGAGTGTATATCATCATTTAATATGTTGTTTCCAGAAGAAAATGTATTCTGAAATTGAGAACAACCAACTCTCATAACAGAAGAAAATGGCAGCCCACTCCAGTATTCTCGCTTGGAGAATTCCATGGACAGAAGAGCCTGGTAGGCTACAGTCCATGGGGTCACAAAGAGTTGGACACGACTGAGTGACTAACACTTTCAACTCTCATAAGAACAGCTGGATCATGCTCTGGTCGTGAATTGGCAGGCCGTGCACAGAAAAAGTATGCGTTTGATAAATATGATTGTAAAGATGCATGTTGATTCTAAAGATGCATATAGATTCTAAAGATGCACTGTAGACATTTGGAGCTGGAAGAGACCTTCCCTTTTATTCCACAAATACTTATGGGACCGTTATCCTATAAAGAGCTTAGAAGGAAAGAATATGAAAAAGGACACAGGCCCTCTTACCTTTAAAGAGCTTATAAGGCCCCCAAGGTTGCCAGAAGTTCCAATAGTTCTAATACAGAAACAAATATGTTAAGTATCTTATCCAGTCCCACCTACTCACTATCAGATGAGGAAATGGAATCTCAAAGAAGTTAGATGAGTTTCTAAATATTTATGATGCAACATACTCTCATAACACACACCAAGATACCCTGCATGCCAGTTCAGTGGAGAGAGGATTGGACTAAGTGTTGGGAGATGAATGTTACAATGATCACTGGGTGGCCTTGGGTCAGTTATATGAGTGTATGTAAACATAAATGTGTATGTATATGCAATGTAATTAAGAGAAGCAAACCCCTAATTCTCAGAGACCTCAGTCTGAAGAATTTTCTTTCCCACTCTTATCCCCTGGTGTGGATATCTATATGGTCACGCAGAGCCCCAGGCGCCTTCCACCTCGTGGCTCTGCCTCCTCGAGTCCTCTCCCTAAAGTCCTCTCCCTAAAGTCTTCTCCATTTAGTCAGTAGATGGGGAGAAAGAAGGAAAGACTGCTCTACTGACAAGGCTTGAGGATGGCGTACATTATCTCTACTACTTTCTATTGGCTGTAGTCTAGTCACAGGCTGGCAATGATAGTATGGAAATCTGGGAAATGTGGTCTAGCTATGTTCTCAGGAAAAAGAATTAGGTTTGATGAGGATTCTAGCCAATATATCCATATGTGTGTATATGTATATGTGCACACCTCCTATGAGTGTACATACTTACATGTGCATATACGCATATACACACCCACTCCCATGCATACATGCACATGTGCCAGAAAATAGATTATGTTGAGCTAATAGAACAGAACAACCAGGGAAAAAACAAGCTAGATTTTTATTTCTCTCTTCAAGAAAACCATATGACTTATAGTTAGCAGCCCATGGCTGATATAGTTGCTTCCAGGTGACAAGGACTCAGGATTCTTTCATCTCCCTGCTCTAATGTTGATAGGATGGGTCTCTAATCTCACTTCACTGACCAAGATGCCTGCTGCAGAGCCAGCAATTCAGGCAGAAGAATGGGAGGAAGAAGGAAAGGCCACAAATGACTACCCCTTACTTAGCCAGCCTTCTTTAAGAGCTTTTCTCAAAGCCCTACCAAACTACATTCCCGTACAGCTTACCAGCAACCACTAAATGCAAAGAAGGGGATCTGTGAAATATAGTCTTTTATGAGAGCACATTGCTTCATGGAATATTAAGAGAGTTCTACCACAAGATATCACTTCACACTCACTAGGATGGCTCATGTCAAAAAGATATAACAACAAGGGTTGGCAAGGATATGGGGAAATTGGAACCCTTATACATTGCTAGTGGGATTGTACAATGGGACAGCTGCTGTGGAAAACAGTGTGGCAGCTCCTCAGAATGCTAAACGTTGAGTGACCATCAGACCCAGTAATTCTACACCGAGGTGTATACCCAAGAGAACTGAAAACATTTATCAACATGAAAACTTATATACAAATGTTTACAACAGCATTATTTGCAATAGCCAAAAAATTTAAACAACCCAAATATCCATCAACTGATAAACATGTAAACAAACTTTGGTATAGCCATGCAACAGGATATCACCTGCCATAAAAAGGAAGGAAGTACTGATTTATGCCATAACATGGATGAGCATTGAAAACATTATTCTAAGTGAAAGATGCTTAACAAAAAAGGCCACATATTGCATGTTTCTATTTATATGAAATTTGTAGACACAGAGATTAGGTTAGTGCTTGTCACGAGTTGGGGGGAGGCAGAAGTGAGGAATGCCTGTCATGGATATGGGAGTTCTTTTCGAGGTGATGGCAGTGTTCTAAAATTAATCAAGCCGATGGTTACGTAACTGTGAATATACGAAAAACTACTGAATTGTATACTTGTAAAGGGTGAATTTCACGGTATATGAATTATATCTCAATGAAGCTACCATAAAAACATGAAAATATTAATAGGGTTATATAAAGAAGGAATAAAGGAATGATAAATATTAGTCACACAGATACTACCACTCTGCATGTATCAATATATATGCATAAGCTTTTCAATCTAAAAAAACAGTGTTTCTTTTCTTGTTCATACTAAAGGCTATATTTTAAAAAATTATTGATTTGAATTGCAATTAAAACTCTTTTCTCCTACAAGTTTTTGACACTCAATTCAAAGTGACTCAGGCATTGATGGGGGCGGGGGGGCGAGGGGGCGGGGGTGGAAGGGGGAGACTAGGCCCCATCACTGAAAAGTCCAGGAAGTAAAATGGCTTCAGGTATGGCTGAATCCAGATGTTCACACAGACACAATACGAATCTCCCCTGCTTTCCTCTGGGTTGGCTTGCTTCTCAGGCAGGCTCTCCCCATATGGCTACACAGCCCCTGTAATCCAGGTTTACATCTTAGCAGCGTCCCAACCCCAAGAGAAAGAACATACTTTCCTAATAGTTTCAAGAAATGTCCTAGGCATAATTCTTGGCCTGCCTCTGACAGTGTGCCCATTCCTGAACCAGGGAGTGGATGACAATCACACCCACACCACAAGAAATGAAGGCGGGGGAGGCAGTGGTTCTCCAAAGAGACTCCAGAAAGGCAAAAAATGCATGCCTACTACAGTCTTAGTACAGAAGTCATCACTAGCCCTAGAGGGGGAAGAAGCATGACCTGAAAAATATATACACACCCACTGTCTGCTGCTGCTAAGTCGCTTCAGTCATGTCCGACTCTGTGCAACCCCATGGACGGCAGCCCACCAGGCTCCCCCGTCCCTGGGATTCTCCAGGCAAGAACACTGGAGTGGGTTGCCATTTCTTTCTCCACCCACTGTCTAGGAATGACATTTAAAAACACCGTCAGCCGCCCTAACTGTTCTGAGTTATATCCTGATTTGAAGCAATCATCTGTGAAGGGAAAAGAAATACACATACTAAGACCATTTAAGGGCTTCCCTGGTAGTTCAGACAGTAAAGAATCCACCTGCAACGCGGGAGACCTGAGTTCAATCCCTGGGTCGGGAAGATCCCCAGGAGAAGGAAATGGCTACCCACCCCAGGATTCTTGGTGGGAGAATCCCATGGACAGGGGAGCCTGGCAGGCTACAGTCTATAGGGTCACAAAGAGTCGGACACGACTGAGGCAACAGCACGCACACACGCACAAGGCCACGTGGTGCTTTTTTTGATGGAGGCTGCTTTTAAATACACAAAGTTTAATCTCTTATCGTTCTAGAAGTAAAAATCTAACAGTGGGTTCCATGGGACTGAAACCAAGGTGTTGGGAAGACTGCATTCCTTCCAGAGGCTCCAGGGGATGATTCTCTTCCTGACCTTTTTCAGCTTCTAGAACTGCCTCACACTCCATGGCTCACAGCTCCATCCTCGTCTCTTTAAAACCAGTATAGCATTTTCAAACCTCTTTTACTTTTTAATAACTATGTTCAACAATAGACCCTCCTCTTTCAGCTAAATGACAGGAAGATACAGTTTCTACAGTCAAATTTAAACTTAAAATTTAAAAGGTACCTGTCTCGTCAGTCAGTGCTAGATTCCTAGGCCCTGGGACAGTGTTTGGCCCACACTGGACACTCACTAAACTTGTATATTGCATATGTAACTTACTCAAATACTTACAAGTCCAAAAAAAAATCTGTTTTCTGTTAATAAAGCCTCAAAAATCTTTGATTATTCCAAAAGAGCAAAATACCAAGGAATGCGATTTGAAGAGTGAGAGTTATTTTCACATGAAATCCCCATCAAAAGGAAGACCTTCATAGATGTATGGAAGATAAAAAAAAAATCATAAAAATAAATATTCATAAATTAATAAAACCCAGAATCCCAGCACTGGTTTCATTGATAAATAGGACTTTTTTTTTTTTTTCTAAATTTGGGAAACCTGCTTTTCCAATATTTAAATTTCACTTTAAGAAAGCATGTTCTTTAAAATAAGTAAGCTCTTTAAAATCTTTGCAGCTGAGGCCTGTGGTCTAGGAACTCATTCATGTTAATTTTTCTCCTGGCACCTTCTCCATCATTCTCATTTACTCTGTCTGTAAAATTATGATAATAATAATCCATGCTTACCTAACAGAAGGTAATGATTGCTAATTAACTAATTTTTATATGTAGAAGCCCTTGAAGAATGTACACAGTTGCTAAATATAATCATTTTAAGCTGATGGCAAAGATAGTACTTTCTGTTTTCAAGAATGCTGTCCCTTCCACAGAGATGGAATTTCATACACTGCGTCTGTGTATCTTCCATTACTGATAGATGTGACAAGCAAAACCCTGCAGCGTGATATCACTTTCTCTTGTCACCTAGGACCTCAAATAGCCAGAGCCGTGCTCAGTGGTTCATCAGCGGGGGCCTCTTTACAGAAAGTCATAAACCACTTCGGCACTGGTAACCAGAAACAGCGGTCTGAGCTCAGCTAATGTAGAATGGCAGCTCTCAAACGAATGGATTTCCAGAGAGACTCCCTACCGCCTCCTTAAAGTATAACACAATTGCTTTCATTTAAATCCCATTTGATTGCATTAAAAAGAGGCTTGCCCATTGTTTTTTTTTTTTTTTTCCTCCTTGCCTTTTCTTTTTACAATTTTTACAACCAAAGAATAACTTCTTTTCTTCTGGGAGGGCTTTAGGCATAACATTTTTGAGATGTCAGCCAACCAAGAGAACTGTTGTATTGCCGTTCTTTGAAATCTCGTCCATAAACTGTGGTTTTGGTACCCAGATCAAGCGGGCACTTGGCAATGAAAAAAGCTAAAACATAACAAGAACGAAAATAGTGCTATGACGGTACGGCGTTTCCAGGATAATCGTTTGTTATATTTTAGCAAACAATACTCACTTGAACCTTTCATTCTATTTTCATCACTGTATAGAAACAGACACAAAGCATTTCACGAAGCTGGTGCGGCGCTTTTTACAATGGCAAAAAGCAATCATGGGGGAACAAAACACCTTAATATGATAACGTTCTTTCAATCAGGTAAAGTGGAAAATATGTCCCAATGCTGGCACACTCTCTGTCATTTTGGCAAATGGCACACTCCGTCTTGACAGAATATAAAAGAGCTTAGAAGTGGAATCCAGAGAGATGAAAGGATGTGGAGGACAGTGAGTCAGTTTGTCGTTGGTGGGAATCTTTATCATAACTTATAATTTATCTGTGAGTTGTGTAAGCTTCAAGATGAAGATAAAGCCGGAATCAGAGAGCTCATACTGGTTTTCCCTCTATCCCAGAATGGCAGTTTCTGATGGTTCTTTCAGCTGCAGATGAGTGAAAGTGTGTTTCTAACTTGTGTATTGCATGCTTTGCTTTTGTTTTTCAGGTGAGCAGTAACCAACTGACTAGCCAGGGAGGAGACTGCTCAGTCTATAAACGTTCTCGATGGGTGAAGGTCTCAGAAGTGCATACAACTCCAGATAGCCGCAAACACTTAGGGGTACCTTTGGGAAAAGTCAAAAGAAGTTTCACATTTCACATGGTAAACTGGGAATGGTGCATTTTCTTCTCCATCCAGAAATCCCCCTTGGATGGACTGATGACCATTTTTGGAGGTAGGAGGTGGGGTGGGGAGCAGCATTTGATAAAAATGTATTGAATGGAACAAATACTGTATACATATAAATTTAACCATTAAACTGACCCTGAGCCATTGAATGGGCTTCCCTGGTAGCTCAGCTGGTAAAGAATCCACCCACAATGCAGGAGACCCCGGTTCCATTCCTGGGTCAAGAAGATCCCCTGGGGAAGGGATAGGCTGCCCACCCCAGTCTTGGGTTTCCCTGGTGGCTCAGCTGGTAAAGAATCTGCCAGCAAAGATTCCCTGGAGAAGGGAATAGCTACCCACTCCAGTATTCTGGCCTGGAGAATTCCATGGATTGTATAGTCCATGGGGTTGCAAAGAACCATTGAATACCACCAGTCTATTCATTAGAAAAAATTTAATCAAAGAAACAATTTATATGATTGCGCTCTATATCAGGGGTTGGCAAACTTGTTTTTCCTAAAGAACCACATAGTAAATATCTCAGCTCTGTAACGGCTTTCTGGGCTCTCTGTCACAACTACTCCAGCCTAACGTAGGCAGCACAAAAGCAACCACAGACAGCATGTAAACAAAGGACTGCGGCAGGGTTCCAGCTCAGCTCTGATTTCAAAAGGGCTGGTTTGGCCCGCGGGGCTTAGATTGGCGACCCTTCTCATCTGTAAATGCACTGCCTTTTGGTGAGACAAAATCAACTAAACCTGAGACCCTTAAGACTATCAGAGTAAGACAGAGTGATATGGACTTTATGATAGATGCTCAATAAATAATAATACTTTCAACTTAAAAGTCAGAAAAATCAAGCTTCCTGGACCCACCAGTTATTGTCTGTACAACATTTGCAGATTTCGTCAATTTGCAAAAGGGAGAGGTGATTAGCGCCTACTTCACAGAGTTGATGTACGTTCAATAGGATAACATTTAAATGAGAAAACTCATGTGAAGTGTTTGGCACGATGCCAGGCACATTACTGACTGAACTGGATAATGTTAAGACTGAGTTATTGGCCATGGGGAGAGTGAGGATTCTAGTGGACTGTGCTGGTGCTTTCTGAAGTTATCACCTACAAAGGAAGCCCAGAATCTCTGCCCTACAGCCCTGGAATTCCAGGATCCTACGGTAGCTCAGCAGAAAAGAATCCACCTGCAGTGCAGGAGATCTGGGTTCAATCCGAGGGCTGGGAATATCCCCTGGAGAAGGAAATGGCAACTCATTCCAGTACTCGTGCCTGGGAAATCCCATGGACAGAGAAGCCTGGTAGGCTACAGTTCACAGGGTCGCAGAGTTGGGTACAATTGAACACACACACACATACACACACACATACACACACAACTGCATGTGATACAGACAGTGAAGCTGAAGCCACATATGTAGTGATACCGAGAAGCAATTTGCTGGCAAACTTTACCAGAAAGGAATTAGAGGGAGAAGAAGCCATAACAGAGCCACAAATGAATCATCTCTCTGTTCTGAAGTTATTTATTATTTTGTGAATTAGCTGGTTAGTCGCTGTCACGATGTTGACATCCCCCAAAAACAAATGAATAAAGGAAGAGTGTGATAGCCTCTCTTTTTAGAAAAAAAACAGTGCCAAGAGTCATTCAGGCAATTCTCTGAAAGTGAATTACTGAGCGGCATTGTCTTTCAAGGTCAAATGTGTCCACTGTGCTAAGTGTAAAAACCAAAGTATCTTTTTAGGCGTTCTGTAACTCAGACTGCCAAGATGCCTTCATTACTGGAAACCCATGTTAAGCCATTTAGGGAAATATTTATTCATCCTTTGTTTACAGGAACTGGAGGCAGAAACCAGAGAGCTATTTCATTGAGGAAGTCACAAGGTCATGTCTTATTCACCTCTCTGTCCGTAAGACTGAGCATGGTTCTTGGCATCCAGTAGGTGCTTAGCTGATGCCCACAGCAGTACTGATTGAAAGAAAAGAAGGTGCCATGGCTTTCTCAGGCTTCTGATGGTACAGACACACAGGTCTGGAACATTCTACTATTCAAAGCCCTTGCTCTGCACCGCAGGGTATATTGGAGACAGTAACCGATTGCATCATATTATATGCTTGGCATAATTATACTGTAGGCTTTTGTCTCCTTTGGTGCCAGTCAGTCTCAAAACACATGCTTTGCTTATGTCAAGTGCTGGGGTTGCCCACTCATTACATTTGGGACTTGTGAACTCTGTGTCTGCATCCTGAGCGGTTTCAGCCCAGAGGCTCATGCTTGGGAGTACCAAGATGGCTTTAACCTCCCAAAAAGATGTTGAACAATGGACATGTGAGTCCTGGAGGAAAAAGAGGAACAGAGCAGACAAGGACCAGCTGGGGCTGGATCTGATGCTCCATGTGGATCATGGTGATCACATCTTTTCCATTTTAAATATTATTAACAATGAAGCTGCTTTTCCTTCATTCCTCAGAAGGGAGTTTAATCTGTAGGATGCTATAGATTCTCTCCTCTAAATCTCTTTCCCATCCATTTAGGTCATGTCTTCACCACCACGCTTATTCAAGCTACCATCTCTCTTACCCCAATTATGGCAACATTTTCCAAAGTTGTCTCCCTGCAAGCCCCTTCCACACTGCTGCCAGAGTGGTCTTTTTAAAATGGAAAAATGGCTCTGAACTGCTGCTGCTGGGATATTCCTATTTCTCTTAAGAGAAAAGTTGTAACCTTACACTTCATTTCACCTCTAAGGCTGGCATGATCTCACCCTGCGTGCCTCTCTTGCCAGCCTCATTTTGTGCTTCTCTCTCAACTTCAATTCAGCAACTGAAGACACTGCCAAGTGTCCCCCAGTATCACTTCTCTCTTGTGCTAAAAAACAATTTTAAAAAAGCTGAGGTTTCTCCTGGGCCTATGACTGCCCAGTAAAGAACTACATTTTCGGCCCTTTGAATTCTGGACAATTGAATGTGAGCAGAAGTCATGTTGTCCCCTCAAAAGGATGTAAGTCTCCCACCCCCACTGGTCAGCACACACACCAAGCACATGTGACCAGCCAGGGCACCAAATTATATCCCGCAGGCTAAGGCTGGTTCATCACTTTTGTGTCAGTAAAGTTTGATTGGAACACGGCCCACCCATTCATTTAGGCATTATCTGTGGTGGCTTTTAGATCGTCAGAGTTGAAAAGTTGTGATCAGGACTGTCTGACTTGCAAAGTCAAAATACTTTCAATCTGGTCCTTCACGCAGGAGTCTGCCAACCTGTGCCCTAGAGGACACAGAGCAACAAGCGAGAAGGAGCCTGGGTTCCGGGCATAAAAGAGCCCATCATATCAGCCAAATCAGTCCATCTGGCCTGTGAGACATATTTTTAAAACACACTTTTAAAGCTTCCTTGGTGGCTCAGTGGTAAAGAATCCGCCTGCTTATGCAGGAGAAACTGGTTCAATTCCTGGTCTGAGAAGATCCCACATGCCCCAGAGCCACTAAACCTGTATGCAACAGCTACTGAAGCCTGCTCACTCTAGAACCTCTGCTCAGCAACAACAGAAGTCACTGCAATGAGAAGCCCGTGTACCATAACTAGAGAGTAGCCCCCGCTGGCTGCAACTAGAAAAAAGCCCATGCAGCGATGAAGACCTGGCACAGCCAAAAATTTGCATAAATAAAGAAAACTATATCTTGTTGTATCCTCTGTTTGGGCTTCCTATTGATCAGTCCCTCAACCTTGATGTCACTGACGTTTTGGGTGAGAGAATGCTTTGTTAGAGGCTCTATGCACTGTAGCTATATCCCTGGCAGGCACTTGAAGCACCCACCTCCCAGGGTGTGACACTGCCACATAGCCTGTGGGGGCTGGAATCACTCCTGGTTGAGGACTGCTGCGTTAGAGCGGCTGAACCAGCTCCACTGAGCACCTCTCCCTTTCACTGTACCTCTGAGTATCTCTCCCTCACTGCTAGGACCACTCCCATGCTGTGCCCTCTTGCTCCCACCCCGCTCACTTAGTCATCTCCTATAGGATTGCCGTGTATCAGCTTCCACATCACCTCCTCAGGGGAAAACTTCCATGGATCCTCCCACCAAATAAATGCTCTGAGAGTCACCTGGAGTTCCCCTGTGGTGCAGGAGTGTCATGATTGAGAGTGGTTCACCATTCATAGACACATAGAAGGCCACTCAATAAATCACTGCTGACCGCCTGAGCCACGTGACATGGCAATTTTGAGGGGAAAGCAAAAGACTCGATGGTAAAGAAAGTGAACATTAAGTCTTGCTACGGTCCTGACTGGGGGAGAGGGATTCTAGAAGGATGGAGAAGCTGATTGTAGAAGAAGGGAGAAGCAGCCAGTAAGAAATGAGGTCTCCTTACCTCTCAGCCCCAGGATTCCCATAAACCAAGAAACCTGCCTTCTTTCCACAGCAGCCAAAACAGCTGCTATAGCGAGTGCCTTTCTGTATTTCAGAGCAACATATGGATTTGTACTTTCTTTGGTTTTGACATTGGTTGCATTTTAACCCTGTACTTTTCAGGCTGCATTATATATGATATGATTTATTGGCCCTGCACTAGCTTTTTAAAAGTTAAAAGTAATCCCTATGATCACATTTTAAATTCACACACAGATAAAATGTGCGCCCTACATTCTCTAGCCCCACTGTTATTGGAACGAAGAGGCTAAACATTCAGAGAGGTCTAGATGCTTCCTTGGCACAAGGCCATAAAGGGAGATGTGTGTGGTCTACTTAATTCCTTTACATTTTCTCTCTATTCAATGAGTCTGTCTTCTGTCTCGGTCCCTCTCTTTAGGTTTCTGTGCCTTTAAAGCCAAAATCTCTTTCTCAAGATTCTTAGCATTCTGCAAGTGAACCTGTATATGTTTATAATAAAGGTACCCTTCTAATCCTCCCTTAGTAGAAATACGGTAGGTGTTCTACTAAAGGTTGCAAGAGATACTTTACCAACAGACCAAAAGCATGTATTTTGCGGTCAGATCTCATGCTAAGACTTATTTCAACCAATTGTTCAGGGTACTACAACGACTGGGAGCAACTGCATAATCTCTCTGGAAGAGTAGTTTGTTTATCTTTTTAATGGGACTAAGAATGCTTACCTCAAGGTGATGTTGTATGGATCAAATAATACAACATCTTGCATCTGATGAATGTTTCTGCCATCGATTCTCCTAGTTCTTTCTAGAAACCCTGAGACAGATCACAGACTTCCTTGAGATGGCCAGCTGGTGCATGGACAGGCAATGGCAGTGTTCTGCTAACCAGACCATAGGGGACTGTACCATTTTTGAACTGTGGTGTTGGAGAGGATTCTTGAGAGACCCTTGGATGGCAAGGAGATCCAACCAGTCAATCCTAAAGAAAATAAACCCTGAATATTCATTGGAAGGACTGGTGCTGAAGCTGAAACTCCAATCCTTTGGCCACCTGATGTGAAGAGCCGACTTATTGGAAAAGACCCTTATTGCTGGGAAAGATTGAAGACAGGAGGAAAAGGGGACAACAGAGGACGAGATGGTTGGATGGCATCACCAAGTCAATGGACATGAGTTTGAGCAAACTCTGGGAGATGGTGAAGGACAGGGAAGCCTGGCGTGCTGCAGTCCATGGGGTCACAAAGAGTCGGACACAACTGAGCCACTGAACGATAACAAGCATGTGAGGGAGTTCCTGGCAGACACTGTAAAGGACAGGCATTTTTTCCACGCTAATTCTAGGACACACATGGTGAGCAGGATGCTCATGTTCTGACACTTGCACATGTGCAGAGGCTCATTGTATACATACCTGCATTCGCAAGCATGTGCTTATTTTCATGCAAAAATTCCACCTTGCATTTGAGTCAGTTCCAATGAGGTAGATGAACCTAGAACCTATTACACCGAGTGAAGTAAGTCAGGAAGAGAAAGATAAATATCATATTCTAACACATACATGTGGAGTTTAGAAGAATGGTAATGAAGAGTTTATTTATAAGGCAGCAGTGGAGAAACAGACATAGAGAATAGACTTATGGACCTGGGGCAAGAGGAGGAGAGGGTGAGGTGGATGGAAAGAGTAACATGGAAACTTACATTACCATATGTAAAATAGAGAGCCAATGGAATTTGCTGTATGGCTTAGGAAACTCAAACAGGGGCTCTGTATCAACCTAGAGGGGTGGGATGGGGAGGAAGATGGGATGGAGGTTCAAAAGGGAGGGGATATATGTACACCTATGGCCGATTAATGTTGAATTTTGACAGAAAACAACAAAATTCTGTAAAGCAATTATCCTTCAATTAAAAAAAAAATTCCACCTACACATACACCACCAGAACCTTTGGAATCTGCTCAGGAAATGTTTACCTTATGCCTTTATGGGGAAAACATTGTGTAGAGTCTTGGATTCATGATTGGAAGGTGTGCATAATTGCTTAGGGGAGCCTTGGGATAAGGATAAGGCAGGACAGACTGTGAAGTCTCATTCAAGTGAGGACAGGCTGGGAAGAAAGGAATAAGAACAAAGTGTCAAGATGTATCAAGCAGTAAGTTCACAAGCGAAGTGGAACTAAGCATCCAGAAATTTTATCCTGAGATGGGTTAAAAAAAAAACTCATAACTGTCATTTACTTTGCAGTTTATGACAAAAGCTTAGCAAATAAGATATGAATGACTTCCTTTAATCTTCACAACAACCTTAATGTGGGAGATGCTCTTCCCTGCATTTCACAGATGAGGGAAATGAGGCCCATAGCTGCCAAGACTTCCTGTGGACCTGTGAGTGACTCAGCAGAATGTCAAGCTCCTGGGTACTAGATGCCAGACCCTGAACTCACGATGCCATCGAGTGGGGTCCCGGGGATTCCACATAGTGGAAGGCTGAGGATTTCAGTGGTGGAGAAGGCTCGCGGCCACCCCCAATCCCTTCTCCTCCGCTAAGGCATGATGCTGTTGCGTTGACATGGCTGTCCAGGTAGGCATGACCGATCCTTGCACCATTCTTTGATTTGAGGTGGGACTTGTCACTCACATTCTCTAATGAAGTGTGATACAAAGAGATCTGTGCTGCCACGGCCGTTCCTAAGAGGCCATGCTTCTTCCATGCTGTTTTGCTCAATTCCTAAGACCTTTCCACTAGCTCAATTCCTAAGATCACCAAGAGCCAAGCTATGACTGAACTTGGAGACGAAGGAACTTCGTCTTTGAATCACTACATGGACATAAGGCTGACCAGCAACTCTCTCTGGGGACACTTCCATGAGAACGAAATGAACTTTTATTTGAATCTTGTCATCATAATTTTTAGGCCTTCTTTGTAAACAGCCACTGAAAGAAAGTGAAAGTGAAAGTTGCTGAGCCGTGTCCGACTCTTTGTGACCCCATAGTCTATATAGTAGTCCATGGGATTCTCCAGGCCAGAATACTGGAGTGGGTAGCCATTCCCTTCTTCAGGGGATCTTCCCAACCTGGGGATCGAACCCAGGTCTCCCTCATTGCAGGCGGATTCTTTACCAGCTGAACTACCAGGGAACGCCATCACGACCACTAGACCATCCTAACTAATACAACTTCTCACTCTGCTTTAAGGAACAAAAATGGCTCCCGACTAGTCTCATCAGTTAAAAAGAAGCCCCTAGATAGCATAAGTAAATGGCAAATGAATTATACCTCCATAAAATAAACATTTCCATAATTGGGAGACAAAATTAAATTCCAACGTGACTTATTAGACATGGCTGTTATTTAAAACCATTTACACTCCATCTCCTCTTCAAATAAAGCAAGGCAGCAGTTTGATAGAGAAAATGTAAAAAGATGGCAGACAATGCTAATAATATTTCAAACCCTAAAAGATGTTCTATTAAATTATTTCAGATTAATACCAGGAGAAGAGAATGAAGCATTTACTTTTAAAAAATAGTAACAGCCACTTTTTCCTTTGGCTTGGAATTGTTTTTCCTCATTTTCTTCGGTCACACTTTATTCAGTTGAGTGTCTGGCTTTCTGAGCCAGCTTGTCTTTTATGAATTTTCCAGGTGCTTTGAAACCCTGACTAATTAAGTGACTTCTGCACAGTTACTAAGAGCTGTCAGATCCATAGCCTTCTCTCCTCACTTCCAGCTATCCCTCCCCAACGTGTTCTTTTCCATCTACATGCACAGAACCAGACAGAGATGTATTACTTAAGAAAGGAGCATCAAAAAAGAAACAAAGAAAGAAAGGAGCATCAAGCCTCTTTTAATCTTAAAATTAAACTCACCTACTTTACCATTTCCAACCCATCTCATTTCAAGGTTGGGAATTCATATTTGATATGAATAAAGATTCAGAACTACCTTTGCTAAGGCTGATGCCTAATATATGTTCCCAGACAAGTGGAAACCAACTCTCTGCTTTTCTCTCTACTCTTTGCTTCATACTTTCATGGAAAAAGCAAAAGTGCATGGAATCACAATGCAGACGTGGCACCCAGTTACAACTCCCGGTGGTTCTGGTTTTCTGTTTTTATATGACAGGCTCAGAACAGAGACAATAGCTAGTACATGAGCCTAATTACTCTGTGTGTGCTACTTGCGAGCTGCAGTCTGGACCTGGGTTTGATTTAATGTTTTTGAACAGAACACAGAGAGCACAGCTAAGACTCATTACCGCAGTTGCGGTTTCCAAGCTGTCACACCCACACAGAAATTCTGGGTCAGCCTCCTTTTCTAAAAGCTGCACAAATTTCACCTCACTCCATACTCTTTCCCGCCAACTTTGTCTTGGCGGGAACACCTTGGCAGGTGTCCCCAACCTCCAGGATCTAATGCCTGATGATCTGAGGTGGAGTTGATGGAATAATAATAGAAATAAAGTACACAATAAATGTAATACACTTGAATCATCTAGAAACCATCCCCCACCCCCACCCCGGTCCATGGAAAAATGGTCTTCCACAGAAATGGTCCCTTGTGCCACAAAGATTGGGAACTGCTGCCATAGGATATTTGCATCTAAATTAGGACGCAGGCCCGTGACCCTGATAGAATTCTCAGACATTGGCCTTCGAGTAAGGGAAGACTGTAAAGGGGGCTTTATCCAACACAGCATCACCCATTCCAGTTAGAATTCCAAGTGTGTCCACTTTCATAAGCAGCCACTGTTATTTCTCCAACTTACCCTCTATCTGTCCATTTGTACTCTTACTCTCGAGGCGAGGAATCTAACCTCTTTATGTGGACCTCTTAGCTTGTGAGTCGTCCTACAGCAGCCTGTCCCCACCCCACTCACTGCCGCCATCAGGGTTTGGCACATAATGGCCGTCCACTAAAAGTAAGGCAACTGTTATGTCGATTGCCTGACGGGACAAATGGAAACTTCAGATACTTCTACGTAGTCAGTGTATTTTAGAGACAGAAGTGATCTGTAAGCATGGCTGCTGCTCTTCCTGGCCCAGCATCAACATTCTCTTCTTTTCGGAGGGGCACTCTGCTTCTCCCTTTGAGGCATTATACACACATCCACTGCTTTCAGATCGAGCTGCTATCTGCATCTCTTGGATCTAGGAATGGGCGAGAGAGTCAGCGTGGCCAAAACGCATACGCTGCCCACAGTGACCAGCACCATGCTAGACACGTGACCTGAGTGCCATAGATGAATGCTTGTGTGCCCATCAGATGCATGTTAAATACTATTGTCCAGTGTGATAGTATTAGAAGACAGACTCTTTAAGAGGTGATTAAGTCATAAGGTCAGAGGCCCCACAAATGGGATTCGTGCCCTTATCAAAGAGGCCCCAAAGAGCTCCCTTGCCATTTCAGCCATATGAGGTTACAGAAAAGAGATGGCCATCTATGAAACAGACCCTCATTAGATACCCAATCTGCTAGTGCCATCATCTCAGACTTTCCAGCCTCTAGAACTGTGATAAACACATATCTTTAGTTATAAGTTATATAAGTTATAAGTCTTTAGTTATAAGTCGCCCAGTTTGTACTATTTTGCTGTAGCAGCCCAAATGCACTGACATCAAGATAGTATAATCAGAAGAAGTCCACACATTTTTCTGGAACTAGCAGAATGGAAAGCTGTATTTAACTTTGAGTTTTCTAATAGAAGACTGTAAGTCCAACTCTGGCTCACCACATACAGAGATCTGGCCTGGAATGGAGACAACAGACAGGAAAGGAAAGCCAAGTGACTGAGTCCTGGTGACATATAAGATCTCCTGGATCCATGTGTACCTGAAGGCATACTGACTCTTGGTCTTATCAGTGTTTCAACAAATTACCTATCCTGCTTAATACAACTTGATAGGGGCTTCTGTCATGGGTCACCAAAAGAGCTGATTACAATAAGACCGATGTAACTATATTCGATGTTTTTCAACACATGGGCCATGGAGAGTTAACACTGCTAAGGCTCCTCTTTTCAGTCTTTCTATATTGTTTCATTCACTCAGTTCAGTTCAGTTCAGTTCAGTCACTCAATCGTGTCTGACTCTTTGGGACCCCATGAACTGCAGCACGCCAGGCCTCTCTGTCCATCACCAACTTCTGGAGTCTACTCAAACTCATGTCCATTGAGTTGGTGATGCCATCCAACCATCTCATCCTCTGTCATCCCCTTCTCCTCCTGCCCTCAATCTTTCCCAGCATCAGGGTCTTTTCAAATGGGTCAGCTCTTCACATCAGGTGGCTCATGTATTGGAGTTTCAGCTCATTCACTCATATGACTTTAAATATCTTTTGTATTGTACTGACTCCCACATTTATATGTGTTGCCTGGATTTCTCCTCAGTGCCCCAGTTTATCTAAACTGTTTCCTAATGTGTTTGCCAGGTCATGCAGAAACATCCCAAATGTTACCCTTCTAAAACTGAACTCTTCATTTCTCCTCCCAATACATTCTTTTCCTGGGTCACTCTTGTGTCAGTGAGAGCCACTGCCATCTATTCAGTTGTCCAAGCTAGAAACTGGAGACACAGTTTGGAATCCTCCCTCTCCTTTGCCACCCACATCCAAGCTGTCAGCATGTCCTGTCTGTTCTATCTCCTAAATAGATCTCAAATCCGCAGACTTCTATCTTTACTGTCTCCACTCTAGTTCAAGAATGACCAGTTCTTTCCAAGATTACAGCCAGACTCAATTTTCTGATTCTTCTACAACTCACTTTGAATCCATTCTCTACATACACCCAATAAAAATAGATTTAACAGGATCATGGCATGCCCCTGCTTAAGGTACTTTGCTTCATATTGGATGAAGATTAACTGTTTACCATGGCCTAAAGGGGATGCATACACTGTCTACGTTTGCATCTCTCATATCATTTTGTACCAACTTACCTCTCCAGCCCCATAAGGCTTTGCTTGCTGTCTGGAACATCCGTAGGCCACTTTACGAGCAGTTCCTGGTGGCGTTACCTCTACTGAGCATGCTTGCCCATCCCCTAGAACTCCTCCGATGACTTTGACCTTGGTGTCCTTCAGGAGGCCAGCTTTGTGGGCACATCAATCTCCATTTCAAACTTTATTCATTTCCTTCACAGACTTGCATATTTATTAGTTTGCTGTTGTTGTTTAGTCACTAAGTTGTGTTTGACTCTTTTGCGACCCCCTATCCTGTAACCCACCAGCTTCTCTGTCCATAGGATTTCCCAGGCAAGAATACTGGAGTAGGTTGTCATTTCCTTCTCCAGGGGATCTTCCCAACCAAGGGATGAAACTCACATCTCCTATACCGCAAGTGAATTCTTCACCTCTGAGCCACCAGGGAAGCCCTATTTATTGCTTGGTTTACATATGTATTATCTGTCTCACCTTACCTGTCTCCTGAGAAACCTGTGTGCAGGTGAAGAAGCAACAGTCAGAACTGGACATGGAACAACTGACTGGTTCCAAATTGGGAAAGGAGTACAATAAAGATATATATTGTCACCCTACTTATTTAACTTATGTGCAGAATACATTATGTGAAATGGTGGGCTGGATGAATCACAAGCTGGAATCAAGACTGTTGGTAGAAATATCAACAACCTCAGATATGCAGATGATACCACTCTAATGGCCGAAAGTGAAGAGCAACTAAAGAGCCTCTTAGTGAGGGTGAAAGAGGAAAGTGAAAAAGCTGACATAAAACTCAACATTCAAAAAACTAAGATCATTACATCTGGTCCCATCACTTCATGGCAAATAGAAGGAGAAAAAGTGGAAACCATGACAGATTTTATTTTCTTGGGCTCCAAAATAACTGCAGACAGTGACTGCAGCCATGAAATTAAAAGATGCTTGCTCCTTGGAAGGAAAGCTATGACAAACCTAGACAGTGTATTAAAAAGCAGAGACATCGCTTTGCTGACAAAAGTCCATGTAGTCAAAGCTATGGTTTTTCCAGTGGTCATGTATGGATGTCAGAGTTGGACCATAAGGAAGGCTGAGTGCCAAAGAATTGATGCTTTCGAATTGTGATCCGGGGGAAGACTCTTGAGAGTCCCTTGGACAGCAAGGAGATCAAACCAGTCAATCCTAAAGGAAATCAATGCTGAATATTCATTGGAAGGACTGATACTGAAGCTGAAGCTCCAATACTTTGGCCACATGATGGGAAGGGCCAACTCATTGGAAAAGACTCTGATGCTGGGAAAGATTGAGGCAAAAGGAGAAGAGGGTGGCAGAGGACGAGATGGTTAGATAGCATCACTGACTCAGGGGACATGAATTTGAGCAAACTCCAGGAGACAGTGAAGGACAGAGAGGCCTGGCGTATTGCATTCCATGGGGTAACAAAGAATAATACAACTTAGCGACTGAACAACAAGAAATCTGTCTTGCCACTAGACCAAACTGCATGTAGGCATGTGGTAAGCACCTGATAAATGCAACTGAATGAAAAGGAGTTCTGTGATTCCATGTGCAGACAAGACATTTTCCACAGACAGAATAAATACCACATGATGCCCGTACACAAGCTCTTTGTCAAATGTTTGCAGATGCTGTTGTGTGTACCAAAGCACAAGTTCATTTACAATGTTAGTGAATTTGTGTTGTCTTTTTTTTTTTAAGGTATTTTCTTAATCCAGGGCTTCTTTACAGGAGGTTTTCCCCACTTCTACCTCCTAACACCTAGGCCCTGTACAGGGCTATCAATTAGCATTCCCCGATTCCTCTTTTAATGTTGAAAGAGGTCTTTATGCTGAGAAACTCCAATTTAGGATATTTAAAAAATGAGGGACATGTATCCTCAGGAAATAAACACATATATATAGATTTGATGAGAGAGTATAATAGATCATAAACCTGAGTGAAAGCTATGGGTTGTTTCAACAGAAATGTAATTATATCACAATTTGCATTCAATACATTGTTTGATTTATTCAAATATGTTGATAAGGAAAGGATCAACATGAAGCTAACACAAAAGAACTGGAAAAACATAAATAATAAAAATTATATATTATGAGATGGTTGGATGGCATCACTGACTCAATGGACATGAGCTTGAGCAAACCCCAGGACATACTGAAGGACAGGGAAGCCTGGCATGCTGCAGTGCATGGGGTTGCAGAGTCGGACATGGCTGAGTGCCTGAACTGATTGAACTGAAGTCTGAAGATAAAAAGAAGAAATACACAAAATATGATGGAAACCACCCCGAAGAAATTATATACAATATAATCTCACTAAGAAAATAGTTCAAAAAAGAGATGCAAAGACTCAAAGAAGAGGCTCTAAAACAATAGAAGATGCTAAGGGTGAGTTGGCAGACTGGGAAAGAAAGAGAAAAAAAGTAATAGTAAATTTTCTAATAGAACAATTAACAACAAAAACACATAACTCCAAACTGATTTAAAGAAATCCTGCAAAAGAAAAGGAAAATTAATAAAGATGTAAAAATGACTGTGGCATTAGTGGTAAAGAACCCACCTGCCAGTGTAGGACATATAACAGACACAGGTTCAATTCCTGGGTCTGGAAGATGCCTTGGAGGAGGACACAGCAACCCACTCCAGTATTCCTGCCTGGAGAATCTCATGGATAGAGAGCCTGGCGGGCTACAGTCCATAGGGTCACAAAGAGTCAGACACAACTGAAATGACTTAGCACATATGCCTGTAGAAGAGATAATAGGTATGGATGGTAGATGAATGAGATATACCTTATGTATAACTGGGTTGCCAAAGAAGAGTGGCAATAAATGCAGTAGAAGAATACATTCAAAGATAAAATGGAAGAGAGTTTCTTGAAACGTACACTTTAATTTGGAGAGAGAGGGCCATACCACATTCTTGGGAAAAGTGATATATAAAAGGAACAAAAGATACATCCTGGAAGAAGTTAATGCCACTTTATTTTAAAAAGATTAATTTGAATGTTTTCACAAGGAATGTTCCTGCTCTTTTTAAAATAAGAATGAAGCAGATAACCTCACTGAGGGAGACAACCACGTAATCTACAACATGGGAAAGTATTTCAGCTAGGATGCTCTTACCCATACGAAACTCTGACTCAAACTGTCTTACAATCTCGCTGCTCCAGATGCAAGCCCTTTGCAGCAGCATTGTCTCATCTGGGAACCTGCTAGACAGGCAAAATCTCAGGCTTATCCCAGATCTACTGAATCAGAACCTGCATTTTGACAGGATCTCCTAGTGATTCATATGTACATTACACTTTGAAAAACCCTGGCTTAAATGATCTAAGATTTCTTTTTAGCAATCTTCTCAACTTGGCAACACATTAGAATCTCCTTAGAAGCTTTAAGCCATCTTGTCATACAGACGACACCCCATATCAATTAAAAAATCTAGGATTTGGGCAGCCTACTGCATGTTTTAATATTCCAGGAAATTCCAGTGTAAAGCTGTAGCTGAGAACGACTGTAGTAAAAGTCGAGAAGTAGGTGTGATTCTAGGGTTGGCTGATTCGACAGTTCAACAGAATCAAGCTGGATCCAGGATCTTTCCATCTCTTTACTTTGCCTTCTTCAGGACTGACTTTTTAATTCACAATGGATCTTCTTTTGTTTTACTTCCCAGCGCTCCTTCCCTCCATTTTTTATTTTCCCCATTTTCCCTGTATTTCTTCTTTCCTGTCTTCCTTTTATTCTTATATACTTAAAGTAATATTGACTGTAACTATCACCAAATAGTAAGATGACTGTTTCCTGGAATTTTGAGTGATTTGAGGTATAACTTTAGAAACTGATATAACTATATTCTCGTCCTCAAAATTATTTTTTTAAATGTGAATTGGGTCACCATTATTAACAATATTGAGAACTGTTGGTTTAGTCCAACACTCTCACCTTACAGATGAGGAAGGAGACCCTAGAGTATATCATTAGGAACAGCATGGAGGAAAAAGTAACTGAGGGGAGTCCTTGTGCTACTTCGTATGGCTCAGAACCATCAATACTATCCATGGTATTAGGGATGCCTCTTTGGATTAAGTGGTTCCTGCAAACTTCTAAGCATTTGGAATTGGGTGAGGAAAAGGGGTGGGGAGGAAAACATTGGATCTACAGCAGGATTTAGCCAATGATAGGTGCCTTGGAGAGGCATAGCTCCTGAGAGATTGCCAGAAAGAAAAAGAAGGGCTTCTATATTGATGGCATCTTGAGCCAGTAAGAATTAGCAAGAAAATTTCACACCACTGAAATCAGAAACAATAGTAAGACATTTGTGTTCCAAGCCATTCAGAATTGTGCCAGTGTGGGGTGGTCACTTCTCTGAGGAGGTGACATTGGAAGAGGGACATGAATGAAGTGAAGAGGTGAATTTCAGGGTCCACTTCAACCAAGTTAAACCAAAGACTCAGAGGTCTTATTTGTTGCTGTGTTTGGCTGTAAATCTTGGTGGATAAAAGAAAGAAACTTTCCCACTATTAGAGAAAGGACAGAATCGCTTCCTAGGTTTATAACTTACATAACTGATAGTGTCTGCTTTTCATCATTTTTGTTATGTTTCTAATAATTGCAACTTTTGTCCTCTGCAGAGTTGGGAACATGTAAACCCTGCCCCATGAACTACCCTGATACTTTAATTTTAGTCACACAGAATATATTGTTATTATCTAGAACTGTGCTGTCCAAAATCATAGCCTTTGGTCACATATAACTATTAAGCACTTGAAATGTGCCTAGTCTGAAATTAGATGTGCTATAAACATGAAATACACACTTAGTATAAAAAAAATCTCAGCAATAATTTCCTTTATACTGATTATATGTCAAAATGATAATATTTGGAATATATTAGCTTAAAGAAAAAAATTTAATTTTACCCATTTTTACTTTTTAAAATATGACTACTAGAAAATTTTAACTCACTTATGTGGCTTGCATTATATTTCTATTGAGTGTGCTGCTCTGTTCTGGATTCATCCCAAAGCTCAATTCACTTTTTCAAAAGCAATAGGTGGTCATTGATATTTTATTATAGATGGGTATGAGATTATAGGCTTCCCTGGTGGCTCAGATGGTAAAGAATCTGCCTGCAAGGCAGTAGACCCAGGTTTGATCCCTGGGTCAGGAAGATCCTCTGGAGAAGGGAATGGCAACCCACTCCTGGAGAATTCTTGCCTGGAGAATTCCATGGACAGAGAAGCCTGGCGGGCTATACTCCAGGGGTCGTGAAGAGTTGGACACAACTGAGTGACAAATACACACACACACACACACACACACACACACACACACGAGATTGCAGTTCAGACTTTAGGTCCTAGTTTATTACCAGAATGATTGAGGTATAGGCAGAGGACATAATAACCATAATAAGAGTATCAATGCTCACTAGTATGATTGTTACTATTACTATGACTGCTGCTACTCTCACTGTACAGTGCTTGCTACTATTACTACTTCTGTTACAACCTAGACTCTCATTTTGAGAGTTCCAAATACTGAGCCAGGTCGTCCTTACACACTTTCTTTCTGATCTTCACAAGCAGCCTGCTAGTGTATTTGGTTTTCTCACCACTAATCGAAGAGGAAACAGAGGTTCAGAGAGATGAGTTCCTTTCCCCAGGACACAGGGAACTAGATGGCACAACAGGGACTCAAGCCCATGTCGCCACTCTCCACCCCACTCACTCACAGCCATCTCCCTCATACTTGGCTGTGGGCCACCCAGAGTCTCCCAATGTTGAGGGTGGTTTGTCCGGAGTTAGTCCAACAGATTGGCCCCTGCTAATAAATGCATTTCCTCTCCAGTTAACAGTGGACTCGGAGCCAAAGTAAACGGACTGAGTTTCTCCAGAGGATCCTTCAAGAATAGGACAAATGCTGGATATTTCAGTCAAGCATCCAGGCCAACGGGGTGGTTGATATCTCTGCCTAACTTCCTGTTCACAGCCCTGAAATTCTACCTCAAATATCATCGTCTTCTCTGCTTGCAAAGAAGTTTGAGCCTACAGCCAACAAGAAAACCAAATTTCTGAATTCTACATTTTCCAGTGAAGGGTGGGCTTCAGATTCTCATTTCTGGAGCATGTTTTCTCACCTCTTGGCTCCCCTCTCTCCTCGCCTCTCTTCCCCATTCTTAGTTCTCACATCAAAGGTCCCCCTCCTCCATCCTGGCAGACTGTCTTTGCTCTAAAGAGGACCCCTTCTGAGTGTCCCTTACTCAGTTCCTTGTTTATTCTATTCAAAGAAATTATGGCCATTATAATTAGTTTTTTTTCTCTTGTTCCTCCTCCTGTTACAAGTTAAGTCCCAATGAGGATCTCACTGTCATATCTATAGCTTTTTCCCAGCACATGAAATGAAGTGTGTGTGTGCTCATGTCCGACTCCTGGCGGCCCTATAGCCAGGCTCCTGTGTCCATGGGATTCTTCAGGCAAGAATACTGGAGTGAGTTGCCATGCCCTCCTCCAGGGGATCTTCCTGACCCGGGATCAAACCCTCATCTCTTGCATCTCCTGCATTGCAGGCGTATTCTTTACCGCTGAGCCACAGAGATAATCCATGAAATGAAGTAGACGCTCAATAAATATTTGTGGTCTGAATAAATGATTCTAACATATTTTCTTTTTTAAGGATTTTTTCCTTTGTCCTAAAAGAGAGACTATACTTTTATATGAGAAAATATTCTATGATGACTTAATTCCAAACTATGGTCATCAATCCACAGGTACAGGAGGCTCAAGCCCTGTTCATGCCCATCTGTGTGACCTTGGGTAAGCTGTTTACTCTCTCTGAGCCTCAAGTTCCTCCCCTGTATGATGGAGATAAACAGATCAGTCTGAAGCATTATACAGACGCTGCTCTAGAAGCATTTGGAAAACTCTTTAGAACTATGCAAACAAAGCAATGGGCTTCTATTGCAATATGCTGTAGAGCGGAAGGCAGAATATTAAGATGCTGGTTGTAACCCCACGGATTAGATGGGTCCCCAGTTGCAGAGTTTCCCTGGTGGCTCAGAGGTTAAAGCATCTGCCTGCAATGCAGGAGACCTGGGTTCAATCCCTAGGTTGGGAAGATCCCCTGGAGAAGGAAATGGCAACCCACTCCAGTGTTCTTGTCTGGAGAATCCCATGGACGGAGGAGCCTGGTGGGCTACAGTCCATGGGGTCACAAAGAGTCGGACACGACTGAGCAACTTAACTTTCACTTTCTTTCTTTCAGTTGCAGAGCCTTAAATAAGGATTTGTGTGAAAGCAGTCTATTAGGAAGTAACCCTGGGGAAATGAGTGGAAGAGGAGAAGTGTAAACCAGGGGAGAGGAGGAGATCAAGGATGCATCGTCTTAGTGAAAGTGACTCAGTCCCACTGGGAGGCTGGGGACACAGACAGGCTCAAGCCTCAGCTGTCACCATCAGGAGCGAAGGAGCAGGAGTGTCTACAGCCCCACATCCATCAGTTACTGTCAGTAACTGCCCCCAGGGGTGGGAGTGTCTGAATTCCCCAGTCCTTCTACCTGAGCAAATCCGGCTCTAGTAGCCGGAGGGGGGCAGCTCTCAACAGAGAAGTAATGTGCTGGCTGTTGGGTGTGATATTAATAGTATTCCAAGAACCAGTGTGCACAGACAGGGATAAAAGGGAGAGAAAGCAAGGACAGAGCGTCCATCAGGAAATTCCTGTCTCCATCAGAGACTATTATACTTGGCAACAGGGTTCAAGTTATGAGTTAAGATTAGATTTGAGTCACTACTACCTTGCATTTATGTAGCGTTTCTCTTTTCTCTTTGAAGTGCTTCTCTGTATAACTCATGTGAAAGGCTCACTGAGAGCAAGCTTGGTTGGATCACGTGCGGACCATAAAAAAGTACATTTTCAAGGGCAAAAGGTTAAATAAAGGAAAGAGGTTCACTGGTTTTACAGCCATGAGTGGTTTCTATTTTTCAATAAGTCAAACCCCTTAGAAGACATGGCTGAATGGCCAAAGAATACTCTCAGGGAAATTCATGATTTGACAGCTTGATTTTCTTTGGAGAAAGGGGAAAATGCAAGCCATTGGCTCAAAACTATTCATTTCATCAAGATCCTGAAAAAAAAGGTGTGGTGTTTTTTGTGGCAGAGAGGATGCGTTCTAAAATATGTTCTAAAAGTGTTACATTTGGATTTTAAGTGTTGCTTTCCACAATCAATGCTTTCTTTCCATCCACCAGAATGGTCCCGCTTTACTGAACGTCAGGAGCTGACCCACAGGGATGACATGGGCCAGGAGGGAGCTGTCATCCTATTAGCCTCCTGCCTGCCTCTGGTGTGGGAGACCCTTCTGTTTTTCCTTTCTGTCTGTGGAAGCTTCACGGTTCAGTGCAAAGAGATCTGGTTTGGAATCAGACATGACTCGGTGACGTGACCTAGGCCAAGGGTTGGCAAACAATGACCAGTGAATAAATCCTGTTAGCAGCCTGCTTTTGCCTGACCCCTGAGTTAAGAATATATTTTACATGTTTAAATGGTTGAAAGTAAGTCCAAAGAAGAAGTATTATCTGTGTCATATGAATATTGTATGAAATTCACACTCCGGTCTCTATATAAGGTTTTATTAGAACACAGGCATGCCCATTGGTTTACATTTTCCTATGACTGCCTTGGCAGTGCAGTGTAGGGGTACAAAGACAGGAGGCCACAAAGGCAAAGGTACTTACGATCTAGTCCTTTACAGGAAGTACAGGACTATGCTGAGTCCTGAAGCAGGATGATTCCCTTGTCTGAGCCTCACTTTCCTCACCTGCAAAATGGGATAATAATGGGACCTCCCTCCCAGGCTGGCAGCTTAAGGAGGCAAAATAATGTATGGGCAAGGGCAGATGTTCCATCGCTTGCTAACCAGGTGATGTGATCTCTTAGTGCCTCAGTTTCTGTTTCTCATGGGGATAAGAGTGCCCTGTCTCCTCGGTATGAGTTCACTGTGTGCATCACCAGGAAGACTGCCTGGCACAAGGTAAGTGTTAAGCGATGTTAGCAACTGTTAACCTACAGGACTGCGAAGAGAAACACTCGTGTGTATTAAAGAGAAGACAGAGGAGGTCACGTTGTTGTTCAAAATGCCCAGCAGGTGCTCATCTCACAGTAAAGACACTCACATGCACAGACAGTAAGGACTCTGCTGCCAGAAAACCCCAGGGGAAACCCAGATTTCATTCACCAGCCATGTGACTAGCACGTGACTTAACCTCTCTGAGCCTCGGTTTTATCATCTGTAAAATACAGGTAGTAGTAATAATAATAATGATCCCCTCCTTGGATTTCTATGAGGATTAAATGATGGTGAATATGTGAAAATGACTTAGTGCCCATCACAGAGTAAATAAATTTTACTTTTTACTTCGCAATTCTGAACACCATAAAAATAAAGCATAATGATGGAAAAAGACAATAAAGTTAACTCAGTGATGACCTAAAATCATCTTTCATACACTAAGAGGTAAAAGCACCACCATATGGGAAACATGGACTGGCTGCCAGATGGATGGCAGAAATCTTTAGAAGGCCAAGGGGAGCAGGTAATAACTTGTCTCTGCCCTTTTAACCATCAGGATCTATCCCCAAATATCTGTGAACAGAAGACTGACACATGAGCATGGGCTACCCACCTCCAGATTTGGGGTACAGTACACCCCACCCACTGCTGCGCCCCTCTGGCCCCCGATCATGTGTTTCTTGGTTATCCGGCCTGCCTGCACACCGCCTCTGCTCCCACCTCTCAGCTGTGGTCGGTATTCTCTAGCTCACCTTCTGCCCTCTCACACACACAGTCCTGGCCCTCACCCAGCCAGCTAGCCAGATGGAGTGGACCTCTGACATTCTGCAGGCATGACATTTGAATATTCTATTTGAGGGGATCCCAAATCAGAGCTTCCCTGGCGGCTCTGATGGTAAAGAATCTGCCTGCCATGCAGGAGACCCAGGTTTGATCCCTGGGTTGGGAAGATCCCCTGGCGAAGGGAACAGTTACCCACTCCAGTATTCTTGCCTGAAGAATCCCATGGACAGAGGAGCCTGGTGGGCTATAGTCCATGGGTCACAAAGAGTTGGACATGACTTAGCAACTAACACTTTCACTCTCTTTCAAGATCAGAGCCAAACAAAGCCCACTTCTGACTACAAGAGCTCCGAGGCTGGGTTGCATACTGTTCTCCCTTGGTTCCTGGCCCCACAGTCCATTGGGAGTGGAGGCCCCAGTTTCTGAATCTCGGGGAGTGGCACAAGGGCATGGGATCAGAGAAGGAGCATGCGCTGTGGCACTGAGAGCCCTGGGCCATGGGAGGAGCCGTCAGTGGCGATGGCTCCGTGGAAGTGACAATGGCCCTGGTGGAGCACACTAAGGGGACCATTCCTGGGACTCGACTTGGCTTTACAGTGCCTGCCCTGGTTCCTGCCTGAGCTGGGTCTCCACCTTCTTTGATGCTAGGAGCAATGTGACATCCTTCCAATAAATTTCATCTCTGAATAAAGCAACCAGAGATGTTTCCATTGTTCATAACCAAATCCCTGACCAGACCATCAGGGTTGGGGGGTGGGTGTCACCAGGGTGACAGTTGGATTTACACAAGCTCACTGGGTGACTCTCCTGTCAACTGAGCCAGGCTCTCTACTGGAGAGCACAGACGACAACCTACATTTGCACGCCGCCTTATTGTTATTTGCATCATCATTGTCACGTTCATCCTTTTCTGCTATTTCCCATGCTTTTCTTGCCTTCTACATTCCTTTCTGACCATAAGATATTCATCTGGTTTACAAAGTCTACAAATTTTGGAAGCCTAGGTAGGCATCAACCAGCAAGGAAGGGGAAGCATCTTTATTAAAAATCTAAGTCTAACTTCTTCAGATGAAGCCAACTAGCATTATTGGGAAAGAATTCTGTCCCGTTTTCTTTATTGAATGTTCAGTGATTTGATAGCACTGGGACATCTGGTCCATGCAAGGTTTTTAACTTTTAATTTCCATTATTGTTTTGGATTTTTAAAATTGCACGTGGAAAGTCATCCTTTTAGGTTTTAGGGGGTGATATTTAGAGAAGAAATTAGAATAAACCGTTGTCTTATGTAATATTGAAGCAACATCAAGAAAATGTAAAATATACGTTTCAATATCCTCACACAAAGAAGTTTCTACTGTCCATATAATTCCAAATGATAGAACAGAGCATATTCCAGTGTCAGCCAATAGACTTCTTTCTTTCCCTACTGGATATATTTATAGCCTAATTTATGTCCCTTTTCAAATAGATACTTAACAAATATTTGTCATGAACCCATCTTCTTCCAGGCACATAAAGACATGAAGAGAAAACACCTTTCCTTTTTACTTTTCCAAATCAAGAGCTCACTGGGAACAAATCCACAGCCCATGTCTTACACGTGTGCACGTGACTAGGGTCTATCCCTGTGCTGGTGTATCGTTTTGTTGTTGTTGTTCAGTCGCTAGGTCATGTCTGACTCTTTGTGACCCCATGGACTGTAGCCTGCTAGGATCCTTTGTTCATGGGATTTCCTAGGCAAGAATACTGGAATGGGTTGCCATTTCCTCCTCCAGGGGATCTTCCTGACCCATAGATCAAGCCCACATCTTGTGCATTGCAAGCAGATTCTTTACCACTGAGCTACCACCAGGGATTCCTGCCCAGTGTACAGTAAGCGTTCAATAAATGTTCATTGAAAGAATAATACCACTTTCAGAGAACTCAGGATCGGTGGCACAGGTAAACATGTACAGGTGTGAGTGTTGCATAAGGGGGTTGGTGTTATTGACAGAGATAGAAAAATAAAGTAGGGTGGGTACCCAAGAGAAGGAGGATGCCAGTTTGTTTAGGGAGGGCAGGACAAATATCTTACTATCTTTTGCATCCCAATGTAATGCAATCATCCCACCACTTCCAAATCTCCCTTTTAAAGCAAATTTATGGGAAGGGGGATTGCACGGATGCTCACAGCACCTGCTGGAGCAGTCCTGCTACAGTCTCTCTGTGTGGTCTCTGGTCTTGTCTTTTGACTCTGCCATCTGCTCTTGCCACCTCTTTCATGGGTTGAACTCCTTTTCTTTCCTTCCTCCAAAGTACTTTAAACAGAAATGTCATGGGCGACGGTGGACTTCGACTGAATTTGGGGAAACACAGACCACAGCCCGCATGATACCAGATTCAGCGTTTGACATTCCTGTTCCGACAGTCTGATTGACCATGCCTCACCTTTGGGACTTAACTTGCTAGTCATAATCTCACCTGCCCCCCACACTGTGCTACACCCTCCGCCCCTTGCCATCACCAAACTCCCAGCTGCTCACAAATTCATAGTGAATTTTTCATGACGAGCAGGTGAGCTCTCCTCCACCTACTCCTAACTCATATCCGGCCTTTCCCTTGCTTTTCCAAGATGTCTTGGCAGTGCCCTGCTATATAAAGGACCACTGACTCCAGTGTCTCGTTAGCATGACCAAGAGCTAGAAGGAGCTTCAGACGTAAAAGATCTCACAGTGAAGCAGAAATCTCTTTTCCACTGTCTGGGTGGAGGTGGAGACACGACTATCCTATTACACTCCTAGCACACAGTCAGACAGGAACAGGCACTCAAAGGTGTTTGACAACAGCATGAACGGAATGGGAAGGAGACAGAAAGAGCAGGTGGCTGGGGAGGCAGGTTCCCACGGGAGTCAAGCACAGGGAGATACAGGCTGTCGGGTTAGTCCTGGCAAGAACAGGGGAATGTTCTTAGAAATAAGCCAATAAAGGCAGGACAGGTGGGATAAAAATTAAATAAATCATGGTGTGTCCCTGCTTGATTTCTTCTGCACTACACATGAACGGGCAAGGGTTGGTGAGCATTTTCAACTATGAGCATTGTCCCAGGCCCCCTTGACTAGAAGTGGGACCCGTAGCTTGTCTAGAAAGGGAAGGCTGAACTTGGGAAAACCAGTCTAGGGAAACAAAGAGTTTGGATGTGTGGAGTCAACTCTAAATGTGCCTTGTAGAACTCTAGGCACCTTTCTGTGGAGTTTATAGGATTTATTTCTCTTAAAAAAAAAAAAAGTCAGCAAGCCTGTCTCTTCTTTCTTCCCTTTCGTTTGCCTGGGTCCCCTTCATAATCTGTCGGTTCCAAGAATGGCTAACACAAGGAATGAAGTGTAACTGGATCCCAGCCCTTGCTTTTATGTCTGCTACCTTCCCAGGCTGCACAGACGTGTGGACTTTTCCAGCTTTACACTGAGACAAGAAAAGGAAAGAAACAATAACAAACCCCACCCTGTTGTTTTCCCAGGATGTTCTGACTTTGGAAAGGGATTGTCTTACACGGAAGTAATCAAGTGAGAGTCATGAGATGTAGAAACCAGTGCTCTAATTTGCCCAAGTTTGAAGCCAGTAAAACACAATTTGACTGTGTATTTTTCTTCCCTTCTACCTGTACGAATGGTAATGGGTAATAAGCCCCTTACCAATTCCGTAAACCTCATAGTTGATGAAAGTTCATGATTGGAAGGACTCTTGTAGGTCACTTTGTTCTGTCCCTAATTGGCATTTGAGCTCCTTTAGAAAGACTTTGCCAAACAGTTGTCCTCCTTACCTATGCCAACCTCTTATTTGGAAAACTCATCATCTTTAAATCACTTCATTCCTTCCTTTGCCAGATATGACTGTTGGAAAGTATTTATATAGCATCCCAGTCCATCTACCATTAGTCCCTATTTCTATTCCATAAGGCATAAAGTAAACAGAAACTTCACTATCTAGTTACTCATGTAAACCAAATCCAAGAGCTACTCTTTACTCTGTCTCTCATACTTGCTATTCAACCTATCTGCAAATGCCATCAGATTCACCCTCAGATTTTTACCAAACTTCATCACTTCTCGTCTTTACTCCAGCCACCCTAGTATATGAGCCCCTTTATTCTCTAGCCTGGACTACTATAATAATTTGTTCAGTGCTTTCCATGCTCTCATATTTTCCTGCCTTCATCTGCTGCCTGTATATCACCCAAGGGGGATGTGTTTTAGAAATAATTCTACTATTTACCATAGCCAAGCCATGGAATAAATGTCCATCGAGAGAGGAATGAAAAAAGAAGATGTGGTATATATACACAATGGAATACTGCTCATCTGTAACAGAAGAATGAAATAATGCCATTTCCAGCAACGTGGATGGACCTCAGATTACCACAAAGTGAAATCAGACAGAAAAATACAAATATCATATGCTATCACTTCTATGCGTAATCTAATTTTAAAAAATCATATAAATGAACTTATTTGAAAAACAGAAATGAACTTAAAAATATTGAAAACAAACTTATGGCTACCACACAGGAAACATGGTGGGGAGAGATAAATCAGAAGCTTGGAATTAACATGCACACATTACTATGTATATGCTAGATAACCAACAAGGGACCTGCTGTATAGCACAGGGAAGGCTACTCAATGTTCTGTAACCGACATGAGAAAAAAATCTGAAAAAGAATGAATATATGCAGAATAATCACTTTGTTGTACACCTGAAACTAACACAATATTGTAAATATACTATAATCGAATAAAACCACTTTTAATATATTTTGCCCCCATCCCCCAAATACATTCTATCATGTTATTCCCTTGGTCAAAATTTTCTGGCAGCTCTACAAAGTATCTCTACTGCAGCCATACAAGGCTCCTGAATTGACCCATGGTGCTCTCTTTCTCTCTGATCTATTCTCCTCCCACTCCCTCCTTTCTATCCATTCCTGGACATCCACTGAAAAGAACAAAGCCTTTGCATTGCTGTTCTCTCTGCCTGGAATGCTTTTCCTTCAGGTAACCCTGAGGTTGGCTCCTTCATTTCACCCTGGTCTTTGCTCAAACGTTACCACTTCATTTGTAAACATCACCACCACTCATCATAGCATTTATCATCTATTTGGTATATTCATTTATAAAATGTGTTTCTTGTCCACTATGCCTAACTAGACTGCAAGCTCCATGAAAACACAGATACTGTGTTTCTTTGCTTCTGCAACCACACTGACTGACACATTTCAATAAAATAGTGTCGTGAAAAGAGTGAAGGAATAAATGGCTACAGCTCATCTGTCATCTTTCTTCCAAACAACGCTGCTCTCGGCCTGTAAAGATGTTTACTCATCTCCAGGTCCATCTTTCTCTGGGAAAACCAAACTCATTCCATCGCTGGCATACACACGACTTCCCCTTCCCTCTTGGTCCCTCTTTTCTTTCCTCCATGTAGTTTGCCAGCTCTCCTCTCGTGGTGGTTGGTACTGGACCAGAGCATCGGTCATCAGTTAACTGTGTGGGTTCTGAAGTCAGCCCAAAAGGTTCTTGAATGACTTGTTTATCTTCCTGCAAGTCACTTGATGTTCTTTATAATAAGCAACAGTAACTGGCTGAATTAAACAATAAAAAAGCGCACTTATTGAAAGTACATGCACTGGCTTAGAGATCTGATGAAAAAAAAAATAGGCTCTGGAAAAGTCAGAAACAAGGCGAGTTGGGGAGCCAAGCCATAGGGGCATTTCTGCAGAATACTGATGCTGGGTGTTATCAGTTCCATTATTTTCTCTCCTTGTTATACTCCACTCATGGCTCAAATTCCTGGAAGAATACTGGACAGGCCAGGCGGCAGGTGCCCACCACACTCTCTAACCTGCCAATGGCTGCCTTATTGATTATCTGAGGCTTAAATCAGATAACATGCATAAAGGTTTCATCACAGAGCTGGGTGTATAGTAAGCACAGTGCACCTACAGGAAGTAGGGGACCCAGATTGGAATTCAGTACTCTGGGTATGTAGAGTCCACTGCCATTGTCCTCATTTCAGACCTAGTAACAGGCTGGGAGCCCGGTAGGCTGCAGTCCATGGGGTCGCTAAGAGGTGGACATGACTGAGTGACTTCGCTTTCACTTTTCACTTTCATGCATTGGAGAAGGAAATGGCAACCCACTCCAGCGTTCTTGCCTGGAGAATCCCAGGAATGGGGGAGCCTGGTGGGCTGCCGTCTATGGGGTCACACAGAGTCGGACACGACTGAAGTGACTTAGCAGCAGCAGCAACAGAGGCTGAGGGGAGAGGTACATTTTCACTTGTCACAGTAATGATTGACTCTAACTGAGATTTTCATCACCCAATACTCCTGGGTTGTTACTGTCAGCGCTTCTGCCAGGTCTCAAATCCTCATCTCACATGAACATGGCTGATGGTTTGATCCTTACACTTATCCCATGATACTTAATCTTATTAGATAATAACATCTGGATCCTATCTTCTAATAAAGTCTTTTAGTTTTATGTCACCTGCACATTTATGACCAGATTAATTGAAATTATAAGAGAAAGTATATATGAAATTCTTTGGAAATATGCATCACAGTGCAAATTAAAGGTATTATTTTAGTTAATAATAACTAAAGTTATTTAGTTAATAATAATTATTTAGAATAACTAATTATTATTTAGTTAATAATAACTAAATAATAATAATTTAGTTAATAATAACTAAATGATAACCAAGTGGTGATAGATGGAAATTACTTAGTCCAGGATCCGTTTTCCTGGTATATGCCTAATTAGTTCCCCACCCCCCCTCTGGTTTCAGTTCCACTAGGTGAAATAATGCCATGTGCTTTCTGAGGGCAAACAAATTTAACTACTTTACAAGCAAGACTATGTGGGGCTTTTCCATTAGCATTCATCTTCTAGATAGCTTCAAGGAATTTTGGTTTTCAACAGACAGCAATCTAGTTCCTAAGCCATATGGGCATTTGTTCTCCATCTTTTAAGTCTGACCTTGGCCGGCTTCAAAAGCAACAGCCAGTGCTATTTCAGAGCAAATGTAATTTACATTATCTGATTGTCAACAATGCAATATCTCTATGCTACATGGTCATGGTCAGGAAGATAGCTACAATAAAGGCTTTATATGAATAGCTTTGGTTAGGGATTTAGGGTAATGTTATTTACATAACTTCAGCTTCTTCCGTGGAAACCATGCAAAGCACTGATACTCTCTGAAGAATATATTAATGATATATGCCTGTGGGCTGCACGTCCTTCGCCTTTTTACAAATTGATTTAGATGCCAAACAAAACTCCTAAGCACTACTGTTCTTTTGATGGAATTAAATTCCTTTCACTATACTAAAATAAAGATGTCCTGCTTAGCACACAAAGATATTATATATCCGTGAGCTTTAAGCCATGGTCTGTACATCTAGGTGCCTAATGTGCTGTCTGATACTGGTGTTATCATTTTATATTTTATTTCCTATGCCATTATAAAGTTCATGTCTTTCCTGTTAATCTTCCATATTGACATTCATTCATTTTTGAGGAAATACATACCTATTGATATATTTGAGCAAAATAAATGCCTTTTTGGTTCTGTTCAAAAATGAACATTTTCAAGTCACAAAATTCACTGGATTATAGTTTTTTTGCTTTTCAAACCCAGGCATCTTTAAAGCATACTAGGGGACCTTTGAAAAGTGACTTATGGCCTCTGTCCCCCACAAACCAGCCCTTGGTCCTCAAAGGAAAATGATGACCATCATAACTGAGGTTTAATGGAATAAGGCAGAGGGAAGAGCTAAAGACAAAAGCGAGTGCTTAGGCCAAACGCTGACTGTTAGACATTTTTCTTCCATCTTTGAGAATTTTCTATTCTGTAGGTTTGATCCAGGTACACTTCTGCTATTTTTAAACAGCGCCTGGGTCCTTTGAGGGCAGTCTGGTTTCAATCCTCTTGGAGATAAGAAATGCTCAGTTGTGACAAGAGGCATTTTCAGGCCAAAGCATGTATGGAACAGCACAGGGTTGGGGTTCGCTGGGTTGTGGCAAAGAGGATTCTAAACAAAGACCTTTGAAAGTGAGAGTCCCCCACAGAGAGACACGCTGTTGCCACGTGAGTCTCCCCTCCTTGGACTTGGAGGGGATTTCACATTCTCACAGATCTTTGATGTTCTGAACGCTAATTGGAAAATGTAAACCCAACAACGATTCTCTATTTATTATTTGTACTTGGATAAATTCTGACCTCACAAGGCAAACTCCTGATCTTTGGTGTAAGATTCTTTATCTGGGCAATGTTTTTATTTTTTCCTCCATGCTGTTTCCTAAACATCCTGGGGCCAGATTCCGTTAATTCATTTTTCTCTTCTGATTTCAGAAGGCAGCTGATGATTCCAATGACTGGCCTTTTCTCTTCATTTTCTTTTTTCCTTTACTAGTTAAACGTGTTAAAAAACTGCATAACTTTTGCTAGAAGATGAGACCCAAGCAAACCTATATGTAAGTCACGAAAATAGAATGCAGTTTTGGTGACATGACATCATGACTTGGGATTTGGACAGTAAATACAAGCAGGAATTTAACGACAAAGTATGAATGAGGTGGAGGAAAATATAGACCGAGGGGTTATGTAGTAAGACTTTGCAATTTCCTGAGTGGCAGGATCTCAAAGCAGATTCAAGCTCAGGATAATTTATGGAATTTGGTGCTGATCATGCAGTCTTGTGAATGGCCTTTAGTTTGGGAGGATGGCTCTTATCTGAGGGGCCTGTTTTGTATCATCCTCTCTGGTTCACTCTTCCGTGCAGCTAACGACCCTGAGAGCCCCAGGCTGTACTGTGGAATGTCACATGTATTATAACAAATGACCTGCTGGGCATGGAGGCAGATGCAAAGTGCCTACCGTGGTATTAAGGACCCTGCTTTGCAGATCTCATTTCATATCACATGTGGGAAAGTGATCTGCTTTAGGTTCTGTCGGATAGGATTATTGAACTTTGTTGACTGTGTGTCTGGAGGAATTGCAGAGCCTGCTGGCATCTTCGACAGGCTGCACCATGCTAAGGTCTCTCGCATCATTTAGTTGAGGTGGAAGCAGGGCCAGGGCCCTTAGGTGCTTCCAGATGAGGCAGAAAGGTCCTCAGAAAAAATACATAAATGGGTGAAGAGCAGCAAGTCTCAAATCACTGTGCATAAGATTACCTGGAAGGGCTTCCCTGATGGCTCAGTGGTTAGGAGTCCACCTGCCAACACAGGGGACACAGGCTGGATCTGTGGTCCAGAAGGCTCCCATGTGCAGCGGGGCAACTAAGCCGGTGTGCTGCAACTATTGAGCCCATGAGCCGCAAGAGAAGCCACTGCAACGAGAAACCCGAGCACTACCACCACGAGCAGCCCCCACTCGCTGAAACTAGAGAAAAGCCTGCATAGCAATGAAGACAGGGCAGGGCCAAAAATAGAGTAATTCACTAAGAGAAAAAGAATACCTGAGACTTGCTTTCCTCGTGGCCCTACTCCCTACCGTTCTAGGCTCCGGTCGTAGAGATCGAATTCTCTAGGCTTTAGACAAGGTGCTCCATACTTTTAACGGGTTCCACATTCTGAGGGCAAGCAATCCCTTGACCATACTTTGAGAATCACTTATTTGGAAGGCGCAGCTTGGTGTAGCAAAGAACTGAAACACAGGAGCCCAGCTGGCACGGTCTGGCTGCAGTGCTGCTCATTGGTCAAATGTGCTAACTTCTTTACCTTTATTTTGCTCATCTATAACCCTGGTACAACAGTACCTCCCTGGAGTGTATTGGTGTCAGTAAAACACCTCGTATGTGCTCGCTCAGTCGCGTCTCACCGTTTGGGTATACTACAGGAACTCACCGAGTCACAATATCACTCTGATTACTACTATCATTTTAAAAAATCATGTTCAAAGATGTGCTAAAATGACTTCAACACCAGAAAAACTCCACAAAGCGGGGCCTGGGGCAGTAGAACCAAGACAAGGAAAGGGTTTAATAACTGGTTGATACTCTACCATCCACTCCTTGCACTAGCCAGGCCATCTTTCTGTATTTGCAACTTCCTTGTTTTTATTCTCTGTGGTATCTTTTTTTTCAGTTTTATTTATTTTTTTACTTTACAATACTGTATTGGTTTGCTCTTTTCTTCTTTAAAGGTAACCATCACCAAACTTGTTTTCTTGCCATCAATTATATTTTTTTATGGATATACCAGGAAAAATATGGAGGGAATTATTCCTAGTTGTCTTGATTTTCCATACAAGGCAATAGCCAATACCACTGGGACTGCTCTAGTATTCCTAAGAAGTACTTGAAGCGAGTATGGTAAAGGAAAACTGCCAGGAAGATATGTTCTGAAGCCCAACTACTGTCCACAGTGATAGGAGCTGTGTATATGTACAAGCCCATTTTCCAAAACAGCATTCAGTGCTCCAATGTACTGGTTTCAAAAAGGATATAGTATATTGGAGAGTTAGTGATGGTGCTGGTGGAGACTGGGCTGGCTTCACAGTTGGGTCACCTCTGAAATGGCACAGAATCCCATAGTTAGAAGGACCCCACATTTGTTTTAATACTCTCCCGTTGCCATCTTGAAATTTGCAATAATACTGATCAAAGGCCCCATGCTTTCAATATGGGCTTCCTATTTTATAGCTGGTCTTGGGTATACATGATGGTGGAGATTAGAAAAAGCATTGATGGTTATTGTTAGAGACATCAACAGAAAGTTTAAACACAGATGTGCTCTGATTTATACTCTAAAGAGATCATTTTTGTTTTTTCTGCTGAGTAAGAATAGATCACATATGAATAGGAAGAAGAATGAAAGCAGAGAGACCAGCAAGTAAGGCGGTCATTTTAGTATCTGGATAAGAGATAATAGTGATTGTGGACTGGGGTAGATTGTGGAAACAGAAGACTCCAGGTCCCAGAAGGAACAGAGTTGAGATACATTTTTGGTGGTAAAGCCAACAAGATTAAAGTTTAAAAACAGTAACAGAAAGACACTGATGTTATAAAGTCCTCTCATCAGCAAGATGGGTTCTTGTCAATGCTCACAGAGCCACACTGGTGGGAACAGTAAATGGTACATGAGATTTCTGGCTCTGACCCTGACAGCTTTCAGGCCTGGGGCCTAATGATCAAGCTGAACCAGAGCTCTACAGGGCAGGTTTCAGGCTGACCAAGGTCAATCACAGCCAACCTTGTGGATGGGGTCAGAGAAGATCCCAACTTGCAGCTGTGGCCCAAAGCTGCACATGACAGCAGTTATTGATGGCTGTTCTTTGTCCCAATTTGGTAGCAGTCAGGAGATGACATAAGCAGAATAAAGGGACTAATGTGGGATTGACTATGTGTATACCAGCTTGTTAAGAGAAAACAGTGGAAGAACATCACCCAAACATGAGTTACATGATTCTTTTTAGAGCTCCAATGCTGTCTAGAGTAAAGGGGGCAGTCTTTAAATATTTATAGTGATTTCTTGTTTATTACATCTTATTTTATTTGGCTTTTGGAAAATATTACAAAGGTGAGTTGTATTGTTGTTACTAATGATTAAATTTCATAATTAATTTTAAACTCAACATGGCCTACTGCTATTTCTTTACTCTAATTAATGAGACTCCTTGGAATTTACATTAACCAATTAATCAACACGACTACAGGGAAGATACTTGGGGTGCTAGTTCTCAAAGCCCTAAAGCTGAAAGTCCATTCAAATATAGAAACCTCAGAGATCCAGGCTTATTTTCCCCCACCAACAGTGACTTTAATCATATTTATGAGAAGCATTAAACTAACATTATTTTCTTTGATTTCTTTAGATTATTCTAATCATGGAACTGAGGATGTCACATGGTTTTGAGATAATGAGTTTCTTTTGCAGTGGTCCCATGACAGTCTCGTGCTTGCTCCCTTACAATGGGAAAAGAAAGCTAGGTTGGCCATTCCTAAATGAAAAATGATGCTCCAAACATGTGAGACACTGTGAACTAACCAGGCTACAGTGTTGTGTTCAAATGCAAATGGAACCCTACAAATGCTCGCTGCCCAACCATCCACTGTTCTTCAAAAACAACTGAAACACAAGTTACAGTTTCTGAACCACTTCCGCCTCGCACCTTGTTGGGTTTTTGCTAATGCAGAATCACCATTTGATGAAATGAATGGAAGAGGCAGGGAGGAGCATAAATTCCATCAAAAACAAGATGACAGAATCAAATGAAACTCTTTCATCAGAGTTAAAACATTTAGCCTGTTTTTATCTGTAAAGCACAACTTGAGGGCTTCAGAGAGGCATTGGCCAGCAGGCAAATATATTTGTTTTAATTTGTGTATTCAATTGGTCTTAGAATCCACTTTAAAAATACATAAATATTTTCCTTGGAAATGCAGATACTTCCTGCATTTATGAAGGGGAAAATAAATGAAAGCTCTGTTTGTTTTTTATGACCAGATGTGGGCTGGATACAATGTGGGATGGAGCAAAAAAGACTGGGCTGGCTTGAGGCCCCACACTATCAGCAACCGTGACCTTGGGTGAATCCCATACACCCTTCCCCCAGCCTCAGTGACATCTGTAAGATATCAATCAAATAGTGATGTGAATGCTAAGGTTTCTTGTAGTTCTACAATTTGACACCACCAGCAGTCACTTCCCTTTCTTCTTTCATTTCTGCATTTTCAGTAATTCCAGGGAATTTTTAAAATTTGAAACTCAGTATTCAGTATCTTTTCCATATTCTCATCTTATCTTCCCACTATTTTTTTTTTTTTTTTTTTTTTTACCCTCTGATGAAACTCAAGGCAACCCAAACTGTCTGTACAGGATTTAATCAGTGGTTTATTGATTTTCTTCACATTGGTCCATTGTCCTTTGGTTGTTTATGAACACACAAACTTGTATTTAAGTGTTTACAGGCAGAGATTATGTAAATAATTATTGGAGAGTCAAGAAAACATATAATCACAAAATGAGTCGGTTGTTGATACATTTAAAAATGTTTGATTTTTCTCTTGGAAGAAAAAAAGGGTAAGGCAAAGAGAACAGTCTACAGCCTACATATATATTATGTAAGCTTCCATCTAATCTGTTCATCTAGCCACTCATCTTTTTTTCTTAGCAGGAAACACTGATGTATGTTGTATAATGGCAACATCGTTCATCTCGGGAAAGATTTGAACTTAAGTACTATAAATGTTAGAGTTGTCATATAATTTCACTGTTTGTAATGCTACTTTTCCTCTTTCAAGCCAGTACACATATTCTAAACGTTAACACACAATTATGAAAGGCCCATATTAGAAAGAACTATCCCAGGTCTCAGGAATGACTTCTTAAGTCTGTTGTAAATTATTCTCGTATCACCCTTATATTTTCTTGCAGAGCTGCTAGCATTTTTCTGACTTTAACTTAATTTCCACTGAGGAAAAAGAAACTTCACAAACATTGACCACTGCAAAATGTTTATCAAAGTACAATTTTTCCTTTTGTCTGAATAGTTAATATCCTGTTGGAAAGAGGATGGGATAAAACTTCAAAATATATTACTGGGAGATACAATTTAAACTTTCACAGACACATAAAGACAAATATATTATTCCGTTTAGATGAGGTTCTTACATCAGTCAAATGCATAGAGACAAAAATTAACAAGGTGATTGCCAAAGGCTGGAGGAGAAGGAAATGAGGAGTTAGTGTTTAATGGGCATAAACCTTCAGTTTGGAAAGATGGAAAGTTCTGGAGATGAATGGTGGTGATGGCTGCACAAGGCTACAGAACTGTAGACTTAAAATCCTATAGAACTGTATACTTAAAAATGACTAAAATGGAAAATTTTCCTTTATATATATTTGGCACCAAATTTAAAGACAAACAATTGCACCAAAAATAATAAAATACCTAGGAATATTTTTAAACCAAGTTGGTGAAAGACCTGCATAACGAAAATTCTAAGACATTGATGAAAGAAATTGAAAAAGACAGAAACAAAGTAAATAGATATTCTATGCTCCTGAATTGGAAGAATTAATAATGCTACAATGTCGATGTCCAAAGAAAACTACACATTCAGTGCAATTCCTATAAAAGTTCCAATGACGCTTTTGCAGAAATATAATGCACAATCTTAAAATTAATATGAAACCTCAAAAGATCCCTAATAGCCAAAGCAATCTGGAGAAAGATGCACAAAGCTGAAGGCCTTACACTCCCTAATTTCAAACTATATTACAAAGGTACAGTAGTCAAAACATATATTTACACAGATCAAATGGAACAGAATAAAGAGCCTAGAAATAAATCCATGCATATATAGTCAGCTAATTCATGACAAAGGAGGTAAGACTAGACACTGAGGAAAGGACAATGTCTTCAGTAAATGATCTTGGGAAAAATCAACAGTAACACACAAAAGAATGAAACTAAACTACTGTCTTACATCACACACAAAAATAAGTTAAAATGGGGTTAAAGACTTGCATATGAGACCTGAAATCATAAAACTCCTAGAAGAAAACATAAGTAGTAAGGTCCTTGATGTCAGTCTTAGCAATAATTTTTTTTTTTTGATCTACCTCCAAAAGCAATGGCAACAAAAAACAAAAGGAACTACACCAAACTAATTTCTGTGCAACAAAGGGAAAAATTAACAAATAAAAAGGCAGCTACTGAAAGGGAGAAGATATTTGCAAATTATATATTCAATCAGATCAGATCAGATCAGTCGCTCAGTCATGTCCGACTCTTTGCAACCCCATGAATCCCAGCACGCCAGGCCTCCCTGTCCATCACCAACTCCCGCAGTTCACTGAGACTCACGTCCATCGAGTCAGTGATGCCATCCAGCCATCTCATCCTCTGTCATCCCCTTCTCCTCCTGCCCCCAATCCCTCCCAGCATCAGAGTCTTTTCCAATGAGTCAACTCTTCACATGAGGTGGCCAAAGTACTGGAGTTTCAGCTTTAGCATCATTCCTTCCAAAGAAATCCCAGGGCTGATCTGCTTCAGAATGGACTGGTTGGATCTCCTTGCAGTCCAAGGGACTCTCAAGAGTCTTCTCCAACACCACAGTTCAAAAGCATCAATTCAAAAAAAAAAAAAAAAATAAAAAAAAAAAAAAAAAGCATCAATTCTTCGGCGCTCAGCCTTCTTCACAGTCCAACTCTCACATCCATACATGACCACTGGAAAAACCATAGCCTTGACTAGATGAACCTTTGTGGGCAAAGTAATGTCTCTGCTTTTCAATATGCTATCTAGGTTGGTCATAACTTGCCTTCCAAGGAGTAAGCGTCTTTTAATTTCATGGCTGCAGTCACCATCTGCAGTGATTTTGGAGCCCAGAAAAATAAAGTCTGCCACTGTTTCCACTGTTTCCCCATCTATTTCCCATGAAGTGGTGATAAGGGGTTAATATTCATGGTATATTAAAACTCATACAACTCAGTAACAACTACAACACCAAAATCAATGTGATTTTTAAAATGGCAGAGGATCTGAATAAACATTTGTCCATAGAAGACATACAGATGACCAACAGGTTCATGAAAAGACACATTGCTAATTATCAGGGAACTGCAAACCAAAACCACAATGAGATATCATTTCACACCTGTTTGAATGGCTATGATCATAAAGACAAGAAATAAGTGTTGGCAACTATGTGAAGAGAGGGGAACATATATGTGTTAACAGGAATGTAAATTGGCAGAGTCACTATGGAAAACAGTATGGAGACTGCAAAAGTTAAAAATAGAACTACCATGTGATCCAGCAATTCCCCTTCTATGCTATGATTTCTATTCCTTAAAATTTTTTAAGGTGTGATTTATGGCCCTGAATGTGATCCGTCTTGGTGAATGCTCCATGTAAGTTTGATAAAAATATGTGTTTTGCTGTTGATGGATGAAACAGTCTATTAATGCAGTTGATAGAAATAAACTTTTTGAAGCTTTAAATTTACTTTGTTCATGTATAGTGTGATATTGGTGCAAAATATAAATCATTTTGCCATTTTTTGGTTTGGAGTGTTAAATTTTGACAAGCATTCATTTTTCTTCAAGAAAATCTTGGAGTGGAGTTAAATCTTGATAAACCTCTTCCATGACTCAACTGATGTATATTGGCAAAGTATACAACATCATTAAAATCATTGTCTTTTAATCTCATCAAGAAGTCTAAAAACTGGTGATGATTTCTAGCAGTTGCACATATATTAAACAGTTTTTAACAGCTGCACTCATGATAGTTTTAATAGGGCTTGCTTTAGTAAATGAAGCACAAATTGTTTCAATATGAATCTTTACAGTGAGTAAACTATTAAAGGAATCACCCATCTTTTGTTTTAAAGTACCATTAACTTTAGATTTTTAACCTAACATACTTGGAAGTCCGTCATGATAGAAACTAATTTTTCACATTTAGCTGAAATTCTTGTTTGACAGAAGTTGAAAAGTATCTACACAATCTTGACTTTTTAAATTTGGTTTGATATTTCTTAATAAATTTGGAAGCCCTTTAAGACAAAACCTATCCAGAGTTCTATTTGAGCTGTATCACATATCACAGTTCATGGTAAGCTAAAGTAAAGTACTTGCAAGGTTTTCATAGTCTCATCATTTGCTCTTTGATACTGCCAGAAAAGTCTTGCATTCTATAGTCAATTGCTTTCTGATTTTGTTAAAGATCTTTCATTTTTCATATATTATTTTGTCTTTTCCTCATGATTTTCTAGCACAACTTTCATAATGGGATTAATTTACTTTACCATGTCTCTGTTCTTAAAATACTTTTCTTTTTTCTATACAAGAATCCAAGATGCTTATAGCTGGCCAAAATTAGAAGCCCATATTCTGTTAGTTTTTTTTTTTTTTTTTTAAACACTTTATTTATTTATTTATTTAATTTTTGGCATTTAATTTGGATTTCAGATGACTATTTCAGTGATTCTTTTTTGAATTTTGAGAGGAAACCTATTACCAATATTATGGAATAATATTTTGAAATAGACATTTGCAGGATGAACACTGAAGTATTAGACTCAATCATTCTTAAATTTGAATGATGTAACTGACTTTTCCAATCTTAATGTGAGAAGAAGTTAGAAGTTAATCTAGGCTTCATGGTAAATGTTCCTGGTTCAATCAGCTATATATGACTTGGGCATGGAGTGGGAGTTGTAGCAAATATACTACCATCTGTTTGGAAAAAATCTGGAATTGAGAAGTCTAACTGCTTACATGTGTTCTTGGGTAAAAATTCCTTACATTTTCTGTTCTTAAAACTATGGAGTATAACTGCTAAACCAGAAACTAAAATAGTCCAGCTACAACCATTCTCTACTAAACTCTTTCTCTATATGCTGCAAATTCCTTTATCCATCAAAAACCTTTTCCTGCTTTTTCAAAAATTCTACCTTTTTTTCCCCAGCCGTAGCACTCGGCACGTGGGATCTTAGTTCCTCATATCCCATTCAGTGCAAGCACGGAGTCTTAACTGCTGGACTGCCAGAAAGTCCCTCCAAATTCTGCTGGTTTATAACATGGCTCCTGCTTGCTGTGGTACAAGTTCTATTTTGTAGCCCCTTCATGGCACACTTTCACTTATTTCTACTAATTCTAACTCGCTCAAGTGCTTTATGTTTCCAACATGAAACTGTTAAGAACTAGGCAGGTATCCATTTATGAGCAAATAAGCTAAGGAATCGAAGTCACCTGGGAGAAAATAGGAGCATGTGAGCAGCAGTGGCTGTCCAAAGGGTTGTCGCCCTTAGAAAGAGGTGTGGGCAAGCAGACAGGAATTAAGGACACTGGGAATCCTTAGGATTGGCACAGAAAAACACTGCAGCTCCTTTTCTGACATTCGTGTCCAACTCTCTGCAACCCCATGGACAGTAACTTACACCAGGCTCCTCCGTCCATGGGATTTTCTAGGCAAGAGTACTGGAATGGGTTGCCATTTCCTTCTCCAGGGAATCTCCCCAACCCAGGTCTCCTGCATTGTAGACAGACGCTTTACTGTCCGAGCCACCAGGGAAGTCCTATTCTGACATACTATAGACCAAATCATTGGAGAGACTGAGAACAACTTTCTGAAGCAAGGAGATTTGTGAAGAAGAATTCTTTATACCAATTTAATAGAATAAAACTTGGACACCAATATTATCAATGCTCTTCAAACTAATTATTTCTAAAGTTGGCCTTATCTTTCTGCAGTTTTCCATTATACCACTGTTGCATGCACCATCCTTCACCTTGCACAGACTCCTATACTAGTGAGCTCCGGGCTGGCCTCCCCATAGCCAATTCTGTGTCGTCTGATTTGGTCCACGCACAAAGAAGAGTATATTATACTACTTAAATGTGACACTTGGTTTTCACTTCCCAAAACTGAGTTGTCACTTTTAATTAATTCTATTTGATAAGTAAATATTGAGTACATACTATGCTAGATGTTTTGGGGAATATAATCATGAACAGGATATCTATCTTGCCCTAGAGGACAGTACAATGTAGAAGAAATTTTATGCCTTACAATCAAGGATGCATAGGAGAGTATGGTATCCTAAGAAAGGGTACTAATTAAGGGAGGGAAGGATCAGAGGTAGGACCTTCAGTTGAGCCTGAAAGCAAGTGGGGGATTTAGCAAATGGAGGGAGAGGCCTATTCCTAAGGGAAGAAAACAGGAGAAGGAATAGGAGGAGGAAAAACTGGGGACAAGAATGGAAAAACTGAGTACACTGGTTCTGTAATCCAATTCCATCCCTGACTGTTGACCCAACTCAACACTAATTGTCGTCTCCAACTCCACCCATTTCAAACCAATGACAGAGATAACAATAATAATCATAATAACTAATATTTGTTTAATTACTGCTCAGTGCCAGGTACTGTTCTAAGGAGCAAACCTTCCTGTTTCCTTGTTTACCATGTTGCTGAGCAGCCTCTGCCTCCTCTGGGTGAGGCCGCTCCATTCTCCGGCTCACCACGGAGCCTGCCAGGCGCCATTGTCTTCCCCACACCAAAGCGCAAGGGGCCATTTGCCACTGAGCTTGCGCAAGCGCGTTATGGCAGAGTGAAGCAATCTCTCTATATCCATGACTCAGAAATGGGAAAACAAAATACAGATGACCACATCTTTCAAGAAAGATGGGAAAGAGTATATTTCTTTGTTGAAGTCAAGAATACTTGTGTGGAAATACTTGATCTTTTTCGGTTAATTTATATTCTATTGGCACTCTCATCAGGCATTTGAGTTGGAGGTCCTGTTTCTGGTGGCAAGACAGTCTTATCAATAAGAGTCAATGGAAAGACAATCAGTTCCTTAGTCAAAGGCTTGTTGTACATAGGAAGTCCACAGTTTCAAAATGTATCCCAAGTCAGCATGGAGCTTGACACGCATCAAAGGAGTTGTGAGGCTGGCTCTCCATATGAGATTTTTGAGCAGTTAGGATGAAAGGAAGAAAAAAAAGAGACCTAGCTTTCTTCTGCCGTTTCTTACACCCCATCTCTTTGGAAGCAACCCAGTTTCTTGAGGTTTCAGGTTGAGAAATTATAGGACCCTCTCACTGTGCTGTCACTCAGATTCTAAGAAGGATGGGAAATAGGAAAAAAGTAAAAGAAAACTAAGATGAATGATGTTCCAAATATGGAAAAACTAGTTATTCTGTGTTTATTTGGAAACCCATTTATTTTGGTAAAACTCACCTGTGCTCAACTTTTAGGAAAAGTCTACTTACAGAGAAGCAGTCTCTCTATGAATCAAGCTCGAAACTTATTAAGGAGAGATGAAATATACAACTGTGAGGACATGTGCAAGGGCCATGTGAGGGCACTCATAGGGATTAGGTATCATGCTTCTCACAGGAACCAATGTTAACTGAGAAACCCTATAGCTTCAGACTGGAGAAGGCAATGACACCCCACTCCAGTACTCTTGCCTGGAAAATCCCATGGATGGAGGAGCCTGGTGGGCTGCAGTCCACGGGGTCGCTAAGTCGGACAGGACTGAGCAACTTCACTTTCACTTTTTGCTTTCATGCATTGGAGAAGGAAATGGCAACCAACTCGTGTTCTTGCCTGGAGAATCCCAGGGACGGGAAGCCTGGTGGGCTGCCATCTATGGGGTCGCACAGAGTCGGACACGACTGAAATGACTTAGCATATAGCTTCAGACACTCTAGAGAAACAAAATAAATTGTTACATAGGTAAAACATGAGTGAGTGAGTGTGTGTATGTGTGTGCGTGTCATTGCAGGGAAGGGAGGTTAACCAAACGATGTTTTCTTAGAATTTATTTGGCTTGCATCTACAAAACCCCCATAAGGCGAATAGTCTTACTGTTCTCCAGGAAGGTATGTTGAATGACATCAACATTATTTTCACATTAAAGATAAGGCCAGTTGTTCACTGAGGGTAACATGAGGTATATGGCTTCAGAATAACCACACCAGACTTGCCAATAAACAACTTCAGTGAACTCAATTTTCTCTAATTTATAGTCAGCCTGTTTAAATTACTGTTATTTGGCTAGGATTATTTCATAGGGATTTAATTGTGCCTGTGAATTGAGTTTCTCTCAAATTCATCTCTTTACTTCACTTTATTTCCCTCCCCCATGTCTCGTTTTGCATATGCTCCAAAACATATCAATAATTTATGCCACAAAGCCTTGTTTTTGCCTTTGTAATGACACACATGTTCTGCATTGTGTCGTGATGTCAAAGGAAATGTGTACATTGTGAAAAGGTCTTGAATTTTTCATGAAAGCTGGTGGGGGCCAAATGGCTATTTGCAGTGCTTTGGGAGAAGGACAAATTTAGTTTCTGAGAAAGTTTCAGAACTGAGTCAAAGCAAAAAAGATAGTATTTGCTGAGCCTGTATTTTTTCCATATCACACACAAAGCTCAGTATTTACACACACTATCTCATCCTTATAACTGCATTGCAAGGGAGATGTCTCTGATGATATCCATTTTACAGATCAGGAAATGGAGGCTGAGTTGTAAGAAGTCACTGGCTCCATATCACACAGTCAGGGAGCGACAGAAGAGGGACTTAAAGCTCAGGCCTTTGGGACCTCAAAGTCCAAGTGGTCTTCTTATAAAATTACTTAGGTAACTTTCTCATACTTGGGCCATAATCATTCAGAGAAATTGGTTTTGCTTCAGTGCTAGATCTAAAACTTGAACCCTCAACTCTCCTTTTCTTTAAAAAAAGAAAAAAAATAATTTTTTTTTTCAGTCTTGTCTGTTCTCTTCTCCTCTGACTGCCTTTTAACTGACCACCAAATCAAGGGAACAAAGCCTGATGGAATTTTTAGCCTAAGTCAGAGGGAATGACATCACTGAGGTCTGTAGGGCACAGACAGCATGAGATCATCTCGAGCCGACATGAAGCTGATGCAGAATATTCATTCATTTAGCATTTACTGAACTCTAACTCTCTGTTAGATCAGGGGTCAGCAAATTGTCGCCCATGAAACAAATACGTCCTGTCTCCCGTCATCACAAGCAAAGTTTTACTGGGACACAACCGTGCCCATTCAATGCATATGGTCTGTAACTATTTCTGTGTGACAATAGCAATGCTGAGTAGTTGTGACAGACTCCATATGTCCTGCAGCGATGAGGACATTTACCCTTTTCCTCTTTCCAGAAAATGTTCATTGACCCCGTGCTAGACAACGATCAAAACAGACACAACATCTACCCTTGTGAAGTCTATAATCTCACGAGACATTCATCAAATAATAATTATATTATTAAAAACCGTGATGCCTGCTACGAAATCAAAGTGTGGTAGAGTGGGCAGAGAGTTTTATTTATGCTCGTCTCTTGCCATCAGTTCTTGATATTCAATCATTTGGGCCTTATTCTCTTACTGTAAAAAGAACTTCTTGCCTGGACTGATAAAACTGTCATTCACGTATTCAAATTCAATGAATATGCCCTGAGCACCTGCCATGGACTCAACACTGCCTTAGGTGCCTGGATATTGGAATGAGCAAAAATTGAGAGTTGGTCTCCCATTTGGCCTTAATCCTCAATTGGTTCAGAACCTAGAAAATGAAGAGGCATTCTAGTTATTGGACCCCATCAGCCTCCCAAGAGAGTCCATGGTAGGATCTGGCTCCTTCTTATCCCTGAATTCTCTGAAATGACCTTGCATCCTTATAGTAAGGTGCTTCCCAGCTGGTGCAGTGGTAAAGAATCTGCCTGCCAATGAAGGAGACACAAGAGAAGCAATTTCGATCCCTGCATGGGGAAGATCCCCTGGAGAAGGAAATGGCCACCCACTCCAGGATTCTTGCTTAGAGAATCTCATAGACAGAGGACCCTGGCGGACTACAGTATATCCTCCTTTTGAACTGAAACTAGCTTGAGTAGGTTTCCGCTACCCAGAACCCCTAACACACAGGGTTTAGTGACTAAATTGGCTGGAGGAGCATGTAGCCTCATACATTCTGGCAGCAGGAATGATTAGCCTGGTCTTTGTGTGGACAACCAGGCTGCCCCAGTTCTGTTTTCTGAGTTTCTAATTTTCCCTCCCTCTGTGTTCTTCATCTCAGCCTCAGTGATGTGAACCAACAATAATTTCTCTGGGTCTTCCAGGACACAGTTCTATCCCAAGTCCTCATTTCTGGTAGCCTGCTGCTCAGTAGACTTGGGAGTCCCACTGGTGCCCCAGACCTCACAGGACACATTAACTTCCTACATCCCTCTTGACTTGTTCCTGGTCTTGATGACACCCTTGGAGATAAACCACAGCTGAAACCACAAGCCCATGTCACACCCCAGTGGGGGAATTGCTGCAGGCTTAGGTGGAAGCCATGCTGGTAGGAACATCCAGGTAAATTCTGTCTCCCTCGCCTTAGGCAGGCCCAGGTTACCATCATTAAAACTGGCCTTTCCTGTTCCTCCTCACTCTGACCTTTATCCCTCTTGGGCCTTGAGGTGATTCTCTGAGTCTTAGACCTGAGTTCTTGAGCTTGATTCTGTACTTTCTAGTTCTGTGTCATGCTCGACCTTTGGATACTAATTGGCTATTCAGTGTGTTATATAGGTTATCTAGTATAGTCCTTAAAACACATTTGTCAGAAAGGTAGAATTATTATTAAAATCTATTCCCAGATGAGGAAGCAAGTGGGAACCTGTTCAAGTGACTCGTCCAAGGTGACAGAGACGTATGTGTTTGGAGTTAGGATTCCAACTATGTCTGATTGGCTCCAAAGTACGTACTATTCTAATTCCTTCTTCCAATCCTTTGGCCACCTGATGCAAAGAACTGACTCATTGGAAAAGACCCTGGTGCTGGGAAAGATTGAAGGCAGGAGGAGAAGGGGGTGACAGAGGATGAGATGGTTGGATGGCATCACTGACTCAATGACATGAGTTTGAACAAGCTCCAGGAGTCGCAGATGGACAGGGAAGCCTGGTGTGCTTCAGTCCATGGGGTCACAAAGAGTCGGACACGACTGAGAGACTGAACTGATGCTGATACTGATTACAGGAAGTTGATTTCTTTTCCCTTCCTCCTTAATTGTGCTATTTTGGAGGTCCTGATCTTGTAACTTACTTTACCATTTATACCAGTGGCTAGAAAACTTTTTCTGTAAAGGGCCAGGCAACAAACGTTATTGGCTTTGCAGGACATATGGTCACTGTCACCACTATTTAACTCTGCACAGACAGTGCTTAGAAAATGCTACATTGAGTGTGGCCATAGACAATGCATAACTGATGGGTGTGGCCCTATGCCAATAAAACCCTATTTTGGATACTGAAATCTGAATTTGATACCCTTTTCACATGTTGCTAATTAGCTTTTTTTCCAAAAACTATAAAACTATTCTTAGCTTGTGAGCCATACAAAAGTAGACAGTGGACCACGTTAGATCCCTGGGTCACAGTTGGCCAACTCCTGGTCTATATCCCATTATTTGGATTTATAATTTTTTTGAAACCCTCATGCATTAGTGAACATTTATGGTCTGCTTGCTACACACCAGTGTTCTAAGTTTTTTACAAATGTACACTAATGTGGCCCTCATAGCTACCCTATGAGGAAGATAGGGTAATTTGATTATCATCTTAAATTTACAGATGAGGAAAATGAGCTATCGAGAGATGAGCTAATTTGCACAATGCTGTATTAAGCTAGGAATTAAATGAACTTGAGATTGGCACCCAGGTAGTCCCAGCCCAGGGCTGGCATCTTACGCAAGAATCTATGCTTCCTCTCTGGTTCCTATGAGATAATATATTTTAAAGTGTTTTGAAAACTGTAAAGGGTTCTATATATAAGCCAATAGCATAATTAGTGATACATCTTTATCTAGGTTTCTGAAGGGATTGGACAGCCATCAAATTGATGTTAATCAAAACAAAAACACCCAGGCATGTCGTGGGATGGTATTTGTTTTTCTGTCCATCTTAGCAATAAATTTCCATCTCCAATAAACAACGGAGGAGACTTCTTGTGTAGACTTCACTCCTTGCTCCCATCTCCATGAACTTTACATTATGCTTCAGTTTTGATTAAAATGAAAATGAAGCTGCATATATGAAAGAAGTTATATATCAATAAGGATTGTGATTGTTTTTTTTTTCCTCCCACTATTTCTTTCAGGTTCTTAAATTAGATAGCAAGAGAGACATGACTTAATTATTGAGAATACTTTGGAGCCAAATAGAAAATTATACAACTACTTACTCAGATGCCAGGGTAATTAGAGGCCAATTATCTCTCTCATTTGGCGCTAATGAATGAAGATCAATTAAAAAAATAATGTAACTATGAATTGCTTTTATTGAGCAGAGAACCCTAAGCAGCTGAAATTGTCTACTCTTTCACTAACTGAAAATCCAAAATGAAGGCAAGCCAGAATTCGATTGTCTTCATGTAATTTTAGAGCAGTTTGATTTTCAAAATCCATGCAGATGGCCAGAGCCTTGGATTAGAATCATTTCCTGGGTACAGCATGCAATTCTTCCACAAGGAGAGTCAAAACATGGCTCAAGCAATTCCTAGTTCCTATTTCCCTAGTGATAACATCAGGTTTGCTGGCAGGACTTTATTGTTGCTTCTGGGCTGGTCGTGCTTGGGCCAAGATGGAATGTCTGATTTGCTTGGCTATTTCACTTTTCTCTTGATTAGTATATCCATTTCATCAAATGTACTGTGAAAACATTTATTTTACTGTAAAAAGCTGATTGAAAAAGGCATCTCCTTGATTAAAATTTGAGATCCCAATTATGTGGGTATGGATTTACCTGCTCAAAGATCACCTTGGAGTTCAGTTAGCCTTTTAATATCATGGTTAAATGATCTCCACTTAAAACAAGTTTATGCTATTTTACTTTATCTAGAACATAGTTGTTTTTTTTTTCCAGAGGTATAAGAATTTCAATTTTTTAGGTTTGTTTGTGGTCTGAATAAATATTCCCTTGAAGCAGCTGGAGGGTCTTAGGACATGAATCTGTGGATAAAGTAATGGTGCCATTTGTAACAGTGGGCTTCTGCTTGTAAAAGTTCAATTATATTGGGTTGGCCTAAAAGTCTGTTTAGGTTTTTCCATAAGATATTATATATTATAAAGTAGGGAATTTCCTACTTCTCACCCCAACACACACTTAACACACTCTCTAAAGAACTTTTCAATTCATGAGATGTTTACCCTAGATTATTTCATTATCCCCAAATAGCTTTGGCAAATCAATCAGGCAGGTTTTACCTGCAATTTACAAAGGAAAAAGGTGAAACTTCACAAAGCTTAAAGGGCACCAAAATATGACCAGAGCTGTTGAGTCCCATTGTGGTCTCCGTGAAAGGTGACCCTGAGGACTGTGCAGAATGCAACCTGCACACTCATACTGGCAACCTGGCTCTGACCCTTAATTTAGCTTTAAAGGAAAGCAAAAGAAAATTCTAGAAAGCATGAGTCACAATGAAGGCAAAGCTTACAAGATTAGTTCACTTTGCATTTTCCCAACGAAAAAGGATTGAGTGTGACCAAAGTCTGAATCAGCTTCGGTCATCAGGGCTTGGCTACAGGGCTGAGTGTAAGTGGGGACTCAGAAGTAAAAACCCCCCTTTATCCGGAAATGCAGTCAAAATGGCACACTGGTGTCATGTTCAGCTCATGAAGTGACACTGACACAGAAGTATGGGGATTCTGAACTCAACAATCAAGGTTTGGGTTTTGATTTTCCAGTCCTTGGCCCATCCCATGTCCCACGAACTACTTTGTTAGGTTCCATCAGCTCTGCCAGGGCCTCTCACAAGGTGTGGAGCAGGAGGAGGAGAGCTCTTTATCATTTCAGCAACCAGGGGCCTCAGATTCCTACTGCCAAATGTGGCCATGCCGGAGGTCCCAGAAGGGTAGTGACGGGGGGAGAAGAACATGCCCTTCTTTTGAGTCTTGTAGCTGCATCTCCCCACCTGGAGTTCATTATGCATTACTGCTGTCTTTTTAATAATTCTATTATCACCTTGTAAACAGTACTCAGAGCTCACTGTGGTTTCCGTGTCTTGTATGTTAGCAGTGTAACTTTGCTAAGTGAGCACAGTTAAACTAGTCTACAATTTGTCTTCCTTAAAAACAAAAAACAAACCATATCGAGAGGTTAAAAAGAGGAAAGAACCTGCCCTCCTGCCCAAACTCTGAGAAACGTGTTCAGTGCACCAGGGATGAAGGTGGGATGTAGAAGGGGAAGAAGGTAACTCTGAGGTCAGCATGCTTGGGACAAATTCTGGCTTTTCACTTTATATGTTGAAGTCTTGCACAAAGTGTTTCTTTTTAAATCTCCATTTTCTCACCATTAAAATGGGACAATTAAAATTAAATACCTCATAGCACTGTTCTGAGAATTAACAAGATTTCGAAGGTCAAGGACTTAATACATACCACATGCAGAGATGTTCACTAAATGTGTGTGCGTGCGTACTAGGTCATTTCAGTCATATCCAACTCTTTCCGAAGTTATGGACTGTAACCTGCCAGGCTCCCCTGTCCATGGAATTCTCCAGGCAAGAATACTGCAGTGGATTTACCATGCCCTCCTCCAGGGAATCTTCCTGACCCAGGGAATCTTCCTGACCCAGGGATCGAACCTGCATCTCTTATGTCTCCTGCATTGGCAGGCAGGTTCTTTACCACTAGCACCAGCTGGGAAGCTCCACTAAATGTGAGATCTAACGATTTCTCTCTTTAACTAAGATGGACGCATCTGTCTGTGAGGAATTCCACGTAAGTGGTGTGTTTTCCCAAAGACAAAGGAGAAATGGGGGAAAAATGGGAGCACTGAGGCTGCTGGGGTTGAAGCTGATGTTATGGTTGTTAATTAATGAATTCAACAAACACTTATCAAATTCTGCTAAGAAGAGACCCATATAAGGCATGGGAGATACAGAAGGGAACAAAACAACTGTGCTATGTGCTATGAACAAGGATGACTCAAGGTGATGGTGGGGATAGACAGTGGTTAGATCTGCACACATTAGATGTGAGTTCTGGGCGGGGGAGGGGGGCTCTTTTAAGCGTGTGGATAAGTAACTCCTCTCTGATGAGGGGAACACATGAACAAAGCCCTGGAGAAAGAGGGTGGGATTCAGAAAGTGGAAAGATGATTTCCAGGAAGACCTCAGGGTCTCATTTCACAGGTTATTTGAAAAGTGAGATTTGTGTTTAATTCCCATTCAAAACAAAACAAACCCCAGGACAATGGGTTCACACTAAAAAGTGTAAATATGACCATGATGGGGACTGAGAGAGTTCTCTTGTCATTAAGGGAGGAAGAAGAACAGGTGGTCAGGATGGTGAAGGGTTTGGCCAGACCATCTGGGCTCTGGTCCAATTTGACAAGCAAAGTTGTTAAAGAGTTAATGGAAGACTTAGGTTTCCCAATAATAACTGAATCATAATATACCTGTTTAAGCTTCACATCCTATCATTTCTGCAAAGATGGTGCTGAAAGCCTGGTGCTATAGAACGAGGACACAGCTCATAGTCCGATATGGTATTAAGTCATAGTTCGGCCACTTATTAGTTATGTGACTCAGGAAGCATTTCTTTGCCTCTCTGAACCTCAGTTTTTTCATCTGTACAACAGGGCTAGTGGAGTCTCCTTCTGACGGCTTTCATAAGGACATAATGAATTCTGCACACATCACACCTAGCACAGGACTCTGGACATGGTAATCACCCAGTAAAGGTGACAATGCCTTCTCTGCTTCGTCATTGTCGTCATTGCCTTACTGTGGCTAAACTGGATCCACGGCGAGTGATAAAACACACACAGGCTGACTCAAGACATTTCACTATCTGCTTAGGCGCAAAAGGATCGTGCTTTGTCTAGAAACAACACCCTTTTGAGTGGCTGACAGTTTGGCCTTGGACGTAGAAAGACTAAGACATTTATCTGGGACCAGGCAACCCTAGTAGTCAGGCTCTCTGAGACTCAGTTTCTCCATATAGTGTCTGTAAGATTTCAATAAATAAACGATGATAATATATTCATATCTATTATTATTATTCTATAGTGATTTCTGCCAGGCTGCTTTGGGCCTTGTGAAAAGCAGCATTCAGGGAAAAAAAAAGTTTCCCTTGAGGAAGATGCCTTTTTGACATGACAGACCTTCTCCACCATATGGATCACCTTAGTCATCCTCGTTCTAGTCGGTAGGAATGTGACATCAGAGTCAATTTGTCTGCTGGTGCCTCTTGAGGAGGGGCACCTTGCCTCCAGTCCACGGATGATTTATTTAGTAATGCCTGGGAGCCCAGAGACACAGAACGTTCTGAGCAGTCAGTGTGTGCACCTTGTCCCGGGGTGATTTCATGACTGCTCACTTGCTGTTTACAGGCTTAACTCTAATTTATAGACTCTGAAAGCACCGGTGAAAGCAACAAACTCGCTTTTGGATCGCCTAATATAGTTTATAGCACAACCATAAATTTGGAACCATTTATGGAACATTATGACTTGCAAACATCTCCCCCAGTTTTATTACTCAAGCAGAAATCTGTGGAGCTCACAATCATTCTAAAAACTTAAAAAACATTAAAAATTTTTTCAGTTGTTTCACAGACAACACAGGGCAAGATGCAAGCTTTTATCTTGAGTCATATATGGGAAGCCTAATTTTTTTTTTTTTTTTTAACTAAAACGTCAGCTGGTTTCAAAACACAAGCGATGACTGGTTTGGAATCTTTACTGAAAAGAAGTCATCTTTGCTCTTTTCTCTTTCAAAAAAGAAAAACTGTGCTGTGCCTAAGGAGGAATTTAGCAATTAGATGATTGCTGTAAAACAGCCATTGACATCTGCCCTATTTTTTCTACCATCAAAGAAGTTTCATTTGAATAAAAGCTTTCTCCTCCACAATCTGACATTCTCCCTGAGTTTTATCTGACTCTAAATCATTATCTTACAATTAGGTCTGAACTTAGGGGTAAAACAACAACACAGACCGGGAACTTCCATGCAGAGACCTTACTTGGGCTGTCCTGTGGTATCTGATGCTATCTGGGTTGAGCTGCCTTTTATCCTCCTGGTGTTTAAAGGGAAAGGTCTCTTCTGTTGCCTTCCACCCCTGCCCCCCACCCTATTATTCTTTTCAGAGGAACCTGCTGAGTAGTCCCAGGCCTGTGTGTGTCAGGACAAGATATTGTTGTCATAAAAATGGATGTGGAGGTCACGCGTTTATCTCTGTCTCTGTCTTCTGTGCAGGATCCAGAGAAAGGAAAAATTATGGATGGGGTGCTTTTATCCAAGCGAAGTTCAAATGGAGATAAATAGTTGGGGTGGCGAGCAAAAAGAAACAGAACTGGGCCAGGGAGAGTCTTGGAGGAGCAGAGTCCCTTCTATTGAGTCCTGTAATTGGCATCACACAAGGGACTTTAGAAATAATCCAGTGTGACTCCATTAGGGCACAGAGGCGATGCAACACGGGAGGTGTGGGAAAGAGCAAATTCCTTCCAAACTCTTGTTCCTTTAGGAATTTAAGCACCCAGGAGAGTCCGGGGTCAGTATATGTGGTCTAGGGTCAGACAGCTTGGTTTAAATCTTGCCTGGGTCATTTTTTGGTTGCGTATGGGCAAGAAATAGAGCTTCTCCAAAGCATAGGGTCCCAGCTGTCACATACGAAAGAACACACATCATGCATTACTGAGTGTGTTATTGAAAGTCAAAGATGGAAAGCGCGGAATGCTGAGCCTGACGGAGTCGGTACCCTTTCTTCCTCCCTCCCTCTCTACCTTTCTTTTTTGCTCCCTCCTTCCCTGCCTTTCTCCCTTCCTTCCTTCCATCATTTCAACTCCACAATTATTGCGTATACATAAAGTGCTTCTATTGTTATTGGCACTAGGGATACGATGATATGCACGATGGGGCTCCCAATCATATACATTTTATTAAAATGATAATCACAATTATTATAAGAAATGAGGAAAATTGAGATGCTAAGAAGTTGAGTCCTACAGCCAAGGAAGTAAAAGAAGTCAGAGCCGAGCAAGGTCTTCAGAGTCCCATGCTTCCCCCTCACCTTACCCCATTCTGTGCTGCTTCTACTCAATGGGTCACCTGTGATGTTCTTTGTTACCAAATGGACTTTTTTGAACAAGATTAGTTATTTAAGCACAGCTCTTAGACTTATAAAAACAAAAAAAAACCATGAACACAGAACAGAGAATTCTTATATACCTCCCACTCAGTTTCTATTACCTCTCACATAAATATGGTATATTTGACACATTTAATGAACTGATACTGATACATTATGAACTCCATACTTTATTCAAATTTCCTTAGCTTGCCTTTTTTTTTTTAACCCTAATGTTCTTTTTTCCATTTCAGGATAACAGATTACGTTCAATCATTCTGTCTCCTTAGCCTCCTCCGCATTGTGTCAGTGTTTCTGCCTTTCCTTGTTTTTCATGAGTTTGACAGTTTTGAGGACTGAGTGTGTGCTCAATTGCTCAGTCGTGTCCAACTCTTAGTGACCCCATGGACTGCAGCCCACTCCTCTCCCCATGGACTGGAGCCCGGCTCCTCTGTCCATGGGATTTCCCAGGCAAGAACACTAGAGGAGGCTGCCATTTTCTTCTCCAGGGGATCTTTCTGACCCAGGGGTGGAACCCACCTCTCCTGTGTCTCCTGCATTGGCAGGAGGATTCTCTACCACTGAGCCACCTGGGAAGCCCTAGTTTTGAGGACCAAGTCAAGTGGGCCTTAGAAAGCATCACTACGAACAAAGCTAGTGGAGGTGATGGAATTCCAGTTGAGCTATTCCAAATCCTGAAAGATGATGCTGTGAAAGTGCTGCACTCAATATGCCAGCAAATTTGGAAAACTCAGCAGTGGCCACAGGACTGGAAAAGGTCAGTTTTCATTCCAATCCCAAAGAAAGGCAATGCCAAAGAATGCTCAAACTACCGCACAACTGCACTCATCTCACACGCTAGAAAAGTAATGCTCACAATTCTCCAAGCCAGGCTTCAGCAATATGTGAACTGTGAACTTCCTGATGTTCAAGCTGGTTTTAGAAAAGGCAGAGGAACCAGAGATCAAATTGCCAACATCCGCTAGATCATGGACAAAGCAAGAGAGTTCCAGAAAAACATCTATTTCTGCTTTATTGACTATGCCAAAGCCTTTGACTGTGTGGATCACAATAAACCGTGGAAAATTCTGAAAGAGATGGGAATACCAGACCACCTGACCTGCCTCTTGAGAAATTTGTATGCAGGTCAGGAAGCAACAGTTAGAACTGGACATGGAACAACAAACTGGTTCCAAATAGGAAAAGGAGTGTGTCAAGGCTGTATATTGTCACCCTGCTTATTTAACTTTTTTTTTTTGAAACATACTATTTGTATTTATTAGTGTCAATGCTTAATATTTACATAGCATAACATGAATATAATGATTTATCTATTGCCAGTTACATCTTTTTAAATTTTTATTTATTTTATTTTATTTTTAACTTTACAATATTGTACTGGTTTTGCCATATATCAAAATGAATCTGCCACAGGTATACATGTGCTTATTTAACTTCTATGCAGAGTACATCATGAGAAATGCTGGGCTGGAAGAAACACAAGCTGGAATCAAGATTGCCAGGAGAAATATCAATAACCTCAGATATGCACATGACACCACCCTTATGGCAGAAAGTGAAGAGGAACTAAAAAGCCTCTTGATGAAGGTGAAAGTGGAGAGTGAAAAAGTTGGCTTAAAGCTCAACATTCAGAAAACGAAGATCATGGCATCCAGTCCCACCACTTCATGGGAAATAGATGGGGAAACAGTGGAAACAGTGGCAGACTTTATTTTTCTGGGCTCCAAAATCACTACAGATGGTGACTGCAGCCATGAAATTAAAAGACGCTTACTCCTTGGAAGGAAAATTATGACCAACCTAGATAGCATATTCAAAAGCAGAGACATTACTTTGCCAACAAAGGTCCTTCTAGTCAAGGCTATGGTTTTTCCTGTGGTCATGTATGGATGTGAGAGTTGGACTGTGAAGAAGGCTGAGGGCTGAAGAATTGATGCTTTTGAACTGTGGTGTTGGAGAAGACTCTTGAGAGTCCCTTGGACTGCAAGGAGAAGTCCATTCTGAAGGAGATCAGCCCTGGGATTTCTTTGGAAGGAATGATGCTAAAGCTGAAACTCCAGTACTTTGGCCACCTCATGCGAAGAGTTGACTCATTGGAAAAGACTCTGATGCTGGGAGGGATTGGGGGTAGGAGGAGAAGGGGACAACAGAGGATGAGATGGCTGGATGGCATCACTGACTTGATGGACGTGAGTCTCAGTGAACTCCTGGTGTTGGTGATGGACAGGGAGGCCTGGCGTGATGCGATTCATGGGGTCACAAAAAGTCAGACACTACTGAGCAACTGAACTGAACTGAACTGGTTAGGTATTTGGTACAATGTGCCTCAGTTGGGATTTGCTTGGTACTTTTTTGTGATTATTGGAGTTTTAGGTTTTTGAGAGGAAGACCACAGAGGTAAAGCTGGTGCTAGAGAGATCTGCTGAGTATCAGTAAGAGTCTCAGGGCTGGCTGCAGTCACATGGCCTGGTTCACGAATGCCCTTGCATTAAGTCTTTGCACAGGTTGTGGTGGCTGCCACATGAAACATACTATGTAACTGTTTGGATGAAGAGAGCAAAAGCACAGCCGAGTGGATCAAAGGGGACACCGTATCAGACACACCTTGGGTACCACCTCAGCACCTCTTATCTGTTCTTATCGTCACCTCTTATTCTAGCCGATCTGAGATAACTGGTTCCACTCATCCTTCAGCCAGCTTCGTGCAGGTGAAACTGATGGTGCTTTACTGCAAGATTCCACTGCCCTGCATGTCTCCTGCTTCCTGCTCTGGGGTTCCTCTGATGGTATACAGTGCGGGATGCCCCTAGGAATCCACTTGGCACTCGTTCAGACACAGTCTGTGGAACAACGACTGATCCACAGAAAATAGGAGCCAGCGGTAAACATTCCTCCTTCACTTCTCTGGGGTAGATGGACCTGAGAAGCATTTCATCTAACTCCTCTGAAAGTCCCATGGCATTAAGCCTTCAGTCTCCCCAAGCACTTGTCAACTTAAAATCGCATCTGTGTATCGGGTCTCAATTATTCCTTTTATTTGTCTGTCCATCTGACACTCCCAAATAAGCTGCCTGCACAGAAGTCTTTCTCTTAGGGGCTGCCTTTGGGGAAATCTAACTCTCACCGAAACTAAAGCAGATAAGGAAAAATAATTTTATATGGACAATGACCACTTTCTAATTTGATGTGAATTAAGAATAAAAGACTTTTATCAATCTTTGCCATTTTAACTATTAATTATTACAGGAAAGCCTGGCATGCTGCAGTCCATGGCGTTGCAAAGTGTTCGACATGACTAGTGATTAAACAACTACATTATTAAAAGCATCAAGGGCTCTAGGCAGATACAGTACCCAGACACATCCTCTCCCCACCAGACTATAACCCCCATATAAAAGTGTTGAGCTGCCAGTGAATCAGAACTTCTGACATGGAGAGAAGTCAGCACAAAAAAAGCTCTCTCATTACTTAACCATTGAGAGCGGGGCTGGAGGAAGGTGGTATTTGTGCAACTGGATGGTGGGGATGTTGCCATTTCTAAAAGCGCATTATAATCTCCCTTCTCTATTTGTCTCAAGTTCTCACCACCAATGTTTCAATTAGGTACTGAGGAGAAAGATCTTTGTTCTTTCTCTGACAGTTTTTCATCATGGCCTGAACTTCACTGAAGATAATTCACTAACGACACTTCATTAAAAACCTGTTGTTTTCTGAGAATGTGTATGTTCCAATGATCTGTTTATCTACAAGGAACCACCCCAAATAAAGTGGCTTAAAACAGCAAATCCATTTGGCTCCCAAATCTGCAATGTAGGCAGGGTATAACAGGAACATCTTTTCTCTGCTCCACCTAGTGATTGGGGTGACTCAAAGCCTGGAGTCTTCAGAAAACTCCCGACTTGAGTTTAATGGTCAGCTGGCTGTGGTGAGAGCTGTCAGTCAGAACATCTTCATGTGGTCTTTTCATGAGGCCTGGGCTTCCTCACAGCTTGGATTCCAGAGCTGATCGTTTCAAGAGAGAAAAAAACCAAGAAGAAGGTCTATCATCTTTTCTAACACAACCTCAGAAGTCCTAGTTTCACTTCCATCTCATTCTGTTCAATAGAAGCAAGTCACTAAGAGCTCATACCCAAGACAAGGAGAATGAGATTCCACATTTTGGTGGTCGAAAGGGCTATGACATGTTTTAAAATCACCAGAGTATGCCTGAGAATAGCAGCTCTCCTACGCGTCATCTAACTATGAAAACTGTTTTTCATGGGAATCGTTCACTCCATGATGCCTGAGGTTGTGCTGTAGAGCCATACCGTCCAATACAACTTTCTGTGATATTGTCCCTGGTGGCTCAGTGGTTAAGACTCTGCCTGCAATGCAGGACACCCAGGTTTGATCCCTGGGTCGGGAAGATCCCCTGGAGGAGGGCAAGGCAATGCATTCCAGTATTCTTGCCTGGAGAATCCAATGGACTAAGAAGCCTGACAGGTTACAGTCCATGGGGTCGCAAAGAGTCAGGCATGACTAACACTTTCACTTTAATAAAACAGTCACTGGTCTCATAAGGTTGTTGAGCACTGACAATAGGGCTAATGAGAGTGAATTTTAAATTTCATTTAATTCTAATTAATTTAAAAGTTAAATAGTTTCCTGTGTATCATAGCTACTACACTGGGCAGCTCAGTTCTAGATAAACAAAGAAATAAGAGTTCAAATTCCAGCTGTGATGTAAGTTTTGGGCAGGCTTTCTAGTACAATCCTACAACATTCCAATTATAAGCAACATGTTTCCAGGTCTGACTGCATTCAGAGATAGAAATGGAGATGATTTGGCCTAGGATGTGCTAGAGAGGAGAAATTTCCTCAAGTGTGGGTGTGGAAAAGCAGAATAATCACTGGTGAGAAGAGTCAGGACAACGTCTCAGGTGGGCAAGATGCTGAAACCATTTAGACATGCAGAGCCTTGCTCAACAATCCATCTCTTCACACAGAGATGCTAGCCAACTTATTTTGGCGTGAAGTGTGGGCACTGTTCAAGATTGGATCTCACAGGAGGATGACTTCTGAAATTCCTCTGTGTGTCTGTCTCCCATGCCTGCTTCCTTTACCCTTTCTGCCCTCCTTCCCCTCCTCCTTCCTGATCCTTCATCTTGAAACTTGTGATTTTGAAGATAACGTGTTGAAAAGATCATGGCTATCCCATCCAAAGAAAGAGCAATGATTATCCAAAAAGATTTCTCGATCATCTCCTATGTGTAAACTTCTATGCTGGGAATGGCAAGAAGCATTAAGCTCCACCCTTGGAGTGCTATTCTTTCATTGGTGAGATTTAATAAAACAACTAGTATTTATAGCGAGCTCACAGCGGGCCAAATACTACACTCATGTTCACATGAATATGATTTCTTGTATCCTTTTAAAACCCTATGACACCGAAGCTTCTTAACCCATGCTTTCCAGATGAAGAAACTGTTGCCTGGTGAGTTTAAAACAGCTCATCCAAAGTAAAACATCTGTTTAAGTGGTTGAGTAGATTCGAACTTAGGCTGAGTAAATGTCAAAGCCTGTGCTCATAACCACTCAACCATGCATACAGCCCATTATTCTGAATGGCATTTCCTATTTCTTTGGGGCTGATGTTTGGCATATGTAAGTCACTGACACTTAGCGAGATTTAGCCGAATTCCTGAAGGACAGCAAGATATTAGTCTTTGGTGCACACCAAAGAGTGAAGGAAATAAAACTGGCTCACCTATTTTGAAGACATGGTAAGAGGGTGAGGAAAGGGTCAGCAAGAGAAACTGTTTTTAGCATTGCCCAGTGGAAGAAAACATTTTTAATCAACAACAAGGCAACTGGGAAGGGATATGTGGTAAATGAGAGGCTTTTTTGAGAGTCACAGCCCTTCTATGAAAGGTTGAATCCTGCCAACTTACTGTACCTGGGAAGGAATGTTACATTAGATGTGCATGTTTCAACACACTTAGCTCATCGGAAAGCCTTGAGGAATTGCACTCAAATGCCAGCATAAGCCTCCCTGAGACAGGGGAAAGATCCCTATCACTATGAAATCCAATTTGAAGGACTTTGATTACCTATAGGGAGGGGGGAGTATCTCTGCTGAGGGCACAAAGAAAGAGAAAGAACCTAAAGGAATGATCATTTGTCTAAAACCAAATATGGGATAGAGATTAACTACTCATGACCTGGGTTCAGGGACTTTGATTCAAATCCCAGCTCTGTTATTTACTAGCTAAGTAACTCTGGATAATGTACTAATCTTTCTGTATTCCTTGTTAGAAAAGCAAAAAAAAAAAAAAACAAAAACAAAAACAAAAAACCAGTTTCATCCTTATTAGATGAAACAATTCATGTAAACTGCTTACTGCAGTGCCTGACACATAATAGATGTTTATTAAAGGGTGGTTGCTCTCAGCTTTAAAAGGTCTGGAAAGCAGTGTGGATTCTGGAATTGCACCATTTGGGTGTGAATTCCAATTCTACTGTTTCATAATAAGTATGTAACCTTGGGCAGGTTATTTTGTCTCTCTATGCCTCAGTTTCCTTCATTTACAAAATGGAGACAAATACAGCTCTGCACATACCACACACCCATTTAGATGGCTGCTGCTGCTGCTGCTGCTAAGTCACTTCAGTCATGTTCAACTCTGTGCGACCCCATAGACGGCAGCCCACCAGGCTCCCTCTTCCCTGGGAGTCTCCAGGCAAAAACATTGGAGTGGGTTGCCATTTCCTTCTCCAATGCATGAAAGTGAAAAGTGAAAGTGAAGTTGCTCAGTCATGTCCGACTCTTTGAGACCCCATGGACTGCAGCCTACCAGCCTCCTCCATCCATGGGATTTTCCAAGCAAGAGTACTGGAGTGGGGTGCCATCGCCTTCTCCGATTTAGATGGCTACTTTTATTTAAAAAACAAAAACAAAAAACTTTAGTCAATTCTAAAAGAAATCAGTCCTGAATACACATTGGAAGGTCTGATGCTGAAGCTGACACTCCAATACTTGGGCCACAGATGCAGAGAACTGATTCATTGGAAAAGACCCTGATGCTGGGAAATATTGAACGGGGGAGGAGAAGCGGACGACAGAGGATGAGAGGGTTGGATGGCATCACTGACTTGATGCACATGAGTTTGAGCAAGTTCCAGGAGTTGGTGATGGACGGGGAAGGCTGGTGTGCTGCAGTCCATGGGGTCGCAAAGAGTTGGACACGACTGAGTGACTGAACTGAACAAACAAACAAACAAACAGAAAATAAGTACTGGTGAGGATGTGGAAAAACTGGAACTCTTGGGCTCTGATGGTGGGAATGCAAAATGGTTCCTTGCAGCCTCCATGGAAAACAGGAGCGTAGTTCTTCACACTACTACATAGACAATTACTGCAGGGTTCAGCAGTCCTCCTCTCAGTATATACTCAAAGGAATTGAAATCCTGGCCTTACAAGATCTCTGTACACCCATGTTCATTAGCAGCACTATGCACAAGAGCCAAAAAGTGAGCGCAACCCAAGTGTCCATTGATAGATGAATGGATAAACAAAATGTATGTGTGTATATGTATATATACAGAGTAATGTTACTCAGCCTTAAAATTGAGTGAATTTTTGCAAATGGTACAACACGGATGAACCTTGAGGAAATTATGCTATGTGAAACAAGCCAGTCACAAAGGACAAATATGGTATGGTTTCTCTTATACGAGGTTCCCAGAGTGGCCAGATTTGTGGAGAGAGAAAGTAGAATGGTAGTAGCCAAGGGGTGAGGGGGAGCGAGGAATGGGGAGTTAGTCTTTAATGGATGAAAGTGAAAGTCGCTTAGTCGTGTCCAACTCTTTGTGACCCCATGGACTATACAGTCCATGGAATTCTCCAGGCCAGAATACTGGAGTGGACAGCCCTTCCCTTCTCCAGAGGATCTTCCCAACCCAGGGATCGAACCCAGGTCTCCCGCATGGCAGGCAGATTCTTTACCAGCTGAGCCACCAGGGAAGCCCAAGAATACTGAGTGGGTAACCTATCCCTTCTCTAGGGGATCTTCCTTTCCCAGGAATCAAATCGGGGTCTCCTGCATTGCAGGTGGATTCTTTACCATCTGAGCTACCAGGGAAGTCTATTTAATGGGTACAGGGTTTCAGTTTGGGAAGATGAAAAAGTTCTGAAGATGGATGGTGGTGATGATTGCACAGCAATGTGAATATACTCAGTGCTAGGGGACTGTACACTTAAAAGTGGTTAAGATGATGAATTTCATATTATGTGCATGTGTATCCAATAAAGAAGAGTTAGTGTGTGTCAAGTGTTTAGAGTACTAGCTGCCACTTAATATAGAGCTTTGCTATGATGATGATGATGGTTATCAGCATCATTTATATTACATCTTTCTTTGTGCGCTAGCCTTGTGCAATGTTGCATTAATTAATATTCCCTTTCTGTCTCCATATGACAAGGATAATAATCAGCTAAGAGTTAAACAGAAGATTCGCACTCAGCCTAACCTACCTGCCAGATTCTTTAGAATACCGATTTTTTAACATATGAGAAAAAATGAATATTAATAACTTTCATTTTTTTCTCTTTTGTCTTCACAACCAACCATATAGCACCAACATAAAGAGGATAGGGATGCAGGAAGATTAAACTGATGGCTCTTTTTTTCAGTAACAATTAAAAAACAATTCAGGTGTCTGACTATTCAGAGAGTCTAGGAGGAAATGTGAAAACAAATGAAATATGTCATCCCATCATTAGTTAAAAGATTAAGAACAAACTCTGCAAACCATGAGACTGGAAGAGAAATTGCTCACATGCTAAAACTAATAATGGTAATTTTCAAATGCCAAACTAGTTCAACTGTCAAATTCTGGGAAATTGTGTGTTCCCAGTGAGAGTAATTCCTAATGTTGGGGAGAAAAAGGAAATTATGTGACAGGCTTGTTCAACTTTGCCAACAGCAAAGACTGAGGTTTGTTCCTGGGGTGTATATGAGAGCCTGGGACACTATGACCCGAGCTACCGATTGAGCCCGCAGACTCTGGCACTGTGCCTGAACACAGGTTATGTGTGTGGACTGACCTGCGATGGAGGTGAGGGAGTGGGGGGCAGGCGTAAAGGGCAAGGCTTGAGGCATCACACTGTCCGGTCCAAATCTTGGCTTGCCACTGATTAGCCATGAGATCTTGGACAAATTAATCTGTAAGACTCAGTTCCTCAACCGAAAGTGATGATACTAATGGCTCCAGCCTCAGTTGTGATATTAGATAATCGATAAATAGATTTTTAGACAATAGCGTTGAGTGCTAAATAATTATTAGACAACAAGTTAGATAGTGATTTTATAAATATCATGAGATACGCTGGGCTGGAAGAAGCACAAGCTGGAATCAAGATTGCCGGGAGAAATAGCAATAACCTCAGATATGCAGATGACACCACCCTTATGGCAGAAAGTGAAGAGGAACTAAAAAGCCTCTTGATGAAAGTGAAAGAGGAGTGAAAAAGTTGGCTTAAAACTCAACATTCAGAAAACGAAGATCATGGCATCTGGTCCCATTACTTCATGGAAAATAGATGGGGAAACAGTGGAAACAGTGGCAGACTTTATTTTTCTGGGCTCCAAAATCACTACAGATGGTGACTGCAGCCATGAAATTAAAAGACGCTTACTCCTTGGAAGGAAAGTTATGACCAACCTAGATAGCATATTCAAAAGCAGAGACATTACTTTGCCAACAAAGGTCCTTCTAGTCAAGGCTATGGTTTTTCCAGTGGTCATGTGTGGATGTGAGAGTTGGACTCTGAAGAAAGCTGAGCGCCAAAGAATTGATGCTTTTGAACTGTGGTGTTGGAGAAGACTCTTGAGAGTCCCTTGGACTGCAAGGAGAAGTCCATTCTGAAGGAGATCAGCCCTGGGATTTCTTTGGAGGGAATGATGCTAAAGCTGAAACTCCAGTATTTTGGCCACCTCATGTGAACAGTTGACTCATTGGAAAAGACTCTGATGCTGGGAGGGATTGGGGGTAGGAGGAGAAGGGGACGACAGAGGATGAGATGGCTGGATGGCATCACTGACTCGATGGAGGTGAGTCTGAGTGAACTCCAGGAGTTGATGATGGACAGGGAGGCCTGGCATGCTGCGATTCATGGGGTCGCAAAAAGTTGGACACGACTGAGCAACTGAACTGAAGCCCTATTTTAGATCACTAAACCTTATTTTATCAGAAATGATTTTAGCAACTAGTAAGAGTAAACCCAACTTCAAGTGGCCTATAAAATAAGTCAAGGTTTATGAAGGAAGAGTACTACCGCAGTGGCTCAGAGCCTCAGTGATCTAAGAGCTAGCTTACCAGTGGGTCCCTGGGCCCTTTTTCATTCTGGGTGCCTCATAGTCACAAGATGGTTGCTGTAGCCCCAAACACCAAGTCTGAATGCAAGCAAGAAAAATGTGCGATGGAGAGTACCAGATACATTTCTCCTCTCTCACCAGGAAAGTAAACATTTACCCAGAAACCCTAGCAGAAACGTGATGACAGCCTATTGGACAGAACTGGGCCAAAGGCGACTCCTTGCAACAAGTAAGGAAAACAAGTATTTGTTTTTGTCCTAGAAAACAAGTATTTAGCCGGGCACACTGCTGTTTTGAACAATCTGGGTTACCGTGGCAAGGAAGAAGAAGGAAGCGGACGAAGCTACCGCACTTACACTTGCCTTTATATTTTCCTTTTAAAAGTGGTATGAGATTCTGGATGCTAATTTACAGGCTTTTTCTGTGAGAATTACAGCAGAAAGCAGACACCAGCAACAGTACAGCCGTCGATTTCAGCATCCATTATGCTGTAGTTGTTGGTCAGACTTCTAGATCAGGGTTGGCAGTTTATGTCACATGAAACAAATCTGACCCATGGACTGTTTCTTTAAGGCCACCATCTTAAGAAGGGTAAATTTCACATCTCTAAAGGGTTGCAAAACAAGCAAGCAAGCAAACAAATGACAATGTGTTTGCAACAAAGATGCTAAATAGCCCACGAAGCTTCAATCTATTTACTTTCTGGTCCTTTCTGGAAAACCTCTGTTGACCTTTTGTGGTCTGTGGACAGCCCACTCAGGCTGTCATTATCTTTGTCTTTGGGTCTCTCTGACAGGGTCTGGCACATCCTAGGTGCTCAGTGCAAGTGTAATAAATGGATGTAGAAAGAACGTCATGAACGACTACATAAATTGTGCACCCGTGTTCTATCAAGTGTTTTAGGTTAATACAGAGTTTCCACTTAATTTCCCTTAATCTTCACAGTTAGCCCTGATGACTGATGCCCAGGTTTCTTTAGCTAATGAAGCCTGCTCAGGAAGTTTTAAGATTCCTGGAAAGATGTCTGACCTGGAAACATCTTGTTTACTTCTTTCCCTCGTTTACGCTGTATGATGGCATGGCTCCTGGCTGTCTTATTCACTGACTACTGAATCTCTGGGTCTCAAAAAATATTTGCTCCGTGAATGAGTGAATGAATTTGAGCCTTCCCACAAAGTGGGGTCGTGTTTTAATGGGTCAGTCATGCTCCTTGCCCTCATTGCGTTGGGGATTGATGTGAACTTTATTTACCTGTTTTGATTTCCTAAGCAAAGAATTATTCCTCATACTCATGGTACTTTGTGGGCCCGTTCAGATCTGAATTCAGATTTACCACTCAGGCCCCTGGGAAATCTGTTCCCTAATTCTTATGGGATATATATAGGTGGGCACAAGAGCACTATTCTCACTGCGTATACATAGGTATTCAATCTTTTCTTTACATCCTCCAAGGTTTCTCTCGACTACATGCCAGCTAATTAATTTGCGAACTCACCCATCATCAAGCAACATCTGAGCCTCCTCTGCATCAGGCAAGGTTCTGGGATTCATTAGTTCCTGCTCCAGAAAGACATATGACCTAGATGGGGAGACAGATAACAAGCAAATAAACAGCATGTGGTTTTCCATATACAGACTCGGAGGTGACATTTTGAGGTTGATTTTCTTTGTGTGCTTCTTTTGAAGAGTACCTTGTGTAAGGAGGTGGCATCCATAGGGAGCCGGCTCTATACCGATGAAGCTGATCAGGACAAAAGAATTTGGTTAAACAAACCAACCTTCATGTCTTAGGAGTGTCAACCACAGGGTGATTTACTGCTCTGATACTTGGCTTTGTTTTCCTGGTTAGACACCTGCTAGGTCTTGGTAGGGAAACACAGGCAACAGAGATGGGGTGAATGGACCATTAGGCCTCAACGTCATCTGAGTCCTAGTCTGCACACACACAACTAACAGCATTGTTAAACTCATGTGGTTTAATATTGGTGACATTCAGCAATTTTTAAAATACACTTTCTACTTTGAGATAATGTTACATTTACAGAAAAGCTGCAAAGACAGTAAAGGGAGTTCTTCTAACATTATCATCTGCAAAAACTAGGAAATTAACATTAGGACACTACTATTAACTAAACTAGATTGTGTTCAGATTTCACCAGTTTTCCTCCATCCCAGAACTAAATAGTATATTTCATGTTATTCACTGGGGAGAAAGAACTATAGGTAGAAGTGTTTTTTTTCTTTTAAAGTCTGTAAGTACATGCAGTTACCTTTTGAAATTGCTTTGTCGCTGTATAATTGAGTATGTATAAAAAGAAGATATAGCCACTAGTTCAAAATTTTCTTAATATGAACCTATGCATGTCAAAAATAATTCACCATATTTAAAACAGAGACTGACAAAGACAGGTAAATTATTTAGAAGAATTAAAAGCATAAACTTCTTTGGCAATAATCATTAAAGAAGTTGAAGCACATGCCAATAAAATATTCCAGCAAAGGGTAGTGATGGCCTACTAAAATATGCATTTCAAACACATTAAGTGCCCTATGGAGACTAGCTTTAAGTGATAAACATTTATTTAGAAAAAACTCTTCTAACTCTGATTCATGAAACTCTGTTCTGTAAATTCCCCAACATCACGTATAATTAGGATTGCCTGTAAAAACATTTTCTACCTAACAGTCTGAGATTTTTCTCTGCTAGTTTTAGCCAATAAATAATTTTTATGGACAAACCAGGGAGATACTGGCAGATTTGCGATGTCTGAATGGTGTCTCTCTACTGAATTATATTTAAGTGTATTAAGCCTATGTGGTCATGTCACCTCCCTACACTTCAGTTACTTTATGCCTGAAAGCTGCTCCTTCATGGAAAAGAAGTTCCCTTCGCCTTGCACACATTCCAGAGGTTTACTTCCTTTCAAACCAGACTTCAAATAGGTTTCCATTCTGTACTTGGCCCTAAGATTAGCCATGGGATTAACACGGAGTATTTGAAACTATGAGAAGAACGTACATTTGGTATTTGTAAAGATTTTAGACAGCATGTATTTGTGTTTTCACTTTAGCCACAAAGTAGCCTGACTCTGTTCAGTGTTTCTCAAAGTCTACTTCTCAAGAAGAGAGCGTAGAGGGAAGGGCTGAGAACGTGGACACTGGAACCACGCAGTGTTTTAAACCTGAGCTCGGCCGCTAGCTGTGTTGCCATGAACCACATTACTTAATATTGCTGAACCTCAGTTTACCACTCTGTAGCATCACCCTGGTGGCTCAGCGGTAAAGAACCTACCTGCAATGCAGAAGATGCAGCAGGAGCTGCGGGTTCGATCCCTGGGTTGGGAAGATCCCCTGGAGAAGGAAATGGCAAACCAACTCCAGTCTTCTTGCCTGGAAAATTTCATGGACAGAGGAGCCTGGTGGGCTACAGTCCCTGGGTTTGCAGAGTTGGACACAACTTAGCCACTATAATAGCAACAATGTGAGAATAGTAACAGTAAGCCCTACTGCCACTGGGGGAATTAGTTGATGCTGAAAGCCTGTAACACAGGATCTGGAATGTAGTTAGCACTCCACACACATGGAGCTTCTACTTTGTATTCTATGCTTTTCTTCCTTGGAATGTTTGGGAAGCACAGAGCTTAATTTAAAATAATCGTTATTTAAGTTTCTGATATATTTCAGAATTACCCACACATTAAAAAGCATCAAAATGATTGTTTTCTTCCCCTGCAAAGACTGGCAATGCTGAATCTGAAAAGTATATGAATTTTGCCTTCATTGATATGATCTCTAATAACTTAACCCATAGAGTGTTTCTTATGTGCCAAGTAACCTATTTCATGGAAATTATTTTAATCTGCACAGCAACTATATGAAACACTCGGTTGGCCAAAAGGTTCATTCAGTTAGTGACTATGTTGTTCAATAAAGTCATTGGTGAAAAGGAAAAATGTCTTATTTTTAAACCAAATGAACTTTCTGGCAAGCCAACAGTTAGTATTTTGAGAACACACACACAAACACACACAAAAGAAGGAACAGAAGCTTAGAGATGTTAAGCGCCTGCCTGAGGCCACACAGTACTGATGGAGGTGTGAGTGCTGGCTTTCAAATTCATGTCTGATTTATTTCAGAAGTCCACTCTGTACCATTATGCTATTCTCTTTTGGCAACCCCACACATATTGTTTTCTTCCTCTCTCTCCTCTTTTTTACACTGGTGATATATACTCAATGCCTCAACTTCCTCTATGGTATAAGTTATCGATTGCTGCGTAATGAATGACCCCAAAGCTGAGCGGATTAAAACAACAAACATTTATTATTTCTCAGCTTCTCTGGGTCAGGAGCAGCTTAGCTGAGAGATTCCACCCCAGGGTCTCTTGCATCAGCTGGGGCGACAGTTGTCTACGGAACTGACTGGGTGTGGAGGATCCACTTTCAGGTTGGCTCACTCCTGTGACTTTGCCAGGAGGACTCACTTCCCCACCAGCTATTGGCAGGAGGCCTCGGGCTCTTGCCACATGGACCTCTCAATAGTGCCTCTTAAGTGGCCTCATGTCATGGCAGCTGGCTTTCCACTGAGTGAGTGATCCAACAGAGAGCAAGATAGAAATCAAAGTGCCTTTTCTGACCTAGCCCTGGAAGTTACACTCATCATTCCAGCACCATCCTGTTAGTTACGAAGGCCAGCTCCATCCAGCATGGGAGGGAACCACATGAGGGTGTGGGTCCTGGAAAGTAAGAATCTTTGGAGACTGGCTCCAACACCTACCACTAAGGAAGCTGGCCAAGACACCTACTATTCCCTTCTTTCTTAACTCTCAGTACTTATCTCCTCCTTGCCTGGGATTTTAGAGACTTCCAATAGATTTTATAATTCCCTTCTTAACTATAATATTTTTAATTTGGGGGGCTGGATTTAGCAATCCTTCATCATTCCCTACTTTTTTCCCTTGGTTTTCATTCGGATCCAGTCCTTATTAGCATGGTCCAGGGCACATCTGGTGGCCACTTAACATACCCTTGTGACCTGAATGAACACATTCACTGAACGAGCTCTTGATTTCCTTCCCCTGCTGCCCTTCTGAAGGGCTGACTTGTCACTAGGGCTCAGCTGCCATCTGGGCATATTTGGGCAAGCTGATGTGTTTTATTTGGCTCACACACGATTAAAAAAATTGAACCAACGTTTGAAAGTTAGGAGGTTTCACACAAAAATATGAGTTCCTGCTTCTCTTGAAAAATACGAATCCCTGGCATGAAAACGTCTACTGGAGCTAAGAAATGAGGGTCCCCTTTAGAGATGCAAGTGCCCTTCCATTGACCAAGGTCCCCAGCTTTTTGTTTCTCTTTCCCTGACACCAAGGCTCTGGCAGCTTGTCATTCATTACTGTGATTACAATGTTAGTTTAGAGTACAGGAAGGTCTCTAAAACTTACGGCTCTATCAAAATGGGGAAATGAAAAATAACCCACGTGTCCATGTGATTAAAAAAAAAAAAACCTGCCTGGCTGAAGTAGCCAATAGAGTTTATAAACTATATTCTCTGCTCCCAAGGTCAAGAGAGTGATTTCATCCCATAGTTTTTCAGTAGGGCTGTGAATCCTTATCTTTGGTATCTTTGCTTTCTTATCCGTCCAGGTTTGCAGTGGCAAGTGAAGTCCATGTTCAACTGCAAGACTGACTTTTCTACTGGCATGTGGTGGATAAAACAGTCATGGAAAGAAACCACCAGCTTCTTCTGTTAATACTACATCTGCACACACACAAATCATTTTGGTTTGTTCTAGAAATCCATATGGCCAAGGCTTCAGTTCTACTGTTGGGAACTGTTCTTCAATTTTTACTCATCTCCCTTTTTAGTACACTTCAGCATATCTAGATCAGAGTCAGATTCTATGTGTAGAGCAATGGAAGAATGGGAAGATGAAGGTGGCCTTGTTCAATGGGTAGAGTTGTAGGTAAGAGTTGAAGGATGCTTATCTCCCCTGAGACAAATCAAAGTTTAGGCTGAAGAGAAGAAACAATTTGTCATCACAGAGCTAAGGGAAGGAAAGGAGATAAACTAGATACAATTGTGTAACTAGGGTGGATTGGCAGGTCAACCTGAAAGTGAATGGAAATTCAGAAGATCTTCAGGTTTACTTATCTGAGTTATTAGTTTGTTGTTAATAACAGAGACCCAATGAAACAATTAGGGATTTACTTTCTCTCATTTAAAAGAATATTTATAACAGTCATCCAAGATTACTATGGAAGTTCCCTAGAATCCTTGCGGGTCCAGTTTTGTACTGCGTTTGGCTCTGGCAGCCATCAATGCGTGAGCTCCATCCTCAGGTCACAAGATGGCTGCCGGAGTTCCAGCCATCAAGCCAGCTTGCTGAGTAAGAGGAAGGAGAACAGAAAGGAATCTCCCAGATACCCCAAGCCCCAAACTTGTGCATCCCTATATATAAGGGAGGATAGAAATGTATTCATTCAGCTGAACACATTGCTTAGGGTTCTGGTACTAAGGAACAAATGATGAATAACTGTAACAAACTATGCCAAATCTACTTAAGAAAAGTAATTATCATTCACTGACTAAGACATGCTGGTGCCGTGCTATGACTAATCCTTACTAGATAGTAAAAAACCCATACTGAATAAGAAATAGTACGTTACTTTGCACTATAGACAAGGAAACTGAGGCTCAGAGAGGTTAAATAACTTGCCTAATGCCACACAGTAATATGCGTGCATGTTCAATCACATTGGACTCTTTGCGACCCCATGGACTGTAGCCTGCCTCCTCTGTCCTTGGGATTCTCCAGGCAAGTATACTGGAGTGGGTTGCAATTTCCTCCTCTAGTGAATCTTCCTGACCCAGGGATCAAACATGTGTCTCCTGCAGTGCCTGCATCGGCAGGTGATTTATTTACTATTGCCACCAGGGAAGCCCAAGCCCATATAGTAAGTAGGTCAGCATTTCAGAAACTGCTGATTTGTCCCTGGAAACTTATGTGACGTGAGATACGTTGGTAAACGCTTAGAGTTTCTCATTTTTCTTAGTGTGGTATGAATCCTGCAGACCAATATGAACCTTCTACCATGAACTCTTCTGTTCTTTATTATTGAGATTTAAAATCATAATAAAACAGTGGTTAAAAGCCTTTGAGAACTTTAAGAAAGTGATAAACTGTCTTTCGATTTTCTCCATTCCTCCACATTTAACTAAGCAGTTTTCAGGGCCCTCCAATGGACAAAGTATTTTCCTTGAAGCTGTGTTCCCATATGTGTACTTTGCTCACTAAAATCAAGACCTGCCTCCCAGGTGGATATCCCTTGCTCTTATTTATGCATTTTGTCATTCCCAGATGAGAAGTAAGTTGTACCTATTCTACTCAAACCGCGTATAAATTTTGTTCTACAAACTAGGACACAATTGTGAATTGCCTACTGTCAAAATCAGAGCATAGTTTATCGTCTTAATACACTACTTCATTGTTATTCATAAAGTCAAACTCAGCGATTTACCAGTGAAATTTTCAAAGAAAGCATATTAACTCATGAAACTCATGATGGGAAATGTGGAAGTCTAGCAAGACTAAGCATAGTGTCATGGGCTTTGTTTTCTGTAGAGAACAAAAGAAGGGATTTTCTCAAACCCAGGAAGGAAACAAGTCACACCTGGGAGGCTGAGCAGTGGATCAAATGTTCAAAGCTTGGATGAAATAATACAAGCCATTGTCCTCTCTACCACACTCCCCGTGTGAGCTAAAAAAGATTTATTATTGCTAAATCCTCCAGTGTCTTTCTTAGAATCTTCCAGAAAGGAAACTCAAAGCTTGCTGTGTTAGCATAACTTTTGAGGAGCCTGAGTGCCAGTATTCAGAAAACACGAGGATTGAATCTTTCCAAAGGCAGTGATTGCTTTTCCTTGTTCACTGTATATGTGGCACCAAGCACATAGTGCTGTGGTTAGCTGCTCAGTTGTGTCCACCTCTTTGTGACCCCATGGACCGTAGCCCACCAGGATCCTCTGTCCATGGGGATTCTCCAGGCAAGAATGCTGGAGTGGGTCGCCTGCCCTTCTCTGGGGGATCTTCCCAACCCAGGGATCGAACCTAGGCCTCCCGCTTTACAGGCGGATTCTTTACCATCTGAGCCACCACTGAAAGCTAATAAGCACATGGTAGGCACTCATGAATTTACTCAATGAGTGGATGAAAGAAAATATTGAGAAGATTTCTTAGTTTCTTTTACAGTTTGAGGATCTTATTAGGGTCATGCCTGCAGCTTCCAGACCTCAAAGCCACCTCATCACTTGCTACTCTTTTGATACCTGGACTCCATATGCCTTGCCCTACTGAAATGGTATTGAAAATCAGCCTTGTGTTACTTACACTAACTCCTTGACCTTCTCCCAGATCTTTTTCTACCTGGTCTGACAGCAGCATTGGTCAAGGCTGGCTTGACCTCTGAGCAGTCTCCTCCCTTAGTTTCTGTGGTGCCTTGATTTTTATTTTCTTTGGCTGCTTCTTGTGGCATATGGGATCTTAGTTCTCTGACTAGGGATTGAACCCATGCCCTCTGTATCAAGAGTGTAGAGCCTTAACCACTAGATCACCAGGGAAGTCTTAGTGCCACAGGATCTTGACTGTCCTTCCCCTTCTGCGACCTTATCTCTGTCTTTCTCTGAATTTTCTTCCATTGTTATACAGAAAGTCATTTCACTGATATTCAATTGTTCATTGAGATCTCCTCCCGCCTTTCTAAAATTCTCTCCCTGGTGATCTTGTCTCTATATGTTTCCTCAAATATGCTCCTAACCTCACTTCTCTGCTCTGCTTTTTCCTCTCTTCTCACCTCACACTTTCATTATCCGGCTTCTGGAGAACTTTGCCATGCATGTCAACAGTGGAAGTGATTACCTCATCTATACACACACACAGAGTTACACATACACTCACAGAGTCACACATACACTCATACACTCTCACAGTCACACACACACACACTCACTACGATAGGTAATTTTATATGTCAACTTGACTGAGGCATGAGGTCCCCAGATATCTGATTAAACGTCATCCTGGGGTTGTTGGTGAGGGTGTTTCTGGTTGGGATTAATAAGACTCAGTAGATGGTATAAGGCAAAATGCCCTCCCCAGCATGGCTGGGTAGAATTCAATCCCCTAACGGTCTAAATAGAATAAAAGTTGACTAAGAAAGAATTCTTTGTCTCCACCTGATGGTCTTTGAGCTGGGACATAAGCCATTTCTTTTTTATCTTTTTTGAATAATTCATTTATTTTACTTGGAGGATAATTACTTTACTATATTGTGATGGTTCTTGTCATATATCAACATGAATAGGCCATGGGTATACATGTGTTCCCCCATCCTGAACCCCCCTCACACACCCCTCCTCACCATATAACTGGGTTGTCCCAGAGCACTGGCTTTGGATGCCCTACTTCATGCATCAAACTTACACTGGGGTCATGTACTTTTTGCCTTTGAACTTGAACTCAGACACAGATTTATACAGTCAGCTTTCCTGGTTCTCAGGCCTTCAGTCTTGGACTGGAAATTATATCACTGGATCTCCTGGGTTTGGAGTCCTCAGCATCCTAATCAATTGAGCCAATTCTTTAAAATCTCTCCATGTACAGACACAAGTCTAGAGATATTGGTGTCCCTATAAGTATCAGTAGGATTTGTATGTCCTGCTGCATCCTATTTATTCTGTTTCTCCAGGGAACCATGACTGAGGTTTGAGGTCCCAGCTCAAAGACCATCAGGTGGAGACAAAGAACTCTTTCTAATTCAACCTTTTATTCTATTTAGACCTTTAGGGGATTGAATTCTACCCAGCCATGCTGGGGAGGGCATTTTGCTTTATACCATCTACTGAGTGTGTACTCCCACAGCCACCCCTGCTCACACTCACATAAGCAGCTCCACACTAGTGGACTTCCTCCATTCTGGACTCTGCATCACAACCTCAAGGAACAGTCTTCAAGGTAGCTTTGGTCCCCCCCAACTCCTTCATTCTTTAAAGCCATCCAGTTGTAAAGTCCTGTTGGTGTTTCCTTTCATGTCTTTTAAAGACAATTTCTTCCATTAAAAAATTATTAAAAAAATGTTTTCTAGAAAGGCTGCAAAATAATACAGAGAATCCCCATACACCCATTATCTAGCTTCACTACTATTAACATCTTATGCAACTGCTGTACAACTAACAAAACTAGGCAATGAGCATTAGTACAATGCCATTTGCTCAACTACAGGCTTTATTAACATTTCTTCGATTTTCTCCTTGCTTCCCCCTCAGTTCTGTGAACTCTCTGCTGTACATTTCATGTCTCTGGGAAAGCTCTTTGTCTTTCTCTGCCTCCTGACTGCCCATTTCGTAAAAGCTTATGGCCCACATGCTACCAACTCTATCTTCCAAACATATTCAGAATCTGGCTCAATCCTACTCCCACTGCTAATCCCCAGTTCCAAGCTTCTGCCCTCACACTCCTCGATTTCTGCAGGAACCCCCTACCAGTTTCACCCTCTTCCCTTCTCCCCACTACAGTCCAACCTCCACACAGTCCCAGTGATCTTTAAAAATGTTCATCAGAAGAATGTCCCCCCTCTCAAAGATGCTGCAATGACTGTTTCATGAAGGTCATAAATTGAGGTGCTTGGGAAACACTCAACCAGATCCGCTCTCCACCATCACCTCTCCACCCGGACATCTTTCTACTCTCACCTTCGCTCACTCCACTCCAGCCACAGTGACCTCAGCTAGAATATTCCAGTCACAATGAAGCTGTAGGGTCTTCATCTTGGCAGGATCCTCTGCCAGAATGTTCTTCCCCCAGATATTCACACGGCAAAGCCCTTTCACATGTTCACTCAGATGTCACCTTCTCAGTGAAGCCAAGTCTTGCCTTGAAAATGTCCAGCCTCCTTCATCGTGCTCTGCTTTCCCTGTCTTCACAGTGCCCATTACCTTCTAATAAACTGAAAGTGTTACTTGTGTTTGTACCCATGGCATGTTGTCTGTTTGAAATGGAAGTGTTAGGGAGGCAGGCATCTTTGTCTGTTTTGCTCACTGACATATTCTAAGCACTTAGCACAGAGCTTTGTACACAGCAGGTCTTCAGGAAATTTCTGGCAAATGATCGGAATGTCTATTCATAATGACTTCCCCCTACTATGTTATCCTATGACATATACGGTGTTTGAATGATCCTTTTGGCTCATACCAGGTATGCCCTGCCCTACTTCATTTCTAAATTCATAGCCTGTCTCCTCGGCAAGATTCTAAGTTTGGAGATATGATATTTGTGGATTTGTTCTGCTGAGAGTCCAGGCCACCATCTTTGGTTCAGCATTATAGTTTCCTTTGGAAAGTTATATTTTCCCCAGCTCTCAGACTGTGTGGTTCTGGTTGGGCTAACATTAGTTCCTATTCCAGGGATGAATAGTCAAAGCTATGGTTTTTCCAGTAGTCATGTATGGATGTGAGAGTTGGACCATAAAGAAGGGTGAATGCCAAAGAACTGATGTTTTCAAATTGTGGTGCTGGAGAAAACCCTCAAGAGTCCCTCAGACTGCAAGGAGATTGAACCAGTCAATCCTAAAGGAAAACTACCCTGAATACTCATTAGAAGGACTGATGCTGAAGCTGAAGCTCCAATACTTTGGCCACCAGATGTGAAGAGCTGACTTGTTGAAAAAGACCCTGATGCTGGGAAAGATTGAGGGCAGGAGGAGACAGACGATGAGATGGTTGGATGGCATCATCGACTCAATAAACATGAGTTTGAGCAAACTCCAGGAGATAGATAGTGAAGGACAGAAAAGTCTGGTGTGCTGCAATCCATAGGCTCACAAAGAGTCAGACATGACTAAAAACAGCAGGGATGAATGTGTGATCCATAACCATCTAAGGAGAATATGACATTGTCTAGCAACAGGGATTGATTTGGGGATGTCTACTGGGGAATTTTTAGGTACTATTTCTGTTGAGGTGGTCAGAAGCTACCGGTGCTTCCCTTTGCCTCTATACTTCTGAGATCCTGACTAGAAATAAAGCCTATATGGAGGAAAGTAGAGTCCAGAGATGGAGAGTGGCAGATTTGTGACACTATTCTTTAAGCACCTAGATCCAGTGATGTCAGAAGTCCATCATTAGAGTTTCCCAATTACAAGGGCCAAAATGTCCTTTTTCACTAAAACTGTACTTAAGTCAATAGTACAGTGCCCTATATTATTTATTTATTTCAAGCCTTGTTTCACAGAGGACTTAAAGAGGATTACAAATGTATACACAAATGTAAGGTTAAAAATATCTCAGGAAAACAAGACAAAAAATGTAAACAAATGCAAAGAAGAGGGAAAAAAGGTAAAAATGGATCTTAGTCCACAAGTATATACCAGGAAGTCCTGTACATTTGTAGTGGTTTCTCACACATTTAGCTCTGATCTTTGTAGACAAAAGTGTACAAGATATAGACGAAAACGCAATTACAAGCGTCTCAGTAAACAAAAGCTAAAAGACAGGAGAATGTGAGATTTCAGAGTGGAGGGACTGGTCTCATGCATCATCTGTTTCTAAAACTTGGTAAGTTTTTCTCCTCGAGGCAAGGAGATCAACTTTATTTGTTTTCCTGTTTCACACACAGCTTTGAAATTGTAGGTGATTACTAGCTGTACACTGATTGATAAGCTCTCATTACTTTGAGTATTTTGTCCTCTTCAGCTTTCATCCATCACCTCCACCATACAGCCCACCCATGGGCCTCTCTGTTCATTGTCCTTATCACTCCCTTGAATTTCTCTGCTGTCTCAGTCAACCAGCTCTGAGTCTGTCTCCAGAATGTTGTCATCATCACCAAGAACTGTACTTTTTGCTCTTCTTCCAATTCATTTCCCCAGTGTACCAACCTATCCGTGCCTTCCAGACTTCCAAGTCCTGAATCTGCCACGCTGTCTCCTGCTGAGACATTTCGCACACCCTCCTTTCCTTCTTACCCCAGTGAACATCCACGGTCTGTCTCTGTCATTAATCCCTTGCATGTATCCTCAAACACATCACCCCTCACCAGGCACATCTATTTCTGGCTATATCCCAAGCCTAACCCTCTGCCTCCTCCAGGGTTGGTCCCCAGCTGAGAAATAGAATTCGAAGAAAACATGCAACCACGCTGATGGGCTTCACACTGCATCCATAGCTGTGATTATCAAGTGGACGCAGCCTAGTTCGCAACTTGGTTATGTTTCCTTATTTTCTGCTCTTACTTGTCTAGGTGACTCCTGCTCATTCAGTTTTCTCCTTTCCCCGAGACTGAGGTGGCAGAGAACTTTCCCATCTCCTACTCAGTGCATCTGGATTTGATTCTCAGTCTGCCATCTGTTTCGATCCATACTGATCCCCCACTGGGGGACCAGGTCCTTTGCTTTCCCACCCACTCAAGCACTTCCCTCCTGCAGATGACTCTGCTCTTTCCTACATAACCGAGTTCTCCTCTCTTCTGGGTCATCTTGACTGGAATGAACACTCTCCTTTCTTTGAAAACCTTAAGTTCCCACTTCTACTTTCTGCTACTATCTCCTCTCTGTGCTGTCTTTTATTAAGACTGCCCATTAGACTAGTGAGCTCTATCCATTGTTTTTCTTACTTTATACTCCATTCTTTCTTTACTCATTCTAGTTGGGTTTTCTTCCCCACCATTTCACTGAAACTGCTCTTGTCAAGGAGGCTACATTTTGCCAAATTTGGTAGTCCATTCTGTCTGTCTTGGAGAAGGAAATGGCAATCCACTCCAGTACTATTGCCTGGAAAATCCCATGGACAGAGGAGCCTGGTAGGCTACAGTCCATAGGGTAGAGTCAGACTTCACTCTTCACTCTGTCTGTCTTACTTGATCACTTAGCAGCACTGGACACAGTCAGTGGCTCCTTCCCTTTGGAAACACTTCTCTCCTCACTATTCCTTCCTTTCTTATTGTCAAAATGTTAGAATCGCAGGGCTCAGCCTTTAATTTCCTTTTCTTTTCTCTCTGAACACACATCCCAGACAATACTGGCTTTGGGAAATGTCTCCCCTGATAATTCTTTTTTTTTTTTTTTAACATGATATTATACATGTTTCAGTGCCATTCTCCCAAATCTTCCCACCCTCTCCCTCTCCCACAGAATCCATAAGACTGTTCTATACATCAGTGTCTCTTTTGCTATCTCGTACACAGGGTTATTGTTACCATCTTTCTAAATTCCATATATATGTGTTAGTATACTGTATTGGTGTTTTTCTTTCTGGCTTACTTCACTCTGTATAATAGGCTCCAGTTTCATCCACCTCATTAGAACTGATTAATTCTTAAATTTATTCTCCAACGTGGACCCCTCCCCTGAACACCACCAGACTTATAGAATCACTCAGAATTGCCACTTGGAAGTCTATGGCAGCTCATGATTTGTTCCAAACTGAACTAAACATGTCCTTCACTTTCCCCTCTTGGAAAATATCATCCCCATCCATTAAAAAAATACAATTATGAGTCATCCTGATTCTTCCCTTTTTTTTCACATCTTATATTCAATTTAATAGCAACTGAAGCTGGATCAACTTTCAAAATATATCTCAAATCTCATCACTTATCTCATTTACCATCAACACGTGAGTCTAAATTATCATCACCATGTGTCTGGATTATAGTAGGCTCCGCCCACTCTCCTTGCTTCCATTATTTCCTCCAAAACCTGCTTATTTAACTTGTATGCAGAGGACATCATGTGAAATGTTGGGCTGGATGAAGCACAAGCTGGAATCAACACTGCTGGGAAAGAGATCAATAACTTCAGATATGCAGATGACACCACCCTAATGGCAGAAAGTGAAGAGAAACTAAAGAGCCTCTTGATGAAATTGAAAGAGGAGAGTGAAAAAGTTGGCTTAAAACTCAACATTCAAAAAACTAAGATCATGGCATCCGGTCCCATTACTTCATGCCAAATAGATGGGGGAAAAGTAGAAACAGTGAGAAATTTTATTTTCTTGGGCTCCAAAATCACTGCAGATGGTGACTATAGCCATGAAATTAAAAGATGCTTGCTCCTTGGAAGAAAAGCTATGACCAACCTAGGTAGCGTATTAAAAAGCAGAGACATTACTTTGCCAACAAAGGTCCATCTAGTCAAAACTTTGGTTTTTCCAGTGGTCATGTATGGATGTGAGAGTTGGACTATAAAGAAAGCTGAGTGTCGAAGAATCGATGCTTTTGAACTGTGGTGTTGGAGAAGACTCTTGAGAGTCCCTTGGACTGCAAGGAAAACAAACCAGTCCATACTAAAGGAAATCAGTCCTCAATATTCATTGGGAGGACTGATGCTGAAGCTGAAACTCCAGTACTTTGGCCACCTGATGTGAAGAGCTGACTCATTTGAAAAGACCCTGATGCTAGGAAAGATTGAAGGCAGGAGGAGAAGGGGACAACAGAGCATGAGATGGTTGGATGGCATCATCAACACAATGGACATGAGTTTGATCAAGCTCCAGAAGATGGTGAAGGACAGGGAAGCCTGGTGTGCTGCAGTCCATGGGTTGCAAAGAGTCGGACACGACTGAGTGACTGAACAGCAGCAGCAGCATTCTCCCTTTAAATCACTTCCCTCCAGCCACCAGGAGTTCTCGCTCCATGTTGAAAATGCCAAATCTGTTCCTGCCTCAGGACTTTTGTATCATTGTTCTTTCTGCCTGAAATCTTTCTTCCCCCAAATCTTCACATGACCTGTTCACTTATTTTCTTCATTTTTCTACACGTCTCTTCCTTGGAGGGGCCTCCCCTGACATTCCACCTGTAGTTACCTCCAAGCCCATCACTCCCTATCCTCTTGCCCTGCTCTCGTTTTCCTCACGCCACTTATCACAGGTGAAATAATTTTACAGATGTGCTTCTTTCATGACTGTCCTACTAGAATGGAAATTCTCTGAGCACGTGAAATTTCCCTGTCTTATTCACTGTGGAATCCTAGCTTCCAGAACTGTTTTGAATGCAGTATGAATAAATATGAGTTAAATGAATGGAGAGAGTTGGTCATTTATTGGAATATGTCTTTGTACCAGACATAGGACGAGGTGTTTTGAAGGGATGAGTAAGCCAATTCCTACCCTCAAGAAGCTTATAGTCTTGGACAGTGAGTACCTCTCAACATGTCCTCCTTGGACCTGCAGCATCAGCACCATCTGGGAACTTATGAGAAGAAAGGCAGATTCTCAGGCCCTACCTGGAACCACTGAATTAGCAACCCCGGGGATGGGGTAGCCTTCTGTGGTTTCACAAGTCCTCCTGGCAATCGTATGCTCTATGGAGTCTGAGAATCACTGTTCAAGTGGAGAACTCAGACCTAAACAAGTGATTATCGTTTAGTGGGGGCCAGTGCCATTCGCAAAAGCCTAACATTTTAAAGAAATTCTTTGTTAAAAGTAAGAGGGCTGTGCCAGTACAAATAAATCGCTCCAATCTACTTGTCATTTTCCATTTTCTTATCCTTTCCGCTTTTCTAAAGGGAGTGAACAGAGGGGAAAGAAAAACAAAAACAAAAATAAAACACAAACAGCAGGCCCAAGACCAGGGAGCTGTAGCCTTGTTTAACCAGTTTTCTAAATCCAGTTAAACTAGGCTATAACTCTGGAGGCTGGCCCATGCTTTGTGTTGTTTAAACTGCAGAATCCCCACGGGAATTGGAACAAGAGGCCCAGTGTTGCCTGGTCTGAGTCGGCAGCACACCTAGACAATGGGAGTTGCTCTCAAAACAAGGACTGAATCCACTGTGAAGGATCCAGACCTCAGGGGAAGGTTAGCTTTGGTCCAGGAGAGCAGGCCAGCTGATTTCGGCCCGCCTCTGTCTGCACTGCCCACCTGGAGCACTCGAGGTTTCAGCACGTTCATGAGCTATTGTCAGCACGGTTTTTAGTGACCACCAGTGGACTGTCTCTCTACCAACCTGATGAATACCGATCAGCCACTATAGCTCCCTCTGATTTTAGCTCCACATAAGAGAAAACTCCCCTGGACATTTACACTTCATATTTACCCTCTGAACAATACTTGGTGAGCCAGTTTCGTTGGCCTGAATACCCCAGACTTGCTATCAGCTGATAAATCAGCAGAAGGCAGTTAGAAAATTAATCTTCATCTTGTTTTAAAACTTGGGGGAAAAAATAAGGAAAAAAGAAAAAGTTTGACTAGGTTTCAAAGCACTGAAGTGACTGGCCATTTCAAAATTTCCAAGATGTCAGCTGAAGCCCATATGAAAACAGTTAAATGCTATTCTAAGAGAATCCAATATTCTAGGAATATGATAGGGGACGTTGAATGGAAAAATCTGTAATTACTATGTTCGTGTTTCATGGTAAAATATATTCAAGATTAACTGTATTCTAATGGAATGGTACATGTATACAAAACATTTGGGAGCAGCTTGGTTGGGTGGGAAGGAGGAGTAATTTAATCAGGCCACAGATAGAGTTTTCATAGAATTCCTGGTCATAAAGCACTAGGCTTGAATTTCTTCTTTCACAACTTTGAGCCACTGGTCATGAAATCAGCATTGTTAGGGAACAAAGCTGGGGTGCAGCCGGGTCATTTCTGGGCTACCCGTGTGAGGCCAGACTTGACCTAGTGGTGAGGTCAAGGGGGGGTGGTGAGGGTCAACACAGATGCCCAAGGTATAGCTCATATACATAAAGCCCTGTGTGGGTTTCCCAGGCATCCACTGACTTTGGAAACCAGTCAGTTTCTCTGAAAATATACACAACCTTAAACCACAGGCCGAGTTTTCAGTATGTTGTAAACATTCTCACAGCAAGAGCAAAAATAGCCCCCTTTGATTCATGGCCTGCCAGTGCTTGCTCTGAAGAGTGGCCGAGAGGAGCAGAGATGCTGGGAGAGTAAAAAAAGTGAAAGAGAGACAGAGGCAGAGAGAGAGAGAGAGAGAGAGAGAGAGAAGAGAGAGAAAGCAGGAGCATAGCATTGAGAGAAAGAGACAGATAGACAGAGGTCGAAAGGAGCGATTTCAAAGCAAACCAGCAATCCTAAGTACCCTGGAATTTTCAACTTCCTAAAAAATTCAGTGGAAAAGGGCAAAGCTTACTTACTTCTCGGCTAATACTAAGACACCTTGGTTGCATGATGGTGACTGGCATTGGCAGAGCTTCTCGCAGGCTGCCTGCCTCGCACCATGGCTGTAGAATTTCTTTTGGAATTTGGATTCACACAAATATGAGCATTAGGGAGAAAACAGTCCCGCTGACCTTCAGAGTGAATTTCTCAACTGGGCTCATCAATACATCATTATTATGAAGCAAGGAGGGGTTTTCCAGGGTTTCCCAAATCACAATGCATCTTGTGCTTAGAAACAAAATATAACTGGAGTCCATTCACAGATTGTAGAAAGGGAAAAAACACAAGAAGAAATAGTGTTCATGATATTTCTCATGTGCACATATAAGAGGAAAAGATATTCAAAAGAAATAATGTTGATTATGCTAATATTTTATTTTTGAAGGTTTTTTAAATTTTTAGTTAACGGTATTGTCTTATTATTCCCTATAGGGTTCACTGCAAATTTACTGAGTTAAAGACTCATGCTTTTTATAGAGGCCTTTTTAACTGAGGTTTAAAAACCTTACTACCCGTTTAAAGCCATCTCACTTTCACATCACTCAAAGGAGTTGGCTCTTGGATCTCACAGACTCAATTTTAAAACGGATACTCACTGTTTCAGTCTACCAGACTTGCTCAATTTAATGATATATGTGATTTCAGGGGGCTTCCGAGGTGGCTCAGTGGAGCTCCAAGACCTTGACCATCTGATGTGAAGAGCTGACTCACTGGAAAAGACCCTGATGCTGGGAAAGATTGAAGGCAGGAGAAGAAGGGGACGACACAGGATGAGATGGTTGGATAGCATCATCAATTCAATGAACATGAGTTTGATCAAACTCTGGGAGATGGTGAAGGGCAAGAAAGCCTGGTGTGCTGCAGTCTATGGGGTTGCAGAGTCAGACACGACTTAGAGATTGAGCAACAACGACCAGTGCAAGGAGACGCAGGAGACTGGGTTCAATCCCTGGGTTGGGAAGATCCCCTGGAGGAGGAAAGGGCAACTTGCTCTAGTGTCCTTGCCTAGAGAATCCCACTGGATAGAGCCTGGTGGGCTACAATCCATGGGATCGCAAGGAGTCGGACACAACTGAGCAATTGAATATATACACACACGCATGCGCGAGCGATTCCAGGAACTTCACACATCACCAAGAAAGCTCTGGTTTTCTGCTTCAGCTAGGAACTTGGGTTCAAATCCCAGGTTCACAGTTAACTGTCTAACTTTGGAAGAGTTAAATATTTTCTCTGTAATTCAGCATCCCCAGTTGTAAAATGGAGATAATAATAATACTTGCTACACAGGGTTGTTGTGGAGGTTAAATGAAATGATACTGACAAGCACTTAGAATAATACCTAGAATATAGTAAGTGCCATAGAGAAACATTAACTACTATTCTGAGTCAAACGTGCATTCCTACATTTATTTTTATTGATCAACTACTCTGTGCCACACTTCCTCTGACCACAGAGTCTTTGAAACTACAGTTCCCTTTGCCTGGAAAGTTTCTCTCCTTTTGTTGGATTAAATGATGTCTATCTTTCAGCTATTAGTTCAAATGTTAAGTTCTATTCGAAGCCTTTTCATGAACCTCTGGAAGAGATCAGATTGTTAATGTCCTGAGTCTCTTGGCTTCACAGCATTATTCAGAGTTTGTAATATGCTTTCGACTTTTATTATTTGATTCCTGTATACTCCTCACTAGACCATGACAATGTACTCCATGCAGATTTTGGTTCACCATTACATTCTCAACGCCCAGCAGAAAGTAATGCTCACTATATAATGGTGTTCTGAACCAGTGGGCAAGGGTGCCATCCCCATGCTGAGTATTAATGAAAGATCATTGATCCCTGCCCTCAAGAAGCTCAAAGTCAACCAGAGGTTGGAGACCAGTCTCAAATCAATCTCATTTGTCCAAATGAATAATGAGAAGCCTGACAAAAGAAAGCAACGATGTGCTGGCTCACACAGCTCACCAGCTTCATTTCTTGCTGTGGCAGCTCCAGACAATTTGAGGGCATGGTCCAGGAACAATGAGAATCTCTCTAGCAAAGCAAGACGATGGGTCCCTTCAGGAAGCTGCATTTGGGAATCCTCAATTCATATTTACTCTCTGGTCAAATCTAGTCGCTGGTTAGCTAGAAACCCCAGGAAGTTTCTCTTAAGTTTTGTGTCCAGATGTTTCAGGCTGTTACTAATAGTACTTCTGCAAACTTTTCTTCTTAAAAAATAATTTTACATTTCAATTGTGAGTTCAGTGCTATTTGTGATTCTGAGGTCTACTTTTTTTGGAATTCGGCCTAAATCTACTGTTTCATGCATAACGTTTGACTGCATCTTTAACTCCTGCTTAGTGTTCACTTCCAGGCATACACACTCCATCTGTGTAGTATAGAGGGAAGTGGAGATTGGAAGACTGTATCTCAAAAAATTAAATCAGTTGAACCTGTATCTTTACCTTTTTTTTTTTTTTTTAGCTTATAAGAACAAAAGCCTTACAGTGATGAACATTATCAACATGCATTTATTAAATGCTTACTATCTTTCTTAGTGGGTCCTAAAATTTAGGTCTTTAGGCTGTAGGACTTTAACATCTCTGCTACCAGCTGACTATATGACATTGGGTTGATCAATTTCTTAATGTATTATATCCTAGCCTTTTCTCTGAACTACAGGGATAATTGTAATACCTGCGTTCTCAGGCTGCTATGAGGTTTAAGCGTGATAATCCATATGGTGCACTAATAAATGCACCAGAATAATAGGAATAAAGATGCTGACATTGAAAACATGCTCCTCAATTGTCCACTACTACCTCAGTCTAGGAATTTAAAGTTCTCCTGGATTGAGGTGTATCTGGCTGTGTGGTAGAAGCAACTCACCTTATGTCTGGAGGAAGGAAACTTCAACTTAAATGCAATCTCTACAAACACTTTTTAAGGACAATGACCAACATACAAGTAAAAATGATCAAGCATGTAAGGAAACAAGCCACCAAGAGTAAGAAGCAGCAGAAGCAATACAGAGCAGAACCAAAATTATAAAGACTTCAGATATTGGACTCACAAATAAAATATAAAACAATGGTTTTAGAATGTTTAAATAAATAAAAGGCTAACTTAAGAATATCTTCAAGTTATTATCCAACTCCAGAAATGGCTGAGATGAATTCTGAGTATCCTTGTAGCAGAATGCCTTTTCTTTAGCTTCTCTATTCACTTTGGCTGTCTACTCCGCTTGCTCTCCCGAGTTCTACTTCTAGGTCTAGGCCTGGCCTTGATGTCAACGCTTATGGATTGGGGTCCTTTTTTGTATTTCTCTTTCCTAGAGGAAGAGGGTTGATTTTACATACTGCACTTCCTGAGCAAAGCTGGAAATCTTCCCAGGAAGGGATAGACATACTGGGACTTCAGTTTGTCTTATGGTAGTAATATTCCCTGCCCTCAATTCACCTTGGTTCCTATTTCACAGAAAAACAGGCCTCCAATTAGTTAAAAAATAAGGAAAGGTATCATTTCACTTAACAGAAAATCAAAAGGTAGGCTGGACGTCAAGTTAGGTTAATTAGCAATTCAGCAACAGACCCAGATTCTATCTGCCTTACTATTAAGACTACTGACTTCATTCTACAGCTAGCTATAATCTCAAGGTAACTGGCAGGGGCACTTAGACATATGTGTACTTAATGCAAGCCCAGTCAGAGACAGTGAAAAACACACTTTCCAAGCTGGTGAATAAGTTTTCCCTATGATCTGATTGGGCCAACACAGGTCATGTGAATACTATGGTCTAAAAAGGTTTACTGATTGGCTTAAGTCTGAACCAATCACTGCAAGGAAGAATTCATTTATGTAAAGTGCTTAGACCAGTGGTTCATGGTTCTCTAAGGGGATAAAACTAGCCTTGGGAGGAAATTTAAGTGGTTGTTACAGTCCTTGCAATGATTTAGGGGAAACAAGTGGCTGAGACACTAAAGGTCTCGCAAAGTATAAAGAGGACCACAGTAAAGTTACATACAATAGTGAGTTGTCCTCTCACCTACAGGACATTAAAAAAATCTTTATTGAGATGTAATTCATATGCCAAAGAATTCATCTATTTAAAGTACATAATCCTTTTTTTAAAATATTACTCAAAGCTGTGCAACTATGATCACAACAAATTTTACAATATTTTGCCCTCTCTGTGGCAAATCTGCCCTCCCCACAGTTCAACCCCACCTCCCAACGCACATACCCTGGAAACCTAATCTATCTTGTGTCTTTTTTTTCTTTTTTTTTTTTTATTTCTTTTTTCTTTTTTTTTAAATTTTATTTTATTTTTAAACTTTACAATATTGTATTGGTTTTGCCAAATATTGAAATGAATCCGCCACAGGTATACATGTGTTCCCCATCCTGAACCCTTCTCCCTCCTCCCTCCCTATACCCTCCCTCTGGGTCGTCCCAGTGCACCAGCCCCAAGCATCCAGTATCCTGCATTGAACCTGGACTGGAGACTCGTTTCATACATGATATTATACATGTTTCAATGCCATTCTCCCAAATCTTCCCACCTCTCCCTCTCCCACAGAGTCCTCTTCTGGATATTTCATATAAATGGAATAAAACAAAATGCAGCCTTTGGTGACTGGCTTCTTTCACTTAGAATAATGTTTTTAAAATTCATCCATATCATAGCATGCATTAGAACTTCATTTAAGTGCAAAAAATACTTCATGGTATGGATATACCACATTTTATTTATCTATCAGTTGAAGGATACTTGGGTTGTTACCAGTCTTCAGCTGTCACCAATAATGCTGCTTTGGACATTTATGTACAAGTTTTGCATGGATACAGGTTTACATTTCTCTTGGGTAGGAACCTAGGAATGGGATTACTGGGTCATATGGTAACTCTATGTTTAAACTTTTGAAGAACTGCCAGATTGTCCAAAACATTTTCTATTCTTACTTCATCTGCAGATGAAAATACCCCTGTTGCTAAGTATTTGAGGGTGTTATATGACCTTGATTTACATATAAACACAAAGCATTATTTTGCAAGCATTAGGTGAATTACTAGCATCTCTTAGACTTGGTTTCATGGAAAAGAATGCAGCCACTGTGTGAACTGAGGGAAGGCTTCACTGTGTTTGTTGGGAACTTTACTAGTAGCTGGTCACCATTACAGAAAAATCACTGCACTGTTAACCACACTATTTGTTATATTTGAGTTACCCTCACACCTTGTATCAGTCTAATCAGTGATTCTTAACCAGAGGTGATCTTGCCTTCTGCCCCAGGAATGACTGGCAATGATTCAGGGCGTTTTTGGTTGTCGAGGAGTGGGTGAGAGCTGCTACTGGCATCTAGGAAGCTGAGTTCCGGGATGCTGTTAAGCGTCTTTCAAGACTTAGGGCAGTTCCTGCAACAAAGAATTATCCAGCCTCAAGTGTCAATAGTGCTGAGGTTGAAAAACCCTGGTGTATGCTCATAGTTCTCCAATTCACAGCACTTCATCCCTCAAGCTCGGTCTTCCCACTATTTATTATGTGCTTTAGTGGAGCCATGCTGGGACATATTCTGATTGAAATGTATATAATTTTATCACATGAAACTTTTATTTATCCTTTGTATGGCAGTTAGGAAATCATATTGATTTGATAAAATATGTATCTCTGAATTTCATTTCATGATAATATAGGGGATGCCACAAATTACAGAAATCTGCTAAAATGGAAGTCAGTGGTTTGGGTCTCATTGAGCGCTGAGTTGGGCTTTCTCTGCAACCACTGGGCCGTGAAGGGGAGGGCTGAATACTGAGGGGAACTGCGACTCTCTAAGGAAGAAGGAAGGGAGTTCTAGGAAGATACTCAGTCATAGACACTGCAGTTTCCAGTGTTGCCAAGATCCTGGTTTTAGATCTATGGGAAAACTGAATGTACTGCCCACCTAGAATGATCCCTGAATACCCTGATCACCTATGCTGCTGCTGCTAAGTTGCTTCAGTCATATCTGACTCTGTGTGACCCCATAGACAGCAGCACACCAGGCTCCCCTGTTCCTGGGATTCTCCAGGCAAGAAGACTGGAGTGGGTTTCCATTTCCTTCTCCAATGCATGAAAGTGAAAAGCGAAAGTGAAGTCGCTCAGTCCTGTCCGACTCTTCGCGACCCCATGGACTGCAGCCTACCAGGCTCCTCATCCATAGGATTTCCCAGGCAAGAGTACTGGAGTGGGTTGCCATTGCCTTCTCCCCTGATCACCTGTACCACCTTTCTTTTCTTGCTTAAATTCATTTCAGTAGATTCCATTATTTTCAATCAAAAAGGTCAAAAGCATAACAAAGGCAGGTGGGAAAACAGAGAACGGCATTCTCAGAAGCATAAATAGGGACTGCCAATGATATGATTTAAATCTGGTTTTCCGAATGCTTCTTAGTAGCAGCAGAGGTTGCTATGGAATGTCTCCACCTAAGAAGACAACAATAGAGAAATGGAACTCTCCTGCTGAGAATGGTCTGGAGCTTGCATGTGGACAACGGAAGACCCTGCAACAAAAGCTCTGTCATGGGACTCATAAGGACTGAAAATACTTCCTGCCCCTGGGAAATGGATGTTCTGAAACTTTCTTCTACTCGGTGATCAAACAATGTATTTTTCCCCTGGTCTATGAAAAGTGAGGTCGTTCTCTAGTTGACGCTTAGCCTTTTCCTGGTAGTTAAACATTGAGTGTGCACAAGCATCTCAGCGTGGGTGTGCATGCCCACACGTGCTGGTTTGGTTAATAATCAGATTCTTAGATTCTGAAGGATGACTATTTCAGTAGGTCTGTGGGTCCCTGGGAACCTGTATCTCAAACAAGGTGCTACCCTACCTGCCACTCTTCCTGCCATGACTGCTTGTGATCCAGGCTCTGAGAATCCTGCTTTAGACAGAATGATTCTGGTCTTTGTTCCTGACTGAAGCGAGAGCTGTGAAAGAAAACTGCCAGCGTTTTTCCTGCTGTAGAAAGCTTACTCAGATCCATCTGTCAGCTCAGCTTTCTGGCTGCGTACAGAGGCCCAGAGAAGTAGGCTCTTCTAGGGCTGGCTGACATTCCTTCTGCAATGGAATTTCCTTTGCTGCAGAACCTGTGGCCTGTGTCATGCTGTGCACAGATTTTGTTGCTCCTCAGGAAGATTTCCTTGAAGTGGCCTCAGCCAACAAATGGTTGGGAATAGGGCTTGCAGGCCCTGGGATCACTTGATTTGTGGTATGACCATCACACACAGTTTGGCCCCACAGGGGAAAATGCCAATTGCCACCCCCTCGGACGGAGGAGCCTGGTAGGCTGCAGTCCATGGGGTCGCGAAGAGTCGGGCACGACTGAGCGACTTCACTTTCACTTTTCACTTTCATGCTTTGGAGAAGGAAATGGCAACCCATTCCAGTGTTCTTGCCTGGAGAATCCCAGGGACAGAGTAGCCTAGTGGGCTGCCGTCTATGGGGTTGCACAGACTCGGACACGACTGCAGCGACTTAGCAGCAGCGGCAGCAAGGGACTGGGCCACTGACTGTCAGCTGCCTTATACAATATGCTGCTCATGCCCTTGTAAAGGAGTTACTCTTGATAGAGACCAGGGTTGGAGGAGTGGGTAGATGTATTTCTGTATGTATATAACCCCTGATGGGTTGAGGTTTCTGTGTTTCCAGAGGACTTTGATGTGGAGGAAAAAATGCATTTCAGCAAGAAATCTTTGTCAGAGAGAAGGCTGGAGTGCCTTTCCCCATCTTCCAAAGGCTTCTGAATCAGACAGAAAGCAGGTCTCAGAAGATGAAAAGTGGAAGTGCTGTGGAAAACAGTAATTTCAGCCGGGATTGCTGGTAGGTGTGGAGAAATGACTCAGATTTATGAAAGAGAATCAAGGAAAGGCTGAAAAGGAGACATTTGGTGCATAGGGTGGTTGTGACTTTTTCTTTTTTGGGAATGGGGGCAGGAGTTTCAAGAAGAGGAAAACAGGACAAATAGGAGTGTGTGGGAAAACCAGAGAGGTAAGTGCCTCCTGCCAAAGCCAGGTAGGTCCTCAAAAAGAATTACAGACCATTTAGTGACAGAAACAGTTCCAGCTCTACAAGGATAGAAAGTATCAGGCACTGATGTCACCACTCTCGCCTGTGGTAGACATTGCCAATGGATCACTGCACACTTTCTCATTCTAGGCAGCCATTAGCAATTGATCAGAGTTAGCGCTCAAGATGAGACAGAAGATAATTAAATATACCCCAGGGAAGATTTGAGAGAACATCTTGAACTAGATAAGATGTAGGAACAAGAATAATGTCAAGGTTCCAAAATCTCATGAATCATGGGGGAATCCTCTGATTCTAAGGACGGTGTGGAACCTGGGGTAGTTTATATCAATGGCAACAAAGGTGACTGTTATTTATTAAAACTTTTCAAGGTACACTGAACTATTGGTGTGTCATTTCATCCTCACATTAGTGGCGTGAAGGGCTGGAATACTCATTTTGTAGATGAAGGAACTGAGGCTCAGAGAAATTAAGAAATTTGCCTGAGGTCACATAGCTAGGAAATGGTCTTAAATTCAGACCCAAGACAGTTTCAGTGCAAAGTATGAACTTTAAGCTCAGAGGCCTTGGGCCTAAGATGATTTCCCTCAGTCTGGGTGAACACAGGATATTATAAAGGTACAGCCAAACACAAGCTTTTGGCCAGTGCCCTTAGATGTTTTTATCCCCTAAATTACCAGTGTAGAGATTTCTGCTACCTACTATCTCCATTCTCTGTTTGCAGAGGGTGGGCTCTGTCGGAAGAAGAAGCATGCAGAGATTGTAAGCTGACACCTCGCCCTGGTCATTTCCATGACTTATGAACGCATATTAGACACACAGTTGCCAAATACCCTTGCACATACTCATTTTCCTTGGGTCCCAGCTGCCTGTGAGTCCTGAAAGAAAGCTGGGGCCAGCTCCAGGGTCAGCTGAATGAACAGATGGGGATGAGCAGAAGTGACACCCGATCACTCCTCGGCATCTGCTGGGCCTGTCACGGCTGTGTCGGCTGGCTCATGTCTTGACCCAGCTAATCCTGGTGGTCATCCTGGTGCCGGCTGCGTCATGTCACTCATCCAGCCCTGGGGGTGACTTCTGCTTCTAGAGGATTTCTTTCAGAAACTCAGGCTGACAGTGCCCTGACCTGTTGCTTCGATTTTGACCTTGGGTTGGCTTTCAGCAGACAAACCCTATGCAGGGGCTAAAGGAGCATGGTGGGATGGCATCACTGAGTCAATGGACATGAACTTGGGCAAACTCTGGGAGATGGTGAGGGACAGGGAGACCTGAGATATGGCAGTCCATGGTGTTGCAGAGTTGGACGCGACGTGGTGTCTGAACAACAACAACGATGATGCCTGATTCGAGGTCGTTTACTGAGAACATGGGTCTATCTCCAGCTACTTCCTTTCTTGACATTTGTCATCTGACACCAAAAACACTCACATACCTGCTACGGTTAGCTAGATTTTCTAGAGCACCATGCTAAAACAATGAAGTACACTTAGTTGGGGTCTATGGCCACAGATCGCGTTTATCATCTACCCTCTAATAGTTACTCAGCACCTGTTATATGTCAGTCAACCTTAATTGGACACCACCAAATCAATGATTAAAGATTCACCTTCAATACTACCACTTGGAACTCCCAGTCTACTGGGAGAGGGTGAAAAATAAGCTAGTTAGAAACAGATTGGTGTAGTTGTAATTTGAGCAAAGCTAGGAAGGAAAAGAGCCTTTCGGGGACTGATTTGTGAAAACCCTGAAGTAGGGAAAAGCTTTGCTTGATCTAGAAACTGAAAGAGGCCGTGAAGGCTGGAGTTTAGTTGGTTGTAGGGATGGGACAGGAGATTGGGAGGGAGAGGCACGTACAGGTTAGATCATGCAGACTAGGGCTAGGGAGCCTAGGTTTTATGTGAGGTTCACTGGAATATGATAAAGGGTTTTAAACAGAAAAATGATATAATCTGGGCAACATATACTGTTTTTCTGTAATGTGAAGAATGTTTTGGACAAAGCCAGAGTGGAAGAAGTCACGCAAGTTAAGAGACTAACACAATATCTGAGATAAACTGAGATGGCTGGAATGGGTATGGAGAAAAGTCAGAGATCTCTTAAAATTCTTTGCTTTGAATCTTTGGGAACAAAAGGACAATAGGTGGATGGTCTGGGTGATTAAACTTTCCCAATCTGAGTTTAAAAATTCTGAGAGAAAACCTAATTAAAAATTATGCTTCTAGTAATGTGTTATGTGGAAGTAAATAAGCGTAGGAAATGGCAACCCACTCCAGTACTCTTGCCTAGAAAATCCCACAGACGGAGGAGCCTGGTGTCCATGGGGTTGCACAGAGTCAGACACAACTGAGCGACTTCACTTCACTTTCACAAACAAGTGAACACAGGTTAACTATAAGAATGTTCACTACAACAATGTTTATAGTAGCAGAAAATGATGGTTTGAATGTCCCAAGTATTCAGTCTAGGAACTTGTTTAACATATCTCAATTAAGCTACATAGTGAATTTTATGAAATGATTATTGCATATATAAATCTTCTTAATGATATTGACAGTATCCATAAAAAAAAAATACAGCGAATAAGGCATATTAAAGATCAGTATGGACAATATGATGCCCTTTGGGGGTTACATTTGTCAAAAAAAAAAATTCTTCAAATGACATCCAAGTAAATATTAATCACAGTGAACACTAAGTGCTAGACAATCAGGGTGATTATAAATCCTTTTTATTCTCATGTCTATTTTCTGTTTATTCTACTATATGCAAAAGTATAATTTTATATAATTTTAGGTAATTTAAATAAAATTCCCTATACATCGGTAGTGGATTGGTAGTAATAACTTTCACATGCAAACTGCATATGTACTTGTCTGTGTTACAGCTAAACATAGCTTTACTCTCTGAGCCTTGGCATGTGCTTTATATCTTCTCTCTCTTTGATCTTGCTTATAATCTTTGTTTACTGCCTTCTGGAATATCCTTTTCACTCTCCATACCTTGTCTCTAAATTCAGTTTTCCATAAGTAGGGTGACCACATAATTCCTCATGCAAACTAGGACACTTTGGAGAATGAAAAGGGCCAATATTACACCATTAAGTATAAACTAGTGTGGCCTCAGCCAAGTCAGTACATCTGCTCAACCTCTTGTAATCCCTTGATCATTGTGCATCTCTCATGTAATACTCTTTGCCATTTTGAACCCTAATCATTTACTTCATCTTCTGGCAAGAATTATAAACATACCATTTGTTTTCTGTTATTTTCCATATAGTTCTTTTCATCTTTGATTGCTATTGACCATTTCTCCCGCCTCTGTCTTCTTTTTTGACTGGACCGCAAGCTCAGTGATGGCAGGCACTGTATCCTCCCCACCACACACCTTCACTTCACTGCTAGCACAGAGTCTCTTACCTAATAAATGCTCAATAAATATTTTCTTTATTTAGTAGCAAAATTATTACATCATTTCACCCAAACAAACAAAAAATTAAGCAGGTCAGAGAGAGAGACAGAGTTAAGGCAAGCCTCCTGGGAAGGTGCAGCTTGCAGAAACACTGCCAAATCAAGCTTGGTTTCCAGTTTTCTAAGAGTCAGGGAGCCCAGTGGATGTGCTGTATCCCAAACTGCAGAAATTGGGAACAAATGCTTTTGGAAACTTCACATGCTTAGGGGTGGGGGATGCTTTGCAGGCTTGTTGGCCACAGGGCAGTTTAAAGTTTCGGTACACAAGGCTTGGGAGTGAAAGTCAGATGTGATTAAAAATACACATCTTACAGATGTCTGGATGCTGTTCAAATCCCCAAAAGTGTGATAGAAAACCCAGTTGCTTCCAGATTTTTAGGGCGGAAAAAAAGGCCAGTGTGGCCCCTTTGTCTCTTTATTGAATGGGTATGTTCAAGCGACGTTTTAAATTTGTAGTGTTAGCTCAGCTGTCTGTTTACCTTTTGAGCGGCCCTGCTCAGCACCCTGAAACTGAAAGCAGGGTAATTGGAGGAACATGTGACACATCCCAAGAGATGAAAAATCCTTATTATTTTTAGCGTATGCTAAGTAAGCCTAGGTAAGTGCAACACATAATTTATGGGACTGAAAAAGACATAAAATCCTAGATACTGTCTCCTTGATACCAAAATAGAACAAAATTATTTTAACATTCTGCTACATTCTCATTTTTAAAAGAGAGAATTGAAATTTTGTTTATTTATTTTTGAAAAAACGTTCTCTAATCATATCCAGCTGTCTGGCTTTGTTTATAATAACCTGTTTATTCCTCATCAATTTAAACATACAATCTGGACATCTGTCTCCTTCAACCCCAGCTTATTTGCTTTAAGTCCTCATTTTAGCTTGAACTTGAAGTCAACGGCTTTTTCTCTGGGGCTCAAAGGAGTTGCAGAGACCCAAGAGATGTTTCCTTGCTTGAGAGGTATGTCTAATTTAAAAATTCACATCCCACTCCTGCCCCTGAAAAAGGAAGGGGAAAAAAAATTGGTCTCTTTTACACAAGCAGAGAACAAAATGGGAAAGAAAGGTACTTTGTTTTGCCAGACAAAGACAAGCTATCAATTTTCATAAATCTGCATTCCCAAGACAACTGCTCATGTCTGGTAAGAGGTCTATTTCTTTGAACTTACATACCAGAAAGTATTTTCTCCCTTGTCTTAGAAACTGAAGAATACAGTTAATAATAGTAAAACTAAAATATTATAACATAGATCATTTTGTTCATCTCAACAATTCTATTTTATAAGGATGGAGGTCCTGGGGGTGGGCAAGTGGCCCATGGTCAAATATGGAAAGTCATAAACACAAGTTGTGCAAATATGCTTTCTGGTTTTCTAACAAACATTATTTGCAACCATAATGTGTGTTTTTATGTATCAGTTTGCTGGTTATAAGATGGATGTATAAATATGTTAAAGAAATAAGTGGAACCTGGTACATCTCTAACAAGACAATCTGTCAAAATTAAAACTATTTTACATCAAAAAGTCAAATATTACCAACTTTCACTAGTTTCCTAAAACCAGTAGAAGGTGGTAATAATTTATTTTCATAGACTCCAAAATCACTGTGGACGGTGACTGCAGTCATGAAATTAAAAGACACTTGCTTCTTGGAAGGAAAACTACAACAAACCTAGACAACATATTAAAAAGCAGAGACATCACTTTACCGACAAAGATCCATATAGTCAAAGCGATGGTTTTTCCAGTAGTCATGTGTAGATGTGAGAGGTGGACCATAAAGAAGGCTGGGCAATGAAGAATTGATGCTTTTGAACTGTGGTGCTAGAGAAGGCTCTTGAGAGTCCCTTGGACTCTAAGATCAAACCAGTCAATCCTAAAGGAAAACTACCCTGAATATTTATTGGAAGGACTGATGCTAAAGCTGAAGCTCCATACTTTGGCCACCTTATGTGAAGAGCTGACTCACTGGAAAAGACTCTGATGCTGGGGAAGATTGAAGGCAAAGGTCAAAGGGAGCAGCAGAGGATGAGATGGTTGGATAGCATCACCGACTCAATGGACATGAATCTGAACCAAGTTTGGGAAAGTGAAGGACAAGGGAGCCTACAGTCCATGGAGTCACAAAGAGTCAGGCACAACTTAGCGACTGAACAACAACGAAGTTTTATGTTTCCTCCTGTTCTTTTCTTTTTCTTCTCCTCCAGTTTTAACCACCAACAAACTAATATTCTTGCACAAATAATACCTACCCACACATATCTACCAACACATGAATATGTATGGTATCTGTCATCCTTAGTGAAGATTCATAGCTGGGTGTTTGAGACAAACAGGGTCTATGTTACTAAGACTGCCTAACACACATAACTTCATTACATAATGATGTCCCATGGAGTGGAGGGATTCCCAGGTGGCACCAGTGGTAAAGAACCCACCTGCCAATGCAGGAGATGGATGCGATGCAGGTTCGATTCTGGGGTCAGAAAGATCCCCTGGAGGAGGAAATGGCAACTCACTCCAGTACTCTTTCCTGGAGGATCCCATGAATCCCTCTTGCCAGAGGAGCCTGGCAAGCTACGGTCCATAGGGTTCCAAAGGGTTGGACATGACTGAAGCGACTCAGCATGTACACATGAGTCACTAAACATATATGGCATAGATCAGTTGAAACAACACACTGAAAGAAGTCAAGACAGATTTTAAGAATTGGCAGTGGTTCCTATATATTCATAGTATTAGAGAACCCTAGGATTATGATAGCTCAGTTGGTAAAGAATCCACCAGCAATGTGGGATACCTGGGTTAGATCCCTGGGTTGGGAAGATCCCCTAGAGAAGGGAAAGGTTACCCACTCTAGTATTCTGGCTTGGAGAATTCCATGGACTACAGTTCATGGGGTCACAAAGAGTCAGACATGACTGAGCAACTTTCACTTTCACTTTTCAAGATTGAATTATTAGGGTCAACTAAACTATGGATTCCAACCTGGTTGATGATATGTTACTTCATGTGACTGTTAGACATTTAATTCTCCTGACCTTACTTCTAGAGATTTTTTATGCAGCAGGGTGGGGTGGTTTTCATAGGTGCTTTGGCTAATCCTTGTGATGGGGCAAATATAGACAAGAACACTCTAAGCTCCTGCTGCTCAGAGTGTGGTCCTCACAACAGCAGCATCAGCATTACCTGGATACTGGTTAGAAGCACAGAATTTCCGGCCTCACCCCAGACCCACCAATCAGATGCTGAACCTGAGCAACATCTCAAGATGATTCGTGTGTACAGTGATGTCTGAAAAGCACCATTTGTTATACTGTTTTGGCAAAAAGGTTTGTTTGGGTTTTTCATAAGATGTTTAACCTGAATGAACTTTTTGGCCCATCCAATATATCTATGGCCTGAAACTCCATTTTGCTTTACTTTATCCTACTTTTGGGCAGCTAAATATATTCTACAAATTTGTGTGCTTTGAGTCTCAGTTCAAGGCAATCTGATTCGTGATGTTGAACTTACTGGTTGAAATAGTCTGGTCAAGAGTGTGGTTAATCCTGTGGGGAAAAACACACTCTCACAAAATCCCCAAACCATCAGTCAGGGCAATTAACCATTACATAATGCATCAACCGAAATACCTACTGGTGTGATGGAATTACTTCCTTTGCAAAGCCTCGTTCTGATAGGAAGCAGGGTTGACTTTTGGTGACTTAATAGCAGGAGGAACCTTGTATGTCATCACTGAAGCCATGGCATGTTTGGCAAAAATCTGGGTTTTGGGGGAAAAAAGGAACTGGATTTGAGTCTTGGTTCTTTTACTTATGACTTGCATGCTCTTAGACATTTTTTTTTTTTTTAACTCTTTGAACCTCAGTTTCCTCATGTGTTAAAAGAGAATAATAAGACATCCCATCTACACTGCAGCTCATCCCCAAACTGTGAAGGTTAGTTTTCATCACTGAGATGGCTTTAGGGAGTAGTTGTTTTTTGTTATGTTTATAAAAGAGATATAACTCATCTATAGAACGCACTTTTTTAAACTGTGTAGGGAATAGCTTTATTTGGAGGCTGAGTTTGTTGGATTTGGGGGTTTGTGTTGGTGTTTTAAAGGCCTGGAAGCTTTATCAATGGTCAGTCTATGCAATTATAAACCAACTAAGTAGACTTGAGTGGATCTCATTTAATTTCGTGATCCTGGTGGTCTTGTTAGAGAGACTCAGGACAGTATCCACACATATGTGTTTTGTTCAGAATAAGTCCTCTTTGACTTAACTCTGAAGCGAGTTCTTATATACTTGTGACTTCATTCATTATTTATTATTGAGCTTGTCAGATCCATAGGACTACTGAATGATACTGGCGTTCTTTGAGAATACTTTATTGAACAAGGCCAATCCAAGGGGGATTGGAGGGGCTGGCAAATCACCGTGTAGTCAGCCTTGCTCCCAGTCCAACATGAATTCAGTGATTTCAAGGTAAAAAAAAAATTTTCAGGCAAGGGATATAAAAGTCATCAAAACAAAACACCTGGCCTGGAATTTGGCAGTGCAGAGAAGGAACAAGGCTGATTCCTTTGGTGACTGCTTATCTACACGTGAGTCTTACACCCTGTTGAGTATTATTCCTCTTACTTCTTCACCTATGCCTCCCAGAGGCACTGCCCACTCCAGGGTCTCCTCCGTATTGGATAAAATTCCACTGGTGTTCGCTCAAGCACTGACCTGCTAATTCTATACAAGCCAATTCACAGAAAATATGTGGGGCTTCAAAGTTATTATTCTTTCAGCAATAAAAGAAATACGACTGAAAATAGTAACACTTCCTTCACTTACTCAATGGGTAAACATTTTATTTTGAATGACCATACTCAATATAGGGTAAGTTTCTATCAATCACTTGCTCTTAATTACTGCTGATGAGAGTAGAAATAAATTTGACAATATATAGTGAGACTCTTTAAAAGACACGTGTACCCCAATGTTCATCGCAGCACTGTTTATAATAGCCAAGACATGGAAGCAACCTAGATGTCCATCAGCAGATGAATGGATAAGAAAGCTGTGGTACATATACACAATGGAGTATTACTCAGCCATTAAAAAGAATACATTTGAATCAGTTCTAATTAGGTGGATGAAACTGGAGCCTATTATACAGAGTGAAGTAAGCCAGAAGGAAAAACATAAATACAGTATACTAACGCATATATATGGAATTTAGAAAGATGGTAACAATAACCCAGTGTACGAGACAGCAAAAGAGACACTGATGTATAGAACAGTCTTATGGACTCTGTGGGAGAGGGAGAGGGTGGGAAGATTTGGGAGAATGGCAATGAAACATGTAAAATATCATGTAGGAAACGAGTTGCCAGTCCAGGTTCGATGCATGATGCTGGATGCTGGGGGCTGGTGCACTGGGACGGCCCAGAGGGATGGTATGGGGAGGGAGGAGGGAGGAGGGTTCGGGATGGGGAGCACATGTATACCTGTGGCGGATTCATTTTGATATTTGGCAAAACTAATACAATTATGTAAAGTTTAAAAATAAAATAAAATTAGAGAAAAAAAAAAATAAAACAAAAAAAAAAACAAAAAAAAAAAATAAAAATAAAAGCTTCCATTTTTTGGAAGACTCTTTTTGGACCATCAATCCTTAGGCTGAACACAAATCATTAACAAATGTTCACCTAATAGATTTTCTTTTTTCCCATAGAGTTATTGGTTAGCAATTTTGAAGCTACTTTCTGTGTGAACTGCTGCTTCTGCTGCTGCTAAGTCAATTCAGTCGTGTCCGACTCTGTGCGACCCCATGGACTGCAGCCTATCAGGCTTCTCCATCCATGGGATTTTCCAGGCAAGAGTACTGGAGTGGGGTGCCATTGCCTTCTCCATTCTGTGTAAACTAGGATTGAGTAAATAACTAGACTGTGGATGGTAGTAGCCATGTTTCAGATTATTGAACAATGAAGTTATATATATGAAAAGGGCAATCCTATTCTGTTGAGTTGGATTTGGAGGTCATTCCAATTGAAGGTCATAAAGCACACATTATTTTATATCTATACATACACACACACAAATATATATATATAGCTATCAGTACACTTACAGGTATGGATACAGATAAAGGTGGGTGTGTACATGTATACACACATGTACACATGAAAGTATGCATATATTTATATTTTCTAGTTCTGCAGATGGAGAAGGTCTAGAAGCAATAACACCTTGGTAGCCATGTGCACATCTATACTGATTTGAAAATATTTCCCCTGAAAAGCAAGTAGGGCCCTTTGGAGAAACAGCTGACTCCAGGGGGGAGGAAACAAACAAACAAAACAAAACCAAGCTGGGCCTGAAACTTCACAACGTTCAAGAAAGTACGAAGTATTTAAACAATTAGATGGACATGCCAAGAGGACACAGGAACCAACTCAAAGAAGCCCACACTGCTTATATTTGAGCATCAAAAGTGATACTAACAGATTAAGACCTACTGAGTAAAATAGGAAAACATGAGTCCATATGGATATCAGTGAATTCATGAGTCAAAGAGAAGGAAAGCTTCTCCTTGTGGGAAAATGTGTCTAATACACGCAGACGGAATGATGGAATCAGAAAATCACCCTTTGGCAAACATCACAATAATTCATTCATGCTAAAATAGTCAATAGTTAATAACAGCAGTAGGTCAAAATTTGATGAGTAATGGAATATTTACATAGTTTCACAAAATACAGATTAATGATAAAGGGGGAAAAGCTATCTTTATAGTGGAGAATCCTGGCAGATACCACCTGAACCATATGGCCAAAGTTAACATCATGAGTAAAGAGATGAATCAGTATCAGGGATCTTTTGAAGGGAACAATATCACTTCTAGAGTAGTCCTGCCCCAAATAAATAACCTGAAACAAAACAGCAACCCACTCCAGTACTCTTGCCTAGAAAATCCCATGGATGGACAAGCTTGGTGCAGGCTACTGTCCATGGGATCGCAGAGTCGGGCACAACTGAGCGACTTCACTTCACTCACTCATGAGAAAATATCCAAGAAGCAAAAGAGAAGGACATTTCACAATATTTTACAACTTCATTCTGCAAAGGTGTCAATATGAAAGACAAAGAACAGCTGAGCAACCTTCTAGTTTACAGAAAACCAAAGATATATGTGACAACTGAAAACAACATATGAAGCAAAATTTTCTTTTGCTATAAAGATTATTATTAGGACAATTGGAGGAACCTGCATAAATTCTGTAGATCAGATAACAGATACTGCCAATGTCAATTTTCTGTCTTAACTCTTGTACAGGGTTATGTAGGAGAATATCCTTAATTGTAGAAAATATGCACTGAAGTATTTAGTTGTTGAGATGTATCATACCTGCAAGGAACTCTAAAATGGGAGAGGAAGAAGGAGGGAGAGAGAAAGTTTCATAAAGCTAATGTGGTAATATGTTAAAATTTAGGAATGAGGAAATCCAGGTGAAGGCACATAGGATAATTTTTTATACTATCCTTTCAAGTTGTCTGTAAGTTTAAAACTAGGTCAAAATAAAAAGTTTAAAAAAATGTACCATGGCTGGATAATGTGACTTCTAAAAGTCTCCCTTAGGAATATAAGAGGAAAGATAACTGCTTATGTACAAATATGCTTATCAAAGAATTATTTACAAAAATGGAAAAATAGAAACAATGTATCTGCTACATAATGAGAAAGGTTAGCAATTATACACAGCAGTTAAAAATGGAGTCAGTAAAATGAAATTTTTCAAATAGATTTAATTAAATGAGAAATTCTTTAATAGTGATTATAAATGAGTTCATTTATGCAAATTATATAAAAAGAGAAAGCACATTAATATGCTGATGGATCATTTCTTTAAAGATAAAAGTAAAGAACTAAAGTTTACCCCCTTAAATTTGACTTGATTTTCACTGTTTGATCACAATTAATGTATTTCTAATAAGAAAGAAAAAATATTTCAAAAATTTTATACCTAATCTGAGATTCTCTTTAATTTGTGCAAAGGCTAGGTTTGCAATAAAGGAATTTTTTAGTCAAGAAGTAGAAAAATCATTTTAACCAAAAATTTATTCAAAATGCTGGGCACTTTAGCAAACTCAGTTTATAAATAATTACTATGCTAATTATGAATGGCAACTTATTAACAATTCAAGTTTGATGGTTTAATTATTCTTTTACTTCATGTATTTCATAGTAATATGATTGCACCTACATGTCCTGGAATACATATTTCTGTTTCAGATTTGCCTTCCCTTTAATACACACAAATTCTGTACATTACATTTCCTTCTGAAATGTGAGCTCCAGGGATGGGAGGTGGCTTCTGGTAAAGAGACAGATGCTTTCTGCAGAGAATGGAAGACATAACCATAGGTGTGGGAGCAATGACTTCTCTCTCATTTAAAAGCACTTATAAAATGCTGACCAAGAGAGAACTTGACTGAAGACAACATGAGACTATTTTAAATGGTTGCTTGTCACAAGTGGATGTGTGTATGTGTGTGTATACATACATCTTTTTAATATAAAAATCTCCAGGGTTATATAAGTGACTAGAGAAGATCCATTTGTAATGGGAAACCTTAGCAATGGTTGTGGTGAAGGATGTCATGCCAGTATTTCCATGGCTAAGAGTCTTCTCTGGAATCACACACATATGGTGTTCATTGAAGATTTTTTTCTTTGGAGGTGGTTGGTTTAGGGATCTTGGCATTTTTGGAAAAAAAAAAAAAAAAAAACAAAAGGTTATGCAGAATGTCCCATCCTACTGAAAGAAAGGACCCAGAGAAGAATTCACAAGGGGAACATTTGTCAAGTAAAATTAAAAAAAATGTTTTGAAGTTGGGGATTTACCAAAACCAAGTTGGAAAATGAAAGCCAGTAATAACAACAAGAATTGAGTACCTTCTATTTGCTCATTGTTTTGCCTGCTTCACCCAATTTATTGCCAGTTTCTAAACTGTGAAGGCTGGAAAGGGTAAAAATAAAAAATTATCTTGCAATTTTTAGCATCATCTTCTATGCTTAGCACCCATGTGGCTCAAGGAAGACTTCCTGGCTGACTTGTTTATGAGAGATAGAAATGGAGTTTGAGCAAGAAATCCCGGAAGCTGGGCTTCAGGTAAGCTGGAGGCCTTGGCAAAGGAAGGCATGAGGCAATGTTTCCATTAGGGATGACTGGGGGAAAAAAAGAGGCTGGAAAGGAAATATCCATGGGTTCTTGGGTTGCCAAGAAGAACATGACTCACCAATGAGAGATTTGTTATCTGAGCCTCTAAGTCCCTTCTTGAAAAGTGATACTTTTCCTGAGGTGGATTGGACTCAGGAAGAAAGTGATGTGGGAACCTGGATGGGTTCCATTCCGAGGGGGAGGGACAGGAGACTGCACTCCGCCGCCAGTATCTTAGAGGCAAGGTATTGAGTTTCCCCTGGACTGTATTACAGATGTACAAGTCTGATGGGCAGTTGGAGCACAGGAGCCTGACCAGCTCAAATGAGTAAATCTCTTGTACTGAGCCCTTACTCATGTCTGCAATCTGTCTTTTCTCCCTCCTCTTCCTCCTCCACGCTTTTGCCCACATGTCGAAATCCTGCTTGCCTTTAAAGGTTAAGACACAAATACAGTCTCCACTGAGCAATCTTCTCTGATTCTTTTAAGTACCATCTAATTGCTCCCTTCCTGGTGCTTTCCTAGCACTCCATCTATTCTTCTTTTATGTCAAATCACGTCTTCTGTTACCATGGCTTGTCTTCTACCGGAACAATTGGTCCAGATGTTGGTCTTCTACACTATTGGGAAAGTGCTTTGGGGGCAGGGACCAAGTCTTATCTTGCCCTAGACTATCATTCAAAGCCTTGCACAAATAAAAGATCAGTAAGTATTTATTTTTGGAGTTGAATGGAAGAGGTCCATCTGTGTGATACACATTTATATAGTGAAGACAGTGAGAAGCAGGTAAGAGGCATGAGTGGGCGGGAGGGTGTAGGTGGATATGTTGCTGTGGAGAATAGCTCTAGAGTCATCAGAAAGAAAAGTCAGTGATATCCTTTCCTCTTTCTTCTGAAAAGAATCTGTGAATTGATCATAAGTCAGTCATGACACTTAAGACACTGAAAATTAAAGTCAGGGCAGTATGATGCTGCTGGAAGGACCCTGAATTGAGACTTTGAATGCCTTCCCATCTGACTTTAAGAGGCGATTTAACACCCATGCTACTTGGTCTCCTCCCCTGCAAAACTGAGACAAAACACTTGCCCGTCCTGACCACGGGTTTGTTTCCAACATCCACGAGGTCTCTGTGAAAATGACCTGTAAGCTCTAAGGACTCCTCGTGAGTCCTTAGATACTCCAGTATCCTTGGCACCCCCGGGAAGCTGGTTAGAAATGCAGAATCTCTGGCCCCACCTTAGAACTCCTGAATCTGGATTTACATCTTTACGAGGTCTTTAGGCAATTCACACGCAGGTGAACAGTTTCAGGAGTACACCTCTAATGCGCTAGCCAAGATGAGGTACCATTGTTATTTACAAGGTTTATGAGTGTTAGGGAAAATAATCATGGGCTCAGCGCTGAGGATTCAGCACTGGAGGGGGGACCAGACTGCAGAGCGAAGGAATGTTGACACCATGGGTCCTATCAGTAAGGCCGAAGACAAGGGTCCTCTTCTGTTGCATTTAAAGTGGTGGACAGTTCATTGTTTTGGGATGAAATGTCCTATAGATATCAATTAGGTCTAACTGGTCTATTGTATTGTTTAAAGTTTGTGTTTCCTTGTTAATTTTCTGTTTAGTTGATCTATCCATAGGTGTGAGTGGGGTATTAAAGTCTCCCACTATTATTGTGTTATTGTTAATTTCTCCTTTCATACTTGTTAGCATTTGTCTTACATACTGCGGTGCTCCCGTGTTGGGTGCATATATATTTATAATTGTTATATCTTCTTCTTGGATTGATCCTTTGATCATTATGTAGTGACCTTCTTTGTCTCTTTTCACAGCCTTTGTTTTAAAGTCTATTTTATTTGATATGAGTATTGCTACTCCTGCTTTCTTTTGGTCCCTATTTGCATGGAAAATCTTTTTCCAGCCCTTCACTTTCAGTCTGTATGTGTCCCCTGTTTTGAGGTGGGTCTCCTGTACACAACATATGTAGGGGTCTTGTTTTTGTATCCATTCAGCCAGTCTTTGTCTTTTGGTTGGGGCATTCAACCCATTTACGTTTAAGGTAATTACTGATAAGTATGATCCCGTTGCCATTTACTTTATTGTTTGGGGTTCGAATTTATACACCATTTTTGTGTTTCTTGTCTAGAGAATATCCTTTAGTATTTGTTAGAGAGCTGGTTTGGTGGTGCAGAATTCTCTCAGCTTTTGCTTGTCTGAGAAGCTTTTGATTTCTCCTTCATACTTGAATGAGATCCTTGCTGGGTACAATAATCTGGGCTGTAGGTTATTTTCTTTCATCATTTTAAGTATGTCTTGCCATTCCCTCCTGGCTTGAAGAGTTTCTATTGAAAGATCAGCTGTTATCCTTATGGGAATTCCCTTGTGTGTTATTTGTTGTTTTTCCCTTGCTGCTTTTAATATTTGTTCTTTGTGTTTGATCTTTGTTAATTTGATTAATATGTGTCTTGGGGTGTTTCGCCTTGGGTTTATCCTGTTTGGGATTCTCTGGGTTTCTTGGACTTGGGTGATTATTTCCTTCCCCAGTTTAGGGAAGTTTTCAACTATTATCTCCTCAAGTATTTTCTCATGGTCTTTCTTTTTGTCTTCTTCTTCTGGAACCCCTATGATTCTAATGTTGTAGTGTTTAATATTGTCCTGGAGGTCTCTGAGATTGTCCTCATTTCTTTTAATTCGTTTTTCTTTTATTCTCTGATTCATTTATTTCTACCATTCTATCTTCTAATTCACTAATCCTATCTTCTGCCTCTGTTATTCTACTATTTGTTGCCTCCAGAGTGTTTTTAATTTCATTTATTGCATTATTCATTATATATTGACTCTTTTTTATTTCTTCTAGGTCCTTGTTAAACCTTTCTTGCATCTTCTCAATCCTTGTCTCCAAGCTATTTATCTGTGATTCCATTTTAATTTCAAGATTTTGGATCAATTTCACTATCATTATTCGGAATTCTTTATCAGGTAGATTCCCTATCTCTTCCTCTTTTGTTTGGTTTGGTGGGCATTTATCCTGTTCCTTTATCTGCTGGCTATTCCTCTGTCTCTTCATCTTGTTTAAATTGCTGAGTTTGGGGTGTCCTTTCTGTATTCTGGCAGTTTGTGGAGTTCTCTTTATTGTGGCTTTTCCTCGCTGTGTGTGAGTTTGTACAGGTGGCTTGTCAAGGTTTCCTGGTTAGGGAAGCTTGTGTCGGTGTTCTGATGGGTGGAGCTGTATTTCTTCTCTTTGTTCAGTCGCGCTGTGGGGAGGGAGGGAGGGATGCTGCAAACAAATAACACTGGCGTGCGCTCGCAGTGCCTCAGCCACACTGGGTCTGCCCCCGCTCACGGCGCGTGTAGCCTCCCTGCCCACACTGCTCGGGCTCTAGGTTGTTCCGCCGGGAACAATCCGAGGCTGGCCCTGGGTTGCATGTACCTCCCAGGTCCAAGCCGCTCAGGTTCAGGCACTTGGGTAGTCCTCAGAGGCGCAGACTCAGTTGGGCCTGAGTTTTGTGCTCTTCCCAGGTCCGAGCAGCTCAAGTGATGAGGTGTTTGGCGAGCGCCAATGCTGCGACTTATCGCCTCCCCGCCACTCGGTTATCTGGGTGTAAAACCGGTGCACCTTCTCAGGCAGATGTTAACCGTCCAGACCCCCAAAAAGTTTTAGTTAGCAAAGAAGCCTGCTTACAGTTTTATAGATAATGTCTCTCTGGGGCTGCGATTACCCCCTTCCGGCTCTGGCTGCCTGTCACCGGAGGGGGAAGGTCTGCAGCCGGCTATCTCTGTTCAATTCTTTGTTCCGTGCGCGGGCCTGACGGTGTCTTAGGTTGGGGCTGGCTTTTCGCGTGGTAGATATCCCACAGTCTGGTTTGCTAGCCCAAATTATTTCGCTCAGATAGTGCTCAGGGTATTCAGGCCAGATTCTTACTCTAAGCGATGCAGCCCGCGAGCGCACATGGAACCTTCTCCAGGATAGATCACATCCTGGGCCATAAAGCTAGCCTTGGTAAATTCAAAAAAATAGAAATCATTCCAAGCATCTTTTCTGACCACAATGCAGTAAGATTAGATCTCAATTACAGGAGAAAAACTATTAAAAATTCCAACATATGGAGGCTGAACAACACCCTGCTGAATAACCAACAAATCACAGAAGAAATCAAAAAAGAAATCAAAATTTGCATAGAAACGAATGAAAATGAAAACACAACAACCCAAAACCTGTGGGACACGGTAAAAGCAGTCCTAAGGGGAAAGTTCATAGCAATACAGGCACACCTCAAGAAACAAGAAAAAAGTCAAATAAATAACCTAACTCTACACCTAAAGCAACTAGAAAAGGAAGAAATGAAGAACCCCACGGTTAGTAGAAGGAAAGAAATCTTAAAAATTAGAGCAGAAATAAATGCAAAAGAAACAAAAGAGACCATAGCAAAAATCAACAAAGCCAAAAGCTGGTTCTTTGAGAGGATAAATAAAATTGATAAACCATTAGCCAGACTCATCAAGAAACAAAGGGAGAAAAATCAAATCAATAAAATTAGAAACGAAAATGGAGAGATCACAACAGACAACACAGAAATACAAAGGATCATAAGAGACTATTATCAACAATTATATGCCAATAAAATGGACAACGAGGAAGAAATGGACAAATTCTTAGAAAAGTACAACTTTCCAAAACTCGACCAGGAAGAAATAGAAAACCTTAACAGACCCATCACAAGCACGGAAATTGAAACTGTAATCAAAAGTCTTCCAGCAAACAAAAGCCCAGGTCCAGACGGCTTCACAGCTGAATTCTACCAAAAATTTAGAGAAGAGCTAACACCTATCCTGCTCAAACTCTTCCAGAAAATTGCAGAGGAAGGTAAACTTCCAAAGTCATTCTATGAGGCCACCATCACCCTAATACCAAAACCTGACAAAGATCCCACAAAAAAAGAAAACTACAGGCCAATATCACTGATGAACATAGATGCAAAAATCCTAAACAAAATTCTAGCAATCAGAATCCAACAACACATTAAAAAGATCATACACCATGACCAAGTGGGCTTTATCCCAGGGATGCAAGGATTCTTCAATATCTGCAAATCAATCAATGTAATACACCACATTAACAAATTGAAAAACAAAAACCATATGATTATCTCAATAGGTGCAGAGAAAGCCTTTGACAAAATTCAACACCCATTTATGATAAAAACTCTCCAGAAAGCAGGAATAGAAGGAACATACCTCAACATAATAAAAGCTATATATGACAAACCCACAGCAAACATTATCCTCAATGGTGAAAAATTGAAAGCATTTCCTCTAAAGTCAGGAACAAGACAAGGGTGCCCACTTTCACCATTACTATTCAATATAGTTTTGGAAGTTTTGGCCACAGCAATCAGAGCAGAAAAAGAAATAAAAGGAATCCAAATTGGAAAAGAAGAAGTAAAACTCTCACTATTTGCAGATGACATGATCCTCTACATAGAAAACCCTAAAGACTCCACCAGAAAATTACTAGAACTAATCAATGATTATAGTAAAGTTGCAGGATATAAAATCAACACACAGAAATCCCTTGCATTCCTATACACTAATAATGAGAAAACAGAAAGAGAAATTAAGGAAACAATTCCATTCACCATTGCAACGAAAAGAATAAAATACTTAGGAATATATCTACCTAAAGAAACTAAAGACCTATATATAGAAAACTATAAAACACTGGTGAAAGAAATCAAAGAGGACACTAATAGATGGAGAAATATACCATGTTCATGGATTGGAAGAATCAATATAGTGAAAATGAGTATACTACCCAAAGCAATTTATAGATTCAATGCAATCCCTATCAAGCTACCAACAGTATTCTTCACAGAGCTAGAACAAATAATTTCACAATTTGTATGGAAATACAAAAAACCTCGAATAGCCAAAGCGATCTTGAGAAAGAAAAATGGAACTGGAGGAATCAACCTACCTGACTTCAGGCTCTACTACAAAGCCACAGTTATCAAGACAGTATGGTACTGGCACAAAGACAGAAATATAGATCAATGGAACAAAATAGAAAGCCCAGAGATAAATCCACGCACATATGGACACCTTATCTTTGACAAAGGAGGCAAGAATATACAATGGATTAAAGACAATCTCTTTAACAAGTGGTGCTGGGAAATCTGGTCAACCACTTGTAAAAGAATGAAACTAGAACACTTTCTAACACCATATACAAAAATAAACTCAAAATGGATTAATGATCTAAACATAAGACCAGAAACTATAAAACTCCTAGAGGAGAACATAGGCAAAACACTCTCTGACATACATCACAGCAGGATCCTCTATGACCCACCTCCAAGAATATTGGAAATAAAAGCAAAAATAAACAAATGGGACCTAATTAAACTTAAAAGCTTCTGTACATCAAAGGAAACTATTAGCAAGGTGAAAAGACAGCCTTCAGAATGGGAGAAAATAATAGCAAATGAAGCAACCGACAAACAACTAATCTCAAAAATATACAAGCAACTCCTACAGCTCAACTCTAGAAAAATAAATGACCCAATCAAAAAATGGGCCAAAGATCTAAATAGACGTTTCTCCAAAGAAGACATACAGATGGCTAACAAACACATGAAAAGATGCTCAACATCACTCATTATCAGAGAAATGCAAATCAAAACCACTATGAGATACCATTTCACACCAGTCAGAATGGCTGCGATCCAAAAGTCTACAAATAATAAATGCTGGAGAGGGTGTGGAGAAAAGGGAACCCTCTTACACTGTTGGTGGGAATGCAAACTAGTACAGCCACTATGGAGAACAGTGTGGAGATTCCTTTAAAAACTCGAAATAGAACTGCCTTATGATCCAGCAATCCCACTGCTGGGCATACACACTGAGGAAACCGGAAGGGAAAGAGACACATGTACCCCAATGTTCATCGCAGCACTGTTTATAATAGCCAGGACATGGAAACAACCTAGATGTCCATCAGCAGATGAATGGATAAGAAAGCTGTGGTACATATACACAATGGAGTAGTACTCAGCCATTAAAAAGAATACTTTTGAATCAGTTCTAATGAGGTGGATGAAACTGGAGCCTATTATACAGAGTGAAGTAAGCCAGAAGGACAAACACCAATACAGTATACTAACGCATATATATGGAATTTAGAAAGATGGTAACGATAACCCTGTATACGAGACAGCAAAAGAGACACTGATGTATAGAACAGGCTTATGGACTCTGTGGGAGAGGGAGAGGGTGGGAAGATTTGGGAGAATGGCATTGAAACATGTGAAATGTCATGTATGAAACGAGATGCCAGTCCAGGTTCAATGCACGATGCTGAATGCTTGGGGCTGGTGCACTGGGACGACCCAGAGGGATGGTATGGGGAGGGAGGAGGGAGGAGGGTTCAGGATGGGGAACACATGTATAATTTTTTTTAAATTAAAATTGAATAAAAAAAAAAAAGAAGAGAAAAAAAAAAAATAAAGTGGTGGACACGCCAATGCCTCAGGGATGGTTGCTTGGATGCCGCCTTTGCTCCGAACTTTCCCCTGTCCTCTTCCCTCATCAAAACTCACCTGCCCTGTGTTCCTCTTTCTTAAGAATCCTTGCCACATGAACACTAGGTCATATGAAGTACTGACTCTATGCTAATGGATGCTATGTTGCTATCTGGGGAACTGGTCAGGACACAGAAATGAATTTTCCACTTTATAATTTATTTCTGTGTGAGGTAATATTTTATAGTGGAAGTCAAGACTTTGGAAAGTAACTTGAATAGTCTTTAAGCTTTGTCCTCAATTTCGTACTTTGAAAAGAAACCCCAGAATGCTCCCCACTTTAATTATATCTTTTTTTTTTTTTTTTTTTTTTTTTTGCAGAATGGCAAACTGTTCTAATATGAAAATGGGGTGACAGTTAATTGAATTTGACCTGGAAAAAAATCTCCACAAGTTTACATGAGAGACGAGCAATCTGGTACCCATAAATTCTATCTTGAAGAATGAACCATATATTCTTTTATATTTTTTAACCATAGATTATAAAGAACAAATAATTCAGAAGATGCTTTTGAGCTTACATTGTCAAGAAAAGATATAGTGTTCATATGTACTTTCTATTAATTTTTAAGAAAATTATGCTTTTGTGCTCTTGTCTAGGTAAACAGTGGTCCAGACTCAGGATCCCACCCCTCATACCAAAATCAACAGATGCTCAAGTCCCTCACAGATTAAATAATATTTCTGATTCACATTTGGTTGAATCTGCAGACGCAGAACAAGTGAATCTGGAGGGCTGTTGTACATGTTCTACCAGATGTGTAATATCACAATTTTAATTTCAGAAGACTAGGGCTGGAATGACATCATATTAATGTCGTTTATAATCACAACCCTTGAATTCATCCTATTTCTTTGCATTAGTTTCAATATTACGGGCTGAAACACATGTGATGATGCTCTTCCCAACCATTTGGGAACACAGATGTTTAACTGCTTACTAATCGGAGTCATTTGAAAAAAAATAGCCAGGCCACAGCAACAAAAAAATCTTTTTGCAAATATGTAATATTAGCAAATCTGCTCTAAGGATGTCACGTAACTCTCTCCAGTTCTGTGCTAAAAGGGAAGCAGAGAAGATTTAAATCAATAGGGGAAGCAGGAGTGTGTCACAGGGTTAGAAGCGTGGATTTGATGTCAGCCCTAGCTTCGCCTGCAGCTTTTAGCTCTTCCTGGGGGGATTTGAATAAGTTATTTATCCCCTAGTCCAGTTTGCTATGATGACACAAGCGTATGTGTATGCTGTAGACAGGATTGTTGGGAGAACTGGATGAGATAATCCATGGTAAACTTGAGCACTGGATGTGGCCTACATAGTTAAGAGAATGCTATTGCTACAGAAAATTGCAGATGTTTTACCTCTGATTCTTTACAAGAGAAATGGAATTTTGACTGTGGTTACACATGGCAGCTCTGGATGAAACTGGGGTGAATAAGAATCGGAATCACTGGAATTTACTGTAAGACTTGGCCATACCTACGTCTTCCTGGCTTCTGCTCAGTTGCCAAGAACTGTGGTTTCTCATTGCATCCTGTGAGTTCTTAAATCTCAGAAGATGACAGTTGGGGTTCCTTAAGAAAATGTGGTCCTTTAGATAGACTTATTTGTGTTTATGCCACCCTCTTTAAATGCCCTAAAAGTATGCCAGGAATTGGGTTTTCAGAGTACTACCAGATTGGTGGCTCTGCAGGTAAAGAATCCGCCTGCAACATGGAAGATCTGGGTTCAATCCCTGGGTTGGGAAGATCCCCTGGAGAAGGAAAAGGCTACCTACTCCAGTATTCTGACCTGGAGAATTCCATGGACTGTATATAGTCCATGGGGTCGCAAAGGGTTGGACACAACTGAGAGACTTTCACTCACTCACTCACTCACCAGATTTGAGACTTGGAAAACCAATGCTGAGAGCATGATGGGAAATTTGATAATTAGACCAATGTGCAGTGGACGATATTCCCCAAAGAGTAGCAGAACAACTTAGCTCAGGTTGTGGCTGACACTTCTGTTCTTCATCGAAATGCTTCTGCTTTAAAGGCTAGTAATGGTCTTCACTGGGGCTTCCCTGGTGGCTCAGATGGTACAGAATCTGCCTGCGATGCAGGAGACCAGGTCTTCACTAGGGACCGATAGAGTATTATGTGGGAAAATGGTAAATTGCATATGAACTGTTTCATCTTTTGATAATAATGTTTCCAATTTTATTGTTTATATGTAACAGTACGGATAAAATTGTGTCTTCTCAGCAGCTGGTTTGAAGATTCTTTTAAACTGAAAAATGTGGCCTTTGCTGAGGAGTTCTGTGCAGCCAGCTGTGGGGAAGGAGAAAGTGTGGAGCTGGGGCAACTTTTCATGTAGAAGAAGGAAGGGACTTTCCATTTATAAGCATCAGAAGCTGGAGTGGAGACAAGGGGCCAAAGGAGACCAAGAGGCTAGATGGGTAGGAAATGAGAGAGAGGAAAACCCGTAGGTTGCTTCGAAAAGAGCCCTGATCCAAGAAAAGGTCCCAGTGGGGATGTTTTGAGATAAAACACCAGGGGCTCTGAGAAGAAAGTATCCTCTCTTCTTTTTCACCTGAAACTTCCACAGAATTCAGATTGCTCATCTGAGCTCATGGTTTCAGATTCTTTTTGGAAAAGGAAGGAAGGTGCTGAGGCTGCCTCAAAGTGGGCGTGAGGAGAAAGCAGCGCGTGTAGGAGGAAACCAACATATGGTACACACAAGTGGCTCAGGCTAATTGTGGAAAAGTGAGAAAATCTGGGTGAGCACAGGGAAGGAAAGAAGGGCTCCAGATTTGTACCACCCCGATATAGCTGTTGCTAATGTGCTGATGCCTTCTGGTCCTTGTTCTAGATTACTGAGCACATTTCGGTTGTTCCTTTATTCTTTTCTTTAAAAAGAAAGTAGGGTTCATGTAGTATACACTGCTTTGTAACTTTTTGCACTGGTTTAACCTCACTGAGACCATCGCTTTACCTGTGAGCTGTCACTGGAGGAGGCTATGTAGCCTCATACATAGGAGGCTATGTACATAAATGTAGGCTATGTAATTAGAATCAATTTCTAATTGATATTAGAAATACTGATTCCCTGGCTTTTGCTATCATAATTACCAGTCTGATAAATATTTTGAGGGTCCAGCCTTGCACACTTCTCTGGTTACTGTCTTCAGATAAATTTTTCTTCCTCCCTTTTCCCTCCCTTTTAGTCTTTCATGCATCTGTTTATCAACAAATAGTTGCTATCTTAGCTTGGACTGCTACAGTAAAATATAGTATGGACTGGGTGACTTAAATAACATTTATCCCAAAGTTCTGGGGACTGGAAAGCCCCACATCAAGGTGATGGCAGATTGAGTTTGGGATGAGAGTTATCTTCCAGATTTTCAGATAACCACCTTCTCTGTGTCCTCACAGAGAGAACAGAGAATGAGGGAGGGAGAGAAAAAATAGTCTCTTCTCATTATAAAGACACTAATCTCATCATGGGAGTCCCAGTTTCATGACTTCATCAGTCCTAATCAACTCCCAGAGTTGATCTAAATACCATCACATTGGTAGGTAGTGTTTTAATGTCTGAATTTTGGGAGGGATATGAAACATTCAGTCCACAGCAGTTGCTGAATGTCTCCTCAGTGTTGGGGGCCCTGGGAGAGGTTCTGGACATACAGATCTATTAACCAGTATGTGAAAGACACAGGCATTCATCAAACAGCCCTGAAGAAAAAATCCTCAATATCTAGTGAAACAAGCCCCCTGCCAAGGAGAGTCATGGTTCCATGGGTATGTTTAGTGAGGATTTGACTAGTTTAAGGAAGTCATGGAAGACTTCACTGAGGAGGTAACACTTGAGCTGTGATGTGTAGGATGAACAGAAATTACTTAGGGCAAGAGAGAAGGAAAGAGGATCACAGGGAGAAGAAGAGTGGAGGCAGGGGCTTGAGAGTAGGAAAGAATATGTTAGATAAAACAAAGGACTAAAAGAAGATCAGTATTATGAAAGTAGACACACCCAGGAGGCAGCAAGGAACTGCTGACTGAAAAGAATACAGCATTTCCAAGCCTTAAGTAAAATTGTCCTTAAGTTATGCTGTATCACATTTAACTATACTGTTTTAAATACTCCACTGATGGTCAGACCATTCCAATGAGAATATTTAAAGAAGAAGCTAAGGGATGTTGGATATGGTGTTGAGAAGGCTGAGTGAAACAAAGTGAATCTGGAAAAACATTTATGAAATGTCACCTTCATAGTGTTTGTGACTCGTTTTAACAGCCCACACTTAGCAGCTCATCTGAGATGGGCTTAGAGAAGACACATATGTCACCAGTGCGACAAATTAGCAGAGTAACAAGACGGGGTCTGTCACACTCGGTAAGTTCCGTCACTGGAGCATTTCCACGGTTACTAATCCAGGGCCCTGTCTTTTCTCAGCCAGCAAGAATACGGAATCTAGACAGTGTGGACTCAAGGCAAGAATGCCATCGCGCAGCTGATGAACTCCACGTATTCTTGGACAAGGTACAGAATTAGAACATAATTTCATGAAAACGTCCATGATTTTTTTGACACGTCTATTTGTTGACGACACTGGTGAGACTTATGGGGAAAGTCTGTATATGACTGTGTATGACTCAAGCGTAACACTTGGCAATCACTTCAGCTTCACTTGTCCCCTCATCTGGGCATTAAGAACTTTGTGTCAGGCGTAATCAGCAATACTGTGCCAGTGGTTCCGCTTCACCTTACGCTCCTTTTGATGTAAGACAAGGCTATCACGTTGCTTTTCTTATCTTTAATTTGACGATTTTTCATAGGGAAAAAAAAAGAAAAGGAAAAAAGCAAGATTTGAAAATCACCTCTTCTTTTATTCACTTTCCCAATATTTTATCCAATGTATAACCTGCTCTTGTTTTCATATGGGTGAAAATTAGATCATATCACACAACTAATGTCTTAGTTTCACAAGGAAATTCAGAAAATTAGATTAAATATGATTAAGGAGATGGTTCATGTTAAAATAAAGTCTGCTCTTTCCTTAAAATGTTCCCTTGCCCTGTGCTAGAAGGGTAGCTTTTCTTTTCAGAAGCTCTTCTGGCTTTTTCTTTCTCTTTATTTGTGGTCTAGAAGGACCCCAGTTTAAAACTCTTTATCTGTGTTTTCATAAAGACCAAGCTGGCAGCAGTCCAAAGTAAACGGGCTTAGTTTTAAAGCATGTTTCTTCAGTGAAGAAACAATTGATTTAATTGCCAAAGAACTGAGGGGGAAACAAACAAAACCGATAGCTAGGAAAGCTCTCCCCTCAAACCACTGTACTCACTGAAAATTATCCCAGTGCTCCCCTCTTATTCACAGGACATACGGTTGCAAGATCCCCACTGGATGTCTGAAACCAGGAGTACTGAATTCTACGTATACCATGTTTATTTCCTACCCATACATACCTACGATCAAGTTTAATCATAAATGAGGCACAGTAAGAGATTAACAATGCTAACTAATACAAATAGAACAATTTATAACAGTATACTGGAATAAAAGTTATGCAAATAGACTCTCTTTCTCTCAAAATATCTTATTATACAAAATTAATGCTGTTCCCATCTTAATTAAGAACTCGTGATACACTGTGGCTGTAACTTTCGCAGTTTGTGATGCAACAGCAAAATTAGCACAAGTTGATTTTTCCTCCCTCACTATTTCATGGATAGAAGATTTACTCTTACTCTAGATCTAAGCAACTTCAAACGATTTTTTTTCTTATTTAGTCAAGGTTATTGGACTGCCTGTCGCTCAAATGGTAAAGAATCTGCCTGCAAAGTCGAGGTTAGTAAGATTTTTTTTCTTATTTAGAATAGGTTATTTAAGCCCTACTCAGAAAGCATGATGACATTTAAAATGTATCAGTTGTTTATTTCTGGAATTTTCCATCTAATATTTTCAGACCACAGTTGAATGTGGGTAAATGAAACTGTAGGAAGTGAAACTGTTGATAAACAGGGATGACTGTAACAGCAATAGAGGAAAAGAGTGTGCTGCCCTGCATCACCAGGCTTTTGTTCCTGAATTGTTCAAGTATATAGCAGCATGCCAAATATTGACCTATTTAAGCCAACCATTGCATACAGCCTGGCATCACATTTTTAATAATTGTTCAAGCCAATACAGCTAACTGGTTCTACACAATTGGAATATGTAGATAGGATCTAAAAAAGTTTCCAACAAACACAATCCCACGGAAGGCAAGTCCACTTAAGGGTTTCTTTTGACCTCTAAACACTATTTGAATCATTTTTAAGCCATTGAAGTTTCTATCCCTCCTCTCTTTATAACACTGTCTTTTCCACTTAGAGGAAACATGATCTTCTTCTCTTAAATCCGTTTTCAAGATAAAATAAAATTTCTCTCTCACAATGTGCCAAGCTTTTTTGGGAATAAAAACAAAGAGAAAAAGAAGGAAAAATAAATACAGCAACAGTTATTCAAAGCAGGATAAATGAAAATATCAGAAGCAAGCTGTTAGCGTGTCAGAGGCACTGAGGGGGGCACACCAGTCACAGAGAACTAGGGTTCATCAGGAATTTCACCCTGCATAGATGATCTCCTATCTTCTTTTAGAAATTGTGATTATGAGGCCACACCAAGAGAACGTGCTACCACTAAGAGCAGCTTGATGAGCATTTCTTTTTCTAGGCTAGTGGCAAGGACAGCAGGTTGGATGAGGAAGTTTGGGGTTTTGTCCCAGCTCTGCCAGCAACTTGTGCTTCAGTCAGCTGTGGTTTTAATCAGGCTGCAAAACAGAAGACCCCACGTCTCAGTGGCACACCACAATGAACGCTCATGTCTCGCTCACTTGGGTTGGCAGGTACTGCTCGGCTTCTGTCTGCAAGTCTATAGGTTATTATCAGTCGACCCCAGTCAAGGTCAGGTCTACTTCAAGAATCTCTCCTGCCTGGACCAGGCTGAAGGGGCAGTAGCTACCAGGGACATCTTCCTTTCATGGAGGAGGTTGGAAACTTCTGGACGGCAAATGCAAACATCTCATTCCTCTCAAGGCCTCTGAGTGGAACTGGTACACTGCTATGCCCACCCTCAGGGACCTTCCTTCCTTATCTAGCCGGATGTAGTCACCACCGGACCAAACCTAAGCTCAAAGAAGGGGGCAGGGATGAGGGAAGAATACTCCTCCCTTGGGGGGAGGGCGGTTGAAGTGTGGAGACTGGCTGCACAATAACAGAATTTATCACACTCTAATTTCAAGTAACAACTGTATTTCTGTTTATCAAGTCTGTAAAATAAGGCTTTGGATCTCACAGGCAGAAAGAAATCTATCCTGCCAAAGATCAAGTCAGGAAACAAGGGTTATGGATTACCCTTTTAATGAAGTCACAATTAAATACACTTAATGATTCCAATCCCAAAGAAAGGCAATGCCAAAGAATGCTCAAACTACTGCACAATTGCACTCATCTCACACGCTAGTAAAGTAATGCTCACAATTCTCCAAGCCAGGCTTCAGCAATATGTGAACCGTGAACTTCCTGATGTTCAAGCTGATTTTAGAAAAGGCAGAGGAACCAGAGATCAAATTGCCAATATCCACTGGATCATGGAAAAAGCAAGAGAGTTCCAGAAAAGCATCTATTTCTGCTTTATTGACTATGCCAAAGCCTTTGACTGTGTGGATCACAATCAACTGTGGAAAATTCTGAAAGAGATGGGAATACCAGACCACCTGACTTGCCTCTTGAGAAATTTGTATGCAGGTCAGGAAGCAACAGTTAGAACTGGACATGGAACAACAGACTGGTTCCAAATAGGAAAAGGATACGTCAAGGCTGTATATTGTCACCCTGCTTATTTAACTTATATGCGGAGTACATCATGAGAAATGCTGGACTGGAAGAAACACAAGCTGGAATCAAGATTGCCAGGAGAAATATCAATAAGCTCAGATATGCAGATGACAACACCCTTATGGCAGAAAGTGAAGAGGAACTCAAAAGCCTCTTGATGAAAGTGAAAGGAGAGTGAAAAAGTTGGCTTAAAGCTCAACATTCAGAAAACAAAGATCATGGCATGTGGTCCCATCACTTCATGGGAAATAGATGGGGAAACAGTGGAAACAGTGTCAGACTTTATTTTTCTGGGCTCCAAAATCACTACAGATGGTGACTGCAGCCATGAAATTAAAAGACGCTTACTCCTTGGAAGAAAAGTTATGACCAACCTAGATAGCATATTCAAAAGCAGAGACATTACTTTGCCAACAAAGGTTCATCTAGTCAAGGCTATGGTTTTTCCTGTGGTCATGTATGGATGTGAGAGTTGGACTGTGAAGAAGGCTGAACACCGAAGAATTGATGCTTTTGAACTGTGGTGTTGGAGAAGACTCTTGAGAGTCCCTTGGACTACAAGGAGATCCAACCAGTCCATTCTGAAGGAGATCAGCCCTGGGATTTCTTTGGAAGGACTGATGCTAAAGCTGAAACTCCAGTACTTTGGCCACCTCATGCAAAGAGTTGACTCATTGGAAAAGACTCTGATGCTGGGAGGGATGAGGGGCAGGAGGAGAAGGGGATGACAGCGGATGAGATGGCTGGATGGCATCACTGACTTGATGGACGTGAGTCTGGGTGAACTCCGGGAGTTGGTGATGGACAGGGAGGGAGGCCTGGCGTGCTGCGATTCATGGGGTCACAAAGAGTCGGACACGACTGAGTGACTGATCTGATCTGATCTGAATGATTTCCGTGAAGATCATAATTTAGGCTGAGTATATTATGAAACATCTGCATATCAGTGAGAAAGTTGCCACTGCTTTTTGACCTCTTAAATTCTTCTACTGCAGCCTATTGGAGAAGAAGGCACACTCAGGCAAGTAAACAAAGCAAGCCAGTTTGCATATGGCAATCTGCCACCTCCATCTCAGAGGCTGTGTTACCAGGTTAAATCGGGGGTTAAAACCTACTGTCTAGAGGCCACATCTAGCCCACTGCCTGTTTCTGTATAACCTGTGACATAAGGATGGTCATTTTTATATTTATAAATGGCTGTAAAAAAAAAACAAAGAATATAACTGAAAATATATGAAATTCACATTTCAGTAGCCATGAAAAAGCTTTATTGGGACATAGCCACACCCATCTGCTTACATACTGTATCTGACTGCTTTGAGTGCTATAGCAGCAGAGTCAAGCAGTTGCCATAGAGACCACATGCCTTGAAAAGCTGAAAATATCTGCTATGTCTTTACTGGCCTATTACCTGAAACAATTACCAGCCTCTGGACTGAACGATTTATTCAGATATAAAATACCATAACTCTATTGGGGGAGGCCACAAAGTTTGTTTGGGCTTTTCTGTACCATCTTATGGAAAAACTCGAAGTAACTTTTTGGTCAACCCAATATATGGTTCTCAGTTTGAAGCCTATTCTTAGATAGGTTTGAAGCCTGACAGTTTTGTATCATGAAACAGAGAGGTGAGCATAATATCTAGTGGGTCCAACTGTACCCTTGAGTCTACATCACTTTGAGAAAGCAGGAAACCCAGATTTCGTGATCCCTGGCTCTCCCCTAAATATTCTACATAGATTGCAACTTGAAGTCAGCATTTTCCGTAGTGCTGGAAGCTGTACCAGTTCTCTGCGGCCTAGGTAAAACTCCATATTCCTCTACCGAGGTGTGTCTTTGCACTGGCCAGAAGGAAATGCCTGGCTACTCAAGGGTTCATAAAGCATGAGCTCACGTCGTCTCAATCTATTTTTTACGTTGCACTTTGAGTCATGCCAAAAATAGCCCCTCCATTAACACGGATTTACATTTCATGGTGGTTATGCGCTGCGACAGTTTGGTGTCTGCCCATTACTTTATACACACTTTTTAAAAAAAACCCTCATAAGCTTAGAATTTGATTTAATTTTTGTTTAATAAAAACAAATGTCATCCCACGAGGGGAGATGGCTCTTGTTATAAACACACGTGTGTAGGACTGTAAAACTTAATGAAATTCACAACCAAACGTTGTAATAAATGGCCTCGGGACAGAAACAATCTAATCAGCCTCCAGTGAGTCACAGATGATCGGCTGGAATTGTACACAGGTGGCTGAGGGCACAAGGCCTTTGGCGTCTTGCCTCATAACACACAGGGGACGTGCGTTTTACGACCCAACTCTACGTGCCCTGTCGTGCTTCACTGTTTGCGTATTTCTGTCCCAACCCGCCCTGGCAATGGAGTTACACAGAAATTATAGTCTGCAAACCACCCTCATTAGGAGAAGTTAGCAACGATTTCATTGCCTGAGAAAGGACTAGTGTGTTTTAAGAGCAGTGTCCAGATGAAACTCAAGCTCTGGGGGCCCCGGCTGAGGCTTGCGGCTTTGAAAAGCAGTACAGAGGAATAACTACCCCCTCCTTTCTACCTGAAGTCTTCTTTTGGTAATTCTGTGGGGGATAGAAACTATGTTCCTCAGCTTGTACTGTGTGCTTTATGGAGTTGAACCAAGTCATTGGGCAAGCTGACATGGCTTTTAGTAAAAGCAATGTACGTATCTTTGCAGCTTGGAGGAGGATCACTATCGAGACCAGTTTTCCAATCTTTCATTCCAAAATTAAATTGTGAGCTTTATCATGAATCTTGGGAGGTGTTGCCAGGGTCACTGACATTATTCAGGGAGCCATTTGCTGCACTTAATTGTATACTGATGCTGAACATGGCAGGTGGGTTGCATGAGTATACTCTTAGAAAGATTATACAGGCCTTGTCATGGCATTGACTGATTCCAGCAAGGGAAAATGTATGGGATCATCCAACTACATGACCCTATTGGTGACCTAGGAAAAATGTATCCAATTTGAAAATAAATGAGTAAACATCATTTCATTATTTTGGGAACAAAGCAAGCACCTCCATTTTTGGAGTCACACCAGTGACGGCACCGCTACTACCAGTAACTACTTCCAAGGGTATCTGCAGTCCTTCTGTGATGGTATTCAGAGAGCAGAGTGGTTAAGAGCAGGCTGTGGAACTAGACCACAGGGACTGAGTTCTAGTCTGTCATGTATAAGCTCTGTGACTATTAGCAACTTAGTCAGCATCTCTGTACCTCTGTCTCTCTTCCAGAAAGACCAGGATATTAACAGTACCTACTCACTGAGTGACTGAGCTGTGCTGAGTTAACTGATGCAAAGAGTACAGTGCCTGACACATAGTCATGCTTCATTGAGATCAGTTATTATGAATATAATTAGTTGGTATATATGTTTGTACATCCACCCAGGACTCTACAGTCATCATCATTTAAGAAGAGAGATGCGTAAGAACTAATATTTATTGCATACCATGACCTAGGTCTTAGCTGACTATTCTCCGTTTATTATTGTAATTCTAATAATCTTATAGAGGAAGATACTATTTCCATGAATGAGAAAACAAATTCTAAAAAGGCAAACAAATCAGAACCTGCTCATCAGCTATGGTAGATCTAGTGTCAGCAAATTACAAATCTACACTGGTTATTGAGCTGAGACTTTGGGTTTACTTGCTGCCTCTGCTGCTGCTAAGTCGCTTCAGTTGTGTCCGACTCTGTGCGACCCCAGAGACGGCAGCCCATCAGGCTCCCCTATCCCTGGGACTCTCCAGGCAAGAACACTGGAGTGGGTTGCCATTTCCTTCTCTAATGCATGAAAGTGAAAAGTGAAAGTGAAGTCGCTCAGTCGTTCCCGACTCCTAGCAACCCCATGGACTGCAGCCTACCAGGCTCCTCTGTCCATGGAATTTCCAGGCCAGAGTACTGGAGTAGGGTGCCATCCTGCGTCTATCTCTTACTAACTGTGAACTTGGGCAATTTAACCTCTTCAAATTTCATTTTTCTCCTTGCAAAAAGCACATAAAAATAGAAACTACCTCACAGGTATAGTAGAAACATTAAATGATATACTAATATCTATGAATGTTTAGTATAGTATTCAGTACTTGAAAGATACTGATCAGTAACTATCAGTTCAGTTCAGTTACTCAGTCATGTCTGACTCTTTGCAACCCCATGGACTGTAGCACGCCAGGCCTCCAAGTCCATCACTAACTCCTGGAGGTTACTCAAACTCATGCCCATTGAGTGGGTGATGCCATCCAATCATCTAATGCTCTGTTGTTCCCTTCTCCTCCTGTCTTCAATCTTTCTGAGCATCAGGGTCTTTTCAAATGAGTCAGTTCTTCACATCAGGTGGCCAAAGTATTGGAGTTTCAGCTTCAACATCAGTCCTTTCAATGAATATTCAGGACTATTGTCCTTTAGGATGGACTGGCTAGATCTCCTTGCAGTCCAAGGGACTCTCAAGAGTCTTCTCCAACACCACGGTTCAAAAGCATCAATTCTTCAGCGCTCAGCTTTTTTCACAGCCCAACTCTCACATCCATACATGACTCCTGGAAAAACCATAGCTCTGACTAGATGAACCTTTGTTGGCAAAGTAATGTCTCTGCTTTTTAATATGCTGTCTAGGCTGGCCATAACTTTTCTTCCAAGGAGCAAGCTTCTTTTAATATCATGGCTGCAGTCACCATCTGCAGTGATTTTGGAGCCCCCCAAAATAAGTCATTATAATGTTCCACACAAAGATCTGTGTGGAACTATGGCTCCGTGTTGCCCCCTTCACAACACTTATTGTGTTGTTAGCCCACCTATCACCACCGTTAAAGAGTGAGCTGTGTCACAGTGGTTACTCCCTCTCTGTTGATCACTGTATGTCTTCTGTTTATGACACAAACATTTTGGCACACCTCAGGTATTCCATAAATACTAAAACAGTGGATGGATGGCTAAATAAATTCATTTTTATGTTTAAGTCATCCATTCTGTGTTTTTGCCATAAATATAAAAAGAAGATACTACATTTACAGAGGAATATTATTCATTCTTAAAAAGGAAGGATATCTTTCCATATGAAACCACAGGGACACAGAAGGGCAAGGACTGCATGATACCACTTATATCAGATATCTATCATAGGCTCAGAGGCAGAGAGTAGGACGGCGGTTTCCAGGGGCTAGGGGAGGGGGAAGCGGGGAGTTAGGTTCCATGGATATAAAACTTAGTTATGCAAGATGGTCAAGCTCTAGCGATCCACTGAACACCATTGCACCTATAGTTAATAATCGCACACAAAAATTTGTTCAGACAGTAGATCTCGTGTATTCTTAACACAATATTAAAAAGAGACAGAAAGAGAGAGGCACTAAAACTGAAATTTTTTAAGTAGTTCCCAACTTAATTTCATGGAAATTTTGCCCAAGGAATCTGTTTTGATTCCTTTTTTAATTTGCCTTGAAGAAACTGATATCTTATGAACAATGGGGCTAATGGGCCTATGGGCCCTAATGGGCCCTTTTTTTCTTTAAAGAAAGAGAAATAACAATGGAAATAAGAAGGGATTGTGGCCTCTTGAGAGTTGAAAGACGTTGCTTAGTGACATGGCATCATCACCATCAAATTGCTACTAAACTTTAGCTCTTTCTGTATGTAGCATACTGTACCAAGAGCTTTAAATAATATCTTATTTAGCATTCCCTCCTAAAGGAAATCAACGATGAATAATCATTGGAAGGACTGATGCTGAAGTTGAAGCTTCAATACTTTGGCCACCTGATGCAAAGAGCTGACTCACTAGAAAAGGCTCTGATTCTGGGGAAAACTGAGGGCAGGAGGAGAAGGGGCAACAGAAAACTAAAATCATGGCATCCGGCCCCATCACTTCATGGCAAATAGATGGGGAAACAATGGAAATGGTGAGAGACTTTATTTTGGGGGGCTCAAAAATCACTGCAGATGGTGACTGCAGCCATGAAATTAAAAGACACTTACTCCTTGGAAGAAAAGTTATGAGCAACCTAGACAGCTTATTGAAAAGCAGAGACATTACCTTGTCAACAAAGGTCCATCTAGTCAAAGCTACGGTTTTTCCAGTAGTCATGTATGGATGTAGAGTTGGACTATAAAGAAAGCTGAGTGCTGAAGAGTTGATGCTTCTGAACTATGGTGTTGGAGGAGACTCTTGAGAGTCCCTTGGACTGCAAGGAGATCCAACCAGTCCATCCTAAAGGAGATCAGTCCTGGGTGTTCATTGGAAGGACTGATGTTAAAGCTGAAACTCCAACACACTGGCCACCTGATGAGAAGAACTGACTCATTTGAAAGGATCCTGATGCTGGTAATGACTGAAGGCAGGAGGAGAAGGGGACAACAGGATGAGATGGTTGGATGGCATCAGCAATGCAATAGACATGAGTTTGAATAGGTTCTGGGAGCTGGTAATGGACAGTGAAGCCTGGTGTGCTGCAGTCCATGGGGTTGCAAAGAGTTGGACATGACTGAGTGACTCAACTGAACTGGGATATAGTTGGTTAACAATGTTGTGATAGTTTCAGCTGAACAGTAAAGGGACTCAGCCATACATATACATGGAGCGTAAACTCCCCTAAACTCCCTCCCATGCAGCCTGGCTCATAACATTGAACAGAGTTCCCTGTGCTACACAATAGGTCCTTGTGAGTTATCCATTTTAAATACAGCAATGTGCACATAACCTTCCCCAAATCCCTAACTATCCCTTCCCTCCATCCTTCCCCCAGCAACCATAAGTTTGTTCTCTAAGTCTGTGAGTTTCTTTCCGTCTTGTAAGTAAGTTCACTCATATAATTTCTTTTTAGATTCTATATATAAGGGATGTCATATGATATTTCTCCTTCTCTGTCTGAGTTAGTTATGGATGCAAATTTTCATTCCTGTTCTTTCAGTGAAAAAAAACAATGTCCAGGAAAGTTAAGTGACATGCCCAAGGTCACAGAGAGCAGCAACATGTCAGATCCAGGGCTGAAACACGGCTCACTCTGACCTCAGATCTCCACCTTTGCTGTCTTCCTTTATTCATCCAGTCTATAAATACTTACTGAGTATCTACCATTAAATGAGTAAATATTTTTAAAGAGTTTAGAACAGTGTCAGATATAAAATAAGTGCTGTGTTTGACAAATAAATACATAAATTCTTGGCTTGAATGGAATATATCAGTGAACAAGGCACACAACCTCTGCTCTTGTGAAGCTTAAGAGAGGAGGCATGTAACAGAGGGGGCAGATGTAAACAGTGTGTATAGGAAGCAAGTAGCAGAGCATGGCAGGAGGTTATAAGTGCAATGGAAAAAGAGCAAGGCCTGAGGATGGGGTGGGGATATTCACAGGGATGCTGGGTTGCATTTCAACATGGTTGTCAGGGCAGGACTCAGAGAGAAGAGAAACTCTGAGTAAGAAGTGGTGGCTCTCTCAGGAAGTGTACTCCTGATGGGGAAGAGCTAGCGCCAGGGCCAGAGGAACGGCACACAGGCCATGTGTCTGGACTGGAGTAACCAAGGGCAAGAGAAGCGGGGAATGAAGTCAGAGAGGTGATGGAGTGGGAAGGAGTGAGGGGTGGGGGATGCCATGTAGGGGTCCCCTCTCAAGCTGCTAGACTAGGACCCCCTCCCTCACATTCTGTCCCCTAGAGGTGGTCCCAGTATTTGCAATTCCTGCTTGGGGACAAGGTCTGAGTAACCCCATCCAATGCTTGACATTTCAGGGTCGACAGAGTTAAAGTATTAATAGAATATTCAGGAGCCAGATGGTCAGCAGGGTCTGCTCATTCTGTGAGCATTAGATCCTGCAAAGGGCAAGGGTTATGTGAGTGGCTCCAAACCTATGACATCTGTCGGCCAAGCACAGATAAAGGGCCACAGATAATTTGAAAAAATTGAGCGTGCAACTGAGGGTGCTCTCTCTGTGGAGAATAAAGGACTGAGCGACCACAAGAAATCTAAAAGTGTATGTATATGTGTGTACCTATATATACATTTGCGTATGAATATATGTATATACATTATATATGTGTGTGTGTGTGCATACATTTAATTCAATTAAATCACTAAGTAATAACTGCTCAACATGTGCAAGGCACAGTGAGGAAGACCTAAGATTTTTATAACATGGAGCAGATTTTTAGGCACCATGAAATACTAGAAAGAATACTGATATTTGAAGTCAAGAGCTGCTGCTGCTGCTGCTGCTAAGTCGCTTCAGTTGTGTCTGACTCTGTGCGACCCCATAGACGGCATCTCACCGGGCTCCCCCGTCCCTGGGATTCTCCAGGCAAGAACACTGGAGTGAGTTGTCATTTCCTTCTCCAACACATGAAAGCGAAAAGTGAAAGTGAAGTCGCTCAGTCGTGTCCAACTCTTAGCGAACCCATGGACTGCAGCCTACGAGGCTTCTCCATCCATGGGATTTTCCAGGCAAGAGTACTGGAGTGGGGCAGGGGTTGGCAAACTGTTTCTTGAAGAGCTGGGGAGTAAATATTTTAGGTTTTGTGGGCCATAGCGTCTGTGTTGTAACTTACTCAACTCTGCCATTGAAGGCCTACTAGACACCATGTATACAAATAGGCATGGCTATGTCCTAATTAAACTTGACTTACACACACTGGGATTTGGCTCATGGGTAGTCGTGTGCTGTCCCATCAGTTGAAGACTTGTACTTCTACTAGATCTGCAGAAGGTGCTATTTACTGAGCACATGTACTATCAGGAGCATATGCTAGGTGCTTCTCCTACTAATCCTAACATAACTCTTAGCATTCATAGTATTATCCGTATTTTGCAGATGAAGGAATAGAGGCTCACCTCAGAGAAGGTCAGTAAATTGCCTAGGGTCACACAGTGATTAAGTTGGAAAACTGAGAAGCAAATTGTGGAGCATGATTCCACATGGCATTTCTTTCTATCACAGTGCACTGAAGCTCACAGAAGAGAAATGCAGATAATAATATAGTCAGATATTTAGCCCTTTGCCCAAAGCAACTGAGATTTTAGTCGCTGTGTATTCTTACATTTACAATGTCCATTTCAGCTATGGGGAAAGAAAAAAAAAAAAAGGCACATTTCCATTTTGCCTTCTTTGGCATGTATGCGGACTTCTCTCCAGAGATTTCAAAGCTGCTTGAGCCTCAGGTTCTGCATTTTTCTTGGAAACAATCTGTGCTTTATAAATGATGGTGGTGGGGGACTTTTAGGCTGTGGGGAATAAATTAACACTCCCTGCTCTTTGTTCTGAGCAGTAGATTGGCGAATTCAGGGATGAAGTGAGCAGAGTGAAATGCAAAAATACTTTTTGAGTCACATGCAAACTAGAAGATGTATAGAAATCAGGCCCCCACCCCTTGGGGCTCCCTTCATTCCTCCACGCCCTCTTCCCATGGGGCTCCGACCAGCTCAACCCTCTGTTCTCAAGGAGAAATGTCAACTTCAGTCCTGATTCATGGCCCTTGTACTTGTTCCCTCTGCCTGGAATGCTCTGCTCCTGGATTCTCACAGACCTGGTGTCTCTTGTTCACTAGGTCTGAGATCAGTCCATTTATTTTCACAGGAAATTCTCCTAGGAGCTCCTAGTCTAAATTTTTCAAATGCAGGTCTTTCTCTGTGACATTAAGCTGTGTTCATTCTTGGCATCAAATACTTCCTATCTTGTTCATTTACTCATTTTTATCTTTTGTTTCCTCTGACGACATCTTCAACTCCATGGAAATAAGCACCTTGTCTGTTTTGTTCATCCCTGCTCGTGGTGCTCTGGACAGCATCTAGCACAGAAAGGTATTCAGAGAACGTCTGTTGAATGAATGCATGATCGACAGCAGCAGAAAAACATATGTTGAATGCTTATTGTCTGCTAGGTACTGGGCTGAGCCTTTATATGTACTCCTTCACTCAGTTCAACAGCTTAATTTCTTCAAGGAATTCTGATTACCCCCACTTTACAGATGATACAATGGAGGCTTGGAATGGTCAGTCCCACAAGTGATAACACTATTCCCATCCCAGCCCATCTGACTTAAGTCACTATTTGCAAGATACAGGAGAAGTGGAAGAGTGAATCACACATATATTACCCAGAAGGATAAGGAAAATGTTCTAACCAAGAGCCAGTTCAAGAAAGGAAACAGCCTCCCTTTCTCAGAAAGCCAATACAATGGTGATGAATTCTCATCTGTGTCCAATGCAGGGCAGTGTTGAAGAAGGGGTGATAGGCAGGTCACCCGCACGTGTTCATGGACATCCAGTAAGAGCACGAGGCTACGCCTTGCACTGGTAACCTCACAGAAGTGGGGCTTTTTGTCATTTGTCTTTGCTGCATTTTCAGGGTGCATTATTAAAGAAACCATCTCAGGGGAGACGGGTGATCTCGGTGGGGAGCCCTCATCTCCGTTGGCGTGCCTGAATTCTGCTCTGGGTGTGCCAGTCGCCACCTCTGCCTGTTTCATGGGCTGGATTAAGAAGTGACACTTAATAGAGGCTTCTCCAATTCGGCCCTTTCCATTTGCACTTTTGGCACATTAGCTTTGAGTTTCCGGCTTTGATGTTGGCTCTTGTTCAGCAGGCTCTGGGCTTTGGGGGGTGTAAGCTGTAGCAAGCAGGAGGAAAGCTTTGTGTTTGAACTGGCACAGTGATTGATTAACCCTTTCTGTAATGTATCTGGTGAAAAGGAGACTACTCAGCAGAGTAGGAACCAGATGGCCAGAGGATGCAGGCCGTACGTTCTGAGATACTGATTTTGGGGGTTGTAATAACCTCAGATATGCAGATGACACCACCCTTATGGCAGAAAGTGAAGAGGAACTAAAAAGCCTCTTGATGAGAGTGAAAGAGGAGAGTGAAAAAATTGGCTTAAGGCTCAACATTCAGAAAACGAAGATCATGGCATCTGTTCCCATCACTTCATGGGAAATAGATGGGGGAAAAGTGACTTTATTTTACGGGGCTCCAAAATCACTGCAGATGGTGACTGCAGCCATGAAATTAAAAGACGCTTACTCCTTGGAAGGAAAGTTATGACCAACCTAGATAGCATATTCAAAAGCAGAGACATTACTTTGCCAACAAAGGTCCATCTAGTCAAAGGTATGATTTTTCCAGTGGTCATGTATGGATGTGAGAGTTGGACTGTGAAGAAAGCTGAGTGCCGAAGAATTGATGCTTTTGAACTGTGGTGTTGGAGAAGACTCTTGAGAGTCCCTTGGACTGCAAGGAGATCCAACCAGTCCATTCTGAAGGAGATCAGCCCTGGAATTTCTTTGGAAGGACTGATGCTAAAGCTGAGACTCCAGTACTTTGGCCACCTCATGCGAAGAGTTGACTCATTGGAAAAGACTCTGATGCTGGGAGGGATTGAGGGCAGGAGGAGAAGGGGACAACAGAGGATGAGATGGCTGGATGACATCACTGACTCGATGGACGTGAATTTGAGTGAGCTCCGGGAGTTGGTGAAAGACAGGGAGGCCTGGTGTGCTGCGATTCATGGGGTTGCAAAGAATCAGACATGACTGAGCAACTAAACTGAACTGAACACCCTAGAATAAACTGACTGTGACACGTAGTCATACTAACACGTGGACCCTGGGAAGATTGAGTGTGGGAGTGGTTCAAGAAGTTTGCAAGTCGGCATTTCATTCTTTGAGCAAATTTTAATTTCAGGATGGCCCTCGTTACTGCATGGAAAACAAACCAATCCAAACAGAAGGGACAAAAATAAACTCAAAATAAAGTGTGTTTCCAACTTGTTTTGGTCTTGATCTTTTGTTTTGTATTTTGTAAACTCCACTGTCAACTACCAAGCTTTAGATAAAGTTGTATAGCAGCAAAGTAAGAAAGAGAAAAAAGGAAGAAAGGGAGGGAGAGAGGGAGGGAGAGAGGCAGGAAACTACAAGACTAATGATCAATAACTGACCTCCTAAAGCAGCTTATAAATACAGCCCTGTTGCATCAACATTCAGTGAGTGAAGCACATTTTCATTTTCATTTCTGGAACACCCCTTAATATTTTAAAGCAAGAGATGCTTGCTGTTCTCTGCTTATTCTGTTATTCCAGACAAATTTCTGTTGGGGAAAAGTCAAAATAAGCCAGCTCTGTTCTCTTGTTTAAGTGAAAATGAAGGAAGTGTTTGCAAACATGTTTTTAATCAGACTTTTACATTTGTACTTAATTATTTATTTAGCCATTTACTAAACATGCTGCTAGTTCTTTCAAGGAAGAGAAAACCCTATGTGAAACACGACTCAATTCTCTCTGGGGCTCTACCCACGGGTCCAGCCTTTACAGTTACTATTTCTGACAGCGGGAGGCTTGGTCGCCCGCCATCAGGAGTCCAATGTGTGATTTCGGGACAGATGACAGCATCTGAACAATCTCCTCACACAACCTCAGAAACCAAACCAAAAATCAGAACAAATACATCCTCCTCCATTTCTTAAGTATGTTTGTAGTGGGAAATGGAACGCACATGCACAGAAAGGTTCAATATTGATTTGAGCATATTGAAGAAAAAAAAGTTTCAAAAAAAAAAAAAAAAAAATCCAGTAAGACAAGGCACCCATTAGTAACATAACTCAAGTCAAGCCATTCAAAGCACCTTCAGACTCAGCTATCAGATATGTGAGTTTTTAGCCACTCATCAATTCCTCTGGGTAGCACCATAGAGAACTGTCATATACATTAGGTCTGGGAAAACTAGCTTTGATGCTGTTAGAATGGGGCTGGTCAGTCTGTGGATGTAAGCTGCCTTTCTTCCAGCACACACCCAGGACCAACATCACTAATCGATTATAGCACTGTTTCCCACTGAGCCCATAAGGCCTTCGAGTCTCATCGGAAAGAAGTGCCGAGTAGCCAGTCCTTCAGTGTGGGACTTGTCATCACTGTGGACACTGGCTAGGGCTCTGTCTCCAGGTGACACGAAAGTCTCCCGCAGTTTTGACAGCTACCATTGCAAGTCCCTCCTGGCATTTGCATCCTTGTAATTCCCTCACTGTGACTGTGGGCTAGACTTAGCCATTCACTTCTGGTGAACAACATACACAAAAGTGATGATGGGATGTTATTCTTCAGTAGGTTACAAAAGACCAGCTCTCATCTCGTCAGGACTCACTCTTGCCCTCTCTGAAGAAACCAGCTGCACCGTTGTGAGCTGCTCCACGGAGAGTCCACAGGGCAAGGACCCAAGGGGAGCCTCTAGGTAGTACAGCTTGGGAGGAACTAAGGCCCTCAGTCCAAAAGAAAGCCAGTGACTAAACACTGCCAACAACCACATGAGTGATCTTGAAAGAAGGGGACCATCCCCCAGCCAGGCTTTAAGATGACCACGACCCTGGTCAGTATCTTCCCTGTAGCCTTGAGACAGAACTTGAGTCAGAGGACTTCCAACTCACAGCAGCTATGAGAGAATAAATACCATTGCTTAAGGCCACTAAGGATTGGGATAATTTGTTACATAGCAATAGACAGCTAACATAGTAAGGTTTTAGCAGACTCCATGCAAGTGAGGACGCAATGATAAAGAAGAAAAAGGAATCCGTCTCTGAAAAGGAATTCAAATTTCCCCCGGCAGGAAAAACTAAACTTAGTCACAGCTCAGGACTGTGATTGGCTTTGGGAATCTTATCATTCTTATCAAACATTTATTACATGTTAAACCTAAGTATGGCCTCCTGTGGTATCTTGGAGTTACAAAGAGGCAAGCCCTGGTCTCTCTCCTTAGATACAACAGGGTGAGGAAACAGATGCTATGATGAAGTGGACACTGACTGCTTTCATTTGCCCAGCAACCATCCTGATTCTTTTTCAGTTTCACCAGACTGACTTTTCTTGATGTCTCCTGGTATCTCTTAGGTCCATTTGGTCTGGATGGCACTGACCCCTGGCCAGGTCCGATACCAAGCTTGCTAACTTGGCAGGATGTGGGTGACCACTGTTACCTCTACTTGGAGTGAATTGGTTTGAATTATAACAAAGAGAGGAAAGCAAAGCCAAGAAAAGGAAAGAAGCACACTGTTGACAAAACCTTTTCAGCACCTTTCTCCAACTGCTCTTGTACTGGGATTTTCAGTTCTATTAGGCAAGAAATCCCTTCCCCCACCCTCCTACCCTTAACCCTATATATGTTTGAATTGGGTTTCTGTAACTTACAATAGAAATTACCCAGAATAATGCAACAGGAAAGATGTGAAAATGTAGGAATTTGAAAAACCTGGCACTTCATAAAGTCGGCTTTGAGGTGGGCCTGGATTAGCAGGAGAAAAGGGTCACAAAGAGGTTGTTATGTCTCCTGGAGACAACTCAGATATCAACAGGGGTCATCATTACTGCTATGAATTTTGTAGATGATTCTCAGTCTGCTTGGACACATGTGAGAAAATGAACCAAAATATTAATAAAGGTCATATTCAGCAAATATCTATTCTGCACTGGCTATGTGTTAGGAACTGTTTGGGCGTGGTGCTGAGGAGAGAAGGACAACACAAGACATCTGTGCTCAGGGGGTATAGAAAAGTCTAGTCACTTTCAGGGAGATAGATCATAAAAAAAAATCAAAGTCTATCAGTGTCTCTATCAGTGTAGGATAATGCTGGTGGTGATAAGCTCCAGGAGAGACAAAGCATGAAAGAGTTGGATAGTGATGATGGGGACTAAGAACTTCTTGTAGAGTGAGAATGTGAACATAGGTATGACTGAAACATGGGGTGACTTGTGCAGGTATCTGGGGGAAGGTCTTCCAGGCACAAGGAAGGGTGAGTACCAAGGCCTTCAGTTGGAATGGAATATTTGGTATGTTTTAGGTCAATAGAGGGCCAGGGTGTCAGGGAGACGTGAGAAAGAAGAGGAGCAAAAGACTATGATGTCAGGGAGACGTCAGATCACACAGTGTCTTGAAGGGCATTGTAAGAATGTTAGCTTTCATTTTTTAACTCAAGTATAGTTGATTTTACAACGTGTTGGTTTCTGGTGTACAGTGATTCAGTTACACATACATACAAATCTTCCTTTTCATATTCTTTTCCATCATGGTATATTACAGGATATTGAATATAGTTCCCTGTGCTACATTATAGGATATTGTTTATCTATTTATATACAGTAGTATGTATTTGCTAATCCCAAACTCCTGATCTATCCCTCCCCTGCCCCCTCCCCCCTTCGGTAACTGTAAGTTAGTTTACTATGTCATTAATCTTTCAGTTTTATAAATAAGTTCGTTTTTGTCATATTTGGGATTATGCATCCAAGTGACATCATATGGTATTTGTCTTTCTCTTTCTGACTTATGTTACCTAGTATGATCATCTCTACTTGCATCCATGTTGCTGCAAACGACATGATCTCATTCTTTTCATTGCTGAGTAGTATTCCACTGTATATATGTATCACATCTCCTTTATCTATTCATCTGCCAATGGACACTTAGGTTGCTTCTGTATCTTAGCTATTGTAAATAGTGCTACTATGAACACTGGGGTGCAGATATCTTTTTGAGTTGAAGTTGTCTCTGGATATACGGCCAGGAGTGGGCCTGCTGGATCAGGATGTGAGCTTTCACATAAGAGTAACGGGCAACCAGAGGAGTGCCGTGATCTGTGAGGCTCTCTCTTGCTGCTCCGCTGAGAATAAAGTTGCAGTGGACAGGGGTGGAACAGAAGACCTGTTTAGAGGCTATTGCAGAAGTTCTAGCAAGAAGTGATGGTGGTTAACAGTTGGGCTTGGATTCTGGGTATATTTTTGAAGATAAAACCTCTAAGATTTGCAGACTCATGGACTATAGCACATGAGAGAAAGTATGGTTGTCTAGGAGAAGTAGATGGAAAGCTAGGGCTGTCTTTAACCAAGCTGAGGAAGGCTGGGGAGGAGAGCTGACATGGCACCACTCGATGTATAATGCCTGTTAGACACGCCAGTGATGGATCAGGTGGGCGGTTGGATGTATGAACCTTGAGTGCTGGGGAGAGGCTGGGTTGGAGACTCATGTTTGGGAGACAGAGCAGACAGAGCTGTTTAAAACTGAGATGATGAGGTCACCTAAGAGGTGAGTATAGACAAGACGCAGAAGACATTCAATCGAATCCTAAGATACTCCATCACTTAAAGGTCAGGAAGAGGAGGAGCTTGCTGGAAAAGAAACTGAGGTGAAAAGTTTGAGCCACAGTGCTTTGCTATTGATGTTCAGTCGCTAAGTCATGCCTGATCCTTTGCGACCCCATGGACTGCAGCATGCCAGGCTTCCCTGTCCTTCACTCTCTCCCAGAGTTTTCTCAAACTCATGTCCATTGAGTCAGAGATGCTATCCAATCATCTCATCATCTGCTACCCTCCTCTTCTCCTGCCCTCAATCTTTTCTAGCATCTGGATCTTTTCGGACCAGGTATCAAACAAAAGCAGTAATTTTTCTGCTTCTGCTTTTCTCTGCTTTACCTAGTATCACTTCCCTTTCACTTTGTATAGTACTTTCTCATGAAGTAGTAGGAAAGCTGGATTCTAACTACACAGACTCACTATAGTCCAGTGTTCTTGCTCAGAGAAAAATCAAGACATAGGAACTGGCCTTAAAGAAGATAGAGTCTCTACTGCAATGAATAGTGAGTGTAGGATGAAGGACAGATACTGGGAAAGTGAGGCAAGTTTCAAGGAATCTGGTGGGTATTAGGTCCACATGAGAAGTCAAAACTACGAAGGCAGACAAAGCTGAAATGAGCAGCTACCCGGTAAGGGGAAATAATGGGCAAGAAGAATATTAGATAAGGGTTCAGTAGGCTCGAGACCTTGAAATAGAAGGTGGGAGATCCAAGTCTGGTACCTGATGAATACCCAGACCATGGGATTCAGTGCCAGCTTATTGTTAAAACCTTGTTTAATGGCTTGTACACCTTTTATTGTGCATTTTGGGAACTCCTTGCCCCCATGGAACTGGCAAAGTGTAAAACTTGACTATATCACTCATTCACCTACAATGTCACTTTTCTTACATACATACAAGGACTAAGTCCAGTGTAAATAATAACAACAGCAGCAAGTAACATGTCAAAGTGTCTTCCATGTGTCAGGTACTGGTCTAATGCCTCATTTTTCACTTATTATCTTCCCATTTTACAGATGAAGACATGGAAATTAGGCAATTACGTGGTGTGCCTAAATTCCCACAGCTAGTGAGTAGGAAAAATACAATTCAAACCTAGAGCTTTTGAAACTGTTCTGGCACTATCAGAGCTGTGTGGGGTGAGAGCTAAGTGCTAGGTGAAATGGGGTTGGACGACCGTGGGTTTAAATGAAAGCCTGTGTGACCATGGGGACCAAAGTAGGCGTTGAGCCCAAGTGATGGCAATGGATCCTCTGAAACACACCCGATGCATGTGTACCAAGGTCTGCCATCTTGGACCAGAGTATCTGCTGAGCAAAATAAGTGCCCTGATGATTGCAATAAGGCTAGTAAATAGGATATGGTGCTCCTTTGGACCCAGGCTCTGTGATCCACAGCCCAAATGGCCAAGGAGTTAGGCACATCCTCACGTGTACTTTTAGCACCTTCGCAGAACGTTTCAGTAGCGAGATGTACCTTCCCCTACGTTATAGCTGAAGAAGCTAAGACTCATGGGAGTGACCTACACAGGTTTATCCTGGGGGGAAAAGGAGGAGACCAATTGTTCTCTCTCATACTCCTAGGGAGAAGGTATTCTTTCCTGTCTCCAAACCAATGCCTCTTTTCTTCCACTTCAATCTCTTTTGTAACAGCTTTGTCTCCTCTACCCCAATCCTACCAAAACAGTTCTGGGGAACTACGAGTAGTACAGACCAACAATCCTTTCTTTCCCTCCTGTTTCCTCTCCTCTTGGAGCCTCTTCAGCACGTTTGAAACTGTGTCTTCATTCCCTTCCCCCAAAGTGAAAGTTGCTGTCTTTTGGTTAATTCAGAACTGCAGGGATAAATTCTTAGGAAAACCATGTGCTTTTTATTATGTTGTTGTTTATTCATGGACTTGAAACACATTTATATTGGTAGGCTATTCATGGAATAAAACATTCAGATGAAAAAAATAATAACAGAGAGTTTGGTAGTCATCTTGAGGAAATAAAGAGAAGCCTCCTATAGAGAAGCATGTTTAACTCTTCCTGTCTCATTTCCTCATGTGGGAACCCTGTTGACCACCACCATGGTTGACAACCACCCCAGCCTTCTTCATGTGAAATTCATCATCACAGTAGAGACCTGGTCCTTGTTGCTATCAGCACAAAGGCAGCAAGTGGCCCAGAGCTTACTGGAATCTCATGTAAAGTAAATAAAATAAGGTCAGTGCCTCTAGCTACCCGCCTTCAACTTTCCATTTCAAACTCCACAGTGGGGACACATGTTTTATGGAGGGTGAAAGGGGAGGAACTATTACCTCTTAGTTCTAATATCTACTGTGAGCAAACCCTCTGCAGCCTTGCTATTCAAAGTGTGGTCTGGGGACCAGCGGCAGCATTGGCTTCTTGGGAATGTGTCAGAAATGCACAATCTCAGACTCCATCCCAGCCCTACTCATTTAGAATCTACATTTTCACAAGGTGTCTGGGGAAGACTTCCTACATATTAAAGTTTGAGAAGTACTGCATAGCAGTGCTAAGTATTTCATTTATGCACTTCATACATTTCAGGCACATGTATTTATGACCATGAAAGTGAAGTGTTAGTCACTCAATTGTGTCTGAATCTTTGTGACCCCATGGACTGCAACCTACCAGGCTCCTCTGTTCAAGGAATTCTCCAAGCAGAAATACTGGAGTGGGTTGCCATTTCCTTCTCCAAGGACTTTTCCCCACCCAGGGATCAAGCCTGGGTCTCCCACATTGCAGGCACACTCTTTACCAACTGAGCCATCGAGGAAGCTTGTATTTAAATCCATGTTACTTAAATGAGAAAACAACCCAGATCATGGTGGTTAAGGAGCTTGGCCAAAGTCTTGGCTAGTTTGTGTTAGGACCAATATTTGAATCCTGTTGTGTCTGACTTTGAAGCTTGCCTATCTTCTACTGTCTCATGTTACCTTCATTTTTTTCCCTAAAGGTTAGGTTGCAGTGAGCAGCTCTCACTTCAATGAGAAGAAACATGAGACTTGAATTTCCACAAGGAGAGACTTAGTGAAGCAAGAATTAGAAGTTCCAATAATGATGGACCAAGGGAAGCACTGGACAAGTCAAACAAACACAGGCTCTCAGAGGTTGAGAAGGGCAAGGCCTGAGGATCTGGGCTGCTCTCTAGATGTACTCAGGCCAGGGTAGTATGGCCTGGAAATACATCTGCACGTGTTTGAGTCTTGCAACCATGTCTGGCCTTTTCCCTCCTCCCCTGCATGTGAATGAGTGGTAGAAAAATCAGCAATTTTCCCCCAAGTTATCTAAATTAAAGCTGATAAAGAATGACCTTGAGGGCTTAATTCATTCCACAGATGGGCATTATTTGACATACATAATGTTGGTCCAGAAAAATGTTGTAAATTGTTCCTAAAATGTCAACACATTTAAAAGTATAAGTATCATATACATACAAAAATTTGCATATATAATTGTCCATCTCCATAAATTTTCGCAAAGGACACACCTGTGTAACTAGCACCAAGATCAAGAAACAGAACCAGAATCCCCGAATCCTACTTGTACTTTCTATATAAGCACTGTCATGATCCTGATTTCTAATTATATTGATTACTTGTCAACATTAAAAAAAAAAATTAGAAGACGTAACAGAAAAATCCGATGTCTGGCTTCTTTTGAAAACTTGAAGCATTAGCAACACTAGGCTTATGTTCTCACAGAGCAACAATCAGCTGGGCTTGAGAAAGGACTACTGTCTTTAGTAAGGCATGCCCTTTCCTATCTGCCACCGTCCGCATCACTCCCTACTACCTAGTACTTAGAGCCAGTGGCAGTGGTCTTTAATCAAGGCACTTAAAATAGAATTAAGTAAAAACTTTTCTGATATTCTCTTGCCTCCCTAATTTACATTATATTTACATTATATGTTAAGATCCCCAGGAGAAGGAAATGGCATCCCACCCCAGTATCCTTGCCTGGAAAATCCCATAGACAGAGGAGCCTGGAAGGCTACAGTCCAGGGAGTCGCAGAGAGTCGGACACAACTGAATGAATTCACTTTCACTTTTTACATTATATGCCTGGCCCCATAGGCATTTGAGTTTGAAATTCCTGATCTAAACTTAAGGATTCTTCATAGAACTGTGAACCACAGAGGGTATCTGAAAAATTTCTTAAGAACAGATGTTACAGCAGTTCTTTCTTATTGTCACAATCTGGGTATACATATGCTAAGGAAGTAGTTAAATACATTTCTCAAAGTTAGTGCAAAGGAAAGAAGATTCAACTTCTTCACAGATTAGTTTCCTTTTCCTGTCAGGTGTTGATAGGTGTTTTTGCAGGGAGCTGGGGTGTGGAGCTAAGAAACCCAGGAAGGAAGCTGAGCCTATGACCTGGTACAGGGGAAGGACCACATCCAGATGTGAGTTCTGAGACTATTCTTTTGCCATGACGAAATAGTCATCCACTCTCGCTTAACTTGACCCAATCTGTAAACAGGAGAAAAAATGTCCTCTTGGAACGGGTGTCGTTCCAGAAGACTTCAAGAGAAAAGAAAGTAAACCAGGGGCTGGGCCGAAGCTCTCTAGATGAGGAGAGAATAAAAAACCAACAACAGAAGTATGTCATTTTCAGGCTGCAGGGTAGGCTCTAAGGATGGCAAAGGCAAGCCAGGATGAACTCGCAGCCCCTTTCTTAAGGCCCTACATTCGCTGTGGTGGGAAGCCCTATCAGATCCCAGGAAAAGCACTTTGATTCAATGAATTTCAAGAAAAGAAGATATTCTCTGCCAGGAACATAGGTATGAAATGATCCTCTGTGGTAATACAGATTGAAAATAAGTTTAAGAGACATTTTGACAAATGATTCTAGACTACTAAAGGAAAGTTACAGGCCAAAGTTTTCAGCCTTGAGGTTGGTGTCAATGAGGAGAGGCTTGCCCTCCCTAAAGTCCCAGGTACTAAGAGGTTAAATTTGAGGCTGGATCATCTTTAAACGGTGTTGGAAAAACTAGATATCCACATGCACAAGGAAAAAATTGGACTGTTATTTTACACTATACACAAAAACCAACTAAAAATGGATAAAGTATTTAAATATAAGACTTGGAACTGTAGAACTACTAGAAGGAAACATAAGGGATAAGCTTTATGATGTCAGTCTTGGCAATAATTTCCTGGATATGACACCAAAAGCTCAGGGAACAAAAGCAAAAATAGACACGTTAACACTACATCAAAATAGAAAGCCTGATGGAGATATGTAAAGTGAAAAGGCAAAAGGAACAATTAACAGTGTATAGCCAACACATTGGATAGGAGAAAACATTTGGAAACCTCATATCTGATGAGTTAGTATACAAAAGATATAAGGAGCTCAAACAACCTGATTAAAAAAATGAGTACAGACATGATTGACATTTCTCCAAAGGAGACATACAGATGGCCAACATATACATGAAAAGGTGCTCAGTGTCACTAACCATCAGGGAAATACAAAGCCAGGGCACAGTGAGATATCACCTCACACCTGTTAGGATGACTATTATAAGACAAAAACAAAACCAAAAAATAACAAGTGTTGGCAAGGATATGGAGAAACTGAAACTCTTGCACACTTGTTAATGGAAATGTCAAATGGTGTAGCCAATGTGGAAAACCGTATGGAGATTTCTCATAAAGGTAAAAATAGAATTACCATATGATCCAATAATCCCACTTCTGGGTACTTACCTACAAGAATAGAAATCAGGATCTTGAAGATATATTTGCATACTTGTGTTTGCTGCAGCATTACTCACAAGACATGGACACAACCTAAGTGTCCATTGGTGGATGAATAAAGAATTTGTGGTGTGTATATATACAAGTGAAGTGAAGTGAAAGTTGCTCAGTTGTGTCTGACTCTTTGCGAGCCCATGGACTATGGAATTCTCCAGGTCCGAATACTGGAGTGGGTAGCCTTTCCCTTCTCCAGGTGATCTTCCTGACTCAGGAATCGAACCTGGGTCTCCTGCTTTGCAGGCGGATTCTTTATCATCTGAGCAAAGCACAAAAAGGAGGTTATACATACAAAGGGCTATTATCCCCTTGTATATATAAACATATACAAAGGACTATTATCAAGCCTTAAAAAGGAAGGCTACCATTCCAAGTGCAACCGCATGATTGAATCTTGAGGATGTGATGCTAAATGAAATAAGCCAATCATAGAAGGACAAATATTGCCTTATGGGCTTCCCTGGTGGCTTAGAGGGTAAAGCGTTTGCCTGCAATGCAGGAGACCCAGGTTCGTTTCCTGGGTCAGGAAGAGCCCCTGGAGAAGGAAATGGCAACCCACTCCAGTACCCTTGCCTGGAATATCCCATGGATAGAGAAGCCTGGTAGGCTACAGTCCATGGGGTTGCAAAGAGTCGGACACGACTGAGCGACTTCACTTCACTTCATCACTTCCATGAGGTATATAAAATAATCAAATGCACAGAGTGGAGTGGTGGTTTCCAGAGGCCAAAGGCGGCGGGGCGGGGGTGGGGGGGTTGGGGCATGGGGAGTTGAAACTCAACTAGTATAAAGTTTTAATTATGCAAAATGATTACATTCTAGAGATCTGTATTGTGACTATGCACGTGCTAAGTCATTTCAATCTGTTTGACTCTTGGTGACCCTATAGGCTGCAGCCCACCAGGCTCCTCTGTCCATTGGATTCTCCAGGCAAGAACACCAGAGTGGGTTGCTGTGCCCTCCTCCAAGGGATCTCCTTACCCCAGAGATTGAACCTACATCTCTTATTCGTCCTGCATTGGCCTGTTCTTTACCACTAGCGCCAAATGCACTGTGCCTACAATTGAAAACAATACTACACTGTACACTCTAAAATTTCTTAAGAAGGAAAATCTCATGGTATACGTACTTTCCATAATAAAAACAACTGGGGGAGGTGGATATCCCATTTGTTCTTAAGAAACTTGAACATAAATCCCTTGGTGGGAAGAGCGTGATCTACCCTCAGGCTCTGCAGAATGCCAGTAGCTAATCAGTTTGTGTGACATCATAATGGCAAAGGCCATAACCCATCTTAATCAGATGCTTCTTGTGCGTGTCAAGCTCTTTTTTGGACACCCAGCTGACATGGCTCGTATAATTTCAAAACTGACCCTGTGAGGTTAAGTATGATGTAAATTCACATTTTACAGATGAGAAAGACGAGGATATGAGGACTTGAATTCTATGTCCAAGTTGCCAAGTTTGGGCTCTAAAGCCTGTTTTCTAATGCCAGAACCCTCTGCTTTTCAAAATCACACCTATTGTCTCACCACCACTAAGGAGAGGGTTTGCAGTTGACCCCTGGTGCCAGCGCCTCTCCCTGAACATTCTAATTGGGACGATAAAGAGATGAAGTGTCAAGTGGGTGAGCATTTAGCTTGGCTCCGCTTATCCTTTGTCAAATGGCATCACACGGAAAGTATGAGGTGTTGTCACGGGAATAATTGGCCACCTGGGAGGGAGAAGGAGCACCCTTTGGCTTGTGAAAGTCCAGGAGGGCTCTTCTAGACTCTCCTGGTAACTCCTCACGAGGAAGTGTCTTGAGTAGATTTTCTATACCAAAAAGATTGCTGCTAAAATGATCCGGGTTAGGAATGTGACAGAGCTCTGGCCCCCTGAGCATTTGGTATGGAAATAAACAGCAGGACTGATTATCTGTATTCAAGCTTAAATAAAACCGTATGAAGAGCTGAACCCATCCCTCCCCCATCATCCCCACCTCATCTCTTCTGAAAGACTGATGATTTTTGGAACATCTATTACAATGGCGCTTTTTCTTTTCCTTTTCCTTGCTCTCCTCCCCTGAAACAGGGCCCTTTCCTCCCAGCTGTGTGCTGCACATCAGCAGTACCTCCACTCTCTCCCAGATGTCTGGAGGCTGAAGAAACCCCAAATCTATTTCTGCCAAACCCCCTTCTCCTCAAATTTTAAAAGATTACATTTTCAGAAATGTAATCAGGATGAGTAAGGTTCACTGGCACTTTATTCATTAAAGCTGTATTTTGAAAGAGGCATTTGATGTCAAGTAAGTTTTTTTTTTCCCCTTAGTCTTTTCCCCGCTCCCACCCCCAAGTCTTTTATCTCCAAACCAGGAAGTCATATTTTGCCAGCCAACTGTGAACTGTAACCACAAAAAGTTGGAGATTGGTTCAAAGCTTAGGACTCGAGAGGCTTGAGTCAGTTTTAAGGTTGGCAGAAGGCATCCTTCACTCATTTTGGGGGAATGTGCGTCCACGGGGGCTGAGGGGGCAGTCCTGTTACTGGTGACATGGTTGGTGGGTTGTTCTCACAGTCTGAGGAATGTGTGAGCAAAAGAGCCTTGTTCTGGGAGGTGCTGTGCAGGCGGGAAGGGGTTAGTTTCATTTTCCACTCAGACGCAGTGGTGGAAAGAATCCGGCAGGGACCTCTCCCTCTTTCTGTTGCTCCCTTTCTCTGAGCTCAGCTGTAAAAAGGGTCAGCACCGCTGCTCTCACGCTGGGGCCGTCACGAGTGTTCAGGCTGACACTCAAAACTTAGAGGGTGATTTTCTCTCCTTGGTTTCATCTCCTTCTGTCTAACCTTCCTTGCCCCTCAGTCTTTATCCTCTCACAATTTAGAGCAGCTCGAGTTCCCTGAGCAGAACTTGTGTGCTTTTTGTCTTTTTTACAGTCTGCACAAGATGGACCCCTTCAGAGACCTTCCTCCTCCCCTCAGGGCTTCCTAAAAGCACCCGGTACTCCTCGCACCACTCCTCGTGTGTCATCCTGCGTGTCGTGACTTCCGTTAGAACTATTTCTGTCTGTAAGTCTTTTTGGACACCACAAGAAAGAGTTCATAACTCTTTTCCGTTTGTGTATTTCACCTCCCTGTTCCATGTATTGGTCTTTGAAAGCAATTTTGAAACTTTATTAACTTCTATGAGCCTGTGTGGCCATCCAGACCAGTATTGTCCAATAGAACTTCCTGCAATGATGGAAATGTTTGCTATCTGCATAAAGTAATACGGTACCAACAAGTCACATAAGGCTATCAAGCACTTGAAATGTGGCCAGTGTACTCCAGGAATTGAATTTTTAATCTGACTTAATTTTGCTTAATTTAAATCTAAATAGCAGCACATGGCAAGAGGGCGCTATATTGGACAGCACAGCTGTGACCTTCTTCAGGATAAAGTCAATGTCATGCTTATTGCCTGGGCTTGACACAATGCTGAGTGCCTAAGTAAGAGCTCAATCAACATTTAGGGAATCCAGCTACTTTATTTATTTATGATAATAATCCTACCAGGCAGATATTATTAACTCTAGGAATTTCATCTTTACATGAAGAAACAAAAACAAAATAAAATGTGACTCAGAGGAATCAAATGATGGAGCCAGTAACTGAATCATAATCTGTTTAAAATCAGTCCCCCCATCCTTTCTGTTTCCACTGGCAGTGCTTGGGTACGTGGTAAGTAAATTTGTAGGTAAGTGGTTACACATACAAGATAGATGGAAGCAACATTTTAAAGAACAGTTAATTGTCTTTATCCAATCAGACACACAAGGACTTGCCTGTATAAAAGCTAAGAGAAAGAAAGAAAAAAGAAAAAAGGCAGGTTAGCACAATGCTTATTCATCTTTAGTACCCTGCACATATTTAAAGGCTATATTGGCTGAATGGATCTCTTTGAAAAGAGGAGTCTATCATAAAAGAAATGTTACAACAGGCAACAAATTGGGCAGCTGGTATGCAATTTGTGACTGTTAACTTTCAAACGATGATAGCCTCAGTGTTTCAAGGACAAACATCAAAAATGGTGGAGGATATGCTGCCACCTACTGGTCATCACAGTTAACTAGTGTTTCAGGATCTTAAAGAATCCAGACGCCTGGGAAATCACAGTTATCTCTTCTCTTCATTTGCTATTGGCTCAGCAGGTAAAGCGTCTGTCGACAGTGCGGGAGACCGGGGTTCGAGCCCTGGGTTGGGAAGATCCCCTGGAGAAGGAAATGGCAACCCACTCTAGTACTATTGCCTGGAAACTCCCATGGACAGAGGAGCCTGGTAGACTACAGTCTATAGGGTCGCAAAGAGTCGGACACGACTGAGCGACTTCACTTTCACTTTCAGCAGGCAAAGAATCCACCTGCAACGCAGACGATACAGGAGAAGTGGGTTTGATCCCTGGGTTGGGAATATGCCCTGGAGGAGGTCATGACAACCCACTCCAGTATTCTTGCCTGGAGAATCCCATGGACAGAGGAGCCTGTCGGCCTATAGTCCACAGGGTCACGACTGAAGCAACTGAGCATATACAACCTTACACGTGGAAAACAATTTTAAAATTATTCTAAATTTGAAGAAAACTATTATCATGCTTCAAAACTTCCTTTTTTTGCAAGTAAATATAACCATCTGGAGTTTTTCAACAACCCTTCCCCTTCCCCTGCCCCTCCCCATTTCCTCCTCATGTAGCTGAATTGCTTACTGAAATGTGACAATAGTTTTAGTTGGCTTTTCTTTGATTCACATTCTACCCTCTGTCAAATGAAGCATCAGGCTATAATCTGATGGGAGTACACATAATCATGGACTCCCATGAGAAACAGAGTCTCTTCCTCCCTACATCACATGTGTTTCGAGATCAGTGTTGATGGCTGCACCTTGGGCCAGCCTTTTGGATTTGGTGGTAGGGCTGAGTCAGAAGCTCTAAAGAAATCTTAGAGAAAGTTCGAGTCATAAACACTGGGGGTAAATTTACCAGTATTACATGCTGGAAATCAGAACTTGTGCTGTCCTTTCGATTAGCAATAAGTGCCCCAAAGACAATATAGGACATGAAATTTTATATTCCTGGGCTGTCTGCAAGGGGATCCAAACCATAGCTGGTGATTTTATAGTGAGAAATCATGCTGCACACCTTGCTCTGCTATGTGTTCAGGGAGCTGGGAGTAAGGCTAGCAATACCAGGAGCTTTGCAAAGTAGATGAAGAAGGGAAAGGAAGCATTTCTGCTTTGGTTCATAGAAGGACTATTTATACAGATATGAGCTTCTGTGGACTTTCTGTGACTGCTGGTAGAAAACCCATTATGTGACCTCTCCCCACCGGGACCTAGCTGCCTCGCTGGCCTTCAAGCATCTGTGCTCTAAGCAGTTCCTTGGATATCACTTAGAAATGAATCACATTAACATGTACCCATTAATTCATTAATTTAATTATCCACTCAATTGAACACATTAACTATCTGATATATTGCTAGGGACAAAAAACAGAATGACAGATGACACCTGTCTTCAAAAGATCCATTGCTGTCTGTGTTTGAAGAACTCTTAGTATGTGTCAGTTCAGTTCAGTTCAGTTGCTCTGTCATGTCCGACTCTTTGCAACCCCATGAATCGCAGCACACCAGGCCTCCCTGTCTATCACCATCTCCCGGAGTTCACTCAAACTCACGTCCATCAAGTTGGTGATGCCATCCAGCCATCTCATCCTCTGTCGTCCCCTTCTCCTCCTGCCCCCAATTCCTCCCAGCATCAGAGTCTTTTCCAGTGAGTCAGCTCTTCTCATGAGGTGGCCAAAGTACTGGAGTTTCAGCTTCAGCATCATTCCTTCCAAAGAAATCCCAGGGCTGATCTCCTTCAGAATGGACTGGTTGGATCTCCTTGTAGTCCAAGGGACTCTCAAGAGTCTTCTCCAACACCACAGTTCAAAAACATCAATTCTTCGGCACTCAGCTTTCTTCAGTCCAACTCTCACATCCATACATGACTACTGGAAATACCATAGCCTTGACTAGATGGGCCTTTGTTGGCAAAGTAATGTCTCTGTTTTTGAATATGCTATCTAGGTTGGTCATAACTTTCCTTCCAAGGAGTAAGCATATTTTAATTTCATGGCTGCAATCACCATCTGCAGTGATTTTGGAGCCCCCCAAAAATAAAGTCTGACACTGTTTCCACTATTTCCCCATCTATTTGCCCTGAAGTGATGGGACCGGATGCCATAATCTTCGTTTGCTGAATGTTGAGCTTTAAGCCAACTTTTTCACTCTCCTCTTTCACTTTCATCAAGAGGCTTTTTAGTTCCTCTTCACTTTCTGCCGTAAAGGTGGTGTCAGATACTATGTTAAACATTTTATAACAATTGTATTTGTTATTAATTTCTCCAACAGTGTCCAACTCAAGGCCTTCTCTGTGTTAGATAATGTGCTCAGTGTAAAGATGAAATGGTACTCAATGTGGATATGGTTCCTGTCCTCACCCATATGGTTCCCTCTTGGGAAAGGCAGAGGAGTAAGAAACAAAACACAGTGTGTTTAACATCTGCAATTTATTTTCGCTACTAAGCAGTTTATCGGCTTTCTATACTGAGAAATCTTTCACTGAGATAGCACAATGACCTCTTCCAACTATAAAGGCTGAAGATATGTGCGTGTAAGCTCAGTTGCTGAGTCATTTCCGACTCTTTGTGACTCCAGAGACTGCAGCCCGCCAGGCTCCTTTCTCCATGGGATTTCCCAGGCAAGAATACTGGAGTGGGTTGCAATGCCCCTTCCTCCAGGGGATCTTCCCAAGCCAGAGACTGGACCCATGCCTCCTGCATCTCTTGCATTGCAGGTGGATTCTTTACCACTGAGCCACCTGGGAACAGTGGGTCCTTTCCCCTAGCATCCCTTGCAGTTCTGTCAAGCTCTGTCACAGGCGTTGAAACAGATCGTGCCAATCAGATGACAACTTACTAGAATCTGAATAGGTCCTAGTGTTTCAAAGAAGGGACAAGGCACTTTATTTCTCTGATGGGCTGTGATGGGGGGTAACATTTTCCTCTTTGAAATCTCTCCAAAGCATAGTTTTAGCTATTTTTTCCTGCTGCTGGCTTTCAACTGAATTCTCCAAGTCCTCCTAGTATGCTTGGGGCCTATTATTACTCTTTCTAATACTCATTTTCTTTTTGGTCTCTCTGAATCCTTTCTGTTGGGTAAACTAGGTACCCTGAAGACACCCATGGAAAGGACAGGGATATGGTATCATCAATGCACAGCGATCATTGCCCTCCTAGAGCAAGTGACATCAACACTTGCATCTTAGCACATATAGATGGTCAACAGGTATAAGAAAAGATGCTCAACATGTCTAAGTATTAGAAAAATGCAAATCAAACCTAAAATGAGATACTACCTCACACTGGTTAGAATGGCCATCATACAAATAACAAACGCTGAAGAGGATGTGGGGAAATTGGCAGAAATCTAAAGTGGTACAGCCACCATGGAAAACAGAATGGAGGTTCCTTAAAAAACTAAAAACAGAGTTGCCATACGATCTGGCAACTCCTCTCCAGAGGAAACTATCTTTGAAAAGATAGAAGCACCCCAATGTTCATTGCAGCTGGTGGCTCAGAGGTTAAACCGTTGCCTGCAATGCGGGAGACCTGGGTTCGATCCCTGGGTCGAGAAGATCCCCTGGAGAAGGAAATGGCAACCCACTCCAGTATTCTTGCCTGGAGAATCCCATGGATGGAGGAGCATGGTGGGCTACAGTCCACGGGGTCGCAAAGAGTTGGACACGACTGAGCGACTTCACTTTCACTTTACAGTAGCCAAGATATGGAAATAACCTAAACATCCAAAGACAGATGAATGGATAAACAACATGTGGTACACGTGTACAATGGACCACTGCTGCTGGTGTTCAGTTGCAAATGCTGCTGCTAAGTCGCTTCAGTCGTGTCCGACTCTGTGCGACGCCATAGACGGAAGCCCATCAGGCTCCCCTGTCCCTGGGATTCTCCAGGCAAGAACACTGGAGTGGGTTGCCATTTCCTTCTCCAATGCATGAAAGTGAAAAGTGAAAGTGAAGTCTCTCAGTCGTGTCCGACTCTTAGCGACCCCATGGACTGCAGCCCACCAGGCTCTTCCATCCATGGGATTTTCCAGGCAAGAGTGCTGGAGTGGGGTGCCATTGCCTTCTCCATTGCAAATGCTACTCAGCCATAAAAACCAGTGAAATAATGCCATTTGCGGAAACATATAGGGACCTAGAGATTATCAAGCCAGGTGAAGTAAGTCAGAAAGAGCAAGACAAATAGAATAACACTTATCCGTGGAATCTAAAAAACGACACAAATGAACCCAGCTATGAAACAGAAACAGACTCACACAGTGAAAGAGGACAAACCTGTGGCTGCCAGGACTGGGAGTCTGGATTAGCAGATGAAAACTACTGCATGTGTGACGGATAAACAACAAGGACCCGCTGTATAACACAGGGAACTATATTCAACACCCTATGGTAAGCCATAATGAAAAAAATAGAAAAAATAATATATATGCATAACTGGATCACTTTGCTGTACAGCAGCAGAAATTTCCACAGTATTGTAAACCAACTATACTTCAATAAAATCAAGTTTAGAAAATCCACTGGTATCTTAAAGACTGGTAAGAATTATCCAGCTTAAATACGTTGTAGGAAGGGGCCAGAAAATGGGTAATAGGCAGAGGAACAGCACATTTGCCAGCCCAAGGCAATCCTTTTAGGTACAAACTCTTAGGTCTTTTACATATGACAACGCTGAGGCTGAACAGCAAATCCAGGTCTGACGGGAAATTTCAGCTGCAGAGACTCTTTTCCAACTAAGGACTGGAAAAGTATTAATGCCAGTGGTCTCTGGCAGTGTCTTTTCAACGTTTTTCCACTTTGAAGTGTCCACATACACAAACTGTGGAAAATTCTGAAAGAGATGGGAATACCAGACCACCTGACCTGCCTCTTGAGAAACCTGTATGCAGGTCAGGAAGCAACAGTTAGAACTGGACATGGAACAACAGACTGGTTCCAAATAGGAAAAGGAGTACGTCAAGGCTGTATATTGTCACCCTGCTTATTTAACTTCTATGCAGAGTACATCATGAGAAACACTGGGCTGGAAGAAGCACAGGCTGGAATCAAGATTGCTGGGCGAAATAGCAATGACCTCAGATATGCAGATGATACCACCCTTATGGCAGAAAGTGAAGAGGAACTAAAGAGCCTCTTCATGAAAGTGAAAGAGGAGAGTCAAAAAGTTGGCTTAAAGCTCAACATTCAGAAAACTAATATCAGGGCATCTGGTCCCATCACTTCATGGGAAATAGATGGGGAAACAGTGGAAACAGTGGCTGACTTTATTTTTCTGGGTTCCAAAATCACTGAAGATGGTGACTGCAGCCATGAAATTAAAAGATGCTTACTCCTTAGAAGGAAAGTTATGACCAACCTAGACAGCATATTGAAAAGCAGAGACATTACTTTGCCAACAAAGGTCCTTCTAGTCAAGGCTATGGTTTTTCTAGTAGTCATGTATGGATGTGAGAGTTGGACTGTGAAGAAAGCTGAGCGCCGAAGAATTGATGCTTTTGAACTGTGGTGTTGGAGAAGAGTCTTGAGAGTCCCTTGACTGCAAGGAGATCCAACCAGTCCATCCTAAAGGAAATCAGTCCTGAATGTTCATTGAAGGTCTGATGCTGAGGCTGAAACTCCAATACTTTGGCCACCTGATGTGAAGAGCTGACTCGTTTGAAAAGACCCTGATGCTGGGAAAGATAGAGGGCAGGAGGAGAAGGGGACGACAGAAGATATGATGGTTAGATGGCATCACCGACTCGATGAACATTGGTTTGGGTGAACTCCGGGAGTTGGTGATGGACAGGGAGGCCTGCTGTGCTGCGATTCATGGGGTCGCAAAGAGTCAGATATGACTGAGCGACTAAACTGAACTGAACATACAGAAAAATGTCCAACCTATAAATGTACAGCTGAAATAAGAGCCCTCATTTAACCACCACTCAGATCAAGGTCTTAGAAGATGCGTCCCCCAGAAGACTCCCCTCTAGCTCCTTCCAATCAGTATACTTCCTTCCTCACCAGGGGTGACCACCACACTGGCTTCTAACATCATAGTGGTTGTACGAGTTTCTTAACTTTGTATAAATAGAAAAACATCATATGCATTCTTTGGTGTCTGGCCTCTCTTACTGAACATTAAGTTTGTAAGATTCATGGATGTCCTTTACAGCTTGTTCATTCACATTGCTGTATAACATAAACTTCAAAGATTTACTTATCTTTTATAAGCTTCCTTCGTGGCTCAGATGATAAAAATCTGCCTGCAATGCGGGACACCTGGGTTTGATCCCTGGGTTGGGAGAATCTCCTAGAGGAGGGCATGGCAACCCACTCCAGTATTCTTCCCTGGAGAATCTCCATGGACAGAGGAGCCTGGGGGGCTGTAGTCCATGGGGTCACAAAGAGCAGACTTGACTAAGTGACTAAGCACACACACACTTATCTTTTATAGGTGATGGTCATTTGATCATTTTCAGTTTATGGCCATTATAAATCATGTTCCTCAAGACATTCTTGTACATTTCTACATATGTGAATAAGTTTGTTGGACATATACGTAAGAGTGAAATTGGAGGTCATAGAATGTGTGTGTATGTATATAAATATAGGTATATTGAACTTCACTGAATAATACCCAGTGGTTTTTCAAAATTGCTAAAGCAATTTAAGTTCCCATCTGCACTTTATGAAAGTTTCAATTTCTCCATCCTCTGAAATATGTGGTGTGGTTCACCTTTTTAACTCGAGCCATTCTGGTAGGTGTAACGCTATCCCATAGTGACTTTAATTTGCATTTTCCTGATGACTAATGATGTTGAGCAACTTTTCATATGTTTATTGGCTGTAGCCCCAGAACTACTTATCAGATGACCACTTCTTGGCATATTTTAGGGTGAAGTGCCTTAAGGATGAATGCACAGGATTTCCAAAGAGAGTGCAGTCTTTTTTTGGGATTCTCCAAGTTCATGGTTTTCCTTATTTCTCTTAAGACAAACACCCTCTAGATTTGTAACGCTCTGTTCTTTCTCAAGAAGCGGCTTTCTTGCGGAAAACTTTTGTGTCGAGTTGCTTCCATGAATGTAGAAAAATTAAGGGCAGAGTGAGGCTACAGTGAGTGAGGCCCTTGGCTGGGTCACGGTCTCCTGGATGTTGTTTGGGCAAACACTGGCTTTGACAATATGTGTATTTTCCCACACATTCACTGGTAAAAAGTCGCAATGGACGTGTTCCTGTGAATTTACGATCCTCTTTGAGGGGTTTAGGTTAGATCTGTAATAAAAATTCTGGCATATGGAGACATACGTCTGGTTCCCACACACTTAAGGCCAGAGAGAGCAGAGTTACATTTTCTTAGGTCAGCTTACTGATGGCTCCAAAGATAAAAGGCAACTTCTGATTGAAGGCTTGTTCTGAAAATATTTTTGGCAAAGGATTTCCAAGTTCCATTCTCCTGGGATGATCAAATTGACTTCTATTTTGTCTGTTGTCTTGACAAACTCACTTTAGCAGGGGAAAGGGCTTATTGCAGGCCTTTCTGCTTTGTTTTGAGATTTTATAATCAGAGGCAAGAAGACAATTGTAATCAATGAAAACCATTCACTCAGAATACAGAGCTGTGTACAAATATACAACAACAGAAACCATAGCATTACTTTGTGGTCTCTCCAAAGGTTCAATACACTTAGAGGTTTTCAATCAAGTTAAGTATACCCTCTTCCAACAACACAAGAGAAGACTCTACACATGGACATCACCAGATGGTCAACACCGAAATCAGACTGATTATATTCTTTGCAGCCAAAGATGCAGAAGCTCTATACAGTCAGCAAAAACAAGACCGGGAGCTGACTGTGGCTCAGATCATGAACTCCTTATTGCCAAATTCAGACTTAAATTGAAGAAAGTAGGGAAAACCACTAGACCATTCAGGTACAACCTAAATCAAATCTCTTATGATTATACAGTGAAAGTGACAAATAGATTCAAGGGATTAGATCTGATAGACAGAGTGCCTGAAGAACTATGGACAGAGGTTCGTGACATTGTACAGGAGGCAGTGATCAAGGCCATCCCCAAGGAAAAGAAGTGCAAAAAAGCAAAATGGTTGTCTGAGTAGGCCTTACAAATAGCTGCAAATAGAAGAGAAGAGAAAGGCAAAGGAGAAGAAGAAAGATACACCCATTTGAATGCAGAGTTCCAAAGAATAGCAAGCAGAGATAAGAAAGCCTTCCTCAGCAATCAATGCAAAGAAATAGAGGAAAACAATAGAATGGAAAAGTCTAGAGAACTCTTCAAGAAAATTAGACATACCAAGGGAACATTTCATGCAAAGATGGCCACAATAAAGGACAGAAATGGTATAGATCTAACAGAAGCAGAAGATATTAAGAAGAGGTGGCAAGAATACACAGAAGAACTACACAAAAAAGATCTTCATGACCCAGATAATCATGATGGTGTGATCACTCACCTACAGCCAGACATCCTGGAATGCGAAGTCAAGTGGGCCTTAGGAAGCATCACTACAAACAAAGCTAGTGGATGTGAAATTCCAGTTGAGCTATTTCAAATCCTAAAAGATGATGCTGTTAAAGTGTTGCACTCAATATGCCAGCAAATTTGGAAAACTTAGCAGTGGCCATAGGACTGGAAAAGGTCAGTTTTCATTCCAATCCCAAAGAAAGGCAATGCCAAAGAATGCTCAAACTATTGCACAATTGCACTCATCTCACATGCTAGTAAAGTAATGCTCATAATTCTCCAAGCCAGGTTTCAACAGTATGTGAACTTCCAGATGTTCAAGCTGGATTTAGAAAAAGCAGAGGAACCAGAGATTAAATTGCCAACATCCACTGGATCATCAAAAAAGCAAGAGAGTTCCAGAAAAAAATATACTTATGCTTTATTGACTATGCCAAAGCCTTTGACTGTGTGGACCACAATAAACTGTGGGAAATTCTGAAAGAGATGGGAATACCAGACCACCTGACCTGCCTCTTGAGAAATCTGTATGCAGGTCAGGAAGCAATGGTTAGAACTGGATATGGAACAACAGACTGGTTCCAAATAGGAAAAGGATTAAGTCAAGGCTGTGTATTGTCAGGCTGCTTATTTAACTTTTATGCAGAGTACATCATGAGAAATGCTAGGCTGGATGAAGCACAAACTGGAATCAAGATTTCTGGGAGAAACATCAATAACCTCAGATATGCAGATGACACCACCCTTAAGGCAGAAAATGAAGAACTAAAGAGCCTCTTGATGAAAGTAAAAGAGGAGAGTGAAAAAATTGGCTTAAAGCTCAACATTCAGAAAACTAAGATCATGGCATCTGGTACCATTACTTCATGGCAAATAGATGGGGAAACAGTGGAAGACTTTATTTTTCTGGGCTCCAAAATCACTGCAGATGGTGACTGCAGCCATGAAATTAAATGACACTTGCTCTTTGCAGGAAAAGCTATGACCAACCTAGACAGCATATTAAAAAGCAGAGACATTACTTTGCCAACAAAGGTCCATCTAGTCAAAACTACGGTTTTTCCAGTAGTCATGTATGAATGTGAGGGTTGGACTATAAAGAAAGCTGAGCAATGAGGAATTGATGCTTTTGAACTGTGGTGTTGGAGAAGACTCTTGAGTCCCTTGGACTGCAAGGAGATCCAATCAGTCCATCCTAAGGGAAATCAGTCCTGAATGTTCATTGGAAGGACTGATGCTGAGGCTGAAACTCCAATACTTTGGCCACCTGATGCGAAGAACTGACTCATTTGAAGAGACCCTGAAGCTGGGAAAGATTGAAGGCAGGAAAAGAACAGGACAACAGAGGATGAGATGGTTGAATGGCATCACCGACTCAATGGGTATGAGTTTGAGTAAACTCCAGGACCTGGCAATGGGCAGGGAGGCCTGGCATGCTCCAGTCAATGGGGTCACAAAGAGTTGGACATGACTAAGGAACTGAACTGAAGTACATAATCCCTACTTTGTTTAGCCTTAGCCCATGATACACAGATAAGATACCAGCCTATTGTACCAACATCACAATATCCCCCATCTCTGAAATACATCAACTATCGACAACCCTTTGAACAAGGCCCCTTTGTTTCAGCCAGAATTAGACCAGAATCTAGAGGGCTGCAGAGGGCTGGCATCAAAAACCACAGCGACGGTCACACGGCAGGAGTACAGTCTGTCATGAGCTGGACGCAGTGAAATCTCTCTTCTGGAAAGTGCATCACAAGCAGAGACACATGAAAATGGTTCTCAGCATTGATTCGTCTTATGGCAATACCTATGTGAATAAACTCTCTTTGACTTCTACAAACTACAGGCTAGAGCTGCCCTGATTCCCATATTCCCCTGTGCATAGCTGCCCATCTCTTCCATGGATTCAGTGAATCATCCAGTATTCTGCAATAAATGATTTCTCTTAAACCAAGAGAAAACCAAGAAAACCAAGTTTTCTTTCTCAACCCAAGAACTCTAACAGAGATGTTAATGATAGTAGATGTGACCCAGGCTTATATTCTGCATAAGAAGGATGAGGCAGAGAATATCCTTAAGCTTTCAATAAAGCTAGAAGGATGGTGCACTCCGAGAGGTTCTGAAATAGATTTCTCCATTTTGAACCAATGCGATTCAAGTTTTTTTTAAATGTAAATTCATAGCTAAAAGCACAGAAGAGAGAATTCTCTACAGTAATGACTTCCAGATCTTAGCACTCAAAAATATCACTTGGAGACCTTAAGAAAATTCTGGAGCCCACCCCAACAAATTCTGACTTGGTAGATCAGGGGTTTGAGCAATGTCCAGGAGATAGTAAAGGATAGGGAAGCCTGGCATGCTGCAGTTCATGAGGTCACAAAGATTTGAACATGACTTAGTGACTAAACAACAGCAACAAGATCTGGGGTAGAATCTTAGAATGTGTATTTCTTACTACCTCCCAGATGATACAGAAGACTCTCGGACCACATTTGGAGAAGCTCTGTTCTAGAGTTTTGAGTAAGAAAAGAGTTTGGCACATTCAAGGCACTGACTCAAGGCTAGTTTTAGAGAATACTGGGAGGCCTGGTATAAGGATGGAGAGGTAGGCAGAGGGTCAGATCATATAGAACTGTGTAAGCTAGGAAAAAGAATGATATTCTTCTACATGCTAATGGAAACTATTGAAGAACCACTGAAGAACATGTCATTCTCTACTACAGGAGAATAGATGGCAAAGAACTAGGATGCTCTGTCGTTGGCAAGGCCAAGCGGGTGGTTCAGTCCAGGGTGGTAGCAGTGGAGATGGAGTCAAGACATATTTTGGAAGTAAGAATAACAAGCAGTTTGCTGACAGATTCAATGTGTGGGAAAGAGGAGGAGGAATCAAGTATGATTTCCAGGTTCGTGTCTTGAACGAATGGGTGAAATCTTTTCAAGATACAGTAAGAAAATTCCTATGCAACCAACCACAAGCCAGAATTTTCAGGGATGGTAGTTCACCACTCCTATTTGTGGCCAACCTTTCAGATTGTCCCTCCACCCCAAAGTAGGCACTGCAATTGCCCAATAACCCTTTGGGTGGGTCAACTCCACCCACCTGACATCTCTTCTAAGCACTTGTACCTTTGATGTGGTTTAGAATTATTTTGCGTCTTTTCCAGAGATGATCTCTAAGGTTTTGTTTTTGTGTGTTTGTGTACGTTTGTCTCCCCTTTGGCAGGATACACTGTGATTCTTCAGTTTCAGGGTACAATGAGTTCTTAGAATCCTACAATTCTGGAGGTGTCTGGGCCTCTTGGCCAGTGAGGACAAGTGGCCTGTCTTCTAGCAAATTTCAGTTATAATTTACCTCTGGACAGAAAGAATCACAAGAAGAGTTGTCAAACTGTCTTTGATCTTACCTCCTATAACTTCCTGTTGCTCACAAAATACTGTCCCAAGTTCTTACCAAGACCCTGTATCTTCTAGCTCCTACCTACGCCTACAGGCTCATCTTGGCTACTCTTTGCTCCAATTTCTTTCCACTTTAGCTTCCCTGCTTACACAGTCAATGTGCTTTCTCCTGCCTTGGAGCCTTTATGCAAGCTATTCCTATTTGTCAAAAGCCTTTCCCCAGTGGTAGACTACCCAACTTCCAACTATCAAGGATCAAGCTTGAATAAATGGCTCTTCCTTGGGGTTACTTTCTATGTCTTCCCCATCTCTTTGCCCATGGCCCTAGGTTGAACAGAACTTATTAAATTCTTTTGGATTTCCTTAACAGTATTTTGTAAATTTACCATTATTCAGTCATCTTTAGGTACCTATTTTATTAGTACTTGTCTCCTTAAGTGGATTATAAATGCTGTGAGGACAGGGAATATTACACCTGGCTGACTTCCCTGGGTTTGTCCCCAGACCTGGCATACAGCATCTTCTCACTAAGTCTTTATTAATTCATTGACTGATATAATTTATTCTTTACCTCTAGGAATATCTATCATAGGCTTTTCACAGTTCAGATTGATTTCAACTCCAAAATCATGCACTGATATTATATGCATTCTAGTGGATTTGGTGAGCAATATAATACAGCTTCCCAAATGACCATAATGCTGCGATCGTCTTTTATTTGCAACAAACTTACGTTTCCCTTAAAAAAATCTATCTGTGGACAGATTATTTCTTTGTTCTGTTTCTACATTTCCATGGAGGTTTCTCTTCTGTCAAAAATCTCTTCCCCTGACTGCTATTTCTCCTTCCCTTTACTATGATTACTTTTGGGAGTTTATTTTAGATTTTCTTCTATAGTCAAACATCATCAGTTTTCAAATAAAGTCCTCTACTTCAAAAGAAAAAGTAAGAACATTCTCTCCAAGATATCCACCCTTTTTGTGGTTGTCTTTAGTTTCCTAGATTAAAGTTAACTGCCTCTATCTTCAGATTGTAAAATTTCTCTAGCTGGGAGGTTTTCTTCTCTGTGTATTTTTATGACATTTTGTGAGCATTAATGATATGCTACAGCATTTTTGTAGAGTACTATAACACAGAATTATATATTAGAGAAAAATTAAGGCCATCAAGCCTATAATCAGGCCTTGAGAGAACTGCTGAATATCTCAAATGCATTTTGTATTTCTATAAAATTTGGCTTCGCTTTTATATGGGGTTCCAAACAGTTTTTCTCTCTCTCATCCTAATGATCATCCCAACTCATGTATTGTGGTTTTCCATTTTGCAGAAGAAATCAGCAAAAGAAATTAATAGTTCAAGTCAGAAGTGGTAAAGCCAAGGACAGCTTTCCAACTTTGTCTATTTTTAAAGCGAAGAGAAATACCTTTAGTTACCCAATCTTCCCAAATGGTTGACTTTGTTGAGATGTAAATATCAACTAATATCCCAAACACAAAACAAAGAAAGAACTACAAAACATTGATCTGTTAAAAGACCAGCAAGTGACAAGTCCTCTGATGGGCTCTTACATGTTTTCAGTTAATGCTCAACACCATTCCTGAAGAGAGATCATCTGTCATTTTAAAAAAGGTTTTATTGATTTAGTTTTGGCAGTGCTAGGTGCTCTTCGCTTTGCAGGATTTTCTCTAGTTGTGGAGAGCAGGGGCTACTCTCCAGCTGTGGTGCTTGAGCTTTTCATTGCAGTGGCTACTCTTGTTGCGGGGCATGGGCTGTAGGGTGCCCTGGCTTCAGAAGTTGCATCTTGTGGGTCAGTAGTTGTGGTTCCTGGGCTCTAGAGCACAGGCTCAATAGTTGTGGTGCATGGGCTTCAATGCTCCACAGTATGTGGGATCTTCCCAGATAAGAGCTTGAACCCATATTTCCTGTACTGCAGGGGGATTCCTTACCACTGGACCACCAGAGAAGCTGATGATCTCTTTCTGAAGGTGAGAAAACAGGTTCAGCAATTAGGTAACTTGCTCCAGGCCTTCTGTTTAGAAAACTGTGAGGCTGAGACATAAACCTAAATCTGAATGTATCATCATTTGCATTCTTAATAAGATATGAATGACTTAGACCAGGTATCTGCCCTCAAGGACCCAACAATCTGGGGGACCTGAAAGAAACCAATTCACTGATGAGATAATTTAAGAGATCTCAGATGCTGGGAAAAACATCAAATGAGAACCAGCAAAGCACAGCGATCTAGTGTGGGTTGTGAGGTTGGGGAGGAGGGGCTGTTTTATACTGATTTTGAAACATTACTTTAAAGTTTCTTTGTTATGAAAAAAATTCAAATACCCAAAGCAGGAAGAAGAGTCAAATGAACTTCCATGTAACCCCAGCCCTCTTCAGCAATGAGCGATCTTATTTCCCCTCTGTCTTCGCCAACTCTGCCTGATTACTTCATTTATAAATATTTCATGATGTTATTTCCAATATATAACTAGCCATTGTTTCTTTTTATACAAAAGCAGGCTGCCGTTATTATATCTGAAGAGAAGGTAATCATTTGTGATATGGGTTTAGATTTTTGGTTTGAGGGAAAGCCTATTGGAGGAGGCACAACGTGATAAGATCCAGATGCAAGAAGGAGCCAGCCCTAAGAAGATATGGGGATAGCACTAAACTTTTGTTTGTTTTCAATTTTTTAATAAATTTAAATTTAGCTAGGGAAAAATGATTCCTCAAAATCAATTCTTGATGTTCCTCGTCAAACATGAGGTGTACAGAAAATTTCCTACTCAAGAACAGAAAATCTATGCTCTTGATATAAGATATTGGGTTGTTTCCCTCTTGTTTAGATGACAGATGGGTGTAGCTAAATTAACGAAGGAAGGTACTTCCATCAAATGTGTGACGTCAACAAAGATGACGTATAAACAAGATTGGATCAAGGGCAACTGTGAGCCCTGAAGCATGTGCTGTGTACAGTCATACAACCGAAATAGCAGCAAGATTTTTCTGCCACCTCTTTGATCCGTAGCTGGCCTAGGCTGTAGATGCTGCGACCTCACTTTCTCATTATTTCTCCTTTGAACACCCACTTAACTGAACCATTCTGGAACCAAGAGACCAAAATACTCTTTTTTAAAAAATTGTACTACCTCCTACAACTTTGAAAAGCATCTCTGTGCTGACTCTGTTCTTTCCCTGGATGAAGATCAGCTCAACACAGAAGCAGCATTAATGTTTCTTCACTGGCAGTTCCATCCAGCGTCTCTGGGCAGGCGTTTCGCCAAGCCCTCCTCTGCCTACTTGAAATTCAAACCCCTTGAATAAGCCTCAGTGCCACCTTTGTCCCCAAACCACAAGCGCCCCAGTCCATGTTGATGTGCGTTGAAATTATAAAGGGACATATTACTGCGGAGGAAGATAAACTGTGTTGAAATAACATCCAGAGTGGTTGTTAAATAAATTCAGGAAAACCAAGACATTCACTGTTAAGTTGAAACTCTGTCCTCAACTCACCTCGCAAGCAAGAAGTGGGTAGAGAAACCACACGCTGGGGGCTGATGCTCTTGAACTATGGATGGATTTTAAGGTCTTCAACGGCTCTTTGCTTAAAAATAACATAGTCTACCAACTTCTATTAGTCTCTGAGCTGCTGTTCCAGGCATCTAAAGAGGTGTACTTAAAGCTTTAGCTTAAGAAAACTTTAGTTAAGATGGGAGAAACGTGGGTTTGTTTCCTAGTTCAGTAATTTTACTGCTGTGTGTCCTTAGTCGCTCAGTCTTGTGTGACTCTCTGCAACCACAGGGACCGCCATGCTCTCCTCCAGAGGATCTTCCCAACCCAGGGATCAGACCCGGTTCTCCTGCATTGCAGGTGGATTCTCTACCAACTGAGCCACCAGGGATTTGCTGTATGACCCTGGAAAATTACACAACCATGTGGAACTTTATTCTCCATATCCACAAAATAGGAATATTTAAATTTGGATTATACAGTTGCTTTGAAGACCAAATAAGAGGCATGGGGAGATGTTTTAAGGACAAAAGTTTCAATGTCATCTAAGCTTTGAAAATCAGAAGTCCTCTGATGACTGATGCAGCTGTCCTTTGTGATTCATCGAGGCTTTGTTTGAAACCTGTGGACCTATTTGATTTAAAAGGAATTTATCAGGCACCTACTCTGGCATGGCAACCCACTCTTGTATTCTTGCCTGGAGAATCCCATGGACAGAGGAGCCTGGCGGGCTATAGTTCATGGGGTCACAAAGAGTCAGACACAACTGAAGCGACTTAGCATGCAAGCATGCACTCTGCATTTAGGATGTTTTCCATGTTGCCAAAAATCACTGCAGATGGTGATTGCAGCCATGAAATTAAAAGACACTTACTCCTTGGAAGGAAAGTTATGACCAACCTAGACAGCATATTCAAAAGCAGAGACATTACTTTGCCAACAAAGGTCCATCTACTCAAGGCTATGGTTTTTCCAGTGGTCATGTATGGATGTGAGAGTTGGACTGTGAAGAAAGCTGAGCACAGAAGAATTGATGCTTTTGAACTGTGGTGTTGGAGAAGACTCTTGAGAGTCCCTTGGACTACAAGGAGATCCAACCAGTCCATCCTAAAGTAGATCAGTCCTGGGTGTTCATTGGAAGGGCTGATGCTGAAGCTGAAACTCCAATACTTTGGCCACCTAATGCAAAGAGCTGACTCATTGGAAAAGACTCTGATGCTGGGAGGGATTGAGGGCAGGAGAAGAAGGGGACAACAGAGGATGAGATGGCTGGATGGCATCACTGACTCGATGCACATGAGTTTGGGTGAACTCCAGGAGTTGGTGATGGACAGGGAGGCCTGGTGTGCTGTGATTCACAGGGTCGCAAAGAGTCGGACACGACTGAGCAACTGAACGTAACTGAAGGAACTTGTGAAGGTGGTGGCAGGGGTGTTGGGAAGAAACACACACATAGTGATTAAACAGCAACACAGCACACCATGCGTCCTCACACAAGGCTAAACTCTCTGAGTTTCCTTTTTTTACAAAATGGTGGCAATGAGAAGAGCCAGCGCATTCAATTCTTTTGAAGGTTAAAAGAGAGAAAATGGGCAATATAGTGTCTGGCACACAAAGCACCACAAATTTTATCTAGTTTTTAAAGTTAAATTTCTCTTCCTCAATAAGATCACTGATATTTCCCTCTATCAGCTTTAAAAAGAGTGGACTTTTTAAATTTAATTTTTAATTGGAAGATAATTGCTTTACAATGTTGTGTTGGTTTCTGCTGCACAACAATGGGAATCATTCATAAGCATACATATGTTCCCTCCCTTTTGAACCTCCCTCCCACTCCCCACTCCATCCCAACCCTCTGGGTTGTCAGAGAGCACCAGATTGAGCTCTCTGCAAACAGCATATTCCCACTGGCTATCTGTTTTACATATGGTAATGTCTGTGTTTCAATGCTACTCAAGGAGAGTGGATTTGTGGATTCTTTTTTTTTTTCCTGTTTGTAATAGGAGCTATGAAGGTTTCTGAACAGGCGTAGCTGTGCCAAATTAACCTGGCAACAGGTGTGGGAGGAAATAAGATGAGGTAAGGCAATATCTAGGAGGTTATTAAGATGTTATTATAATGATTTCTAAGAGGGAGGCATGGAAAAATGTGATTGAGAAGGAGGGTAAACGGTGGAGTCAGGGTTCAGAGGAGGCAAGAAGAGCCAGGATCCAGAACTCAGATGTGGTGGTATCCACTGACCACCCCGCTCTATCAGCTCCTTTCTGTGGATCAGCACAGGCAGCCACATTTGGTCATGGATGGTCTTTCCCACTGAGCAAGGGGCAGGAGGAGCCATTGCTATTGGCTCACACTTGGCAAACCCACGTGCTCTCTTTCAAGAGGGAGGAGTTAGTTTTACAAGGAAAGAGCCTGACTTTTCCAGGAGGAGGAGCTAAGGATGAGCTATGGAGAGAGGGTAAATACTGCCAGCAATCTCATGATGGGAATGACCGGATATTTTCAGCTGCCTGTTCCATGGAGGAACATGGTTTATGATCTCAGCTCACAGGGTAGCAATGAGGTGAAAGGAGTGGGGGATAAGGAGCAGAGAGAAGATTTATACCCACCTGCAGAATAATGGAATAATTATTATATAAATATATATATATTTTTTTTTTTCTATTTTGAGCAACCATTATGAGCTAGACACTCTGGTAAGCACTTCACATGTCTTTTCTTCTTTAATTCTTCCAGTGACTCAATGAAGTTAGCAGTATGATGCTCTCCATTTTGCTTATGAACAAACTATAGTAAAGGAGCCAAAATTATTTAGCTGGTAAGGAGTAAAACTAAGATTGGAAATCAGGCAATATGACTCTGGAGCCCAAGCACTATGTTTAACTGAGCATTTTGAATGCATTAAGGAAACAAGAAGAAGTGGGGGAAAAAAGAAAAAAAAAATTAAAAAAAGAAGGGGATAAAACTTCATGAGTGAGAAAGTGCAGATTTTGCATTCATACCTAGGACTTAGTATTTATTTACTTAGTCTCAAAAATATGCTTTTATGGCAATCAAAACAGAGGAAAACTGGAACCACTTCTGTGACACAAACTAAGGGACAAGGGCTTTAAAGCTCTTCTTGTTTAGTAACAAAAAAGAATACTTCTGTGTGTGTTTAAGGGAGAACTGATTGTAAACAATGAAACTGTTTTTTGCGTAATAATATAGTCCTTAAAGTTACCTGCTGGTCACTGACACAGGGAAGATCAACAGAGTCCACCGTTTGTATATGGAAACCTGTCTGTATTTTGTGGTTCAGTCATAGTGCTAAAAACAGCTGGAAATTACAGGAGAATCATCTCACCAGAAAGCAGCTAAGCAAATGGTTAGAAAGGTTTGCTTGTCATATCATAGTTGCTTTCAGCTTTCATTCTAATAACCCAAGTAGTGGTGCTTCTAAGGGGAGGTTACTTACTCCTCATAAAATAGGAGGACTTTGTAATCAGATGTGATTTTGTTAAATGAATGAAGCCTGAAAGAAACACACTGCTAGGGCAGTATCACCCTACACTCATATCTCTATTAAATACGACCGTTTACTAAGAGATAGCAGCTTTCAAAAGCATCCCCTTTCCCATCCAACAGTGCGTAACATTCAGGCAGTCAAATCCCTACTTGTTATACAATCCATGCCTTTGAGGACTCATTTCTTTGTTTCCTGTTTCTTATCACTATCGACTGTTATCAATTACTGCTATAAACTGAAGGAAGACCTAATTTATGACATGACGACACACAGTAGATACAGCATTTCTGTTTAAAATTGAACAAAGCCCTTGTATTAGTTTTCTCTGAGTGCCAAGGAAAGACTCCGGGGATAGAACCAAGACGAATAAAGCGTATTTTCTTTTTCTCAGCCCCCTTTCCTAACTAGTTCAACTTCTAGAAATAACACTGGCTAGCCAATGAAAACACTTCTTTGATAAAGGCCAAAAATTTAAGATAAAAAACAGCTGGGCAGCGTTTCTTTTCTTTTTTTTTTTTTTTTAATACAAAAGGAAACAACTTTGAACTACATAGACAACGTCGTTTAAACCCAAACAGATGTGGTTTAATCTTGTTTTTGATCCTCTTGTAGATTTTTCTCAAAATGCCTGCATATGCATGGAAATGATGACTTTCAGATGTTTGAACATAATTTGTCTCTCTTAGAATATCACCTTGGTACATAGATCATGTACACCAAATACTCCCAGTCTTTGAACATGGACAGCAGGGTACCAGGGGGAATTTATATTGGTCTTTTGGTTTTGCCCACCAATTCTCTAAGAAACCAAAAGGGGAGGAAAAAAGCCATGGGATCCGTAGGCTGTCATTTTCAAAACAAGAGTCACATGTGTTCTCCATGACTTCAGTAAATCATGGGGATAGTTTCAGATCCCAACACTCAGAAATGCTTTTAAGATGAATCATATCACGTGAACACTCTAAAAATAACACACAGTTGATTTGCCCACCACCCGAATGCCTGCCGATTATTATCCACTTATCATATGATATCCTCATGTATTAGGATTTTCCCATCCACTGCTACGAGAAGAAATCATTGGAACAAAACTATTTTAAAACATGAAATGTCATCAGTCAGACCGTAAAGGCAAAAAGTAATATACACTCAACTCTGCTTTCAGCTTCAAAGGCCATTAGAGATAATAGCTGAAACAGTGAAGGAAGGCCTGTGGAGTCAGACATTTTAAACAGTTTTCTCTGTCTTTGCTCTCTTTCCCCAACCCCAATGAATTAGTGGAGAAGGGAGGAGAGAAGAGAGACTTGAAACCTCCAGTAGGAATCAAAAGAAAGAGCACTCTGGGGACAAAAGACACTGAGTAATTAACACGCAGCTCCACCCAGTGATGCTGGGTAAGGACAGGGACGTCACTGCTAAAACGTAGCCTTTGGTTCAAGGCACCTCCTCCTTGGCTTTTACAGTTTTCTCCACCATCACAGCTCGTTAGAGTATTTAAAAGACCACAACCAGAGAAAGAGGAAATGAGATGAATACATTTGTGGGCAAAATTTTGAAAAGCACATCGAATGTGTGAGAGAGACCCTGGTACGGGGAGTGAAGAGAGGGAGAGATGGGGGGTCAGGTGGACTGATGGTGGCGGTGGCTGTGAGCTTCAGCGCTGGGAAATGAGTCCAATGACGCCAATCAAATCACACGAGAAGGATCCAGTTTATAAGTGCTCCAACATTTATAGAACCCTGGTGGCTTTCTGGCCACAAACTGTTGTTCAGCGTAATGCCTCACTCCATCAAAACCTCCTCGGGGCGTTAAGTGCTATGTGAGGTCATCTTGAGCCACAATCTAATCTACACCAATAATCTGGCGTTTATATGTGAACTATGCGAACACTTATTTTAAAAAGGCAGTTCTGTTTATCCTGCCAGAGTCTCTAAGTCTTCCTCATCGTCCATTGGTGCTGTCTGTCTGGACGCAGTTCCTGATCTCTGTGTGAGGAAGGTGCCTCTCGCAGCATGACTCACAAACAAAGCAGCAGACTCTTATGTCATGACTGCCATGCCAGGGGCCTCATGAATGATGTTTCCCACCAGGAATTACAGTAGCTGCCAAGGGATGGAGGAGGCAGGCACTGGCCTGGCTACAGACCAGTGAGTCAGTGTTCCAGAGGCTTCTTGGAAATCCACCTGACTCCTGGGTGGAGGGGCGAGAGACTGAAGAGGGAGCTGAGGAAGAAGCACGTCACCTTGGCCCCTAAGCCAAGAAGTAGAGGAGCTCAAGCAATTGCACGGCTCTGGGGAGAATGGTTTAAGGAGTGGAAGAGGGAGAAAGGTAAGTGTCCCAGGTAATACACCAGAAGGCAGATGAACAAGATGTGAAAGTCAGTGGATTAGAAACCCTCTCAACTGGGCTCTGTTACTAGAGCTTACCAGCTTTCTTACATGCCTTGTGTAAAATGAAGAAGGTTGGGTAAAATGTTTTGAAACATCCAACTAGAAAATGTTCTCAGCATAACAGTTTTTGTTACAGCTTCCAATTCTATAAATGCACACATCTAACTCATTCCATTTCAACTTTAAATGTGACAAAAAAGAAAATGGGTGTCAGGAACAGCAAAGGAGAAAGATACAGAGACCAAGGCAGAAGAAACGCAGAAATGAAACAGAGACAGTAATTCTGGCTGGTCTTCCAGTCTAGAAGGGCATGTCTAGGATGACTTAGAAGAGATGTGAATCTTCATATAAATCATTAACTATTATTATTATATGAAAAGTGACAGTCACTCAGTCGTGTCCAACTCTTTGCGACCCCGTGGACTATACAACCCATGGAATTCTCTAGGCCAGAATACTGGAGTGGGTAGCCTATCGCTTCTCCAGCAGATCTTCCCGACCCAGGAATCGAACTAGCGTCTCCTGCACTGAAGGTGGATTCTTTACCAACTGAGCTCTCAGGGAAGCTATTATTATATATTATTGTTTAATATTTGGTCCCAGAAACCAGGAACTTCCCATCCTATGAGAATCTCACTTTACTGAGAAGCATCCTAATGTTTACACAGACTAGTGTTTCACATAATAACTTCAACTTTTATTATTGTCTTTGATACAGTATAGGCTCCAACACAAGCCAGATACATCATGTGATATTTAACCCCCAATCGTTGATCTGTTGTGATCCTGGAGGTAAACTGAGCTGGGATGGCCTTGTGGAAATGATCCTCCTAAGGAACCGTTCTTGTTGTTTAGTTGCTAGGTCAAAGTCCCACTCTTTGTGACCCCATGGACTGCAGCCCATCAGCCTCCTCTGTCCAGGGGATTTCCTAGGCAAGAATACTGGAATGGGTTGCCATTTCCTTTTCCAGGAGATCTTCCGAACCCAGGGACTGAATCCATGACTCCTGCATCGCAGGCATATTCTTTTACCACCGACCCACAGGGAAACCCCCACCTAAGGAATGTTCAAGGGTAATTCAAACTGTATGTGAGTTTTCACCTCATGTGCCAAGTTTAGACTGGGTGAAATGCTACACCATCTGCACATGCCTCTCGGTGTTGTGGGGATCGCTATTGTAACTTGGGGACCATATCAGGAAGATCCAGCAAGAGGTAGAGAAATAGGTGAGACCATGACCTCAACCATCACCTTAGCATCGCCACGTGGCAGATACTAACAGTGCAAGTAACAAATTCGTACCGAGGCCCTTTTGTATGCCAGGTGTGCAGTGGAGCATTTTACACAGATTTTTTATTTTTCACAACAATTTCATGACTCATTCAACACCTAACTCATTTTATTACCCACCTGTTGAATGCCAAACACTCTCCCAGATATCAGGGGGTGGGGGTAGGGGTGGGACAGCTGCTAACAGAACCAGAGAAAGATTCTGCTCTCATGAAGCTGAATTCTAGTTGAGGAGAGAGACTGTCAACAAATAAATACATTTGGAACTTCCCTGGTGGCCCAGTGGCTAAGACTCCATGCTCCCATCACAGGGGGCCAGGGTTCGATCCCTGGTCAGGGAACTAAATCCCACATGCTGCAACTAAGAGTTCGCATCCTGCAACTAAAGATGCCTCATGTTGCAACTATGGCCTGGTGCAGCCAAATACGAAACAAACAGAACAAATGCATCTGGTGTCAGGTGGTGGTAAGAACTAAGGGGAAAGAGAAAGTAAAGGGTCAGAGAATGCCTGGCCACGGGGATGCTGTTGAATGGGATGGTCAGAGAGGCCTCTCTGGTGATGTCCAAGAAGCCTGGGGTAACCCTGGTGCTGGGGTAGAGGCTGCAGTCCTGGCCTGGCCTACAGATGGGGAAACTGAGCTTCCCACACTCTCTTATTCAGGAAGCTGTGAGGATCCCGCCAGGTCCTGACACAGCATCTGCTTCCCGCTATGAAAGGACGCAGGTTAGAAGACTGCTGTAACTACACGAGAGGCTGGCATGTCTGGCACTAAAAACCGCATGAGGCTCTTACCAACACACCGCCTGCCTCTTTGTCCCTGTGATGGGTGGTATGGCTGGTTTCTTCCTATGGTACTGAGTTAACAGAATTGGCAAACTGCACTGGTATTACCTAGAAAAGGCATATGTTTTCCTGGATGTTTTTCCCCCTCTTCTGCCTTCTTTCTCCCACTCTTGAACCTCAAGTCATGAGCAAAGGGTCCGTGAAGCACGGTTTTCAGGCAGTTTTCACAGAGTGCCAGGGGGCTCCTCAGAGCGGCCTCAAGGACTTTAGGGTGAGGTGACAGGGAGGGTCAGTAGTTAGAGTTCCAGTTGCCACAGCGCTGCTTTAACCAGAGTAGTGATTGTTTCATGTGCCTTATGTCTTGCTGCCGCTGCTGCTAAGCCGCTTCAATCGTGTCCGACTCTGTGTGACCCCATAGACGGCAGCCCACCAGGCTCCCCCGTCCCTGGGATTCTCCAGGCAAGAACACTGGAGTGGGTTGTCATTTCCTTCTCCAATGCATGAAAATGAAAAGTGAAAGTGAAGTCGCTCAGTTGTGTCCGACTCTTAGCAACCCCATGGACTGCAGCCTACCAGGCTCCTCCATCCATGGGATTTGCCAGGCAAGAGTACTAAAGTGGGTTGCCATTGCCTTCTCTGCCTTGTCTTGGGGCTCTGCAAATGAGATTTCTGGGCCGAGCATTAAGGTTCGAAAAACAGAACAGGAAAGCAATGGCTCCTTGTGAATAGAAAATAAATACGTTCTTTGAGCCATCTTAAAACTCTGGCATTAAATGCAAAGTTTCTTAAAAAAGTTCTCAGTGGAATTAAAGCCCTAGGGGATAGTTTTAAAGTTTCGAGAACTAAATGGTGTGTGCGTGTGTGTTTAGTCACAAGTGTTCTATTGGAGGAGGATGCCTGTGGACCCAGCAAATTGTTATGCAACTTTGATCAAAGATTTGGAGAATTCATGAGGGGAGATCAGTGTGTAACTATAATTTTCTCTTTCCTGTGGCACACAGTCTACACACACACGTGCCCCCACACACACGTGCCCCCCCCCACACGTGCCCACCCACAGATGTATGGCCTGAGGTTTAGTTTCCTTTTATGACAGTTGTATTTTTAAGATAAAAGTCTAGGAGGGAATTCCACTCTGAACATTTCAGAAAATGTGTAACTTCTATGCTGGTAAAGTGAGAAGTCTCACCTATCAAGTGAGGGAAAAACTGGAAAGAGATTGTGAAAGTCAATTTGGTTTCTAATCCACATTTGATAGGAAGATCATTTCCTTATGATTTCACCGTGTTTAGCTATTGAACTCAAAACAGTGAGAAACATCCAGGGCTTATAAATATGTACCCCTAGCTGCGGTGGTTTTGAAGGTGTGTTTGTGAGTGTGAGTGTGTGTGTGGGGTCTCTGAGAAGAAAGACCAGTCTTTCTTCTGATATCTTCTGAAAGGCCAATCGAGGCAGGGGACAGCAACTGTTCTCCAGTGCGCATGCTCTGTCGCCTCCTTTTAGTACCAGCATCTCACCAATTCTTGGCAGGTCACATGGCTGCCAAGCAGAAATGTTAGCAAAGCTTCTAGCAACTGGGTGAGGCCTTGTGACACCAGTGGAGTTGGAACAGAAGTAGTGGGTATATCTTTGAGACACCTGCTTCAATGCAACTGGTTTCTTCCACACTTTCCCTTTCCTGTGGACTGGCCTTGGGATGCAAGCCACATTTAACCAGGTGTGTGAGAAATCATAGGACAGGCTAGCAGAACCACGTGGAGAAGGAAGAAGGCGGCTAGATGCGCAGATGGTTTCTCAGAAAAGAGCTCCCTACGACGTGGACCATGTGCCTGCCTCTGGACTATCTCAGCAGAGCTAAAGAAACATCTGTTTGGTTTGAGCTACTGTATTTTTGTTGCTGTTATTGCTTTATTTGTTTCTTGGTATTGGCCAGTTATTGTCTATTCTAACCAATAACCTGCTGGATATAAGGAGAGAGTAAAAGGTGACTTGGGTTTAGATTACTGAATTTCTGAATTCTACCCTCAACTCGTCACCCCTATCCTTTTAGATCCACAAGGGGATTACACTGTAGATGAGGGTTTAACCTCAAAACTTAGTCTTCTGCTGAACTGGCCTGGATCATGCCAGAGAGACGTTACAAACTCAGCTGTCAACAGGGTTCAGGCAGGTAAACACAAAGAAGCAAAACATTGAGTAAAGGCAGACCCGGGGGTACTGTGTGATCACGGAAGGGACTGAAATTTAGCAACATGGGCTCAGAATTTCTTGATATTTTTATTTGTTTAAAAGAATGTGAAAATCTAGATTTTAAAAGGTGATATCCATAGATTTGATTTCATGGGCTAATTAAAAATTTTAATAGAAAAAAATACTATGTGCACCAAAGAAAATTTTTCCATAGGACAGGGTCCTAAGGCCTAAGAAATTCCCCACCGCTTAGGCTAAAAGTTAAGTTTGGGATCCAGAACTAAACCTGTGTGATTTGAAGGACTTTCTCTGAAGTCTCACACCAAAACCCTGGAAGTCTAATCAGACAACTATTGGCAGACTCACTTCAATGTATTTATACAGCAAAGGTGGGAGCCCAAAAGCAAGAGAAGGAGACTAATTAATGTCTTGAGTGGACATGGTGTGGGGCTTTGGATCAAATATTTTGGGGTCAAGATAGTAGGTCTGGAGCCTGTTTTTTTTTTTTTTTTTTGCCAGTGAATAAGCTAAGTTTCCTCATTTCCAAGCAAAGTGATTATTGCTAACAAACAAAACTAGTCACATATTAGGATATCGTAAGTAAACAACCAGGAGTTTGGAAAGAAGAGGAACCAATGAAACTCCTAGAATCTTGGTTTTGTCAACATGTAGACACAACATCAAGTATCTTAACTCTTTCTGTGACCTCTTCACTGAAGCCATACCCACATCTAATAATCAGTAAGTGTCTCTGAATAAGGCACCAGTTACCCCTATCAAGGGACCCAAGTTAACGATGAGGCTGCAGCCAATAGAAAAAAAGTGGTAGCCTTGTTTGCTACATGGGGACAGAAGCCACGGAGCTGGATAGCCAGAGTGGGCCAGGGAAGTTCCACAAGTGATCAGGGTGCTGTTTCAAAAAAGAGGGGGAAAATATTGCTGCTGCTGCTGCTGCTAAGTCGCTTCAGTCGTGTCCGACTCTGTGCGGCCCCATAGACGGCAGCCCACCAGGCTCCCCCGTCCCTGGGATTCTCCAGGCAAGAACACTGGAGTGGGTTGCCATTTCCTTCTCCAATGCATCAAAGTGAAATGTGAAAGTGAAGTCGCTCAGTCGTGTCAGACTCTTAGCGACACCATGGACTGCAGCCCACCAGGCTCCTCAGTCCATGGGATTTTCCAGGCAAGAGTACTGGAGTGGGGTGCCATTGCCTTCTCCAAAATATTGCTAGTTAGGCCAAAACAATAGTCCTTACAATAACTGTTTCCATATGGAGATTGCCCCTAGCATTTCTTGGGGAAGTCATTTTTTTTCTGAATCTCACATTCTGAGAAAGATGAATTTTAGAAATCAGGAAAATGGGGACAAGATTATAACTCTTCAGTAGAATAAAAGATTAACATTCAACACAGATACATTACTCTTCAAAGGAATCCAGTGATATCAAGATGTAAGAGCAGATAAGCAGACATGCGGAGTTGAAGGTCAAAGTCAAGATTTCTGGTAACTGGGACAAGGCAAGGAGGAGAGAAGCACTTACAATCTAACCAGTTTTGCTTGTAGCTATGGCCATGTTATAAATACGACCCACTGGCTGCTAATGATGTAGTCTTACAAATAAATGTTAAGGTTATTCACATGGTATCCTTTATACTCAATCAATGAGTAATATTGCCCAAAACAACAGATTTTCAAAGAAAAATAAAATTTCAAATTGGTAATTTCTACACATTCCTCTGTGTAGAGCATATAGTCTTACTAGAGTGCTAAATTATATAAAACCCACCCAGTTATGTCCCCAGACATTTTCCAGTATTTGTGTATTCAGTCTAGACTATAGTTCTTTGTGATTATTACTAAACTGATGTATGTTTCTTCTTAAATTTTCTTTTTGAAAATTCTAAGAATGAGTTAAACATAGGAACAACATTCGGGATATACTGGGAATCCTTTAATAACAATTTATGATTTGGGATGTTTCAGAGAATTCTGATCTTTTTTACCCAGTTCCCTAATATTAATATCTGTCTGGAGTTGAGAAACAAATTATGCCTGCCACTGGGAAGAGGAATTGTCCAAAGAGAAAGCGAAGGCGGGAGCAGAGAGGAGGAGAGGTGCGGAGGCTACGTGGGAGGCAGAGCTGAGGTGGTCTTATGATGCCATAGCCCCAAGAGGCAGAGAGGCTCTGGGGAGGGAAAAGCAAGCGGGAGCAGATCAGGCTCCTCCTTTAGGGGGGTTTGGGGAAGGGATGGGTTCAGAGTGTGTGGGGGGGGTGGGGAGGAGAGGGCAAGAAAGAACTGAGAGAACAGGAGGGAAAGAAGAAAGCAGAAAAGAGCTCTTTTTAGGGACCAAGAAAATCCGTTAGTCTGACCATTTTTTGAGTGTTTAGAGTTGGAGGATTGTGCAGCTGTGGCCCCAGGAGCTCCATTTGACTGACTGGACAAGAACCAGAGGGATGTCAGGATGGCCCTCTCCCCCACGGGGAGGGGGTGCGTCTGCACACACAGTTTCTCATGGGGTCAGTGGATTCCTTCTGGAAGGGTAGACGGTGGGTTCAGTGGCCCCCAGGTCTGTAACAGACAAGTACTGCAGACAGTGGGAATATGCTGTGACGTCTACTCCCCAGTGCTAGTGGAGACCCCAAACGACGCACTCAGAAGAAAGGAGCAGCTGAATGCGGGCTTGGAAAGAGGTCTGCTCCATCAGTGCCTTACAGGCTACACTTAATCTGTGAGGGGCACGGGGCTGAAAAGTAGAGCGAGTATGTGGCCATGCAGTCAGAATGTGATGGAGTTTGACCAGCTCAAACAGTGAGCCAAATCTAGTGATGTCGAAAAGCGAAAGTTGCTCAGTCGTGTCTGACTCTCTGTGACCCCATGGACTATACAGTCCATGGAATTCTCCAGGCCAGAATATTGGAGTGGGTAACCTTTCCCGTCTCCAGGGGATCTTCCCAACCCAGGGATTGAACCTAGGTCTCCCACATTGCAGGCAGGAAGCCCAAGTGTGGCCAAGCCTCTCCCCACATCTAGTGATATCTCACAGACAAGAGATAAGTCTTGGCCTTGAGTCAAAACACTATCTGTGCAAATGCAAGAGGCAAAAAACCTTCAAAATTTCAGTAGACAAGAAAGTTGGTATGAATGAAGCGTGGACAGGGCTGCCAAAAATTAAAATATACATGGTAAAGGAATAACAGTATCTGTTGTGAACATTAAAGATACTACATGCAGTGCCAGGAACATACTATATGCTCAATAAATGTTAGTGACTATTACTGCTATGGCTACTTTTTGACTATGATTGGGAACCAAGCGTAAATCATTCCTACCTTTCAGGCCCACGTCAGAAGCTTTAACAGATTACGCAGCTGAATTATACCAACAACCACTCGAACTCAGAAATAATAGTTTGTTATCTCCAGATAACAAACCGAGGCTCAGAAGGTGACTTACCAACATTACAGAGCAAATAGGAGGAAGAACTGGGATTTAAAGCTCTATCTTTACACATTCCTAGCTGGTTTTAAAAAAAAAAAAAGGCAAAAAAACAGCATGTGAGACTCTATTTTGATAAGTAAGTACAGTATAAAAAATCTGAACTGAGAAGTAACAACAACAAAAAAAGGTAAAAATAAATGTTCAATGTTCACAAATTATTGTAAAAATAATATAAAAGAGTTAAAATTTTCATGGAGAAAAAACACAAAACATGTCCAATCATAAAAAGGCTTTTCCCTTGCAAGAAATAGGTATAAAGCAGAAAACTCAGTTTGGTTTCACTGCTGAAAATGTCCAAAACAACTTAAAAAAACCAATCGAAGTCTGACTTTGTACCTGCCTACTCTTGACATGGGGAACCTTGATAACCGCAGAGCAAGGCAGAGCTGATGTTAGGACAGCCAGGAGTTCTCTATCTGGGGTCCACCCTACACTAACCTTCAAGTAAAAGCAGAAGAAAAACAAGCCCTAAGTGAAAAACAAGCCTGAGCTCAGCAGTTGGTGACAAGAGAGCTCATTTTTACCTGCTACAGTTTTCTAGGTCTGTAGCAGAGATGGTCTGGAGAAGGCAATGGCACCCCACTCCAGTACTCTTGCCTGGCAAATCCCATGGACGGAGGAGCCTGGTGGGCTGCAGTCCATGAGGTTGCTAGGAGTCGGACACAACTGAGCGACTTCCCTTTCACTTTTCACTTTCATGCATTGGAGAAGGAAATGGCAACCCACTACAGTGTTCTTGCCTAGAGAATCCCAGGGACAGGGGAACCTGGTGGGCTGCAGTCCACGAGGTCGCACAGAGTCGGACACGACTGAAGCAACTTAGCAGCAGCAGCAGCAGAGATGGTCAGAGCTGGGGGTGGAAGTGGGAGTCATGGAAGCATTCTTAGAGGGTTTTTGGTGGGAAGAGATGAAGGGGATTAAATAAGCCATGACTATGTCTACATCACAGTTCCAAACCATTCGAAATGTCTATTTCCCTCAGGGTGGCTCAACAAAAGCATCTTTGCCTTTAATTCCAAAAGAGCAGTTGGATTTCTAATCTGCCCACAGCCTCTAATGGGTCAGATGAAATACTTTCATTCTGGAATGACCTTACAAGGAAAACTGAGTTTTGAGATCAGTCTGTAGGTTTTTATTTTCCTTTCTACTCAACCCAGACAAAGCCATCATACTCAATTTAGGATTAAAACAAAAGAGTTTATAGGAAGAAAAAAAAGCTTTTCCTTTGGAGATAAAAATAGCATCTGCTTCTTCTGAGAGTGAGTTAGCAGCTGGAGGAAATTATTTATGTCTTCCTGACCCTTTTAAAAATTTGTTGGTCACCTTTTTATTTAATTACTTTTGCCTTTATTATGTAAAACTCCCATGATTTTAGCATCCATTATTTCAGGAGCATCTGCATATGTGGATTATTTTGCTCAGCTTCGAAGTTTTCTTCCAAGTTATATCAAACAGTAATTTTATGAGCTCTCCAGCTCTTCTCAACCCATTACCCTGAAAACAACAGGAATAATCTTAGAAGAAAAAGTTCCCAAACAGTCAATGACTTCACTTACATCACGCAGTTTCAACAGATTCTCTGAGTCTGAATGAAGCTACCAGTTTCCAAAACCATGTAGAAAAAAGCAATCAAGTCTGGGATGCTATCTTTGTTATTTCCCTTCAAATATTATATTTGACTGTAAATTATATTTTGGAGGCATGGGGAAGAATATACTTTAAATATGATTTCTTTTTTCCACTTTCAGAAAAATGTTCTGGTACCCAGTGGACTTAGGGTAGGCAGAAACCTTATTATTAACTAAAATTTGAGAGCTCTGTAGTGTGGTAACTTTGAAGTGGCTCTTTGTTGTGGTTTGAATTCTAGGATGGGAGCAAAAGCTGTCGGCAACCTTGGGGAATTACTTAACTTGTCCTGCAGTTGTTCCTCACCAACTGAGGAAACTTCTCTCCTCAGTATAAAGAGTGAAGCATACTTAAAAAATACAGCCTGGATAGTTTTACTCTCTATTTGAATTCTCTTATCCTTGGGAAGAAGAAACCAGCATCTAAACAAAATTTCATCTCTGTATCCCTGGAGATTAAAAAGTACTGATGCCAGGAAGAAAACAGGCAAGAAGAGATGATGAACAGCAGAAAAGGAAATTGGGAAAAGTCGCCTTCTCACCATCTGCACACTCATATCAGAAGATTAACAATTATTTATGAGGTGACCAGCTTGTGAATTATTAACTACAGGGCTATGACTCTCCTAGAGCAGGTATTTTATCAGTGCTGTGTTTATGTTAGCAAAGGCTTGCTTCTCACACTGTATTAAGAGTGAACATTTACCAGGGCTCTACCAAAGTATTTTTGTCAGCGTGTTTGTCATTTAGAATTTGAGAGGAAAAAGAGAACACTGTCCTTATGCAATGAGAGCTTTCACACACAGCCTGGAGGAGGCCAGGAGGCAGGGCAGGTCCATGCCAGCACTAGGGCAGAGGCAGAATGGATGGATATCTGCTTTGTAGACCCAGCAGCTCTGTGAGAACCTCATTGCTAGGAACAAATTAGAACAGAGCAGCTTTGCACCTTTTGGGGCCGATTAATTTCAAATTCCCTTGAGGGTACTGAAAACCAGTCTCGTGGACAAGAGAGTGGTGTTTAGACAGAAAGCATCTCACAAAATTTGACCAGCCACCCGCCTTTGGGCAGGATGTACACAAAGGGCACAGGAAAGCTAATGTCTACGGCAGACACCTCTCCCTTGAAAAGACAATGGTTACCTTTAATGAAATAGCAATCCAGGGCTGAATCTATATTTAAATTGACAAATGTAACTTTGAATCTCTCATTAATATTGCCTACATTTTGTGTTAGAAATAAAATAATTCAGTTGATCCAAACTTTCAAGTCATAATATAAAAACCAAAAACTATAAAAGTCTCAGTTATAGTTTACCTTTTAGATATAAAATTCAGTGACAAAGGTCCAAAATACATATTTTAAAATTTTGTTATTTTCCATCTCAGTTGACCAACTAAGAGGAAAGGCATCCTTCTGAGGCTAAAAGAGTTCCACATTTGGCATGCCTCGTAATTCTTTCAACCTTGTGGTTTTAATTAATTTTCAAAATAGTTGATCATTAGAACCACTACTCTTGCTCTCCACTTTGCACTCACTTGAAAATAAAAGCCTGATATCTAAATTCAATAAAGCATTTAAAGTATTTAATAAGCTCCACTTTACAGGCAAAGTTAGTGATATTATGGTTCTATGAACCCAAAGTAGGACAAATAGAATACTTGAGACATTTGTTCAGTCCACATATCAAAGTATATGTTTGGCTCTTGAGTGCTCTGTGGTAACTGATGTGTGAATGTCCTGATCGTACATTCGGGGACCAGCATATCCAGTAAGACCCTGAGTGAGTGTTAGTCGTTCAGTCGTGTCCGACTCTGAGACCCCATGGACTGTAGCCCAACAGGCTCATCTGTCCATGGATGCTCCAGGCAAGAATACTGGAGTGAGTAGCCATTCCCTTCTCCAGGGGATCTTCTCGAATCAGGGATCGAACCCACGTCGCCTGCATTGCAGGCAGATTTTTTACTATGTGAGACACCAAGGAAGCCAGTAAGACCCTATATTTCTCCAGTAGTTGTACTTTTTGGAGACAGTGATGGACTCTTACAAATGCACTATACCTCTCTTTGAGGATATACAGTTGAAAGCATGTGCATCTATCAAAGGACAAAATGTGCTTAATGAAATAGCTTTGGTAACTATGATAATTGTGGCATCAGAAGCTGGGGTTTGAATTTCTGTTTTGAATTGGAGAAAATTAATATTCTTTGGAATGCAATGTTTACCCAATTAGGTGACAGTGGCTTTATTTCCACATTTTTTTTTAATTTATAAAACTACTTAAGTCGGTGACAACTCTTAACTTAAAAGCACTTGGAAGATAATCTCTTCTCTTTTAAATTTTACAGATACAAAACAGGTCAGTTCAGTTCAGTTCAGTCACTCAGTCGTGTCCAACTCTTTACAACCCCATGAGTCGCAGCACACCAGGCCTTCCTGTCCATCACCAACTCCCAGAGTTCCCCCAAACTCATGTGCATCGAGTCGGTGATGCCATCCAGCCATTTCATCCTCTGTTGTCCCCTTCTCCTCCTGTCCCCAATCCCTCCCAGCATCAGGGTCATTTCCAATGAGTCAACACTTTGCATAATGTGACCAAAGTACTGGAGTTTCAGCCTCAGCATCAGTCCTTCCAAAGAACACCCATTTAAAAAGCACTAAAAAGAAGTGCTCTTGCTATATAGTGGCTATGAATGGGAACTCTGATTTAGGCAGGCCTAAGCTGAGGTCGCACAGAGTCGGACACGACTGAAGCGACTTAGCAGCAGCCACAGCAGCAAGCTGGGCCCTACCTCTGTCACTTACTACCTGTGTGACTATGGGCAAGCCACAAAAACTTTGTGCCTTGGTTTCTTCATCTGTAAAACGGGAGACAGCAGTACTTATACACAGTTATTGAAAGAATTAAATAATTGGATCCATGTAAATATTTTGGGACAGGGACTCAGAAAATACATTAATATTTTATACAATTCATACATATTAGTAGTTACTATTGCTTTTTCTTATCAGTCATTTTTTTTTTTCTGTCACTGAATTTTATTTATTTTATATGTGACTAAGAATGCAGAGTACATCATGAGAAACGCTGGGCTGGAAGAAGCACAAGCTAGAATCAAGATTGCCAGGAGAAATATCAATAACCTCAGATATGCAGATGACACCACCCTTATGGCAGAAAGTGAAGAGGAACTCAAAAGCCTCTTGATGAAAGTGAAAGAGGAGAGTGAAAAAGTTGGCTTAAAGCTCAACATTCAGAAAACTAAGATCATGGCATCCGGTCCCATCACTTCATGGGAAATAGATGGGGAAACAGTGGAAACAGTGTCAGACTTTATTTTTTTGGGCTCCAAAATCACTGCAGATGGTGACTGCAGCCATGAAATTAAAAAACGTTTACTCCTTGGAAGGAAAGTTATGACCAACCTAGATAGCATATTAAAAAGCAGAGATATTACTTTGCCAACAAAGGTCCTTCTAGTCAAGGCTATGGTTTTTCCAGTGGTCATGTATGGATGCGAGAGTTGGACTGATGGTTTTTCCAGTGGTCATGTATGGATGCGAGAGTTGGACTGTGAAGAAAGCTGAGTGCAGAAGAATTGATGCTTTTGAACTGTGGTGTTGGAGAAGACTCTTGAGAGTCCCTTGGACTACAAGGAGATCCAACCAGTCCATCCTAAAGGAGATCAGTCCTGGGTGTTCATTGGAAGGACTGATGCTGAGACTGAAACTCCAATACTTTGGCCACCTGATGCGAAGAGTTGACTCATTGGAAAAGACCCTGATGCTGGGAAGGATTGAGGGCAGGAGGAAAAGGGGACGACAGAGGATGAGATGGCTGGATGGCATCACCGACTCGATGGACATGAGTTTGTGTAAACTCCGGGAGTTGGTGATGAACAGGGAGGCCTGGTGTGCCACAATTCATGGGGTCGCAAAGAGTCAGACATGACTGGGCAACTGAACTGTATTGAACCCTTTTTTTGATTGGGTTGTCTTTTTGATATTGAGTTGTATGAGCTGTTTATGTATTTTGGATATAAACCCCTGGTTGGTCACATTATTTGCAAAAGTTTTCTCCCAGCTCATGGGTTACCTTTTCATTTTGTTGATGGTTTCTTTTCCTGTGCACAGCTGTTATGTTTAGTTAAGTTGAATATGTTTGTTTTTGCTTTTATTTCTCTTGGCTAAAGAGACAGATCCAAAAATATATATCCAAAAATATATCTCATACCTGTCAGAATGGCTATCACCAAAAAGTCTACAAATAACAAACGCTGACAAGGATGCAGATAAAAGGGAACCCTGGTATACTGCTGTTGATAAATTGGTGCAGCCACTATGGAGAGCAATATGTAAGAGTCATCAAAAAATCGTTAATAGAACTACCATATATGACCCAGCAACTCTACTTCTGGGTATGTAACTGGAAAAAATTAAAACATGAATTCAAAAAGATGCATGAAAATCAGTGTTTGTAGCATCATTGTATTTACAACACCCAAGATATGGAAGCACCCCAAGTATTCAACAAACAAAAAATTTGGTATCTATACAATGGACTATTACTCTGCCATAAAAAAGAGAAATTCTGCCATTTGCAACAATGTGGATGAACCTACAGAATATTATACTTATGAAATAAATCAGATAGAGAAAGATAAATACTGTATGATATCACTTGTATGTACAATCTAAAAAATAAAACAAATGTATGTATATAGCAAGAGTCGCTTCAGTCAGTTCAAAAGATATGACAAGACCAATCAATTCATATAGAAGACAAAAATCTGAAAGAGAAAAGCATAAATTCTAATGAGAAATCCTGGTTGAAGAACAACACAGCAATGAACACAAACTTAGGTCTGAGATTCCTAGCAACCAGGGAAGGGAGGGAAACGCAGTGGATAGAACACTGGACTACATCACCGACTACAAGAAAGCATTCTGTTTTGCTTCAGTTCCAATAGTTGCATAACCAACCACCTCAAAACCTGTGGTGGTCATAATTTTTCAAGATTCTCCGGGTTCACGGAGTGATTCTTTTGATCTTGCATGGGCTCATCCATGAATCTACATGTAGCTGGAAAGTGATGGGAAACTGGGATTGGTTGGGGGTGTTCAGAAGGATATCTTTATTTATCTCCGATGTGGTCAACTTGAGATTCCTCACAGCATGGCAGACTCAAGGTGGCAGACTCAAGGTAGCAATTCAAGAAAGAGTTCTGCTAGAACAAGCCCCAGCTGCAGGCACACATCAAGTCTCTACTTGTGTCATGCTTGCTAATGGCCCATTGACAAAATCAAGTCATGTGTCCAAGGCGAGAGTAACACAAGGTGGAATATCAGGAGATATGGTTCATGGGGTCCACAGTCTACCAGAGTTTCTAAGGACAGTCTAAGTAAGAAATCTGGGAATTGCTATCACCTCAAACTCAAAAAAAAAAAAATGCTATTTTCATGGTTTATATTCTTTGGCTATTAAATCTTGCTTCCATATGTTACATTCTTCTTTGTTTTGTCCCTATAATGAGACCACTGGTCCAGGAGTTATCAGCTCCTATCTACAAAGTTGGGCTACAAAGACTTTATTAGTCTTCTCCCCCTGGCAACCCTGGAATCATTTTCTGCGTCCTTTGTTGATGACACCTACCCTGCCTTTTTTTGCTAGAACAAGTTCAGCAATAGTGCTGCACATGTTGTCCATGGATTCAAAGGCTTCCATAGATCTCCTGTGAACTGTGATGAAGGACTGGAAAAAGTTCTGTTGTTGTAGGAGGTGTAAATTGTATCAACCGGGGGAACGATCAAAATGCAAACTTCTGGGCCTATCCAATCTACAGAGAGCCCAGAGCACATGGGCATTTTATGAGCACACAGAAAAACTGCCTTCTGATCTATACCCTCCTGTCCTTCTCACACCTTCTGACGATCATTTTTCTTTCAGTATGTTTTACCTCCGTGCATAGAAGAAGGGGTAAGAGAGTGAGAACTGCAACAAGGCAGTTCTCCTTTCCAACTCTTTTGATAGCTGTGTGACTTTGGATAAATCACTTCACTTCTCTGAGCCTCTGTTTCTTCATGGGTTAAATGGAGATAACTCCTACCTTATATTATCGTTGTAAATATCAATCAAGACAATATAGATAAAGTGCTATACCTGAAGCAAAGTAAGAATCCCATTATTGTTACTTCTGTTACTATTATTACTACTTCCACTACTATTATTACCCATACTTCCTGTAGTGCTTTAGACTTTGCTTAAGAGTAAAAACGAATGCAGATGAAAACAGAGTTGACAGATGAAACTACTCAATCCCTAATCCTAATAATATTGCTTGAGCACCTGGATCCAGCTGTGCCTGAAGCCATCATCTTATTGGACTTTTCAGTTCCTAGAGTCAACTGGTTCCCCTTTTGCTTGAAGTTAGATGGAATTAGAGGTCTTGCAATTATGAGGTCCCGACTGACGTAGGGCCCAAATCTATTCTGTATCAGTTTCAGCTGAAATACAGACTCTTGTTCCTACCCCTGGAGATTCTAATTTTGTCTGCTTGGAGTAGGGCCTAGGAGTTTGTAATTTAAGACCACTCTAAATGACTCAGATGTCATCAGACTTATACATCAGCTTTAGGGAACTACTTCCTTAACTTGTGAGTTCCTTATTTGGCGGTCCCTATAGGACCTTGGAAATTGCATTACACACACAAGCCCCATGAATATTTGTAGAATTGAACACACATTCCAAGAACATGAGTAATTAGACAGGACAGATTGGCTTGATAGGCTGAATATATGAAGTTGGCAGAATAGTTAAAAAGAATCAGATTGCTTCCAGAAATTTCTAGCATCTTGGGGTAGCTACCTTGCTTGAATTAATTTAATACCAATTAAAAACATTATTTGGTTTTCTCTCTAGCTTTAATGTTTTCATTTTGTGACCAATTCATCATTTGACCTTGGACCTGTTTCTTGACATAATTTAATACTACATTTTGGGGGGTTTTTTGTTTCAAATTTAGACCTCTCTGTTACATATAAAGATTTCATGTTAGGGTTGCCCTTTATGATAAATTTTATTTCAGCTGAATGATTGACTAATAGAAGTTTCAGTCTCATTCCAACCACATCAAGGAGTTCCCAGAGAAAATGGTTTCATACATTTAGGATGCTGACAAATGGGGTGAGAATCCTCCTTTATGCAAGACAGGCAGTAAAAGGTGCTACTGACGAAAACATTAACAGCACCCACTATCCAAGTGGGAAAGAAGTCAAAGCCCACCTGGAGGAGAACTCTGCTCCCTTTATGTGATGCACACTTCAGCAATTTCATGCTGTCCACCCACAAATACTACAATGGTTCCTTTGGAAAAGTGCATCTGAAGGCCTGTCTGGATGGATTTTTAAGAGTTATAGACCAGATATGACAATGTGACCACAGAAAAAGACTTGTTCCAGAGACTTCAAGTAGAAACCACCCATCGCCTGCACTGAGAGAGAATCAGTTAGGATGTAAATTCTAAAAGATTACTTTTCAAAGTAGCATTGCATTGATGGTTTGGATTATAAAGCTGAAAGGGCCAAAGATAACTAAATTTGAACCATTGTAATTACATTAGAACCTAGAAATTCATAGCTGGAACAAAATGCATGAACTCACTTATCAGGTCTCCCTCTGATTAGATACCACATAAAGTGTCAGGCACTAAAGAATTGATGCTTTTGAACTGTGGTGTTGGAGAAGACTCTTGAGAGTCCTTTGGACTGTAAGGAGATCCAAGCAGTCCATCCTAAAGGAGATCAGTCCTGGGTGTTCACTGGAGGGACTGATGTTGAAGCTGAAACTCCAATACTTTGGCCACCTGATGCAAAGAGCTGACACATTTGAAAAGACCCTGATGCTGGGAAAGATTGAGGGCAGGAGAAGGGGATGGCAGAGGATGAGATGGTTGGATGGCATCACCGACTCAATGGACATGGGTTTGGGTAAACTCCGGGAGTTGGTGATGGACAAGGAGGCCTGGCGTGCTGCAGTCCATGGGGTCACAAAGAGTAGGACACAAATGAGTGACTGAACTGAACTTAAGTGTCAGGGTGAGGGGCGTGGGCCCACTTTAAACACTATAACAAAATGCATGCCCTAGAGATAACATTCTAAGTGATCACCGTCAAGTACTACATCAGAGCCACAGACTCCCTAAGTGGAAGTAGAAACTCTTGAGTATCTTCTGGAGAGAGAAAAATACTGTACTCCTCCAGTTAAAATGAGACATATTTTTGGATGGAGGAAAGCCCAGAGATCCTTAGCTTTGATTTCAAGGATCTATTACAGGAAGAGAGATCAGTGGTTGAGGTCTACATTATCATCAAAAACCATGAAAACCATACATAAGACCTTGTGTCTATGGGCATGTGAGATTTTGGGGAGCAGAAGCACCCAAGAAAGATTAAGAATCCCCAATTTTTTCCGACTTAACCCATTTTACAGATGGGAATACTAACATCACTGACATGCCCAGAGTCACACAGCAAGACTCAAGGAACTAGGTTTAAATCTTTGAGTTACAGCAGACAGATGGGAACCTGATTGTGAACTTGAGGCAGGAGTTACAAACCGAAGACCTTGGAGTGAACTTAACCCACAGTCCAGCTTTCTTTCACCAGCACAGTGTTTAAACCCATTCGGTAAAGTCACAAATAGCCAGCTGTTTCTGATAAGTAGCCAGATGTGGCAGGAGGGAGCCCACCTTTCCTCGGCAGGTGCCTGGGAGTTTGCCCCACCCCTTCCCCTCTCTCCCACTGCAGGCTCATTTCTGCTTCACTTATTTACCCTGCTCTGCCTGGTCCTGTAACACTTCAGCTTGTGATTCTGGGTATAGAACCTCCAGACAGCCACTGGGTCCTTTAAGGGGTCTACAAAGCTCCTTAAGGTCTGGTTCTGCATCAGTCACTGTGGTTGTGGTTTATTAAAACAAACAAAAACTGCGGTCACAATAGCTTAGAATCACAAATGTTTCCTTCTCACTCAGGCTACATACATGTCCATCAGGCTTGGGACACGAGGTCATTCAGGAATACAATCTGAACAGCTACTGCCTCAAACATTGCCAGCAAGAGTTCGGGACATCCTCAGACTGACAATGAAATGCTTCGATCTCGGAGGTGACACAGGTGGCATCGGCTTAAGGTCATGGGTCAGGATTAGTCACATGGCTCCACCCTACAGCAAAGGGGCTTGGAGATGTCATCTCATAATGGGTGCAGATCACAGAGGCTGAGGAATATTGAGTGACCATCACTGATTCCTCTCATCAGTCTAGTTGTGGCAACCGGCCCTGGGTCATGAACAGTGGAGCATAATTCTGAGAAATGCTGGATGGCTTTGGGTTTCCCGTAGATAACTTTTCCACAGCAACAAAGCACACTCGCAGGCAGAAAATCTACGTGAGGTTTAGGATGTCCTATGGAGACAGCTGTCACTTTTGTCCTTGATTCAGTTTCCAGGTTTTTTTAAATGGATGATATTTTTTAAATGGATGTATATCTGAGCCTCAGTTTCCTCACCTATAACTGGAGTAAGACCATAGTACTACAGGTTTGTGGAGATAATTACAGTAAGGGAACCCAGACAGTATGTATAAAGTCCAGTGTCTGCATCAATGGTAGCTTCTAATTTGGCGGGTGGTACATCTTAATGGTTCCAAGTATGGGCTTTCAAGTAGCTCTGTGACTGTGGCAAAGTCATTAACTCTTCCTGAAACTCAGTATCCTTGTCTTAAAAATGGGAAATCACTGTGTCTGCACCTGGGATGACTCAATAAGGTTATGGATACAAAGCATCTTGAACAAACTGAGCATTGCAGAAATATGGTAGAATTCCAGTTGAGCTATTCCAAATCCTGAAAGATGATGCAGTGAAAGTGCTGCATCAATATGCCAGCAAATTTGGAAAACTCAGCAGTGGCCACAGGACTGGAAAGTGTCCGTTTTCATTCCAATCCCAAAGAAAGGCAATGCCAAAGAATGCTCAAACTACCGCACAATTGCACTCATCTCACATGCTAGTAAAGTCATGCTCAAAATTCTCCAAGCCAGGCTTCAGCAATATGTGATCCGTGAACTTCCTGATGTTCAAGCTGGTTTTAGAAAAGGCAGAGGAACCGGAGATCAAATTGCCAACATCCACCGGATCATGGAAAAAGCAAGAGAGTTCCAGAAAAACATCTATTTCTGCTTTATTGACTATGCCAAAGGCTTTGACTGTGTGGATCACAATAAACCGTGGAAAATTCTGAAAGAGATGGGAATACCACCACCTGATCTGCCTCTTGAGAAACTTGTATGCAGGTCAGGAAGCAACAGTTAGAACTGGACATGGAACAACAGACTGGTTCCAAATAGGAAAAGGAGTACGTCAAGGCTGTATATTGTCACCCTGCTTATTTAACTTATATGCAGAGAACATCATGAGAAACGCTGGACTGGAAGAAACACAAGCTGGAATCAAGATTGCCAGGAGAAATATCAATAACCTCAGATATGCAGATGACCCCACCCTTATGGCAGAAAGTGAAGAGGAACTAAAAAGCCTCTTGATGAAAGTGAAAGAGAAGAGTGAAAAAGTTGGCTTAAAGCTCAACATTCAGAAGACGAAGATCATGGCATCCGGTCCCATCACTTCATGGGAAATAGATGGGGAAACAGTGGAAACAGTGTCAGACTTTATTTTTGGGGGCTCCAAAATCACTGAAGATGGTGACTGCAACCATGAAATTAAAAGACGCTTATTCCTTGGAAGGAAAGTTATGACCAACCTAGATAGCATATTCAAAAGCAGAGACATTATTTTGCCAACAAAGGTTCATCTAGTCAAGGCTATGGTTTTTCCTATGGTCATGTATGGATGTGAGAGTTGGACTGTGAAGAAGGCTGAGCGCTGAAGAATTGATGCTTTTGAACTGTGGTGTTGGAGAAGACTCTTGAGAGTCCCTTGGACTGCAAGGAGATCCAACCAGTCCATTCTGAAGGAGATCAGCCCTGGGATTTCTTTGGAAGGAATAATGCTAAAGCTGAAACTCCAGTACTTTGGTCACCTCAGACGAAGAGTTGACTCATTGGAAAAGACTCTGATGCTGGGAGGGATTGGGGGCAAGAGGAGAAGGGGACGACATAGGAGGAGATGGCTGGATGGCATCACTGACTCGATGGACGTGAGTCTGGGTGAACTCCGGGAGTTGGTGATGGACAGGGAGGCCTGGCGTGCTGCGATTCATGGGGTCGCAAAGAGTCGGACACAACTGAGCGACTGATCTGATCTGATCTGAATTGTATAACACAGGAACTATATTCAGTGTCCTGGAATAAATCATAATGGAAAAGAATATAAAAAAGAATGTATATATGCATAACTTTGCTGTAAATTAATACTACATTGTAAATCAAATATACTTCCAAAGTAAATAAAGAAAAGAAATACCATAACTTAGTATTTTAAAAAAATAATTATGTGGATTAGTAGGTGCATGCCCAAAGTCTTTTTTTTTTTTTTTTAAACAAATGAAAAACAAAACAAAACACGAATTCTTGCCCTGCTGATCAATATCAGTATCATTTGATTTGAGCCTGTTTTGGGCATAAGATATTACTACTTTATGACCTTATTGGATATAAAACTCTATCTGGTTGGGGCTCAAGGTCTCCCTGGTGTTCTCTGATGAGGATGAACTCCAAATACCTGGCAGCCCTGCTGATCTCTGATCCATGGGGCACATTTGTGCAGCAGTCAAAAAATTCTAATGCAGTTCAGGGAGCTGCTGCCAGTACTGATCAGTGTCAAATTGCTTAGACAAAATTACAGGGAACTTTTCATCTTATCTACCTAAATCCTCCTCTAAGAACCCAATAAACAAATTGGTACCAGGAAATCAAAGAGATTGCTTTTGCTACAGATCTTCTTGTGAGTATTGCAGACAAAAATAAGGAAAATATAAGACACTTGACACAAACGAAAAAAAAAATCAAGAAGTCCAGAGAGGGTTGTCTGTATTCCACACTCGAACCCTGATTCCCCAAATATCAGGGGAAAAGACACAGAAAGATGAGAAAGCACATTTTATAGGGGACTCCTAAGTGCTTAATTTTTAAAATATAACTCTCAAGTCAGTGTCCTTGAGGCAGTTGTATTTTTCATTTTATAGACAAGGAAACTGAGTCCTGGAGAGGCTGAGCAAGTGCTCAACGTCACCCAGGACACAGGGGAGATCTCAAATCTGAACCACACATGTGACTGACTCTTTCTACTTTAGCCAGCAATTTCTTCAGTCAGGAAAAAGTTCACTCTGAAATGTCAGCTTTAGCATGCCTTCAAAATGTGGCCTGGAGAGGTTAATGAGTTTTCCAGAGAAGTCAAATAATCTGCTGAAGGTCTCACAGCCGGTTAATGGGGAGAGGTAGCTCCAAAGCCTGTGTTCTCTCCTCAGGTCCACACAGCCTCAAAAAAGCAGGCAGATGCTCCAGCCAAATGCTGATTCTCTGGGCTCCCTCAGGCTTCTCCAGTCACTTAACTCTTAGAGGTAACTCAGGAATCGCCCTGATTTTCTGTTTTGAACTAAAAGACATTCTTTAGTTAAACGTGAAGGCCAGTCGGTTTCTGCTGGCTTTGGAATTAAGGGCTGTGGTGGAGACCCACACTACCATCTCTCACGTGGAGACCACATAAAACTGATCTAACCTGCCAAGCATTTTGAACCAACCTGCCAGCCAAAGGTCACTTTAATTTTTCATCTGCCTTCTACAGGCAAGTCCCACTTCCCAGCTCTGAATGACACAGGATACGACACAGTCCTGCCCAGGCAAGCTGCTTCCAGTGAACTGGAGGGCCGCAGCCCTGGATTCTGGGCCAGGGGCAAGAGATGAGGTCAGCACTCAGGTTTCAGGCCCTAGATTTCTTTACAGCAGAGGGAAGCAAGAGCTTTTTAAAGGGACACTGTCAAGGGCGCTCCAAAGTTCCCATCTCTTCCCCTACCCTGGGCATGGCCGAGTCCTTCAGTATCAAACTGTGAGGGCCTTATGGACAGAGTAAGCAGTCTTCAGTTTTACCATGTGATTGGGAATTTGCTTCTGAGGTGTCAAGAGATCTAAACCAGGCCTGACACTTTAAACCCCAGCTGGTTCTCCAGTGAAGCTGGTGGGGGTGGGAGTCAGGGCTGGGGGAGGAGACACGAAGTGGTGGTTCCCAGGGGGAGCAAACACGCCATTGGCAGAGTAGAGGATTATACAGGGTCCTGCCTAAATTTTGGGCTGAGCCTGCAAACTGGAGTCTCCAGAGCATCCATTTCACAGACCACATTTTTAAGGGTCCAGATAAGAAGTATAAACAGTACTGGTCCATCAGGAAGAAAAATGATGATGGTGGTGAGGAGAGGAGGATGTTGGGAGGTGAAATGATCCTTCTTGGCTCCCGACAGTCCCTTGCGGTGCAGGACGTGTAACTGACGGCACTCTACTCTCTGCCCCTTGACTGCCTTTCCTCCTAAGACGTGGAGAAACTTACCTGCTTAGTAAAATGTGGAAAGAGAAGATTCCTCTTTCTTTTCGTCTTCCAAGTGTGATCCTATCAGCAGCAGGGTGAGTTCCTGCCAGCTCCTCCATGCTGTGGATCTTGCCTGACATCACTGCTCAGGCTGGTTGTGTTCGGGTACCTGTCAGAGAGGGCTGGGGCGGGGGTTCCTAATTCCCTTGCACCCACTGCATGCAGATACAAAGCACAGCTTCCATCCTAGCCTTTGCCTGTCATCTGAGTTATGGTTAGATTTCCCAACCTGGAACTCTTTTGTCTTTTTTATTTGTTCAGAATACAGGTGGAGAAGGGGGGTCATATTTATTAGAGACCTGTGTTGGTCAGTTTTATGTGTCAACCTGAGTAGACAATGGTGTCCAGGTGATTAGTCAAACACCAGATGTTGCTATGAAGGTGTTTTCTTTAGATGTGATTAATATTTAAATCAGCAAGTTTAAGTAAAGCAGATTTGCCTCCATAATGTAAGTGGGCCTCATCTACTCAGCTAAGGGCCTTAAAAGCAAAGACTGAGTTTTCCAGAAAAAGTCATTCTACCTCAAGACTGCAACATGAAATCTTATTTGAATTTTCAGTCTGCCCTACAGATTTTTTATTTCCTAGCCAGTACAACTGCATGAGCTAATTTCTTAAAATAATTATTCTTCTCTCTGACATTGTCTCTATCTCACTGCCTTTCCCTGTCTCTCTCTATACATCCTATCGGGGTTGTGTTACTAATTCAGTCCCCTTAAATTCCAACAAATCCTAACAGTGCTTCCCCACTCAATCCTTACAATTACTTAAGAGGTAAGCAGCTGCATTCTTCCCATCAGAAAGATGGGAAAACTGAGGTCTAGGGCCATTAAGTAACTTGCTCAAGGGCATCCAGCTACTGAGTGGAAAGGCAGTACTGCAATTTCAACGTTTCTGAAAGAAGAGCTGAGATTCGTAATCATTTATATTATACTGTCTCCAGCCCAGGAAAAAAAAGACATACTCCAAGTTATGATATGGTATAATACATACATGACTAAGGGTAAGTTGGATCCACCTGTTTGATCATGAGGCAAATCTTTATCTCTTACCTCATGCTGGCTGTTTTTGACGCTCTCTCTGCTACATTGCTGGATGAAATAATTACACATTCAAGCTCATACTAACAGCCCAGGGCCTGCTCCCCTGGTCAGCTGTCTTGGTGTTTACAGGGCCTGGTTTATCATGTGACCTATGGTTCTGAGTGTCCCTTTCCTACTTGTTACCCTAATGTCCACTGTATCATTGACTCTCCAGATTGGCTATAATAGAGCACATCTTCTCCTTTATCAGTTGTGTCTACAATTGCTATTATAAAACTTGCCAATATTAGCAAGAACAACAAAGAAAGGAATCTTCACTGATAAAATTCACTCGAGGATCTATTCATCTGTTCACTTCCTCATCCATTTATTGAGTTGTCAGCTAAAAAGAATTAGAGAATTATGCAGTGCATGTATTTTTCTTCATTCGTTTAAAAATAATTGTGGAACTCTGACTACACACTCGCTTTCTCTAGGTGGAGTCTCTCAGAGTTCTCCCTCTTTTTCACACACACTCATGTCCATGCTGTCCCCTCCTGAAAATGGATCTAACTTGTATCCACTAAGTGTACCTACTTCCTCAAAGCCTTACTCTTTATTTTTCATGACTATTCTTAATTTGATAAACTAATACAGATAAATGGATTCTTGGATATTGAATGGCATGACAGTTACTCGTTTTGGGTAAGGCATGTTCATCGTTAGAAACCCCGTGGACCGGAGCCCACCAGGCTCCTCTGTCCATGGGATTTCCCAGGTAAGAATACTGGAGTGGGCTGCCATTTCCTTCTCCAGTAATCTTCCTGATCCAGGGATAGAACCTGTGTCTTTTTCGTCTCCTGCACTGGCAGCTGGATTCTTTAACGTTAGTGTCACATGTAATGGTTAAAAGAAGCCAAGAGGTTTCAAAGTGTCTGCTCTCCAGTTTCATACTTTACCTCCATGACAGATTGAAGCTGATTAAATCAGAATCCATTTTCTTTGTATGTTTAGTAACTGAGTCAGGATTTTGGTTAGGATGGCAAAAAGGTGCCTAGCTATAAGACTTAATTTTCCGCCCTCTGTTTATCTAGCTTATTGGTTACTATAACAAGTAGTGTATTTCTCCTAGGAAGGTTCTTCACATAGAGCGGAACTCAACCAGGAGGTGTTGGCTTTTGCTTTCACCACCTTCTCCTGCCTGGAAGGCAGACATAAAGGCCATAGCTCCAGCAGCCGTTTTGGAACATGAAGCAACATTGTGAATTGAAGCCATGTGATAACACCGTGGGGAACAAAGACAGTGCCCAGTGAGGAACGAATTACCTCAACACTGTTTATCTCCAGAATTCTATTATGTCAGAAAGATATAAATTTCTCCCTCATCTGAATGACTCAATTTTGTCATATGTGTGTATACTTTATGTAGCTGAACCTAACTCTAATTAAAACATCCATTGAGTTTAATAATAAAATCTATAAACATTATTATTCCAGTAATGCTTCCCTCATAGAGCCAACCTGAAACCTTGTGCTTACTCATGGCTGAATGTTCTGGCTAGTTTGTATAAGTAGAATCTGAGTTCCCAAAGAACATTTGGGTCTTGGCTCCTGGTCTCTTGAACACAGATCCTGGATTTTCTTTGGTGCATTACTATTGCTATTCATGGGTTGCCCAGCATATTTTTAAAGACATCATTGTTTAGAGAGTCTTTCATTTAAAGTTAAAAGCTGTTTCCTACTCTTCCTTCTTTTTCCCTCCAAGTTTGGGTAAAATTATGGCTGGTGTAATTTATTTTAATTCCTCCCCTGCCCTTTTTTCTAAATGTCTGTCTTGGAGATTTTAAGATCTGTGAAATGTTTGTTACTCTCACTTGTCCTAATCAGAGGTTGAATAAAAAGACATTTTGAAATCTTGGAAAGATTGAGGGCTTCTGAACTTTAGCTGATCTGTTAAACCAGTTAAGTTGAGCAAGGCCGGATGAGCCCTCAGGAAAAATCATGAAAACTAAATTAAACCGAACACAAAAAAGCAATTTGCCAGCAGTGAACCTAATACACAATTTGCCTCCTCCAGAGCAGAGTATCCTGCCTTGGCCGTGTGCCAACAAGAGCTCTCTGCGATCATCTATAGGATTGCACAATTCCTCTTAGGACAGTTATGAAAGGAAAAATAACATTTGTTCTGCCAAAGTGTGTGGACCTGCTGACATTTGCTGAAATACAGATATCATCTGAGTGAAAAGTGAACAGGATGTTATCCTTAAGGTGCTTTAGACAGTAGGTATGGTACACATCTTTTTCACACATACATTCGGCAGCTTGAATTTCTGGTAATTGTAAGGGCTTGACTCTTGCAACTATTTCCAACACACTCTAGGTGGCTTTGGGATCATCCCATGATACACCCAACTTCATGAGAAACCGTTTTTTTTTTTTTTTTTTTTTGGCGATTTTCAGTACGGTTTGTCTATTCCTCCCCTCCTTGCAATGGTGATTTAAGGGGATAGAATCTGGCAATGCTGGTGGGGAGAGGAGTCAGCACACTGTACATCAAGTGTACCTGTCATATGAGTTGCTGATTCTAGACTGGACAAAAGAAGCATGCTGGGAAAAGATGGTAAAAAAGATGCCATATGTTATATTCTCTGATGGAGAAAGTGGGGAAGGATTTTTAAATGATGGAGATTATCACCAATTCATACTGGATGGCTTTCATGGTGGAAGGCTCTGAGGACAGATTTGTAGAGGGCAAAATAAAAGAAATTTGACAGTTAGTGGTGAATCTGGAGTGTCTTGATTAAATTATATTTAAATTATTTATATTTAAGGTATTCAAGTATTTCCTTTATTTCTGGGTATTTGGCTGTTGAAAGGTTCAGTTACAAAGCAGGCTTACATGTATGAAACAGAACTGGCTTCTGGTTCAAGAACACAAAAGAATTTGAGTATAATCAAAGATAAACATAGATGGGTTGCACAATCATGGTAAAAGCATCTCAGGATGCAACAGAGTAGATAGCACAGAAGCAGAAAAAAGCAGTAATGGATACATTTTTCAGTAACCGAGTCAAAGAGGACTTGACCAACAGTCATCCAAATATTACAGGAATTAGGTGATGTGGTTCTGTAATATGTATCCTCATACACTGTGGGGATGACAGATCTGTGTGTGTGTGTATGCATTCAACACATACGGAAACTTATGTTTTGATTTATAGCTGCAGTGATTATAACTGCAGAAGGTTTCATGTATACATAGATTTTATTTGATAGCTTCAAATTCATTTTTAAAATTCTTTATTCATTAATAAATAAAAGAACCCAGTTTAGACTGCTCATCTGCAGTGTTGCAAACCGTAGCCTTCTCTAATATGGCAACTAGGGTTTGAAGATCATTTATAGGTGGGAGTAGGGTCAGTTGGAGGCTATCAAACCATTACTAAGTGAACATGTGATCTTATAAACGGCTTTGATATCACAATAATGTAAAATGCTATAGTTTGGCTGTAATGTTGCAATCATACAGTACATTTGGGGTAGGTGAAATAGTTAATGAGATGAAAGATTTAGTGGTCAATGAATCAAAAGCAATTTTATTCACATCAGTAAATACATGTATAGTGCCCAATGTATGCCAGGAACTGTGCCAGTTGCTGTGAAGTCAAAAATGAAAACATTACAATACTTGTCTCTAAGAAGACTTTCAGTTCACTGAAAGACACGAAGACATAGCAATAAGCTGGAAGGTGATGTGGCAGAATGTATTTAATGAGATATACACAATCCCAGGACATGTACAAGGAACATAAATAATAATATAAGGAAAGAAGTCACATTAGTCTGTGGGTATGACCTTTTCTTGGTGTGAGGGGAAAAAGGAAAAATTTTAGGGAGCAATTTCTATCTGAGCTTTTAAAGATGAAGAGGAGCAAGTCAGAGACACTCGAAAGTGGAGAGAAGGAGATAATTTGGGAGCAATGATGTAAATATTTGCTTTTTTCAAATAAAGGAGATAGATCTAGATCATCCATTAGTATCTCTTTCAGGTCCAATATTAAAAATCTAGAATTCCATCACTCTAATTGAGAGTTTAGGTTTACATATAGTGGTAAAGAATCTGCCTGCCGATGCAAGAGATCCAAGTTTAATCCCTAGGTTGGGAAGATCCCCTGGAGCAGGAAATGTCAACCCACTCCAGTATTCTAGCCTGTAAAATTCCAAGGACAGAGGAGCCTGGAGGATATAGTTGATGGGGTGGCAAAGAATAGGACACAACTGAGCGCATGCATGCATAACATTCATCTCATTAATTTTTATAAAGATTTTTGATAGAACTGAACTGGAAAATTCACCTCATGCTCAAAGTTTGAAAGAACTTTGAGATCATTTTTGGTTCCCCAGTATCACTTACTCATTCAATTCAACAAGTATTTATTGACAATCTGCTGTGGGCCGGGCTGTCAAGCACTATTCTCAACACTTAGAAAACAATAAATAAATAAAATAGACTGATGTCTTTGTGCTTATGGAGGTTACGTTCCAAGAGGGAGAGACAGATAGTAACTATTACACATAATAAATATGTAAATATTATAGTCTGCCAAAAGTGAGGAGATGCTAGGGAGAAGAATCAGATCTGGTTGGGTGGACGTCTCTGTTTGCCCAAGGCAGCCTCAGTTTATTCATACTGTCCCAACATAACTATTTACAGTAACTCCTTAACTCTAAAAGGCTTCCCAGTTTGGGTCAGACACTACATAAACTGGTAACCACAGTTAAAGGGAATCAGGAAGAGACAGAAAGTGTGTGTGTGTATATGTACACACATGTGGCAAGGCTACATTACAATATTTAAGGAGGTATCTTGGTAAGCCTCATTGAGAAGGGGTCTTCTGAGCAAAGAATTAAAGAGCAAGCCTCCCAGGTATCTTTGTGAAGATCATTCCAGGGCCAGAGCCCTGAGATTTTAAAGGAATGTGAAGTGGCCAGGGCCCTGAAGGGGAATGGATGGAGGGGAGAGCTATTGGAGATGCCAGCAGGGAGCAAAGGAGAAGGGAGCTGGAGAGGGTGCGGCCCTAGGCCACTGAAAGGGATTTGAGCTCTCCACTTAGTCCAGTGGGACGCCACTGAGGGATCCTAAATAGGAAGGACATAATATGGCTCATACTCAAAATTCATGGTTTTGGCAATTCTTCATGGAGTTTATTCCTTGCAAAGACTATATACTCCAGAGGGTAAATGAAAAGGCAAGCTGTCTAGGTAGGAGTCTCCTACAGTGAATTCAGTGAGAGATGGCCATGGCATACTGGAATAGGAGGGTGGCCATATCCACCATATGGGAGCAGTGCTCAGATACTGAATGTGTTATAGACAAACCAGATTTCCTAACAGGTGAGAGATGAGGGGACGTGGTTCTCATATCTTGCAGTACAAACAAACGATTCCTTGAAAAATGAGTTTAAGAACTCTGAGGTTTTAGCCCTCATTGAGCTCTTAAAATCCCATGCCCCCACTTTGCTTCAGAGCTTTGCCTTCCCTTTCAAAGCATTTGCAAAATGGTAAATCCCATCAAAGTTTAGTTGCACAAACAAACACTTCTGTCTGGTAAATCTTAATGCTCAAAAATGCTCCAATATGCATAGTTCTGGTTAATTGCAATGTGCTGTATGAAAGCATGTTGATAGAATTTTGTCAAACGTGGGGCCTTCCAAACTGTAGCATATGAGTAACCAATATGTTGAATGGTAGGTTTATATTTTGAAATGGTGAGTAGAGTTGATGGTATGACACCAATGGGTGACATATTAATGTGAGCCATGGACCAGAGTCAAGAGTTCTGCCTGTGCCACTAATGGTGACTGTCACCACATCCCTTAACCTCACTGAGACAAATGCTCTTGGTTGTAGATGGAACACCTTGCAGTGATCACGGCTCAGGATTTTGGTACTCATTGTGTTTTCATCTCTGACATTGTGTGACTTGGCAAATACTAGAAATCGGATGGGAATAAAGCTATCAACAGACAGTGAGGATCCTGAGCTCAGTTTTTAATATTTTAATATTAGTTTTTAATATTTTATGTTATCTCAGGTATCTTATGGGCTTCCCTGTGGCTCAGATGGTAAAGAATCTGCCTGCAATGCAGGAGACCCAGGTTGCCTGGGTTGGGAAGATCCCCTGGAGAAGGGAATGGCAACCGACTCCAATATTCTTGCCTAGAGAATTCCATGGACAGAGGAACCTGGTGGGCTACAGTCCATGAGGTTGAAAAGAGTTGGACACCACTGAGCGACTAACACTTTCATTTCACTTTCAGGCTTCTTATTGGTGTGTGTGTACAACTTGAGGTCAAGGGCTGATATCTTTTCTAATAATGTATTATGTTCACAGGCCAGAATGCAGAGAGGCTCACATCATGATGCTGAAGAACATAAGTATGTTTATAATTTAGAAAAAATAGTAACTATATTCTAGGAGTACTGTGCTATTATATAACCATCAACCATTACAACCGATGTTAATTTAAATTTACTATGAGTAAGGCAGTATGTTAAATATTTTACAATTTCTTTTATTTAAATCTAAAAAAAAAACCAAGGTTCTGTGGATAGGTACTCTTTTCTATTCTGTTTTAGAGACAGAGAGAGAAGCAACGCCACAGAAACTTGAATAATTTCCATAAAGTTATTCAAACCCAAGTAGTTGGCTTCCAGATCTCGTACCATCTTAACCACAATACCCAACTCTTACCACAATATACAGAGAAGTCTAGCAGTTTCTGGCAATAATGAGAACTCAATAAATGGAAGCTATGATGATGATGCTTATCATAGTAATGGAAATTCAATACCTATTGGTAACTGAATGAATCCATGAGCTATCTACACTGAGGCACTGAGGTGATAATTGGATATCAGGAAGAAACCAGCTCATCCAAGGGGAGAGGGCAGAGAAGGGCTGAGGACTGAAATTTGGAGGAAAGATGACCAGGTGCCCTAATTCGCACTTGGATGGTGTTCAATCCAGAAGTGACCCTTTTCACGACCTACAACAGAAATGACTGTTTCCTCCAGGACTCACAGAGTGACTCTTGGATTTTGGTTCTAACTCTTTAAAACTGTTTCTCCTACTTGGCTTCAAAGCCTTGTCTTTCCTTTCAAAACATTTGCAAATGGCAAATCCCACCTCCAAAGAGTCCACTGAGGTTTAGTCACAAACATAACCACTCCTGTCTGGTAAAGATTAATGATGTTTCTGATGTGGGTATTTTGGATTAATTGCTGTTGAAACTCTTGAGCTTAATGTCAAAGCTTGAAAATTAACTTTTAAATGGACCTAAAAGACAAGAGGCCCCTGTGTCCTTGAATATAATCCAGTCAAAGAGATTGCAAAGGAAAACACAAGAAACAGTATTAAATTCATGGTGACAAGAAAGATCCTTGTTCTATTTGTGGGGGGGAAAAAAAAAACACTAGGTCATCATTCTTTAAGAGACTCCTTTGATACTGACCTGCCTAGAATGTAAAAAAAAAAAAAAAAAAGTCTTTCTAAAACACAACTCTAGACTTCACTCACATTAAACATGTCTTCCAAGAATTCAGGTTTGCAAGTCTTGATGTTCAAAGTCATAGTAAAAGAATCAAATGAAAAAAAAAAAATGCAGTCAAGAAAATAGGAGCATTTAATTGTCTATAATGTAGACAATGAAGAGAAGTAATAGTTGGTAACATCCCCTAGCAAGCTGTCATTCTGTTAAGACTGAGAGTATAAAGTTGTCTCAAAGTAAAAATAGGGCCCCAATTCTGGACACTGCTACATGAGTATTATCAGATAGCACTATCATAATAAGGCAAAACTAAAGCACATTAGTTGTTCATAAAGCTTCACTGGAATTACACAGAATGATGCTATGAGCATGTTACTCTAAAATAAAAATCTACCAACACTATTGGTTTCTTTCATCCTAACTTACTACTATCTCAGTTAAAGTTACCAGTGATATCAGTGAAGAGAGTAGGTTAAGTTTTTCTCACAGGGCTAGTGATAGAAATATAATTTTAAGTGCTTTTGTTTTTCTTTTTTTTTTTCCTGCCCTTCTTTGCCCTCCACAATGTAAAATTGGGTTTCCCCTGCACCAGAATCACTTGGGAATCTAATGAAAATGTAAATTTCAGGGCCCCACACCAGAAAAATGGAGCTAAAATCTCTGAAACATAGGAGTAAGAAACTGCAGTTTAAACAAAATCTCTCGATTTTCAGGCATATAAAGTTTGAAAATCACTGGTCAGTGTGCAAAGACATGTGCTCAAGTTCAAGCTTTGCCTCTAAATGGCCCTGTGACAGTGGACAAGTCATCTGATGTTTCAAAGTCACATTTCATCTTTGTATAAAAGTGAAAATATTAACACCAGTCCTGCTTACAGCAAAGTTGTGGACAAGTTGAAATGAGGTTACAGATGTGAAACTGCTTTGTAAATGACAAAGCGTGGTATGTGTGAACGCTTTTATTGCTGTGCCTGTCGTGTAGTCGCTCCCCTCCTTCTAATCCATTTGGCTGACTTATGATGCCAGGGGTAGCAGCAATTAGGAGTGAAACACGGGGCAGAGAATGCAGAGGTGTTTGATATCTTGATGCTGTAAGTCTGTTTTAAGCTCATATTTGTAGATTACTAAAAGAAACACATCTGTCTTCAACACTTTCTATGTGTGTTGGTTTATAAAAATTTTTCTTTATGATATAGTCCGTGTTTTGAATCTGCTCTGTTTACCTACTGTGTGGAAAATGAAACTTAAGTCTTCAGACGAAAATTATCTGCTCTCACCTAGCTATGATGAATTACAGTCAGTAGCAATAGCTCTTTTAAAAATAGGAAAATATGTCTGCTTCACATGTACATGGCTTAAAACTGATAAACAGGATACCTATTGATTTTAAAACACTGATTGATAAACACATTTGGTTCGATAATGTATCAGGAAAACTATATACATGGAAAACTATATATATTTTATATCAATGTATCTTGATTCTAAAACTCTCAACAAAATGGGTATAGAGCAAATGTATCTCAAATATGACAAGCCCACAGCTCACGTCATACTCAGAAACAAAAAACTGAAAACTTTTACTCTAAGATCAGAAATTGTAAACATGCCCCGTCTTACTACATTTAACACCGTACTGAATGCCAAGCCAGAGCAATTAGACGAGACAAAGAAATAAAGGTCATCCAAATCAGAAAAGAAGGAAAACTGTCTCTATTTGCAGATGACATATTACATATAGAAAACCTTAAAGACTTCACCAAAAAGCTGTTAGAACTAATTAATGAAATCAGTAAAGTTGAAGGATTGAAAAATCAATATACAGAAATCAGTTGCATTTTTAAAATAAATATCAGAAAGAAATTAAGAAAACATTCTCATTTTCAGCTGCATCATATATAGTAAAATAGGGCTTCCCTGGTGGCTCAGTGGTAAAGAATCTGCCTGCCAATGCAGTTGATTCTGGGTGCAGGAAGATTCCACATACAGTGGACCAACTAAGCCCATACAGCACAGCTATTGAGCCTGTGCACTAGAGACTAGAAGCCACAACTTTTGAGCCCACAAACCACAACCCCTAAAGCCCAAGCACCCTAACGCCCACGCTCTTTAACAAGAGAAACCGCCTCAGTGAGAAGCCTGTGCACTGCAGTAGCCCCCACTGGCTGCAAATAGCAAAAGCAGCGCAGCAACAAAGATCCAATACAGCCTAAAATCAATGAATAGATAAACAAAAATTAAAAACAGCAGCAAAAAATCATAAAATAGGAATAAATTTAACTAAGGAGATGAAACATTGTACACTGTAATTGTACAATTTACAATGTACAATTTACAATGTACATTGTAAACTATAAAATAGTGAATAAAAGAAATTGAAGGAGACATAAACAAATGGAAATTTATTTCATGATTATGACCTAGAAGAATTAATATCATTAAATGTCCATAATACCCAAAGCAATCTACAGATTCAACGCAATTGATACCAAAATTCCAATGTCATTTTCACAGAAACAGGACAAACCTCAATTTGAGTGGAACCAAAAATACTCCAAATAGCCAAAGCAATCTTGAGAAAGGAAAACAAAGTTGGAGGCATCATGCTTCCTGATTTCAAGGTAGGTTATTAAACTATAGTAACCAAAACAGGATGGTGTTGACATAAAAACAGACATAGATCAAGGGAATGGGATACAGAATTCAGAAACAAACTCCTGTATATGTTGTCAGTTAATTTATGACAAAGGAATCAAAAAGATGCAACAAGGAAAAGAGCCTCTTCGATAAGTGGTGCAGGGAAAATGGATAACCATATGTGAAAGAATGAAACTAGACTATTGTCTTAAATCAAACACAAAAATCAACTCAAAGTGGATTAAAGACTTACATGTATAACCTGAAATCATAAAATCCCTAGAAGAAAACATTGGGCATACTCTCTTTCACTTTGGTCTTGGCAATGGTTTTTGGATTTGACATGAAAAGAAAAAAAAAAAGATGGGGGACTACATCAAACTAAAAACTTTCTACACAGCCAAGGAAACCATTAACTATGGAATGGTAGAGATATTTAGAAATTATGTATCAGCTAAGTGGTTAATATCTAACATATATTTAGAAACTCATACAACTTAGTAGGAATAAACCCAAACAATCTAACCGGAAAATAAGCAGAGATCTGAATAAATATTTTCCAGAGAGAACATATAGATGGCCAATAGGAACATGAAAAAAAGCTCAACACACTAATCATCAGGGGAACGCAAATCAAAACCACAAGGAGATATCAGTTCACACTAGTTAGTTGGGCTATTGTCAAAGAGAAGAAATAGCAAGTGTTGGAAAGGTAGTGGAGGAAAGGGAACTCTGGACTCTTGGTGGGAGTATAAACTGGTGCAGCCACTAAGGAAAATAGTATGGAGGCTCCTCCAAAAATTAAAAACTGAAGTATCATATGATCCAGCAATTCAATTCAGGGTATTTATCCAAAGCAAATGAAATTACTCTCTTGAAAAGATATTTGTACCCTGATATTCACTGCAGCGTTATTTACAATAGCTAAGGCATTCAAGAATGGAAAACAACCTGAGTTCATCAGAGGAAGAATGGACAAAGAATGTGATATTATAAATATATATATGTATAATGTATATATTATAAATATATATGTAAATTATCATATATATTTCCTTCCTGCCTGCCATAAAAACAAATGAAATTCTATAATTTTGGAAGAACATGCACTAGCCCATGAGAACATTACGCTAAGTGAAATAAATCAGACAAAAAAAGACAAAGGCCATATAGTATTACTTATAGATGGGATCTGAAAAAGTGATCCTTTTACAATATGTACATAGCTCAAATCATTGTGTTGTACCCTTAAAATGAATTCAATGTTATATGTCTATTATATCTCAATTAAAAAATAAACAAAAAACTTAAACCAAAAATAAAAGGGAATAAGAAGGAAATGTGATATATCTATAACCAGGTTATAATGTAAAAGTAAAAAAGCAATAAGAAAAAGTGCCAAGTTATTCTTAGAGAAGAAGCAGTTTAATTAGATAATCTCCTGGAAACATGATACTTTCCAAATAATGGTTGGAAGAAGATGATTTAAGAAAAATGTAATGGTTAGGAAATACCATGCATGTGGTAGATTGTATTGATAGTATTTGTTTAAAATATGTACTGTTCCTCCTTTTAGACCCATTTCTCATAGGCCAATCCTGCTAGAGGATATTTATGACCCTGTTAATATCAGCCTTGGCTGCAAGACTTGCTTTGGCCAAAGAAATATGAGTAGAAGTGACCTCCACTATTTTGGAACAGAAGAGTTATTGCCTTGTTCACTCTTACTCTTATAAAAGGGATCCTGCCTTACATAAGGGATAGTTCTTCAGTTGGCATCACAATGGAACTTCATGGTGCGGAGGAGAGCTGATGTTGACTGCCATTGCCATGTCACATGCGTGAGACATAAACTTTTATTTTCTGAATCATTAAGATTTGGGGGTTATTTGTTATTGCAGCATAACCTAGTGAGACCTAACTCACAGATCATGTTTATTCTATTCCCTTCTCCCCAGCTGTATCTAAAATCAACACATATAAATTAATACTGATAGCACAGTTTGGCCAAAAGATCATGCTGGTCTTGATGCCTCTGATCATGAAATTTATAGCTGAGTGGCTGGGAAAGAGGAACCCCCTTTCACAAGTTCAGCATAAAAATATTTCTATACCAGACTGAAACAAATGGAATCCATTAGGTGGATGGTGGATTAGGGATTGTGAATTCATGCTTTGGCAGAAAGGAATAAAATTTTACATTCTTTTGTGGTCTATTTGTAGTTAATCCTGCTATTTTCGGTTGGCTTTGTTTTTTCGGTGTGTGTGTGTGTATATATATTATATATATATATAGTTTTATTCTTCTCTTTATTGGCTTTTAATTATATAGTCTCATATAATTCTTTTAGTGGTTAGGTTTCAAAACGCAAACTTGATTTCTGACATTCTACCTTAAATTAGTACTCTTATCACTTCCCAAATGATGTAAAAAATCTAAAAGTATAATTCCTTTTATCCTCCTCCTGCCCTTTCTACTACAGATGTTATGTATTTTATATCATCATTCCTTATAAACAACACAAGACTATTAATGTTAACATTACAACAGTCAAAATTCTTCACATTTGTTCTTATTTTCTCTGTGTGGTGTGCTTTCTTTCTCTTGCAGTTCTGTGATTTCATCTGGAACTATTCTCCTCAGTCAGAAACTTCCTTTATAATTCCTTGCAGTGAAATCCTTATGGTGACAAATTCTAGATCTTTTCTGTGTCTAAAAATATCCTGATTTAATATTGGTATCTGAAGAATCTTTTTCTAGGAACTGGAACTCTAGGCTGACTTTTCTTTCTTTCAAGTACTTTAAAGATGCAGTTCCATTTTCTTCAAAATTCCACGGTTCCTTGTCGTAATTCAGCTTTTGCTTTTCTTTTGAAAATAGTAAGTCTTTTTTCTCTGGATGTGTTTAAGATTTCTCTTCCTCATTCATTTATCAAAACTTTCACCATAATAGGTCCTCATGTGATTTTTCTTTATTTAACCTGCATGGGAATCACTGAGGCTATGGAATCTTTGAGTTGGTGTCTTATTTTAAGTTCAGTATAAACACTTTGTAACTGACTCTAACACTAATGTTCCCATGAAAACCATAACCCAATTTTTAAAATTGAGAATTATTTTAAGAATGGATAAACAGAGTTAAACAAAAGCTGAACATTTCTACTCTTCAAAGGACACTTTGAAAACATGAACAGGGAAAACAGGCTGGTTTAAAACATTCCCTATACATATACCTGAGAAAGGATTCATATCTGCTATGTATAAACAACTCACATAACTCAAGGGTAAGAAGAGACAAGTCTGAATTTTAAAATGAGGAGATATTTTAAATGGATATATAAATGACTAATAAGCATGTTAACAAGTGCTCTGTGTCATTTATCACTGGAAATGCAGCTAAAACCATAATGAGATACCGCAACATGTTCACCAGAATGGTTAAAATTTAAATGTCTAACACTACCCAGTGTTGGCCATGGTATAGAACCACTTGTACCCTCATACATCGTTGGTGGGAATATAAAGTCGTACTCTCACTTTGGAAAAATGTCAGGGGGTTTCTTATAGATATAAACTAAGTACTCAAGGATGCTATGTGATTAATAGTAAAAGCATATCAAAAATCGAACATAATTGTTTTTAAAATGGTCTATCTCATTTATTCATTCACCTGTGGATGTTTGTGTTGTTTCCAGCTTGGGGCCATCATTTTTAAAACTATCATGAGCATCTGTATATAAGTATGATTAGGATGTGGAGAAATGAAAACTGCACGAAATACGGGGGAAAGATGGGAAGGAGAAGATGTAAATAGGGAGATGGAAACCGTTGGGGGTGGGGAGGGACAGAATGCTTTCCCAGGGAAATGATGATCAGGTTGACACCTGAAGAATGAGGGAGAGATGGTCTTAGCTGGAAACTAAGCTTACTGACAGTCCCTTATTAGGCCCAAGAAGCTAGAGACAGAGCACGTTGAAATTTCTCTTTATATCCATAGATAACACATTTTAACACAGAAAATTAAAGTCTAAGACAAGCAGGTCTTATTTTGGACCTCATACCATAGTGAGGTTCTCCTGGATTAATGATGATCACTATTTCTGGCTTCATCACTCCCCTGTGTGAGTTAAAGACTTATTGAGGAGACACAGATGCTCATAAATGATCAAAGCAAGTTAACTCTCTAGCTGGAGGATGTTATTGTCAAAATACACTTAAAGATGGAAGAGTAATCCTCTTCCACATTCTGCTGTCTGTTTGGTGCTCTATTCTCCCCACACTCCCTACCTGCCCTCACTCTCCACCACTCAGCCTTCTAAGACAACCTAATTCCTTTTGATTTCTGCATTCCAGTCAGATTCTTCACTGTCTGAGTCACCAAGAAAGCCCCAAACAAAAGGAAGCAAAACTCCTTAGCAGGAGAAAATAATCTATTTATTAAAAAATATATCAGTGTATCTTTACATTATTCTTTTAAAGTAATATATGCAGAGGTTAATGAAAAAGCATTAACAAAAATTGCTGTTGAAAGCTTGGGAATTCCTAACACATTTGGTGTTTCTGGGTAATTTGAGAACAGAGGAAATGAGCTGACCATTTGTGATGATGTCAGTGGGTCAATGGTTCATCTGACTATGTAATTAATTTTAGGGTGACACTTCTAATTACCTTACAGATCAACCAGGTCATCCTCTCAGAACTGACCTACTCTGCTAGGGCAGAGTGAGCCCTCATTCACTTTTAGTGGTTCTTAAATTTTAATTGCTTCCTGTCAGGTGTTCTGGACTTTAACTTATTCCTCTCTGTGCTCTGTTTTAGTCTGGGTGCTTTTGAGATGCCAGAGATTAAGCCTCTGTGGTACCTTGAAGCAGGATCAGGCATTCTCATGATACTGTACAATCACAGCTTAATATGTGATCAGATTTCATTAAGATAAAATTGAAGCAAGATTTTGCACTTAAATGTTGTGGAACTAAACAAAGACCACATAAATGAAAACAAACGAGGGCAATTCATTCAGAGACTGCTAGAGCAAAGGAGTCGGCCACCGTCACTTGTGTTTTGACAGAGATTGAAAGGCAAGCAGAGGAGTGGGGGAGCTTTATAGAGGACAAAGCGAAGGCTTCAGTCTTGCCTGGATTATAGGCTGGTGGCATGGGAAGAAGTACCCAGGAAAACTATTAATAGAAGCAAGGCATCCTGGGTGATTTGTTATTGGCATATTTGAATTTCTCTGGTTGGTCCTAACTTGGAAGCAGGAATAACATTAGGGAAACTGTCAATAATAATTATTATTGATAATAATCAAGTCCTGCCTGTTTGGGGACCAATGTTACAGGGGTTATTTTTTTGGCTTCCTGATTGTTACTGGTGATAGCAATCTGATTACTGCAAGTCTAACTCATAAATAGTCAGTTGATTTCCTTTGCTGGTAGCTGAGGATTTGGGGCTAAGAATCTCATTATATATATGTTTTGTATAACTAAACAAGGCAGAGGGTGACCCAGGCCATGCCAGGGTGAAGAAGGAAGAGAAAGAAGATTTAGGACTCCAACTCTGATAATGAACTGTAATAAAGTCTAATCTTAGAAGCAGAGAAAAAAAAAATCAATGCTTACATTTATTTGCTAACCTTAAATATGCCTTTATTTTATGCTAAGCCTATATTAAACACCTTTTTTCACTGTTTTGTATTTTCCCTATTAAAATATTGTAAGGTCAGTTTTTAGACTTCCCCTTTCTACAGATGGGAAAATTAAAGCTTAGTAAAAGGAAGAGTTTTTCCAAGTCCTTGAAGCCAGTGAGTGATACTGGGACCAGCGGGCTCACTTCAGAGTCAGACTCAAATTCAACCCCTTTCCCTGTCCTCTTCACTTCTACACTCAGGGCTCCCCTCCACATCTTTGGGAGGCATAAGCCTTTTGGCTGGCAGGCAGCCCTTTTGCATGACAACAGTTAAGTGGCTCAGATTGTGAAGAGTAAATGATATGTCATCTTTCCTCCAAATTTCTCTTTCCTGACCAGAAAAAGAAAAAAAGGGGGGAAGGGGATTTCAAGTACATTGTCTAAGCAAATATCTAACCAGCGTAAAAAGTTTCACTGAGTCATTTGTAGTGATATAGATGAGTCTAGCGGAGAAGGCAATGGCACCCCACTTCAGTGCTCTTGCCTGGAGAATCCCATGGACGGAGGAGCCTGGTGGGCTGCAATCCAAGGGGGTCATTGGGACTTGGGCGCGGCTGAGCGACTTCACTTTCACTTTTCACTTTCCTGCATTGGAGGAGGAAATGGCAACCCACTCCAGTGTTCTTGCCTAGAGAATCCCAGGGATGGGGGAGCCTGGTGGGCTGCCATCTCTGGGGTCGCACAGAGTCGGATACGACTGAAGTGACTTAGCAGCAGCAGATGAGTCTAGAGTCTATCATACTGACTGAAGTAAGAAAGAGAAAGACCAATATTGTGTATTAATGCATACATATGTAATCTATAAAATGGTACTGATGAAACTATTTGCAGATCATGCATAGAAAGGCAGATGTAGGGAACAGACTTAAGGATACAGCAGCGGACGGTGGGACAAATGGAGAGTAAGCATTGACACACGCACATCGCCATGTATAAAACAGATAGCTCAGCTTGGTGCTGTGTGATGACCTAGAGAGGTGAGACGGGATAAGAGGGAGGCTCACGAGGGAGGGGCTACACATATGCTTATGACTGATTCACATTGTTGTACACCAGAAACCAACACAGCATTGTAAAGCAGTCATTCTCCAACTTACAAAAGATACCCCACGATAAACCATAACGGAAAAGAATATTTTAAAAAATAATGTGTATATATATATATATGTATAACCAAATCACTTTACTGTACAATAGGAATTAACAACATTGTAAATCAATCATACTTCGATAAAAATAAAGAAATAAGAAATTCCTGTCCTGTCTATGAACAGATACTTCAAAGCTTCTTTCTCACTTGCATGGAAATGAACTGTGAAGAAGTTTCTAGGGAGAACACAGAAAAGGATCAGACTGTTGGAGAAAGTCTGTGGCACCTGAGTCTGACTTTCCTTTCTCTCTCCTTTCTGGTAGGACTAGTTCAATGAACATTTGTTAAGTGGAGCGCATGATGCCAGATGGTGAGCTGTGGTTCAACAACAGGTCACAGGAGAAAGTGAAATAGAAAGTTTATGACTCACAGGTCCTGGAGGAAGTGCAAAGCCTGCCTCCAGGGGTTACATGGGGAGGTCAAGGCAGAGTTCAGAGAGAGATGGAGAGGACAGGCAGGACCCTGGGCACATTCCTTTATTAGGATCCATGGATGGAGTGCTTTAGGTTTCCCAGGCTAAGGCCAGATTTGTCCATTCAAACCAAAAGAACAGAATTTTGGTAAACCTCATGAGAGTCTTACCTAAGAGGTGCATAAAACAAAAAGACATTAAGATGCAGAAAGGCCAGGGAGACAGCTGATTAAGTGCTGCTGGGGAAGTCTTACCAGAAACTTACATTTGCTTGTTGCTCTGCAGGCTGACAACTAGGATGTGTGTCTGCATGAAGGGACTAGTGTTTGTTTAAGGTCTCTGCTGGTCATTTTGCCAAACAAAACAGATGCCAAGGCAGCAGTATCATAGAGTAGCTTAAGTAGCTTATTGACTTGAGTAGCTCAAGTCAATATTTCTTCTCTTTAGTAATCAGTTTATGTGAATGGGGATGAATAGATGGAGTTGACTGATGGTGGTAGGGACTTTTCAACCAACTATCAGAAAGCCTGAGGTGCAAGCTGTTGGCCCCAACTGTTTGGTAGCTCTCCTTAGTTGTGGAGAGATTAATGCCTGTTTTCAACGGACTCTATAGAATGACAGAATACAATTGAGTATGGAGAGGCATGTAGAGGTAGACAGGAATGGCACCCTTTTTAATTTGGAAGCCATAGTAATGAGATGATACCTGCACCAAGTGTTATGAAGGATACTTAAGCAGATAAAGGTCTGAGAAAAGCATATGCAGTGCACAGAAGGGAACAAGCAAAATCACAGAGGACTGAACAAGCTGATGGATTTCCCAGGAGAAAGGACTATAAGCCAGCTGATGTTACTAGAGCCAAAAACATGAGGTGAATGGTAATATCAGACTAGAGATTCTTAAACACCCCATACTTAGTTCGGGATTATTTGTAAAGAAAAGGGGATGTTCCGAATGCAGAGAAAGTCAAGTGATCCCAAGGAAGCAGCAGGGATTAGCATCAAAACTCTAAGCTTTCAGGTTTCCCCCTAAAGTCACAAAGACTCCTTCGGCCTCACATTTTAGTCAATGAAGTGAATGCTTTTTACTTCTAGTCTGGCCGTAGAAACTCAAAACAGGGCAACACCTTTATTGCAAGCACTAGAAAAGCCAGACAAGTTACCGAAGACATATATTTGAAGACACTGGAAAGCTACAGAAGTGACAAGGATTAGATAAGCTGGACCTCAGAGCAGAATGGAGGGGATTTCAAATGTGAGCTGAGAATCACCAGTTTTTTTTTTTTTTTTTTTTAATCCTGGGATATTTACTGATTTGGGCTGCATAAAGGCTAAGGCCTGATCCAAACAGGGAAACTCTACTTAAGGAAAGAGAAACTGGAAATTTTTTTGTGGATATTGATGCTGGCTGATGGACTGAAATTTAAGGAGGCCCAAATGCAACTGGTTTTATCCACATGACATTTAATAGTGAAGCTGGAAGAGGAGACAAAAGGATCCTTAAAGCCAGAGTGAATTTCCCAGTAATCTTGACATGGTTGCAAGACAAAGTGGAGAAGTGGGGCTCTCTTCAAACAAACCACTTGTTTTATTTTTCTTTAAAAACATTGCTCAGTTTTGAATCTTTGGAAATGAAATGTTCAAGAGAAAACCTCCCAAGAGCTGCACTGAATCTGTCATTTTTTAGGTCTAAAGAGTCAGGCTTGCAAACAACATCAGAAGCGCCATGCCTAAGCAACAAGGATGATGCAGAGAAGAATCTTATCTTACTGAGAGAAAAATTCTGTCCTGGGCTGGCTCAGTCTCTGCTTGGATTGAGAAAATAGGCTTCTCTCTTTACTTCCAAGCAGAAGAAAGTGGAACTGTCTCTAGGAAAAGCATTACTTTTAACTTCCTGGATTCTCTCAATATAGTGTCTGACACACGTTCAAGAAGTATGAGACATGCAATGTATAATACAATTGTGATTGGCAATCCAAAAAGAAACACACGGTAAAAGTGGGTCCACAGATGGTCCAGATGTGGGAGTTAACAAATCACAACTTAAACATGACCATGATGAATACAGAGAAGATGGATAAAATGGATGAGAAGATTGAGAATTTCAATAGAAAATGTGAACTTATAAAAAGCAGCAAATATCCTAGAAATTAAAACACTGGAAATTACTCATAAATTGAATAGGTTTAACAGAATACTGGAGACAGCAAACAATATGAGTAAGTGAACCTGATGATGACTCAATAAATTGCGTAAACTGAAAAAGACAAAATTTTAAACGTATAAGAGACATGAGGGACACAGCCAAAAGTCTAAACATATTGTACATTTATTTGGAGTACTGGAAGGAGAGAAAACAAAGGGTCACAAACAACAGCTGAAGAGACAATGGCCAAGAATTTTCTAAAGTGAAAAACCCCATATCACAGATTCTGTGAGCAGCGATTCTCATGAAGTACAAAGAACACCCTGAGACCCATTATCATCATATTATTGAAAATCAAGGGAAAAGAGAAAATTTCAAAATACCCAAAAACCTCATAACAGTACTTTCAAAAGGCAAACAATAAGGCTAAGAAATATACTTTTTAATATAAAGTATGGAATCTTTAAGAAATAGAAAGTACAGAAATAAGTGGGAGAAAATGGTACAACCCCATTATCTGCAGTATTTCCAATCTGGCCACATTTCTCAAGTTAAAGATGTTCATACCTTTTCCCTGAGAAGTCTAATCTCATACATGCAAGTGAAATGAATAAATATATTTTAACATATCAGAATAGTTTAGAACATTTATTAATAAAAATACTCAGTACAATTATAAAAACAGACATAGATCAGAGAGGGTTTCATAGAGATAACTCAATTTTACCTTGCTTAGTTCATTAAAATAATGAAGAAATGCAATAACTTGAAGATGTTTGTTTCTTAATGTAAGTCAAATCTTTATGCTATACACAGTAAACTTATACAGTGCTATATGGCAATTATATCTCAATAAAACTGAAAGAAAAAATTGAAAAATAACCAAAAGTCCTTAACACAAGGAGGAAATTAAGTATGTAGGGTTTCCAGGTTTCTTTTTTTTTTTTTCTTCTTCTTTTTTTTAAATTTTTAATTTCTGGCAGTGGAAGGGAACAGTGTAATTTAGGGCATTTCTGCTACTGTACTATTTAGTTGCTAAGTCATGTCCAACTCTGTGACCCCATGGACTGTAGCCTGCCAGGCTCCTCTGTCCATGGGATTTCCCAGGCAAGAATACTGGAGTAGGTTGCCATTTCCTTCTCCAGGTAATCTTCCTGACCCGGGGACCAAACCCACGTCTCCTGCTTGGCAAGCGGGTTCTTCACCACTGAGCCACCTAGGAAGCCCAAGGGCATTTTGGGTTATTCTCAATGCATCTTGGCTTCCCTGGTGGCTCAGTGGTAAAGAATCTGCCTGCAATGCAGGAGACCAGGGTTCGATCCCTGGGTCGGGAAGATCCCCTAGAGAAGGAAATGGCAACCTATTCCAGTATTTTTGCCTGGAGAATTCCATGGAAAGAGGAGCCTGGCAGGCTATATTCCATAGGGTCACAAATAGTCGGACACGACTGAGCAACTAACACACAAACAACAGTGTCCTAAGCTCAGAGTTCTGCCCATCCCATGGTGCTATCCATATAAGTGGATGTGACTGTAAAAATGAAGAATGGTATTTTTTGTTTCCACTTGATCTAGAAAGTCAGCAGAACTTGTAAAATGCTTAGGTGACAAGAGAAAAAAAAATCTACCCAAAGATGCTCCCTGAAAATTTAGGGTGTGTTTATTTACATCCTTCATGAATTGAGTTGCTTTTTCCTTTGGGGTCTTTGTTCTGGAAGGAAATTTCTTCTCTTAATTCCAGGTGATGTTTCTGCAAAGTTTATCAGGCAGTGGCCTCTTGGCTCAGAAACTTTTAGGTATTACGATAAAAGAAGGCTCCTTGCTGGGTGTCATAAAACCGATGTTCAGATGTGGTGTTTCCAGATGCCTCAGCTTAATCTGATGGCCTGGGACCACTCAGCATGATGGACAGCAACCATTAACATCTGCAGGCAGCAATGATTACTGACGGTTACGGTCCAAATCAAACTCCACGCCAAAAATTGAGTAACTTGTATTCATGAAAGTGCTTTCACTTCTTGTGCAAATGGCTGACAAGCTGTTAGATGGTTGGTGTATTCACTCATCAAGCAGAAAAAAAATCACTTGGAAAAAAAAAAAAAGCCACCAGCTAAAAAATTTAAATATGAGGGAGGAGCAAGAACTGAAATACTTTCTAAATCAAGCAGCTTTAAATTTACATTCCATGCTAATGACTTCTACATGTTCCTTTTATTAAGAAGCGTTCCTAAGTTTAAAGGATTACTTACCAGTTTTAAGTAAGAGGGTAGCTAGATGCCCTGTTTTAAATGGACACAGAGAAGTTTGATCACTCATGTGTTTTTAGGCAGTGACTGAGATTAGATAAAGATTTTAATGATTTAAACAAGAGGCTCAGATTAGATGCTGCTGAATTTATCACACCTCATAGCAAAAACAAACTGGAGGCACTTACTCTCCAGGGAAGAAAATTTCATAGTGAAAGTTTAAGGATAAAGACATAAAGCTGCAACCTAAGCAGGTAGTGTGGTAGTCTGACCTTAGCTTTCATTTTAAATCAGGTTCAAATCACTTGAATTCCAAAAAATAGTAAATTGCATTTTTGTTTTCTCCTCTTTGCACCAAGTCACAGATACATCTTGAAATACTATCATTTCCTTAGCACACAAGGGCAAGTATGTGTTGTTTCTTTCTTGATCTGGAATCCACGTGGATGGCATTCTTTGTTATCATGTAAAGATCAACACAAAATGTAACCAGAAATGTATTAGAGAGGCACTCTTTACCCTGTGGGTCAGCCAAACATTTCTTCCCACTAACAACTAGTTGGACAATAAACACAGACAAAAGGCCCCGTGGACTTTATCAAACCAAAGGTACACTGTATCAAAGCAAGAATGGGCCCTTTAAATGATACCTTCAATTGATGATACCCTAAGGGCCAAGATGAAAGAAAAAGTTTTTGCCATCACTGCTATAAGATACAAAATTACAAATAAAAAATTTGCTACAGGGACATCAAAGATGCTTGTGGAAGGTAGAGGGCTCTGAAATTTAAGTTCCATGGTACATCCACTTTTGCTCAAAACTCTAAAACGTGGATACCCTTCGACCCAGCAACCTAATTCTTGATTATATTAAAAATAACTGTTTTAATAAATATTTAAAGCTATACATTCACTTGGGCTTCCCAGGTGGCTCAGTGGTAAAGAATCCACCTGCCAAGCAGGAGACAATGGGTTTAATCCCTGGGTCAGGAAGATCCCCAGGATAAGGAAACGACAACCCACTCCAGTATTCTTGCCTTGGAAATCCTATGGACAGAGGAGCCTGGCAGGCTATAGTACACAGGGTTGCAAAAGAGTCAGATGTAATTTAGAAACTAAACAACAAATCCATTTAAAGATTGGTTTCACAGCATTGATTATTTGGAAAGATTTGGACCAACCTCAATATTTACCAACAGGAAGTGACTTAAATAATTCCACAGCCATTCAATAGACTATCAGAGTTATAAAGATAATAAAGTGTATCTATATTTTAACAAAGTACATTATTAACTGCTAAGTGCACAAAAACTGCTAATTCTCCAAGCCAGGCTTCAGCAATACGTGAACCGTGAACTTCCAGATGTTCAAGCTGGTTTTAGGAAAGGCAGAGGAACCAGAGACCAAATTGCCAACATCCACTGGATCATCAAAAAAGCAAGAGAGTTCCAGAAAAACATCTATTTCTGCTTTATTGACTATGCCAAAGCCTTTGACTGTGTGGATCACAAGAAACTGTGGAAAATTCTGAAAGAGATGGGAATACCAGAGCACCTGACCTGCCTCTTGAGAAACCTATGTGCAAGTCAGGAAGCAACAGGTAGAACTTGACATGGAACAACAGACTGGTTCCAAATAGGAAAAGGAGTGTGTTAAGGCTGTATATTGTCATCCTGCTTATTTAACTTATATGCAGAGTACATCATGAGAAACGCTGGGCTGGAAGAAGCACAAGCTGGAATCAAGATTGCCGGGAGAAATATCAATAACCTCAGATATGCAGATGACACCACCCTTATGGCAGAAGGTGAAGAGGAACTAAAAAGCCTCTTGATGAAAGTGAAAGAGGAGAGTGAAAAAGTTGGCTTAAAGCTCAACATTCAGAAAACGAAGATCATGACATCTGGTCCCATCACTTCATGGGAAATAGATGGGAAACAGTGGAAACAGTGTCAGACTTTATTTTTCTGGACTCCAAAATCACTGCAGATGGTGACTGCAGCCATGACATTAAAAGACGCTTACTCCTTGGAAGGAAAGTTATGACCAACCTGGATAGCATATTCAAAAGCAGAGACATTACTTTGCCAACAAAGGTCCATCTCGTCAAGGCTATGGTTTTTCCAGTGGTCATGTATGGATGTGAGAGTTGGACTGTGAAGAGGGCTGAGCGCCGAAGAGTTGATGCTTTTGAACTGTGGTGTTGGAGAAGACTCTTGAGAGTCCCTTGGACTGCAAGGAGATCCAACCAGTGCCTTCTGAAGGAGATCAGCCCTAGGATTTCTTTGGAAGGAATGATGCTAAAGCTGAAACTCCAGTACTTTGGCCACCTCATGCGAAGAGTTGACTCATTGGAAAAGACTCTGATGCTGGGAGGGATTGGGGCAGGAGGAGAAGGGGACGACAGAGGATGAGATGGCTGGATGGCATCACTGACTCAATGGATGTGAGTCTGAGTGAACTCCGGGAGTTGGTGATGGACAGGGAGGCCTGGTGTGCTGCGATTCATGGGGTCGCAAAGAGTTGGACACGACTGAGTGACTGAACTGAAGTTTACAAAACTAGTTACCAAATATAAAGCATGAAAACAAGAAAAATATAATTCTATTTTGTTAAATATTTATCCTCTGATGGGAAGAATGACTTGACTTAAATACTTTAGAGGACAGTCTCATCAACTACAAAAAAAGATCACTTCTAGATTGACTGTGAATCTAAATGGTAAAGATAAAACAATTAAGCATTTAGAAAAATAAAATAGCATATCTTCTTGATCTGGGGTAAAGATTTATTAAGCAGAAAAGGCTGTTAGAAGACGTAATGTGCATTACATTTAAAGAACCTTTGTTTCTCAAAAAATATCATTTAGAGGGTGAAAATGCAACTCAAAAAGTGCAGGAAGATATTCACAGAAGATAAATAAGAGAAAGAACTAGGAATCAGAGCTTACAAAGGTACTCAACAAATCAATAAGGGAAAAAGCAGATGACCTAAAAGAAAATTGGGCAAAAACTTGTTGCATAAAAGAAACTTAATGTTAGGCTTCCCTGGTGGTTTAGCAGTAAAGAATCTGCCCACGGTGCAGGAGCTTCAGGAGATGCAGGTTCAATCCCTGGGTCAGAAAGATCCCCTGCAGAAGGAAACGGCAACCCACTCCAGTATTCTTCCTTGGAGAATCCCATGAACAAAGGATCCTGGTGGGCTATGGACAGGCCTAAAAGAACACAGATTGTATGGGTCTGTTTATGAAGAGTTCAGAAACAGGTGAAACACACCTCTGGGGTTACAAGTCACTGCTTACCTTTTAGAGGACAGCAGCCTTGAACAGGGCATCCCTTGTGGCCCAGCTGGTAAAGAATCCACCTGCAATGTGGGAGACCTGGGTTCAATCCCTGGGTTGGGAAGATCCCCTGAAGAAGGGAATGGCTACGCACTGCAGTATTCTGGCCTGGAGAATTCCATGGACTGTATAGCAAAGAGTTGGACACGACTGAGTGACTTACACTTTCACTTCACTTTCAGCCTTGAAGGACCTTGATCAGGCTATGTCTGCCACTCAGTTTAGTTGCTCAGTCTTGTCTGACTCTTTGCAACCCCAAGGACTGCAGCACACCAGGCTTCCCTGTCCATCACCAACTCCCGGAGCTGGCTCAAACTCTTGTCCATTGAGTCAGTGATGCCATCCAACCATCCCTTTCTCCTCCTTCCTTCAATCTTTCCCAGCATCAGGGTCTTTTCCAATGAGTCAGTTCTTCGCATCAGGTGGCCTAAGTATTGGAGTTTCAGCTTCAACATCAGTCCTTCCAATGAATATTCAGGACTAATCTCCTTTAGGATGCACTGGTTGGATCTCCTTGCTGTCTAAGGGACTCTCAAGAGTCTTCTCCAACGCCACAGTTCAAAAGCATAAATTCTTTGGCACTCAGCTTTCTTTATGGTCCAATTCTCACATCCACACATGACTACTGCCAAAACCACAGCCTTGACTAGATGAACCTTTGTCGGCAAAGTGATGTCTCTGCTTTTTAATATGCTGTCTAGGTTGGTCATAACTTTCCTTCCAAGGAGTAAGCGTCTTTTAATTTCATGGCTGCAGTCACCATCTGCAGTGATTTGGGAGCTCCCAAAAATAAAGTCTGACACTGTTTCCACTGTTTCCCCATCTATTTGCCACGAAGTGATGGGACCAGATGCCATGATCTTAGTTTTCTGATTGTTGAGCTTTAATCCAACTTTTTCACTCTCCTCTTTCACTTTTCTCAAGAGGCTCTTCAGTTCCTCTTTGCTTTCTGCCACAAGGGTGGTGTCATCTGCATATCTGAGGTTATTAATATTTCTCCTGGCAATCTTGATACCAGCTTGTGATTCATCCAGCCTGGCATTTCGCATGATGTACTCTGCATACAAGATAAATAAGCAGGGTAACAATATACAGCCTTGATGTACTCCTTTCCCAATTCAGAAACAGTCTGTTATTCCATGTCCAGTTTTAACTGTTGCTTCTTAACCTGCATACAGGTTTCTCAAGAGGCAGGTCAGGTGGTCTGGTATTCCCATCTCTTGAAGAATTTTCCACAGTTCGTTGTGATCCACGTAGTCAAAGGTCATCAAAGTCTGCTACTGGTAATACCTTTTGATCTCTGCACTGGTTACACGGTCATACCTACTGTGTTTGAAAAAACAGAAAGAGCCCTATACGTATGCTATGCGCACTTTTCTGGTATGTATGCTGTGTGTGTGTGCTCAGTCACTTAGTCCAGTACTTTGCAGCCCCACGAACTGTATAGCCTGCCAGGCTCCTCTGTCCATTAGATTTTCCAGGTAAGAATATTGGAGTGTGTTGTCATTTCCTCCTCCAGGGGATCTTCCCAACTCAGGGAACAAACCTGTGTCTCCTGCATTGGCAGGCAAATTCCTTACCACTGAGCCACCTGGGAAGCTATGTATGCTATGTGCTCAGTCACTCAATCATGTCCAGCACTTTGAGACCCCATGGACTGTATAGCCTGCCAGGCTCCTCTGTCCATGGGGATTCTCTGGGGAAGAATACTAGAGTGGGTTGCTATGCCCTTCTCCGGAGGATCTTTCCAACACAGGGACCAAACCCAGGTCTCCTACATTGCAGGTAGATTCTTTATATCCCTACATAATTTTTCTTTTAAGAATTGGGTGTAAGACATTGAAATGTTACCCTGAAATATTGCTTCCACAAACTAATGCTTTGTTAATCTTTAAAGAGTAGATGAGATAGCTTCCATATTAGGATAAATTAATTCAAAGAAAGAAAATGCATCTCCTGAAAAAGGCAGAGAAATGCTTCTCCTCTGAATTCTTCCTGTTGAATTTTTCTACAATGGGATCTAATAGATGTTCTCATTCTTGCCTTTTGCTTACTGGGAGCTCATTTCAGTATCTGTCAGCTTTCCATCCTACTTATTTTTTGCCTAATATATCTTTCTCATTTCAAGGAAATATTTGACTCCATTTAAGATGACTTCATAAGCTGGGGAATATCAGAAAACAAAAAATTACCAAGCAAGTAGAAAGAGATGAATGGATCTCACCACATTTTGGATTTCTTTGCAGTTTTTAAGGATGATGTCCTATATCCCAGAGGTAGTGCCTAAAACCAGATACTCTCCTTGATGATTAGCTGAATTAATTATTGGCTTGTGTCAATATACCAAGAGGTACCACAGGAGCCATCATGGCCCATCACATCAAGGGTCTAAGTGCTGAGGAGTCTGAGAATGCAATTATGCAGTGGATAATTCCATCCAGTGGAGAGGGCCAATGACTTCTAATTCAACATATAATAACAAACTGCAGACAGGGATCTGAGGCTTGCCAAAATGAATAAATAATATTATATTTCCCAAAATGACCAAATTTAGCCATGTGGAGAAACTGATCGTGCTGATTCATAGACATTTCAAATCATCTCTTCTTCCTTATGCAACATCTTTGGCTGTGAGCAAGTGGCACATAGGCTGGTCATTCAAACTAATATTTTGTAGTAGCCAATTAGAAATATCTAGAAGGGGTAAATGGTTCATAAGAAGCAAAGTGGTATTGCAGGAGTCTGCTGGTCTGGCCAACATTTTAAAGTAATGACTTCCTTTTGGACAGGAATTATTATATGAGAGGGGAAAAAAAGATAAAACTTCCAACTAAACAGAAACGTGTGCTAAAGTTTTTTTTTTTTTTTTTTAAGCAGTCAGTAACTAAGTCCTTCAGGTAGCCAGTATCTCATGTGGCTTTGATACTCAGGATTGTAATATACAGGGATGCATTCAGAGTTTTCAAGGTCCAGACAGATGGTGATGCCATGAGGGTATTATACTAGCTATTTTTAAAAGTTCAGGTTCTTTATATTGCATTGGCCAAGAAGGGTTTTTTTCCATAAGATCTTACAGGAAAACCTGAATGAACTTTTTGGCCAACCCTATATATATCTATATAGGTATGTATGTATGTATGTGTATATATATACACATACATACAGAGAGAGAGAGAGAGAGAGAGAGATACATCACTGACTCAATGGACATGAGTTTGAGCAAAGTCAGAGAGATAGTAAAGGACAGGGAAGCCTGGTGTGCTGCTGTCCATGGGGTCGCAAAGAGTCAGACACGACTACGCAGCTGGACAACAACAATATATAGGTTTTACCTAATTCTCAAATAAGCCTGAAACTAATGACAGGATCAGGGGCAGTAAGTGCTTCCCATGCCTCATGCTTATGGTTTGCCAGGCACTGCACTGAGGCTGCAATTCAATATACTCTCAAGGTGCGATATCTGTTTTTCAGAGGAGAATATATTGAATTTCATCATGAATGTATTTAACTGCCATGAATTAGACCAGAGTCCCTTGGCAAAGTTAGAGGAAGACACAGAAGCCAAGGGCAGGAGGGTGGGGATGACGTTCCAGTGCTGGGTGAGTTTGCTCTGAATTCTACAAAGTGATATGATGTTCAGAAGTTGGTGTGAATAGGGAGGTGCAGGCTGCTTTCTTGTCTTTCTCAATGGGTGGGAATCATACTGGGGTGAGGATAAGTCAGGTGTTTAAAGATGCAGTTTTTTCCCCCTATACATATCATCACTAAAAAACAAAAAAAGGTCTTAATTTCCAACTAAAGCAGCAGAAATCCATCAGTGCTAGGCAATTGAAATGCTCCTTTTCAAGATTAATTTTAAATACTACTGGTTGATGTGTTTTAAGTCCTTACTTTTAAACTTCCCCTTCACCATCACCCCACCCCCAACCTGCCACTACTCTCCCAGTGTGAAGATACTACTCCATTCACTGGACTGAGCTTAAATGTCCAAGTGGAGAAAGTTGCTAAGTGGTTGCATTGATATTCTAGCCCAAATCCACTGACTTCAAACCCCGCTTGTACCACACATCACATCTGTAATATGAGGTCCTGCTTTGGTGGTGTCATAGCCAAGGGCAACAGGAGGGTAGTGATTCTCCAACTCTGTGCACAGGTTGGATACATATTAAGGAAAAATATACCTGGGAGGTGGGGTTGAAAGGGCATCTTTGTAAGTGCTCAGGTAAAGCTAGTGCATGGGATAAAATGATTGTAATGACACTTTGAGGAACACAATTAAATAAAGACTTGAGTTTCTTAAACAAAAAGTAACTCATCTGAGAAATATGAAATTACAATATTGAATATGTTCTTTTAAACTGGATTTGTACCATACTCCAGGAAGAGTCTCATTTTCCCCCAAAACTCTGGGGGGAAGGTCTGGTCAGAATTTTTGTTCTGTAGTCTTTTTCTGAGTAGACCTAAAATTAAAATTTCTATTTATCTAGTAAAATTATAATTTTGCAACACTGTCACTTACTTGGTAAAGTGGTAAAGAATCTGCCTGCCAATAGAGGAGATGTAGGAGACACAGGTTTGATCCCTGGGTCAGGAAGATCCCATGGAGAAGGGAATGGCTACTCACCCCAGTACTCTTGTCTGGGAAATCCCACAGACTGGTAGGCTACAGGACATGGGGTCACAAAGAGTCAGACAGGACTGACTCTGTCCACGATGGTGGACAGGTTGGAATTTGGAGGCAGGCGATGCAATGTAGTGTCTCTGAACTGCTCTCCACTTGCTGTGTGACCTGGAGAACTTACTCAACCTCTCTTTACATTTCTGGCTATATCAGTCCAATCTTTGCCTCTGTCTTAAATGGCCTCTCCTCTCCCCTGTGGCTGCCTCTAGCAAGGTTACTTGCTGTTGGAGTTAGCGTTTATTGAGATAATCCAGAATGAGCTCAGTTGGAGATCCTTAACATAATTACATATGTAAAAATCTTTGTTTTCAAATAGAGTCATATTCATGAGTTCTGGATTTGGGGGGAGGACACCTTTCAACTCACTACATAGTGTATATTTGTATGGCCTTTCCTTTTTAAAAAATAATTAACTTTCATGTATATGTGAAATGGAGGAGGACCCCATGGTCCTTCTCCCCGACTCATGTCCTCTGTCTGACTTTTATCTATAGAAAACCTTTAGTCGAAGAATAAGTTTAATCAGAGAAGTGAGAAAATGCAGGAGCAAACACAAACAAGACTAAATACTATTAGTTAAACAAAGTCAAGGACTTTTGGTTTCTCCTTAAGATTCTGAGCTATATCCTTTGAGCTGTCTATAGATACTGAAACCCCCATCAGCTGGAAGAAAACTATATAGTGACCGGACTAGTCATGACATAAGCTGCCACAAAAAAGTGGCCTCAGAGAAATGGGAACAAACCTACCCTGGAACAACAAAATGATGCTGATCAGACCACCGCATAACCCAACTTCAAGACGACCATCAGAGCTGACTGTGTTGTTTCTACATGAAGCCCCCTTCCTCCCTCTATAAAAGGTCTTGCCCAGTGATTATCAATGATGCTTTGGACAGGTGTAGCCCCCCTCAACTCTGCTGCCAGCCTCCAGGAAACAGCAAACTTTTCTTTCCAGCAAGCTTGTTTCTTTCCTGGCTTTAGAGCGGCAAGCAGCCAGACCCCACTTTCAATAACATATTCTCATTTAAAATTGTAATTATCACAACATCTCTGTGGATGAGGAATATGAGAACAAAATGCCAGAAATCCAAAACTATGAAATGACTATGAGAGAAGTGGAGAGGTGGAGGAAGATACAGTACAGATTGCTTCATATACGGGGATACAGAGAGATGCTTCATGGAACAAGCCTAAACAGAACTTGAAGAATTTTGAAACTTAGATTTGTTTTGTATGTAACAGCAAAAATCATTAACATTTACAGGTGTGCTCTGAGCATAAACAGACAGACTTCATATAAAGCAAGTAATACACAGCCTGTTATACAGTATTGAAAACCTATGTATAGTAATTACGATTAAATGTTGCTGTTTCAAGATCTGCCAAATTAATTACCCAAATTGTTAATAATATTCATTTCCCTGTGCATTACACTTTAAAATATTTTCCTTTAACACACACATTGATTTTCAGAAAACTTTCTGAAAGTTATCAATCATTTCACAAGATAAATAGAAGCTGGCATTTATGCTAGAATATTCTGCCATCTGCAGGTAACCAAGGGATGCTACAACGCTCAGGAAAATGAGCTGCATCTGTTAATACTAATTAAATGCCTTTTGAGGCAGGGCGCTTGCTCAGAATCTGGGAAGCCTCAATACATTCTTGTAGCTTTCTTGTTAATACATTATTGTTAGCTGCTGTTAGTCAGAAAAACACTCCTTTAGGTTAATACATGAAAAGATACTTGTGCTTTACTACCGTGCCCCCAAATTTTGAACTTTATAAAATATGCACAAGTTCAGCTCTTCACAGGATCCTCATTGCAAATCAGTAGTTTCCAAAGTATTATTCCTGGAGCAGCAGTGCTACCCGGGATCTTTTTAGAAATGCAAATGCCTAGATTCCCCTCTCCCCCAAAATTATCATCAGCAACTCTGCAGGAGGGGTTGAAAAATCGATGTTCTACCAGGGTAGCCGGAGTGTTTTGATGCATGCTAAAGTTTGAGAACCAGGAATCTGAAAGCTTGGAAATGGGGGTTCCTACTGAATGGGCAGAATGGGCAATATTTTGAGGTCAGTGCCTACAGAAGAGAAGAGGGGAGCAGTGAGAACAGCTCAGACCACCTGCATGTCTTCAGAGAATATTTATTTTTGATAAAAATAGAACTCAGGTATTGGCAACGTTTCCTTTTTCTAACAAAGGAATTTGATTTTTTTCCACCAAGGCTTGAAAATAAAGGAAATGTTGGCTTAGGTTTTCTGTTTGGTCTTATGCTAAAATCATTTATGAGATTAAACTAAATCCCTTAAGTAACTCAAGTTTTATTCGCACACACAGTGAAAACCCAAACTGCAAATCCTTTAGAGCAAAGACATACTATTCCACCTTGCTTCATTTAAAATCATCAAAAAATAATAATAAAAGAAAGCCATCATTATCAAATATCCTAGGATGGGAGAATATTGTTATTTGCAAATGTGCATTTGAAATCAAGTCATGTCCTCTTTTAATTATATTAAGGTCTCAGGATTTTTTCATAATACAAACTAATATATTGGGGCTTCAAGTGTTTTGAGCTAAAAAGCATCACAGAGAGGGTAAAAAGGCTATAAGCATATACACAGAGCTACCAAAAGCAACAGAAAGCCGCATGATAGTGAAAGAAAACGGAGCATCCCAGGGACACTTCCCTTACCTCGAACCGAGTCCTGTGGGGTGAAGGGCGACAGAACGCAGTTCAGTGACACTGACTTGCTTCCTCCTAAAGAAGGCAGGAGAGGACAGCAGGGCTCCAGGGTCAGACCGCTCAGGCTGGACTGGCCGCCTCGCCACGGGACTTGCTCACAGAGGGACTCGAGCACACTCAACCTCCCTTACCCTGTTGCCTCATCTGTAAAATGCTGCAACAGCCAACCTACCTCTTGAGGAGGTAGTGAAGCTTCTCGAACTAAAGCCGCGACTGGCACTGGTTCTCCACCTTGGTGGTGCAATGGCATCACCTGGAGATCTGTGTTATTAGGTAAGTGCTTAGCCGAAAGCCTGCTTTATGAGGACAGCATGATCCTCATTAGCAGAGATTGCTGCCGCCTGTGAGGCATTACTCTCTGTGGGGCTGCACACCAGGGAGCACATTAAACTCACCTGGAAAACGATGACCCCAGGCCCTGCTGCAAACTTTCTGACCTACTCCTGGTTTAGGCACCTGACCTTTGTTTTTTTTCAAATTCTCTCAGTGACTGTAATGTGGAGCCCAGGTGGAGAACAGAATGGAACAGTATTTATTGAAAGATGGATAAAGGAGGAGTCCTCTTAATGTCTCGATGATCTCATAAATGAGACAAACATCTGACTTCAGTACTTAACTAGAGGTTAGATGTCCCTTCTCTTTATGGTAACACCACAAAGTGGGGACTGTATTACCTCTGGTACAAAAATGTTAATTTCACCATTACTTCCTATGATGTAGAAGAGTCCCTTATTTCACAGAAATGGAAGATAAGTTCAGAATTTTGTGGATGGGGACAGGAATTACAAAGTAAGCTTCTCTGTATAATTGAGTCTAGGGCATTTAAAATGTCTGAAGAGACCAAGAAAGAAGACGTTGGAAATAAAGGACTGAAGGGCTGAGTGGGTGAAAAAGGAAGTGGGGAGGGGAGGATGACTTTAGCAAGGGGAAGAACTTTGAAGAGAGTGTATGTGTATACACACACACACACACACACACTCAAGTTCAAGTAAAATAGGTGTTCAACAAAAAGTATGAATGGAAAATGTAGTGGATCACTTGCAGAAACTAGTTTGTGAACTAGTTATGTGGACTATAGACGACAGGACTCAGGAGAGGTGAGGAAGCTCAGGTTTAACAAGTTAAAGAGACAGCCAAGTGTGAAGCACTGGTTAACAGTATAGCTGACTTGCAGGTCTGAATTTTTATCAGGTAGATTGTGGCAGAGACTGTTTTAATGGATGGACATCTTTCCCCGGGGTAATCAGGAAGGTCTAAAAGAGAAGACATTTGAGAGTGGAGGATGTCTGGCTTGGGACAAGAAGTGGTAGGACAGAGCAGTTTGCTTGGAGGCAAAGATGCAGCCCTTGGAAGGAGCCTATCTTGGCAACAGGAAGGAATGTTAGGGGGCTAAGAGCTAGCGCTAATGTCAGAAGATGCTGGGAAATCAGGATGAAAATGGATGCTCAAGTCAAATTTCAGAGTTTTGCATTTGTTGAAGCTTGGACTGAGTTTGAAGAATAGTGGAGAGCCATGGTGGATTCTTGAACAGGAAAACAACACAATCAGGGAAATGGCTGCTTTTAGAAGCATGTCTTAGCAATGGACAGTTTTCTTACTAAAAATTCCAACCATAGAATTTTTGAGCCTCTAGATAATTTTTCCATCAGTTTCAAGCTGCTGACCCATGAACCAGAGTCAGCCCCACGGTCCCAAAGTATATTTTCTTTAGTTTGGTCCCCAGAGTGTGTCTTACTGTTTTTTTTTCTTTTAGTTTTTAGCTAGAACATGCACCCTCTGATTCATAGATTCTTCTCATGGTGGGTCAGTTGAACTTTGTAGAATGGCCAGGTGGAGATAGGAGGAAAGAATCCGTAGCGAAATAAAATTCTAACCAACCCAAGAATGTTATTGGGTGTGTTTCATCTCATTCCTAGTCTTATTTCAAAGGTGGCTTTTTCTTTTTTAAACTGCCATGAATCTTGCATAATTGTGGTCACTGAGAACTCTGAGAACAAGCATACCAACCAAGAACCATCCTCAAAACCAGAGGGTTCGACTCTTGGAAATAGACAGTGTGTCTTTGAGCCAGATTTTGGCTATTTATAACCGACCACTCTTTGCCGACAATGCACTTTTAACAGGAGATGTAGATTCCCAGACCACTTGTTAATGATGCCCATTGATTAATATTGGCAAGTTCTTATTCCCCAAGAAGGGGCTGACTTTCCCAGGAGAATTTCCTCTGTTTATGAAGATGCAAATAGAAGAATTGGCCTAAATATAATAAAAATACATTTTTTTCCTTGACTCCTTTCTTGAGTCCTTGCCACACCTTGTCTGCTTTCTGTTCTTAACTGAACCACAGACTAATTGGCCAGTATTTGCATGTAACTGTTCATTTCAGAGTACAAAGTACTTGGAAGGGGGAAAATTAAAGGTTCACATTTTTAAACTGAAACACCGTCTTAATGATTTTTCCATGGTCAGGGATTGAAATCCCACAATTTATGCATGCGGAACACATTTTTTCTTAGAATAAAACTTTATATAAGGTTTCTCAGCCTCTGCACAATTGTCATTTTGGGCCAGCAGGTAACTCAGTGGTGAACACTATCTTGTGCAATGGGACGTAAGGGTCTCTAGCCTCTGGCACCGGTGGCTACATCACTCCGACTCCTGACACCCAGAAATGTCTCTTCACTTCAGTTCAGTTCAGTTGCTCAGTCATGTTCGACTCTGCGACCACGTGAACCACAGCACGCCAGGCCTCCCTGTCCATCACCAACTCTCGGAGTCCACCCAAACCCATGTCCATTGAGTCAGTGATGCCATCCAACCATCCCATCCTCTGTCATCTCCTTCTCCTCCTGCTCTCAATCCCTCCCAGCATCAGGGTCTTTTCAGATGAATCAGCTCTTCGCATCAGGTGGCCAAAGTATCAGAGTTTCAGCTTCAGCATCAGTCCTTCCAATGAACACCCAGGACTGATCTTGCTTAAGATGGACTGGTTGGATCTCCTTGCAGTCCAAGGGACTCTCAAGAGTCTTCTCCAACACCACAGTTCAAAGCATCAATTCTTTTGCACTCAGCTTTCTTTATAGTCCAATTCTCATACCCATACATGACTACTGGAAAAACCATAGCCTTGACTAGACGGACCTTTGTTGACAAAGTAATGTCTCTGCTTTTCAATATGCTGTCTAGGTTGGACATAACTTTCCTTCCAAGGAGTAAGCGTCTTTTAATTTCATGGCGGCAGTCACCATCTGCAGTGATTTTGGAGCCCCCAAAAGATAAAGTCAGCCACTGTTTCCACTGTTTCCCCATCTATTTGCATGAAGTGATGGGACCAGATGCCATTATCTTTGTTTTCTGAATGTTGAGCTGTAAGCCAACTTTTTCACTCTTCTCTTTCACTTTCATCAAGAGGCTCTTTAGTTCTTCTTCACTTTCTGCCATAAGGGTGGTGTCATCTGCATATCTGAGGTTATTGCTATTTCTCCCGGCAATCTTGATTCCAGCTTGTGCTTCTTCCAGCCCAGCGTTTCTCATGATGTACTCTGCGTATAAGTTAAATAAGCAGGGTGACAACATACAGCCTTGACATACTCCTTTTCCTATTTGGATCCAGTCTGTTGTTACATGTCCAGTTCTAACTGTTGCTTCCTGACCTGCATACACGTTTTTCAAGAGGCAGGTCAGGTGATCTGGTATTCCCATCTCTTTCAGAATTTTCCACAGTTCATTGTGATCCACATAGTCAAAGGCTTTGGCATAGTCAATAAAGCAGAAATAGATGTTTTTCTGGAACTCTCTTGCTTTTTTGATGATCCAGCAGACGTTGGCAATTTGATCTCTGGTTCCTCTGCCTTTTCTAAAACCAGCTTGAACATCTGGAAGTTCACGGTTCACGTACTGCTGAAGCCTGGCTTGGAGAATTTTAAGCATCACTTTACTGCGACGGCATACAAGTGCTGCCGAAAGGAGCTACTCCAGGCCCGAGGCCGGGGGCAGCGGTCGAGAGAAATGTCTCTGCTGCTGCTGCTGCTGCTAACTCCCTTCAGTCGTCTCTAGTCACTGCCAAATGTCCCCCTGGGTGGGAAAAGTCTCCCTGCAAACGCTCTAGACAGCACAGTTAACACAAATACTAAATTTGGCAATAGGAGAATTAAAATGATAAAATCAAGTACATTTTAATCTTCTAAAATTAAAGACCATTAAGATAAACTGACCAAAAGTTGTACATAGATGAAGTTTATCCAAAAGATCCTTATAAAATCAGAGGAGCTGAAAGGAAAAGAGCAGGCTAATGAAAATATTTTAAAACTTGGAAACTCCCTGTCTAAAGAAATGAATGCTTATTTTTCAATGACTTTGGTATTAATATGATAGGAGGGGTGTGTGAGTAATAGTACATCTTTTCTTCCTTACTAGGGTAATTACAATGAGACATCCAAACATAGATCCAGAAGAGGTTTCAAAACCTGATGTAGGAACTAGAAACTAATAAGATGCAAAAAGAAAATAGAAAAGTGACAAAGACTATGTATATCTTTTCTTTTACAATGATTCTTTTTGGAGTAAGCAAAATTTATCCCCAAGTCTTCCCAGGCTATTAAAGAGAAGGCACAGAAAGGAATCGTTTAGGCTTTCATTTGCTCTATTTCATCATGTTTTAATGTGTAGCAGTTGTAGTTTGAACATGCAATTTTCATACAGTAGCTGTCTACGCATTCAGGCTGTGAAAGAAAGTGAAAGTCGCTCTGTCCTGTTCAATTCTTTGCAATCCCATGGACTATATAGTCCATGGAATTATCCAGGCCAGAATACTGGAGTGGGTAGCTAGTCCCTTCTCCAGGGGATCTTCCCAACCCAGGGATAGAATCCAGGTCTCCCCCACGGCTGGCAGATTCTTTACCAGCTAGGCCACCAGGGAAGCTAGAGTGGTATAAAAGTTAATCAATTCAGAATCAGGGAACCATCACACTGAGAGAACTTTAGGGAATACTTCATTCAGCAGGTCTTATCTCTAGTTGTAGATTTCAAACACCTGAGGAGTTTTGAAAAACTGTGTGTGTGTGTGTGTGTGTGTGTCCAGGCCCTATGGACAGATATTCTGACTTAATTAGTATGGGAGGAGGCTTCACTATTATTTTTAAACACTCCCCAGACAACGGCTTCCCTGGTGGCTCAGAGGTTAAAGCATCTGCCTGCAATGTGGGAGACCCAGGTTCAATCCCTGGGTTGGGAAGATCCTCTGGAGAAGGAAATGGCACCCCATTCCAGTATTCTTGCCTGGAGAATCCCATGGATGGAGGAGCCTGGTAGGCAACAGTCCACGGGGTCGCAGAGTCAGACATGACTGAGCGACTTCACTTTCACTTTTCAGGTGATGCTAAAGTTAAGAACCACTGATCTAATCCTTGTTTTGCAAGCCTAAATGGTTTCAGGGACCAGGAACTTAATGCAAATTAATTAGGTGGTCTCAGTGTAAGACAGTAGGGCCTGGTGGGGACTGTGGTGAACAGAACACTGGACTAAAAACCTGTCTAAAAACCTTCTGCTGCTCAGTTATGGCCATGTGGAAATGCTGCCCTGATTTTCATTAGAAACCAGATATCTAGGTACTTTAGAGAAATTTAAATTTCTCTAATTTTTTGAACATTGTTAAGGAGCCAAATGAAGCACTTTTGTAGGCTGCCAGCTTGCAACCCTAAATCCAGTCCAATTGTTTATTTCACCAATGAGGAAATGGAGAACCAGAAATTATACAGCTGCCCCGGTTGACATAACTAGTGGTAGAATGGAGATTGGATTCAGAGTCTGGCTCCAACTGCAGTATTAGATTTTTCTAATTATCCCACAATGCTGTGCTCCAACTGTTCATGATGATGAGACCATTTATTAAGTACCAATAACGTACCGGGCACTGTGCTATGTATAGTGAAACATACAGACTGTCTTTTTTAAACCTTTTGGGAATCAGGGAGTAGAGATGAATATTTTCCCCATTTTACAGATGGGGAAAGTGAGGCTGAGAGTCACTGACTCACACGTTACCTAACAGCAAATCCTGTGCTGTTAACCCTTGGTTGCTCTGCTTTCCTGGCTCATTTTCCATATTGTTTAAGGAGTCTCTCTCAATTCCATTTGGAAAAAATGCTTATAGCTCTAGTTCTTGGGAATAAATCCAGGTCCGGCCCAGAGATGCTCTTCCTTGGTCCGTCTTTGTTGTTTATTATTAAAGTTGACCCTTCTCGAAGTATGAGGTCAGCTTTTCACCAGGTCTGCTGGAAGCCCATGAAAAATGACAACCCTAATGAAATGCACTCAGTGAGACCCTGTCAGGCTGGCTGTGGTTATGCACAATTTGCCTGTTTCAGAAGAGATGGAATAAATTGAACGCTGGCCTCTGTGTCCCTCCCTGGACTCTCAGTCAGACTGCAAACGCAGACAAAGGCTTCCCTTGAAAGGCACCATAAGGACAGGACTGTTTTGCAATGGAAAAAATGCTTTTAAGAAGAATGTGGAAGATAGATGAAGACGGTTTACCATTCAATGCTAGTCAGAATCAATGAGCATATTTGCATAACTGACTCAGCATCTATTGCTATTCTTTTTGACCTCAGGCTAACATTATTTCAACAACTGACAATCCCAGAGTGCACAAATATCCTTCAGACTTTTCTCCAAATTTTAGATGAGGAATAAAAAATTCATCATGTTCACTTCAAAGCACAGGTGTTCGAATTAAAAACAGAAACTGAGAGTTCATTCAGTCTAGTCCTTTCTCTGCAGAGCCCTGTGCTCAAGGGTAAGGATTTGACCCCTAAGGGCATGATCAGACTCCAAGGACTCCCGGTGAATGGGAGTGGGGTCGGGTGGGGGTAGGGGTGTTGAGTGGAGGTATACATCGAGTAGTACAGCCATAGTGGCCACAATGATTGCTGTGAGTTCAGAATTGCTATCCTAAATTTAAATTATTTTCAGTTCTCCAGGTACATGGTTTAGTTGTAGGAAAAAACCTAAACAATAGAGAAAAAAGCTCCAAGATTCTCCAGCATCCCTCCACTTCAGAAGTACCCACCATTATCAACTGGGGCGTCTCTTCTATATTTTTTCATACACATATAACTGGCCTTCTTTTTTAATGCAAGTAAGGTCATACAGTGAACCGGGCTTCAGAATATACTTTATTCTCCATTAGCACAGTGTAAAGAAATGAAAAGCAGAGGAATGTCTGTGGCTGATTCATAAGGAAGAGGTTGGACTAGTAGCCATTTTTTCAGGATAGAGATATAAATACTCAAGGCACCATGCATGCAGACCATAGTAGAGGTGGGGTGATGGGGGAACAGGGCCCCTCGGCTCTTGACACAGCATAGAATGGAGCAGTGATTACCATGCCTCTGCTGCTTCTCACTTTAGTGGAGACAGAGAAAATTTAAACTAAATCTGCCATTGTATTTTAGATTCTGAATTCCAGTTAGATCAGTTACCAGACCAATATCTAAATTGATGAACAACAGCCAACTTGTCTATTTACTTTTACTTTGATTATCCTAGACCCCTCTCAGATAAACAAGATCCCTCTCAGGTAAACAAGTCTTCATGCGTAACTCTCACCATTTACAGGTCCATCCCCCTTTGGCTTCACTGACATCCATTCTTCCATTTACCCCCACATTCAACAGACCGTGTAAAGTATGAAGAGTAAACCAGGCACTGGAGAGATTACAGAAAATAGGAGACAGCCTTTGGCTTTAAGAAAACTATAGTCCAAGGATGGGAGAAAGACAAGGCAGCAACTATTGTGCAGAGGGACTGGAATTGTCATTAAGAGAAGGAAGTGGATGCGATGGGAGAAGGAAACAGGGGAGCTAAGATAGGAGGGGGCACCCAGGAAAGGTTTTGAGGAGGAATGATGCCTACCTGGGAGTAGGAGGAGCCTCACTTGAGTTCAGCCATCTACAAGAAACTTTGAAAGACACACTAGTATAGTGGTCAAAAGCAAGGCCTTGGCATCTGAAGTGAATTCAGATCTTGGGTCTAAACGAGTGAAACCCCACACTGCGACTGGATTGTGCATCTAAGTCCATTTTGCAGTTTGTAATAGGACCACCTTATCCTTGTGCTCCAGGGCTTTCCAGGAGGCTCAGTGGTAAAGAATCTGCCTGCAATGCAGGAGATGCAGGAGGCATAGGTTCAATCCCTGAGTTTGGAAGATCCCCTGGAGTAGGGAATGGCTACCCATTCCAGTACGCTTGCCTGGAGAAGCCCATGGACAGAGGAGCCTTGTGGGCTACAGTCCATGGGATCTCAGAGAGTTGGACACGACTGAGTGACAGAGCGACTGAGCACACACGCGCACATCCTTGTGCTCCATCTGCCCGAGTGTATATTTTGAGTCCAGTTTCCCTTTGGTTCCTTCCTCCCACCATTTTCTCAAACACACAATATTATTCCCACCCTCAGATTCCTGGGCTGTCTACTGAGCTTCTGACCCCCTACTTTCTAGCTTATTTCTGCATAAAAGCATTCCCATAACGCAAGTCATAAAGTATTCCATCACTGCAGGTCTCAGTGAGTGTGGGAATTCCTTTTTGATGTTACAGTACTCAAGATGCTGTGGTCACTAAATAAACATTTATCAACTGCATGGGCAGATTATTGAAAAGGAAGAATATCCCATGGCAGTCTCATGAAATGAATGGCTTTATAGCTTCATATTTTTCCCTCAAAATCCAGAATTATCATTTATTACTGCTTGATTGCTCATGAAATGGCATCTCCCCAAAGGCAGACTCTTGGTATTTTTCTTGCTTGTTCCTAGAGAAATTAAATAATGCAAACTTATACTAGTGAAAGTCTCTGAATATCTGAATTCAGTTCAGTTCAGTTGCTCAGTCGTGTCCGACTCTTTGTGACCCCATGAACTGCAGCACACCAGGCCTCCCTGTTCATCAACAACTCCCAGAGATTACTCAAATTCATGTCCAGTGAATCGGTGATACCATCCAATAATCTCATTCTCTGTCATCCCCTTCTCCTCCTGCCCTTAATCTTTCCCAGCATCTGAGTCTTTTCAAATGAGTCAGCTCTTCACATCAGGTGGCCAAAGTATTGGAGTTTCAGCTTCAACATCAGTCCTTCCAATAAACACCCAGGGCTGATCTCCTTTAGGATGGACTGGTTGAATCTCTTTGCGGTCCAAGGGACTCTCAAGAGTCTTTTCCAACACTACAGTTCAAAAGCATCAATTCTTTAGCACTCAGCTTTCTTTATAGTCCAACTCTCACATCCATACATGACTACTGGAAAAACCATAGCCTTGACTAGATGGACCTTTGTTGGCAAAGTGATGTCTCTGCTTTTTAATATGCTATCTAGGTTGGTCATAACTTTCCTTCCAAGGAGTAAGTGTCTTTTAATTTCATGGCTGCATTCACCATCTGCAGTGATTTTGGAGCCCCAAAAATAAAGTCAGCCACTGTTTCCACTGTTTCCCCATCTATTTGGCATGAAGTGATGGACCAAATATCTGAATAGACCATGGAAATACTTTCCTAATATACCTCCAATTTTATAATTTTCAGCCCTTAAAGAGGCTCACAGCAGGCATCAGGTCACTCATGGGTCCTAACATTCTTTAACTGCTTGGTGGGTATATCTCAGAACAATACATCGCTGGTTAAAACATGAGTACAGAAGCACAAAATGGAGAAGAAACAGGAAAACAAAGAAAGAGAAACCCGATAATGTAGCTTGGACTTGTGTTGAAAGTTAAAGGTTAGAACTACATGAGTTTCTTTGTTAGAGTTTCTTAGGTTAGAGTTCAAGCTGATATGTAGCAGAGATCTCCTGGAAGCAAAAAGGAGAGAAATATTGGCTTACTACGATGGTGGGTTTCACTGGAATGGGAAATTCTCTGCTTCTGTAGGATATCTGGCATATGTAATGTTCTGAATTAGGCATAGAAGGTTACATACCTTGACCAAGGTTTGAGCTGATCGAATGGAATGATGTTTAGTACTTTAAATATATTATTTATTATCCATGGGAATATAATATTTTAAGATTTGTGGATAAGAGAACTAAGACTTAAAGAGATTAATTACCCAAGGACACAAGGTTACAAGAGAAAAAACCAGGATTCAAAAATAAATCTACATTTAAATCTTATTTCAACTTTCATCTGAGAGCTTTCAGATACAATTTGCAGAAAGTAAAAAAAAAAACAAAACAATTGGTTTTCATTTAGAAAGCTCATGTTTTAGCTTTAGTACTTAATCTGTACCACTGCACAATTTAAATTTCTATTTTAGTTAGGGCAACTTATGGTTAGAAAGGCTTCCCGTGTGACTCAGTTGGTAAAGAATCTGCCTGCAATGCGAGAGACCTGGGTTTGATCCCTGGGTTGGGAAGATCCCCTAGAAAAGGGAAAGGCTACTCACTCCAGTATTCTAGCCTGGAGAATTCCATGGACAGTCCATGGGATCGCAAAGAGTTGGACACGACTGAGCGACTTTCACTTTACTTCAGTTCACTACGGTTAGGAACATTGAGATGCCAAAGGTCTCACAGGCCACAAAGGGAAGAACCAAATACCCATTCAGGTATGTTTGATCCTGTTTTCCAGGTATGCCCAAGTTCTTATTCTGTTTATTTTTGCTTCAGACTTTTTCCTGTGTGTTCTCCTTGGTTCTCTGTTGAGCTTGGAACTTACACTTTAAATCCTATATCAGTGAGACAGCTGCTGCACTAAGGAAGTTAATAAAAGGTGGAATTCAGCTGCCACTGCTTACAAGCACCTCTAGATTTTAAATTAGGAGAGAATCTTACACACACTTTTACAGAGATGTTTTTTTTTTTTTTTCCTTTTATACTTTTCATCTGGGTGTCTCTTTGGTAAGTGCAACTTTGTATGGGGATGTTTGCCAAGAGCCTTACTTGGGAATAAGAAACATTACCATTCTTGAAAGGGGAACAGTGAAGCCTAGAAACAGAATGTGTATGAGTCACACATCACAGATATCCCAGGGAAGCTGAAGTGTGCCAACCCACAGCAACCGAAATAGTGGCATCTTGAAAGTAAATATCTTATGGATCTTCAGAATAGACTGTTGATTAGGCAATGCAATGCATCTTAGTCCTCCAGCCCTAAGGCAGACACCACCATGGCAGAATCGAGTAGTGTTTAAAACGGGGAAGTTAGGAAAGGCATTTCTGAGATTTTAGGGCCCAGTACGGATGTTTCTAAGGTTTGTCTTACAGGATGGTGAATGGTTGGAATTGGGCGTATTTTATGACATATTAGCTGTCAGTGGTAGACACAAAGAGGAAAAGATCTGAAATTTAACCTTAGTGAACAAGCACTCCAGTTCAGTTCAGTTCAGTTCAGTCGCTCAGTCATGTCCGACTCTTTGCAACCCCATGAATCGCAGCATGCCAGGCCTCCCTGTCCATCACCAACTCTCGGAGTTTACCCAAACTCATGTCCATTGAGTCGGTGATGCCATCCAGCCATCTCCTCCTCTGTCATCCCCTTCTACTCCTGCCCCCAATCCCTCCCAGAATCAGGGTCTTTTCCAATGAGTCAACTCTTTGCATCAGGTGGCCAAAGTACTGGAGTTTCAGCTTCAGCATCAGTCCTTCCAATGAATATTCAGGACTGATCTCCTTTAGGATGGACTGGTTGGCTTTCCTTGCAGTCCAAGGGACTCTCAAGAGTCTTCTCCAACACCACAATTCAAAAGCATCAATTCTTCCGTGCTCAGCTTTCTTCACAGTCCAACTCTCACATCCATACATGACTACTGGAAAAACCATAGCCTTGACTAGATGGACCTTTGTTGGCAAAGTCATGTCTCTGCTTTTTAATATGCTGTCTAGATTGGTCATAACTTTCCTTCCAAGGAGTAAGCGTCTTTTAATTTCATGGCTGCAGTCACCATCTGCAGTGATTTTGGAGCCCCCAAAATAAAGTTGACACTGTTTCCACTGTTTCTCCATCTATTTACTATGAAGTGATGGGACCAGATGCCATGATCTTAGTTTTCTGAATGTTGAGCTGTAAGCCAACTTTTTCACTCTTCTCTTTCACTTTTATCAAGAGGCTTTTTTGTTCCTCTGCACTTTCTGCCATAAGGGTGGTGTCATTTGCATATCTGAGGTTATTGATGTCTCTCTCAGCAATCTGATTCCAGCTTGTGCTTCTTCTAGCCCAGTGTTTCTCATGATGTACTCTGCATATAAGTTAAATAAGCAGGGTGACAATATACAGCCTTAACGTACTCCTTTTCCTATTTGGAACCAGTCTGTTGTTCCATGTCCAGTTCTAACTGTTGCTTCCTGACATGCATACAGGTTTCTCAAGAGGCAGGTCAGGTGGTCTGGTATTCCTATCTCTTTCAGAATTTCCCACAGTTTATTGTGATCCACACAGTCAAAGGCTTTGGCATAGTCAATAAAGCAGAAATAGATGTTTTTCTGGAACTCTCTTGCAAGCACTAAGTCTTTATAAATAAGATACTTTAATTGGTAGGCATTCCAATCTTATATGAGGGAGGATTTCCTTCCAGGAACAGGTAGGGACTTACTTTTACCTGTTCTCAGTATTAATACATGCATGGGACAATATGCCCAACCCTAGTACTGTTTACCCAGGGACAGGAGATAAGGCTGGTTTCAGTTCTCAAAGAGTACCAGGATTGTTCAAAAGCAGGCCATGGCTATGATTGGCCTGTATTAGCCAGGGTCCTCCTTACAGGGCCAACATAAGCAGGAGTCCCTTTTTCAATAATACGTGATGACTAGGTAAGTCCCAATTGCCTTTCTTTTTCCAAAGGGCTTCTCCTGTAGTATAAGCACTTCTAAGCTAAAGAGATAACAAAACTGAAAATAATCATTTTCCTCTCCTACAAGTACTTTCTCTCAAACTTTGCTTTGCACAAGAATCTATCAGGGAATCTCTTATGAATGAAAATAATGGACTCACCCAGGTATGGTTGTGAAGTAGGACCCAAGACTCCAAATGTTAAATGAGCATCTCCCCTGTTATCCCCAACTATTACTACCGTTATCAAACGATGCCTGTGTAGTGGTCCCAGGACCACACTTTGAGAAACACTGAAAACTCTGAGTTTTCTCCGGTGGTATAGAGTCTAGAATTGCCACCTGCTACTTGTAGGTAATCTTTGTTTTCTCTGGAGTTTCCTTTTCCTGACATCTCTAAACATTTCAACATGGCCACAGGTTAAGGAATTAATTGGGTTTACCATAATTCTCTGGTAGATTATGTGAGATCAGGGTCCCAGAATCTACAGGATTTGTCTAGAAAAGCTATTCACTTTGTCCTTCTACTAATTATCTCACACCTTGCCAACTCACTTCTGATGCTTCAGTGGAAGATAGCCACACTGTGGGAGATCTTTAATGGCAATTTTTTTTTCCATTGGCATTTTTGGAGGAATAGAATTTCCCTTCTATTTTTAAATAAATTTGTTCATTGACTTTTTTTTTTTTTTTTTACAGAGAAGTGTAAAGAAGCATGTAAGAAACACCTAAAATTCTGCCATTTAGTTATCTTAACATTTGTGCTAAGACTTTGAGACTTTTTTCTCTGCAACTACAAATTTTACAAAACTTGGATTATGCTATAATACTTTTTCTGCTTCTTTAAAGAAACTTACTATGTCATGAACATTGTTTAACTTAATAAATTTAGTTGAATACATAGTTGTCATTTTTTTTTTATTATGAGAAACCTGCTCCAAGGAATATTCCTGTGCACATATTTCAGCACAACTGCTTTAATAACTGCTTATGCTATGTTATTACTAGTGCAAACACTGGGTCACAGTTAAGATTTAAACACATACTATACAACTTTCTTCTGGGAAAGCTTACAGTTGTGTGTCTTCCACACCCTCAAAATGTTGGCTACTTAGAGAAGACTTCTATGATGGTATAATTCTAAATAAAACTGCATCACTTCCACTTCAGTGCTCTTTATCCTATTACCTTCTTCACTGTGCTTATCACCACTTGGCATATTATATATTTGTTTGTTTATATTCTCTCTCCAACTGAACTCTACGCCCCACAAGAGAAGGGACTTTGCTCTTTTGTTCACTGTCGTAACTCCTGCTCTTAGAAGAGTGCCTAGCAGACAGTAGGTGCTCAATAATTTTTTTTTTTTTGAGTAATGATCTGCTTCTAACATGAGATATTAATAGTATCTTTTATTCTCCTTTGTAAAGAGCCATCTTCCAGTTGAACAGGAAAAGTACAGTCATATGAGGGTAGCTTAGCCAATTAGTGTGTTCTGCTGTACCTGCTCCCATCTGTTCAGTCAGCTCTTCTTCAAAAGTCCCAGATTTGCTTACTTCAACTATGAAAATATTATTACTGTCAGAATGACAACATTTTTATCCCACCCATCTAGTGGAAATACCCTTTGATCCAGCATTGGCAAACTTTTTTGTAGAGAGGCAGATAATAAATATCTGAAGCTTTCTTGGGGCCATATGATCTTTGTCACAACACTCAACTCTGGTTGGAGCATGAAAACAGTCATAGATAAACAAATAGGTAAACACATAAGTCGGACTGTGTCCCGGTAACACTTGATTTATAAAAACAGGTGGCAGCTGGGTTTGGCGCCCAGGCTGTAGCTTGTTGTCCCCTATTTTAGAATCAAACTCTTAGTTCTCACTGATTGCATGTAATACAGAGTCAAGCTCTTGCCAATTAAAATGTATTGTGAGCCGCAGATGTGAGCCAAATATGTAATTTAAAATTTCCTAGCAGCCCCATAACAAAAAAATAAAAACAAAGAGGTGAAATTAATTTTAAGAATGTATTTTATGTAGCCAAATATATTCAAAATACTGTTTCAAAATGTAGATGTATTGACGTGATAGTTTACATTCTTACTTGAAGTTTTGGGGAGTCTGGTGTGTCTTGGACACTGACAGCACATGTCAATTCACTCCAGCCACACTGCAAGAGCTCAGGAGCCACACTGGCTCATGATCCTGTGCCGGACAGTGCAGATCCAGAGCACCTTGGCACTATGGCCATTTTGAGCAGGAATGTACTTGGCTCCGGGGAATTGTAACAATACATGATAAGATATCATCCCTTGCCTCCAGACTCTAGCAGTGCTTTTTCAAACTGTGACAATCAAAAATATCTCCAGACATCTCTAAATGTTCCTGGAAGGATAACATCACTCCAGCTGAAAATCACCAATATAGAGTAAGCATTCTAAAATGAAGTCGGTGAACCACCCGGAGCTGCACATGGCATTAGTGTCCACGTGCTTAGGTGCATTTTGGGGTACAAATCATAAAGGGGCAAGGAGAGGGTCTTTAGCTTTCCACAGTTTCCCGAAGGTATCTGTGATCCAAGAGATTTTAAAGCACTGATTTAGTGGAAAGAGATGTTAAATTATACAACGAGGTGCATGCCACCAATAAATTCATACTACAAGTCCAAACATCTGCTTTCAAAATGAAATCAATTCCCATGATAAACCTAAATATTTCAGTCTCCTTAGACTATGCTATTGCTTTGCCCTCTTGATCCTTTAGTGTTGCAATACTGATTTTGAACACTTCGTTTCTAGCATTAAATAGCAAGGAAATCCATGAAGAAGTAGATGCTGGTCAAAATACTACAACAATGGAAAGGGATTATAATGCAGCATTTTAGTAACCAGAGAATCATTATTATTGAAACTTCAAATTAGCTAAATGGAAAGGTGGAGAGATTAGAGGTGAAATTTATATGCTCTAAACAGCTATGGGATCTGTTGAGGCTGAGTGGGACTGGGGCACAAGCTTTCTTAGACTGAATGAGAAGAAAATGAGATAACTCATGTAGGGGGTATTAAGGTTATTGTCTCCTTTACCAGTCACTCTGATTTACACTCAAAACTCTGCTTGACTGCTTGCAACTACCTGCAGACACGGAGTGGAGAAGTCTGACTGTGATGACAAGGGTAATGAAGGTAAATGATAATGAGCTTTTCCTATTTCCTCCAGATGCTATAAAATATTAGGATGGGCTGATAAAAGCATTAGAATATGAACTATCTCTACTGGACATGAGCATCCAAAAAGAGAGCTCCTCAACCATCTGCTTTCATTCTGAGTCAATAATTATCCCTGTAAAGATATACTCCCTCTCCAAGCCCCCCATAAAGCGGATCTCCTGCCCTTAAAATCTGTGTGATTTGAATATGAATTGACTGAGGTTTGTCTGGGAGGTTGTTACTAAGAGGTCCTTTAGCTCGTCTCTAAATGAAATATTCTCAATTCCTGCTTGTTTTTGAGCCTAAATGCACTTCTGTATTTAGTTACATAGAAACAGTCTACTTTTCACACATTCTCTCAAAAAAAAAAAGGCTAAGCCATTTATTTGGCCCACGTTTCCCACTTAGGAAGGGCTTATATTTTTGATGTTGCATCCTTTTAGACTTTTGATGCTACCATATTTTCTTTCAATGAATGTATACTTATTGTTAGAGAGGTGTACTGACAGGACTGAAGAAGGGTGGTGTTCTTTGTGCTGTGCTTAGTTACTCAGTTGTGTCCAACTCTTTGTGACCCCATGAACTCTAGCTTGCCAGGCTCCTCTGTCCATGGGATTCTCCAGGCAAGAATACTGGAGTGGGTTGCCACGCCCTCCTCCAAGGGATCTTTCCAACCCAGGAATCGAACCCAGGTCTCCCGCATTGCAGGCAGATTCTTTACTGTCTGAGCCACCAGGGAAGCACCTTTAAAATTATGAGCCTATACTAGATCACACTTTTCATAGTTCACTTGGAACCAAATTTTTGTAAGTATTATCTGCAATCATCTTATAGGTAATGCAATTATACTGAAGGCAACTCTTCTGACCCTTTCCTATGCCTATTTCTGTTCCCCTCTAACCTTAAAAGAACCTACCTCTAAGAATGAGATTGAAACAATTTACCAGTCTGGGACTCGAACCACATGGCTGGTACTCAGTTCAGTTTAGTCTCTCAGCTGTGTCTGACTCTTTGCGACCCCATGGACTACAGTACACGCCAGGCTTCTGTGTCCATTACCAACACTTAGAGCTTGCTCAAATTCATGTCCATCAAGTTGGCGATGCCATCCAATCATTGCATCCTCTGTCGTCCCCTTCTCCTCTTGCCTTCAATCTTTCCCAGCAGCAGGGTCTTTTCAAATGAATCAGTTTTTTGCATCAGGTGGCCAAAGTATTAGAGTTTCAGCTTTAGCATCAGTCTTTCCAATGAATATTCAGGACTGATCTCCTTCAGAATGGACTGGTTGGATCTCCTTGCAGTCCAAGGGATTCTCAAGAGTCTTCTCCAACACCACAGTACAAAAGCATCCATTCTTCAGTGCTCAGTTTTCTTTATGGTCTAACTCTCACATCCATACATGACTACTGGAAAAACCATAGCCTTGAATAGAGAGACCTTTGTCCACAAAGTAATATCTCTGCTTTTTAATATGCTGTCTAGGTTGGTCATAGCTTTTCTTCCAAGGAGTAAGCATCTTTTAATTTCATGGCTGCAGTCACCATCTGCAGTGATTTTGGAGCCCCCCCAAAATAAAATCTCTCACTGTTTCCATTGTTTCCGTATCTATTTGCCATGAAGTGATGGGACCAGATGCCATGATCTTAGTTTTCTGAATACTGAGCTTTAAGCCAACTTTTTACTCTCCTCTTTCACTTTCTCTGCTTAGCTATTAATAGTTGAAATCGAGTTTCTCTTCCAGGTAACCAAGAGTTGTAACTAATATCCTGAATGTCAAATGTTTAATAGATGGGGAAACAACGTAAACAGAGACAGACTTTATTTTTGGGGGGCTCCAAAATCACTGCAGATGGTGACTGTAGCCCTGAAATTAAAAGAAGCTTGCTCCCTGAAATAAACGCTATGACCAACCTAGACAGCATATTAAAAGGCACAGACATTACTTTGCCGACAAAGGTCCGTCTAGTCAAGGTTATGGTTTTTCCCGTAGTCGTGTATGGATGTGAGAATTGGACCATAAAGAAAGCTGAGTGCTGAAGAATTGATGCTTTTGAACTGTGGTGTTGGAGAAGACTCTTGAGAGTCCCTTGGACTGCAAGGAGATCCAACCAGTCCATCCTAAAGGAGATCAGTCCTGAATATTCATTGGAGGAACTGAGCTGAACCTGAAACTCCAATACGTTGGCCACCTGATGTGAAGAACTGACTCATTTGAAAAGACCCTGATGTTGGGAAAGATTGAAGGTGGGAGGAGAAGGGGAAGACAGAGGATGAAATGGTTGGATGGCATCACTGACCCCATGGACACGAAATTGAGTTAACTCCAGGAGTTGGTGATGGACAGGGAAGCCTAGAGTGCTGCAGTTTATGGGGTCACAAAGAGTAAGACGTGACTGAACTGAACCTGTTGATGCTTTTCCTAGATAAAAGGAAATAAGAATAAAGATTTAAGCAGTTAAAAAAAGTGTCTAGCTCTCTACTTTCAACAGCCCCCTAAGCAATCCTGCAGGCAGATCATTTGAGCAAGATAATATCTGAAGTAACAGTCAGCTAGTCTGCAAGCAACAGAGAATGAGGCAGAACCCAACATTCTCAACAATGATTCACTGAGATTCTTCCCACCACTACCTCATTTTCTCTTAAAAACTGTCACGGCTGAGCAGACTCTGGAGTTGGTCTCTGCACAGGAGTCTACTATCTCCCCAGATAGCCAGTTTTTCTGATTAAAGCATCTTTCCTTTATACTGACGCTTGCCTCTCAAATTATTGGCTTCTGTGTGGTGAGCAGCTGAACCTGGGTTTGGTAATAATATTGAATTGGTGTTAAAATTATTAGTGGAATAAAGTATTCCAATTTGGGAAGGAAAAAATATACTACAATTCTGCTAAATCTGTCTTGGCATTTTTTTAAATGTTTTAATATAAGAAGATGCTTAAGAATATCCATGCTCCGGGCCCCCCCTTGACGTCTGACAGGCACCTGATCCCTCAGATCCAAACCTAAAAGGAAAACCCTGCACTAGACTATAGTGGGGACAGGACCCAGAGACATCCTGAGGTGGTCGAGGGAAAGACTTTAAAATAAGAAGGGAAATAATGACCCAGGGTGCGGATACCTACACCTAGACATTTGTCACATGAATGCGTGGTCATCCGTCTCTCCATCAAACACCCATATGGGCAGGCAGGATGGTTGTGCCTCCAACAGGAAGCAAAGGGTTTGTATCCCCAAGTGAGGACCTGCTCATTCCAGAAGGGTAATTCCTTCAAGCAAAAGAGGGTATCACAAAGGAATGTGATAAAAGGGACATCAGATTAGATTAGCCTGAGGACTCAAAAATGCCTTCCCAACTGCTTCCTGCTCAATTGAAATTGAAATTGACACTGAGCACCTGTGGCTCTTAGCCTTTTACCCTCCAGAGAGGACTTGACTTTAAAGGCAAACAAACAGCCTCCTTCACCAGCATCTTACAATGACTGTACAAAGTCAAACAAAGTCTGATCTAACATCTTTGTGGTTTTATTCTTAACTATTAGGCTCTCGAAAGATTTGGGTTCATTTCTGTTTAAAAAAAAAAAAAAAATCTGAGATTTGAACAGCGGAAGACATTACGAATTTTACCTGACTGCAAACTGCTTCAAATTCCACCACTGGAGGGCACCAGTTGACAATATTACTATCCCACTAGTATTTTTGTCATATTTGCCTTGCTAACTTGACCAAAGACTCTAAATAAAAGTCCTGTTTCACAGAATAAATTGGAGCCGCTTTATCCTTCATCATTCAGATTTCAAAGACCAATTTCTTAGAATAACTGGAAATCACAACATTTCATACTCATTTCTGGAATCAATATTTTTAGCTAATTCACAGTAACCCAGGAGGGTCACTCTAAGGAAATGACAGGGAAATACTTACTCAGAATCATTTAGAAATTGCTGTTTATCATAAGAGTAGGTCCGCATGCTCTAAGCACTGAAATGTTCAGCTTAGTAACATTTAAAGAATAACCACATCCAGTATAAATATTTAAGTTCATGTAAAAATATTATTTTCAGCTTATTTCAGAAATACTTTGAACTAGATATTTGAATAGAAGATCCCCCCTCAATCTTAGCACCTTATTGCTTCATTCATGTGCATTAATGTTCTCACAGGAATAATCATCAATTTAATTAATTAATCTGTCTCTACAGCACACCCCAAGTTTCTCTCTTACCAACAAATGCTACCAAGGCTAACGTGTGTGAATCAAGGAAAAATTACTTTCGTGGAGAAAGCTGTCTTTAGGAATCCTAATTCGAACCAGAAGAATCTATTATCTTGAGACCATCTGTTATAGAGAAGATGGCCTTACCAACCCCCTTTTGAAGTTCAAGTTATATAGATTTGATTTTATCCTTATCTTATTCCCTGCAATCCTATTTGTCAGATACTCATCTGCTTGTCTGCTTTTATCATAAGCATCGCTGTTCTGCTTTATTAATCATAATCATTATTATTTCCATTTACTAATCTTGACTAATGCTAGTTTTCGCTACTTGTCAGAGTCTGGACATATTGAAACTGCACACTGAGATAAATTCATTGTCATGAGTTTGGCAACATTTGGGTATTAACTGGCAAAAGTGGCTGAAGACAAGGATTTGGGTGTTATTGGCAGAGCGTTCCATGGCATATGCTGTTTCTGAAGCTTTTCTGATAACTTTGGCTTCCACATAATTTCCTCCTATGTGAAATATTTCTTTGGACTGACATTCAAGAACTTTGTCTTCAAAGAAAAAATTTTATCATCTCTCAAATACCTCGTAGACATATTTGATACTAACTGAATTATGTTAAATAATCACTGGCAGCACAGTACCAGATGCAGAGAGGCTTAATAAATAGGCATTGTCACCCTGCTTTCCTACTGTTACCAAGTCCAAGCTCGCTCTGCTCACTGCAACTAATCTAGAGATGTGGTGTTGAGGCAAGGAGTACAACTTTATTCGGAAAGCTGGCTGACCAAGAAGATGGCAGAGTAATGTCTCAAAATAACCATCTTATCCGGGTCTGGATCCCAGGTTCTTTTATAGAACAGAGATGGGGGAGGTGAGAAAGTAAAGTAAAAAGGCCGTTAATCTTGCAGAATCTCCTGAAATGGCCAGCTCCATGGAGGAGATGTGTTAATTTCTTCTTTCCTATAGCCAACCACAGGTAGACAGTATCCTAAACAAAGGTAATTTGGTTTAACATTCAGGCAGAGGGGCAGGGTTCCTTGAGGTAGTAGGCCATTACATATGGAGAGTACCCTTTCAGTGAAGAAAAGCAATGGGAAGCAAAGTTTAAAGTCAAAGAAACAGATCAAACATGGAGTCAGTTCTTCCCTGTAATACTACTTCCATTTCCTTTTTCTCTTCGAGTCTCCAGCCACATTTTATATCAATCAGAGCACTGGATTGACTAATTTGGTAATTGATTTACTTTCCTCCTCTTTGATCAAGTTTGCTGTTTTACTATAGACACATATGTTTTATTGTACTGAAGGTTGGTGGCAACCCTGCATTGAGCAAGCTTATTGGTGCCATATTTTCTAATAGCTTTTGCTCACTTCATGTCTCCATGTCACATTTTGGTGATTTTCACAATATTTTAAACTTTTGCATTATTTTTCCATATTTTCATTATAATGTTTTGCAATAGTGATCTGTGATCTGTGACCTTTGATGTTATACTGTAATTGTTTTAGGGCCTCTCACAAACCTCATCCATAGAAAATGGTGAACTTAATGAATGTTGGCACTCTGACTATGCCAATAACCAGCTGTTTCCTTGTCTCCCTCTCCGTGGGCCTATTTCCTGAGACACAGTTCAGTTCAGTTCAGTCGCTCAGTCATGTCCAACTCTTTGCGACCCTATGAATTGCAGCATGCCAGGCTTCTCTGTCCATCACCAACTCCCAGAGTTCACTCAAACTCACATCCATCGAGTCGGTGATGCCATCCAGCCATCTCATCCTCTGTCGTCCCCTTCTCCTCCTGGCCCCAGTCCCTCCCAGCATCAGAGTCTTTTCCAATGAGTCAACTCTTCACATGAGGTGGCCAAAGTACTGGAGTTTCAGCCTCAGCATCGGTCCTTCCAAAGAACACCTAGGACTGATCTCCTTTAGAATGCACTTGTTGGATCTCCTTGAAGTCCATGGGACTCTCAAGAGTCTTCTCCAACACCACAGTTCAAAAGCATCAATTCTTCGGCGCTCAGCCTTCTTCACAGTCCAACTCTCACATCCATACATGACCACTGGAAAAACCATAGCCTTGACTAGATACACCTTTGTTGGCAAAGTAATATCTCTGCTTTTCAATGTGCTATCTAAGGTTGTTCATAACTTTCCTTCCAAGGATTAAGCGTCCTTTAATTTCATGGCTGCAGTCACTATCTGCAGTGATTTTGGAGGCCCCCCCCCCAAAAAAAAGTCTGACACTGTTTCCACTGTTTCCCCATCTATTTCCCATGAAGTGATGGGACTGGATGCCATGATCTTCGTTTTCTGAATGTTGAGCTTTAAGCCAACTTTTTCACTCTCCTCTTTCACTTTCATCGAGAGGCTTTTTAGTTCCTCTTAACTTTCTTATAAGGGTGGTGTCATCTGCATATCTGAGGTTATTGATATTTCTCCGGGCAGTCTTGATTCCAGCTTGTGCTTCTTCCAGCTCAGCGCTTCTCATGATGTACTCTGCATATAAATTAAATAAGCAGGATGACAATATACAGCCTTGACATACTCCTTTTTCTATTTGGAACCAGTCTGTTGTTCCGAAATTAAGTCAGTAAATCGTCCAGCAATGGCATCTATATGCTCAAGTTAAAGGAAAGGTCAATTGATGTGGCAAACTTCATTTTTGCCTTACTTTAAGAAATTACCACAATCACCCCAATCTTCAGCAGCCACCACCTCAATCACTCAGCAGCCATCAATATGGCAGCAACATTCTCCACCAGCGAAAAGTTTATGACTCATGAAGTCTCAGATGATGGATAGCATTTTTTAGCAATGATCTTCCCAGGTGACTCAGTGGTAAAAATCCACCTATGATGCAGGAGACAGCTGCCAAGGAGGAGACCCAGATTCGATCCAAGTCAGAAAGATCCCCGGGAGAAGAAAATGTCAACCCACTCCAGTATTCTTGCCTGGAAAATCCCATGGGCAGAGGAGCCTGGCAGGCTACAGTCCATGGAGTTGCAAGAGTTGGACACAACTTAGAGACTAAACCACCACCATCACTGGAACTAATCCATAATATCTCAGAGGTGTGCCAGGATATTTCTTTCTTCTCAAATGCCTTTTTTGAAAATGAAGTGGACCTAACATTTTTTAAAATAAGTTATCTAAATGATTTGGAGCAGAAATGAGTGTTTGAGGAAGGAAAGCAGTAGTTCCTCTTGGGTTGTGATATTTCTGAATATTCCTATACATTTGACAAGTTTAATAAGAGATTAGAAAGAAAGAAAAGAAAGTGAAGTCGCTCAGTCGTGTCCGACTCTTTGTGACCCCATGGACAGAGGAGCTACACCATGTGCAGTGATTTTGGAGCCCAAGAAAATAAAGTCTGTCACTGCTTCCATTGTTTCTCCATCTATTTGCCATGAAGTGATGGGACCAGATGCCATGATCTTAGTTTTCTGAATGTTGAGTTTTAAACCAGCTTTTTTACTCTCCTTTTTCACTTTCACCAAGAGGCTCTTTAGTTCTTCTTCACTTTCTGCCATAGGGTGGTGTCATCTGCATATCTGAGGTTACTAATATTTCTCTCGGCAGTCTTGACTCCAGCTTGTGCTTTATCCAGCCTGGCATTTCTCATGATGTACTCTGCATATAAGTTAAATAAGCGGGGTGACAATATACAGCCTTGACATACTCCTTTCCCAATTTGGAACCAGTCTATTGTTCCATGTCCAGTTCTAACCGTTGCTTCCTGACCTGCATACAGATTCTCAGGAGGCAGGAAAGGTGGTCTGATATTCTCATCTCTTAAAGAATTTTCCAGAGTTTGTTGTGGTCCACACAGTTAAAGGCTTTAATGTAGTCAATGAAGCCAAAGTAGATGTTTTCTGGATTCTCTTGCTTTTTATATGATCCAAAGATTGCTGGCAATTTTATTTCTGGTTCCTCTGCCTTTCCTAAATCCAGCTTGAACATCTAGAAGTTCTTGGTTCATGTCTTGTTTAATCCTAGGTTGGAGAATTTTGAGCATCACTTTGCTAGTGTGATGAGTTCAATTGTGCGGTAGTTTGAGCATTCTTTGGCATTGCCTTTCTTTGGGATTGGAATGAAAACTGACCTTTTCCAATGCTGTGGCCACTCCCAGGTTTTCCAAATTTGCTGGCATATTAAGTGCAACATTTTAACAGCATCATCCTTTAGGATTTGAAATAGCTCAGCTGGAATTTCATCACCTCTGCTAGCTTTGTTCATAGTGATGCTTCCTAAGGCCCACTTGACTTCATACCTCAGGATGTCTGGCTCTAGGTGAGTGAAAATCACATCATCATAGTTATGTGGGTCATTAAGATCTTTTGTATAGTAATTTTGTGTATTCTTGCCATCTCTTCTTAATATCTTCTGCTTCTGTTAGGTCCATACCATTTCTGTCCTTTTTTTGTGGCCATCTTTGCATGAAATGTTCCCTTGGTATCTCTAATTTTCTTGAAGAGATCTCTCGTCTTTCCCATTCTATTAGTATCCTCTATCTCTTTGCCTTGATCACTTAGGAAGGCTTTTTAACTCTCTTTACTATTCCTTGGAACTCTACATTCAGATGAATATATCTTTTCTTTACTCCTGTGCCTTTCTCTTCCCTTCTTTTCTCAGCTATTGTGAGGTCGGCTCAGACAACCATTTTGCCTTTTTGCATTTCTTTTTCTTGGGGTTAGTTTTGATCATGGCCTCTTGTACAATGTCACAAAGCTCTGTCCATAGTTCTTCAGGCAATCTGTCTACCAGATTTAATCCCTTGAATCTCTTTGTCACTTTCACTGTATAATTGTAAGGGATTTTATCTAGGTCATACCTGAATGGTCTAATAGTTTTCCTTACTTTCTTCAATTTAAGTCTGGATTTTGCAATAAGTTCATGATCTGAGCCACAGTCAGCTCTCGACCTTATTTTGCTGACTGTATAGAACTTTTCCATCATTGGCTGTAAAGAATACATTATCAATCTGACTTTAGCATTGACCATCTGGTGATGTCCATGTGTTGAGTCATCTCCTGTGTTGTTGGAAGAGGGTGTTTGCTATGACCAGTGCTGTCTCTTGGCAAAATTCTGTAGTCTTTGCCCTGCTTCATTTTGTATTCCGAGGCCAAACTTGCCTATTACTCCAGGGATTTCTTGACTTCCTACTATTGCATTCCAGTCACTTATAATGAAAAGGACGTCATTTTTTGGTGTTAGTTCTAGAAGATCTTGTAGGTCATCATAGAATCATTCAACTTCAACTTCTTCAGCATTAGTGGTTGGGGTATAGACTTGAATTACTGTGATACTGAATGGTTTGCCTTGGAAAGGAGCAGAGATCATTCTGTCATTTTTGAGATTGCACCCAAGTACTGCATTTCAGACTCTTTTGTTGATTATGAGGGCCATTCCATTTCTTCTAAGGGATTCTTGCCCACAGTAGTAGATATAATGGTCATCTGAATTAAATTCACCCATTCCAGTCCATTTTAGTTCACTGATTCCTAAAATGTCAATGTTCACTCTTGCCGTCTCCTATTTGACCACTTCCAATTTATCTTGATTCATGGACCTAACATTCCAGGTTCCTATGCAATATTGTTTTTTAGAACATTAGACTTTACTTCCATCACCAGTCACATCCACAACTGGACATTGTTTTTGCTTTGGTTCAGTCTCTTCATTCGCTATTTCTCCACTCATCTCCAGTAGAATATTGAGCACCTACCAACCTATGGAGTTCATCTTTCAGTGTCATATCTTTTTGCCTTTTCATACTGTTCATGGGGTTCTCAAGGCAAGAATACTGAAGTGGTTTGCCATTTCCTTTTCTAGTTGACCATGTTTTGTCAGAACTCTCCACCATGACCTGTCTTGGGTGGCCCAACACAGCATGGCTCACAGTTTCACTGAGTTAGACAAAGCTGTGATTCATGTAATCAGTTTGTTAGTTTTCTGTGATTATAGTTTTCATTCTGTCTGCCTTCTGATGGATAAGGTTAAGAGGCTTGTGGAGGGCCTGGCTGATGAGAGGGACTGACTGTGGAGGAATCTAATGCCTATCCAGAACTTAATGGATGCCTTGCACATAATGAAGCATTCAGTTATTGCCAACAGTATTGCTGCTACTGTTACCCTTCATTACGCACTGATATTGGTGGCACTGGTTGATGAGATGGAGGAGGAGGGTGTGACAAGAGACTACTGAGTTGGTACAGGAGTAGGTGGGCCTGAAGGAGAATAGCAGCTGTGAGGCTGCTGGGGACCACGGAGTCCCAAGTAACCTGTGGGGAGCAGTGGTGATTGAGTTGAGTTGTGTCAGATATCATAATACTGTGGCACAGGACAGCTTGTCCAGCTGGGCATAGAACTTTTCCACTTGGGAATATTATCTTGGAACTTGAAGGTCAAGAAGCAAGCAAAACAATTCTCCCTTAAAATAAACCTGAAAGCCATTTCTGAAGCCCTGCTTTACCATCCTCTTGTCACTGATGAGTGATGTTTTGCCAGAATAAACAGTACTTAATACAGGCTTAAGAGGAAAAACAACTCTGAAACTATTGATTTATCAAATCCTCACTGAACATCATCGTTTCACGGAGGCCATGGAGCACCATCATCCAGAGCCTTCCTGTCACATAGGGCTGGTCTCTGAAGAGATAAAGAGCTTGGCCCAGAAGGAAAAGGTACATATTGCTTTCTTCATTGAAAAAAAAAAAATCATCCCAAAGGGAAAAAAGTCACTGGACAGAAAGAGTATGCTCTAGTGACATAGTTAATTTGCATTTTGGCCCAGGTCTCTTATGTTGGTTCTCTGGTAACTAGTGCATAGTCCACATTTTTGAGTAAGACTAATTTTTTTTTTTTTCTTTTTTTAAAATAATTGTCACTGGGGTATAGTTGACTTGTGTTACTTTCTGCTGTACAGCAAAGTGGATCAACTATACATGTATACATATCCCCTCCTTCCTGGATTGCCTTCCCATATAGGTCACTACAGAGCAGCGAGTAGAGTATGTTCTCAGTAGCTACCTATTTTATACATAGTATCAATAGTGTATATGTATATGTGTCCATTTCAATCTCCCAATTCCTCCCATTGCCCTCCCCCACTTCCCTTTTCCTTTTGGCATCCAAATATTTATTCTCCATGTCTGAGACTATTTCTGTTTTACAAGTAGAGTAAGACTAGTTTAGAGTAGTTCTTCTTAACTGGGGGAAGTTTTGCCTCCCAGGGATCGTTAGTTCTGTCTGGAAACTGCTTTGCTGGTCACAACTGAGTTGGCACGTTGCTTTTGGCATCTAGTGGGTAGAAAGCAGGGAGGCTGCTAAACATTCCAAGGTGTACAACACAGTCCCCAAAACACAGAATTATGCAGACGCAGATGACAGTAGTGCCCAGATCAAGAAACCTGCAGAACATGGCTTTAGAATCAGACAGACGTGGGAGTCAAACACCTGCTCTGCCACTTAACAATGTTTTCTCCTTGACTTCAGTTCACTTACTCAGTTGTATACGATTCTTTGTGACCCCATGAATCACAGCATACCAGGCCTCCCTGTCCATCACCAACTCCTGGAGTTCACCCAAACTCATGTGCATCGAGTCAGTGATGCCATCCAGCCATCTCATCCTCTGTCGTCCCCTTTTCCTCCTGCCCCCAATCCCTCCCAGCATCAGAGTCTTTTCCAATGAGTCAACTCTTCTCATGAGGTGGCCAAAGTATTGGAGTTTCAGCTTTAGCATCAGTCCTTCCAATGAACACCCAGGACTGATCTCCTTTAGGATGCACTGGTTGGATCTCCTTGCAGTCCAAGGGACTCTCAAAAGTCTTCTCCAACACCACACTTCAAAAGCATCAATTCTTCAGTGCTCAGCTTTCTTCATAGTCCAACTCTCACATCCATACATGACCACTGGAAAAACCATAGCCTTGACTAGATGGACCTTTGTTGGCAAAGTCATGTCTCTGCTTTTAATATACTATCTAGCTTGGTCATAACTTTCCTTCCAAGGAGTAAGTGTCTTTTAATTTCATGGCTGCAGTCACCATCTGCAGTGATTTTGGAGCCCTCAAAAATAAAGTCTGACACTGTTTCTATTGTTTCTCCATCTATTTCCCATGAAGTGATGGGACCAGATGCCATGATCTTCGTTTTCTGAATGTTGAGCTTTAAGCCAACTTTTTCACTCTCTTCTTTCACTTTCATCAAGAGGCTTTTTAGTTCTTCTTCACTTTCTGACATAAGGGTGGGGTCATCTGCATACCTGAGGTTATTGATATTTCTCCTGGCAATCTTGATTCCAGCTTGTACTTCTTCCAACCCAGCATTTCTCATGATGTACTCTGCATATAAATTAAATAAGCAGGGTGACAATATATAGCCTAGACATACTCCTTTTCCTGTTTGGAACCAGTCTGTTGTTCCATGTCAAGTTCTAACTGCTGTTTCCTGACTTGCATATAGGTTTCTCAAGAGGCAGGTCAGGTGATCTGGTATTCCCATCTCTTTCAGCATTTTCCAGTTTCTTGTGATCCACACAGTCAAAGGCTTTGGCATAGTCAATAAAGCAGAAATAGATGTTTTTCTGGAACTCTCTTGCTTTTTCCATGATCCAGCGGATGTTAGCAATTTGATTTCTGGTTCCTCTGCCTTTTCCAAATCCAGCTTGAACATCTCGAAGTTCACAGTTCACGTATTGCTGAAGCCTGGCTTGAAGAATTTTGAGCATTACTTTACTAGCGTGAGATGAGTACAATTGTGCGGTAGTTGAGCATTCTTTGGCATTGCCTTTCTTTGGGATTGGAATGAAAATTGACCTTTTCCAGTTCTGTGTCCACTGCTGAGTTTTCCAAATTTGCTGGCATATTGAGTGCAGCACTTTCACAGCATCATCTTTCAGGATTTGAAATAGCTCAACTGGAATTCCATCACCTCTACTAGCTTTGTTCATAGTGATGCTTTCTAAGGCCCACTTGACTTCACATTCCAGGATGTCTGGCTCTCGGTCAGTGATCACACCATCGTGATTATCTGGGTCGTGAAGATCTTTTTAGTATAGTTCTTCTGTGTATTCTTGCCACCTCTTCTTAATATCTTCTGCTTCTGTTAGGTCCATACATTTCTGTCCTGCATTGAGCCCATCTTTGCATGAAATCTTCCCTTGGTATCTCTAATTTTCTTGAAGAGATCTCTAGCCATCCCCATTCTGTTGTTTCTCTCTATATCTTTGCATTGATCACTGAGGAAGGGTTTCTTATCTCTCCTTGTTATTCTTTGGAACTCTGCATTGAAATGGGAATATCTTTCCTTTTCTCCTTTGCTTTTCACTTCTCTTCTTTTCACAGCTATTTGTAAGGGCTCTTCAGACACCCATTTTGCTTTTTTGCATTTCTTTTCCATGGGGATGGTCTTGATCCCTGTCTCCTGTACAATGTCATGAACTTCTGTCCATAGTTCATCAGTCACTCTATCAAATCTAGTCCCTTAAATCTATTTCTCAGTTCCCCTGTATAATCTAAGGGATTTGATTTAGGTCATACCTGAATGGTCTAGTAGTTTTCCCTACTTTCTTCAATTTAAGTCTGAATTTGGCAATAAGGAGTTCATGATCTGAGCCACAGTCAGCTCCTGGTCTTGTTTTTGCTGACTGTATAGAGCTTCTCCATCTTTTGCTGCAAAGAATATAATCAGTCTGATTTTGGTGTTGACCATCTGGTGATGTCCATATGTAGAGTCTTCTCTTGTGTTGTTGGAAGAGGGTGTTTGCTATGACCAGTGAGTTGTCTTGGCAAAACTCTATTAGCCTTTGCCCTGCTTCATTCCGTATTCTAAGACCAAATATGCCTTTTACTCCAGGTGTTTCTTAATTTCCTACTTTTGCATTCCAGTCCCCTATAATGAAAAGGACATCTTTTTTGGGTGTTAGTTCTAAAAGATCTTGTAGATCTTCATAGAACCGTTCAACTTCAGCTTCTTAAACATTACTAGTTGGAGCAAAGGCTTGGATTACTGTGATATTGAATGGTTTGCCTTGGAAACGAACAGAGATAATTCTGTGGTTTTTGAGATTGCATCCAAGTACTGCATTTCGGACTCTTTTGTTGACCATGATGGCTACTCCATTTCTTCTGAGGGATTCCTGCCCACAATAGTAGATATAATGGTCATCTGAGTTAAATTCACCCATTCCAGTCCATTTTAGTTCGCTGATTCCCAGAATGTTGACGTTCACTCTGCCATGTCCTGTTTGACCACTTCCAATTTGCCTTGATTCATGGACCTGACATTCCAGGTTCCTATGCAATATTGCTCTTTACAGCATTGGACCTTGCTTCTATCACCAGTCACATCCACAGCTGGGTATTGTTTTTGCTTTGGCTCCATCCCTTCATTGTTTCTGGAGTTATTTCTCCACTGATCTCCAGTAGCATATTGGGCCCCTACCGACCTGGGGAGTTCCTCTTTCAGTATCCTATCATTTTGCCTTTTCATACTGTTGATGGGGTTCTCAAGGCAAGAATACTGAAGTGGTTTGCCATTCCCTTCTCCAGTGGAGAAGTTTTTCTCCTTGACTACGAGCAAAATGTTTTGTCACTGTAATCACCAGTGTCCTCTACCGCCAAGTTTTAAACTGGTGTGGTTGTTTGCAAATAAGGTGAGCAAATGTAGGCTGCTCTTTACTGCTTCCCCTCCACCCCCCAGTTTTACTGAGATATAACTGCCATATGGCACTATGTAAGTTTAAGGCATAAGGCATAATGATGTGACTTTCTACATTATGATATGATTATCACAATGAGTTTAGTGAACACCAATCATCTTCTATATATTCAAAATAAAAGAAAAAGAAATATTTTCTTTCCTAGTGAGAACTCTTAGGATTTACTCTTAACAACTGTCGCATATAGCACACAGCAGTGTTAAGTAGATTGACTCTTTATAAAAGAAAAAAAGAGTTCAATTAAGTGCAGATATTATTATAGTTTTAGCTATGGCTCTTATCCTGGTGGCCCATTAATTATCCAGGCAAGAATACTGGAGTGGGTTGCCATGCCCTCCTCCAGGGGATCTTCCCAACCCAGGGATCGAACTGGGGTCTCTGGCGTTGCAGGTGGATTCTTTACCATCTGAGCCACCAGGGAAGCCCATGAATTGTCCAAGCACTCATTATATTAAGGGCAAAGACAGATTTTGTTTTCCTTCCTCCTTCCTTCCCTCCCTTCTTTTTTCCTTTCCTTCCTTCCCATCTTTCTTTCATAAGTAACAAATTGCAATGACTTATTTGAAACCTTTTACTTTGAGGACCTAAAACTAAAATATAAACTCATTTCATGTCTCATTGAAGGTGAATGCAAAACAAAATAAAATAAAACCCTGAGCTTGATTTCTTAAGAGAAAACTCTACTGTCAGAGCCACTTCATAGACAGAGCTGGGAAATTCATTTGAAATTCCTCTTTTGTCCCTTAGGATGAAGTATGATGCATGCCCGGGAGCTTAATGGTTTACAAGTTGGGACTCCCACTGTGTCTTTTTTTGCTGGTGATTTTATGATTCTTCTACACACAACATGATGGATTCTTGAGTATCCTGAGTTTTGAATCCATACTTTTTTTTGTTGCTTGAGTGAAACCCTTCAGGCAGAGCTGTGAAGATGTGGGTCTTAAATAAAATATTTTTCTACTGTGCTAATAATTCACACATTCTCCACATTTCTCTTCTATACTCAGGGTCAGTGGGATACATCCATTTTTCTTAATTCTATCAGGTTTGTTTTTCTCTGGCTTCCAGCAGCTTTTTATGAAAGCACAGCATGGCTTATTCCAGATGCTGGTCTTTGGGGAGGGAGGAGGGCTTTGGAGGGGGAGGGGGCACTTTCTTCTTCTTTTCCCTCCACTCTATTAATGGTGGACTTTTAATAATTTGAAAACTCTTTGTAAGTGACCTAATATGAAATACTGCATTACAAACCCCCATAGGAGACACAATTCAAACAATAAAAGCAATAACACATTTTCATCCTGCTTCTAAGTTTTAATGGAGTGTATGTTATTGAGAGCCAGGATACTTTTTTTTCCCATCTGAGAAGTCATTTATTTACTTGCTGGATTGCTAAATCTCTACAGAGTTGACATTCTTCTTTTGAAAAACTGGATGTTTAGATTTCTGGTTCAGATGGAAAGATTGTACTATCAGACGTGAAAATGTTACATATTTCAAGTGTGAGCATATGCCCTCACTTTTGCACATATGCCACCATGGCTACCGGGATAGGATGGACAGTCAGTAAGCAGTGATGCCTAGTTAAGGCTTCTGCTTTCCAGAAGACCTCCAGACAATATGATGTTGTCCACCCCATACTATTATTTAATCAAAATACACACATTGCACTTGAGTAAACGAGTAAACAGTACAAAATTGGCATATTTTAAAAATTCATCTTTGGAGACTCCAGGATGTAAGATCTCTAAATATGATATAAAGTTGATTTTTCTGAGCATGTGTACTGTTTCTTAAAAATCTGACCTTAAAACTACGGAAAGATGGAAGAATTCTGTGTTCTTCCTTTTGTACTCTCATCTATTTTGCTTAATGATTTAGTTCAGTTCTTATGGCTCAGGTTTCTGAGTGTCTTCTGGGAGGGAGGACCCTTCTCCCTTTTCCCCTGTGTTTCTGGCCACTGTGTTGGAATTTCCCCAGGGTCAAGATCTCCACCCAGCCAGGGGAGGCCTGGGTGGCCCCAGATGCCACGTCTGTGACTAGGTGGGTACAATTAATCAGTTCTAGAGATCACTTTCACTTTCCACTTTCATGTATTGGAGAAGGAAATGGCAACCCACTCCAGCATTCTTGCCTGGAGAATCCCAGGGACAGGGGAGCCTGGTGGGCTGCCGTCTATGGGGTCGCACAGAGTCGGACACGACCGAAGCGACTTAGCAGCAGCAGCAGCAGCAGCAGCAGAGATCTTGTTGCAGGAAGTTCCATTTTGACCTTCGATCCAAATGACATTATCCAATCCAGTTTTACCACTACCACTCATTTCTGGGGCAATTTCTCAATTGTCTCAAAATTTGAAAGAGAATGGTAATAAGTAGTTAGGTTTCCTACAAATCAGAATATCTTTTAAAAATCTTAGCACAGTTTATTTCTTGTACTACAAACTGCCAAGTCTTGTCATGCAGTTAAAAATAAAAACTTTATTTCATCATCATTATCAGGTATCATAATTATCTATAAGGACTTACTAAGGCCAGGACAATCTGTTAAATCACCCAGGATAAGACATCAAAGTCATGGATCAAACAGTCAAGAAGCTTCAATCTACTAAGGATTAATATATATATATATACATATATATGTGTGTGTGTGTGTGTGTGTGTGTGTGTATAAAGAGTGCAAAATTTAAAAAATAAAGAGTAAATTAGGGAGGTATACATAAAATGCCATGGGGACATCAGAAAAGTGGATGTAACTTCCAGGTGGGAAGGGTTAGAAGTTTTTTTTAGAGAGAGAGAGAATTTATGGTTGGACCCCGAATGATGGATACAATTCAGATACACAGATAAAGGAATGATGATTGTTTTAGAATTCCTTTTGAGGTAGAGGGAATAGTGAAAATGTGTATGTGAAGGAAGAAATGAAAGGGAAAACCAGCAGTATTTTGCTAAATAATTCATATTAACAATTGCTGTTCACCTAAATCTCCACTGATGGAGGAATGGAAAAAGAAGATGTGGTACATATATATGACGAAATATTACTCAGCCATAAGAAGAATGAAATAATGCCATTTGCAATTACATGGATGGACCTAGAGACTGTCATACTGAGTGAGTAAGTCAGACAAAGGCAAACATCATATGACATCACTTCTATGTAGAATCTAAAGAAATGGTACAAATGAGCCTATTCACAGAACAAAATGGTACAAGTGAACTTATTTACAAAATCTATTTCTGTCACAGAGATAGAAAACAAACTCTGGTCACCAGTGGGGAAAGGAGAGGGGAGGGATAAATAGGCAGATTGGAATCGACATATACACACTACTATAGAGAGAATACAGAGCTACTAAGAATCTATGGACTAGCACAGGGAACTCCATTAAATACTCTGTAATGAACTATATGGGAACAGAATCTAAACAAGAGGGTATGTGTAGGAATAACTGATTCACTTTGCTGTAAAGCAGAAAGTCACTCAACACTGTAAATCAACTATACTCCAATAAAAAATAATTAAGGAAAAAACTTAAAAAAGTACTCAAATGTGGGAAGGAAGTTTAGATAGTTCTCTGGATATATATAGAATTCCTCCCTGACCCTGGCTATTGGCCCCTAACAGTAAGAATAGGCTGAGTTATGCTGTGGTAATGGTGGTTTAGTCACTCAGTCATGTCTGACTGTAGCCCCTCAGAGTCCTCTGTTCATGGGATTTTCCAGGCAAGAATACTGGAATGGGTTGCCATTCCCTTCTTTAGGGGATCTTCCCAACCAAGGGATCGAACCTGTGTCTCTTGTGTTTCCTGCATTGTCAGGCAGATTCTTTACCACTGCGCCACCAGGGAAGCCCATGCTGTGATAAAAGGAACTCCAAATCTCAGTGGCTTAAGAAAACAAACATTTATTTCTAATTCTCATTAGATGTCTACTGAAAGTAAAGAGAGAGATTCTGCTTGGCAGAGGGATTTCAGAAAACTGAACATTGGCGGTTAAATGTTTCTGTCTACAAGCGGTCATTTTGGCTCACACTTCCCTGGTCAGAAAACACTTTTTACACTCGCCTCACTTTAAGAGTGCAGGAAAATATGATTCTGTTGCGGGTTTAAGTAAGGGAGAATGGTTTTAATGTCTGTTCCAATTTCCATGTGTTGTTACCACAAGAATACATCCTCATTTTAGTACTGCAACTCACATGTCTCTAAATATTCTCAGATTTTTTCATTTATTGAATGTTTATCTATGTCAAGTACAGTTCTGTTAAGTTCAGTTGCTCAGTTGTGTCTGACTCTTTGTGACCCCATGGACTGCAGCACGCCAGGCCTCCCTGTCCATCACCAACTCCTGGAGTTCACTCAAATTCATGTCCATCGAATTGGTGATGCCATCCAACCATCTCATCCCCTGTCATCCCCTTCACCTCCCACCTTCAATCTTTCCCAGCATCAGGGTCTTTTACAATGGGTCAGTTCTTCACATCAGGTGGCCAAAGTACTGGAGTTTCAGCTTCAGCATCAGTTCTTCCAATGAATATTCAGGACTGATCTCTTCAGGAAGGACTGGTTGGATCTCCTTGCAGTCCAAGGGACTCTCAAGAGTCTTGTCCAACACCACAGTTCAAAAGCTTCAATTCTTCAGTGCTCAGCTTTCTTTATGGCCCAACTTTCACATCCATACATGACTACTGGAAAAACCATAGCCTTGACTAGATGGACCTTTGTTGACAAAGTAATGTCTCTACTTTTTAATATGTTGTCTAGGTTGGTAATAACTTTTCTTCCAAGGAGTAAGCGTCTTTTAATTTCATGGCTTCAGTCACCATCTGCAGTGATTTTGGAACCCAGAAAAATAAAGTCTGTCACTGTTTCCTCATCTATTTGCCATGATGTGATGGGACCAGATGCCACGATCTTTGTTTTCTGAATGTTGAATTTTAAGCCAACTTTTTACTCCCCTCTTTCACTTTCATCAAGAGGCTCTTTAATTCTTCTTCGCTTTCTGCTGTAAGGGTGGTGTCATCTGCATACCTGAGGTTATTGATATTTCTCCTGGCAATCTTGATTTCACCTTGTACTTCATCCAGCCCAGAATTTCTCATGATGTACTCTGCATATAAGTTAAATAAGCAGGGTGACAATATACAGCCTTGACGTACTCCTTTTCCTATTCGGAACCAGTCTGTTGTTCCATGTCCAGTTCTAACTGTTGCTTCCTGATCTGCATACAGATTTATTAAAAGGCAGGTCAGGTAGTCTGGTAGTCCCATCTCTTTAAGAATTTTTCACAGTTTCTTGTGATTCACACAGTCAAATTTGGCATAGTCAATAAAGCAGAAGTAGATGTTTTCTGGAACTCTCTTGCTTTTTTTATGATCCAAGGGATGTTGGCAATTTGATCTCTGATTCCTCTGCCTTTTCCAAATCCAGCTTGAACATCTGGAAGTTCACAGTTCACGTATTGCTGAAGCCTGTCTTGGAGAATTTTGTGCATTACTTTGCTACTGTGTGAGATGAGTGCAATTGTGTGGTAGTTTGAGCATTCTTTGGCATTGCCTTTCTTTGGGACTGGAATGAAAACTGACCTTTTCCAGTCCTGTGGCCACTGCTGAGTTTTCCAAATCTGGCATATTGAGTGCAGCACTTTCACAGCATCATCTTTTAGGATTCGAAAGAGCTCAACTGGAATGTCAGGTACAGGGCTGACCTTTTTAATAGGAACTTTCTGTATTCCAAAAAAATTTCTCTGATGTTGGTTTTAGCATCTTTCTGTCTGGTGAATTCCTGTCATTTGTTTTCTTACTCACAGGATACATAGCACTGACTGTCAATATTTGCTCATTAGATGTATGCTTTCAGGAGTTTCTGAAAGATTATGAGATGAGCCACAGTGGATGGAGACAGGCCCTAGAGCTGCTATTGGTGCTGCCACCAGGATCACATTGTCATTTGCATGATTCCTCATATTTACTGAACACTCTATATGCCAGATGCTGTGCTTCACACCTGTAAGACAGGCATTGGGTTGGTCAAGAAGTTCATTTGAATTTTCTGTTAGATGTTACAGAAAAACCTGAATGAACTTTTTGGCTAACCCAATACTATATGTTTCCTCTCATTTTACAGATGAGAAACAGCAGAGAAGGGGTTCAACTTGAGTCCAGCTGATATTCTTAACAGAACTGCTATTCTACTAGAGGGGCTGGATAGGAAGAAAGAAGGAATGAACATTTGGGTTATAATTATGAGGTTCAGGATGGATGAAAATGAATGTGGAAAACACTAGAGAAATGAATGCCATTCCAGAATATGAGATTTGGGATTGGAAAAAAAGGGATTTGAAACATTCCATAGATGTGGAACTCAAAAGACTATGGAAACTGACAGAGTATAAGAAAAAGAGAGGAAATGAAAAGGATCCCAAATACTGGTACGGCACTTTATGGTTGGGGAAATATTGAAAGGACAATATTGGCTGTGGGTACAGAAGGGGAAATACATTCATTGCTGAATTTACTGAATTTTCTGTACAAAGTGGCTATTTGTGTAGAAACAGTGAATCATTCATTCATTTATTAACTCAGCACATAAAGAACACAGATCTATATTAAGCATTAGAGATACACAATAAAACTAGCTTTATAAATAAAAATACAATAGATAAAACTAGTGCTTAGAAATGCATGGGTCTGAAAGATATAGATTTGGTGTTTATTTGTTTATTCATTAAAACGTGTATTCGGGGTGTTCCAAAGCATGTGATATACAAAACAGAGGGGATAGAGGAATTTGGGAAAACAAACATGATCATCAAGGGAAATGGTAAGAGAAGGTGAAATGCCAGACTTCAGGGAGTGTCTATTTTAAGAGGTATAAGCAGGAGGCAGAGAAATTTGAAAAGAAGTGATAGTAAATGAGGAAAGAGAGCAGAACAACATAAAGTCCCAGAATGTGATGTATGAGAAAGGGTTTAGGAAGAAATTCATAAGAGCTCAATATGGCCAAATCCCACAGCTGCTGCTGCTAAGTCGCTTCAGTTGTGTCCGACTCTGTGCAACCCCATAGATGGCAGCCCACCAGGCTCCCCCGTCCCTGGGATTCTCCAGGCAAGAACACTGGAGTGGGTTGCCATTTCCTTCTCCAATGCATGAAAGTGAAAAGTGAAAGTGAAGTCACTCAGTCGTGTCTGACTCTTAGCTACTCCGTGGACTGCAGCCTACCAGGTTCCTCCGTCCATGGGATTCCCCAGGCAAGAGTACTGGAGTGGGGTGCCATCACCTTGAGATGTCAATTAATATAAGAAGTATATACAGACCTGTTTTTGAGGGATGAGAGGTCACTGAATGTAGGGAAAGCATGTTTGTTTATTCTTTTAAGTCTTTCATGAGGGAGACAGCAATGGCCCTATTACCTCTATTGCCTTAGAAGTAATAGGGCCATTGGGAAGATTTTTAAGGGTAAGTTTACAAAAAGGAGTTAGTGAAAAGGGAGTGGTTCTAGATGTAAGGAATCAGTTTTGGGGAGGCAGGTATTTTAGTGGAGTAAGATGGTATGTTACGTGGGAAAATGGGGTGAAGGCCAAGGATGGCCTTCTTTGTGACTTTTTAAAGCAAATTTTATAGCTAACAAGAACCAGGGGCAAAAATTGGAAAAGACTTGGGATTGAGGATGGCTGTCATGACTGAGAAAGTGGTAAGGGACTTCAGGGCTAGGGTATTTATTTCCTAGGGTCGTCTTAACAAAGTTCCATGAATCGTTGCTATAAAACAATAGAAATTTATACTCTCACAGTACAGGAGGCTGAAGTCTGAAATCAAGGTGTTGGCAGGGCTCCCTCCCAAGATCCTAGAAAAGAATCCTTCCTTGCCTCTTCCTATCTTCTGGTGGTGGCCAGCAATCCTTAGAATCCCTTGGTTAGTGGCAGAATAACTCCAATCTCTGTTCACATGGCCTTCTTTACTGTAAGTCTGTGTTTCTAGATTTCTCTCTTATTAGGACATCAGTCATTGGACTTATGGTCCACCCTAATCCAATACGAACCCCATCTTAACTCGATAACATATATAAAGACTGTATTTCCAAATAAGGTCACATTCTAAGATTCTAAGAGGACATAAATTTTAGGGGGCTATTATTCAATACAGCAAACTCATAAGAAAGCTGTGAAATGATGGCTGTAGAAGAGACTGAACAGTCAAGAACTGACAAAGGTGATGACGAAATAAAACGACTCAGTGTGGTTATGGGACCAAAGAGGAGTCTGAGGTTAAGATTAACAGAAGTAAGAGGATGAGGGTTTTATTGACTGAAGGAAATTTTATAATTGGAGACATCGGGCGTTAGGCATTTAGTTAAAGATAGAGAGTACAAGGACTTAGGTTCTTCATGGATTCCTATAGTCTCCTTATCCTACTCTATAGAAAGATAATACATAAAGACCAACGATGCATGAAGAAGAGGAAAAAACAGGTCAGAATGTTAACTTATGGGCTAAGCCTCTACTCATATACTCATTCATTCAACAAGTATTTATTGGGTGTTTACCATTCATTATAAAGTGTTCCAAGGATACAATAGTAAAAAAACAAACAAACAAGAAAACAAAACCCAAACACCTCTGACCTTACCTTTACAAAATTTGCATTCTGTGGGGAAAAAAGACACTAAACAAGGGTATAAATATACAAATACAGAATATGGCTCTTGTCCTTTCACAGAGGAAATGTACCACAGCCCTAAGGCTTAGTACCCTCCTTAATCTCGTGTATATAAACAAGCTCTTGTCTTAATAAAGCAGTACAGTTTGAGAAATTTTTGTGCAATTCTTTTCTGTGTCTAGAGAAGTGTAAAGTATGGCTGACAACATGATGAATAAAATGATGAAGAAACCATTCAGAAATGTGCCTGCACACAGTGGTGAGAGATTAAGAGAAAGCAAGACAGGATTTGGAAAAAAACTTTTTGGTATGATAAGGTATGGTATGCTTTAATCCTTTCTGTCTTAGGTCAAATTTCTCTGGATGGAATCAGAGCATTAAAACAGCAATAGGTAATCTGCATATAATAAGTGATTAGCTTCCTTTTTGGCCAACTGACATTTGCCAAATGATGCTTCTTGTATTTGTTGGTGAACTTTTCTTCTATGAATCCTGGGGGGGGGGGGGGGGGGGGGGCAGCAGATACTGAATCACACCAAGATACTACAAAGCCCCTTACAGGTAGGGTACTGGCACAAGATAAAGCTTCAACCAAAAACAATCATGCATGGTCTGATGGTTATTTCAAGATCAACATGCTATTTCTGAGCACAGAAGTGGCAGCAATGCAAATGTAGTGTCATAGTCAGTGGTGGTACCATTTCTCACCTCTAACCCATTTCCAGTGTGGATCTGGGTGCTGCCCTGGTCACTTGGCCTCAGGCCCACCTTTTTACATGTGCTCAATAATCCTGGGACTTCCTACATATTAACCTTTTACAATCATTTTTTTCCCCTATTTCAATCTGTCCACTGTCAGCTTCAGTTACTTATGTCCAAGAAATCTAACTGATATATTGACTTTCTAGAGGTATTTTTCAGTTTTTTTTTTTCTTCATTCATTCAGATAATTATTGAGTGCTTTCTAATGTCGATTGAGGGTATAATGATAAATAAGGCATATCTAATTTCAAAGTTCTTGGAACATTCATAGTTTGGGGCAGAAGGCAGACAGGTAAGCAAACAACTGCAGTAAGATGAGCTATATGAGGTGACAGGATAAGAGAGCAAAGAAGGTGCTCTGCTAGTTTTCATCCTAATCCATACTTGGTGGTCCACAGGGAGGTGGGAGCCCAATTAGATGCTCAGGGTTGAGAAAGCAGGGTCCATATCCTGAAGAAAACTATCAAGAACTACAGAGAGAGGGAAGTGTCTTAACCTAGCAGAGAAATGAAATAGATTCCAAGCCATACTGGAAGTAGGATTCCAAACCATATTGGAAAACCAAGCAGAGAGCTACCTCCCAAGGATCCAGACCAGTGGACACTGTGACACAGACTAGTTTCCTGTGAGAAGTGGGTCTTATTAGTGCTGGGGTTAAGTGAAATCAAGTCAACCAGTAGTCTGTCTTCATCCTGGCATTTGATTTTATCAGATACTGCTATTATGAAAATATGGACTTGTATGTATTTGCCAGGCACAAATATGTGTGATTTAATTTAATCTTCTAAGGATTTTTTTAAATTTAATTTTATTTTTAAACTTTACAATATTGTATTGGTTTTGCCAAATATCGAAATGAATCTGTCACAGGTATACACGTGCTCCCCATCCTGAGCCCTCCTCCCTCCTCCCTCCCCATACCATCCCTCTGGGTCGTCCCAGTGCACCAGCCCCAAGCATCCAGTATCCTGCATCGAACCTGGACTGGTGACTCGTTTCATATATGATATTATACATATTTCAATGCCATTCTCCCAAATCTTCCCACCCTCTCCCTCTCCCACAGAGTCCAAAAGACCGTTCTATACATCAGTGTCTCTTTTGCTGTCTCGCATACAGTGTTATTGTTACCATCTTTCTAAATTCCATATATATGCATTAGTATACTGTATTGGTGTTTTTCTTTCTGGCTTACTCTCTGTATAATCTCTGTATAATAGGCTCCAGTTTCATCCACCTCGTTAGAACTGATTCAAATGTATTCTTTTTAATGGCTGAGTAATACTCCATTGTGTATATGTACCACAGCTTTCTTATCCATTCATCAGCTGATGGACATCTAGGTTGCTTCCATGTCCTGGCTATTATAAACAGTGCTGCGATGAACATTGGGGTACACGTGTCTCTTTCCCTTCTGGTTTCCTCAGTGTGTATGCCCAGCAGTGGGGTTGCTGGATCATAAGGCAGTTCTAGTTCCAGTTTTTTAAGTAATCTCCACACTGTTCTCCATAGTGGTTGTACTAGTTTGCATTCCCACCAACAGTGTAAGAGGGTTCCCTTTTCTCCACACCCTCTCCAGCATTTATTGCTTGTACACTTTTGGATTGCAGCCATTCTGACTGGCATGAAATGGTACCTCATAGTGGTTTTGATTTGCATTTCTCTGATAATGAGTGATGTTGAGCATCTTTTCATGTGTTTTGAGATAGAGTCTATTGCAGTTGGGGTGGAATGTTCTAATTCTCCATCTTACCGTGTCTTCCATATTCCTGGGCCCATGCAAGACTACATTTTCCAACTTGCGTTGCAGTTAATTGTGGTCATGTGACTGTATCTACTCTAGTGGAATGTGAGTAGAAGCAATATGTGCTGTAAGACCACAGTCAAGTTTCCTTGATGTTCTGTATTCCTTTCAGTAAGCTGCTGCTGCTAATTTGCGTTGGTTGAGTCCAACTCTGTGCGACCCCATAGAGGGCAGCCCACCAGGCTCCCCCATCCCTGGGATTCTCCAGGCAAGAACACTGGAGTGGGTTGCCATTTCCTTCTCCAATGCATGAAAGGGAAAAGTGAAAGCTAGACCCATCAAAACCCAGCCTGGACTCTAGTGATAAAAACAAAGTTCTAGGGAATAGCAGATCAACAGGAATACAGTCCATGGAATTCTCTAGGCCAGAATACTGGAGTGGGTAACCTTTCCCTTCTCCAGGGGATCTTCCCAACCCAGGGATCAAACCCAGGTCTCCCTCATTGCGGGCGGATTCTTTATCAGCTGAGCTACAAGGGAAACCCAGGAATACTGAAGTGGATAGCCTATCCCTTCTCCAGGGGAGCTTCCTGACCCAGGAATTGAACTGAGGTCTCTTGCATTGCAGGCAGATTCTTTACCAACTGAGCTACCAGGGAAGCCCAATGAAGACCAAGGAAACCATAAACAAAATGAAAAAAAAAAAAAAAAAACAACAGCTGTCAGGATGGGATAAGATATTTGCAAATGAAGCAACCAACAAGGGTTTAATCTCCAAAATATATGCATGGCACATGCAGCTCAATATCAAGAAAAGCAAACATCCCAATTAAAAAGTGGGTGGAAGACCTAGATATACATTTTTCAAAGCCATACAGATGGTTAAGAAACATGTGAAAAGACACTCAGCATCACTAATTATTAGAGAAATGCAAGTCAAACTACAATGAGGTATCACCTCACATGATCAGAATAGCAATCATCAACAAATCTACAAACAATAAAAGCTGGAAAGGGTGTGGAGAAAAGCAGACCCTCCTAAACTATTGGTGAGAATAGAAACTGGTACAGCCATTATGGAGAACAGTATGGACATTCCTTAAAAAGCTGGAAACAGAGCTACCATATGATGCAACCATCCCACCCTTTGGCACACATATATCAGAAGGAATACATACTTTGAAAAGATACTTGCATCCTAATGTTCACTGTAGCACTATTTACAATAGCCAGGACATGGAAGCAATCTAAATGTCCATCATCAGAGGAAGGGATAAAGATGACGTTGCACATATACAGAATAGAATATCACTCAGATGTAAGAACAAAATAATGTCATTTGAGACAACATCAATGGACCTAGAAATTATCATACAAAGTGAAGTAAGTCAGACAGAGAAAAACAAATAACATATGATGCTGTTTACATGTGGAATCTAAAAGAAAAGGTACAAATGAACTTATCTACAAAACAAAAATAGAATTACGATGTAGAAAATAAACCTACAGTTACCAGGAGATAAAGGGGGAAGGCATAAATTGGAAGATTGGGATTGACATATACCCATTACTGTATATAAAACTACATATAAAATAGATATCTAATAAGGACCTACTGTATAGCCCAGGGAACTCTACACAATACTTTGTAATAGCATATATGGGGAGAACATCTAAAAAAGAGTAGATATACATATACATATGAAAGACTCACTTTACTGCACATCTGAAACTAACGCAACATTGTAAATCAGCTCTATTCCAATACAAATTTTAAAAAAGAGCTCTGAGTGATTTTGTTGTATAGGGTGGTGTTACCCACCAATCTGGAATGTTCCTTTTAGACTCAGATGTGTGGAAGATAGAAACTTCTACTATACTTAAGCCACTGGGTTAGTGTCAGATATCTTTGTTATAGTGGCCTAGACTCAGGCTAAATGAATATTCTCCCACATTCTGTATTTACCAAGTGTCACCATTGCTCTGTTGGAGATGGGAACCCTGAGCCCCAAGAGAGACGGAGTGGTCCTGAGACCATACATGCAACAGACATAAATCAGATCTCCGTGAGTGCAGATTTTGCGTTCTCAAACACTCTTCCACTTGGCCTAAGACTGGCCAGGACAAACTGAACAGACTAAATGTTTACAGTGTTTGCTATTGAGAAAAATGGCAAGGAGACCAGAGACAAACTCTCCCCACAACACCGCTCATCTGGAGAAAACGTACAGTTATGCCGTTAAGACTGGCCAAAAGGCTATGTAAAAGGAAGAGATGTCTGAAAATCTTCCTATAAAAACTGGAAGAGAGCTCATTAATAAGAGCATGTGCCATTTGTTGAGCAGAACAAACAGATTTTTGGCAAAGAGATTTACTTCCAAGAAGAAAAGAGGTGCCTGCAGTGGTGGGGGCGGGGGCAGACCGCTAACACACAGATGTGAGAACAAGATGCTCGCACCAGCTGTGCACTAAAGAAAGTTACTGCAACTATCAATTTTCTATTTTTGTTTTAGTAATTTATCAGTTAGACTTATCACACTGAGAGCGCTTCATAATAGGGACTGCGATTTTGAAAATACAGTTAGCAACTGTTCCTAATACACACCCGGGCTCACACGCAGTCTGGGGAGAGGAGCCACAGAAAGGACAAGAGTCAGCTCTGTGTGTTCCTTGCATCCGTGGGTTCCCATTACCTCAGCTTCAAATTATGCTTGTTCATGAAGAACAGGTGTTGGAAATAAAATCAAGGGGAAACCACTATGAATTCAGCCCCTCTAAAGTCATTGCAAGAATTTCTAAAATTACTCTTCTTAGACAAATTGCTCCCACAAGCCCAGATGATTTTTTATCTTGAGAGTGCACAGGGGGTACTAAATCTTCCTGCCGACACAAACTCGTTTTTAGACGGGGCCAGAGATCCCATTTATCATGCATGCAGGGCTCAGGGTGCCTGTGCCACATTAAAGGTTAAAGCTGAGAAAGTCTAGGCAGTTCTGCCCCGGACTAGTATGAGGAGGTCATGTCCACAGACGCGGGGGAGATTTTCCTTTTGGTAACATGTAAGGATGAGTAAGTTCATTACTGATTCAAATTAAAAAAGCCCAGGGTTGAAGTGAAAATATTTAAACTCATTTGTGTAAACAGAATCTTTCAAGATGAAGAGAATAAACAATTTAAGCATTAGTGAGCTCCAAAGGAGTGGAGTATGTGTGTATTTATATAATTTCTTAAAAGTGATAGACAACTAATTTAGATTATTTTCTAATGGCTTCTGCACCAAACCTACAATTTAATAAATACATTTATTAGAGTCAAATTCCAGTGGCTAGCACCTGCTTAGGCTGATATCAAGTTTACTTTGGGGAATGGAATTTGGTTTGGAGTCAAAAGAGTTCACTCTCAAAGATTGTATTTCCCAGTGCTTCAAAAATCATGGCCACCGAGTTTTCTGCTGGACCAAGGAGAACAAAGTAAGGCAAATGTCAAAGAAGAAAGCTAAGTTCACTCATTAGCAACTTCATGAACACTCTGTTGGACTGGCAAATTAATAGCTAATGACATATCACAAAAATTTTAGAAGTATATTCTTTCCCACACTTAGAGCCTATGTCATTGGTCTGAGCCTAGAGTAGATGAGATGAGAGAATATAATCAACTGCTCAAAGCTGGCTTTAGTCAAATCTAGACAAAATAACTTATGGGATAAAGACATCATCTTAGATTACCTTTCAAAAATTGACAACACTGGAGAGATTACAATTTTATCTACCAAATTAGCTGCATTCATCTCTTGAACTAATGCTGCCAAAGTGTCAGAAATCAAACTGAACTCAGTCAAGAAATATTGAAAGAAGTAATACCTGAGGGAAAATGAAATGCATTCAGCCAAAGAAGCAAATACACATATTAATGGAAACAGACACCTTTTAGTTAATTTCTACTAGGAAACTGCTGCTTTGCTGGAAAATTACTCATCCTTATGTGTTAACCAAATACCCGGGTACCTGCCCATTTGTGTCAAATCTGAACAGCTGAAAAATCACGAATTCAGGGCTACTGAATCCTTAGTCCATTTGATGTACACAAAATGGAATTTTAATTCAAGATCAGAATCCGTAGTGTTGGTTCATCTGTTTCTTCCATTCAAGGTAGGGCCCTGGAGATAGTTTTTCTCCTATACTAAGAAGTGAACAGGTTTACTACCTGGTTCTACCTAAATCAACCCAGCTAAATCCAGGAGAATGAAAACTATTCTTCAATTCTTAATTTTAATTCTTTCACATGAAGCGAATTTTAAAAGATTTAGACACTATACTACTATAAATTAATTACATCATGAAAAATTATGTCAAACTTTTGCTTATTTCTATCCACAAGGACCAATGAAATGAATTTAATTAATTGTCCTTCTTGCCTGGATTAAAGCCATTTTATTGGGTAAAGACAGGCTTCGCCTGGCCACAAAAAGTGATCATCATAGTGCATTTGACTGGCCATGAGTCCGGGTGGACTAGAGCAAGGTTTTGGTAACTCTGAACCATTTCCTAGAGGATGCCCACCCTCATGGCAAAAAGAAAATGTTGGGATTACAATGAAGGGGAATGACTTAGTAAAAGAGGGAGACCGAAGGTGAACATGTGGGAAACCAATTTTCTTGACCTGCTAGATGAGTCTGCTAGGGCTTCTGTAACAGTGTACCACTGAGTGAATGGCTTCAGTTCAGTTCAGTCGCTCAGTCCTGTCCGACTCTTTGCGACCCCATGAATTGCAGCACGCCAGGCCTCCCTGTCCATCACCAACTCCCGGAGTTCACTCAAACTCACGTCCATCGAGTCGGTGATGCCATTCAGCCATCTCATCCTCTGTCGTCCCCTTCTCCTCCTGCCCCCAATCCCTCCCAGCATCAGAGTCTTTTCCAATGAGTCAACTCTTCGCATGAGGTGGCCAAAGTACTGGAGTTTCAGCTTTAGCATCATTCCCTCCAAAGAAATCCCAGGGCTGATCTCCTTCAGAATGGACTGGTTGGATCTCCTTGCAGTCCAAGGGACTCTCAAGAGTCTTCTCCAACACCACAGTTCAAAAGCATCAATTCTTCGGCGCTCAGCCTTCTTCACAGTCCAACTCTCACATCCATACATGACCACAGGAAAAACCATAGCCTTGACGAGATGGACCTTTGTTGGCAAAGTAATGTCTCTGCTTTTGAATATGCTATCTAGGTTGGTCATAACTTTCCTTCCAAGGAGTAAGCGTCTTTTAATTTCATGGCTTAAACAACAGAAATTTAAAACCTCACCGTTCTGGAGTCTATCATTGTTGCTGTTTAGTCACTAAGTCATGTCCGGCTCTTTGTGACCCCATGGACTGTAGCCCACCAGACTCCTCTGTCTGTGGGATTTCCCAGGCAAGAATACTGGAGTGGGTGGCCATTTCCTTCTCTGGGGGATCTTCCCAAGATTAAGGTACTGACAGAGGTTGATCCTTCTGAAGGCTGTGAGAGAAGGATGTGTTACTGTCTTCTCTCTTGGCTTGTAGATGGCCATCTCCTCCCTGTGTTTGTTCCTGTACAGAGTACAGGACTGGCAACATGACAGGTGTATGTTGTAAGACCTCATAACAGGAGTACCTGAGGAAAGGTAAATATTTGACAAGCCTATCAAAAATTTTACAATATTACAATAAGAAAATCTGGAATTAATTTATTTTTCATTTCAACATATAGGAAGGCTTTGTGTTCATGGTGTAGCATTTTTAATGTCCTGCTTTTCCATTTATGACCTCAAATGTTCGGTGCAGAGCTCTGGGGGAACTCTTTCTCTCCTTCTATTTCTGTTCCAAAGGCCGAAGTCATGGAGACTCAGTGAAGATTGTTTTTATGAATAGATGCAATGAATTAGAAACAGTTATCTGAGAACAATGACTTAATATTTAGTGACTTTCTCATTCTTTTTTTTCATGAAATAAACCACTGTGTAGTATCACCCTTATTCTTTCATGTTATTAAATTTCTTGTCAAAATCTTCCTAAACCACAAAGACAAAGATGAATTCTCCCTCTGTGAGTCTGAGCAGTTAAATTTACTTCTCTGACACACTGCAAGTTGATTTAGAGCTAATCTGTCTCCTTTTTATTGGCTTCGTGTAAAACATTGCTTTTCCTGGTTTCTTTTCTTTCCTTCTGCATTGTCTTGTAGAAATATGTAATTTCAATTTATACCATAAGAAATTAGTCTTTCTGAGAAAAATTCAAGAAGACTTTTATAACAAAAGAAAAACATACATTACTCATATGCTTTTGAATTTCCCCCAGTGTAACCAAAGTTGGAATGTCAAGAATCTGAGGGGAGTGGGGCTGATAATCAATACCTGGAAAGGAACACTAATGAAAAGGACAAACCACAATCCAGACACAGTTGGCAACATGACAAAATGTTGCTTCTACTATTTATCTGAGCTAATCTGACCTTCCACTCCTCCAAAGGCTAAGAATATTTGACTTAGATTCATGATACCACATTCAATCCCCCTATTTATTTTATTAATGAACAGATACATTGCAGACCTATAGGAACAGAAGAAAAGAAACACATCAGTAATTTCAGGAAACCAGTATCGATTTACTGAGCACCAGTCCCAGAAACGAATCTCATTTTCTGATATTTGCTAAATTGGAGATGTGGGCAAACAAGAAACTATTTCAGTGGAAGTTCAGCCTTAGGCTTCTAGGATACCTTTTTGCAAAAATTTGGATTAGGTGATAGGACAGTTAAGTAGACTGACATCTGTTTGGACGATTATGTTTAAAGTTGATTGATGAATTGTAGAAGAATTCTAGTGGTGGTGGGGTGGGGACAAAATTCAAAAGCAATTCTTATTCAACATATTTTCATTCAATATTATTTAGTGATACTGTTCTCTGTAGCAGGTGTTTGGGCTACACATTGGGGGTGTCACTGTGTAGATGTCACAATGCCAGACATGGTTGGACATTCAAGACACTTGCAATTTTGGGGGAGACCAAGGGAGATGAGAGCACTAACAGTAGGGAGTGATACATCCTGTACATATTATGAATACTGTGGCAGGTTTGGAGTTCTATATGGTGATAAAGCTGTGCCTAAAAGAGAAAGAGAGTGTAACAGAATCTTAGGGAAAGCGTTATGGGGAAAATGCCATCTTGAATGGGAGCTGAAAGGTCACTAAAACTGAACCTGGTAAAATGCAAGGTGGGTGTGGGAGATCATCCTCAGGGAAAGATGTTTCAGGGAGAAGGAAAAACATATACAAAAGTCTTTTGTCTCATCAATGACTCGCATAAGGATTAAAGAGGCCAGTATAACGGTCAATGGTGTTGTCTTCCTAATATTCATTGTATACCAGCAACTTTGTGAAAGGCTTAGGGACTTATACTCTGACCACATTTTGAGGAGTTGGACTTGATTGGTGAAATCAATCCTTGCCATATTCTTTGCCAATGATTAGTTCACAGTCCTGGCTTAAGACACTCAGTCACAGTGATGTGAGAAGAAGGTGGGCTGGTGTGGTCCAGTAGGACATTTTCTGGGGGGCTTCTGGGAGACTGCCAGTGGAGAAGAAGATGTATCCTGTCTGATATGTGACTGTGATGGCATGAAGCCTAGAATGCTCTGGCAGGCATCCTATGATTACAAGGACGGACATTAAGCCTTGGGATTAAGATGACACTGCTGTCGAATGAAGCATGGAAAGGCCGTGAGTCCTTGGTAACATAACATGACTGAAACATCCAGCTCCAGAGCCTGGCTTACCCCTGCACTTTTGTTATATGAGCCAAAGTCTCCTGTTAATTAAACAAGTCTGACTTAGACTTGTGATTTTAATTGATGTATAATTTATTTATAATATTATATTAGTTTCAGGTGTATAACACAGTGATCCAGTACTTTTACAGATTCCATTAAAACAAATAACCAAATAATAGCTATAGTTTCCCATGCTGTATAACACATTCTGGTTGCCTTTTTCATACACGGTACTTCGCATCTCTTAATTCCATACTTCTATCTTGTCCTTCTTCCTTTTCCTCTGTTCATTGGTAACTGTTCATTTACTTTCTATATCTGTGAGTCTGTTTCCATTTTGCTATATAAATTCATTTGTTATATTTTTTAGATGACCCAGTATTTTTCTTTCTCGGTCTGACTTACTTCATAAGCATAATACTCTCTAGGTCTATCTGTATTGCTTCAAATGGCAGAATTTCATTATTTTTAATGGCTGAATAAAATTCCACCATCTAAATAGATCCAAAATATAATGTGATTTATGTCAAAGAGTGTTCTGCCTATGTTCTCTTCTAGGAGTTTTGTGGTTTCAGGTCTTATATTTAGATCTTTAATTTGTAGCTTTTCAATAAAAATGCACTATCAGAAAGATAAAGTACAAAAATTAGTCCCATTAAAAATCCCATCAGAAATAATAAAATACCTAGGAATAAACTTAACCAAGGAGGTGAAAGACTTATAGCCTGAAAATTAAAAACACTGATGAAGGAAATTAAAGATGATACAAAGAAGTGGAAAAATATCCCATGTTCTTGATTTGAAATAATTACTATTGCTAAAATGACCACAGTACCCCAAAGAATCTATAGATTTAATGCAACCTCTATCAAAATACTCATGACATTTTGCACAGAACTACAAGAAGCAATCCTCAAGTTTATATGGAACCACAGAAGGCTCTGAATAGCCAAAGTTATCTTGAAGAAAAAGAACTACGCTACAGGTATCACCTGTTCTGTCTTCTAACTATACTACAAAGGTACAGTAATCAAAACAGTGTGATACGGGCATAAAAATAGACACAAAGATCAACAGAATATAATACAGAGTCTAGGGGAAAAAACCCCACGCACCTATGGTAAATTAATCTGTGTCAGTGGAGGCAAGAATATACAATGAATGAGTCTCGTCAACAAGTGGTGCCAGTAAAACTAGACAGCTCCTCACAACATATTAAAAAAAAAACCTAAAAATGGATTATAGACTTCTGTTTGCAGCTGAAAATCCTTAAATAATAATTACTGATAATCATATTGACAGATAATGCAAGAGTAGGAGAGATAGCAAATAACTTAGATGAACATAAGAGGATTCGGTGAGTTATTACTGGGGTGGTGATGGGGGCTTGGGTAAACAAGAGGAGATTTAATATGAACAAGTATAAAATTTGGTGATTATATATAATATATATCAATAATATAAATATAAAATAATAATAAATAAATGATATATTTTTTAATCATACAAAACAATGGAATGGAGGAAATGCAGATGCTATGATATATGTGAAGAATCTCTAGGGATGTTGTAAAACAACATTTGATAATTAAGTGTATCATATGGATTCCAACTGAGGTTGAATTAGAGTAATAATTTCTAAAAGTCATAGTCCCATATTTTTGCATGAGATGCTTATACTTCATAAAGACTCCACGTCCTTGGAACAATATTTGTAAAGGTTCAATGATACCCTGGGGAAGTAGAGAAAAGGCGGGTCTAGGAATGAAATTCTTGAAGGGACTAGAACTGAGAAGCACAGTTATTATAAACAATGGTTTACACATGCAACTCCTCCCCTTCTTTGCATTCATGGCAGACACTAATGTTCAATCACAAGGTTTTTTCCTGCTGTACTGGAGGGCTCATAAGGGAAAGAACCCCTTTTTATAAGGCAGCTCCCTAGGCATAAAGTCTCAAACAGAATCCAAGTTGGTTTACAAGATAAAACTTATTTACCACACCTAATTTTCCTAGAAAACACATGACTTCAGCAGTGGGTTGCAAACTAAAATTCCTTTGGATGCCAGACAGGTAATCAAATGAAAAAGCTACAGTATGGCAGAAACTGGGACAGAGATGCTTAGTCTGAAAGCATGCAAGCTCAAAATTAAACAATAACAACAACTTGACTGTTCAGCCTAAATAACAGCCATCTGCAGACCAAAGCTAGTCCTTAAGTAGTTGTGTTCTCTCTGACATATGGAGTCATAAAACATTCTTCAAATAATTGAAGTGTGGACATATGAAAGAATGATTATTACGTAGCTCTTTCAAGAAGAGATGGGCTTCCATAGTGGCTCAGACAATAAAGAATCTGCCTGAAATGCAGGAGAATGTAGTTCCATCACTGGATTGGGAAGATCCACTGGCGAAGGAAATGGCAACCTACTCCAATATTCTTGACTGGAGAATTCTAAGGACATAGGAGCCTGGTGGGCTACCTACAGTCCATGGGGTCTCAAAGAGTTGGACACAACTGAGCAACTAACATACTTCAAGATGAAAAAGGATGAATGGTTGAAGTTACGGGTAGACTAAAGTATAATTTTATAATTATTGAAACTGTCAAATAATAATTTACTTTCTGTTAATATTATGAAAACTACTAATAACAAATCCAGATACTCAACCCTCTCTGGATCAGAATTTTTAAAGCTAAATCCATAAAATCTTTACACATAAAAGATATGACTGTGTGCATTTTTTCTAGAGAAAAGTTACATGGCTTTTCCCAGTTTATTTAAAATTTCAGTTCCAATTGTTTAAGTAGTTGTGGTAGAAATGATGATATGTGTTTACCAAAATTTGCTTACGTTTCTTTCTGGGCACAGAAGATGACTGTATTTCTTCACTCAGTCATGTAACTTAGCTCTGGATAGTGGGTCAAGTCCAGACCTACTCCCTAAAACTTCTCACTTCTTTTCCATGCTCCTTCTTTTCCCTTGTTTTAAAGAAATAAAGTATTTCCTAAGCCCCTGAGATTTGGGATTGTTTGTTACAAAAGTTAGTTTCTCCTGGCCAATTCAAGAATACTCTATGGACAGCAAGTTTAATAATTTATCAAGCTTGCAATTGTATTGCAGGAATTAAAACAAAGTGTTTTAAATCAAAATTCTTTAACATATGTATTACAAAATTGGCATGTACATATTTTGGGCTTTTAAGGTCTTCAAGGTTAATGACGGTAAGGCGACAAATAACAATATACTGTTACACTTTTGCAAATAATTTCTCTAGAGATGTTCAAGTTCCAGATTTTCATGGGTTCAGGTTCCAAACATTAAGGACATATTTACACGAGTCATCTATAAAAGTTATTTATTTGACAAGGTAATTTTCTTCCATATTTATATTGTGAATAAATCCATGAATGGTATGTTATTTTAATGCATTGCTCTAAAATCTCCAATGCCCTCCCATAAAGTGCAGATGCACGTCTCTGAACCCTCACTGCACTTTAGAATCACCTGAAGGAAAATTTAGCAACAGATATTTAATCCTACCTCTAGAAATTCTGATTTAACTGGCCATTAATATTTTTGACAAGTCCCTCAAGTGATTCTAATCTGTAGTCCAGTAGAGAACAGGGGTCCATAGGATCAAGTTTAATCTCCTCAGCATGGTATTCCTTGCTTTTCCTAATACACTCAACTCAATCTAGCTTCAGAACTAACCATGTGCCATCAACCTTACCCTGTTTATCTTATCTTCAATTGCTATTTTTTTAAAAAATCCCTTTGTTATTCCCAATAATGTCCTAAGTCGCATGGCTTCTTTTTATATTTGGAAATAGTAACAAACTAAAAATAAAACCATTTGCCCCAAAGTCATTCATACTCCTATTCACCTATGTTTGCACAATATACAGAAAAGCAAGCCAAAATATTCTGTTTTGGAGTTTTGAAATGGCCAGGTTATATAAACTTTGCTAACAAGGTCAAAATTCCTGGCAGGATTTTCTTCCTTGAAATAAAGGCAAAATGTGGAGGGAAAGGGAAAAAAAAAAAGAAACCTATGTTTCTTTGCACTCTTCATTCCTGTCTGAACAAAGATGTGAAGCCGAGCAGTACTGCAGCCATCTGTGACCATGTGGTAAAACAACGTGAAGATGAAGGCCCACAGATCAAAGGTGGAAAAACAGAAGAGCCTGTATCCCTGTCGATACCACTGAACTGCTATGTCACTCCTGAATCGCCAACTAACGGCTACACCAAAGTAAGTTTTTAAGCTACTAAAGTGTGTTTTTCTGTGGCTTGCAGCAAAATGTTTTCCTGAATAAAATTACTATGATTATATTTTGAATTATTTGATTCATCAGATTACCGGAAAATAAATTCAGTCACTTCAAAACACAGGGACTTTTAAGGGCAATTTTGGTGTCAGAATTGAAGAAAACCAATATACTACAACACTGTGATTAACTTTATAATGAGCAAGTTATACTTAACTGGGTAGGAGAAACAGTGGGACCATAATTTGAGGATGTCCAGAGAAATATTAATTGTGTGTTTTGAAAACAGCTTTAGAAACGTACTTTTTCTTAGATGTCTGTATTAAAAAAATTTTTCCCTAGCTCTATCAATCCTTTACACATTCATTTATGAAATCAATGTGGCACCTCGGATCTACAAAATGGCTGGTGGTTATATTTAAATAATTCATTGCAGATTAACAAGGCTTTTAGATGAACATGATTTTGGTTATTCATGGGTTGCATAAATTCATAATGGGGTACAAGGTCTTTCTTGCAAAGGATGCACTTTGCATTTGTCATTCAAGAATATTCCTTTGATGAATTCAGTTAGAATTTACTCAGCTGTCAGGACCTAATGAATAATGAAAAAAAATTGATCCTAGAAAATTGAGGTATTGGTGTGGAATTCTGTATATTTAAAATGTATCCTTTATTATATACATCTACTTTGAAATCAAATGGTTGGATTCTATATCAAATGGGTTTTGGAGTCCAAGTATGCATTTTTTTTTTGTTTTGTTTAATGAAAATGGTCTATAAAGCATTTATGACAAAGTTCAAAATCTAAGGTTAATACAAAAGGGTTTAAAAGCAATCACCAGATAAGTAGAAATTTAGCATAGGAAATGAAAGGCAAAGATGGGGAAATAAAATGAAGAGAAGCAGTGGGCAGAGAAGGATTTGAAAGGAACATTAATACTTCACATAATGAAAAAGAATATAGGTAGATGATCGTGAATATGGTAATGGTGAGGAATAACGGATGGAGTTACTTCATTCTACACTAGAGAAAACTGATAATAAATAAAAGTCAGTTGGCAGATCTGTGGGTGTTCTGGACTTTTAAAAGACCAATAAATCAAGTGCTTATAACATGAATTTCAGAATGAGAAAAGCACGTGGGGCCTGCATCTAATTTCCCAGGCTTTAGGAAAATGCATGTCATGTCTATTGCCAAACAAAAACAAATCCAAGAGAGCTATTTAACATACACCAGTGAAAATAAAGATCAACAGAAATTGCCTTCTAAAAATATTTCTAGAGGAATTTAAAAGCGATGAGGTCCTCATTATTTCCATTTCTCTACAGATTGCCAATGTGCCTCTATTATTTTATGCTCTTTTCCTTTCAGTAAATGCTAATGAGCCAGCGATATGCATATGCATAATCTGGGCACAGCTACATATGTGAGATGATGCTCTGTGCATTAATTTGCCAGCTTCGTTTCTGTCAGCTTCACATATCTGAAGAGCTGGAAGAAAGTTCTAGAGGAGGAAATTTTACCCCATCATTGTGAATACTCAAGAAGTCAGGTCATTTTTCATGATAATTACTACCACACAATGATGGAACTGGCTGGGACTCTGAAAACCTGTTCATTCTCTTACTAATCACTCTACTCTCAAAAACCAACATTGTTTTTGGTAAGGTCTTCCTATGACATCCAGACTGTGTGTTTAATCATTAAGACTCTGGCCTGTTCATTCCACACATGAAAAATAAACACTCTGAGTAACAATTTCTAAGGAATCAATGTAACAAAATCCATGAAGGAGAGAAAAGTAACCAAGACATCACTGGACAGTTTTGGTAAATAAATTAGGCCAAAATTCTATGGGGTAAGACACCAAATGTTATTTCATTTTTAAATTGTTACCCAGTATTGACAAAATTTGAGATCAATTAATTAAAAAGTTCTTTGCATACATTATTTTTTGCAAGTGGTTAAATTCCTTGGACAATCCGGGTCCAAATCTTAGATCTACCACTTATTAGACATCTGACCTTGGGGAAATAAATTAACCAAGAGTGTTCTTCTTTGTGAAATGGAGGTAATGGTATTAAAATACCTAGTTCAAAGCATTGCTGTACTGAGACAATAAATGCACACCTTTTGCACTCTGATGTTTTCCAGTACACCAGATCACTTACTTTTAGGTTATAGAATACAGATTAGGTGATTGGTACCTGTTAATGATAGGACAGAATATATTGGATTTGTTCCTTTTTATATTTAGTCTCGTTGACTTATATAAGATTGGAATCAGGTAGCTGGTGTGGTTATGTCTTAAAACAGATGTCCAGAAGTGACTGGGTCATGAGGAATCTATGAGATCCTGCAGGGGAAGAATACAAGAACATAAGAGCTTGGGGAGAATCTAAGACTGGGGGTCCTCAGGGGTATTCGATTATTTAGGTAAAGTAAGTTTTTATTTCTTACTAGTTTTTTACACTCTTCCAGTATACTGCCTGGAGAATCCCAGGGACGGGGAAGCCTGGTGGGCTGCCGTCTATGGGGTCTCACAGAGTCGGACATGACTGAAGCGAATTAGCAGCAGCAGCAGTAGTATACTGAGAGTGATGAAGACAGTGAAGTCTGGGGGTTCAGGAGAAGGCCTTGCTTAATTCACAACTAACATGTCCCACCAGACTGTGCTTTTCGTCAGTTGATAGGCAAGTTGGAATGTCCCAGATACAGAACTGGCTTAACTTTCATGGTCTCAGCTATCAGTAAAAGGGCAGTGAGGAAAGTCAGGCAAAGTTTTAGGAAAATCAGTGTGCAATCTGACAGGTTCTCCTCAAGTAACTTCTGCCAAATCGTAAAGTCTTTTGCCCATGTTTCTGAACCCACCGCTAACACCCTGGGTATTTTTGAAATTGTATACAATGTAGGTCTGTTACTATATCCGTATCAGTTATAATCTCACTGTGTGTAGAATTTTCTGCAACTTTTAAAAATAATCTTTGTGTAGTAGGTTTTATTTGGCAGTTCATTCAGCTAAGTATATTTTTACCTATAAAATCTACAGAGGCTGTGTCCTAGAAGAGAAAGGAGTGTGTTTCTAAAAGTAATCCCAAAGTAAAAATCTGAAGTTGGGACACTGGAAGGGGTTTAGGAATTTTACCATTTTTTGAAGGCTGTTAGCGCTCTGAACGGAGAAGGCAATGGCACCCCACTCCAGTACTCTTGCCTGGAAAGTCCATGGACAGAGGAGCCTGGTAGGCTGCAGTCCATGGGGTCACTAAGAGTCGGACCCAACTGAGCGACTTCACTTTCACTTTTCTCTTTCATGCATTGGAGAAGGAAATGGCAACCCACTCCAGTATTCTTGCCTGGAGAATCCCAGGGACGGCGGAGCCTGGTGGGCTGCCGTCTATGGGGTCACACAGAGTCGGACACAACTGAAGTGACTTAGCATAGCATAGCGCTCTGAATAACCCACTCCAGTATTCTTGCCTGGAAAATCCCATGGACGGAGGAGCCTGGTGGGCTGCAGTCCCTGGGGTCACTAAGAGTTGGACACGACTGAGCGGCTTCACTTTCACTTGTCACTTTCATGCATTGGAGAAGGAAATGGCAACCCACTCCAGTGTTCTTGCCTGGAGAATCCCAGGGACGGGGGAGTCTGGTGGGCTGCCGTCTCTGGGGTTGCACAGAGTCGGACACCACTGAAGCGACTTAGCAGCAGCAGCTGTGGCAGTGGAGTTGAAGGTGTACAGAGTTGCATTGTATCAACAAGTAAAGTGTACTGCTGTTTGATTTTCACTTGTAAATAATTCACCTCAAGAGTTTCAAGAACGGACTGGAGTAACTGTGTTCTAATGTTTCTCTCGGGGCAGCATCACTGAACAGATTTTGGACAGCTGTCCTTTTGTTTTTCAGCCAATAAGTGATACTGACTCTTCTGATGACTCTTTTGTTTGCAATATCTACAAGTACCCTTATTTATAGATTTTTTGTTCTTAAAGAACATAGAACCCTCTGCTCATATTTTTATTTGGGGGCCAGTTATTTTATCTGTAGAGTCAAATGTTTGTTTTTATTTCTAGCTTGTTTACTTGTTTGGATACTTTAAAAATATTTAGCCACATCTTGGAGATCTTCTAAATTGGTAATTTCCACTCTAGTTATTTTTTTACCATGTCCCCATATTCAATCCATAGCAAAAGAGAAAACACAGCTTCTTTGATTTCTTTTACCCCTGAATCTTATAACCCAAAGTTTATTTTTAAAGTCTCCTATTTATTCATCTTTAACTTGTTTACAGTTTGGAATATTTGACCAATCTACTCTTAAGAGAAAGGCTTTCAGAGTTTACATAGTGCCTTTTTCTCTTTCCATTTTAAGGTTAATTTTCAAACTGTGTATATTTGGAGTATTTAAATATTCTCCTGGTCTTTCTCCTCCTGCAATTTTCAAACATTTTCCCTAATTTGGGTGCTTACAATTTAGTGAATGGGTTTGTTAAAATACAGTAGTTCAGGATAGTAAACAATTTCTTACAAGATCTGGAATTCCATAACTTTCTGTTCTGTCTTCCTGAAGCACAGTAATCATGACCCTTAACTCAGCTCTGAACTGGGGTTTAAATTCTTCTGATTCAGATCTACATTCTGGTTTAGCAATTTTAAGGGAGTACTGTACAATGTGTCAGCTTTTTTAAAGTGCAGATTCTTTCTTCTATTATGAATTGTTAGGTTGGGTATTTCTTCTAGAGTCCTCAGTAGCATTTAACTCACTGCAATCCTTCCATGGTAAGTTAGTATCTAGGATGTGACGATCAGTAATATTTTCCCCCAAAGTATACTCTTATTCCCTTGAACATTCATAAATTATCTATCTCTTGGCAAGCTTGAATTCCCTCAAATTCTGTCAGTTAAAAAAAATCTGTTAATTAACTGAATAAGATTTTCTAATTTAAGAATTTTACACTTAACCATCAACTCTTAGTCAAGAGGCATTATCTGTTTCTATTCCTAGAGTAAAACAGTATAAGGGGCTGAGGGCAAAGCAATTTTCTTCCCTGCTTATCTCAACTGGTATCTCTTTTCTGAAAAGATTTCCAGGCTAATATTGAAGATGGGCAACGGGAGTGGAAAAAAATTTCTTTAAATAAATCTATAAACTGTAAATCTTTGTGAAAAAATCAATGAAATTAATCTAAAGTATATGTCAAGTTTCTAAATAATTGTTAAAACATACAGTCATAGAAGTAGTTAAGTCTGCTGTTCACTCTCCCCTTACTCTTTATATCTTCTAGAGGTGGAAAGAAAAATAGTTGATCACCTCAAGGGGGCTTCAGGTTTGAAAGCATCTCACTTACAATATCAGGGCTCTAATTTTTAATGATAATTTTTAGGAAAATGGGTTTTATTCCTGGATTCCTTCTAGGGATTTTATGAGTCCTGAAATCTGCATTAGTGTATGTACAACTTTCCAGTTTTATTTCTCCTCCACTTCCCCTTTCTCCTTCATTGAAATAGCCATTCAGAATTTGGAATTCCTCAGACACAGTTCCTTCTATCTAAGATTTCAAGACATGAGTGTGCATACACACACACACACATGCATGTGCACACACAAACAAACATGCACACAATGGAATACTACTCAGCCTTAAAAAAGAATGAAATCCTGCCATTTGCAACAACATGAGTGAACCTATGCTAAGTGAAATAAGTCATATGGAGAAAGACTAATACTGTATGATTTCACTAACAAAAGAAACAAATCATCAAAATTAAACAAAAAACCCCCAGAGATACAGAGAACAGTGCTTACCAGGTTAGTGCTTGCCAGAGGGCAATGGTATTTGGGGGTGAGTGAAATGGGTGAGTCTATCGCATGTGATGAATGGCAGCTAGAACATATGGGTAGTGATCACTTGTCACTGTGTACAGATGCCAGCTTATAATGCTGTGTATCTAAAACTTACATAACAATTTGTCAACTGCAAAATACCACTCAAATAGCTTTGAAAAGAAGAGTGTCACCCAATTCTGGCACCAAATTTAATAGAATATCACAAAACAGATTCTAATAAGAAATGCATATATTCAAGTCATTGTGTTAGTATATTAGTTAGGGGACGTGTGTAGGAATTTTAAGTAGTTTCTCCTACGACTTTAAGTAATTTCTTAAAACAGAGGGGATAGTTAAAAAATTTACCAATGATACAATTACTCATGGAGCACAGTCAATGAACTAGAGTAAGTCAAGAAATATTTACACATATTTGAGCACTCCCTATGTGCCAGACATTATGTAGACTGAAGACAGAATGGCAGATAGATGACTGCAGTGAATAACTCAGCAACTAGTGGTTGCTTAAGCATTTTTAATTCTACCGTTCTCCACCATCCACCAATTATTTTGGGCAGCAAGTATAAGTCCCAGACCACAAACTAAGAAATGTAAGAATTGGGAATATTTTTAGTTTTTAGAACTTAATGTCTATTATAAGATTCTGTTTTTCTAAAAGCTAAAAAAATTAATTTCGGTGAATTCAGGGATCTGCTTTTCCTTCTCTTTCTCTCTACATTTGGGTCTATAATCTAGTGAGTTTATATAATATCAGGGCATATTAGCTTAGAGTGGGGGTGAACACAAGCTTATTTGGGTCAACACCGTCTATTAACATTGGCATTTGCTGATAAGTTCTCATTTGTATCTGGATGTGGTCACTGGTCCATGTGGCTATTGAATTCAGCCTTGATTCCAGCTGTCAACATCTTCAGATCCTTCTGCTCTCTGTCACGTGCAGGCACATGGTAAATCATCTCCCACTCCTGCACTATGCTGAATGGGACCTACTGCCCACTTCCTGTGCTTCCCAAACTCTGCTGTAGCCATGGGAACTCTCTGAGGAGGTCACAGTCTTATCTGCCTACACACATCTTGCAGAAATTTCTGCTATATTCCCCACCATGCTGGGTGGAGAAATCAATATCTGGTCATTTTCAGGGCTTTATCCAGTATATTAGGATAGTAACTGAGCTCTTTTATTTTGAGACAGCAAATAATGTCACTTAAATAAAATAGAAGTTTATTTCTTCCTCACAGAAAAATATTGGAAAGTGGTCCTGTGCTGATACAATGCTTTAAATGTGTCATTATCCAGGTTTCTTTCACCTCATTGCTCTACTTCAACCTATGGTCCAGTTTTCACTATTTCTTTTCATTATAGTCAAGAGAAAGAAGGAAATGAGGGTATACTTGGTCACATGATCAAATTTAGCTGCACAGAAGACCAAGAAAAATAGCCTTTTGCTTGGGAGGCCAGGTGGCAATTAAATCTTGCAAGTTCTCTGACTGAAGAAAAGAGGAAGTAAATTTGGTTTGTGGGGTAGAGAAAGAAATGGCAACCCACTCCAGTATTCTTGCCTGGGAAATCCCATGGGCAGAGGTGCCTGGTGGGCTACAGTCCATGGGGTTGCAAAGAGTCAGGCGTGACTGAGTAACTAAACAACAATAGGTGGGGTAACAAGGAAAATCTGCTATTTGGGGGACAGCTTTCCGTCAACCTGTTCTAGGTTTTCCATTTTGGCTCAGCAGGTAAAGAATCCACCTGCAATGCAGGAGACATACGAGATGTGGGTTCAATTCCTGGCTTGGGAAGATCCCCTGGAGGAGGAAAACAGCAACTCACACCAGTTTTTTGCCTGAAAAATCCCATGGACAGAGGAACCTGGTGGACTGCAGTCCAGGGGGGTCGCTAAGAGTTGGCCACAACTGAGAGACTGACACACGCACACACCACCTTGAGCCTAAATCTAAGGGTTCAGGGCTCTTTCTGTCCACTCATGTCTAAGTTCTTTTTTTCTGCTCTAGTCCTCCTTCCTTTCAGCAGCACAGGGTATTATTATTGTGATGGAAGTTCGGGAGAGGGATAGAGGCAGTCAGGAAGCCTTCTCTCCTGAAGCAATCACCATTTGCAGAGCGACAATTAAGCTTCTTAAAAATCAAAAGCCAAAAAATGGATTGTTTTGTGTTGTTCTCAGTCATCATTTTTCTGAGGCTATGAGCATAAAACATATAAGTGAGTGCCTTAATGGGGGAGGGTCATGAAGTAATGCTAAATTCTTGGAACTAAAGATACACTGGTTGAGATATTAAGACATTATTTGATTAAATGTGCAAAACGTGGGGCTCCCCTGGTGACTGAGTGGTTAAAGTATTCACCTGCCAATGCAGGAGACACGGGTTTGATCGCTGATCTGGGAAGATCCCACATGCTGTGGAGCAAGTAAGTCCACATGCACAACTATTGAGCCTATGCTCTAGAGACTCCAAGCCACAATTGATGAGTCCACGTGCTGTGAGTACTTAAGCCCACGCGCCCTAGAGCCTTTGCTCCACAGCAAGAAAAGCTACTGCAGTGAGAACCCTGCCCACTGAGACTAGAGAACAGCTGCCCTCGCCGCAACTAGAAAAAAGCCTACGCACAACGAAGACCACACACAGCCAAAAATAAGTAGATAAATAAAGAAAATTATTTTTTAATGTGAATAACCTGGACTCTAAAATAACCTGGCTTTTAATTTTTGCTCCTGTTGTCTTCAATTAATTTTGACAAAATTCTGAGTTTCACTATTTTCTTAGATAACTGTCTATATACACAAAGGGCATGAGGAATGTTTTTTAAAAATGGCTAACTATGTTTTATATAACAAAGTACAGAAAATATATTTCTTGCAAAGAGCTAACTGTGAGAGACATTTTCCCCCGTGGACCAACAGTCTTTTCTTCAGAGTATAGGCAATGCTGATCTCTGAATTAAAACTTAAACTTTCATAATAAGTATATAATTTGAAATATCTCTAATAGTTTATATATTAACAATGTTCCAGAGAAATTTTTCTTACACACATCTCAGCAATTAACCTAGAGTAGACAGAATATACATAGTATTATATGTGACTGAAGTATGGGTTTATCACTACACTATGGGCCTGGCAGGGTTAAATTTTGAAAATTTAACCTTGCAGAATTTAAGCTTGCAGAAAATAATCAGGATTCATACTTTTTTTTTATATTCCTCTTGTATTCATTGTGAACAAAATTTCAAATGCACACAACAAATTCTTCAAATATATAAAAATGTTGTAAATAGTCATTTTTCTAACACATCCTCAAATTAGACTCTTGGCCATAAATGGGAATTGTTTTATTTTTTCTTTTTTAATGAAAAATGATTATAAGGGTTAATCTCACAGACAACAGGCTTTTGACTCAAGGGTAATTTAATAAAGGTATTGCTCGATTTGCCAACGATGCAGTGAATTTTGCCTGTGATGTTAGTCCTATCTTTTTATTTAAGAATTGCTGTCAAGGGACAACTCATAAAAATAGAATCTCATTACTACTAATCTTAATAATTCACTCAGCAAGCTCCTATGTCCAATTCTGCCTGACTCTTGTCCATGTCACAAAATGACTTTCTTGGTCTGATTTTCATAATAAAGCTTTAACCAAGTCATCTCCCAGTTAGATTATTCTGCATACAGAATGGGATTTAATGTATTTAGAATGAGAATGATACTACTGGAAGGTGCACTAGTGATTAAAAGTCCTACCCACTGGTTTTATAGATGATGAAACAGAATTTATGTGACTGGTTCAAGGTTATACAGCTATGCTATGTGTGTTTCAAATTCAATTAAGATGAGGATAAGAAGGTATGTGTCAATAAGTACAAATGTTCTAAGCTTAGATTTAGAATAATACTATAAATATGATAGAGCTGCATCTCCCTTGGATGTTATAACATAAAGACATTAGGCAAGATGAAATTACCATTTAATGATCATTTAACAGTAGTGGTCAAATTGCCATTATCTTGTGGTTGACTTTCCAACACTGTACCCAGTGAAATGCATGGTACTGTGGCTTTTTTTCTGTTCCATATGTTCTTGGTAGCATAGATGCAAGGTTTGCTGTGGCTACGTTTATGCAACACACTGAAAACTGAAAAGGATTTCTCAACAAGTTCAACACAGCCCCCTTTCTTCCATCACTAAAAAAGACCTTGATTTCTTTAGTTGAGCACTAGTGAATACTACAAACACTCAGAGAATTAATGCCAATCCATTGCAAATTCTTCCAAGAAATTGAAGAGGAGGAAATAATTCCAAATCCATTTTACCAAAACCAGGTTAAGATACTACCAAAATAAATTAGACTAATATCTCTGATGAATATACATGCAAAATTCTCAACAAAATACTAGCAGATGAGATTTAACATGACATTAAAAGGAGCATACACCATGATCAATTGAGATTTATCCCTGAGATTTAAAGATGTTTCATCATATACAAGTTAATAAGCATAATAAACCACATTAACAGAATGGAAGATAAAAATCATATGATCATCTCAATAGATTCATTAAAAGCATTTTTTTCTGAATTCAATGTCCTTTCATAATAATATATGAAATACAATTTCATAGTAATAATAATAAAGAAAACTCCTAACAAGTGAGGTACAGAAGGACCATACCTCAACAGAATGAAATCTACATTGAGCATCACACTCAATGTTAAAAGCTAAAAGCTTTTCCTTTGAGACAGGAAACAAACACTGTATTCATGAATCGTTAAGATGGCCATACTACCAAAAGTGATCAACAGATTCATTGCAATCCCTATCAAAATTCCAGTGACAGTTTTCACCGAGATAGAAAAAACAAAACAATTCTATAGTTCATAACGAATCACAAAACTCCTAAATATCTAAAGCAATCTTGAGAAAGAAGAATAAAGTTGGAGGCATCACACCACCTGATTTCAAAATACACTGAAAAGCTATAGTAGTAATGACAATATGGTACTGAAATAAAATCAAATATATAGACAATGGAACAGCGGAGAGAACCCCAAAACAAATCCATTCATTTATAGTCAGATAACCATTCGTCTAGTCAAGGCTATGGTTTTTCCTGTGGTCATGTATGGATGTGAGAGTTGGACTGTGAAGAAGGCTGAGTGCCGAAGAATTGATGCCTTTGAACTGTAGTGTTGGAGAAGACTCTTGAGAGTCCCTTGGACTGCAAGGAGATCCAACCAGTCCATTCTGAAGGAGATCAGCCCTGGGATTTCTTTGGAAGGAATGATGCTAAAGCTGAAACTCCAGTACTTTGGCCACCTTATGCGAAGAGTTGACTCATTGGAAAAGACTCTGATGCTGGGAGGGATTGGGGGCAGGAGGAGAAGGGGACGACAGAGGATGAGATGGCTGGATGGTATCACTGACTTGATGGACATGAGTCTGGGTGAACTCCGGGAGTTGGTGATGGACAGGGAGGCCTGGTGTGCTGCGATTCATGGGGTCGCAAAGAGTCGGACACCACTGAGCGACTGAACTGAACTGAACTGAACCATCTATAAAGGTGCTAAGGGCATACAATGGGGAGAGAACAGTTTATTCATTAAAGGGTATTGGGAAAACTAGATGCATGCTGAAGAATAAAACTGAAACCTTATCTCACACCATATACAAAAATCTATTCCAAATATATTAAGGACTTAAGTATAAGAACTTAGCTGTAAAACTACTAGAAGAAAACATAGAGAAAAACTTCCTCACATTGGTCTGGGCAACGATTTTTTTGGATATGACTAAAAGCACAGCCAACAAAAGAAAAAAAAAAACAGGCAAATGGAATTACATCACATCACAAAGCTTCAGAGTAAAGAGGAAACCTTTGGCATGAGAGGAAGTAATTTCAAAGCATAATCTGATAATGGATTAATGTCTGAAATCTATAAGGAAATCAAACAACTCAATAGCAAGAAAACAAATAACCCAGTTTTAAAATGGGCAAATGACTTGAATAAACATTTCTCAAAAGAAGACATACAGGGGACCAACAGGTATGTGAAAATATGCTGAATGTTACCAGTCATCAGGGAAATCCAAGTCAAAGCAACAATTAGATGTCACCTGACACCTATTAGAATGACTATTATCAAAAAGATAAATGGCAAGAATTGTCAGTGAGGACATGATGGAAAGAAGAGCCTTGTATACTGTTGGGAATGTAAACTGGTATAAGTTTATGAAAACCAGTATAGAGATTCATCAAAAATTAAAAAAAAATAGAACTATCATGTCATCCAGAAATCTCATTTCTGGATATGTATCCAAAGAAAATGAAATGGTATCTCAAAGAGACATCAGCACTTCCACATTCACTGCAGTGTTGTCCACAAGAGCCAAGATGTGGAAGCAACCCAAATGTCAGTCCATGAATGAATGTATAAAGAAAATGTGATACATATATAATGGAATATTATTCTACCTTAACAAAGAAGTAAATCATGGCATTTGTGACAACATGGATGAACTTGGAGAACTTTATGCTAAGTGAAGTAAGCAAGGCAAGAAAGATAAGTGCTGCATGATCTCACTTATATGTGGCATCTAGAAGAGTCTAACTCATACTTGTAGAGAGTAGAATGGTGGTTACCAGGAGCTAGGGGAGATATTGATTGAAGAGTACAAAGCTTCAGTTATGCAGGATAAACAAGTCTAGAGATCTAATGTATAGTGTGGTGACTACGTTAATTACACCGTAATGTATTCTTGAAATGTGCTAAGAGAGTAAATCTTAAATGTGCTCACCACACACAAAAATAGATAACCTTCTGTGATATGATGGATATGTTAATTAGTTTGATTGTGGTGATCATTTCACAATGTAATACCAAAACATCACATTATAAACCTTAGATATATATGATTTTTGTTAATTACACCTCAATAAAGTTGGAAAAATGTCCAAAAAGAGGGTTGTGTCTCATTTCTGATTGACTTGGTTAAGAGCATAGAACAGTAAAACTGATGTTTGAATAAGAATAAGCCACATTTATATTTTTTGACATGACCCTTAGGGAAAAAAAGTCAAAGGAAAAGAATGAACTCCTGCTCATCCGATCATGTAGGGGATGTCAATGTGAGCCATCTCAGGTTATTGGAAAGGGATACTTTGGTTATGTTTGTTCATTGAGAAGGTATTTATAGTGCATGTCCATCTCTTTAAACTGAAAGCTGTGTGAGGGCAGGGGCTGTATTTTTCTAATTCCCCAGCAGTCATTCTAGCTCTAGGTACGCAGTACAAAGGCACTGGATAAACTTCTGGGGAATGCATACATGGCAAAATGACTGTATGCCTGATTTTACAATTAGACTTTGAAGTCTCAGATTCAGAGACAATGGCTGATGCTTTTGTGATGCATTATTTCCCTTGGCACTTGGCACAAAGTTGAGTAGATGGTAGACTCTCAATAAAGGCACCCTGGATAGCTTGGTGCAGGTGGCACATTTCCCCTTTGAAACCTCAATTGTTTTCTCTTTCTTCTTTTTTTTTTTCCTATAGTATTTTGAGGTCAATAAGAATTTCTCTTTTACTTTTCAACTACTCTTTTTTTCCTTTGAGCTGACTTCCAAATATTTTTAATCATATCTCTTGACTTCTCATTGTCTAGCATCTCTCAGAAAATACCCAGTCTTCTAGTTCCATTAACAATCTAATGAGGTCACATCTCACTTAGTCCCCACAATTCAAGTAGTAGACTCATATATCTTTTGTTTGGAGGAGAAGCACTTTATACAAAATAGTACTGTATTTTTGTAAAAAATAGCTCAAATGTAGTATTTTCCTGTTGTTAAAGCATCTTATTAGATCTCCAGCTCACAACTCTTTAGCAACAAAATAAGGTCTGAAAAAGGGTGATGATTTTTACAGCAAAAGGATAGTTCATCTCTCTAGAGAATAAAACTGTCATTGATCTTTATGACAAATTGAATCTCGGGGTCTGAAAATATAGACCTTGTTTTCCTTCTTTTATCTTTTTTCATTATAAGAATGACCTTCCGTCTATTATAAATCAAAAGTAACTAGGCTTTTGTGGCTTCTACAAAGCTACAAGGGACAAAATGTGTCCATGGCACTGGGCTGTGACTGTGGACCCCATCTGGGAGGCTTCATAGATATGTCCTTTAGGTTTTGTGTTTTGAGACTTACTCTTCAGCCTCCTGGTTAAAGAGAGGGGACCCGTAAACTACATGACTCCATTGGGAGAGAGCAATTGTTTTAGGAATATTTCATGCCCGTAAAACACAAAAACAAAAAGCAGTAGTAATAGCTCAATCAAACATTGATTTTTATTTTGTAGTAATGGAACAAGGATCTCAAAAGCAAAGGGAAAAAAACAGATTTAATTTCTATTTTCTAATTTAAACAAGCAAGGTGAACAACATCTTAAGATTTTACTTTCTAACTTTTAATTGTATGTTTCTATTTTAAGGGCAGAAATTAAAGGTGGAAGAGAATATAGGTGACCCTGAAAACATGGGTTTGAACTGTGTGGGTGCGCTTACATGTGGAAAATTTTCAATAAATACATACTGCATGACCTGGGGTTGACTGAATTTGCAGAGGCAGAACTGCAGATATGGAAAGCCCACTGTAAAGTGATACTCATATTTCCACCCCCTCAACCCTGTTGGCTACTTATTTTACACATGGTAATGTAAGTTTCCCTGTTACTCTTTCCATACATCTCACCCTCTCCTCCCCTCTCCCCATGTCCTTAAGTCTGTTCTCTATGTCTATTTCTCCATTGCTGCCCTGTAAATAAATTCTTCAGTACCAGTTTTCTAGATTCCATGTATATACATTAGAATATGGTATTTATCTTTCTCTTTCTGACTCACCTCACTCTGTATAATAGGTTCTAGGTTCATCTACCTCATTCAAACTGACTCAAATGTGTTCCTTTTTGTGGCTGAGTAATATTCCATTCTCTATATGTACCACAACTTCTTTATCCATTCATCTGTCAATGGACATCCAGGTTGCTTCCATGTTTTAGCTATTGTAAACAGTGGTGCAATGAACAATGGGATACATGTCTCTTTTTCAATTTTGGTTTCCTCAGGGTTTATGCCTAGGAGTGGGATTGCTGGGTCATATGGTGGTTTTATTCCTAGTTTTTAAAGGAATCTCCATACCATCTTCCATAGTGGCTGTATCAATTTTCATTCCCATCAACAGTGCAAGAGCATCCCCTTTTCTCCACACCCTCTCCAGCATTTATTATTTGCAGACTCTTTGATGATGTCCATTCTGACTGGTGTGAGGTGATATTTCATTATAGTTTTGATTCGTATTTCTCCAATAATGCATGATGTTGAGCATCTTTTCATGTGTTTGTTAGCCATCTGTATGTCTTCTTTGGAGAAATGTCTGTTTAGGTCTTTTCCCCACTTTTTGATTGGGTTGTTTGTTTTTCTGGCATTGAGTTGTATGAGCTGCTTGTATATTTTGGAAATTAATCCTTTGTCAGTTGTTTCATTTGCTCTTATTTTCTCCCATTCTGAGGGCTGTCTTTTCACCTTGCTTATAGTTTCCTTTGCTGTGCAAACACTTTTAAGTTTAATCAGGTCCCATTTGTTTACTTTTCTTTTTATTTCTGTTATTCTAGGAGGTGGGTCATAGAGGATCTTGCTTTGATTTATGTCATCGAGTGTTCTGCCTATGTTTTCCTCTAAGGATACTCAGATTTTTGACTGTAAGGAGAGTCAACACCCCTAAATCCTGCACTGTTCAAGAGTAAATTGTAGGTATACATTTAATTCTACTCAAGAGGTGTTTATTGAGCAGTGTGCCTCAAGAAGCTTACAGGACAAATCCACTAGTAAATCAAACTCTGAATGTGGCAAGAAAAGACAGCACTATTAGAATGTGGAAGAGGAGAGACTTAATTTAGAAATCACAGACAACAGCATCCAAAAGATAAGGATGCTTGAGCATGCATAAAAAGGAAAAAATACTTTAGAAGTGAGGGAGTAGCATAAGCGAAACACTGAAGTACTAAAATATAGGGCATGTTCACAGACCATGGACAGCATGGCTCTGCCCTGCAATCATACTGTAGAAGATATAGCTGGGAAGACAGTATGAGTCCTAGCATAGAGAATACTGGGCGACAGATGAAGAAGCCTAATGTCAATCCCACAAGTAATAAAGCATAGGGGCTATTGGTATGGGAGCTGGAAATCTGGCAAAAATAAGTTCAAGACCGGGTGCCAACATCCAGTAGCTGTGTGGCCTTAAGTAGTTTATCAGGTTTCTCTCTGAGAGTGATTGGCAATGTTGGTATATCAATAGTTCTTACCTCATTTGAACGCTGAGAGGGGCAAATAACCAAAGGCATGTAAACATTTAGCACTGCTCCAGGAATCAGTCAGTGTTGGAAAGGTGTTTGGTATGACTATTAAGGGCAATGGGATCTGAAGCTTTTGAATTGGGGGATGGATGGAGGCACCTGGTGGGCTGCAGTCCATGGGGTCGCTGAGGGTCGGACACGACTGACAACTTCACTTTCACTTTTCACTTTCATGCATTGGAGAAGGAAATGGCAACCCACTCCAGTGTTCTTGCTTGGAGAATCCCAGGGGCGGTGGAGCCTGGTGGGCTGCCGTCTATGGGGTCACACAGAGTCGGACACAACTGAAGCGACTTAGCAGCAGCAGCAGCCATATATAGAAGGGAGTTGAAGGAAGTGTGGATTTGGTATATGTTAGTATTAATGACCAGAAGTTCATTTGAGAGATGACTGAGGGAGACTTTGAAGATCTAGAGCGACAGGGGGCAAGATCAGTTGTTGGTGATAATGTCTGGAAAAAGATTATGAATTTGGCTAGTCTTGAGACAACCTGGAAAGTTTTCAACTCTTCATTGTTAGGATGGACAAAAGGACATCAACAAAGAAGGCACAAAAATGTATACTGACCCTTTTAAAAACCAACAAAGTAGATTGAGAGTGCAATTATTCCACTCTCAATGGAATTAATGACCATATTCTAGAATACTACAATTAAAATGATGTTTAGTTACATTACATTGATTTGGTATATGCCCAAGAAAATGGAAACAAGTTGCAGTGAAGATGACAAAAATTCTTAACCATCTAAGTTTTTTTTTATAACAAAGGGATAACAAAACACATATTTACATATTTAGACTAAAATTAATAAAATTAGACCACTCTGAGGACTTCCATTAATTCAAGTGAGCCTTTGTCTAGCAAGCATGCTCAACTGAGATAACCTCACTTCTGATCAACCTGCTTATCTAAAGATGGACTTTTAAACTCAGCAGGTTATACTGCCAATCTTCAGAAGAAACAAAAAATAAATACTGGGATGTCTAGGCAGATATTGAATGACTTCTAATATCAAGATTAGTGTGAACCATAACAGAGTCATGAGACCTTGGATGAGGTCAACAGCCACTCTGGATTGTAAAATGTTTGCCTGTTGAAACAAGTTTAAATTGAAGTGTCTACTAATATATAAACTTTCCCATTAAAACATTATATAAAATTCAGGGTTTCTTTAAATGAAAAATTTCATCTGCTGTAATAACAGGTTTCATGCTATTTCCTGTATTTAAAAATATTGCTTTATCCACTCAAGGTTATCAGTACGCATATTTTAGTGTCCTAAAAAAGGCATAGATTAAATTAATAAATAACTTAGATGTGATGGAACGTAAAAATAAATAAGAATGAAACCTGGGGGTTATGAGAGCACATGGGCCAGGACCGAGTTTCACATGTTACTATGAAACAACCCTGCTTTGGTTGTACCTTTGATCATAGCAAGGTACAATGCAATTAAGCTAGCATTGCAATAATCAGTCTGAGATCCAATAAAGTTTGGATTGGTATTCATGACTTTATGGGTATTGGCTACTCTTGGGTCAAAGAGAGGGGGCTTGGCTAATTGAAAGAGAAAGAGGAGACTTCAAAAGCAAGGCCTGAAATCAATCAGCCCCTCAAAAACATCTTACTTCCCTCAAAACCTTTACCTACTGAGGTGATTAAAGGAAAAAGGAAAATTCTTTTAAAGCAAGATGAAGGAAAGCAGAAGAGAAACCTAATATTTTCTTAGGAAAATTGTAAACTTTTACAAGAAAACAATTTTACTGGTTGTTACTATTTATTAAATGCTAGCTTTGCTTTTTTGCTGAGAACTGTATTTCTCACATGTACTATCTTATTTAATCTTCATGGTGCCCATAAGAGGTGAGGATTGTCATCTCTATGCTCTAGAGAAGAAACCAGTGATAAAAGAGAAGTTGGCCAAGACCACAAAGCCAATAGGTGGTGGCACAGAGAATGAAAACCCTCTCAGTTGAACTTCAGGGCCAGTGCTCTTCATCATTACTCCATATTCCCTCTTCCCTCAAGTATCTCTGCAGCATTTACTTAAGATTCAGAAATAAAACATTTGAATAAAAACATGTATTTAATTTTTTTTTAGCTGCACTGTGCAACATGTAGGATCTTAGTTACCTGACCAGGAATTGAAACTTCACCCCTTGCCCTGAAAGAGCAGAGTCTTAACCACTGGACTGCATGGAAATCCCCCTACAAACATGTATTTTGACTGAAGAATTTTCTGCCCTATGCAGAAATACTGCCTTATATTCAGTTACAGAAAGTGGCGCTGGTTGAAATCTTGGATTTTCTTTAACCTACACTTTTTCTATGTGTGTGAATTTCATAAGTAAATGGAAAAACTGAAAGCTGAGTTCAACAAGACTAAATCATGATCATTTCTAAATTCTTTAGTGTTTCCTTTCTCTCTGGGGAGAAATAACAAATGATAGGTATTTAAGGGGGCTAATTATAAAGGGTTTCTTGGGAAAAAAACTAAAAAAAAAAAGATTTAAAAAAGTAAGTTATGCGTTAACAGAAGTGAGTCAGACTTCTGTATGGCAGAAAGAACTTTATTTTCAGGTGTAACTTTTGTCAATAGGATGGCTCTTCTGTCCATGGGATTCTCTAGGTAAGAATAATGGAGTGGGTTGTCACGATCTCCTCTAGGGGATCTTTCCGACCAGATATCAAACCTGCAACTCTTATATCTGCTGTACTGGCAGGCTGGGTCTTTACCACTAGCACCACCTGGGAAGCCCCCAATAGGACAGTATTTCTACTGAAAAGAATCCACGACTGCATAATGTCTCTCTCAGAATGAAAGGCAGTAGAATGCATTCACAGTAAAATGTGAAGAGTAAATATTTGGGGACCAAAAGAAAACTGTATTTGAGACTCAGATCTACCACTTACCAGCTATTGGATTTTGTTACTCAAAACTGAAATAAAGTCGTATCTACCAAATAGAGTAATTGTGAGTTTTTAATAGGATAAGGCATATGAAGTGCATGGCACAGTTTCTGGCATATGATAATACTCCAAAAACAATAAAAGACGGTGGTAGTGTTAGGGATGGTATTGAGGGAAAACACTAGATGTCTCTTTTAGCATCGTTGTTTAGTCCCTCAGTCGTGTCTGACTCTGCAGCCCCATGGACTGTAGCCCGCCAGGCTCCTCTGTCCGTGAGATTTCCCAGGCAAGAATACTGGAGTGGGTTGCCATTTCCTTCTCCAGTGAATCTTCCCAACCCAGGGATCAAACTCATGTTTTCTGCATTGGCAGGTGAATTCTTTACCACTGAGCCACTAGGGAAGCCACCTTTTAGAGGAGACCTTTGCAAACTGTAATATGTTTACAAATCACCTGGAGATTTTGTTAAAATACAGATTCTAATTCAGTATATCTACGGGTGAAGTGAAGTGAAGTTGCTCAGTCATGTCCAACTCTGCGACCCCATGGACTGTAGCCTACCAGGCTCCCCCATCCATGGGATTCTCCAGGCAAGAGTACTGGAGTGGGGTGCCATTTCCTTCTCCAGGGGATCTTCCTGCCCCTGGGATCAAACCCAGGTCTCCTGCATTCCAGGCAGATGCTTTAACCTCTGAGCCATCAGGGAAGCCCCATATCTACAGGTAGAGCCAGATAATACTGAATTAGATATTTTCTCTCACATTCTGAGGTGATGCTGATACTGTTGGTCTGAGGATCATACCTGAAGTAAAGGTCTAGGTCACGGGCATTGTATGTAGATCATACTTATAAAAATAATAGAAAATCCCATTAAGATCATTCCCCCCATGCAGTAAAGAGAGGGTAGGGACTTCTGTAGTAATAATATTCTTTGACAATGATTTTTGCTTTCCAGTCTTATGCTTTGACCATCAGGCTGCTAAATTTAGTTCAGTAAGGTCTTTGGAGCAGTTACTTGCTGACCTCCACAGTAGAGAACAGGCAATCAGATGTGGGTCCTTCTTGTGGGGAATTTACAATTTACCTGCAATGATAGGACTCACATGAATAAGATGTGTTCCACATTTAGATGGAAATATAAAGAAGAATAAAATAAAGCACAAAAATGCACAGAATGAGAAATTGATGCTTCTATAGGAAGGCAATGGCAACCCACTCCTGTACTCTTGCCTGGAAAATCCCATGGATGGAGGAGCCTGGTAGGCTGCAGTCCATGGGGTCGCTAAGAGTCGGACACGACTGAGCGACTTCACTTTCACTTTTCACTTTCATGCATTGGAGAAGGAAATGGCAACCCACTCCAGTGTTCTTGCCTGGAGAATCCCAGGGACGGGGGAGCCTGGCGGGCTGCCGTCTATGGGGTCGCACAGAGTCAGACACGACAAGTGACTTAGCAGCAGCAGCAGCAGCAGCATAGGAAGGAAACGGGGGAGAAGCTGCTTTCAGTCCCCTGTGCTGGTCATTTCAAAGGGTTTTTAAAAAATATTTTCACAGACAGGCACCCCACACTCAGCATCTCTCTGTAGTGTAGGAGAGCTGCTATCTGTGGTTATCAAAATATGAACTGGATCCTAGGGTATTTCAAAGTTCAAAATTGTAGGTCTATCCAGACCCCAAATAGTGAACTGTTCTTCATAGTTTGGGGATGATCTGATGGTGGAAGAAGTTACAAAGTGTCTTGGAAATTCTAACTCCTCAAATGCTTAGGGTTTTAAGAAAAGTTAAGACCAAAAACACAGCTAACCAGGAGAAAACCATAATTCAAAAAGACACATGCACCCCAATGTTCATTGCAGCACTGTTTACAATAGCCAGGACATAGAAACAACCTAAATGTCCATCAACAGAGTAATGGATAAAGAAGATATGGTACATATATAAAATGGAATATTATTCATCTGTAAAAAGGAACAAACTGTGCCATCTGCGGAAACATAGATGGACTAGAGACTATCACACAGAGTGAATTAAGTCAGAAAGAGAAACAAATATCATGTATTAACACATATAGGTGGAAACTATAAAAATGATATGGATGATCTTATTTGCAAAGCAAAAATAGAAACACATATGTAAAGAACAAATATATGGATACCAAGGCGGGGAAGGTGGCATGTAATATGGAATGGATTGGGACACTGAAATTAGCCTATGTGTAAAATGAATGATGAGACCTGACTGTTAGTTCAATTCAGTTCAGTAACTCAGTCGTGTCCAACTCTGCAACCCCATGGACTGCAGTACTCCAGGCCTCCCTGTCCATCACCAACTCCCGGAGTTCACCCAAACTCATGTGCATCAAGTCGGTGATGCCATCCAACCATCTCATCCTCTGTCGCCCCCTTCTCCTCCCGCCTTCAATCTTTCCCAGCATCAGGGTCTTTTCAAATGAGTCAGTTCTTTGCATCAGGTGGCCAAAGTATTGGAATTTCAGCTTCAGCATCAGTCCTTCCAATGAATATTCGGGACTGATTTCCTTTAGGATGGACTGGTTGGATCTCCTTGCAGTCCAAGGGACTCTCAAGAGTCTTCTCCAACACACAGTTCAAAAGCATCAATTCTTTGGTGCTCAGCTTTCTTTATGGTCCAACTCTCACATCCATACCTGACTGTTGGAAAAATCATAGCTTTGACTAGAAGGACCTTTGTTGGCAAAGTTATGTCTCTGCTTTTTAATATGCTGTCTAGGTTGGTCATAGCACAGGAAATTCTACTCAATACTCTGTGGTGACCTAAATGGGAAGGAAGTCCATGGAAGAGGAGATATATATACACATGTGGCTGATTCACATTGCTGTACAGCAGAATCGAACGCAACATTGTAAAGCAAGTATCAGTTCAGTTCAGTTCAGTTCAGTCACTCAGTCGTGTCTGACTCTTTGCGACCCCATGAATTGCAGCACACCAGGCCTCCCTGTCCATCACCAACTCCTGGAGTTCACTCAAACTCACGTCCATTGAGTTGGTGATGTCATCCAGCCATCTCATCCTCTGTCGTCCGCTTTTCCTCCTGCCCTCAATTCCTCCCAGCATCAGAGTCTTTTCCAATAAGTCAACTCTTCTCATGAGGTGGCCAAAGTACTGGAGTTTGAGCTTTAGCATCATTCCTTCCAAAGAACACCTAGGACTGATCTCCTTTGAGATAGACCGGTTGGATCTCCTTGCAGTCCAAGGGACTCTTAACAGTCTTCTCCAATACCACAGTTCAAAAGCATCAATTCTTTGGCACTCAGCTTTCTTCACAGTCCAACTCTCACATCTATACATGATCACTGGAAAAACCATAGCCTTGACTAGATGGAACTTTGTTGGCAAAGTAATGTCTCTGCTTTTGAATATGCTATCTAGGTTGGACATAACTTTCCTTCCAAGGAGTAAGTGTCTTTTAATTTCATGGCTGCAATCACCAACTGCAGTGATTTTGAACCAAAAAAAATAAAGTCTGACACTGTTTCCACTGTTTCCCCATCTATTTCCCATGAAGTGATGGGACCAGATGCCATGATCTTCGTTTTCTGAATGTTGAGCTTTAAGCCAACTTTTTCACTCTCCTCTTTCACTTTCATCAAGAGGCTTTTTAGTTCCTATTCACTTTCTGCCATAAGCGTGGTGTCATCTGCATATCTGAGGTTATTGATATTTCTCCCGGCAATCTTGATTCCAGCTTGTGCTTCTTCCAAAAAAAATGGCTAAACACATACTTCAAAACAGAAGATGAATACCACATGGTGGAAATATTCATATCATGTACAACATATATTTTCTTCACTTCTCTTTTCAAGACAGTTTGTAGGCAAAGTCAGTGGAATAGTAGCAGTTATAGATACACAATGGCTGTGTATATATATACACACACATTCACACACCAACTCTGACAAATGCCCAAAGGCAAAAAATGCTTTATCATCTCACAAAAATTAATTAAAGCAAGTGAAGAATGGAATCAATTAGAGCTACAGTGCTGTGTAATATAAAATACTTTCTAATCATTGCATCTAATTAAAAGGAAAAAAAATCATGACTTTTAAAGGACCTTAATTATTACAGAAGAAGAACATTAATTAGCAGAAATTCTCAGCTGGACATTCATGGATGTCTTTGGACAAAAGGGATATCTGACTAAGGAGACCTGGCAGGCCAAAAAGATCAATGGGATTTCTGAGAAAAGAAGCTGTTGAGCACTTTGAATAATACCAGTTTGTTTGCTGATCAGTAGCATGTTCACTATGGATACTAGGACCCCAGAAGAAGACACATGGTAAAAAACTTGATTACAAAGGGCATGGAAACTCTAGTGAATCAGTCTTGTTTCTATCTTGGGTATGAGAAGTGGACTAATTTAAGAATTAGCTTTGTGAATCAATCTATATTCAACAACACAAATGTGCTTTCAGACCTTCTGTTGACCTTAGGGTTTTCATTATAAACAGGAATTATTCCTTCCAATAATGGAGCACAATCTGTTGGTCATTATTGCTCTGGTTAATAACAGGATGAAAATCAGATATACTTCTATTAATTCAATGTTTTCAATCTCCTATTCGTTGATTTAGGACATCTTTCTTCTTAGAATATTTATTTTCTAATCATACAAACAACATATGCTCATTGAAGATACTGTAGAAAAATGAGTAAGTGCTCAAAACACACAAGGAAAACGAGGTCATTTTATTTCAATACGACTGTGGCAAAAAGCCTCGTGTTGGTACTATGAGACTTGAGAGTACCACAGATGTTTCCTGTGCCCGATGGATGGGATTGTGTTAATCAACTTTGACATCATTCTTTTTTAATCATTTCTGTTAGATATTATCCTTCATAGACATTATTTTGTTATGTTTAAAAATTTAGATGGAGAAAATATCTATTTGAACAGTTTGTTGAACAAGCCATAATCTGTAGAATCTGAGCAGAAGGTAGTATCTCAGCTAACCCATTCTCACAGGAGTGTGCCTTTCTGGCTCTTGGATAAAATACCAGGCCAGTCTCACAGATTTGATGGCAGTATCATCTAAATAGACCAGATTTCCAGCAGCTTAAATCTTGTTTTCCTCCTCTGGCTCAGACCTGCTTTGGGCTTACAAGCCTGACATGGGGATGGAACAGGGATTTGGGGGAAGTCCCAGCCAGTTCCATCACAGTTTGTACACCTTATGTTTTATTTCCAACTTCAAATTTCCTATGTTTTTCCTAGTTACCTCAGGACAGGAGCAGACAGGAAGAGAAAAGGAAGGGTCTATAAATCTCTCACCAGGCTGGTACCGTTACCATCTGGTTTTGGTGTCCATTTGGTATGTCCGATGTTCCAAATGCATTCTGTATCTCCTGTTTGTGAGTCCTTCAGAGATGCAAATTCCCCCCAAGAAAGTATCAATTGTAGATATGGCTACCACCTTAGTACCTACTTCTGGAAGACTACCATTCTTTAGGGCTCACCTCTCCCCTCCAGGAACTTCTCTTAGAAGGATAGCTCTCAAACAATCCCATCTCTCCAGTCTACATCGGTGAGTGCTTCATCCCCTCCAAGCTTCAGCAGAGCAAGCTTTTCTCCAGGCAACCCAGGCTCTGTTATCCTGGTAAGCAGATCTCCCTGGTGTGTGTTAGGAACCATCCCTCCATCCTCAAATCTCAGCTCCACACTGCAAGCTTGCAGAGTAGTTTCCTTAGGAGCAGACTCTGAGACCAAGATTTCAGGGCAAGTAATTTGTAAGAGAGGTGATCCCAGAAAGCATCAATAGGGAACTGAGACAGGGGATGAGGGAAGCCAATAACAGGGATATTCTCAAGCATTTAGAACATGGCAGGCGACTGGGCCTCATTCTCATTGGGAGCCCTGGGAGATATTGCTGAACACGCTTTAGAGTCATCCCCTTTGCACAAAGATGATCTGGGGCAATAAACTACCAATTTCTTTTGGCCTTTCACTGAGGGTTGTTCCTAGGGTATATTAGAGTTCCTGACTCTCTGCCTGACTTGTACACAGACCTAGTGAGTTCAGGGGGCTAAAGAAGGCCTTAGGTAAAGTTCTGAACACTGGCCTTTGGAATTTGCTGGGTCAGCTCAACTGGAGGGGAGGAGGAAGCCATTTGTTTCTTCTATTACCAATTATTTTTTATTTTAAAATCTCATATGTATGTACAATACATATGTATGCATGTACCTATGTATTTATATTATGATACAATAAGCATAACATGAAATTCACCATTCTAACCATTTTTAGGTATACAATTTAGTGGCACTGAGTACATTCCTAATGTTGTACAATCATCACCAATATCCATTTCCAGACTTTTTAATCATCCCAAACAGAATTCTACACCCATTAAACAATAACTCCCTATGCCTCCTCCCCGCCTTTCTGCATCAGCCTGTAGTAATCTCTATTCTTTTTTCTGTCTTTATACATTTACCTATTCTGAGTTCTGAATATAGATGGAATCATACAATATATTTATCCTTTTTGTGTCTCCAAGCCCTTCTTTTCTGATATCTTCATAGTGGGTGATAAGCTAAGAGTTTACAAAACTAGTTCCACAAACATTTTATCACAGCCTGCTATGGTGGCTGGGCACTTCTTATGGTGTTCTTGGCTTCAAGGCCTCAGCCAAAAGGAAGGAGGAGGTTCATTTGACAGCATGTTCACATCTGTATCAACTCATGCTAATACAGTGTGAGCTCCACTGAGGGAAAGCAAACATGATTTTGCCCATTAGCATTATGCCTTTCCATATCATACTCGGGTGGACCTTGATACATGAAAGAGCAGTATGATTATAAGGGTTTCAGTTGTCAATAGTCTACTTTTCTCTGAGGTTTTGAAATACTCTGCAACTCTGGGGTAGATAAAAATAACTTATTTAAATGCATACTGACTCTCTAGGATTAACTGTTTACACACTTTTCAGTCCTCTACAAAGGAAAATGATATTATCAATAAAGGACCCCAACATTTCAGACTGTACTGAATTTTAAGGTCAAGAAGTGATGATGAGAAGTGAAAGTTTGCTTCTTGAATACCATTTCTGTCATTTAGTATTCGACATCTTTATTATTTCATTTATATCTAGTGCTGTTTCAAGAAAGATTTGAGATTGGTTTCAAATGACTTGGCAGTGTTAATGAGGACAGTATACTGACAACTGAAAGAAAAGACATTCTCAACAGAAATTCATCATATCTTTAGTAGCTCCTGCTTTACAGAAATGATTATGGAAACCATCAAGTTAAACTAAAGTCTGGCAGATTTCACCATCTCTATTCTTAAAAAACTAAGGATAAAACCACCTGAAGGAAGAACTTGGCTATGCCTATTTATAGTTTAGAGACTGGATTATGCATGCACATTTCTAAAGACAATGCAAAATGAAAGTAAGTGGGAATGGCCTCCTTGGGGGTGACAGTACTAAGATTTTTGTTGTTTTTCAAATAGAAATTCAGGACAATTTTAGATTGAAGCTTTGGGGTGGAACTGATAATGGGGAGAAAACATAACTGAGTATCAGAGAGCACTGTTGTAAACCTTTTTAAAAATTATTTTTAAGAAAAGATAAAGCTTCTAACTTAATGAGAAGCTTAAATTAATTTTAATTTACTTATCCATTTATTAGGAAATAGGGAACGAAGCTAAGTGGAATGTGGAGTGAGAAATTTTAAGGTTACTTGGACATAAATAAGGGTTAAGTTGGATCAAATTGGCCACAGTTTCAAGCCAGCATGACCATTACATTTTAATTTTTTTTCATTTCTCACAAGCGCTATTGCAATCTTAACACTTAGGGAATCTTGTACGTTTATGCATCTCAAAGTAAGTCAAGAAATATTTACTAAGCACATGTTAGGAAAATGAGGACTAAGGCTGATTTGGATTGGAAGCAGAAGAAACAAAAGTCATCATCCCTGCCTGTGAGGATTAGATGTGTTCAGTGCTTTTAAACTGTTCCAAGACTACATTTCATTTTCAAAAATATTCTGTAGCCGTTCAAGCACATACATGAGCAACACAGAGCTGTATCCGATTAATTTGTACATGGCCGATCTGAAATGTGTATACAGGATTTGGACTGAACTTTGTTCTTTTATCTTCAGTTTTGGCAAAGAAAGAGGATACTAAGTGGAATCGGTTTATTGAACACTGAACCAGAAAGAGCAGCATCATAAAACTGTCTAATTTTTTCCAGTAAGTGCCTTCTACCCTATGCTGCTAAATATTTCCTGTCCTTTAGGGACATCTTCAACAGAATATATAACACCTCCCTGTCAATGACTTCTGCCCAAGTACCACCAGAACATACCTATGGTCAATGAATGGGGGTCATTACTGGGTTAAGTGAGGAAAACCCCGGGCTGTGGGCAACTGTGAGGCATCTCCACTGGACAGTGTTAGAATGGACTGTTTACAAGACGTGGGCTTGTGTTAGGTCAATTTGAAAAGGGTTTAAGGTTTGGGGAAGGGTTTCAAGAAGTGGGGCTTTCTCTGGACAGGATTTTATCAGGAGATGGGTGATTCTACGAAGGCAATCTGAGTCTCTCTAGAGGGAGTACAGACCCAGGCTGGGCGAAAGCTGTCACAGCTAGAGTAGCAGTGGTCACTCCTGTCAGCCAGCAGAGAGGTTGTCTGGAACTCTGTGGTTTGCACAGTGACCTTGCCTTTGTCTCTGCTTAGACAAAATTATGAAGTGGTTTTTTTGTCTGCCTTCACAGTGTAGCAGGGCCTTGTCAGATGTCGGCGGTCTATGAAATTGTATACCTGCATGAGGAGAAAGCCAAGCCCAGTTTGTGAGGACAGTGCAGCTCCTAGTAGCACCCAGCCTAGCTGGTAAAATGAGGCCAGCTCTTGGCCGTCAACAAATGTATCTCTCTTTCTCATCCATCTCCTTTAGTTACTATCAGCTCTAGTCTGTACAATGTATCTCCTTCCCTTTCGAGCTCAAGTGTGATGTGTCATTTAAGGACCTCCAAATCCCTTAAGATTATACAGTGGAAGTGAAAAAGAGATTCAAGGGATTAGAGCTGATAGAGTGCCTGGAGAACCATGGATGAAGGTTTGTAACACTGTACAGGAGGTGGTGATCAAAACCATCCCCAAGAAAAAGAAAAGCAAAAAGGCAGAAACGTTGTCTGATGAGGCCTTAGAAATAGCTGGGAAAAGAAGAGAAGCAAAAGGCAAAGGAGAAAAGGAAAGATATACCCATGTGAATGCAGAGCAAGGAGAGATAAGGAAGCCTTCCTAAGTGATCAATGCAAAGAAATAGAGGAAAACAATAGAATGGGAAAGACTAGAGATCTCTTCAAGGAAATTAAGAGATACCAAGGGAACATTTCATGCAAAGATGAGCACAATAAAGGATGGAAACAGTATGGACCTAACAGAAACAGAAGATATGAAGAGGTGGAGAGAATACACAGAAAAACTATACAAAAAATATCTTCATGACCCAGATAACCTTTGTCAACAAAGGTCTGTCTAGTCAAGGCTATGGTTTTGCCAGTAGTCATGTATGGATGTGAGAGTTGGACCATAAAGAAAGCTGAACACCAAAGAATGGATGCTTTTGAACTGTGGTGTTGGAGAAGACTCTTGAGAGTCCCTTGGATTGCAAGGAGATCCAATCAGTCCATCCTAAAGGAAATCAGTCCTGAATATTCATTGGAAGGACTGATGCTGAAGCTGAAACTCCAATAGTTTGGCCACCTGATGTGAATAGCTGACTCACTGGGAAAGACCCTGATACTGGGAAAGATTTAAAGCAACAGAAGAAGATGACAGAGGATGAGAAGGTTGGAGGTCATCACTGACTCGATGGACATGAGTTTGAGCAGGCTCCAGGAGTTGGTGAGGGACAGGGAAGCCTGGCACGCTGCAGTCCATGGGGTCGCAAAGAGTCAGACATGACTAAATGACTGAAATGAACTGAACTGAGCAGAATTGGGGCTTGCCCAGTGCTGGCTTGTCCCTGGAGCACATGTATCAGACAGCTGGGGGCCCTGCAGATTTTGCTCAGGTTTTAACTCACTGATTTAGAAGACTAAATTCCTTCTAGAACCCTTTCCCCATCCCCTTCCTTTCTCCTCCATTGGTTCATCTCATGCACTGGGATCCCTTTTCTCTATTTTGTCATCTCCCTTTGATTCTGTTCTTTCATGTCTACAAAAGTCCCGGGCAGGTTAGCAAATCCTTGGCCTAAGAAGAAGCTCAAGGGAGCTTTTCCTCTTCTTGCTGCCCTCTTGATGTCTATGCATGGGTCCCTTGCAGCCCCATTCTCCCACAGATATGGAGGGGCTGATGGGCAGCATCTGCCATTTGGTGAAAGTTTCGCCATTCCTTGTCAAATTGAATACTTATATGGACCACTGGAGGGAAGGGTGGCTGGATTTTTTAGGGGCTGCCAGAGACTATGTGGCTGCTGTTTTATTAGCCCTGGAGGTGGCATCCATTCTTACTTCTGACTGCAAGATTCAGTATTATGCCTTTTTTTGTCCCAGCTTTGGGTCTTAATCTATAATTCCAGACCAGTGAGAGAAGTCATGCTCAGATTCTCACTCTAGAGGTTTGCAAGGAGGAGTTCTAAATCTCTTTAAAGACTTAATTATTGAGATTCACCTCTACTTGCATCTTTATGTTAATTACAGATATTTCTCCAAAATTGAAAAGGACATTTCCAGCTGACCTGCAATGGAATCCAATCTTTTGTAATGTCTGCCTCACATATACTTCTGAGAAAGATTCAAATGCATGGGAAAGAGTTCCATGATTGATTAACAACGTCTGTCATGGTTACAGCAGAGGAGAGTTCAGGTATGCTTTTCAAGCATATAGAATCCTAGAGCATGCAATATAGGTTTAACTAGAAGGAATAGAATATATGTTGCTGAAGGCAACAAACTATTGTGGAACATTTGTATAATTTTGACATTTTTATTAACCCAATTTGAATTTCTCTGTCAATAGAAGTGAGCTGGGAAATCAGTTTATATAGGGAAATAAAAATAATATGACAAACAGTAATAGAGAGATGCTGAATGAAAATACAGAAATAATATACAAGTCTCAGTTACTACTAGATATTCTATATGCCAGGTTGTTTTTTTTTAAGTCACAAAATATGCTTGACCTCCTGAAAGGTGTTTTCAGGTTGTTTTAAAAACTGGCCTTAAAAATGGTTTTTAAGTTTTCAATATATCATCTTTCTTACAGTGACTGAGAGAATTAAGCCTAACTAAGCAGTGCATTCACTGAACAAGCAAAGATACTGAATTGACACTCAAGAAGAAATTAGATGAGGGAACCTGGGAATTTAAATGGCACACACAATGAAAGCTGCTGGAAAAATATGATAAACAAAAAGTCTGTTCCTATTAGAAGGAGAAATTATCAATGCAATAAGCACAAAAGAGAATTATTCTGAGAGCTAAATCTAGTAACAATGTGAAAATGGAGAGAAAATATACTATCATCAGCACTTTCTTCATTTTATTTTATTTATTAGTTTAGTTATTTTAACATAATAAATCCTCCTGTCTTATTGATCAGTGGGGAATAATCAGTATTTTTAGTAAATTGTCACCTTTTATCCACATAGACTTTTGCAAGAACCAAAAGGAGCATTGACATTTACAGTATGTTAGCTGACAAAAACAAATCCATGGGAAGTTCAAAAAGGGGTATTCATATTGGTAACTAGAATTAATCTATTATCCATTCTGTGTCAGTAAAGTGGTTGCAAATGGTGGACAAGTGAAAACTGTCAGAAGATGAGCCTGTAAATACATATGTAACATTGTCAATTTAAGAATAAAACTGATATGAAATGAAATTTCATGGTGCTTTGGTTACTGTCACAGAAATCATTTAAATTCAAATTATAGCAAACAAACCCAAGAAAACCCATTTAAAATCCAAAGAGTTTCCATTAAATAATATCAGAATACTTCATATTTCAGACTTGGAAATTTGGATTCATTGTAACTAACTGTGTGTAGAGGGAGGTAAACAAGCAAATCTACTCATTTTCAATTAGATCCAGAACTGGGGCTGGGACGTTCTTGAATTTTGGGGTCAGGTCTTTTTCCCCAAGTAACCAAACTCATGGCTTTAATCTCTGCTTTGTTCTCATGAAATGAATGACCAAATGCAAAGAAATCAGCAAATTATACTTGTTTTCATTTTTTTCCACCTGAAAAATTTCAGTTGAAAATACACAATGAACAGTTCTCAGAAGTGAATGCATATAATTTGAAGGCAAGCTGACTCAAGTTTCTCTCTGGGCAATATCAACATCTGTGTCATTGATCTGGAGCAATCTCAGGATCTTTCCATGCCTCAGAGTCCTTATCTGTACAGTGGGAATAACAACACTACCTACAAATAACACTTTATGGGAGATAATGGGATCATGCCTATGAAACATTAAGCATAGTTTGTAGCAAATAATAAGTAACCAATAAATTTTAGCTGCTCTACTATACCATCAAAATTGTTGCCTTTTTTTTTTGAGACATACCTAGTTAAAAAGCAATAGGATATGACATGTACACAAGGCATTCAAGTTTTTAACACTATAGATGTGACTGTGGTATTACCAGTCTCATCTAGAGTAAATTCTGCACAGAATTTCCAACAGATCAGATCAGATCAGATCAGTCGCTCAATCGTGTCCGACTCTTTGCGACCCCACGAATCGCAGCACGCCAGGCCTCCCTGGCCATCACCAACTCCCGGAGTTCACTCAGACTCACGTCCATCGAGTCAGTGATGCCATCCAGCCATCTCATCCTCTGTCGTCCCCTTCTCCTCCTGCCCCCAATCCCTCCCAGCATCAGAGTCTTTTCCAATGAGTCAACTCTTCACATGAGGTGGCCAAAGTACTGGAGTTTCAGCTTTGGCATCAGTCCTTCCAAAGAAATCCCAGGGCTGATCTCCTTCAGAATGGACTGGTTGGATCTCCTTGCAGTCCAAGGGACTCTCAAGAGTCTTCTCCAACACCACAGTTCAAAAGCATCAATTCTTCGGCGCTCAGCCTTCTTCACAGTCCAACTCTCACATCCATACATGACCACAGGAAAAACCATAGCCTTGACTAGATGAACCTTTGTTGGCAAAGTAATGTCTCTGCTTTTGAATATGCTATCTAGGTTGGACATAACTTTCCTTCCAAGGAGTAAGCGTCTTTTAATTTCATGGCTGCAGTCACCATCTGTAGTTATTTTGGAGCCCAGAAAAATAAAGTCTGACACTGTTTCCACTGTTTCCCCATCTATTTCCCATGAAGGGGTGGGACCGGATGCCATGATCTTCGTTTTCTGAATGTTGAGCTTTAAGCCAACTTTTTCACTCTCCACTTTCACTTTCATCAAGAGGCTTTTGAGTTCCTCTTCACTTTCTGCCATAAGGGTGGTGTCATCTGCATATCTGAGGTTATTGATATCTCTCCCGGCAATCTTGACTCCAGAAAATGCAAATCAAAATCACAAATATCACTTCATACCTATTAGGATGATTTTAATTTAAAAGATAACATGAAGAAACTGGACAACCCAAATTTGCATCACCTGATGGATGGATAAATAATATATTTTATAGCTAGACAATGGGGTATTATTCAGCAATGGAAATGGAATAATATAGTGGTACATGCTACAACAGGAATTAACATCAAAAAACATCGCAATAAGTATAGTGAAGTCATCAGTGAAAAGAGCCAGTCAGAAAGGACCTCATATAGTGTGATTCTACCCACATGATATGCCCAGAATAACCCAATCTATTGGGAAGAATGGTTGGCTGGGGGTGTTTAGGCATGACAGCTAATGGGTATGTGGTTTCTTTCTGAAATGACTAAAATGTTCTGAAATTGATTGTGATGTCCATTACACATCTCTGTGTATATACTCAGTCATTTCACTGTACATTAAAAAAAATGGGCTTGACATACATACGCTCCTGTGTATAAAACAGATGAGAACTAGTGTGTAGCAGAGGTGAAAAAAAGAAGGTACAATTTGTTTGTAGGACATATATTAAGTTAACCTTAAAAATTCATTCCAATATACATTAGGTACAGAAAATGCTGTTTGATTTCATTTATACAAGCTACCTAGAAGATTCAAATTCACAGAGTCAGAAAGTTTATTGCTAGATGCCAGGAACAGTTTCAGTTGAGGAAGGTGAAAAACTTGGGAGATAGATGATGGTGAGAGTTGCATAGTGATGTGAATGTACTGAATGCCACTGAAATGTACAGAAAAATATGGTTCAAATAATATGTTTACATTATATGACTTTAAATCTAATTTGACAGAATAGGTAAATAAAATCAACTGTCATCAACTCCCATTTTATTTACGAGACGAGGTCAATGTTTTTATAGCATCAAACGAAGCAGCTTATTGGAAACAGATTTCAGAACCACTCAATAAAGGCAGTTCTGGAAGTTAGTTTGGTTTTAAATGCCCAAATTCGATGCATTATTTGAAAAAATGTCTTCAGAGAGCCTAAGACAAAACGCGGCGAATACATTCGGCTGTCCGGCCCCACCTAGTTGGTTCTGAGAACTGGGGCCCTCTCTGTGGAGGGACCCCTCCCGGTCCCTCGCCCCCAGGGTCAGGGCTGGGATCGCAAAAAAAAAAAAGTTAAAAAATAATAATAAGGTTAGCAATACCAGAAATTCTGACTACATGGTTACAGAATTAACAGACTTGATCATACCTTCACTATAAGCTGTTGCCAACACCCAGGATTAGAGAATGCTTAATTTCCATCACAGGAGTCAATTCTGTCAAAATACAAGTAGCCCTACTCTGGATAACAGATTGGTGGTGGTTTAGTCACTAAGTCATGTCCGACTCTTGCAACCCTTTGGACTGTAGCCTGCCAGGCCACTCTGTCCATGGGATTTTCCAGGCAAGAATACTTAGCAGAGTGCCATCTCCTTCTCCTGGGGATCTTCCCAACCCAGGAATCGAACTCAGGGCTCCTGCATTGCAGGCAGATTCTTTACTAACTGGGCTATGAGGGAAGCCTGGATAACAGATTAAGTGTCACTAAATTTTAACCCTTTCACAGAAGGTAGTTACTTCTTCGGAGGCTGACAAACTGGAAGCAGATTTTGTTGAGAAAAAGGCAAAGAAAAATGAAACATCTTTTGATTACCAAGTAATTGATAAGTTTTGTGGTTGTTTTGTTGCCAAGTCATGTCTGAATCTTTGCAACCCCATGGACTGTAGCCCTCTAGGCTCCTCTCTCTGTCCATGGGATTTTCCAGGCAAGAATACTGGAGTGGGTTGCCATCTCTTTCTCCAGGGAATCTTCCTGACTTAAGGATTGAACTTGTGTCTCCTGTATTGGCAGGTGGATTCTTTACTGCTGAGACAACAGGGAAGCCAGTACATGCGTTATTCCCGAAAAAGAAGTATTCCTTCTAATATAAGTCTCCTCTCAGGTGTTATAGGAATTCGTTCATTCATCACTCTGAATTCACCATCAGAATTCAGATCTAAAGTCAAAGGTAGCATTCATCTTGGTTGTAAGAACATGTGAGTATTGAGGCAAAATTCTTCAGTGTATTAGTGGTAAACCCATTTTTAAATAACCAATCCATTTTGTATGAATCAGAAAACTTAGTCAAGAGGGCAGGCATGCTTACTGCCTATTTTACAGCCAGAGAGATGATATATAATCAAAACCACAACTAGTCTGCCTGAAGGACAAATTGGGACCCCAAAGAAATGTTTTGCTGGATTTGCACAATGGTTTTTGAATGATTTTTTCAATATCTTAGGTAGAATATAGATTCCATACTTCTTCATGATTCCACCACATTCCTATGGTTTAATCTCATGCTTGGCCTACTTCTTTATTTACTTTATTGGTCTCTATAAGCATTTCAGTTTGTGATCACCAGTGGTTTTGCTACTGGTCATAAACCATGAGAAAATCATAATTCAAAAAGACACAAGCACCCCAATGTTCATTGAAGCAGTATTTACAATAGCCAGGACATGAAAGCAACCTAAGTGTCCACTGACAGATGAATAGGTAAAGAGGATGTGGTACGTATACACAATGGAATGTTACCCAGCCATTAACAGGAATAAAATTGGGTCACTTGTAGAGATGTGAATGGAGCTAGAGTCTGTCATACAGAGTGAAGCAAGTTAGAAAGAGAAAAAAAAAGTACTGTATATTAATACATATATGTGGAATCTAGGCTAATGGTGCTAACGAACCTATTTGCAGGGCAGAAATAGAGACATGGATGTAGAGAACAGATGTATGGACACTGTGGGGGGATTAGGAGGAGAGGGATGAACTGAGAGATTGAGATTGACCTATAAACACTACCATGTGTAAAATAGATAGTGGGAGCCTGCTGTACATCACAGGGAGATGAGTGCTCTGTGGTGACCTAGAGGGGTGGGATGAGGAGGAGTCGGAGGCATGCTCAAGGGGCAGGGGATATATATATGTGTGTGTGTGTGTGTGTGTGTGTGTGTGTATCTGATTCACTTTGTTGTACAGCAGAAACTAAGAAAATATTGTAAAGCAACTACACCCTAATTTTAAAAATAAATAAATATAAGGGAAAAACCATGCTAAAGTTCAGGTTTCTTCTGTTGTTCAGTCTCTAAGTAGTGTCCAACTGTTTGCGACCCCATGGACTGCAGCATAGGCTTCCCTGTCCTTCACTATCTCCCAGAGTTTGCTCAAATTCATGTCAATTGAGTCAATAATGCCATCCGCCCATCGTATCCTCTGTCATTCCCTTCTCCTCCTGTGCTCAATCTTTCCCAACATCAGGGTCTGTTCCAATGAGTCAGTTCTTTGCATCAGGTGGCCAAAGTATTGGAGCTTCAGCTTTAGCATCTGTTCTTCCAGTGAATATTCAGGGTTGATTGCCTTTAGGATGATTGGTTTAATCTCCTTGCTGTCCAAGGACTCTCAAGAGTCTTCTCCAGCACCACAATTTGAAAGCATCAATTCTTTGGCTCAGTTTTATTTGTGGTCCAACTCTCAACATCTATATATGACTACTGGAAAAAAGATAGCTTTGATTATTCAGACCTTTGTTGGGAAAGTGAAGTTTTTACTTCCTAATATGCTGTCTAGTTTTGTCACAGGTTTTCTTCTAAGAAGCAAGTGTCTTTTAATTTCATGGCTACAGTCACCATCCACAGTGATTTTAGAGCCTAAGAAAATAAAATCTGTCACTGCTTCCATTTTTTCCCCATCTATTTGCAATAAAGTGATGGGACTGGATGCCATGATCTTCATTTTTTGAACACTGAGTCTTTTTTTTTTTTTAATGTTTATTGGCCATGTGTTTATCTTCTTTTTTTTTAAATTTTATTTTATTTTTAAACTTTACATAATTGTATTAGTTTTGCCAAATATCAAAATGAATCTGCCACAGGTATACATGTGTTCCCCATCCTGAACCCTCCTCCCTCCTCCCTCCCCATACCATCCCTCTGGGTCGTCCCAGTGAGTCTTAAGCCAGCCTTTTCACTCTCCTCTTTCACATTCATCAAGGGGCTCTAGTTCCTCTTTGCTTTCTGCCATCAGGATGGTATCATCTGCATAGCTGAGGTTGCTGTTATTTCTCCTGGCAATCTTGATTTCAGCTTGTGATTCATTCAGCCCAGCATTTGGCATGATGTACTTTGCATATAAGTTAAATAAACAGGGTGACAATGTATAGCCTCGACATACTCCTTTCTCAATTTTGAACCAGTTTGTTGTTCCATGTCTGGTTCTAACTGTTGCTTCTTGATGTACACATAGATTTCTCAGGAGGCAGGTAAGGTGGTCTGGTATTCCCATCTCTTGAAGAATTTTCCAGAGTTTGTTGTGCTCTACACAAAGGCTTTAGTGTAGTCAATGAAGCAGAAATAGATGTTTTTCTGGAATCCGCTTGCTTTTTCTATGATCTAACAGATGTTGGCAATTTGATATCTGGTTCCTCTGCCTTCTCAATTCAACTTGTATATCTGGAAGTTCTTGGTTCACATACTGTTGAAGCTTAACTTGAAGAATTTTGAGCATTATCTTGCTACTGAGAGAGTCGTTTCCTAGGCAGGTTGATAAGAAGTCCAGGGGTCCCCAAGGAGAGAGGAGTCTGGAATTCTCAAGGAGGAAGAAAGGACAAACTTTTTTTTCCCTTCTACATTCCTTAGGATTATATAACAATAATGTACCCTGCTTGAGGACAGTCTCTGGAAAAAACCTTCTGGCTAATCCTGTTATCTTAAAACTGTAAATTATGGGAGTAGGTCTACTGAGGTCTGTACAACCTCCAAGCATTCTTTTGATTCATTGTAATAACTAATTGGAGAGTATATAACTCCATTGCTAACATTAGCAGGGGGGTATGCTTTATGCCCCCCTCTGATGTCTATGTCAGAAGCTTTCTCTACCCCTTTTATACTTTAATAAAACTCTATTGTACAGAAGCTCTGAGCGATCAAGCCTCGTCTCTGGCCCCGGATTGAATTCTTCTCTTCCAGAGGCCAAGAATCCCTGCGTCTTTTCGTGGTTGAGCAACAACCTTTCACTGCCATGTGAAATGAGTGCAATTACATGGTAGTTTGAACAGTCTTTGGCATTGCACGTCTTTGGGACTGTGATTAAAACTGATTTTTCCAGGTTTCTTATGGACATTTTAAAATTCTTTAGAAAAGCCAGCACATACATATTTTCTTATGCCCTCCTGATCTACCATCTAAGAACCTTTAGGAAGTATACACCCTGGGGTGCACTACTGGTACACTGCATATGGACTATTGGTTCTCAAGTTTGATTTAAGTATGAGCAACAACTAATTGGGCTGTTAAAATATAGATTTCTTGACTCTTTCCCCAATATTTCTGATTCACTGGGACATGGATGGGGCAAAATAATTTGCATTTCTCATGCGTTCAGAGATGATACTAATGCTGCTGCTCTGGGAATCACACTTTGAGAATCACTAACCTAGATCAATTTAAAAGTAAATATAATCTTTCTGTGATATTCATCCTGGAGCCCCAAAGTGCAATTAAAAATTTAAAATTACAACAGCTGGAAAATGAGTTCTTAAACCCAGGCAAGGCAAGTTAAGCTCATTTTTTGCCAAGAGGACTAGAACAGTTGGAAGGTTTTCTAGGCTTACTGGCACATGAAGTGATAAAGTTCTTAAGGACTATTACTTAGGTGAACGGAGCTAAGAGATAGTTGAGCAGCATGAGACTGAAGCCTTAAGTCATGAAAGGGCTAGACAGTGTTCCTCCACTTGTTACATAAGTTATAGTCATCTGGGGTTTACAAATATGGATGAGGACCCATGTGTAGAGATCCTTATGTGCTCGAGCACCCCAGGCTAGCAGAAATCTGCTTGGTTAGAGCTGGGTAACTCCATGCAATCCATCAAACAGAGCACTCAGCACTCACTGGACATAACCAGGGCTGGAGGGTGTGAAAAACCAGAAGTTCTATGGAGGAAAATAATTTGACTTGGGAGACTTCATTCACTTCAACGTATTTATTATTCACCAAGGGCCTGGGGAAATGGATACAATATAAAGAAAGCTCAGTCCCTGGTGCTTTGCTGAAGCTCCCTAGCCAGGACTATGGGCCACCGTAGAGGGTAGACCACACTTCCATCCCTCCCTGAGCTCCAGCCACCTGGCTAGGCCAGAAAATGGGCCAGCCTCCTGTTTCTGCCTCTTCTGTTGAGACAGGGATGTTCCAAAAGGGGTCCATGCATGGCATCCTCTTCACTCACACTATACATCTGTTCTCTTCCTTTTTGAGGGCTATTTTAGTTCTTCTATATTCACTCATTTCCAACAACATGACACAGCTATAAACTTCCTCCAGGGGTTTAATTAGATGTTGCACCTTATCACAGCAATTAGAGGGAAGGGAGAGACAGGCAATTTGCACCAGGCTTGTGAAATCAGCTTTCTTGTAGCTTCTTTTACGCTTGTTGGAATATACGTTTGTAGAACTTGTTTCCCCAAACCTAACCTGGGCCCTGGCTCAGGTGCATGATGTAGGCAAATGCACTTAATCTTTCAAGGGTGCACACAAACTAAGCTTTTTATTATAGAACTAAGAATATTTTGGTAAAATTTATAAAAATATTTAATCATTTATCTCTAGTAGATTATTTATATGCACATCCAGCTCCTTTTTATGCCTATCACTCTAGTCCCTTTTTCTTGACAAAATGACTGATTAGAAATTTTTCCATTTCTACACCTTCCATTTATCTTCAGTGTCTCTCATAAATGTTGAATTAAGCAGGTTTTATGAAACTCATCATAAATTGTCGTTTTCATCGAAAGTGACTGTGACAGAGTAGATTTCTATACTCTCAAATTCAATTACAATAACTCAGGGTTTTCAGGCTTTAAACCAGAAAGTACCCACACCAGAGAAATTGTGTATCAGTCCTATGGGTAGAACAGTCAGGGTGTCTTTTCATTTCTGCTTCTCAAATTCAGTAGAACTGAGCAAATTTCAGGGGACAGGAAACAAATATTTTTTTTATGGATAAGAATGAGTAATAATAATAATAATTTTTTCTTGTATAGGCATCCAGTCCCATCACTTCATGGCAAATAGATGGGGAAACTATGGAAACAGTGACAGACTGTATTTTGGGGGGCTCCAAAACCACTGAAGATGGTGACTGCAGCCATGAAACTAAAAGACACTTGCTCCTTAGAAGAAAAGATATGACCAACCTAGATAGCATACTGAAAAGCAGAGACATTACTTTGCCAACAAAGGTGTGTCTAGTCAAAGCTATGGTTTTTCCAGTAGTCATGTATAGATGTGAGAGTTGGACCATAAAGAAAGCTGAGTGCTGAAGAATTGATGCTTTTGAACTGTGGTGTTGGAGAAGACTCTTGAGAGTCCCTTGGACTGCAAGGAGATCAAACCAGTCAATCCTCAAGGAAATCAGGCCTGAATATTCATTGGAAGAACTGATGCTGAAGCTCAAATACTTTGGCTACCTGGTGGGAAGAACCGACTCATCGGAAAAGACCCTGATGCTAAGAAAGACTGAAGACAAGAGGAGAAGGGGATGACACAGGATGAGATGGTTGGATGGCATCACCGACTTGATGGGCATGAGTTTGGGTAAGCTCTGGGATTTGGTGATGGACAGGGAAGCCTGGTGTGCTGTAGTCCCTGGGGTCACGAAGACTCAAACATGACTGAGTGACTGAACTGAACTGATAGGCATAAAGACACTGTGTTATTCTTTAAAATAACATGATACTGTAAATCAAGTATATTCCGATTTAAAAAACACGATACTGTATTATTTTCCAAAAGGTGTTTTTGAAAATTAATGTTTATTGGGAACTTACCATGCGACAGCTACTTAAAATGTTTTATATCGGCTAAGATGGCAGAGGAATAGGACAGGTAGACCACTTTCTCCCCCACAAATTCATCAAAAGATCATTTGAATGCTGAGCAACTGCCACAAAACAACTTCTGACAGCTACCAGAGGACACCAGGCACCCAGAAAGGAAGCCCATTCTCTTTGAAAGGAGGTAGGACAAAATATAAAAGATAAAAAGAGAGACAAAAGAGTTAGGGCCAGAGACCCGTCCCAGGGAGGGAGTTGTGAAGGAGGAGAAGTTTCCAAACACCAGGAAATCCTCTCACCCGTGGGTCTGTGGTGAATTTTGGAATCTCAGAGGGCAACATAACTGGGAGGGAAAAAAGAAACTAAACCCATAGAATACGCGCCTAACTGCAACTCCCAGCGGAGAAGTAGCCCAGATGCTCATGTCTGCCACCAGCGAGCAGAGGCTGAACAGGGAGGTGCACACTGCATTCTTAGGGTAAGGACAGGGCCTGAATGCCCTGAGGACAATCAGAGGGAGCTAACGTGAAATAGCAACCCAAACTGTGAGATAGCCAGAGAGAGCAAAAAAAAAAAAAAGAAAAAAAGAGAGAGAGAGAACTTTCTCGCAAAAAGCTCTAACCTAAGGCACAGCTGGGCCTGCTCATAGAAAAAAGGACTGAGAGAATACCAGAGGAGAGCTAGCTGGCTGCAGACCAGACCATCCCCACCTGGAGGCAGAGAGGCAGGCAGGCGACAGCCAGAGCCAGAAGGCGAGGGGCAGTCTTGGCCCCAGAGACGGCATCCTCCACCAAACTGTGAGCAGGCTCCCACTGCTAACCAAGTCTTCCTGGGATCCTGGACGGTTGACATCTGCCAGGAGAGTCGCAGCCTGAGATGAGCTTCCCAGAGGAGACACACCAGCACACCTGAGACGGTGCTCTCGTGGCACACCCAGAAACCTAGCGGCCGGGACCAGGGAGGTGATAAGCCGCACCGCGCACCTGGGACAGTGCACTCCTCAAACACCTGATTGCCTGAGTTGCTCAGAGCTGGAAAGGGCACAAAACTCAGGCCCAACTGAGTCTGTGCCTTTGTGGAGTACCCCAGAACCTGAACCTGAGCGGCTTAGACCTGGGAAACGCATGCCACTCAGGGCCCGCTTTAGGACAGGTCCCCTGCGGAGCAACCTGGAGCCTGAGCAGTGTAGACTGGGAAAGCACACACCTCCGTGAGATGGGGCAAATCCAGTGTGGTCCAGACACTGCGAGCACTCCCCACACATGCCAGTGATATTTGTTTGCAGTTTTCCCCCTCCCTACAACACACCTGAACAAGGGAGCCTAAATAAGTGACAACTTTTGCCCCCTTGTGTCAAGGCAGAAATTAGGCATTGAAGAGACTTGCAAACAGAGGAAGCCAAAATAAACAGAGAGAACCACTTTGGAAGTGACAGGTGCAACAGATTAAAACCCTGTAATTAGCATTGACTATATTGGAAGGGGCCTGTAGACCTTGAGAAGAAGTATAAGCTGGAACAAGGAACTATCTGAAACTGAACTGACCCCACACTGCCCTTAACAGCTCCAGAGAAATTCCTAGATATATTTTACTGTTATCATTTTTAATTAATTTAAAAAAAATTTTAAGTTCTTTATTACCTTTAATTTTCATTTTTATAATCTACTATTACCTTCAGAGAAGGCAATGGAACTCCACTCCAGTACTCTTGCCTGGAAAATCCCATGGATAGAGGAGCCTGGTAGGCTGCAGACCATGGGGTTGCGAAGAGTCAGACACGACTTCACTTTCACTTTCACTTTTCACTTTCATGCATTGGAGAAGGAAATGGCAACCCACTCCAGTGTTCTTGCCTGGAGAATCCCAGGGATGGGGGAGCCTGGTGGGCTGCTGTCTACGGGGTCGCACAGAGTTGGACACAACTGAAGTGACTTAGCAGCAGCAGCATTACCTTGCAAAAAAACTCCTATTTTTAAAGCAAATTTCATATATATATCTTTTATAATTTTTGTGATTTTTTTAATATTGTATTTTTGAGAGAGTCTAACCTCTACTCCAGATTTTTAATCTTTGCTTTTTTAGTATTCATAAAATTTAAGAATCTAATCTTCAGTACCCATTTTTATGTAGGAGTCTGATTACTGGCTTGATTGTTCTCTCTCGCCTTTTGAATCTCCCTTTTCTCCCCCAGGTCACCTCTATCTCCTCCCTCCCTCTTCTCTTCTCTACTTAACTCTGTGAATCTCTCTGGGTGTTTCAGGCTGTGGAGAACACTTAGGGAACTGATTACTGGCTAGATTGGTCTCTCCCCTTTTTACTCCCCCTTTTCTCCTCCTGATCATCTCTATCTCCCTCCTCCCTCTTCTCTTCCCTATGTAAATCCATGAACCTCTCTGAGTGTTCCAGACTGTGGAGAACATATAGGGAGTTGAGTACTGGCTAGATTGCTCTCTCCCCTTTTGATCCCCCTTCTTCTCCTCCTGGTCACCTCTATCTCCCTCCTCCCTCTTCTCTCCATATAACTCTGTGAACTTCTCTGGGTGTCCCTCACTGTGGAGAATCTTTGCACCATTAACCTAGATGTTTTATCATCAGTGCTATATGGATGGAGAAGTCTTATTTCAAAATAAGACTGAAAGCCAGAGGCAGGAGGCTTAAATCCAAAACCTGAGAACACCAGAAAACTCCTGACTCCAGGAAACATTAGTCAATAAGAGCTCATCCAAAAGCCTCCATGCTGCTGCTGCTGCTGAGTCACTTCAGTCGTGTCTGACTCTGTGTGACCCCATAGACGGCAGCCCACCAGGCTCCCCTGTCCCTGGGATTCTCCAGGCAAGAACACTGGAGTGGGTTGCCATTTCCTTCTCCAATGCATGAAAGTGAAAAGTGAAAGTGAAGTGCTCAGTCGTGTCCGACCCTCAGCGACCCCATGGACTGCAGCCTACCAGGCTCCTCTATCCATGGGATTTTCCAGGCAAGAATACTGGAGTGGCATGCTATTGCCTTTTCCAAAAGCCTCCATACCTACACTGAAACCAAGCTCCACCCAAGAGCCAACAAGTTTCAAAGTAAGACATACCAAGCTAATTCTCCAACAATGTAGGAACATAACCCTGAGCATTAAAATACAGGTGGCCAAAAGTCACACCAAATCCATAAACACTATAGACATCAAAACTCACTACTGGACACTTTATTGCACTCCAGAGAGGAGAGATCCAGCTCCAGCCACCAGAACACTGATGCAAGCTTCCCTAACCAGGAAACCTTGACAAGACACTCATCGAATCCCACCCACAGGGAGGAACCTCCACAATAAAGAAGAACCACAAACTTCCAGCGTACAGAAAGGCCACCCTAAACAGAGAAATCGAAAAAAAATGAAAAGGCAGAGAAATATTCAGCAGGTAAAGGAACATGATAAATGCACACCACACCAAGCAAAAGAGGAGGAGGTAGGGAGTCTACCTGAAAAAGAATTCAGAATAATGACAGTAAAAATGATCCAAAATCTTGAAAACAAAATGGAGTTACAGATAAATAGACTGGAGACAAGGATTGAGAAGATGCAAGAAATATTTAACAAGGACCTAGAAGAAATAAAAAGAGTCAATCAATAATGAATAATGCAATAACTGAGATCAAAAGCACTCTGGAAGGAACCAACAGTAGAATAACTGAGGCAGAAGATAGGATAAGTGAGATGGAAGATAGAATGGTAGAAATATATGAAGCAGAGAGGATAAAAGAAAAAAGAATTAAAAGAAATAAGGACAACCTCAGATACCTCTGGGACACTGTTAAACGCCCCAACATTTGAATCATAGGAATCCCAGAAGATGAAGACAAAAAGAAAGGCCATGAGAAAATACTTGAAGAGATAATAGTTGAAAACTTCCCTAAAATGGGGAAGGAAATAGCCTCCCAAGTCCAATAAACCCAGAGAGTCCCAAACAGGATAAACCCAAGGCAAAACACCCCAAGACACATATTAATCAAATTAACAAAGATCAAACACAAAGAGCAAATATTAAAAGCAGCAAGGGAAAAACAACAAATAACACACAAGGGGATTCCCATAAGGATAACAGCTGATCTTTCAATAGAAACTCTCCAGGCCAGAAAGGAATGGCAGTGCCGGGAGCCGGTGAGGCATTCCACTCGTGACAAAGGTCATGAGGAAGGAGGCTCGGCATACGCAAAAGCGGGATTGAGCCTCAGGAGTCCGCCCGGATATTCTCGAGCATTTTCCCCCAAAAAACCAGAGTCTGCCTACTTTATTGCTTTGTGCTCTCACCTCTGACTCTACTGGGGGCTGTCCCCTACCACTATCTTGCTCTCTCTGTCAAAGAGTTAACTTACAGCTCCAATTAATAAAGTTCCTGGGCAATTAGGAGTGTTTAAATCCAAACCCTTCAGATGGCTCTCTAACTTGTCTGACAAGTTTACCCGGACTCCTGCAGCTATGCATACGATTGTTTACAGTTTCCCAGCCTCCAGAGGCACGGGAAGCTTAAGATATTCAAATAGCTTAGAGCCTCTCAGAGAGTTAGAAACTGTCAGAATAAGACTAGTAAAGGATTTCATTGATGAGTCAATGTTTGTTGCCAAGTTTTCACATCCCCTGAATTGTATCCTTGAATGTGTATTAATTAATAGTTGGTATATAGAAAAAATAAGTAGTGGCCTTGGTGTTAGTAACTTTAGACCCTTAAGGTAATAAATTCTTTTCTTTGTTGTAAGCCCATTATACATCCGCCCTATAGGAATGCAATTTTATCTTTGGAAGATGGTGCCAAACCTTAAAATAATTATTCTTAGAGAAAATAAGTCTTTGTTGATAAGTCCTTGTCAAGAGTCATAAAATGTTAGTAGGCCTTCTGGCCAGAAGATGATGTAAATCACCTAAACCATTTGTATACGATAAATTTGCAGGAAAGAAACCCTGGTTTTAGATAAGAATCAAAGACTGCTGACTTTGCATCCCCTATTATCCACTATGTGTAACTTAGGGTATAAAAGCCCCTGTTAAAAATAAAGCTACGGGCCTTGTTCACCAACGCTTGGTCTCCCCATGTCATTCTTCCCTTTAACTTCCAGCTGAGTCTCCATCTGGAGCGCGGAACCGACCACGCTTACTAATTATGCCTGGGCTTCTAAGACCCACTCGAGAAGGTGTCTAGGGTGAGGCACCTTCCGCTATTCGAGAGGGCGCCTGCGGCCTACGTAAGTGGTGCAAACTTCTTGTCTTGAAGTTTTATTGGTCTCCCGCGTAAACCAAGCTACTCAGCCTCTTTTCTCCACTGAATTTTCCTACTGACCTATCCTCATTCTATCATTCTTTATATCTCTAATTAGCATATAAATAGTCGCCTAGGCCGTCTCTCCTTCGAATACCCTGGATCAGCTGGGGCTGGTCCCCAGCATGGCAGGACATACTTAAAGTGATGAAAGAGAAAAACCTACAACCCAGATTACGATACCCAGCAAGGATCTCATTCAAATATGAAGGAGAAATCAAAAGCTTTACAGACAAGCAAAAGCTGACGGAATTCAGCACCACCAAACCAGCTCTCCAACAAATGCTAAAGGATCTTCTCTAGACAGGAAACACAGAAAAGATTTATAAACTTGAACTCAAGACAACAAAGTAAATGGCAACAGGATCATACTTCAATAATTACCTTAAATGTAAATGGGTTGAATGCCCCAACCAAAAGACAAACACGGGCTGAATGGATACAAAAACAAGACCCCTATATATGTTGTCTACAAGAGACTCACCTTAAAACAAGGGACACGTACAGACTGAAAGTGAAAGGCTGGAAAAAGATATTTCATGCAAATCGAGACCAAAATAAAGCAGGAGGAGAAATACTCATATCAGATAAAACAGACTTTGAAATAAAGGCTATGAAAAGAGACAAAGAAGGATACTACATAATGATCAAAGGATCAATCCAAGAAGATACACCAATTATAAATATATATGCACTCAACATAGGAGCACTGCAATATGTAAGGGAATGCTAACAAATACGAAAGGGGAAATTAACAGTAACACAATAATAGTGGGGGACTTTAATACCCAACTCACACCTATGGATAGATCAACTAAACAGAAAATTAGCAAGGAAACACAAACTTTAAATGATGCAATGGACCAGTTACACCTAATTGATATCTATAGGACATTTCACCACAAAACAATGAATTTCACCTTTTTCTCAAGTGCACATGGAACCTTCTTCAGGATAGATCACATCCTGGGCCAAAAATATAGCCTTGGTAAATTCAAAAAAATTGAAATCATTTCAAGCATCTTTTCTGATTATAATGTGGTAAGATTAGATGCCAACTACAGGAAAAAACTGTTAAAAATACAAACATATGGAGGCTAAACAACACACTTCTGAATAACCAACAAATCACAGAAGAAATCAAAAAAGAAATTTTAAAAAATGCATAGAAATGAATGAACATGAAAACACAACAACCCGAAACCTATGGGTTCAGTAAAAGCAGTGCTAAGAGGGAGATTCATAGCAATACAAGCTTACCTCAAGAAACAAGAGAAAAATCAAATAAATAACCTAACTCTACACCGAAAGCAACTAGAAAAAGAGGAAATGAAGAACCCTAGGATTAGTAGAAGGAAAGAAATCATAAAAAATTAGAGCAGAAATAAATTAAAAAGAAACAAAGGAGACCATAGCAAAAGTCAATAGAACTAAAAGCTGGTTCTTTGAGAAGATAAATAAAATAGACAAACCATTAGCCAGACTCATCAATAAAAAAAAGGAGAAGAACCAAGTAAACAAAATTAGAAATGAAAATGGAGAAATCACAACAGACTACACAGAAATACAAAGGATCATAAGAGACTACTATCAGCAACTATATGCCCATAAAGTGGACAACTTGAAAGAAATGGACAAATCCTTAGAAAAGTATAACTTTCCAAAACTGAACCAGGAAGAAATAGAAAAATCTTTACAGACCCATCACAAGCACAGAAATCGAAACTGTAATCAGAAATCTTCCAGTAAACAAAAGCCCAAGACCAGATGGCTTCACAACTGAATTCTACCAAAAATTTAAAGAAGAGCTAACAGCTATCCTACTCAAACTCCTCCATAAAATTGCAGAGGATGGTAAACTTCCAAACTCATTCTATGAGGCCACCATCACCCTAATACCAAAACCTGACAAAGAAGCCACAAAAAAAGAAAACTACAGGCCAATATCACTGATGAACATAGATGCAAAAATTCTTAACAAAATTCTAGCAAACAGAATCCAACAACATATTAAAAAGATCATACATCATGACCAAGTGGGCTTTATCCCAGGGATACAAGGATTCTTCAATATCTGCAAATCAATCAATGTGATATATCACATTAACAAACTGAAAGATAAAAGCCAAATGATTATCACAATAGATGCAGAGAAAGCCTTTGACAAAATTCAACATCATTTATGATAAAAAAAAAAAAAAACCCTTCAGAAAGCAGGCATAGAAGGAACATACCTCAACAAATTAAAAACTATATATGATAAACCCACAGCAAACATCATCTTCAATGCAGAAAAATTGAAAGCATTTCCCCTAAAGTCAGGAACAAGACAAGGGTGCCCACTTTCACCACTACTATTCAACATGGTTTTGGAAGTTCTAGCCACAGCAATCAGAGAAGAAAAAGAAATAAAAAGAATCCAGATTTGAAAAGAAGAAGTGAAACCTCTCACTGTTTGCAGATGACATGATCCTCTACATAGAAAACCCTAAAGACTCCACCAGAAAATTACTGGAGCTAATCAATGAATATAGTAAAGTTGCAGGATATAAAATTAACACACAGAAATCCCTTGCATTCCTATACACTAACAATGAGAAAACAGAAAGAGAAATTAAGGAAATAATTCCATTCACCATGCAATGAAAAGAATAAAATACTTAGGAATAAATCTACCTAAAGAAACAAAAGACATATATATATATATATATATATATATGTCTATATATATATATATATATAGAAAACTATAAAACACTGATGAAAGAAATCAAAGATGACACAAATAGATGGAGAAATATACCATGTTCATGGATCAGAAGAATCGATATAGTGAAAATGAGTATACTACTCAAAGCAATCTATAGATTCAATGCAATCCCTATCAAGCTACCAACGGTATTTTTCAGAGAACTAGAACAAATAATTTCACAATTTGTATGGAAATACAAAAAACCTCAAATAGCCAATTTTGAGAAAAAAGGATGGAACTGGAGGAATCAACCTGCCTGACTTCAGACTATACTATAAAGCCACAGTCATCAAGACAGTATGGTACTGGCACAAAGACAGAAATATAGATCAATGGAACAAAATAGAAAGCCCAGAGATAAATCTACACACCTATGGACACCTTATCTTTGACAAAGGAGGCAAGAATATACAATGGAGAAAATACAATCTCTTTAACAAGTGGTGCTGGGAAAACTGGTCAACCACTTGTAAAAGAATGAAACTAGAACACTTTCTAACACCATACACAAAAATAAACTCAAAATGGATTAAAGATCTAAATGTAAGACCAGAAACTATAAAATTCCTAGAGGAGAACATAGGCAAAACACTCTCTGACATAAATCATAGCAGGATCCTCTATGACCCACCTCCCAGAGTTATGGAAATAAAAACAAAAATAAACAAATGGGACCTAATTAGACTTAAAAGCTTTTGCACCACGAAGGATACTCTAAGCAAGGTGAAAAGACAGCCTTCAGAATGGGAGAAAATAATAGCAAATGAAGCAACTACAAAGAATTAATCTCAAAAATATACAAGCAGCTCCTGCAGCTCAATTCCAGAAAAATAAACGACCCAATCAAAAAATGGGCCAAAGAACCAAACAGACATTTCTCCAAAGAAGACATACAGATGGCTAACAAACACATGAAAAGATGCTCAACATCACTCATTATCAGAGAAATGCAAATCAAAACCACAATGAGTTACCATCTCATGCTGGTCAGAATGGCTGCTATCAAAAAGTCTACAAAAAATAAATGCTGGAGAGGGTGCGGAGAAAAGAGAACTCTCTTACGCTGTTGGTGGCAATGCAAACTAGTACAGCCACTATGGAGAATAGTGTGGAGATTCCTTAAAAAATTGGAAATAGAACTGCCATAAACCCAGCAATAACACTTCTGGCATACACATCGAGAAACCAAAATTCAAAGAGACACATGTACCCTAATGTTCATGGAAGCACTGTTTACAATAGCCAGGACATGGAAGCAACCTAGATGTCCACCAGCAGATGAATGAATAAGAAAGCTGTGGTACATATACACAATGGAATATTACTCAGCTGTTTAAAAGAATGTGTTTGAATCAGTTCTAATAAGCTGAATGAAACTGGAGCCTATTATACAGAGTGAAGTAAGTCAGAGAGAAAAACACCAATACAGTATATTAATGCATAGATATGGAATTTAGAAAGATGGTAATGATGACCATATATCCGAGACAGCAAAGGAGATACTGATGTTAAGTACAGACTTTTGAACTCTGTCGGAGAAGGCGAGGGTGGGATGATTTGAGAGAACAGCACTGAAACAAGTCTGTTACCATATGTGAAACAGATCGCCAGTCCAGGTTTGATGCATGAGACAGGGTGCTCAGGGCTGGTCCACTGGGATGACCCAGAGGGATGGGATAGGGAGGGAGGTGGGAGGGGGGTTCAGGATGGGGAACTCGTGTACACCCATGGCTGATTCATGTCAATATATGGCAAAACCACTACACTATTGTAAAGTAATTAGCCTCCAATTAAAATAAATATATTTAAAAATGCTTTATATCATTTCATCTTTATGACAAACCTACTTCTTAGAAGTAGGCACTATCACTATTCCCATTTTATAGATGGAAAACTGAGGCCAAGTTAAAGTCAGCTGTCCCATATCAAGTAAATGGAATAAATGTTATTTCAAACTAAGATAGGTTAATTAAAATTACACACACACATATACGTATGCTGCTGCTGCTGCTGAGTCGCTTCAGGCATGTCCAACTCTGTGCGACCCCATAGACGGCAGCCCACCAGACTCCCCCGTCCCTGGGATTCACGTATGAATAGATATATATATAAACATACACACATATCTATACACTTACATATATGTACACAAATATATTAATGTAACAACGTGTTTGGTTGTGGAAAACCAAAATCTAGAATCTGTACCTCTTTCCTATTGTACCTTCATCACCTCCACAACTTTTCCCACCATCATTGTTTCTACTTTTATTATATGCACACACTTGACATAGACTATATCATTTAAATGTCTCTAAACCCTATGACTTATGGAAACAGTGTCAGACTTTATTTTTGGGGGCTCCAAAATCACTGCAGATGGTGACTGCAGCCATGAAATTAAAAGACGCTTACTCCTTGGAAGGGAAGTTATGACCAACCTAGGTAGCATATTCAAAAGCAGAGACATTACTTTGCCAACAAAGGTCCGTCTCGTCAAGGCTATGGTTTTTCCAGTGGTCATGGATGTGAGAGTTGGACTGTGAAGAAAGCTGAGCAGTGAAGAACTGATGCTTTTGAACTGTGGTGTTGGAGAAGACTCTTGAGAGTCCCTTGGACTGCAAGGAGATCCAACCAGTCCATTCTGAAGGAGATCAGCCCTGGGTGTTCTTTGGAAGGAATGATGCTGAGGCTGAAACTCCAGTACTTTGGCCACCTCATGTGAAGAGTTGACTCACTGGAAAAGACTCTGATGCTGGGAGGGATTGGGGGGCAGGAGAAGAAGGGGACGACAGAGGATGAGATGGCTGGATGGCATCACTGACTCGATGGATGTGAGTCTGAGTGAACTCCAGGAGTTGGTGATGGACAGAGAGGCCTGGCGTGCTGCGATTCATGGGGTTGCAAAGAGTTGGATACGACTGAACAACTGAACTGAACTGAAACCCTATGACTTAGGCACTATTATTACTTCATCCAACAGGAGAGGAAACAGAGTCTAAGGAACTTACTCAAGGTCACAGAGCTGTTGAGTTACAGCATGTATGATTCTAGGAAGTAAACTCTAAATTACTCAACCGTAGCACCATGCAATGCTGAAAACGAAGCACAGTTTTCTCCAGGAGGCACTGAGGAGTCACAGAAGGTTTTAAAGCACGCGCGTAAGAAGATGCAAGGATGCTGAGTGGACATGGGCAAGCACGTGCTAGAAATCATTAACTGAATTGTTGAAAATGTTCTGTTCCCTGTTTTAATATTTCTCATGGCTGACAGCTGGTGTTCTCATTATAGGATTGTTAATACATCATTGAGCCTGGAAAAATGCTGGTCTCTGTTGGGTAGAAGCCAGTTGAAGTTTTGCCATTATCTGTATGGAAGACAGTTAGTTATTTATGTATCTGCTTTTTCTAACCAATAGTGAACCATCTGACACAGGGCCCTTTCCTTATTTGTGTTTGCATGCCAGGCCTCACTAATGTCAGGCAGAATTCAGAGCTCTGGAAATTTGCGGAAATTGAAGGGGGAAAAAAAAAGATGTAAAATTCATTCTTAGGTGACAAAAGAAGGGAAAGAACATTTTATGAGCATCTGTTGGCGATTTGGTCATATGCACGTGTCTTCTGAATAGCAGCGTTACCTACTTGCCAGGCTGGCAGATTTTTCATTTGTTCTAGAATCCTGGGAGACACGACTCATCTCTTTTCTTTTCCAGCCTCACTGTAGAAATAATGCAATTCTCGGATGAAAAGGGTGGAGAGTTTTTTTCTTAGAGAAATGTAAGAGGATCTGATTTATGTCAGGCTACCTCTTACCGATGCATCAAAGTCACTGCCTCCCTAAATAACCAAATTAAATGGCTGGAAAAGGGCAATCAAGGTGGCTGTCACAACCCAGTGAGTGGAAGTCAGGGCAACATCTGTTTTGCCTGCTGTTTTGGAAGTCACTGGAACATTCTACAGTCTGGGATTAAATTTCTACTTTTTTAAAATACCTTATTGGTGGAGACTGTGTGTAAGAACTGCAATTACTTTGTGAAGATGTTCTTTCATAAGCTAATGTGGAAAGAGGAGAATAGTAACAGGCACATGAGAAACCTCCAAAAACTGTGATTGCTGTTCCTGCCATGAATTACGGCACATCCATATTTTGGCACTGGCAAAAATAAAGTCACCAGCATTGGCAGGCGGGTTCTTTACCACTAGCACCACCTGGAAAGCCCCCAAAAAATAAAGTGACCAAACTCAACAGCCAAGGCCACACTTGTATTTTTCACAGTTAGCTTGCATTTTCTTGCCTCTGTCCTCCTACTTAACTTCTCTCCATTTAGGATCACTTCTGTTTTCTTGAACAGTGTGCTGTCTGTGTGTTAGTCGCTCAGTCATGTCCAACTCTTTGAGACCCAAAGAACTGTAACCCACCAGGCTCCTCTGTCCATGGAATTCTCCAGGCAAGAATACTGGAGCGGCTTGCCAGTCCCTTCTCAAGGGGATCTTCCTGACCCAGGGATCGAACCTGGGTTTCCTGCATTGGAGGCAGATTCTTTACCATCTGAGCCACGAGGGAAGCCATTAAACATTTTTACTTACTTTTATTTCTTCGAATACAAAAGGATCAACAACTTATTCCTTCAGTGTTCACTGAATATCTACTTTGTGTCAAGTTCTAAGGTAGCAGTTAGGTATACAGTAATTAAAGTGGATCCTTAAGGAGTTCATAGTCAAATGCAGAGGGGAGACTTGGAAATAAGCAGTAGCAAGAGACTGTCCAAGTGCTAGAAAACTGATTTCATTTGGTTTTTATTAAGCAAAGGGAGATAACATGGGTCAGTGGGAGAGATTTCCCAACGGAGATAAAAAATATTCTAAGCTTTAAATGGTGAGTGGTATTTGAGTAGACTGAGATAGGGCACTTCAGGCAAAAAGCACTGTATAAGCAAGAATATGTATGCGGTGTGACCAGAGGTGCTCAGGAACTGTGCATACTTGAGAACGTACAAGGCAGGGCTTTCCCAACTATATTATGGGGAATTTTAGTATTAATCAGTGTTCCATGAAAGAATAATTTCCATGGTTTGGTAACTTTGGGAAATACCAGGCAAAAGAAATTGGACAGGCTTCTAACCTGAAGAACCTTGTGAATATGATAACATATTCCCAAGCAGGATAACACAAAAGATATAAAGTTCACTGAGCTCTTTCTTATAGAAAAAGGATAGTATTAATCTTTACTGGGTTTTATGTATGAAGTTAGTTAATGCAGTTAAAGTGCCTGCTTGGCACAGTTCATAGTGCACTAAAGTATTCAATAAATATTTGTCATTCTTTTTCATTTCACATTATCCTGAAATAACAAAATACTTAAAGAAAGTAGATTTATAGATCTGGATGAGATGAACTATTCTCATCAAAGTAGATCACTGGGGTTTGATACTCTGTATCAAATTCTGCACCATAAATCATTCTTTCTTCTTTGAAGAGAAACAGGCAACGCTAGCTACATATCAGATATGACAGACCAATGAAAACTGCAGTGTATCAGCTCCCCCTCCCCCCACATTCAACCTTTTTACCCAGAGAAAATTTTTTAAATATTACAAAATGTTTAAAAAATATACTTCAACATAATCACAACAGTAAACAATGAAAGATGAAAAAAAAAAAAAACCCTTTCTATGAAATCAAGTGTATATTAAGGCATTTGAGACAATTCTGGAGAGCACAGAGAGAAACTCACAGTCTGAAAACTGTCAGATTTCAAATTCAGGGAGACCATTCAACATCATCTCTTTGGATGAACAGTACAATGTCAAAGGACTACAGCAATAATTTCCTCTGCAAAGAGACCTTTCAAATCCTAGTGCGGAAGATGCACTGTAAAGTCATTAACCCTTGCAATACCTCAGAGGTGGAGAGTGACTATAATTTACTGCTCCCTGTGCACAGATCAGTAGGGAAAAGGTCAGCGTCTGAACCTGGAAGAGACCCCTAAGCTATCTCATATGGTGCCAGATCCGAAGCTTGTGGTCATTTAGTCACTAAGTCATTTATGTCCGACTCTTTGTGATCCATGGACTGTAGCCCTTCAGGCTCCTTGCCCATGGGATTTCCCAGGCAAGAATACTGGAGTGGGTTGCCATTGACTTCTCCAAGGGATCTTCTCGACCCAGGGATCGAACTTGGGTGTCCAGTATTGCAGGTGGATTCCCTGGTGGGAAGCCCCCAAAGCTCATGATCACTTTTCTAAAGCAAGATTATGACAAGGCCTCTGTTCTTTGGGCATATTCTTAATTTTTCTCCCTTCTGTAGTTCTTTACGCCATTTCTCACTTTCAATAAAACCAATTTACAAAATTCAGTCCCCAAAAGTCAAGGCTGATTCTCATTAACTGACAGGAGATGCTTCTCTGAAAATTGCCAATTTAACACAGTAGGAAGCAATGGGAAAGGGGGAAAAAACTCTTTCCACCAGGTCTATGGGACATAAAATTGAGGGTCAGTTGACAGATTCCTGCTTAGTTAAAAATTATCTGATCAAGTGACAAAAATAGAGAGTTGTATTTTTGACAGGACCCTAGAATTTAGACTGATTCTTATGGCTGCCTCCCCCATCAATTGTTTGAATTGCTCTAACAGGAGGTATATTATGAATACAAAGATACCCCTGTGATGATCTAGAAAAGGAGAGAAATTAGCATGCTAAGTTTTATTTAACTAGCCTGCATAATCACTAGGCTACATTTGTACAGCCTGCCTCTGGCATAATTTTGACAAGGTTGTAAAGGCCACCCATGATGTCCCAATCTCTGTCTACTCCCCCTGTCCCTCTGCCCTAACCACTGTTGTGCTGTGAATACACATCTTTACAATCTGTATGTTTTAGAGAATTTGCTAGGTTTAACCAAACCACAATTAATAGCCAATCTGGGCACTTGACTGAGGTGTCAGTTTCAAGGAAGTGATAAACTATCACTGGAAAAGTAAAGGCATGGAAAAAATAAAAATCTACATTTACTAGACTGTCTCTTGGGGAAGTTCTGAACATCAGGATTGCAAACTTAAGTAATGCCAGGAGCAGTGGAGCAGTGAGGTCACAGAGAACCGAGATGCTGTGGGCAACAGGTGAGCATATGCACGTTTATGCATGAATCCTTTAAGGAGGTGATCATGACTAAATGAGGTCTCAGTGGTGGGGCCTCAGTGGTGGCCGTTTAAGAAGTGGAAGAGCTACCAGAGGTGCAGGAGTGCAGAGGAAAGGCCATTTGAGGACCCAGCAAGAAATTGAGTGTCTGCAGGCCAGGAAGAGAGGGTCTCCCCAAAATCAAGGCTGCTGGCACCTTCACGTGGGATTTCCAGTCTCCAGAATTATGAGAAAAGTACATTTGGTTGCTTAAGCCACTCAGTCTGTGCTAGTCTGTTGCGGCAACCAGAGGGGCCTAATACATGTTCTTTGTCTTTTTTCATTCCCTGAAGTAAATATTTCAGTAGAGGGAAGTGGGTCGTACTTTATGTCCATGTGGGTCAATGACTGCAAGGGTCTCTGGTCCCAGCTTTATTTCTGTCTGCGTCTAAACAGGGGATTTAATCTGAGGTCCACACCTCTGCAAGTTCATGGTGAAAATTCAGTGCCTGTGAATTTGGCCGGGCCCAAATGCCCTTGCCATGTTCACCAAATTTTAACTGAAATGCAGCATTTCTTTGTTGACAACAAACCACAGTAAGATAAGCAATAACCATGACTTTGTCACTGATGGAAATCACAATCTTTTTCCAATCATATTACAATTGTTTCTAATACCTCAAATAATCATTTATACTCAACACTATTTTGAAATGATGGTAATTATCGCATCCACAGCTAGTCCTCATTATTTTATTCATTAAAAAGCACATATTATTTTATAAATAGAAATTTATATATTTTGATAACTGTTTTGCTATAACTGGATCCCTTTACAATTTTTTGTATTTTATTTTGGTCATTTCTAAATATTATTCTTGGAGAAGGCAATGGCACCCCACTCCAGTACTCTTGCCTGGAAAATCCAATGGACAGAGGAGCCTGGTGGGCTGCAGTCCATGGGGTTGCTAAGAGTCGGACACGACTGAGCGACTTCCCTTTCACTTTTCACTTTCATGCATTGGAGAAGGAAATGGCAACCCACTCCAGTGTTCTTGCCTGGAGAATCCCAGGGACAGGGGAGCCTGGTGGGCTGCCATCTATGGGGTCACACAGAGTTGGACACGACTGAAGCAACTTAGCAGCAGCAGCAAATATTATTCTAAGGGGGATTTATGGGCAGAGCTGTACTACAAAGTACCCATGGCACAGAAAATTTCAAGAGCTCTTTGATCTCAACTCTTATTTCCAGGTGACTGAATGGCCAGGCCTGTGTCACAGAGTAACCTGAACTCTATCCTCCAGGCACAAGGTCTCATAATGAATAAATTCATCTGAGCCGCCTGAGCAAGTGTATTTGACAATCTGGTATTGCCAATACTAGTTGATGGCACAGCACCCCTGGTAACAGCACCATAACCAGGAGAGTCCAGGAAACCAGGGCTTTCCATCCAACAGCTCACCAGGCTCTGAGTCATCCCTTCTATGACATGTGTAAAGGTTTCCTGGCTAAGTCAACCTCCCCTTTGTCCCCTCATTGCTTATTCAACTTTTCCAGCAGCATCATCAGCTCCAATAATGAAGGCAAAAATGAGACTTCCTTGTTTTTAGCAGATCTCTCACTGCACAGCAGAGTTCTAGAACCCAGCAGATGCTTAGGAACTGTAGATGTGTGAGTGAGAAGACAGAAAACCAGAGACAACTCAGCAGAGCACGGTGCTTGTCTGAATCTTCTTCATTCTGAGCTCATGTCCATATTTCTCTTTCCTCATCCAATACCTTGATTATCTTCTTTTCCCTGCCTCTCCTGTCTGGCTGCATGTCCTATTGGGTTCTAGGCCATATCCTGCTTCTTACCATAATTATAGGGTATTTTTTATTTTACCAAAAATGTGCTGCTCATTACTTGTCAAGCACTGGGCTAACAAGTCTTGCCCATAATACCTCAGTGTATCCTCCTAATAAACCTGTGAGTTATTATGAATATATCAATTTTCAAGAGGAGAAAACTGACTTAAAAGACTACCTAATTTGCTCAAAATAACATAATTAGCAAACTGGAGAAAGAGAAATCTACCCTAGTTCTCTCCAACTCAAGAGCCCATGTCCTCTAATCCCCACTCCAACTTGGAAATTTGAATTCATCACCTATTAGATGAGGAATTTCACTCATTTCACACACTAGCAAAACAATGCTCAAAATTCTCCAAGCCAGGCTTCAACAGTACATGAACTGTGAACCTCCAAATGTTCAAGCTGGATTTAGAAAAGGCAGAGGAACCAGAGATCAAATTGTCAACATCCGTTGGATCATTGAAAAAGCAAGAAAATACCAGAAAAACATCTATTTCAGCTTTATTGATTACGCCAAAGTCTTTGACTGTGTGGATCACAACAAACTGTGGCTAATTCTTCATGAGATGGGAATACCAGACCACCTGACCTGCCTCTTGAGAAATCTGTATGCAGGTCAGGAAGCAACAGTTAGAACCGCACATAGAACAACGGGTTGGTTCCAAATTGGGAAAGGAGTATCTCAAGGCTGTATATTGTCACCCTGCTTATTTAACTTATATGCAGAGTACATCATGTGAAATGCTGGGCTGGATGAAGGACAAACTGGCATGAAGATTTCCGGGAGAAATATCAATAACCTCAGATATGCAGATGACACCACCCATATGGCAGAAACTGAAGAGGAACTAAAGAGCCTCTTGATGAAAGTGAAAGAGGAGACTGAAAAGCTGGCTTAAAACTCAACATTCAAAAAATGAAGATCATGGCATCCAGTCCCAATACTACATGGCAAATAGATGGGAAAACTCTGGAAACAGTGACAGCCTTTATTTTTTTGGGCTCCAAAATCACTGCAGATGGTGGTGACGGCAGCCATGAAATTAAGACACTTGCTCCTTGGAAGAAAAGCTATCACCAATCTAGACAGCATATTAAAAAGCAGAGATATTACTTTGCCAACAAAGGTCTGTCTAGTCAAAGCTATGATTTTTCCAGTAGTTATGTATGGATGTGAGAGTTGGACTATAAAGAAAGCTGAGCACCAAAGAATTGATGCTTTTGAACTGTGGTGTTGGAGAAGACTCTTGAGAGTCCCTTGGGCTTCAAGGAGATCAAACCAGCCAATCCTAAAGGAAATCAGTCCTAAAAATTCATTAGGAGGACTGAGGTTGAGGCTGACTCCAATACTCTGGCCACTTGATACGATGAGCTGACTCATTTGAAAAGACCCTGATGCTGGGAAAGATTGAAGTCAGGAGGAGAAGGGGACAACAGAGGAGGGGATGGTAGGATGGCATCACCAACTTGATGGACACGAGTTTGAGCAGGAGTTGATGATGGACAGGGAAGCCTGGCATGCTGCAGTCAATGGGGTTGCAAAGGGTCGGACACGACTGAGCAACTGAATTGAACTAGATGAGGAAGGCTAGATGTCTCATTCGGAGAAGGCAATGGCACCCCACTCCAGTACTCTTGCCTGGAAAATCCATGGACGGAGGAGCCTGGTGGGCTGCAGTCCATGGGGTCGCTAGGAGTCAGACACAACTTCACTTTCACTTTCACTTTCATGCATTGGAGAAGGAAATGGCAACCCACTCCAGTGTTCTTGCCTGGATAATCCCAGGGATGGGGGAGCCTGGTGGGCTGCCGTCTATGGGGTCGCACAGAGTTGGACATGACTGAAGTGACTTAGCAGCAGCAGCAGATGTCTCATTAGATAATAGTCAATAGTCTGTAGCCTTCTAACAGGGAGAGACATTATCCTTTGTCATAACCTCCATATGTAAGCATTTTTTAGAGTATTTTTTGTTTGTTCAACACTTATAACAATACGATGAGTTGGATTAACTTATAACAACATGGGGAAGTGGGTTCAGAAAGACCAGGTGACTTACCCAAGTTTGTACAACTCATAAGCAAAGGAACTCAAATCCCTGGCCAGCCCTGTCTAACTTGAATCTACTATACTTGGATTTCTTTATGGGTCCATCAGTCTCACTTAGCCAGACCAAGCACAGGATTGATGCCAATAAGCAAACAAACCAAAAGAGATTCTCCAGTGTGCCCAATTTCCTGCTTCACTTTAGAAAACCAGCATGCTGGGCTGATGTTCCTAACTTTAGGAGAACGGGGTGGTTTCCTCAACATGTGCTATACTGGAGTGTTGTTTGCTCCAATTCTGTCCTGGGCTCTGTGCAGATTCTCACAGAGGAAGCCATGTGGACACAATCAATAACCAACTCAGTTTTCCATCTCAGACTTGACTCCTTGTGTTCTCAGGAGTACCACCCAGTTAAAACGACTCTTTCATGAATGCATGCCATCTAAATCTGCCCTGGGATTTGGTCCCTTGGTTTTCCTCTGGCACGTCTCCAGTCTGAAGAAACTACCCCCTGGACGGTTTGGTATCACTGCTGTTCTGCACCCTCTGAGCCTCCTCTGAGGAGGGCTAGATTTTATTAACAGTGTCCATCTAGTGAAACATCAGTGGGATGCCAACACTTTGTGCTCAACTTGTGATTAAGGAATCTTCAAAAGATCCGAGTAATTGTCCCTTTTAAAAGCTATCTACTTCCAGCAGGATTTTATCTATATGCTTTAACTGGCATCAGAGTAGAAGTTAAATAATCATAATCATTATTTTGTAGGGAAGAGGAAGGTAAAGAAATGCTTTATTTTCTTGAGGTTGGCGGGCCTTTGAGAAAGAATTTCTTTCTCCTCTGTCACTTCTATAAAAAAGAAAAATATATAAAAATCTTGTCAGGGAGAGCATTTCACATCCTTTTTGGCTATCCTCATGGTTTGAAGTGGTGGGTAGGGATTTAGATACAAAATTTCCCCAGATTTTAAGGCAAGTTCTTTCAGTTACACTGTAAGAATTGCTTACAAACCTGGTGTCCAATACCTGTGATATAAAGGGAACTGTTTTCCAGTGTCATTCCCTTTTATCACTTTTAATTAGACAAATAACAGGCATGCTCAAAAAAATGAAATGCAGTTGTTAACTTCAGCCATTTTACAAGCCTCTGAATTTCTCAAAAGTTTTTTTTTTTTTTTTTTTTTAAAAAACAAAAACAAAACAACAACAAACAAACAAACTTGAGGGCAACATTGTGTGATCAGGTACTGCTCTCTGTGGATTTCTCCTACACTCTCATGAGATCCTTGGGGCACTTAAAAGTGACTCACTCATCTCCCTTTTTCTCTAATTTCTCATACAGTATGGCTATTACTGGAATTTGAAAAGGAGTCTTGCATACTTCAGGGCTTCTCTGGTGGCTTAGACAGTAAAGAAACTACCTGCCAATGCAGGAGATGTGGGTTCAATCCCTAGGTTGGGAACATCCCCTGGAGATGGAAATGGCAACTCACTCTCGTACTCTTGCCTGGGAAATCTCATGGACAGAGGAGCCTGGTGGGCTGCAGTCCAGGGTGTCACAAAGAGTCAGACATGACTTTCTAATTAAACAACCACAACTTGCATTCGGTAGACAGCCTTACTCTAGCTATCCAAGGCTGAGGGTGTGAATAGAAGACGCATGTTAAATACTGCAGCGTAGACCACTGATGAATACCTGGCACTGGGGCCAGGCAGATCCAGTTTCCAAATTCTGCTGTCACTAGCAAGCTATGTCACTTTGGGCAAAGCCCTGGATGACTATAGTGCTCAGTATCCTCGTCTGTTTTGCCAAGATAATTCAGCCCCTTTGTAAAAGTGCTTTTCTGCACAACAGAAGCTCCATAAAAATCAAGGAATATTGTTTGCTTTGTTTGCTTTTACATCCTGGTGCTGAGCACAGGGTGTGGCACATAGCACTCAATAAATATTTATTTAGAACAGTGAATAAATAATTTTATATCAATTTTAGTTAATTCATAAAGTATGTAATCACTATAATTTCATCAAGATATTAAAATATTAGTGATAAGATTTAATGAGTAGTTATATTTGATAATGAATAAAAATTTATTTAGAATGAATGAATAAATATCCATTATTTAGAATAAATGAGAGATGATAGTTTTTAGTATAGTTGCTAGTCTATTAAGGCCCAATAAATAGTATTACTATTATTTTTTCCTCCAGGAGTTTCAGATTGGTCTCATACAGACTAAAGAGGTCACATAATTTACATCCCTTTCCTTCTTTCACCTGGAGCTTTATTCTCTGTGTTTCAAGTCTTTGTGAGTTATATTTCAATGACAAATGCTAAATACTTCCTGAGCACAATCATTACGTTCAATGTCAGCAGTTATATATAAAAAGTAGACGAAAAGCATGTTTATATTTTAAATGGGAAAAATAGATGCTGACACTTCTCACCTTGCTAAGCTTTAATGATTCAAATAATTTCTTCATTGGGATTTTAACAGCTAACATAATGGAGGGCTTTAAAATTTCTTTAAATAAATAAATTCCTTACTCCAATTCACCTATTTTTCTAATACTGTTTCATTTAGGTTTTATGCTATGCTAAGTCACTTCAGTCATATCCGACTCTGTGCGACCCCATAGACAGCAGCCCGCCAGGCTCCCCCGTCCCTGGGATTTTCCAGGCAAGAACACTGGAATGGGTTGCCATTTCCTTCTCCAATGCATGAAAGTGAAAAGTGAAAGTGAAGTCGCTCAGTTGTGTCCGACTCTTAGCGATCCCATGGATTGCAGCCTAATAGGCTCCTCCATCCATGGGATTTTCCAAGCAAGAGTACTGGAGTGGGGTGCCATTGCCTTCTCTGCATTTAGGTTCTACTTTATTTATAAAAGATTTGCAAAACTTTGCTGAAATTTAATGGGAATTTCCCCCTATTTAGTTAGCTACAACTCAGATCTTTATAGCGTTTTCATATTCTCTGATTCATCTCCTATGTCCTATTTAAGTTCTACTCTCTGCTTACAAAGGAATGATTCTGTACTGATCCAGAGGCTTCAGTTAATTAGCAGTGACCAAAAGTGAGTTGAAGGCAAGGTGATGGCTGGGAGAAGGGAGGAGGCTAATGAAGGTGTTGGGGGAGTGAGACAGGTGGAGAGACTGTTTTCAGTCTGGCCCTCTCCAGAAAGAGACAATAGCATTGGATCAAGCTTCAGACACCAGGACTCTGCTTCTTAAAGTGTATTAGGAAGAGCCCTCATCAAGTACCTGTTAAAACTGCAGATAACCTGGACCATAGAGCAGGCATTTGGGGATACAATACAAAAATCTATATTTTTAAAGTAAGTCTTCATGTGGACACTTTCAGTACTAATGTACACAAACTTAAGACAACCTAGATGAGTGCTGGGACTTGCAGCCACTGGATCCCAGACCCCTTTTAATAGGAACAATTTTGTAACACTTCCTTGAGCCTCTTAGATCATCAACGAAAAATCTAACCTACCCATTCAAGCAGTGCCAAAAAATCCACACACTTTCCTAAAGTAATAAAAACTAGAAATGAAGCAAAAGTAATTTATATCAAATCAACACTTTGATATTTAAATGTTCATATCCAACTATGCCAGAAGACAATAGAGCAGTTTGTGCTTGCATTCAGACACAATAGTACCCTGACTATTACAGCAAGAAAAAATGTTGCTCCAGGTATGTTTTGTTGGGAATTCAAAAGTTAAGGCACCACTGCCATTAGTGATAGAATTTTCCAAAACAGTGAACAACTTTTAGTAAAATTTTGAACGAAAGACCATCTTCCCTAAAACTGCATTGTGGTTGCATTCTTGGCAAAATCAGTGATATAAAAACGGTGCTAGGAAGACTTTGTAGATCATATGGAGTTATTTTCGTAGCTCAAATAATTACAAAAAGGCTTTCAGTTACAAAAATGTCCAAGAGACATTTGAAGCTCATGCCAAATGCAGTATAGAGAATCATTTTTGTGTGGTTTCTCTCTCCTGTGCAGGAAATCCAACACCTACGGCTCCCATCTTTTAAATCCAAGAAGGATCACCTTCATATACCAAGTTCTGTAACAACCCAAAACAGTCCTTCCCCCAGTTTGTACAATCCTCTCACTTAGAGCCACTGAACTAGAAAGCTATGAACCAGGAAGAGACATCAGCGAGCAGAGTGCAAAGAAGACCTGTCATTCGGTTCCTGAGCCATGACTGACCAGTCTCTGCTCAGTGTCTAAGAGTCACCAGAGATTCAGGGTGCTAAGCTCTTTATACTCAGTAAGTCCCTTCCTTGTCATAAAAATCCTTTGAAGTAGGTTTAAAGCCCTTAGTTCACATAAAGAAACTGATGTTTGGAGTTAAACAGTGTGTTCAAGGTCCCTGGGTGGCATCGTTGACACCTGAACTAAAGTGTCTGAATCGAAGGCATGGTCTTCCCATGGCACCTGCCACTGCCTGGAAAAAAGGAGCAATGCTGACCATCAGCAGTGCCAGTCTATGGTGCAGGAGTCCAGGGGAAAAAGAGCAACAGGTGTAACTTGTAGCAATGAATGTGATAGCATTTAAGTCTGGAACTGAACATCAATAACAAGGTTGGAAATGGACATAACTTCTCTTCACTAAAACTTCCATTTCTGGGCCTGAATTAAGTTAGACAGGAGTGTCCCCTGAATTTAGGGTTTGATTTTTCTGGGGTTGCCTTTAAACACCCAAGTGTCCAAACTCTTGCAGCATTACTTGGGCTTTAGAGTGGGTGTTGGTTTGCCAGAGGGTCTTCTCAGTATCTGGTCCACCTGCAGCTTGACAAGTTTTTACACCTGTCCCTTGAAGGGCCTTTTCTCTCTGCTTTTGTTCTTGCTCCAAAGATAAGACTCTTATTTGTAACTTGACACTTGCTTGGTCCTGATGGTTGGGGCAGAGGAAGGGTATACCCTGCCTTTCAAGTTCAGCATCAGACTAAGCAGATGCTGGTCTTCTGTTGGCCTTTGCTAGCTTCCTCTTAACGGCTTGCTGGCTTTCTCATTTGCCATGAACTGAATGCTCAGATGTCATGTCTTCTTTAAAAGGCTTGTTTGTCTTTAGATTTCAGAAGATTGACAGCTTTCTGATGGGTTCAGGTAAAGTTGTGAGTTGGGTGAGTATCTGGTATTTTTTAGTATAGTGGCAAAAATGGAAGGGACACTTCTTTTCTGCTTTCTACATCCTCAGTAGAGGTGAAAAATTGCTTTATGAGAAACATGAAATATTTCAAATGATCACATGCACATGGATAGAACTTGAAATGCTGCCTAAGAACCCCGTGTGAAACATTAGTCCTTTGGGCAACTCTTTATCCTCTACATGCTATAACTCAGAAGGAATTATTTTTATTTAATTCAACTCTTTCTGGTGTTATTTCTTCTATTATTTAATTGGTAATGCTGCCAAATACATGTACACACAGATATTTCTTGATTAATTAATTTTCAGTTCATTTCAGTCACTCAGTTGTGTCCGACTCTGCGACCCCAAGGACTGCAGCATGCCAGGCCTCCCTTCCATCACCAACTCCTGGAATTTACCCAAACTCATGTCCATTGAGGCAGTGATGCCATCCAACCATCTCATCCTCTGTCATCCCCTTCTCCTCCTGCCTTCAATCTTTCCCAGCATCAGGGTCTTTTCCAATGAGTCAGCTCTTAGCATCAGGTGGCCAAAGTATTGGAGTTTCAGCTTCAATATCACTCAACATCAGTATTTCCAATGAACACTCAGGACTGATCTCCTTTAGGATGGACTGGGTGGATCTCCTTGCAGTCCAAGGAACTCTCAAGAGTCTTCTCCAACACCACAGTTCAAAAGCCGCATTTTTTGGCTCTCAGTTTTCTTTATAGTCCAACTCTCACATCCATACATATGATATATGGAAAAACCATAGCCTTGACTAGATGGATGTTTGTCAGCAAAGTAATGTCTCTGTTTTTTAATATGCTGTCTAGGTAGGTCATAACTATTCTTCCAAGGAATAAGCGTCTTTTAATTTCATGGCTGCAGTCACTATCTGCAGTGATTTTGGAGCCCCCCAAAATAAATCTGTCATTGTTTCCACTGTTTCCCCATCTATTTGCCATGAAGTATTGGGACTGGATGCCATGATCTTCGTTTTCTGAATGTTGAGTTTTAAGCCAACTTTTTCACTTTCCTCTTCACTTTCATCAAGAGGCTCTTTAGTTCTTCTTCACTTTCTGCCATAAGGGTGGTGTCATCTGCATATCTGAGGTTATTGATTTTTCTTCCGGCAATCTTGATTCCAGCTTCTGCTTCCTCCAGCCCAGCGTGTCTCATGATGTACTCTGCATAGAAGTTAAATAAGCAGGATGGCAATATACAGCCTTGATGTACTCCTTTTCCTATTTGGAACCAGTCTGTTGTTCCCTGTCCAGTTCTAACTGTTGCTACCTGACCTGCGTATAGATTTCTCAAGAGGCAGGTCAGGTGGTCTGGTATTCCCATCTATTTCAGAATTTTCCACAGTGTATTGTGAATCAATAAGGTCTAATCAATTTTAGACCTTTTCTATTGATTACTGATGTGACAGATGAGGACTTAGCTCAGTAGTACAATATTCTACCTCCCTTCCCTAAAATATAACCATATTTCTAGATTTAGTTTCTATCTGAGCAATATTTGTAATTATAGGCTTTGTACTTTGATTCCACTTTTATTTATCATTTCATTCACTACATATTGCTTTGGATCACCCTGTTTACATTAAGCTTTCTGATCACCTCTATTTCTTTCCAGTTTCCTCTCATCCTTCTCTTTTCCTTGTTTATCTGTACCCACTCAAATTATTTTTTAGTTTGTGTTTTTCAGAACCTTAATGAAGATTTTCTTGTTTTACAGGTAGCATGAATCCAATCATTGCCAACCAATGAGCAGGGATTGCATTATTATGGTGTTGCAGATATTTGTTACACAGTCAAGTAGTGTGTTATGACTATATTTCATTTCTTTTAGAAGTTTTTATAATTTCTATTTGTCATTCTTTCTTCAAGCATCATCTGCTTTTAATGCAGCCTATGTTCTTGTAGCATCTCATGGGTGGTACCAAGTCAATGACTGCTCTCCTGATTTCCTGAATCTTTGGCCTCAGGAAAGATTATAGTATTGTGCGTATGTTAGTTCCAGCCTTCCAATTTATCCCTCCTCCTGGAAACCATAATTTTTTTTTTAACATATGTGACTCTATTCCTGTTTTGTAAATAATTTCACCTGTGCCATTTTTAGAGATCCCATCTATCAGTTCAGTTCAGTCGCTCAGTCGTGTCCAACTTTTTTGCGACCCCATGAATCGCAGCATGCCAGGCCTCCCTGTCCATCACCAACTCCCGGAGGTCACCCAGACTCATGTCCATTGAGTCCGTGATGCCATCCAGCCATCTCATCCTCTGTCGTCCCCTTCTCCTCCTGCCCCCAATCCCTCCCAGCATCAGAGTCTTTTCCAATGAGTCAACTCTTTGCATGAGGTGGCCAAAGTACTGGAGTTTCAGCTTTAGCATCATTTCTTCCAAAGAAATCCCAGAGCCGATCTCCTTCAGAATGGACTGGTTGGATCTTCTTGCAGTCCAAGGGACTCTCAAGAGTCTTCTCCAACACCACAGTTCAAAAGCATCTATAAACCATATCATATTATATTTGTCTTTCTCTGTCTGACTTCACTCAGTTTGACAATCTCTGGATCTGTCTATGTTGCTGTGAATGGCATTTGTGAGTTTATAATGGTATCCTCACTGTAGGGGGTTTGTACACTTCAAATTTCTTTACTACAGTTGTAATGGAGTCTTGGGAAGGGGAAATACATAAATGCATGGACTCAGTCATTATCCTGAATCATATACTATGGTACTGTTTCATGAGCTTGTCTGGTCAACATCCCAAGGGAAGAGCAGAAGAGCATTTGTGTAGAGAGATGGAAGCAATCTGAAACTGTGTGCCATAAATTAGGCAGAGATACTTGTGATGAGCCTGGTAGGATGTAACGAAATGTTGTTTCTTAACTTCAGTTTCAGAGTTCTCAAAAATCTGTATTTACTGCTCACATAAGAAGACATAGACTATCCGCTGATAGTCCGAATCCTGAAGGAGACCAACAGAGGCGTATGTATCAAGTAATCTAGATGCATAAGAGCTACTGGAAACAAGAAAGGGCGCATATACAGGGAGCAGGTCGTTCACCATTAGATCTATCCATCCCATCAAAACTGATGAGGTGATAGGGCTGATTTATGTTGATGTATGGCAGAAACCAAGACAATATTGTAAAGCAATTACGCTCCAATTAAAAATAAACAAACTTAAAAAAACTGATGAAGTGAATCTTGATAGCAGACAGGTAATATTTCTTTCTGTTAAATTGGATAACAAATTTATAAGCCCTTTCACCTCAACTACATCTAGTTCCTTAGCTCATCTATTGCCTTTAATGGTCACTGGACACAAGTTGATCCCTTAAGAAAGGCACATGAGTAGAAAAGCCTTGTCAGCCATGGGGACATGAACAGTCACCCGTGGGGCTCATTCTTTCCTTTGACATTCACAAGATACTTATTGAACAACTACTCTCTTTTCAATACATCCAATTAGGAGAATCTTGAACAAGTTAAATTCTCATTGAGTATCTAATTGCTTTTCTGTGAAATGAGGGTTAAAATAGCATCTACTTCACAGAATGGATATGTGAATGAAGTGAATTTATTCTCATGAAGTGTGCAGCAATGTGTCTGAAATGACTAAATGCTTAGCTACTTTTATTACAAAGATTAACCAAAACACCTGGCCTTGAGGATCTCAAGTAGGAGAGAAATATATATGTAAACTAATATTGCCATTTAAGTATAGAATAAACTATTTGCAGGGAAGGAATAGAGACACAGAATAGAAAAGATGTACAGCATGGACTTGTGGATGCAGCAGGGGAAGAAGAGGCTGGGACAAGTTGAGAGAGTAGAACTGACCTGTATACACTACCGTGTGTAAAATAGATAGCTGGTGGGAAGCTGCTGTTAGCACAGGGAGCTCAGCTTGGTGCTCTATGATGAGCTAGAGGGGTGGGGTAGGGGAGGAGTGGGAGGGAGGCTTCAGAGGGAGGGGATACATACATATATATATATATATATATAGTTGATTCATATTATTGTATAGAATAAACACATTATAAAGCAATTATCCTCCAGTTTAAAAAAATAGGTGTTATGAACATTAAACAGATGAGTTAAATAGAAAATAATAATAAGATGGTAGATATAAGCCTAAATATGCCAATAATTATATTAGATATAAAAATTAAAAGACAAGATTGCCCAAGTGGATGAAATAATTCAAAAATGTAATGCTTATGAGATAAAACCTTACATATAAAGGATGCAGACAGGCTGAAGAGACTGGAAGAAGACATACCATAAAATGAGTAACAGAAAGAAAGTTTACAGTCAAAGAAGTATTTCTTCTTCACACCTAGTTTTGCAAAGGTGAGTGTAAAGAGCTGGGAGAGTGACTCAGCTTTCATGAGCCCTGTTCCAAGCTGGATCTTCCAGGTGCTCCCATTTCCCAGCCATGGGAAAGAAGGCAGAGTGTGCCTTCTTTGTACAGAGTGTGCCAGAATGTACACACTCAACATTTTCAGGTTCCAGGCACAGAACACCCATTACTTCTGCTCAAATCGCACCGATTGTACCTCTACCACATGGCTACAGCTAACCTGTAGGAAGACCACAGGATCTGTTCACTCTATCAGCAACCATGTACCAGGATGAATTTGTGGTGAGGGATAATTCTTTTAGAAAATAAAGACCATTGCATTTCTGTCTTAAATACAGGAAGGAGAATGGATATTTCAATGTCCCATTTTATAGGAGAAGAAATGGGGTTTCAGAGAAGTTCCTCACAGCCACTCTCACAGAGCTAGTAACAGTGCATGCATGTTAAGTCAGTTGTGTCCAAATCTTTTGTGATGCTATGGACTGTAGCTCGCCAAGCTCCTCTGTCCCTGGGGAATCTCCAGGCAAAAATACTAGATGGAATTGCCATGCCCTTCTCCAGGGGATTTTCCTGACCCAGGGATGGAACCCATGTCTCTTATGTCTCCAGCATTGGCAGTCGAGTTCTTTACCACTAGCACCATCTGAGAAGCCCAGCTAGTAAATGCAAGGCCTCAAATCCTTGGCTGTTCAATTCCAGGGCCCTTGCTCTTATACAGCCCCCTTAACTCCTTTCCACATCTTTTCACTTGTGCATCTCTCAGTTTCTCACCAAGTTTGGGAGAAGACTTGAAAGCCAGGAGAAAAACAGGACAACAAGAGAACCCATCAAGGTTAAGAAAGATCTCATCCCATCATACAGCCCACCAAGCACACCACAGGAATTACAAAGAGCAAGGCTGTTGGCATCCCGCCCGATTGGGTCCCACATTGGGTAACACTTTTCTGGTCTGGGTAATACAAATCCAGTTCAGACAAAGAATGATGTGCACCCTACTGTCTCCATTTTTTGTGGGAGACTAATTATGCAGAAATGTAGCCAAGATTCAAAGAGGAAATTTTCCTTTCTTATTTCACTATTATTATAATAAATTCATTTTTTCAGAAGCTTTATCATTTGGAAAGCATGGGGAAAAACAAAAAGGAAATCTGTTCAACCCGAAAGAACATATTGAATTATTACAGAAGAAAGAGCCCTCAAATTTTGAAAATATCCAGAAATTTCAATTTAATTCCAAAGTAGTGACAAAAGTAAAAGAAAGAAGCAGGAGAAGAGAAAAGAAAAAAAAAAAAAAAAAAAAAAGGAGCGGTGAGGTGGGAGAGGCAGGGGAGGGGAAGAAAAGAAAGACCTGTCTTCCTATCATATCCTAAATTTCAAACTACCTTGATGTGATTCACCAAATTAAAACCAGTAGGTTTTCCTACAGACTTTTGTTGTAGTGATGATTATATTTCAAGTCTCCACAGAAGCCCCTAAATCTGAAAAGACTCCATGGATTATTTTGGTTGCCAGGGAAACTGCCTGGATTTGAATGACTCTCAGTGATTCCTGAAGACAAGCCCTGGCAGTTAGAAGGGCCCATGGTAGTACTAGTTTTCAAGGGCCACGGCTCGGCACCATCAGTCCTCATTCTATTTCTATATCCAGCTACTTGCCTCTCAAATTCTCTGAAGTCTGAACTTTTCCTGGGAGGCAGGGGGTGGAAGGGACATACACTGCAGGGTTGTATTATGGCATGATAATTCCAGTAATTTACAAGGGCCTTAATTGCACACTCAGGAATCTTCTGTTACCAATTTTGCTTTTGGTTGGATTTATTTTGTACTTTTTAAAGCACATCAACATGATGTCACAACTAAGAGATAATCTGAGAGAATAAAACTAAAGTGGATGATTGAAGTAGTAACAACTATTTGCTCTGTGTCTTCTAAGAATGATATATTTTAGTCATTATTTATTTAGTCATGCTTAGTCATTATTTTTTCATTATCAGTATAAGTAAAAGTCACTCAGTTGTGTCCAACTCTTTGTGACCCCATGGACTGTAGCCCACCAGGCTCCTCTATCCATGGAATTTCCCAGGCAAGAATACTGGAGTGGGTTGCCATTTCCTCCTCCAGGGGATCTTCCCGATCCAGGGATTGAGCCTGGGTCTCCTGCTTTGCAGGTGGACTTTTTACCATCTGAGCCACCAGGGACTCTGTTCTTAAAATCAGCCATAGAATACAACAGATTAGAGGGAAATGATGAAATAATTAAGTGACAAAATGTAGATGGATATGGTTACCGATCTGTAGGTCTAACTGATTAAAAACAAAGCCAATATCCATGAAGGCCCTCTTGAGGTGCAGGGATCAAAACTCTAATGTACATATTTATATTTAAATTCTATTTGTGTTAAATTCTCCAGATGTTGGTTTTGAAGGAGCAATGGAGAGAAGAATATTTTATTGCTTTGAGCTTGTTCTATGAATTCAAAGATGGAAAATGTTAAAATTACATTGGTTAATTAAATCAGATGAAGGCAATGTGGCTCCAAATACTTTATCATGTAACTGCTTAAGGGAATGAATTTCCTCATCAGTGAAAGATGAGAGAAAGGTTAACTTTCTAAGTTCTTTTCACTCTGAAATACTATGATTTTATCCAGTTATTAGGGGAAACGGGCATTTTGGAAGCAGCTATTAGACCCAGACATGGCTAAAGTATGGCATAGGGTGTGCGTTTTGTTTTGCTGCCCATAATCCACTTGTCTTTCTTCTAACTGTACCTTTTCCTTTTTTAAAAAATATTTTCTTCAAATTGCCACTCCTCTGAAACTCATTTAAGGCATATCCGGTGGATTTAACATATATATAGTAACTGACTTCCCTAGTTCCTCAGCCCAGATTTGTTCCAATTCTGTGATGAATCAAGCATCTGTGTGAGGAAGCCTATGGTCCCTCACTGACAGGCCTACTCAGAATTCATATCCTAGTGACAGCAATCAGGTTACCACTTCTAAATGTCCCAAATGGAAAAGACCCTGGAAATAATCCAGTCTATCTTCTCAGATCCCAGTTTAGGGAATCTGAGGCCCCCAAACATTAAGAGACTTGCTCAGCAACACAGAACTAGAAATGACCAAGATCTGGGTTAGAACTTGGCTCTCTGAATGCATGATCAGTAAATCACAACCAGATACGTAGGTTCATAAATTGTCAGGATTACCACATCCATAAATAAGTTTTAACACTTAATGGAGGTGTATTTTTCTGTACTCATCAAGTCATCTTGCTGAGTTCAATGGGCAAGAGAAGTTCAAAATTATCAAGACAACCTTTAAATAATTTCAAGTGAAGATCATACTATGAACGCTCCTCTGAAAGCTTCAGTCTCTAAATGGCAAATCACAAGAGCAATGAACTTCTTTAGTTCAGCTCTCTTATGTTCCATTTCTTTATTTGTAAAATAATGATAATAATAAATTTCCCTCAAACTGTATAAAATAATACAAGTCAGCTGCTTAGCACAGACCTTACTCAACCTTAGCACTCTGTTACGATCACTACAATCATTACTAATGCTAATGGTATTATTGCTCCCTGACTAAACCTGGGGAAATGTCCTTAAATAAAAAACAATGCCTAGCTACACATTCTTTACTTAACAATAACTAAAATATGTTTTTCTTGCAATTGGCTTAATTAGTTAAACTCTTATCAGAAGAATGTTCTAGTACAAGTGTAAGGATGCCCAGAATCTGTTGAATTGCATCATTCAAGCTTGATTTAATCACCAGTGTGACCTATCTCACTAAGCCAATCTAACCACCTTTTATTCGAACTGCCTTGACAAAAGAGAAGAGCTTGTGTAGCACTTCTGTGTCTTTACAATTTGATGAGTTTATTCTGTTGACTTTTTTTTTTTGTATAAAAATGTTTTCTTACATACTTTCTAGTCACTAAGCAGAGGGGAAATAAAAAGAAAATGGAATTGTTTCGTAATAAGATTGAAAGGAAAGTATGTCTAACAAGCCTTGGAGTCCCAGAAGAATCAATACAAAACATGTCTGGTGATAAACACACTCGGTTATTCTTGAATAAAAAGAGGGGTGTACAATTTAATTCAAATAAATAGAAAGCATTCAGTCTACAGTTTAAATGCTATGTTCTTGGACACCAGAAACCATCAAAATGGTCCCTCTTGACCCAGATAGGAAAACAGCACATTCTTTGGGTGTAAAAACAAAAGTTAGCGTCTTTACTTGTGTCGTCCAGCTTAGCAGCTCTTACAGTGAGGCCTTGACAGGAAGAGTCTAAGTCCTGAACCCATGAAAACGTTTTCTGAAAAGCCAATTGTAGTATGTTTTCTTCCGTGGTCTCAGTGGAATATAGAAGAAGAGAAAGAAAGGGAGGAAGAGAAAGCTATTCTCTAAAAGGAAATGGAGCAGAGGTCTGTAGAAATGCAAAACTCCACAGACATATTCCACGTGGTTCTGATAATGAGAATTCAGAGGTCTGGTCCTTTGATTGTTGAGCTTCCAAATTATGAAGGCCCCTCTTCCCTTGACTAGAAAAATAATATAGAAAACTGGAAAGATTGAAGCATTCTCCAACCACCCAAAATAACCAATGTGATTATTCTGGAATATGCCCTTGAAGGAATTTTTTTTACAAGTCTACAAAATCATGACAAACTTTCATATTTCTTTGCTTGCTTTTAAGTAATTATCATGGTAATAATTTTCCTACAACATGGTTTCCAAAGGCTTCTTATCACCACCACTGCTATCAAGATAATTCAAAGTACTATCATCTTTCACCTGGATTGTGGTCTCCACGCTTCAGCTCTTTTCCCCTTTTAGTCCCCTTTCAGCCAGCCAGAGAGAGAGCACTTAAACCTATGTCAGAAAGCTTCCTCTCTGCTTAGACAGAATCTTTCAATGACCATGGCTTTGCATTACACACAAAGTCAAAGACAAAATTTAATATGCCTCCCTAAACATCCTCAGCTTTATTCTGTCCTGACCTCATATCTTATTAGCTTTGGCCTCATTTATTCTACATCAGCCATACTGACTGCTGTCTCACCAGGCATTCCGCTGTCTCAAGGCTTAGTGAATTAGCATGTACTGTCCTTCTGCATGAATAGTTTTCTTTCAGACCTACCCAGCTCCCTTCCTTCCTTTAGGATTTCACACCTGCCTGTTTCTCACTGTGACTTTTATGGGCTACCATATCTAAAACATATCTATCCCCATCTACCATTTTTTATTATTTTTGGTTCAAGTTGTGTGAAGGACAACCCAAGAGATGCTGTGGGGAAGCAAAACTGGGGAGGGAGGGGCTATTAAGCAATATGCTACTTAGAGGGTCAATGCTGTGGGCAGTTAGGCTGAATTTACTGGGAAGCCCCTGAGAGACTTCACTGCATGTGCCTTGGAATTGTCTTCCTGAAATGCCAGGAAGCTGAGGTGTTTATCTACTCACCCAAGCTCTTTCCTTGGGCCAGATGGGACTTTTAACAGAGACACACAGGAAACCATCAGCATGTATGGGGACTGGCTGCAGATCTCTCTGGGAATGGGTGTGTGTGTGTGTGTGTGTGTGTGTGTGTGTGTGCACGTGTGTGCTTGGCAGCAGTAATACACAATTAACATCTACTAACTGGTGGTCCTGTCTCCGGGTTTGCTCCCTCCCTCTCACCCCCATCTACAGCTCCCAAAGTAACGTGTCTAAGACACCAACTAGATTAAGCTATTCACCTGTTTAAATCTGTCAATGACTCCCCACTGCTTTCAGAATAAAATCCAAATTGATTCTGTATTTCACCACTCTTCAAGCTTCATCGCTTACTCATATGAGGCTCCAGGCAACCATACTACTAATAACTCTAGAGTATCTCTGACACCACACTCATGAGGCCCCCAAACACAGCAATCCTTCTGTTTGAAGCCCACTCATAAATGTTTAACAATCATTTACTTGTTCAGCTACTACATGCCGGGCTCTGAGCAAGACACTGCAGATGCACTGAGGAAGAAACCACAGCTCTTGTCTTCAAAGAGCTCACTGTCAAAAAGCCTACTTCATGCATTTTCTCTTTTTATGTCTTTTTCTCTTAGCACTTAATTATCTAACATACTATACTATATTGTTTTACTTATTTATCTTGTTTATTGTCTTTCTGTCTCACTAGATTACTGATTTTCAAAGAGAGAGATTTTAATTTGTTTTCTTGAATCTCCAGTGTTCAGAATGGCACGTGGCACATCATAGGAGAGGAGCCCCACAAATATTCATGGAATGAGTTCTTTATGAAAACTAGTTAATGAATGGCTTCCTAGTATTCACTTGCGTTCAGGTACCATACTTTACTAATCACCTATTTTGGCCATTTAGCTTGCTTCCATTTATACTTTTCCAATAAATGACACTTAATGAACCTCTGTGAACATACATCTTTGTCTATATTTACAATTATTTCCTTAAGTTTAATTCCCAGAAGCTAAATTGCTGGACTAAACTAGTTTACAACTCTCTATCAATTGTGTATCAATCTTGCAAGATGTGTAAGACACTATTTTTTTCTTCACACCCCATCTGGCACTGGATATAAGCATTGTTCAAGCCAGTCTGACAGGCATTTCATTGTGATTTTAATTTGTGTAGTTTTGCAAGTCACATCACTTTTTGAAAAAGCTGGTTTTGGTCTGTCCTATTTTATGTAGTTTTCTAGAATGCACATGGAGAAATAATTAGTAAAAGAAACACACTAAAGTTCACTTGGTCCCCTCTTGGTCTCCGTCCATTTTATATTAAAATACGACTAGCACCAGCTGTTATACTTAGAGATGACAGCATATCTGGATACCTGATGATGTCATTTTTGGAAAGGGCACTGCATCAGTTTGATCACATAGAGAACGGAACAGATAAAGTTTTGAGCCAACTACCCTAGGAAAGAAGAGTTTCTGCAATATCTCCCACTTTGGACTTTGATGAGGATCTCCTGGTACCTCCAATATTGGGTCACCTGCTTTTGAGCTCAAAAAGCCACTTAGAATACCTGGAATAAACTCCATTTTCCAATATTAACAAACAAACCAAGAGCCCACCCAGAAATTCAAGGTATTATATACTTTTCTTTCCCAGAGTAAATACTGGCAAGCAGAGTGAGAAGTGTTAAACCAATCCGAAAGAAAGAAGTCTCTACTTATTTTCTTAACTTTGAGATAAAACTGACATGGATATCTGAGACATCAACATGGTGTTTGAAATTCAAGCCCACTGCACAAACTCATCCCATTTTGTAAGAATCGACACCTCCAGGCATCAGGGCTGGACAGTGAGTCCCTAGGCACGCCATTCATGCCTCACCCAGCCCTCCTTGATGCCGGTGTATGTTTTCAATGAGTCACATCAAAATTCTAACCACAAAAATCCAGAGCTGATGCTCATTTTGGGAAGCCAGTTTCTCTTTCCAGCTGAAAAATTTATTAGTAAAAGAACATCATCAAAGAACCAGCTGCTATGATATCAACTAGCACAGGAATCTGCAAGAGCGGAATTTTTCTTTAATATTTTCTCAGAATTCCTCCCTTTTATGAATTTGCCTGAAAGGTAAGTTATATTCTAAAGTTTTCTTTAGGAAAACATTATCCTCTTCTTACATTGTGAGTTTTTTTTAAGTAAACCCTTAATTTTGACATATTTTTTGAAGAACTTGTTTTCTCCCTGGATCAAAGTGGAAATAATCTCTTCTTTCTACTTCTATTTTAGCTGAAGTTTGAGGTTGGGGCTTATCAAAGTGATCTGTACGGAAAGAGAGAAGCAGTCCTTGCTCTCTGTGCCAAACTCATCATGTTTAACCTCCAGGGATGCTAATGAGAATCAGAGCTGACTGGTCCCAAAGGAATGCCACAGGAAGCCAGGCTGTGTTCCTTCTGCATTTGAAAGGGCATTTAAATGAAACCTGCAGCTGTTTAGAATGTGGTTAGGAAGACTTCCTATGGACTTTTTGTCAGACCTCTGGGGCAGATATAATGAGAGATCTAGATCTAAGTTTTAGGGGAAAAAGATCAAACCACATGAATCTTAACCTTTGTTCTTCCAGTGAAGTGAGAGAAATATCCAGAATACAACTGTGAAATGCACCTTATGTCAGCGAGAACTCACAGCTCTGTGCATTCTGTTTGCTTCATTGCCCCATTCTTTCATGAGATGAACAGGAATTTGAAGTATGCACCATGTTCTAGATATGAAATTAGATGCCTTAGAGAAAGTGACTAATGTGTTAGTGAGGGTGATAATCCCAAAGGGAAATAAACAGGACCCTTTAAAGTTAGCATTTAGTGGAAAGTTAGAGAAGGAAATAAGAAATGCAAACCAAAACCACAATGAGGTACTATCTCACGCCAGTCAGAATGGCTGCAATCCAAAAGTCTACAAACAATAAATGCTGGAGAGGGTACGGAGAAAAGGGAACCCTCTTACACTGTCAGTGGGAATGCAAACTAGTACAGCCACTATGGAGAACAGTGTGGAGATTCCTTAAAAAACTGGAAATAGAACTGCCATACGATCCAGCAACCCCACTGCTGGGCATACACACTGAGGAAACCAGAATTGAAAGAGACACATGTACCCCAATGTTCATCGCAGCACTGTTTATAATAGCCAGGACATGGAAGCAAGCTAGATGTCCATTGGCAGACGAATGGATAAGAAAGCTGTGGTACATATACACAATGGAGTATTACTCAGCCATTAAAAAGTATACATTTGAATCAGTTCTAATGAGGTGGATGAAACTGGAGCCTATTATACAGAGTGAAGTAAATCAGAAAGAAAAACATCAATACAGTATATTAACGTATACACATGGAATTTAGAAAGATGGTAACGATGACCCTGTATGTGAGACAGCAAAAGAGACACAGACATAAAGAACAGACTTTTTGACTCTGTGGTAGAAGGCAAGGGTGGGATGATTTTAGAGACTAGCATTGGAACATGCATATTATCATGTGAAACAGATCGCCAGTCCAGGTTCAATGCATGAGACAGGGGGCTCAGGGCTGGTGCACTGGGACGACCCTGAGGGATGGGATGGGGAGGGAGGTGGGAGCGGGGTTCAGGATGGGGAACACATGTACACCCATGGCTGATTCATGTTAATGTATGGCAAAAACCACTACAATATTGTAAAGTAACTAGTCTTCATTTAAAATAAATAAATATATATATTTTTTAATGTGATGTGATGGAGAATAGCTGAGAAGGATACACTTTATAGGTGCTCAAGGAGGGTTTCCAGGAAGAGGAGATATTTAGATAGAGATGTGGTGTTGCTTATTGAAATAGCTTTTTATTCACAGTATAACAGTGACTTAGAAACTCTGGGGTCTTTCTTGAAAAAGTCAATATCCCTTTCCTGTCTGAATAGGACAGCTTGTTGTTCAATTTCTCAGATAACTTGAGAGATTTAGAGATGCTCCTAGTTACCTGCTGTTCTAAGGGTTTAGAAGACAATCATGGATAATGAGTTAATAGAGCTTTTTTCCCCTTCTTCATAAGAACTTAACCTTTTGGTTAATTCTCTACTCTGTTCCCCTGGTAACCTCATAAGGTAATATGTCAACTGTTGCTAGGCAATGTTGTTAATAATAAAATGACTCCATACAGGAAGGTTACATTTAGACTGGAAGAAGTGTATCTACCTGATGGGAAGTCACAGCTCCAGGCTCTCCTGAGTGGCTCTGACAACTCAGCGTGGCCCTTGCATGGACCCTGGAAACTCTGCCTGTGCTGCAGAGTTTGAGCATATAGGCTCCTGTGAGGCTAGGCTGCTCAGATACCTGCCCCATATGCTTTTTCTGCACTCGAGCAATCACCTCAGGAGAGATGCTCTGAAAACCACAATAACTGTCCCACTCACACTGCAAGGCTTTCCACAGGAGGAGAATGCCACTGCCTCCCTGCTGGGAGCTTTGGATTCTGAATCCCAGCCTTCTCAGCACACTGTGGCCTATGGTGGCTCTTGAGTCTGAACCTAAAAAAATCCCTGGTAGGCTCTGCAGAGTAATACTCAGTGGAAGAGAAAGTTTTAAAACATTGAGAGCTTTGGGTGCAAAAGTCAAATGCAGAGTGATAGCCCTGAGTTGGGAGGAAATCAACACAATCTCCGTTTGAAACTTATTTCTCTTCCTTCCATCTACATGGCTTTCTCTTCTCATTGATTTTGCCTGTTGCCAAATATAGAAGATATTGAAGCAATGACTAGCATCCACTCTGTTGTGTAATTCCAAGTCTCGTGGATTTCACAGCACAACGAACATAAAAAAATTATTGACCGAGCAAACACTAGGTTTGTTAAATTTTCTTCTGCTAACGAAGAGTACAAATAATTGCAGCACCAGCACACACACTCAATTCTCTGTGTCATTTCCAAAAGAAGGGAAATATTACACAAATGTAAGAAGGAGAAAACATTTAGGTTGAATAAATTTAGCTTTATGAAGCTTACCAGGTATAAGAGGACACCGTCCATGTTACATAGATCTTGGGAAAGCCCTACCTTAAAACTTGTAACCCACTTGTGATTTTTTTCTCTTTTTGCCAGTAATTAGGGAAAAACCCATCACAAGCTCACACTGGCCCACAGCACAGTATCTGGGAACCCCCAAATCAGATGTCTTCAAAGCTGCTTTCCAGCTCTGAAATTTTCCAATTCTAACCTCACCCACTCTACGAAGACCATTTTCATCACGCAGTTTTCTGCAATGGTACCAGCCTAATCCTTCCTCTCTGAATTATTTATACAAATGCAATCAATACTGCACAAGTTTGATATTTATTCAATTCTGTATTATACCATTAACTAAACATCTTCTCTGTGATCAGCTTCCCAGTCTAGTAAGATGACACATTCTTTAACATGTAAGGGGAGCTCTTTTCCATTCACTTAGCAAAGTTCTAGGCTAGAGGTTGGCAAACTTTTTCTCAAAAACTCCAGGTCATAAGTATTTTCAGCCTTAAGGGTCACGTGGTCCTTGGTGTAATGACTCAGTTCTGCAGGAGTAGAGTAAAAGCAGACATTTGGCAATACATAAGCAAATCGGTGTGGCTTTTTTCCCCAATAAAACGAAATAGGCTAGATTTGGCCTTTGGGCCATAGTTTGCCAACCTTTGTTTTAGGCAATAGGACAGGCTCTTATTTAGTCGTTAAGTCATGTTTGACTCTTTTGTGACCCCATGGACTGCAGCCTGCCAGGCTCCTCTATCCATGGGATTTCCCAAGCAAGAACACTGGAATGGGCTGCCATTTCTTTCTCCAGGGGATCTCCCTGACCCAGGGATCGAATCCAGGTCCCCTGTGTCTCCTGCTTTGGCAGGTGGATTTTCTGAGCTGCCAGGGAAGCCTATAAAAGCACAGGCACTCTTTGCCCTGTTTGCACAGGAACTAAGGATTCCAGTTAAACTATTGACATCCTACCGTTGCTGCTTGGTACTCCATCGATTTATGAGCTGTTCATTTGGATATGGGAAAGTCATTTTCCCAGCAGAGTTCCAGATGTTGGAAAGAGGGAGAGAGAGAACACCCACTTAGTAAGCAGATTGACAAAATTAACTTTGGGTTAGGATGTCATGGACAACTTGCCCCCCATTAATTATAGCTTAATGGCAGAGTCTTTTCACAGATTCTGAGGGTTATAGAGTGAAACCTAGTTCTTTCGTGGCACTAACGATGAAGGAGAAAGAAGAGTGGGAGGCAGGGTAGAGAGGGAGGGAGAAAGTGATGAAGGTGAAGAAAAGGAGTACGAATTGCAGACGGAGGGTTTGGTTTCTTATTCTGGGGGATTGTTTAAAACTGTACTATTTTGTTGACTTTCCTATAATCCTCTAATAAAACACTTACTATGGAGAGAATGTTGTGGGTAGCAAGTTCTTATAATGTCTTTCTCTGAAATTAGACCGATTCCTTACCAGAATAGATATCCATGTTGTCTAAAGGGTTGATTTGGGGGTTTGGTCTTCACGGAGCTTAGTTTGTTTTGTAAAGCTCTCTACATTGCTATTCCCTAGGAACACCATGCAAATTCTGGTGACTGACTACTGATCTGTGGGCTGTCCTGCTGTATTCTAAAACACTTTATGCTGCCAGCAGTTGTCATGACCCACTGTGTAGAAATTAGGAGGCAGTTACCTGCTTCTTTTTTTAAAATGACAGCCTAATGCAAGCCTATTGTTTTAAGGTCTTCTGTCCTTACAGGCTTTAGATGGGAACTGATGGCCAGACAAGCAGTAATAGTCAACCCTGTTTACCTGTGTGGGAGTCCCAAGACGGCACACCTTCACAGCCCCCGCCTCACAGTTCATGTTCAAGGTAATGGCAGGCCATCAGGCCATCGCTGCATATATTTGAAATAATGTGTTCCTCAGCAAGGTGTTTATTAATAGACCAGCAAAAGGTAGTGTTTTGTTCCTATTGTTTGACACAATACCAGTGCAATTCGCTACTGCCTAACCATTATGTCCTCCCATGAAAGGCAGTGTGGCCACAGCTTTCAGAATATTTTCCTTTAAGGGAGCTATTCAGACTGTCTTACTGATTCTCAGCAAATAGTCTCCAATTAGGAATAAGTTTTCTCACCCAGTTAACAGGTATACGAGATACTAATGAATAAACTAATATTCCCTACTATAAACAAAAGTAAAGCAGATGCAATGAGCTCAGAAAATGAATTGCAAGGCCATTCTGGGGGCTGACCAGCACTCAGGCCGCCTTTTGGAGAATGATAAGACCATCGTCACAGACACCCATGGCTCTTCTGGTGAGAGCTCTATCAAGAGCGCCTGTCCACCCTTTGGTGTGTGTGGGTCAGTCGCTCAGTCAAGTCTAACTCTTTGTGACCACATGGATTGTAGCCCGCCAGACTCCTCTGTCCACGGGATTTCCCAAGCAAGAACACTGGAGTGGGTTGTCATTTCCTTCTCCAGAGGATCTTCCCAATCCAGGAATTGAATCTGGGCCTCCCGCATTGCAGGGAGATTCTTTACCATCTGAGCCACCAGGGAAGCCAACTCAAGTTAAGCCAAACAGAATTTATCTTCTGGAATTCGAATCTTTGGGAAGCTGCACAAAGATGGAAAACCCACAGGATGTCTTTCACTGGGATGCTCATGTCTTGAAATGTTCAGTGAGTTTCTGGGACCACATTCTCAGGGCTATGTATCTCCTATTCCCACCCGATGTCATTAGTATTCTTTGGATTCTGTGAGCTGCCCTTCATACAACCAGTATATTCCTTTTCTGCCTGGATTAGCCAGAATCCAGGTTCTTACCTGCAACCAAAGGGCCCTATCTAAGACAATAAGTAAGAATTTTAAGAAAAATAACAGAGTTTATAGTTCTTGTTTCACTTTTTTCCTGCCAGAGAGACCTATAAATATAACATGGCAGTGACCTTTCCAAGTGTGAAAAGATAATGAAAATGTCATAGGCTACTAAAAATGTTTAGGAACTAGGTTTTAAAAGTCAACAATCTTTTAAAATAATAATCATTTTGCCAACAAAGGTCCCTATACTCAAAGCTATGGTTTTTCCAGCAGTCATGTATGGATGTGAGATTTGGATCATAAAGAGGACACATGCCAAATAACTGATGCTTTTGAATTGTGGTGTTGGAGAAGACTCTTGAGAGTCCTTTGGACAGCAAAGAGATCAAACCAGTCAATCCTAAAAGAAATCAACCCTGAATATTTATTGGAAGGACTGATGCTGATGCTCCAATACTTCAGCCACCTAATGCCAAGAGCTGACTCATTGGAAAAGACCCTGATGCTGGGAAAGATTGAGGACAAAAGGAGAAGGGGGCAATAGAGGATGAGAACATTGAATGGCATCACCGACTCAATGGATATCAGGGTAAGCAAACTCCAAGAGACAGTGAGGACAGGGAACCCTGGCGTGCTGCAGTTCATGGGGTCGGAAGGAGTAGGACACGACTTAGCGACTGAACAATACTCATAGCAAATGCTGCCTATGGTCAGCAACGTAGGCTGCTGTGTTTGGTGAACCTGGTGAAACACTGCTTTAAAATAGAGTGTAACTGTTGTGAAAACCACAAAGATTGGTATCAATATTTTCTATGGCTCAATTGTATAGGAAAAATAGATAGGAAGTTGAGTGACTTATTCTCATAAGCAACCTTCAGTGGATGTAGGAAAAGAAATCCGATTTCATAACCCCTGTTCAGGCATCTGTCTTTAAAACACTCTCACTACTGAGATCAAGTCAGTAGTGAGTGATTTATTACCAATTTTGGTTCCTATTGCTTTAACTGTAACCTTTACCTTCAAGTTCCTGTCATTTCTCCTTTCTTTTGAACTATTACTTCAACTACCTGGAGCATGTACCTCTTCTTTAACTTTTGTTTTGTTTTTTTTTTTTTTTTGGTTCAGTATGATTTGATGTGGATTCAATTTTCCAAAAATATCTCTCTGGCTCAATAGTTTCTACATGGAATATGGTAATGTGAGTCTTAATGAAAGCACTTCTCTCTCTCATTCTGGTGAATCCTTATCTCTGCTGAAAAATGATTAAATAACGGAAATCACGATGCCTTCTCTTTAGGTGAAAATGAGCTGTATGTTCACAACTTAAATATGTGAGCCTGGAAATGTACTTCTTCACTTGTTGTGTACTGCCTTCTGTGAAGAGTAATTATATGGTTTTGCTTTTAACAGCAATGAACTTGTAATGCATTAATACTCCAATCAATGGCTTATGCTTATATGCAGCCAGACTATCACCCCCTTTAATCTGCAGTATACTGACTTCTCAGAAGAGCACAAAAGAAAGAGGGCCTGTTTTCCTTAACTATAATTATGTATTTATTTTCATCCCTAGGATTCAATCATAACAAAGGCTGAGTCACTCCTTAGCCTTCAATGGGGCTCTGTGTTCATGGGTAAGATGCCTAATTGCAGATGTATCTGGCCACCTGAACTCACAAAGATTAAGCAATTTAGAACTAAAAGCAGCCACAGTGGTGCTTTATAGGGTCTATTATGAAAGTAGTAGTTTGATTTTCTGAACCAGAAACGCAATTACAACACAATCTTTATCTAATACATTTTCAAAGAAAGTGAGGAAGAGTCATGGTGAAATAAACAATTTGCTAGTTCTGCCACTAACCAGTCTGTGATCTAGGGCAAACTCCCTAACAACTCTCAGTCTAAAATATATCTGTAAAATACATACAATAAAATATGTATTGTATATCCCAAAGAATCATTAGTGTATTAATACATAATAATATGTGTGTGCTTGGTACTCTGTCATGTCTGACTCTTTGCAACCCCATGGACAGTAGCCTGCCAGGCTTCTCTGTCCATGGGATTTTCTGGGCAAGAATACTGGAGTGGGTAGCCATTCCTTTCTCTAGGGGATCTTCCTGACCCAGGAATCAAGCCTGGGTCTTCTGTATTCCAGGAAGATTCTTTTACTGTCTGAGTCACCAGGGAAGCCCATTAATAACACATGAAACTATAAAGTCTTAGAAAGTCTAAGGCACTGGGTAACTGGAAATCATTCTTAAGAGCCAGGTTGCCATGGCACCAGGAATTAGTTTTATGTATCACTGAATTCTGACATGGATTCTGGATTCTTCTTCTACTCTGCCATTTGAGTGGGTCTGATGAGCTCCCAAGTTGGCATAAGCAACAGGCAGGCACAAGGCCATCTCTCTTGCCAAAGTGTTAGTTCAGGGATGAACAGCCAAGCACAGAGCAATTCTTAGCCACAGACACTGGTTCAGGGTAGACACATGACTTCAGTGCTCCAAAGAGAGAGAAACTCAGGGCTTCTAGTATGATGACTTATATCCCTGCTCCGGAGGGTGTGCTGTACAGACATAGGTGTGAACTCCTGCAGTCATTTTGGTACCATAAGGGATACTCATCTGAGAAACGCAGAAGTTAAAGAGCTCCAGGGGACCAAATCCAGCTGTACATAAAGCCTGTCCTCCCGCTGTACTGTTGGCATCATGGGAACCAAAAAATTCTCTTTTATTGTTCAAGCCAATTTAAACTGGGCTTTTTTGATATTTCAGCTAAAAGCATTTTGGTTTATATATTGCCTCAAGGACATAATATGGAGAAAGACGTGGAGTGAGGATTAAGAACTCATCAAAGGAATGCCAATCAAATGAAAGAATAAAAAAACAGCATTAGAGAAGGAGGGATGAATATTCCTTCATCTTCTTCCTCCTTTTTCTTTCCTCCAGATTACTGGTTGTGTTTCCTGAGAGAAAGCGTATAGAGATGGAAGGAAAGATGATTACATCTTGAATTAATTAAGGTAATGCTTTAATTCTCAGTGACTTAAGAGAACATTCATTTAGAATACAGTTTTTTTGTGTGGAGGGGGAGAATACGTGAGTTGGCTCCTGACCCCAGGTTGATGGAGTCTTTGCACTTCTGCATGTGTAGCTTTTGAGATGACCTAGGTGGTTGCCAGTGGACACAAGAAGAAAAGAGAGTTACAATCCCTCTTCCATTAAATAAAACTTAATGACCTAGCAAGTGATAGTTGCTCAGTTGTGTCCAACTCTCTGTGACCCCATGGACTGTAGCCTGCCAGGATTCCTGATGTAGCAGAAGAATCTGGGAGAGGAGTCTAGCTATGTGCTAAGAATGAGTAGAACGGTTTGGTGAACAGCTGTCTGGTCTCTACCTCACATTATAAGGGCTGTGGTTTTTGGTTTATAGATTCAGTATGACATACTTTATGCTACAAATTTAAATAGGTACCACAGTCAGGCAGATAACACAGAGTAGCGAAACCATCCAGGCAGAATACAGTAAAGAATGGCAAAGATTTGGTCAATACAGCAATTTAGTCATTTTGACTAAAGGAGGGAACGATTGATCACTCAGCCAACTGTTATCATGGATTTAAAAACATACCTGAGGCCAAGTAGATAACATAGTGAAACCAATCAGGCAGAATATCGTGATGAATGGCAGAGATTTGCTCAACACAGAGATCGAGTTATTTTGACAAAAGGAGAGAGCCATTGATCACTCCGCCAGCTGTGGTCACATTACAATCTGAATTCAGTGTTTCTGTAGCTTTGCATTTCCCAAGATCAATTAGAAATCTAGATTTTTCTGTTAAACATTTTGATTCTTAAATGTTGGAAAATACTGTATTTTTTAACTACCAAGAAAACCAAAAGAGACCTGTTTCTGATACCCAGTTTCATCTGCTGATCACTAGCTCATGATATACATTAGTATTTCTAAAAATACTTAACTTTATATTGGTGCACAGTTGATTAACAATGTTGCGTTAGTTTCTGGTATACAGCTAAGTGATTCAGATTATACATATCCATGTATTTATTCTTTTTCCAATTGTTTTCAAATGTAGGTTAGACTTCTTAGTCTATCAAGGAGTTTCTTTGAATGTTAAGCTCTAAGGCAAATGTGCACACATTTATTAAAATTATATAAATAAATCCATCTGTAGCTCAAATATTACTTAATGCTCATTTCTAACCGTTTAGATGTAAAACTGAAATAAACACTGGTTGCCACACTCTAGGGGAGTGGGACGCACACATCGTGTTTTGAATCTCACAGTTTTATGAGTTTGCTATTCTTCTTTTGACATTTAGTTTTTTTCTTAGGAAATTTTTGTTCTCTAAAAACCTTTACCTTATGTTGATATATTTATGCATATAAAATCAGTTACACAGTTGAGTTACTCTAAAGTGACCAGCCCTCCCAGGAGGCCCATCAGTAACCGTCTCTTAGTGATTTCGGGTAGCTATGACACGGACAGCTTTACGGCATTGTCGTAAAGGCCCATTGTCTGAGGTCCATTTCTCCTCCACATCAAATGGCTGCAGTTTATTCTCATGTTGTGAGACAACAAACACTAAGGGATTTGTCTTTTTCCTTTTTTACCTCAAAGCCTACGTACATATTTTTGCTATTTGCAGAAATCCACTTCTGACTGTGATAATAATACAGAATTCCAGGGATGACATATTTTATCAACCTGAAAAACTAGGAAGATACATGCAACATAAAGAGTCTTTATAAAATGTGTTCAGTAGATAAATACCATATATTACTCACTCAAAACGATATTCAGGCTTAGAAAGATGTTTGCTGATGATTTCCTTTACTGTTACCCTAAGGTATTTTTGAAGTATATTTTTCACATTTAAACAGCATCATTCATTGGGAAGACTCTTTCCACTGCAGCCAGAGTTCAGTATAATTGAGAGTTATATAAGAGAACCAAACACTTAGCAACAGGCAGAGGCTGTCATTACATACTATCCCTTGGGCCTGATCATGAACTTGATTATGAAAAGGAAAGTAATAGGAAAGGTCTGAAAGAATGCTTTCATGTCTGGTAGTCTTTGAATTAGAGAACTAAGAGAAAAGAACGTGTATATTTGGTTTAAAAAAAAAAGAACAGATGTGTCTAGGTCACTGAGATCAGTGTGAACACTGAATACTATAGACCCACTACTATTAATAACAATTCTTCATAACACTAAAGGGCAGCTTTGTTTTCATTTCTTTAATTTCACTGACTACCCAAGAGGATGACATTAAATCTTAGGTTGTGCCTGTTTTTAATACAAGCTTTGTGAAGATTTTATTCATGTCTCATTCAATCAACTCATTAAGCGTAAAATTCATCTCAATATTGCTAAACATTAGAGAAATGCAAACCAAAACTAAAATGCGGTTATTACCCCACAACAGTCAAAATGGCTACCATTAAAAAGTCTGCAAACAAAAAAGCTGGAGAAGATGTGGAGAAAAGGGAATACTCCTAGACTGTTGGTGGGAATATATAATAAATGGGAGCAGCCACTATGGAAAGTGCATGACATTTCCTTAAAAAACTAAAAATAGAGTTGCCACATGATCCAGAAATCCCACTCTTGAACACATATTTGAAAAGTGAAGTGTTAGTTACTCAGTCATGTCCAACTTTTTACAACCCCATGGACTGTAGCCCACCAGGCTCCTCTATCCATGGAATTTTCCAGGCAAGAATACTGGAGTGAGAGCCATTCCCTTCTCCAGGGGATTTTCCTGACCCAGGGACAGAACCCAGGTCTCCTGCATTGCAGGCAGATTCTTTACTGTCTGAGCCACCAGGGAAGCTCATAAAAAAGTGAAATAATAGCATTTTCAGCAACATGGATAGATACAGAGATGATCACACTAAGTGAAGTAAGGTCAGAAAGAGAAAAATAAATAGTATATGATATCACTTAAATGTGGAATCTGAAAAATTGATACCAATGAACTAGTTTATAAAACAGAAAAAGATACACAGACGTAAAACACAAAATTAGGGTTACCAAAGGAAAAAGGTGGTGAGAAGGATAAATAAGGAGGTGGGGACTGACATATAAACACTAACATATATATATATATATATAATAAATCATCCAAAAAGACCCACTGTAGCCCATGGAATACATATTATATATTACAGAACACTCTGTAATATCCTACATGGGAAAAGAATCCAAGAAAAAATAAATATATGCATAATTGAATCAGATTGCTATCCACCTAAAACAAATACAACATATACAACTATACTCCAATCTAAAATAGAAGTTAAACAAAACAAAGAAAGCAAGAGAAAGAAAGAAGAGAGATAAACAAAGAAATAGCTACCATACTTCCCTCAGGCCTAGGTCACCTGGGCTGGAGTCACATCCCTGGAGCCTGAGCTGCTCTGGGGTCCCCACAGCTGGGCTGAGGCCGAGACGAGCTGGGGAGGATGTATCAGTAAAGGAGGCCGCCCCCCGAACATGCAGTGCCTGGGCCCCTGTGGATGAGACCCCAATCTCCAGATCCAGGTGGGCCCTCCCAAAGTTCCAGCAAGTCTAGTGCACTTAAAGGATGGTGGACCCTCTGGTCTGGAAGAGCTCTGAAAAATCACTTGGCCGCCAAGTCTCCCAGTGGTGGGATTCCCGCCAGCATGCTCCTTCTTCGGAGTTGCTGTTCCTAAGTAGGACAGCATCCTCAACACTGCAGTTTTGCCAGGGTTTAAGGTTTGCCTGGGAGGTGCAGGGTAAAGGGGAAAAAGTAATGGGACACAAACCCTGGCACATTACACTCTAATCTACAAGCCAGTAACACGGCTTTCTCTAGGGCTCTTGGAATCCAAAAGGAGCATGGACAAGTGCTGCCGCCTTGTGGACATTTCCCAGAACAACAACTGGAAAACCCGGGCTTCTGGGTACTTTATATTCCCGCGGGCCGTAAAGAGCACTTGCCCTCAAGAAATGTTCTGGGGTAGGTAGTTGAAAAACAATTCAATTCAGGGCAGACTTTCAAGAAGTCAATCTCTAGAGGTCAATTTAATGCACTATTTTTTTATATAAAGCATATGAAAAGATGCTCCATATGGCTAATTATTAAGAGACCTGAAATCAAAACTGCAATTCAAAACTACCTACAAATCAAAACTACCTCACACCAGATACAAAAACCATCATCAGAAAGACTACAAACAGTGAACGGAAGAGGGCATGGAGAAAAGCGAACCCTCCTATGCTGTTTTAGAGAATGTAAATTGGTTACAGCTTCGATGGAGAACAGTATGGAGGTTCCTAAAAAAAACCTAAAATAGAGCTACCACATGATCCGGCTGTCTCACTCCTGGGCCATTTCATGGGGAAAAACCATAGTTCAAAATGATACACGCACCCCAACCTTCACTGCATCACTGTTTGCTTTAGGCAAGCCATATTAATAGAAGCAACCAAAAAGCCCACCATCAGAGTGATGGATAAAGAAGATATGGTACACATATATGCACCATGGAGTATTACTCAGCCATTAAGAAGAATGAAATGATGCCATTTGCAGCAAGATGGATGGACCTAGAGAGTGTCGTACTGAGTTAAGTAGGTCAAACAGCAGGAAAAATATATACATCCCTTACTGAAGTATGTCTCAGTGAAATAATGCCTTTTCTAGCAATATGGAGGGATGTGGAGATGATCATACTAAGTGAAGGAAGTCAGACAGAGAAGGACAAATTGCCTACGATATCACTTATGGGTAGAGTTAAAAAATCAAATTGATACAAATGAACTCATTTACAAAACAGAAACAAACTCGACGACTTGGATAACAACCTTATGGTTAGCAAAAGGGTTATCATATACAGAGTAATATATATGAAATAGATAATTAACAAGGATCTAATGTGTAGCCCAGGAAACCTTTCAATGCTCTATTATGTATGCCTTAAACCCATCACTTCTCTATGTTGTGTTAAATGCAGCTGGTACCCTGAAGACAAGGTTCCCACCTCTACCGTTTTCTCCAGCCAGAGGCCCTCACTTTTTGTAGTACCTTCTCACGATCTCAGATCATTTCCACACGTGATAATTAATTTCATGGTCATGGAAAACCCAGCAAGTTCAGTTCATAAATGATAAAACAGAGGTTCAGAAGCTTATGTGAGTTTGCAATGATGGAGCCAAGTCTGGGGTTCATGATTCCCATATAATCCCTTCTGCCCATTAGGGTGGGAGCAAAACAAAGTCTGCCTGTCCTGACTGCCTTCTTGGCATCTTCATTTTTGTGCTCTCCTGCAGTGAAAAAGCACACCGGTCAGGCAGACACGTGTTCAAATCCAGATACTCACCTTTACTTAATGGGTGATTTGAGTAAAGTATCCTGCTTACTGAAGCCTCACCTTTCTCATCTGTAAAATGGGAAGGTAATTATAAAAAAAACCTCTATCTCACAGAATTGTAGTATGCGTTAAATGAGACGGGGCACATGAAGAGCTCAATACTTATTAGCTATCATCATAACTGGAAACACAGGCAAGGCATACCGGTAGCCTTCAGTCAGCTCAAAGCGATACCTGAAATTCATAACCCACTGTACCACTGGGATAGAAAATTCCTGCATCGGTAGCTATCTGTGTCTCATTTCAAGGCGTTTTTTTTGTGAATTCTATTAAGGAATACTATATTCTCAGGAAGGACTGCCAAGGCAGGGAAATTTTGACTTCCTATTTCTTACTCATAACCTAAAGAAAAATGACAAGATACTCTCCAGCCGTATATATAATTCCCTGCAAACATACCTTGGAAGCATTTTAACTGGCATCAGATTTGTGGGCTTTCTAGCACCACACTTGAATTTGTGCAGGATCCCATTTTGTAAAAGCTGACAGACAACCTCAAGAGATGGTCTGACGATCATTCCCTCCAACCCTTCCCTGGTGATGTTCTTCCGTTAACGCTCATTTTAGTATTTCAATAGCTTTTCCAAGACACACTGGGGAAGAAGCCTCTGTGGTTACACTTTCAGTATTATGAATGAATTATTCATATATGTCACGGTAATTCATAAAAAAAGTGAAAGCATTAGCTCAGACCATTCTTAGAAGTATAACTTTAACATACAAGATACAAGCCCTACTCAAACACACCTCAATGCTTTATGGCCTTCAGTGACTCAAAATTAAGTGACGTATTTTGAGCTGCTGAAACATTGAAGATGAGAGACCTATGTTCTATAACTCTGTGTCTTATACTGAGATAGACTTTGGAAAACTCCTTACTACCTCTTTAATAACTACATAGACTTCTCCAAAGTCCTGAGAAACCCTTTCTAAAGTCCACCTGTGTGTCACTGTAACCACTTTGAATACAGTCAATCTCTCAACAGGCTCAGAATATATATCCAAGAAAAATACTTTTGCAGGCAATCAAAAGAGCTCAGCTGAAACGCCCTGCAATTCTTCCAAGGGCTTATGTCTCAGTAACATCTCAGCTCTTCAGCTGAGCCAAATCAAGCATAGATGAAAAGGAGAGGTAACCAAAGAGGAAGTTAATGGACCTTCCTGTCATCGCGTGACTACAAATGTAGCTCCCAGCGGACTCCTTGGTTCTGGAACATCTATCACACTTAGCAAGAAAGTTAAATTCCTAGTGAGTCTTTAGTTACACGACGTTGAGGAACTGATCTGAACAAAGACATGAACATTCTTGCTGCATGTGGAGTTTTCCCCAAGAAGCATTAATAACAAATCTTGACTCTATGATTATTAACATTTTGTTGGCAAAGAAGAGCTATGGAATCTGAAATCCATCTCAGCTCTTAAATCAAGGTGTCATGCTAATGTGACCAGCAACCTCACCACACTGCCATTTTCCCAGACAATTAAGAATACAGGATTTTACCTTTTTTCCAGTTGTGTTCCACAGTTTGAAATAGTTTTGCCTATTAAGCAAAAGGTCACTGTTGTGTAGTTGCTAAGTTGTGTCCAATTCTCAGTGACCCCATGGACTGTAGCCTGCCAGGCTCCTCTATCCATGGGATTATCCTGGCAGGAATATTGGAGTGAGTGGCCATTTCCTCCTTTAGGGGATCTTCCTGACTCAGGGATCAAACCCATGCCTTCTGCATTTCTTGCATTGGCGGGTGGATTCTTTTACCACGGTGTCACCTGGGAAGCCTTGAAAATACCATTACTAAATAGCAATAATATTAACGGTTTTTTGCATTAATATCCACATTATTACATACTAGGTATCTTATATGACTTTTATATGGTTAGCTCATTTAATCCTCAAAAAACTGTATGTAAATGGGATTTTTACATTCCTGTTTTGCAGATGAAGAAACTGAGGTCTCAAGAAATAGTGTATAGAAAGAGTTGTTGTTTAGTTGCTAAGTTGTGTCTGACTCTGTGACCCTGTGGACTTTAGCCTGCCAGGCTCTTCTATCCTTGGGGTTTTCCAGGCAAGAATACTGGAGTGTGTTGCCTATAGAAAGAGGAACAGTTTTAATTTAAACCCATGTTTCTAAAGACAGTCCTCTTAAGCACTCTATGAATCATCCTTTGGTATCTCATGATTTTTAATGTTTTAGAACAAAAAGTATGTAGTTGTAAATATGACATTTTGGACCACATAATATAATCAACTTTAGCATATTGAGTTGGTAGAATTTTAGGTAAAAGCAAAATATTTCAAGTTTTTATAAATATACAAAGAGTTTTTATTTTCTAATATAACTTTTTAGTTGGATATGTTTTGAAGTATTGAAAATAAGTGAGAAATATTTATTCCCATCTCCTCCGCCACTGCTTTCTATATTCTTAAAGTTATAAGCGCTTCAGTTAGTGAACAGATTATTTAAGGTAGATGGTATGAAATTTACTAACTCAAATGAACAAAAAGCACTGTTATACGTCAGTGAAAAGTTTTTAAGTTGTTGATGCTTTTTTTTTAATGTTGCTATTCACATACCTCTGTCCATCAGTTTTAAGAATGTGCAGTAGCACTCAGATTTCAATGTGCATAAGGGTTCTGCTTGTGATTCCCGGGTTCTTCCCAAACATTTTGATGCTGCTTAACTTAGGGACCTATATTCTTTGCACGTGGGCAACTGCGTTCTTAACAATCCTCCAGCAAGATTCTGGAGCAGATAATCCTCAGACCTAAACTCCTTACTCCTCAGTGAGAGCTCCTTGCTTTCTCTTATGCCATCCACACAGCATCAAGAATGACCCTGGGGGTGGCCCGCGTAAAAGCCTCCTTTGGCTTCTGCTGTGTTAAAGCACATTCCACCTCATGAGTTTGGCCCTGAGGGCTGTACGTTTGGCCTCCCTCTCCTCCTGAGTCCATCTCTTGTCATTCTTCCCAAACTCACTCTGCTCCAGCACCTTCAGCTTCTTCCGTGGCTCAAAAAGGCCTGATGTGGTCTGATTCTAGGCCCTGTATGTGCACTGCTGTGATGGCTTTGCAAAGTCGATTCCTTCTTACCACTCAGCCTGTGCTGTACAACTCGGGAACTGCAACTACCGAGCCCACGCGTCACAACTATTAAAGTCAGGGCCCCAGAGCCTGTGCTCTGCAACGAGAGAAACCACTGCAGTGAGCAGCCTGTGCACAGCAACTAGAGAGTTGCCCGTGCAGCAGCGAAGACCAAGCACAGCCAAAAATGAATAATTAATAAAGAAATAAAATCTCGGTAAAAAAAGAAAAAAAAATCTGTTGGATGAATGAGTAAAACACAATACCTCACAAACATGCATAAATAAGACATATGAGAAAAGTACCAACCACCACCACCACCACAAATATTATAGGAGCCTTTCTAGGTATACTTTGCATACAAGGCCCCCTTTACTCTTTAAAACAGTTGAAGTGGGTGCAATGAAAACCTCTACTTTTGCAGACGACACAGAAAAGCTAAGCAATTCGATTAACATACAGCCAGGAATAGGCTCAAGCAAATGTATTCTGTTTCATGATGAAACACTGGGTAGGTGAGGAGGTGTATGAATGAATAAATGATTGTATAAGGGTGGCAGGGTAAACAAGTGAATGAATGAGTATCATCAACTCAGGATCCCAGATTGAAACGAGAAATCTCTTCTTCATTCAGATGTAAAGAAAAGAGCGCAAAATTTACAATTCAAATGCTATCCAAAAGTATATCATGTGAAAACATTCATGTGAAAGCACTCACAGATACACAGCCTCTTTCCCAACAGAATGAACTTTCCCAAGACTGCTAGGAATCGACAGCAGTGCAACAAGGTGAGAGGGCAGCTTGTCAGTGTCACAGGTGGTGATATACAAGCACCACTTGAAGGGTTCAGACCAGCATCCTTCCAGCTGTGGAAACAACACACTGCTTTCGGAGACTGCCCGGGCTTTGGAAACTTGACAGCTAGAAAGATGTGAGCATTTGATAGATGATGATCTGTATTGCGTGCCCCTGGCTTTCTCAGGCCATATGATACCTAGAGCTGGGCTTCGGGATATCACTATGCTAACCACTGACTTTTAAGTAAAAATAAAATCAAACACCTGATCATCAGTCAGCACGGACTACTGGGGTTCCCACACACATTCGACCATAAGACCTTGGCCATGAAGACAGTTTTATTTCTCAGTTTAAATACAAATGGGAGATTTATTACAGGAGTGGCAGATAGCATGATTAATAAATATCTGTCATCTTTGATTTTAAAAGAAAGGCGAAATGAGAAGAGGAGGGAAGTGGAGGGGAAAAGGATCAGCAAGGGAGGAGACTAATGGGACGAGAGGGCAGGGAAAGTGGGAGGAAGGAGAGGGAGGAAGGAGAAAATAGGGCCTGTTACCTCTGGCTGGGAATATGCGACCTCAGAATCCTCCTTCCTAGAACCCACTAATCACTAATGTCTCCACTCCTCACTTGAGTAATTTCAGCAAGGTAGTTGGGTCACCTCCCTGTAACCAGCAGAGCACCATGATGCACAAGCCTCCAGGTCCAGAGCACCAGCTACTATTCTCATATTCCCCCAGCCCCGTCTCTTGGCCCACAAAAAAAGAGACAGAGAGAGAAAGTTGTATACAATACATACCTATTGGGTTGCCCAAAAAGTTCATTCAGATTTGTCCATAACATCTTAGGAAAATACCCAAATGACATTTCGGCCGACCCAACACATGTTTGGTTTGTTTTTAATATTTTTTTTAAATTTTGTTTTAATATGCATCACTCCATACAGTCACTCAAGATAATCGAGATAATTCAGTGAGTTAACTGGAATGGCCCAAAAGATTGAGAAGCGCTGTTCACTGTGGCAAAATATAGTGAAGAGATAAATATGCAACTTTCTTGTTACATATCTATATTCTGTTGCTGCTGCTGCTAAGTCGCTTCAGTTGTGTCCAACTCTGTGCGACCCCATAGATGCAGCCCACCAGGCTCCCCCATCACTGGGATTCTCCAGGCAAGAACACTGGAGTGGTTGCCATTTCCTTCTCCAATGCCTGAAAGTGAAAAGTGAAAGTGAAGTCGCTCAGTCGTGTCTGACTCTTCGCGACCCCGTGGACTGCAGCCTACCAGGCTCTTCCGTCCATGGGATTTTCCAGGCAAGAGGACTGGAATGGGGTGCCATGTTTCTATAATTTTATTGCTACTACTAGTACTATAATGATCAGCACAATCATCATTACTATGATAATGATTATTCTGATTTCTTCTCCGTCTTCTCCTTCCACATTTATTTTCATGGTTCCCTTTTTCTATCACATTAGCTTTTGTTCATCAAAGTGGTTGCTTAACTGTTTTTCCATCTTATCAGTTGATTTTCTGTCTTAATGGTTCAAGTTTTCTCCTTACTGCATTATGTGATGGAGTGTTGATAACTGGATTTTTCCATAATTTATACAATGATGTATGGCATGAAGATTTATCTAAACTTAATATAAAAATGTATAGAAACATAAAATATAAAAAATATTTTCCTTCTTAGCCCACTCTCCATTTTCTTCCAGGTTATCTCAATTTTATTTGCCAGAGGAGTAGAAATCTTAATGTGTTTCATACATCCTTCAAGTTATTTTATACATACACACATATTTGTACTTCTTTATATAGTCACTAAAATTGGCTCATGTTACATATACTTTTTTATAACTTTCTTTTTCCCTTAAACACTGTGTTGGATCTCTTTCTAGGTCATGAGTAGTCATCTCATTCTCATTCTTTTTACTAACTTTCTGGTACTGTGTTGTATAAATACACCCTATTGAAAATAAAAATCTCTATAATACTTATGAACATTTAAATTCTTTCTGCTTTTCAATGGTTTAAATCAAACTACAGTGAATATCCATTCATGTTTGGACACACACACTTATATAAACATAGAGACAAACTTTTTTAAAAAATGAGATAAAGTCTTATGAGTAAAATTATAGCAGTAAAAGGTATTCTTATTTTGAATTTTAATAGTTTGCCAAATTTCCTGATGTAAAGCAAAATCAATTTATAATTTTAAAACTAAATTTATGTTCTTAAAATCTGAGATTAAAAATTAATGCATCCTCATTTTAACAAATAAAAATCATATAGAGATATACTGAGGGCCTTCTTTCCCCCACCTTCCAATTACAAACAACCCTTTAAAATACCCAGTGTTAATTATTTGGTTGATGGATTAGCAAAAGTCAAGAATATCTATCTAAATAGACATTATTTTTTCAGAGAAGACATATAGATGGCCAAGAGGCACATGAAAAGATTTTCAGCATCACTACTTGTTAGAAAAATGCAAATCAAAGAGGCATCATTGCACATTGGTCAGAATGGCCATCATCAAAAAGTATACAAACAGTAAATGCTGGAGGGGATATGGAGAAAAGGGAACCCTGCTTACTCCTGATAGGAATGTAAGCTGGTACAGCCATGATGGAGAACAGCATGCAAGTTCCTTAAAAAACTAAAAACAGAGCTATCATACGATCCAGCAATCACATTCCTGGGCACATATCCAGAGAAAACCATAATCCAAAAAGATGCATGCACCCTAATGTTCATTGCAGCACTGTTCACAAAAGTCAGGACATGGAGGCAACCTAAATGTCCATCGACAGAGGAGTGGATATAGAAGATGTGGTACTTGTATACACTGGAATATTACTCAGTCATAAAAAGAATGAAATAATGCCATTTGCAGCAATATGGGTGGGCCTGGAGATAATCCCGCTAAGTGAAGGGAATATAGAAAAAAGGTGATAAATATCATATGGCATCACGTATATATGGAATCCAAAATATGATAAAAATGCTATTTATGAAATAGAGGCAGAGTTACAGATACAACAAAACAAAACTTATGGTTGCTGAAATGGAAAGTGTGGGAGAGGGATAATTTAGGAGTTGGGGATTAACGTATACTTACTACTCTATATTAAATAGAAAACCAACAAGGAAATACTGTATGGCACAGGGAATTATACTCAATATTTTGTAATAACATAAGATAAAGGAATCTGAAGAGGAATATATCTATGTGTGTACACACACACACACACACACATATATACACGTATGTATAACTGAATCACTTCGCTGTACACCTGAAACTAATACACTGTAAATCAAGTATACTTCAATAAAAAATTTTAAAAAAAAGTCAGTACCATAATTTTTTTTAATATCTTAGTTTCAACATAAAATATAACAATATAGACATTCTAGTTCTGAAGTGATGGAGTCATTCTATTCCTGATACTGAATATATTGCTGAGATATGCCATTTGAGCAAATAATGTAAAATCAGAGAACTAAACTATTATTAGTAGTTTCCCCAAAGAGTGGTTTTCGTTGTTGTTGTCATTCAGTTACTAAGTTGTGTCTGACTCTTTAAAACCCCATGGACTGCAGCACGTCAGGCTTCTGTTTACTTCACTATCTCCTAGACTTTGCTCAAATTCATGTCCATTGAGTTGGTGATGCTATCTAACTGTCTCTTCCTCTATCGCCTCCATCTTCTTTTGCCTTTAATCTTTCTCAGCATCAGGATCATTTCCAATGAGACGGCCCTTTGTATCAGTTGGCCAAAGTATTGGAGCGTCAGCTTTGGCATCAGTCCTTCCAATGAATATTCAGGATTGATTTCCTTTAGGGTTGACTGGTTTGACTTCTTTGATGTCCTGGGACTCATAACAGTCTTCTCGAGTACCACAGTTCAAAAGCATCAATTCTACAGCACTCAGCCTTCTTTATGGTCTGACTCTCACATCTGTACAGACCACTGGAAAAACCATAGCTTTGACTATATGGACCTTTTTCATAAAGTGATGTCTCTGCTTTTTAATATTTGTCTAGGCTTGTCAGAGTTTTCCTGCCAAGGAGCATCTTTTAATTTCATGGCTACACTCACCACCTGCAGTGTTTAAGGAGCCCAAGAAAAGAAAATCTAACTGTTTTCACTTTTCCCTCATCTATTTGCCATGAAGTGATGGGACCTGAGGCCACGATCTTTGTTTTTTGAATGCTGAGATTCAAGCCAGCTTTTTCACTCTCCTCTTTCACTCTCATCAAGAGGCTCTTTAGTTCTTCTTCGCTTTCTGCCATTAGAGTGGTATCATCTGCATATCTGAAGTTGTTGATATTTCTCCCAGCAATCTTGATTCCAGTTTGTGATTATACAGCCTAGCATTTCATATGATGTACTCTGCATACAATTAAATAAGCAAGGTGACAATGTATAGTCTTGGCATATTCCATTCCCAATTTTGAAGGTTTTTGTTTTGTTTTGTTTTTCTTTTTCTTTCTCTTTCATTTCAAACTTGTTTTCTGAACAACTTTATCTTGAAAGCCAACATACTTCAGGGTAGAAAAGCAGAATCTTACATTCATTTTCTCATCTATGTCACCACTTGCACTTTTTTTTTGTTTAATTTGAATCAAAGTAGAATTGTTGACCACCAAATTTTCTTTGCTAATAATATGTCTTCTGGTTGGCACTAAGGTGAGAATCCTTTTCTTTGCAAAGCAAACTCCATCCATGCTACGTATGGGTTGTTGGAGTCCAGTGGGACTGATTTCATTGCACATTTTCTAGTCTGGCTCACAGATCATGAAAAAGAATTGTAAAACAACAGACACCTCCCTTTTCCTATATCCTGGATAAACAGAATAAAGCATGTCAAGCACTTCGTCTTCCTTTATGTACTGCGTTTATGCCAAGAGCAGCTAATTCATACTCTCTCCATCAATGGCATCACCCAAGTCTACAGTGAAATATCTACCATTAGACACACAAGAGTGTAATTGCTCTTCCACAACGTATCCCATTGATATTTTGCAACATCCATCAGTGTTATTTGATAAGGAATTTTGCCAATATCTCATTCTGCTTTGCCTGTGATCACACTATTTGTCATTAACGTGGCAGCTGTTGTTATTAGCTTCTTGGCACTGGTGTGACTTGTACCTGTGTTTTGGCAAGATGAATGCAACCTTGAAAGATGCCTCTGTAGTTCTGGTCTTTTTTTTTCCACCACTGACAGCAGAAGTCATCAACTTTGCTTCAGAAAGTATTATTTTGAGCTTGTTTAGGAAAAACAGAGAGGTCGAGGTCACTTAAAAAAAAAAGCATAATATGAATAGTACTATGGGTTTATTCCAATATTGAATAAAGTTTTATATGGAAATTTTCTATATTTTGCTAGTTTAAGTACATACAATATTTAGGATATTCATGAAATTGTCACTTAAGATTCATTTTTCCTAAAACAATACCTATTCATATTACAGATTTGTACTAGAGTCTCATCACTCTTTATGGTTGTGATGCTTTCTGAGATGTATGTAGTGTTTATGTTCCAATTTAATCACCACTTTTATGCCCCAATGAACCCCTTTTTTTGTGACTTGAACATTTTTTGAAAAAGTATAACATATTCAATAGGAATAAAAATGCAAATTTCACAGTTAATTTCACATTAGCTGAGATGAACTGACCATCAGTCTGGGTCAAACATATAAAACCCTAAAATGTAATGAGAATTCTATAACTAACACAACAAACCTTACATCTCATTATTTGTGAAATTCATATGAAAAGTGTGTTTACTGGGATCACCCCAAAATACATGTACCATGTGTGACAGTTGACTGCTGGTCAAGAGTCAGCAGGGTTGGAAAACCCCACTTTGAGAAACGCTACTGCAGTGCAGTGATCGGTTGCTTCCACAGAGCTGCTGTCATCTAAGAGCTTTGCTGACTTTGGGAGAAGATGCCATCAGTACAGAAAGGGAAGGCCACAAAGAGTACCGCAGCGTGGTTACAGTCTCTGTGTTTTCACTTTCCCTGAAGGCAGTCTTTTCATCTTTACCTGTGTTTCCCCCATTCTGACACTAAGCTCCTTTAAGCGTCATTTACTGGATACCTGAGTGTAAATGTATACGAAAATACAGGCCTTTTATGTTGACTCTACAAATTTGTATTAAGCTCACTTTAGAGAAAAGGAAACTGAAACTGTGAAAGGTTTTTAAGTTGTCCCCTAATCACTTACCATTAACAGGCAGAAGCGAAGTGAAAGTCACTCAGTCGTGTCTGACTCTTTGCGACCCCGTGGGCTATACAGTCGATGGAATTCTCCAGGCCAGAATACTGGAGTGGGTAGCTGTTCCCTTCTCCAGGGGGATCTTCCCAACTCAGGGATGGAACCCAGGTCTCCCACATTACAGCAGATTCTTTACCAGCTGAGCCACCAGGGAAGCCCAGGCAGAGTTGGGCCCAAACCCAGGTCTTTTGGGCTCTAAGTCTGGCCCCATTGGTCTGCATGCTCACTGCCTTGTTAGAATGCACATAAAATGTCTTTTTACTTTCTTGTTCTAAAATCTTCAGTGATCTGCTACTTCCTATAGGAAAAGGACAATCTGGCCTTCACCTACGCTTCCAGCCCTGACACCCACAGAATGCTCAAGTTCCCCAAGAGCACCATGTCCATCTCTGCTCTCACGATAAGTTCAGGATCATTTGTTTCACTTGCCAGCCATTCCTAGCTTTGTTACCTATCAAAATCCAGCCTGCCCGCCTTCACATATCTCTGCCCCTAGGTCATATAACATGCCTTGAGCCTCTGCAGGTAACCACTTATCTTTCCATTGGAGGAAAAAGCATGAGATTGACACCCAAAAAGGTACATTTATACCATAACTGTCCCGTGATTGTTATTAGGTGGTTAACTAACCACCAGCAAAATGATCATCTGGAAGGGCTTTTAAAAATGCAGATATCAATGTTTCTTTCCAGATATACTGCTGGGCTGGAGTAGAATGTCTGAGTCTTCAATAAGCTTCTAAAAGTAGTCTCTTCTATCTTAAAATTTGAGACGCTCTGTCTATACACATGTGTTCAAGGGATGCTGGCATGAACAGTGACTCAGTGACTTTAGGAAGGTTGGAGGATCACATAAGCCTGGATATGTTCCATTATCCAAGCAAGCCCCTGAGGTCCAAAGTTGAGCCTGTATCTCTCAGGGAGGGGAGCCTGAGCAAAGGCAATGAAGGTGGGGGGAAAGATGAGGCTCTACCTGCTGGACACCCCGAGTCTCTCACTGTCTTTCCTTTGTCACCTTCCCGCACTGCTTTCTGAATCCATTAATGCATTCCCCTCTTGATAGCATCTCTTATTTTTCTCATTACAAATTGGCATATATTTTTGGAGAAAAAAATAATGCAGAATGAAAGAAAATATCTGCAAATGATATGATTGACAAGGGCTTAATTTCCAAAATATACAAACAGCTCATACAACTCAACAATAAAAACAAAAAAACCAATTCAAAACTGAGCGAAGACCTACATAGACATTTCTCCAAATAAGAAATACAGATGGCCAATAGGGACACGAAAAGATGCTCAACAGTGAAAATCAAAACTACAATGAGATATCACCTCAAAACAGTCCGAATGGCCGTCACCAAAAAGTCTACAAATAATAAATGCTGGAGAGGGTGTGAAGAAAAAGGAACCCTCCTACACTGATGGTGGAAATGTTAGTTGGTGCAGCCACTGTGGCAAACAGTATGGGTGTTCCTCAGAAAACTAAAAAGAGGACTACAATATGATCCAGAAGTTTCACTCCTGGGCATATATCCAGAAAAAACTATAATCAAAAAGATACACACACCCCAATATTCATATTACAGTAGTAGTATTCACAACAGCCAAGACATGGAAATGACCTAAATGTCCATTGAGAGACGAATGGATAAAGAAGATGTGGTACATGTATGCAATGGACTATTACTCAGCCATAAAACGAATGAAATGATGCCAGTTGCAGCAACATGGATGCAACCAGAGATTATCACACTAAGTGACATAAGTCAGACAGGGAAAGACTAATGCCATACGATATCACTTACATGTGGAATCTAAGATATGACACAAATAAACCTATCTTCGAAGCAGAAACAGGATCACAGACATAGAGAACTGACTGGTGGTTGCCAAGGGGGAGGGTTCTGGGAGAGGGCTGGAGTGGGAGGTTGGGCTTAGCAAATACAAACTGTTATATATAGAATGGATAAATAATAAGGTCTTATTGTAAAACACAGAAAACTATATTCAGTATCTAATGATACACCATTCAGTCTCAGTTAGGGTCACTGTCGTTCTCAAAGGACTTTGTGCTCTCTCTCTTTTCGAGTTCTCGTAATCTCTCTCTCTCTTGTCCCTTTTGGTCTAGAGGCAGGAATAAACTGGCTGCTATGTATCAAGAGTTCTGGAATGGAATCTCCTACTTCCTTTATACCCCACATATGCCTTTGTAATTTACCCCTTTGCAAATAAACCTCCTCAAATTAACCTTATTTGGATATGTCATTTGTTTCCTGGAAGAACTCTGACAAGACAGTCCTACGCGTTACAGGTGAGAAAACAGAGGCTCTCAAAGGAGGAAGTAGAAGAATACAGATTCAATTACAACTCACCAGCCTCCAGAACTTGTGCTCTTATCCACTTTTATCACCTCCTTGCAGTATCAGAGAGAGGTAGAAGAAGCATACAGAGAGAACAAAGTTGGCCAGTGCAGAAGGAACTTTTTAGTTTCCTGAATAAGCCCAGCTTGTGCCCAACTCTGGGTCTTGTTTTTACTCTGCAATTTATATGTAATTCTCTTCTGAGTTCACTTTTTCTCATCATTTGCCTCTCAACATAATATCATATTTTCAAAGAGACTTCTTCAAGTCCTAATTTATTGTATGCACCCATTGTTACTCAGCTACTTTATCATACCACCTTACATTACTTTCTTTATAGAATTTATATTCTCTGGATTTATTCTCGTCATGCATTTATTTATTGGTATTTTTCCTCTATCTCACCCTCTGGCAGATAGAAAGTCTAAGGGCCAGGGACCATATGGGTGGTAGCCTTACTTTCCCACGGATGAGGACACTGCCTGATACACACAAGCAAATGCTTAATAGTAATCAATGAATGACCAAAAAATAAGAAATGAATAAATAAATGCAATTATATAATTTTAAGGTGAACTAAGAGGACAGATTGCAATGGGGTGAGTTGTGGCCAGCTAGGAAAGAAAGCAAATACAGATTTTTCTTTCTAGATGTTTCACATTGAAGGCAGCAGGGTAGCACAACAGGAAGCAGCCCTCACATCCCAGTTGAATTTATGATTAAAATAAAACTAATCTATGTTCCTGAAATTCTACTATTTTAAAGAACCATTTCACCATGATCATATGCTATTTTAACGCTTTCAATTATAGAACAAAAATAAATGCTTTAAAATAAGAATCAGGAGAAATCAGATTATATAATTATCAATTTTCAATGCAAATTGGTCTATCTCACACTTGGGAAGGTATTTCTCCTCTTTTATTCTCATTGTGGAATGGCAGTTTGTTGCATTTCTGTTGCTGCTACAAGAAAACACACGAACATCAATCAAATAGTTTATTTGGGGATGATGGTCCTTGTAAATCTTTGTCTTTTGAGATTCAAAGGTCAATGATATTTTCTGTATGGAAGTTTATTTGTTAAATGCATTACACATTACTAGTCCTGGCATCAGTGAAAACTACAAATTTATCACTGCAATAACTTCATAAATATGATGGGTCATTACGCACACAGTGTGACAATTTTAATTCTCTTATTTTCAGTGGCCTCTTACATACACACACACAAAGCTAAAATCTACTTTTCCCATGTGTCAAAACCAAATTCAATATCTTTTCAGACACTTTAATGGATTGTAATCCTTCATTCTGCTTAAGATTAAGCTGGACTTCTGCCCTTTAATAAAAAACTTTAATAAAAACTCTCCTGAAAAATTTTATGTAGTCAAGATGTATTTTTAGATTTGGATGCTTTATATTGAAACTAAACAATTCAAAATGACAGGAACCACTGCTATTGCTATATCTTGAATTTGATATGATTTTTTTCTTTAAGGAGCTTAAAATGCCCTCACATACAACTTTCCTTATTCAAAATGTCAGTCTAAAATGGAGATGCTGATTTTCACTTTACATTCTTTCATGCTCAAAAACTGTTTGTACCGCTCACACAGACACATTAATTTGTAAAAAATTAAAGGGATAGCAAGAGGGAAATGGAGAAATGGTAGAATCATGGACTACCGAAATTTTGGCATAGAAGACACATAATCTGTTATTCTGTGTTGCATAGTGAAGAGGATATGGAATATTGTTTTAAATCACTGAAGCTTGGGGCCTCTTTGTTACCTTAGCATCACCTCACCTAAACTGACCATATGGTATGAATATAGGTACCTATACTAAAAAATATTTTGTATCATCTATGAAAATTACAACATTTAACAAAAACTCTAGACTCCAATCCTATTTCTAATATCTACTCACTGTGTAGCTAGAAAAAAGGACAGAAATTTTTTGAATCTGTCCCTGGTGACTCAGCTGGTAAAGAATCCACCTGCAATGCGGGAGACCGGGGTTTGATCCCTGGGTTGGGAAGCTCCCCTGGAGAAGGGAAAGGCTACCCATTCCAGTTTTCTGGCCTGGAGAATTCCATGGGCTTTATCGTCCATGGGGTCACAAAGAGTCAGACACAACTGAGCAACTTTCACTTTCACTTTTCTGAATCTCAATTTCCCTTTCTATATAATGAAACCAAAACTGTATCTCTCACATGGCTGTTATAAGAATGAATAGAAATCGTTGCTCAGATCAGAGCTCTCTTTAGCGAGGTGGTTTCACCTCTTGTGGGCTGCTGGAGCACACCGCATTTCAGTTGTTTGATCCTCCCATCCTCCTGGCCCGACACCATGGGAGTGACTTGTGTGTCTCAGATGCCCGTGGCCGAGGGCAAAGAAAAAAAAAAAAAAAAAAAAGAAATCGTTGCTCAGTGACTGATATCTATTAAGAATGTACTAAATGGAAGCCATAAACACAGAACCCACAATTTCAGTATAATGAGCTATTGACCATTACTAACATAGATCAGATTGGCAAGTCATACTTCTTGCTGTTTTCCCCTAATTGTGCTTCTTTCTCAAAAACCCTAAGCCTTCAACCCTAGCAGTTTCTTCTAAGTTGCTGTTTCTTCAGTCATGTTGGTTTTCATAATTCTTTAACTATAGTGAGTGGCAACTAGTAACTACTATTCCTTTATCTTGATCTTGGCCTTGCAGTCTGAAATATCTAGTTCTCTTTTTGAAGACAGCTCTCTCCTTATTACATCTTTTAGGGAGTACCTAATTTCAAGTCTTCAATGTTCTCATTCTATCCCACCGATGGTTTAGTCCTTCTTATTCCCCAAGGAAAGGTGTCTCTAGTTATCTCTTTGTAGTCCTGTGTGGCCAACTCTAGCTTCCCTTTCAATATTAATCTGTCATTTTCTCCTACAGAATACTAAGAGGTCAATGGGAGCTTTATACATTAAAGAACTTCTCAAATAGATTTCATTCTACTTTTCTATTTTCAGTTTTTATTAGTTGCCTAAAATAATCATGTGGTTTTCTATGTTTAAAAGTAATACGTCGTTTCAACAGTGAAAGCCTGAAAGGTTTCCCCCTAAGATTAAGGACCAGAGAGGGAAGCCCACTTCACTACTGGTATTTAACTCTCCAGTAGAAGTTCCAGCCAGAACAATTAGGCAGTAAAATTGCCTAAGACAAAAGGCATTCACATTTAAAAGTGAAAGTTGCTCAGTTGTGTCCGACTCTTGGCGACCCTATGAACTATACAGTTCATTGAATTCTTCAGGCCAGAATACTGGAGTGGGTAGCCTTTCCCTTCTCCAGGGGAGCTTCCCAACCCAGGGATAGAACCCAGGTCTCCCGCATTGCAGGAGGATTCTTTATCAGCTGAGCCACCAGGCAAAGAAGTTAAACCATCTTTTTTCACAACTTACACGATTCTATGTAGAGAAAATCCTAAAGAATTCACACACACACACACACAAGCCTATTAAAGATAATAAATTCAGCAAAGTTCAAGGCTGCAAGATCAATATGTAAATATCTCTTGTATCTCTACACACTAGCGATAAATAATCTGAAAATGAAGTTCAGTTCAGTTCAGTGGTTCAGTCGTGTCTGACTCTTTGCGACCCCATGGACTGCAGCACTTCAGGCCTCCCTGTCCATCACCAACTCCTGGAGTTTACACAAACTCAGGTCCATTGAGTCTGTGATGCCATCCAGCCATCTCATCCTCTGTCGCCCCCTTCTCCTCCCGCCTTCAATCTTCCCCAGCATCACAGTCTTTTCAAATAAGTCAGCTCTTCGCATCAGGTAGCCAAAGTATTGGAGTTTCAGCTTCAACATCAGTCCTTCCAATGAATATTCAGGACTGATTTCCTTTAAGATGGACTGGTTGGATCTACTTGCAGTCCAAGGGACTCTCAAGAGTCTTCACCAACACCACAGTTCAAAAGCATCAATTCTTCGGCACTCAGCTTTCTTTATAGTCCAACTCTCACATCCATACGTGACCATTGGAAAAACCATATCCTTGACTAGACTGACCTTTGTTGGCAAAGTAATATCTCTGCTTTTGAATATGCTGTCTAGGTTGGTCATAAGTTTTGTTCCAAGGAGTAAGCGTCTTTTAATTTCATGGTTGCAGTCACCATCTGCAGTGATTTTGGAGCCCCCATCCAAAAAAAGTCTGCCACTGTTTCCACTATTTCCCCATCTATTTGCCATGAAGTGATGGGACAGGATGCCATTATCTTCATTTTCTGAATGTTGAGCTTTAAGCCAACTTTTTCACTCTTCTCTTTCACTTTCATCAAGAGGCTCTTTAGTTATTCTCCACTTTCTGCCATAAGGGTAGTATCATCTGCATATCTGAGGTTATTGATATTTCTCCCAGCAATCTTGATTCCAGCTTGTGCTTCTTCCAGCCCAGCATTTCTCATGATGTACTCCGCATATAAGTTCAATAAGCATGGTGACAATATACAGAAAAGGAAGTTAAGAAAATCCATTACAATAGCATCAGAAAAAATAAAATAATTGAGAATAAATTTAACCAAAGAGGTGCAAGATTTGTATACTGGAAACTAAGGAAAAAACATTGCTGAAAAAAAAATTAAAGAAGATACAAATAAATGGAAATTTCCCTGAAACTTTACCCAACACATAATTTCACTGTTAAAATTATGGTGTATGTTATTTTAGACTTTTTCTATTCAGTATGAATTATGATTCTTGATTGGAAGCAATAGGAAATTTCATATTGAATGACATTTGCCTCTCTGAGTTTCAGTTAGCTCATCTGGTTCCAGTCGTTTGGAGGGTTTGCTTTAATATTAAGAAGCATCTTACTTAGTTCCTCTTTTGCAAAACCATATTTATAACCTGTAACTGTTAGGATTTTTCTGGTTACAGTCTGTGACTCGTGGATATGGACAAGTACTGCAATAAAATAAAGTGAATTGTTTTGTAACATGGTTAAAAAAAAAGATATTATCTGGACCTATTGCATCTGGTTATTGTGAAGATCAAAGGAGATATAGCATATAAAATACACAAAACAGTACCTATTACATAAGAAAGCTATTTTCATATTTTAATTACTATTTTTATAGTTGGTTTTTTAAATCAACTGTAACTTTTCAGTCAAGACTCTGCTACAGCTGGCCTTACATTACATCCTAATTTAACACTCTCAATTAAAAAAAAAAAATTCCTCTCTTGTAAGAATGCTTTTCTTATTTTTTATTCAAAAGTATTTCTTCAATACTTTTCTTACTGTTATTCAATACTTTTATTTGTTTATTTTCTTCATTGTACTTCAAATTACAAGGACATTTTTTTCTTAAAGGCCATTTCCTTTTATCAGCAAATCCAACTCAATATAACACCTACTCAAATCTCAACTTCTCTACCACATATACTCTCATCACCATGCCCGCTAATATCTACCTAGTGGGAATAATATGTATGTTAGATTGCATTCTTCTTCATAGCATTTGCCTTCCGGTATGAGACGCCTCTCTACAGGAGGCTTTCCTTCTCAAGGTTATATGACTTGCTTGAACCAATGGAAAGCAAGTGGAAGTGACAGTACTACTGATACTGGTGATGGTTGCACAAGGTTGTGAGCATATTAAAGCTGAATTATACATGTTAAGTGAGTAAATTCTATGACATGTGGATTATATCTCAACAAATCTGTTACAAAAATACAATACATATACAATACTAAAGTACAACAGAATTTAATATACATAAAGTAGAATTAGTGAGAAGAGATGATAAATAATTTTTTAAAGTGTGTGAACTATTTAAATGAAGAAAAGTCACATGGAAAACATAATTAATGCAGATCATTAATTAATGTGAATGTCAGAGATGCCTATTTCTATAAATTATATAGGAAATGTATTATCAACATAATAGTTGATATTAAATGTGTCATATCAATATATAATAGTATCAGTTTTATTAATTTCATCTTTAAGTGTCAGAAATTCCCAAATAATGGTGGCATAAACATTACTGAAATATATACTTCTCTAATAAAAATGTAGGTAGTCCAGGACAGGTAAGTTGGCACAAAGAGTACCAGGAATCCAGGTGCCTTTTAATTTGTTGTTTCATCATCCACAACTCTTGCCTTCTACTTCATTACAAAATGGCTACTCCAACTTCAGTCATCATACCCACAGTTTGGCCCCAAGAGGACAAGTAAGGGCAGGAGAGGGGCATGCCTCTTTCTTTAATGATGTTAATCAAGAGCTACATATATATCTTTCATTTATTCACATTATCACGCCAAACTGAGAGGGATACTTGGAATTTTTATTTTGTTCAGCAATGAACCCAGCTCATATTAGTTTTATGCTAGAGAAGCAAAGCAGAATTCATGTTTGGTGACTACTTGCAGTCTCAGCTCAAACACCAAAAGGCAGAATGGCCAGAACTCGTCCCCAAATCATTTTATTATGTTTCAGGACAAAGAGCATTTACAGAAATGCTGCTCTTTATATTAGTTTCTATTCTAAATACCTTGTAAACTTTAGTGCATCTCATTTATGGAGATCAAGCAGCCTCATGCAGGGTCACAGATAAAGCAGGGGACAGGAAGAATAATGAAGAGTTCCTGTGCTGGATGAGGGTGCCTCTCAATTTGGGGTGGGGAAGGCAAATGAGATAGATGGGTCCAGGCAAATTGGCAAGCATTGCGCTACTGAACATGATAGCTAGTTCATAGCTGCCTCCTATTAAAACACATGGAATCCTGAGTCTACACCTAAAAGACAGTCCAAACATTTAAGACAGGTGTATGACTTTTTACTGAACTCTGGATTCAATAGGAAATCACTTTTTCCTTAATTTTGTTTTTAATGTTTAAAAACTTCATGCTGCTTTCCTGTGGACCATCAGTTTGAGACATCTGGCTGAGAATAGTGAGGTAATGTATCAGGTATTTAACAATGGATAGCCCATCAGACTCTGAAAGTAACCTTTGCACCGAGAATTATTATAAAGGGTGGTGACAATTTGATACCTACTATCACCACCAACTTATTGAGTATCAAAATGTCACCGTTACTGAGCATTTCCTGTTGGAAGGTATTGTACTCAACCCTTTTTACGTTCATTATCTTGTCTATACAAAATTTCTTGTGCTATTTCTTTTTTAAAAAGGGAGTGGATGGAAACTGTGGGCCATAAATCTTTAATAACAGACCCAGGGTCACACAGCTGGTAAGGGAAATGGCTGGAACTTCAATCTGGCCTTGTCAGATATCCAAGCCCATGTTCTTAATCCTCATTTAATATCATAAGTAATTTTTATGCCTTTCCTGGAGCAATATAAGGGAGGTTTGCCACAAAATAAAAATAAGAATGTGATAAGTAGGGAGGCAGAATCTCGACATTTAAGCATAGAGTCATCCCATCAGAGAAGCAACACAGAGGATGGAAGAGAAAGATTAACCAAAGTCTGAAAAGCCTCTAGAGGAATTCCCTGCTCAAAACATCATGCATTATCTTTAAACAACATCTGGAGGGCCCTCACACTATTTATCCCATTAAATGAAAAAGAGATTTTGACGGTTACAATTTCGTGGCTTTAAATCCACAGTGGAGCTATGCAACTTATTTAGCACAGGTGTTTAATTGTGATAAATTGGAGGAAGTCCTGGTATTCAGTGGCCTCAAATGAACATTACCATCTGGGTAGAGTAGGATAGTGATTTTCTGTCAACAAACTTGCTTGTAAAATTTCAAGGGCGGTGGCCTGTAGGAGATCTACAGGCATGGATCAGGAGGTTGGGCATGCATGGAGGGACAGAATATTTAAACCATCCCCAGGATGACAAAATACTACAGAGGATAAACAGGAAGACTTTGTGCTTATTATGTTTTTGATTATCTATTTCTTTTTCAACGCAACATCAAATATTAAATACATGTGGGTGTCTCAGTCAGTGACAGATTACATTGCCATTTGTACGTTAAAGGAAATTTATGTGGACAGCTTTTGGCAAATCTTTCTGTTCATGAAGAGTGCACAAATGTTCCTATGGTCTGCCACAAGAAATCAGGGCATGTTTTAGTTAATCAAAAATGGATTAAGGGAGACTTCTGTATCCAACTGATGTGAAGTAACTGGGACTTCTCACCTGGAATAATGGAAAAACCAAATATATATATGAACCAATGTTTTTCAAGACATTGGACATGAGGCAATGAAGGAAAGTAATTTCAGAAAGATATTAAAAAAATAAAGTGAGCTTTACAATTGACCCAGCATACTGACTTGAGAGTTTCCAGGCCACAATACAAGGAAGAATTGATGCAGAACCTGGTGGACTCCCCAGATGAAGAGACAGAGCTGAGAGTCTGGAGAGAGTAGAGCTGCTAGAGTTGGCAGAGTACCAACAAGGAGGGTCTACATAGAAGGTAATCAGAGAACTGGAGGGACTGTCTCTCAAATATTCAGTAGAGGACTAATTTATGTGATGTGCGAGGAAACTACCAGAAGCCCCACAAAGGTCACCGGAAAGGTGTATAGCACCTTTACAGGGCACTGAACCCAGGCAGGGCCAATAATAGCCTATTCTCTCCAGCCACATGGAAAAAACTCAAAATTCACAGGGCAGTGGGTATAGTAACCAAAGGAGCCTTGCCTAGTGGGTAAAATTAGCCCTGATTAAACACTGGTCTGGTTCTGCTTAAAAAGTCTTAAAGAAAGGAAACTGGAAAAAAAAATTAAATGATTTCCAAATAACTGAACTGTATATAAAAAGAAAGCTTAATAATATTTATAGAAATATAAAATAGCCAATATCCCACAAGATAAAATTAACAATACCTGACATTAAAAAAAAAAATTACCAGGAATGCAAAGATGTTAAAAATAAGACAATAATGAGGTGAAAAATCAAATGACCAAAATTGAACCAGAACTGACATAGATGTTGGGGTTAGAAGACAAAAATATAAAAAGAGCTAGTATAACTGTATTCCTTACATTTGAAAAGTTAGGTAATACATGGAAGATTCAAAAACTCAAATCTAACTTCTAGATGTGAAGACTGTAATATCTGAGAGGAAAAATACACTGAATGATATTAGTGGATAATTCACCATGCTAGGGAAAATGTAAATGTACTTGAAGATTCAGCAATACAAAAGTATCTAAAATGAAATACACAAAGAAAGGTGATTTTTTAAAAATGAATAGAACATTATTAAGCTGTGGGACAAATTTAAGCAGCCTAATATACATGTAATTGGAGTCCACAAAAAAAGAAGAGGGATAGAAAAAATATATGAATGGCTAAAAGTTTCCAAACTTGTTAAAAATGATAAAACCATGGATCTAAGAAATTCAACCAACTCCCAATGCAAGGAACATGGAGAACATCACACCAAGGCACATCATAATCAAGTTGCTTAAAAGTAGGAATTAAAAAGAAAAATTGGAAGAGCAGCCAGACAAAAAAGCTGTATTACATTTACAAATAAAATAAGGAAATTGCATATTTCACATTGAAAATAATACATTTGAAAAACAATAGAGTAACATCTATACAGTACTGAGAGAAAAGAAGAAAAAAAACCCCATCAACCCAAAATATATAACTATATTCAGTAAAAATATCTTAAAATGAAAGTACAATGGAGCCTTTTCAGGCATACAAAGCTGAAATAATTCCCTACCATTAGTCTTGCATTACAAGTAATGTTAAAAGAAGTCCATTAGGCAGAAGAAAAATGATACCCAGTGGATATATGGATGAACAAAAAGGAATAAAGAGTTAGCTGGAAATGCTAACTACATGGGTAGATACACACTATATTTTCTTATTATTTAAACCTCTTTAGATGATAATTAAGTGTTTAAACAAAAACAGTCACAATGGGTGTGAGGTTTATAATGTTTGTAAAAGAAAAATATATGATAATAATAACACAAAGACAAAGAGGAAAGAAATTGAAGTATATAATTATGAACTTTCTAATATGTGAAATGTAGCACCACCACTTGAAGTTAAATTTCAAGGTAACAGGCTGATAAAAGAAGCAAGGCACAATTTAAAAACTAAATATTTGATCAAAAGAAGGAAGAAAATGTGAGAAAGGAAACAAAAACCTGATATTTCATAAAGAAAATAAATAGCAAGATGAACAAATTAAATTTTAATCACATCAAATGTTAAAATGCCTTTAATCTCCACTTAAAATGCAGAGATTGTCAAATTGATAAAAAAGCAAGATCCAACTCAAGAAATACACCTCAAGTATATAAACACACATACATTGAAATTAAAAGATGGTAAAAAAGATACACCATGCTAACATTTTTCAAAGGGAAGCAAAGGGGGCTGTACTAATATCAGACAAATTAGATTTCAGAGCAAAGAATATTTCCAGTGATAAAGGTCACTTCATAATGATAAAGGGACCAATTTATCAAGCAGGCAAAATAATCCAAAATATTTATGCACCTAGTAACAGAGCTTCAAAGCAACTGAAGCAAGAACGATAGAACTGCAAGGAAAACCAGACAGATCCACAACTACAATGGAAGATTTTAATACTACTCTCTTGATAATTGAAAATCCTAGTCAAAATCCCAGCAGGCCTTTTTGAAATTGGTAAGATTACTTTAAAATGTGTACGAAAATGCAAAGGACCTAAAATAGCCAAAACAACTTTGAAAAAGAAGAACAAAGTTGGGAAACACACTATCTGATTTAAACTTATTAAAAAGTTACAGTAATTGACACATTGTAATTTCAGCATCAAGTTAGACAAATAGATCAATGACACAGAATAGAGATTTCAGAAACATGCCCATGCATATAAGGACAATTGATTTTTGACATAGATACAAGGCAAATTCAGAGGTGAAAGAAGAGTTTTTCAACAAATAATACCAAAACACTGAAATATTTCTTTTCTTCTACCATACACAAATATTAACTGAAAGAACTTAAACTAAAATTTCTAGAAGAAAATCTTTGCGTTCTTTGGGTAGGCAAACATTTCTTAGACATAATATCAAAACCTTGATTTACAAAAAACAAACTGATCAAGTAGACCTCATTAGAATTAAAGTGTTTTCAAAAGACATTCTTTAGGGAATGAACGGACAAAGTCACAGACTGAGAGAAAATATCTGCAAAGCAACATATCTAATACAGGATTTCCATCTAAAATATATAAATAATATATAATATATAAATAATATATGAAAATTCTCAAAAAATGTAGGCAAAATTCTGAACATACACTTCAGAGAAGAAAACATACAAATGACAAATAAGCACATTAAATAATTACAAATAAGTACATCATTCATTAGCGAAAGGCAAGTTAAAGCCACAGTGATATATGTACCTTTAGGAATGACTTAAAAGGTCTTACCATTGCGAGTGGTTATAAGACAACTGGAATTCTCACGCACTACTGGTGAGAATGTAAAATTAGGCAATCTTGGAAAATGGTTTGGCAGAATCTTGAAAAGTTAAACATACACCTATTAGATGATCCAGCCATTCTACTCCTAAGTATTTACCCAGCAGATATTAAAGCATATATTCACACACCTATGATCACAGCAGCTTTTTCTGTAATAGCCCCAAACTGGAAACATTCCAGGCCCATCAGTAGATGAATGAATGAACAAATTGCTACATATCCAAGCAATGGAATGTAACTTAGCAATAATAAGAAATGAACTATTGATAAATGCAATACATTTCCCATGGACAAATACTAAATAGCTATGCTGAGTGAAAGAAAATACCTAATCTTTTCAATGAATGATGTGTGAAAAATACTCACATGTGAAAAAGTAAAACTGTTCCCTTACATCACACACAAAAATGATGTAAACATGCATCAAAGATGTAAATTTAAGGATGAAAACTATAAAGTCAAGAAAATGTGAGGGAAATTTTCACAACACTCTTTCTTGGATATAAAACCAAAGCACAGCCAACAAAGAAAAGAAAACTAAACTAAACAGGAGTTCATCAAAAAATAGAAACTTTTGTGCATTGAAAGACTATCAACAGAATGAAAAACAACCTATAAATGGGAGAAAACTATTGGCAAATCGTATTTCTGACAAAGGATTAATAGCCCAAATACATAAAAACTTCTACAACAAAAACCAAACAACCTGATTTAAAAATAAGCAAAGGACTTGAATAGATATTTATCTAAAGAAAATATACAAATGGACAATTAGCACATGAAAAGATGCTTAACTTCTCTAATCATTAAGAAAATGCAAATCAATAAAATACTTCTTTACACCCATTAGGATGACTGCTATAAAAACAAACAGAAATAGAAAATAACACATCTTGGTGAGGATGTGAAGAAATTGGAGCCCTTGTGGATTATTGATAGTAATGCAAAGTGTTGCAGCAACCTGGGAAAACTGTATAAAGCGTCCTCAAAAAATTCAACATATTAACAGAATTATTATATGATTCAGCAATTCCACTTCTGGGTATATGGCCAAGAGAACTGAAAACAGAGATATGAACAGTTACTGGTATACACTTACCGTCCATAGTAATACTATTCACAAAACCAAAAGTTGGAATCAACCCAAGTGTCCATCGCAGATGAACAAATAACCAGAATATGATATATCCATGCAATGGAGTATTATTTAGTCTCAAAAAGGAAGGAAACTGGAAATGGGCTACAACCTGGAGGAACCTAGAAGACATTATAATATATGAAATTAGCCTGTCACAAAAGGACGCATACTGCATGACTCCACAATGGTAAAACGGTACAGACACTTTGAGAATAGTTTGGCTGTTCCTCAAATGACAAAACAGAATTATCTTTTGACCCAGCAATTCCCCTCTGAGGTATAGACTCAAGAGAAATGAAAACAGATGTCCACACAAACACTCGTACATAAAGGTTTATACCAGTATTACTCATAATAGCCAAACTGTAGAAACAACAAAAATGCCCATCAATGAACCAACAGATAAGTAAAATGTGGTGCCTTCATATGATACAATACTACTCCACCATAAAAAGTAATCGAGTGTTCATACATGCTACAAGGGATGAATCTTGGAAACACCATACTAAATGATAGAAGCCAGTCATGAAAGGCTGCGTACTTCATGATTTTATCCATATAAAATGTCTAGAATATGGAAATCTATAGAAAGTAGATTAATGATTTCTTACAGCAACCAAAGTGGGGAGGAGGTGGCATTAGATAGTGATAGCTAAAGGGTACAGGATTTCTTGGTGAGGTGATGAAAACATTCTAAAACTGACTGTGGTGTTGATTACATACAACTGTGAATATCCTAAAAACCACTGAAACATACACTTTAAATGGGTGAATAATATGGTATGTGAATTACATCTCAATAAAGCCATTTTTCAAAAAACTAATTAAGTAGACTTGTATGTTAACACACGATAAAATTTGGTTCTGTCCCTATATTTTAAATATGAGGATGATCAGAGTTATAGTTTCATCAGTCAGGATGTACTCATTTATGCTGTGGTAACAAACCCAGAGAAGGCAAAGGCAACCCACTCCAGTACTCTTGCCTGGAAAATCCCATGGATGGAGGAGCCTGGTGGGCTGCAGTCCATGGGGTCGCTAGGAGTCGGACATGACTGAGCGACTTCACTTTCCCTTTTCACTTTCATGTATTGGAGAAGGAAATGGCAACCCACTCTGGTGTTCTTGCCTGGAGAATCCCAGGGATGGCGGAGCCTGGCCGGAAGCCATCTATGGGGTTGCACAGAGTCGGACACAACTGAAGCGACTTAGCAGCAGCAGCAACAAACAAACCTCAAATCTCAGCAACTTAAGATAGTAAAGATAAGTTTTTCACTTACATGTCCACTGCAGTTGATTGGGAGCTCAGCTCTTGCATCTTCATCTCAGGATTCAGACTGCTGAAGCTGCCACAAAATGGAACATTTCCTGGAAGAAGGAAAAAGGAACTCTATAGGGTCTCACTCTGGTAACCAAATGTTTTTCCTGAATTCTTTCACTCCCAACTCATTGGGCTTCCCTGGTGGCTCAGACAGTAAAGAATCTGCCTGCAATGCAGAAGACCTGATCCCTGGGTTGGGACGATCCCCTGGAGAAGGAAATGACAATCCATTCCAATATTCTTGCTTGGAGAATCCTAATGGACAGAGGAGCCTGGCGGGCTACAGTCCATGGAGTTGCAACGAGACAGATACGACAGCAACTAACACTTTCTCCCAACTCATTGGCTGAAAATTTTCCAATCACAGAGATCCATGATATTCAACTGGACTCTTATCCCAAGGCAGGGAGTGGGGACTATTTGATAAACAGCTCGAATATAGCTAATAGCTATTTAATATAGCTAAATAGCCCACGTAGCTAATAGTCATTCAGGGTTTACTGTGTATCGCGAGCTGTTCTAAACCCTTGCATCTATGTTCTCACTTAATACTCAGCAAAAAAAAAAAAAACAACCAACAAAATATAAAACCTTCTGAGGCTGGTGCTAGTATTATCGTCAACAGCAATATTTTATACAGGAGAGAATGAAGGCACAGGGGACATTCCTAAGCTTAGTAAAGTTGGCTAGTGGTTGGGATCTGAATTCAGACAAGGTGCCAGAGCCAATGTTCTCAATTTCTTCACACGACTGACGCCTGGCATTCACATATTCCCCTACCTCTTATTCAGACAGAAATCTATCACAGAATCCAAAAGAATGTAAGAAAGCTAGCATGCACACATTATTAGATAATGACAGGTTGGTGTTCAGGTCTCCTTGCTCCCATCTGGTGTCTTTCTGGCATCAGTGCTTTCCCCACTGTCCTTGGCAGAGCCCTGATTCTCACGCTTATCTCAGGCCTGCTGAGGCATCTGGAAGCTTCAGACAGAGCACCTCTGATTCATCCTTTGTGCTCTCACTTATTCCACTTATTTCTTGGCTGATGTCTCCATCCCCAGGAACAAATTTAAGCAAATGGAAAAACCGGGCTAATTTTCTATTTCTGTGGTCCAAAATGCTTACTTTTCTGTCAGAATAAGGGCACAAGTTTTGATAGACACAGCTATGTATGTGAGGTATTGACTAAAGCAGATTCTAGCTTAGGCAAAATAAAAATACATAATTCATAGAAAGGCATCATTAAGCTGAGGAGTTAGTAAGGAATGATACTAACAAGAACCTAGTTTAAGAACACCAGGGCTTACAGGTTAAGAAATAGTGGCTTTGATCTTTCAACACAGCCTATCATTCAGACTCAGGATTCATAGCATTAATTCTCACTGACCACTTACAGGGCCTAGCACTCGCCAACCTCATGGAAGATGTTTAGTGATGCCTGGTGAATTACTTGAGGGAATGAGTAAAAACCGGGCATAACTGAAATGTTCCAGGGTCACCAGGAATAGGAATACACTGGGTACACAGGACACCAGTAAAGCCTATTACTAAAGATACTACACAGTCCTGTTCCTTTGTTGTTTCTGACAATATAGATGCTGTTAATTTTTGCAAATAGAGCATTTGAACAGGTTAAGATCAGAAAACAAGTCTAGACTGCATCACTGGCATCAACTGATGGGGTGAGGGACCAGTGGGAGGAAAAAATGGGGAGTCTTCCCCAAACGACAGGCAAGAAAAAAGCATCTTGTTCAAGTTGGTGTTCTCAGTCTTCTGTTAGCAATAGGAACCAGCCCAATGTGATAATAACCTCTCTCTGGGGTGGCTTCTTAAAAGGAAACAAGCTACCCGCTTCTGTGACCATTTGGAAGAGGAATCCTGGCAGGTATCAGGGGTCTTGGCAAACACCCCCCCTCGAGCACTAGGACATCTTTGAAGAGACCAGCTTTGAAGAATGCCTTCCGTTATTGTGAGCATGCATACACAATTAGGGAGAAAATCACCCAACTCTGACTTCCAACCCATTTGAACTTTCCCCTACTTCTTTTTGATAAAAGGCGACCTAACCCCCTTAGAGATTGTTCAGAGGCAGTGAGGAGCCACAGAGAAAGCACATTTTCATCAGGCTGTTATTATGGGAACACTGCCAACAGGAAAAATAATGGGCAAAGAAAGAAAATTCTGATTATCCAACCAAGAGGCTTGAAGCATCTGTGGCTTAAGGCCAAGAGACGGAAGGGAAATTAAATGACAAAATAAATCAAAGATGTCTTCACCCACCAACGTGTTTGAAAGGGCAGAATGCTGCCTGCCTGTTTGTGCCGCCCAAGGTTTTCTCCATGTAACATATTTAGAGTTGATTTTTAGCTCATTATTGCAATTTTCTTTCAAGAGCTTTAACAGTCACAATTCAATTTAACTTCTCTTTTTTTTTTTTTTTTGGCCGTAGTAAATCAAGTATTCTGGACGGGTCCCATCTATGGTTTTCAGTTATCTTGGAGACTTTTCCCTCGACAAAGATGAAAAAGAAAGACTTGAAAAGATTTTAGAATCCAGGGGATGCCACCTTTCATATAGGAAAGGAGGATGAGTTCAAAGATGGGCAAGTACATGGCTGTCCATGAGAATGACTAAAAACCTAGTCACCAGTGCTGAGTGCGTGCGAAAATCAGAATAATTTGTATTACTATTACAAATATTTCTCAAACAGTACTCAGTCCCAGGCACTCTGCAATGAGTTTTATATTCACAGTCTTACTTAATTTGGATGAGAAACATGGTGGTCTGCTTTCCAAAGGATTGCATTCCATTAAAAGGCTTTTAAACAGGAAGCAATTTGGAAATTATGCTATGGTTTACAGATGTTAGTTATTAATGTGATGTGCACATCATGGGATCATATTTTAATTTATCAATCGATATGTTTTTCATTTCTAATAACGGTTTCTCATCCTCTGGGCATTCTCCACAGATGCAAGATTAGAGAGGTCTCATGGCCTGAAAGAACTGTTAGTATAACACAAAGGCAGAGAAATGAATTTTTGAGTATCAAAAGCCCTGAAAAGTTGACCCTTTAAACAACAGATCTGGAACAATAATGATGGTAAGAGTCACCTTTTCTATGTCCAACCAGAAGCTGGACAGCTTTCTTAAGTGACCCTGAGAAGTGACCTGGGTATTAACCCCTTGGTAGGGACAGAGGAGCCTGGCAGGCTACAGTCCATGGGGTCGCAAGAGTTGGACATGACCTGGCGACTAAACCACCACCACCACCAGGGCGCAGTAGAAACCTTGGGTCAATTTGGAGGAGTTGAATAATTTAGAAGGCTGTCCTTCCTTCCTCTGATTCTCCCTGGGGAAGTGACATGCCGCTCACCACCCCCTTGCCCTCAGAATTACTGGGGAGTTTTAAGAAGAGGTAGCTTCAGAGGGTCTCCATGAAGTTGAGACTGGGATCTCATTAGAGAGATTTTCTCTGGGTTTCATTTGGCTCCAGGAGAAACCAAATGTTTCTCTCATCTCTGGGTGGTCAGGAAAATGGCTGAAAGCCCGCCAACCTGAAAAGCACCAGGGTTAGGCTGGATAAGGAAGGGCAGAGGTGAAGTGACCTCTCCAAGACTCTGCAGTCAGGCGGACTGTTTATTACATATCAGAGTGGACGGGGGACAACATTTGACTTCATTCCTTGGCATGTCACACTTCTCCTCTCCCAACGTTAAAGGCACAACTCAGAGAGATCAACTGATTGAAATGACCCTCAACAGACTGAAATGCATTCTCTGCCTCTTGGAAGAGTGAGTGCTTGAAAGAACAATTAAGCTGGTGTGTACAAAAGTAACAAAAGCTGTGTTTCTGCACACTGGCACCCACAGCATCTCAGTGCACAGGGATGATATGTAAGAAAGGAATTAGATAGTACATCCATTAACCCCTGGGGAGATCTTGGCAAATCACGCTACCTTTCTGAATTTCAGTACCCTCATCTACTGAACAAGAGAATTGGGTTTAAAAAAAATATATTCTATGGAAATACCTCTTGGGTTTCTAGAGGGGAAGGTAAGGGGAAGTCATTTCATGGGACCTAGTTCAAGACTCCCCTGCACCAAATTTTAGCTTGGACAACTCGATTTCAGTCTGATTTTTTTTTTTAATGTATTGGAACCAATGTACTGAGTGCAGAGTTTATGATTCTCCACCTGCAATGGTATATTTTCATCATTGTATCACTCCTGACTTTTTCTCATTTGACTTTTTCCCTTTCTTCCCAGTCTCCACTCCTGTTTTTGACAGTAATGCTGGCAACCTCACATACTTCCAAAAGCTCCCTTTTTACTTTGTTTACATTGAGAATACATGTAAGATTTACTTTTGGGGGAAAAAAAAAGGATTAACTCCGTTCTATATAGAGCAGTTTAAAAACCACTTGATTCCTTATTGACTTCTAAGGTCCTTTCTACTTTCTATATTCTAGGAAGATTTTTGAGGGGTGAATTGTAACTTTCCTCTCAAAAGACACATTGAAGACCTAAACCCTCTGAAGCTCAGACAGAAGAGAAACAGGAAACAGTAATTTACAAATATAATAATTCAGCTTCTCTGTACTTGGATGAATATGCCAAGTACTTCCAATATGCCCCTCACTCCCTTCTTCCATTTGTTACATATAGTTTGTCATTCTCCCCTCTCTTTGTAATGTCTTTTTACACCCTGCACTATAAGATGGATTGCCAAAGAACAGAAGTCGTTTCAGGGTTGTTGTTTTAAAACTTCTCTTCCAGTGCAAGAAAACCGCACTAGGGAAGTGCATCTATAAATTGTACACACTCTCACCCACAGCAGCAAGAGGTTGCCTCATTCCCAAGGCATGTTTTGCAGTCTGCCCCTAGAACAGGATTCCAGGAGCTGATCAGCTCCTGCTGTCTTAGCACCTGTTTCTTGATGGTTTCTGCTTTGGTGACATCACATGTTTGATTGCTGCCCTGTAGAGATACGATGAGTATAATTCTGTGCTGGAAGGCTTCAGTTTGGAAAGCTTTGGTCCTGTGTGGGAGAAATGGCACTGAAACAGAAGCATCAGGGTGCTGGGATGTTACCATGGCCTGTTATTTTGCATTGATCATTTATGTGGCAGGGCAGATGGAGGACCTGTTTTCAGAAGACGTGTTACTCCATGCCGGGTTTGCTCAATGAAATCTTGTCTAGTCCCAGCACACGAGTTAAGATATTTTATTTAGATGATTCATTTATGCATGTATACATCCATACACACAGTCAGAAATATTTATTGAATACCTATGATGTGTGGGGCTCTATATTCCAGAGATACAGCAGTAAAAAAGACAGGAAAACCCTTGTCCTCATGGATTACTTATTGATGGATGAAAGTGTTAGTTGCTCAGTCATGTCCAACTCTTTGCAACCCCATGGGCTATATAGCCTACCAGGCTTCTCTGTCCATGGAATTCTCCAGGCAAGAATACTGGAGTGGGTTGCGATTTCCTTCTCCTGGGGATCTTTCCCACCCAGGAATTGAACCCATGTCTCCTGCATTACATGCAGATTTTTTTTTTTTACTGTCTGAGCCACCTGTGGATGGATGGAGTGGGACAATACACAAGCTAAATAAAGATAGATATGAATTTAGAAGATTATAACTACAAGAAAAAAATGATGCAAGTAAAAGGAATGACTAATGTCCCAAGGAAGTGAGGAGGGAAGTTGGAATTTTTAAACAAGGTAGTGTGCAAAGACTTCACTGAGGAGGTAACATTTCAGGGCAATTAACTTTGCTGCTTTCTGCAGGGAAATAGTAGTGAACTTGGAATCGGAAAACCTGCATCGACCCTTGTTATGAGCTGAATTATGCAACCTTCCCTCTTCATATGCTGAGGTCGTAACTTTTAGGACCTCAGAATATGACTGCATGTGGAGATAAGGCCTTTAAAGAGGAAATTAAGTTAAAATGAGGTCGCTAGGGTGGATGCTAATCCAATGTAACTGATGCTGGAGGAAGAAGATGAGACTCCTGGGATGTGCCTATATGGAGGGAGGAGAGACCTTGGGATCTCACAGCGAAAAGGTAGCATTTGGAAGCCTGAAGGGAAACCAAACCAGTTGGCACTTTAATTTTGAACTTTCAGCCTCCAGAACCATGAGAAATAAATTTCTGTTGTTTAAGCCACCCAGTCTGTGGCATTTTGTTATAGCAGTTCAGGCTGACTAATTCAACTCTGAATTCTGGTCCTTGAGACCTGCCCTCTTGATCTTCATATTTGACCTGAATACTTGGACCCTCAAACTCAACATGTCCCTAAATGAGCTCATGATCTCCACCCTTGTCAAGCTGGCTCCACCCACAGACCTTCCCACTTCTCTTGATTTCAGCTCTAACCTTCTAGTTTCTCAGATCAAAAACAGTCACCCATGGGGTCACTGTTTTTGTCAAACTCTAAATCCAATATGCCAGCAAATTCTGCTGGCCCTACCTTCAAAGAATACTGAGGTCTAGTTACTCATCACCTGTGCTGCTACCACTCTGCTGCTGCTGCTGCTAAGTCACTTCAGTCGTGTCCGACTCTGTGCAACCCCATAGACGGCGGCTCCCCTGTCCCTGGGATTCTCCAGGCAAGAACACTGGAGTGGGTTTGCCATTTCCTTCTCCAATGCATGAAAATGAAAAGTGAAAGTGAAGTCGCTCAGTCATGTCTGACTCTTCGCAACCCCATGGATTGCAGCCCACCAGGCTCCTTGGTCCATGGGATTTTCCAGGCAAGAGTACTGGAGTGGGGTGCCATCGCCTTCTCTGCCACTCTGCTGCTGCTGCTGCTACTGCTGCTAAGTCGTGTCCGATTCTGTGCGACCCCATAGACGGCAGCCCACCAGGCCCCGCCATCCCTGGGATTCTCCAGGCAAGAACACTGGAGTGGGTTGCCATTTCCTCCTCCAATGCAGGAAAGTGAAAAGTGAAAGTGAAGTTGCCCAGTCGTGTCCGACTCTCAGCAACCCTATGGACTGCACCCTACCAGGCTCCTCCATCCATGGGATCCTCCAGGCAAGAGTACCACCACCTAAATTTCTGCAGTAGACGCCAAACGGGTCTCCCAGTTCCCACCCTTGCCTTCTCAGGATGTGTTTTCCCAGCAGACAGAACTTTTTAGCTCACCTACACCCTCCCCACGCTGACAGCCTCCAATGAGGACACACTGGATGTCTTCCCTTTAATCCATGGTAACACTTTCCACTCCTCTGCCTGCCTTTGCATCTCTGTCAAATGCAAGTGATGGGGGCCAATCCCTTTGCTACAGCAAACTCTGAATAAAGAAAGAGCCTCTGCTTATTTCCATTTGGGTGGCCTTCATTTATGTCCACAAAAGGCATGTTTAAAATATTTGATAATGTTGCAGACTGGTTTTATGGACCACACTGAATATTTTTTAATTTTATCTTTGCTCCATAAAGTGCTTATTTTGAAGATTGCTTATAGATCAGAATAAGAATAGCATTAAGTATAGATAACTAAGCAATTATTGGACTAGATGGAATTACATGAGCTTCTCTTGTTAAGCTCCCTGTTAGAGGATCATATTTAAACCACTCCAGCATTCTCTAAAAATCTGAGTTGCAACTAAGCACTTTAACCGTTTCAATGTTTCACTCTGATGACCTTCTTCCCTTTTTTCTACATGCATAATAATTTTCATTTTGTTGCAGTTCAAGTTTACGTATATTTGTTTTCTCCCCAGTAGAGATGGACATCAGAATCTTCTATGTTTTCAGTCCTTCAAACACTTGAAACTCTATTAAATTGAACTTTATGTTATTTTCTCAATATTGGAACACACTTGCCTTCATTTTTTCCATATAATTATTCTTTTCTAATATAACATTCCCAATAAACCTGTTTAGGGATCATAGCTGCGTGTGATTTTATCTACTTATTTATGTAAAGAATTCTTTGATTAAACAAGTATTAAGTATAATCGTAGGACTTCCCAGAGCCTAATATACAGAGTAAATTTTTAAGAAGTAGAGATATTTACATGATACTGAAGGGTTTTTTTTTCTTATAGAGCATCTTCATGCTTGGGTTTCATGTGTCCTAATGCTCATATACTGTCATGACGCTGATAAACTTTTCCAGGTTCCTCCCGCTCAGTAAGATTTATATCCAGGATAGTATTTGGCTTGTTTGTTAAAATACTGGGACTGAGAAGGTAAAGGCAGAAAACAGATCATTCTATTGTAAAAATAACAGTATTCTATATGTAAATCATGTATTGATCTTAGCATTTTTGTGGTCTTATATACACATCAATTACTTTCATTATGCAAACCTTTAAAAAACACACGACATCTTGGTTGGGTATGGCGTGAAAAGCTATCAGGGCTTAAAATAACAGCTGACATAACTTCTGTACTTCATTTTCTTGCTAAATAAGACCTTCATTCGCTGCTAAATGTGTTATTTTAACACATTTTAATTAGTGCCAAGCCCAAGATGCCATTGTGCACAGAGATATTTAATATTATGGAAAAGTGAAAAGTGTTAGTCACTCAGTTGTGTTTCGACTCTTTGTAACAGCATGGACTATAGGTAGCCTGCCAGACTCCTCTGTCCATGGAATTCTCCAAGCAAGAATATTTGAGTGGGTTGCCATTTCTTTTTCTAGGGTATCTTTCCTACCCAGAAATGGAACCTGAGTTTTCTGCATTGGCAGGTGGATTCTTTACAACTGAGTGACCTATACTTCAATTAAAAGAAAAAAAAAGTTAAAAAAATAAAGCAGGTCAAAGGAGGAAGTTAACTTCAAAGTCAAAGAGTGAAAAGATCACTCTAACCTTGGAGATGGTAGAAGCAGCAGTGAGTAGTTGGTGAGTAATGATCTTATCTACTGCAGATAGACTGATTTGCATTAGAAACTGATCCCTTTCTGCCAAGAAATATCCTTTTAACATGCCAATGCTATTGGAAGAAAAACAAACAAACAAACATAAAGGCTCTCCTTTAACAAGGGCTTCTCAGGCAGGGATTCCTGGGTAGCTCAGCTGGTAAAGAATCCACCTGCAATGCAGGAGACCCCAGCTCAATTCCTGGGTTGGGAAGATCTGCTGGAGAAGGGACTGGCTACCCATTCCAGTATTCTTGGGCTTCCCTGGTGGCTCAGTTGGTAAAGAATTGGCCTGCAATGTGGGAGCCCTGGGTTCAATCCCTGGGTTGGGAAGATCTCCTGGAGAAGGGAACGGCTACCCACTCCAGTATTCTGGCCTGGAGAAGTCCAAGGACTGTACAGTCCATGGGGTCGTGAAGAGTCAGACATGACTGAGTGACTTTCATTTCACTTCTTCTCAGGTAGGCTCAGTGGGTAAAGAACCAGCCTCCAACGATTCCTGTGGAGGAGGGCATGGCAACCCACTCCAGTGTTCTTGCCTGGAGAATCCCAGAGATAGAGGAGCCTGGAGGGCTACAGTCCATAGGGTCGCACAGAGTCAGACACAACTGAAGTGACTGAGCATGCATGCACTCCTTTAACAAACTGCTTTAACTTTGTTCAATTGCCTAATATGCAGTATCCATCAATAGCTAAGAAGAAGAATCTCCGGAGTGAAACAAAGATGGATCCATATTACCAAGGGGCTTTGGGGTTCAGGAGAAAAGGAAACCTACGTTCACGTCACAGTATGGAGGACACATGTAAATTTATGTAAGTGGGATGCTCAGGGCCTAAGGAAAAAGGTAAATTTCACTGGATATGTGGATACCCCTCCTAGATAATAAGTGAGAGTGTAATAAAAGGAGTTTACAGGTCCCTTAGTTTACAGCTTACATCAGTTTAGCGTTTACACAGAATGTCTCAAATACCATTTTTATTGCCCTGAGCTCTGCAGTAGTTACACTGTCGATCTGGAGTTAATTGTTATAAAAAAGTTAGCATAAAGTCTTGTCCATGAGAGCTGAATAGATTTTTGCTTTTGATTCTGCGAAAGCACTTTCCTTTCAGTCACTTCTGGTTTTTAATTTATCAATATGACATAAGGTCATCAGAGCTGCCAGGCTGGCTCAGGTCATGAAACACATATACCTTGCAAGGTTCTGAGGCCTGTGGAAGCTTCCAAGGTGTGGCAATTATTGTATTAGTTGGGCTTCAAAGGAATGGGAGAAGTATAGTGACCTTGTCCATATATGAAGTTCAAACCTGTCTCCAAGTATTAAAACATCAACATGTGTGAATTGAGAGTGCTGAATATGAGTGAGAAGCAGGGAGAGCGGTTTCTGTATAAATCTTATTTGGCTATTTAGAAGGATATAATTGGAATATAAAATAGCCACATTTGGACAGAGCACAATTCCACTCCCAAATGTATAAGCCTCCTCTAACTACACTGTCATGCAAATTAGGTCGAAATATGCTTAAAAACCTACAGCTCTTGGAATAAAGGGTATTTTCCCCAAGCCCATTTAAACAAAATGAATGACATATTCTCCCACAAAGAGAGATGATTGACATTACATATGCCATGAAAATTTCCTTTTTAAAATCATGACATTTATAACATAAAGAGATAGCAATTATATTATACAGTCTTCAAACTAAAAAATTAAAAAAAAAATTCCTACTGGGAAAACAGGAATAATATGTCCTACAAAGAATGCAATTAGACAGAGCTAGATTAGAGAATCCACAGAGGGTAAGACACAGGGCTGATTATCTTGAATTTAATTTGCTGCGTTTGATATTTCCCCCTGCATTTTAGTGATTCCATAGGGATCCGCCTGCAACAACTTCATTTTTCAATTGGTCTACTTAAGTGATGGTATTTTTTGTTTGTTTTTTTTTTTCCAACAAGCATGGTAAAATATAACTGTCCAGACCTGTATCAGTCTTTCAGCTGTCTTGTTATTTCCAGTGGGAAAGTAACAGTAAGGTTCTTGACATCTAAATCTCCCTTGAGCTAGCTTCAGTCAAAATTTCTTTTAAATGGGGGCACTTGAAGTTAAGTTTTATAAATACTGAGATACGTTGATGTTGAGAATGTACCCAAACTTAGTAGATGGAAGAAAACATCTCTGGGTGCCTTCTCTGTCTCTTGAAATGCCAGAGTTCAAAAATAAATAAATAACTGCCAAGCAGCTATAAATAATCAAGGGATTTTTATTTTCCCCCACAAAATAGCCAGGAATTTTTATAAGGTGCTGGAGATATAAATTTGTAACTTTTTAATTGCTTATATATCTTATAAACCCCACTGTTTCCTCATCTAGATGTACTGAGTCTGTCGGCCCCATGCCCAAAGACATGCAGATTTTAGCTTCCTTAATATTTTCCTCAAGAAATTTCATCACATTCAATATATCATGAATATTTTATTGCCTTTACTACAAATTTAGCAGAAATATAGAGGAATTATTTCCATATACAGACCTCACTGTTGCAGGCAACTTCCTACATTCTCAAGAGTTTGAGTATCTCCAAAGTTCAAATGGTTTTCCCCTTTCCTCTTTTTCTACATTATTCACACTTGCTTCTCTTTATTTAAACTGAGCTGTGGACTCTACAAATTGCAGTGTTTAGTAAAACAGAAATGCACCATATTGAGCTTTGCAACTGATCCTTATTACTTGAGGAAATCCCTCTAGGTTTTGCCACCCTACCACATCCAGTTCCACAAGTTTTTCCTCTAATCACACATACTTATGCGCCAAGAAGTGAACTGGCAGTACAAAATCACCTTTTATGAAGTTCTTTTTCCTTTGAATTTTTGGCTTGGAAAAGAGATTATAACAGTGATATATTGGGGGGGGGGGGGCAGTAGCTTGGAGTTTAATGAGTAGAATTCTAATTTTAGGTGCTAGTAGGCAGTGTATTTTTTTCCCCCCTTTGGATATCAAATAATGCAGAACTTTAAGGAAGTAGCAGGTAAAACAGACAAGAAAATCTGGTTCTAATCATCCTACTGGAAACTTTTGTAACCTAAGACCTCTACTAGAAATTCACAAGGCTAATGCAATACCATTGATTATTGAATCTGAAGGAAACAAACTGTTTTTTTTTTTTTTTTTTTAACTATAGTCACTTCTTCTAGTCCCAAAGTAAATTAGAAGGGTAATCTAGAAAATAATTCAACTCTGCTGCTGCTGCTGCTAAGTCACTTTAGTCATGTCTGACTCTGTGCAACCCCATAGGCGGCAGCCCACCAGGCTCCTCCATCCCTGGGATTCTCCAGGCAAGAATACTGGAGTGGGTTGGCATTGCCCTCTCCAATTCAATTCTGTTATAGCTAAATACTACATATTAGGCAATCTTAAGCGTATAGTGAATTTGTTTTTTCCAATGATGCTATTTAAAAAAAAAATTCTGAACTATTTGTTGACTTATGATTTTCAAATTACTACCTTATGCATATTTAAATTGCTTCTATATGTTAAGTTTAAATTATTGGTTTCATACTCTCACATTTTATAAACATGATTTTTTGAAGTTCTTCCTAACAATCTTTAACACTAGCGTCTTTGTCACCACCAGAGCTACTGTTTGCATCATCCAAGACATTTTTCTGACAGCTCCATTTCTCTCTAATTTCTTCAAGACTTTTTAAATCCATGTAAGAGGATGTCAATAGAGAATTTTATCCCAAGCCACAAGTATTCATTCATATAACCTGAGAAGAGCTGGTTTCTTGTTCATTCTGTAGGTGTAAAGTCATGCTCTCCAATTACTGGGTGGCCTTTAAAGTAACCTGAAAAAGCTTGTTTACAACAGGCATCCAATGTTTGCAATTCTAAGGTCACACATACCAGGATAATTACCAGACCTTTGTTAAATGTCCACATCTTGCCTCACTTGTTAACGATTCTACTTTCTGGTCCCTGTGACCTTTTCCAACTAGCGTTGATTGCGGTCATCTCTAGCTAATGTAGACCTTCAAACAGTTCTTCATTTGATTAAAAAAAGGTAACTGAGAGATGTTGTAAATAGAATAGCACCCCCTACTCCAAAGACGTCCATGTCTTTGTCCTCAGAATTTGAAAATATGTTAGTTTGAATACGTTAGCTTATATGGCAAATGAGAATTAAATTTGCAGAAGAATTAAAATTGCTAATCAGCTGCTCTTAAAAAAAGAGATAATCCTAGATGATACAAACAGGCCCAAAATAATCACGAGGGTCATTTCAAGTGAAGGAGTGAGGTTGAAAATTAGTCAAAGAGAAGAAATGACACAAGAAGAGGCTGGGAGATTTGAAACATGAGAAGTGCTCTCCACTGGCCCTGCTGTCTTTGACAATGGAGGAAGGCTCATGAGGGAAGATTTTAGAAGCTGGGAACAGTCCTCAGCCGACAGCCAGTAAGGTAACAGGGGCCCCTTTCTCATAACCATAGGGAACTGACACTTACAACAGCCTGAATGAGCCAAGGAATTGATTTTCCCCAGAAAGAAACCTCTAGATAGGAAAATAGTCATCCTGACACTGTGATTTTAGCCCTGAGAGACCGTATTGGACTTCCAACCATGGAACTGTGAGATGATAAATTTGCTTTGCTAGGACTCTGAATTTGTGACAAGAAACAAATATTTGAGCATACCTGTATTAGGGAACCATTGACCGAAACTGCCTGACTTGACCAGCCACAATAATAACTGCTAGCCTGGGTTATCTCACTAGAGGAGGTCTGAATAATTAACATGGCGCTGCTGCTGAAAACTAACAGGGAGAATTTGGGAGGGGCCAGAAGGAGGGGGGAGATGCCAGCCCATAATCCTGTCCTGCCACCTTCCCAGAATCCTTCACGCTGGTATCCCTCTTGGCTAAGAGGTGCTCTGTGTAACCAGGAAGGACGCTATGGCTGTGTGTGTGCTCAATCGCTAAGTCGTCTCTGACTTTTTGTGACCCCGTGGACTGTAGCCTGCCAGGTTCCTCTATCCGTGGAGTAGGTTGCTATTTCCTTCTCCAGGGGATCTTGGGATTAAACCTGCCTCTGCTTCATTGGCAGGTGTGTTCTTTACCACTGAGCTGAATCAGACCAAATATGAGCCAAGAGAAATGACTGGCCAGAGACAATCCAGAAACTAGTCCCATTACTGAAACTGCCATGTAGCAAAACTTCTGCTGTGTTCCCTTAACCTGCTGCTCTCCACTCAGCACCCCTTCCCTACGCCCAAGAAAATCTTTTGCTTTGAGACTTTCCTAATGGTCAAGTGGTAAGAATCTGACTGACAACGCTGGGGACATGGGTTCCACTTGTGGTCTGGGAAGACCCTACATGCAGCAGAGCAATTACACTCATGAGCCGCAACTACTGAGCCAGAGTGCCTAGAGTCCATGCTCCATAATAAGAAAGGCCACTGAAATGAGAAAGCCTTGCATTGCAAGGAAGAGTAGCCCCTGCTTGCCACAACTAGAGAAAGCCTGTGTACAGCAGCAAAGACCCAGGACACCCAAAAATAAAGTAATACTTTTTTTTTAAAGTCTTTTGCTTTGTCAGCCTATGTGTCTCTTTGGACAATTCACTTTCAAGTATTAGACAAGAGCTCACTCATGGGCCCTGGGAGGGATCCCCCTTCTGCAAAACCTTTAATCTGAGACACTTTATGACAACTTGAGTACCAGGTAACATTTGCTTTTAAGGAACAAAACAATTTAGGCAGAGAAATTGAGCCTTATATTCAGCATATATTGTCTATCGTGTTGGTAATTTATTCCATCATACAATTATCACATCAGTAATATACACAGAACAAATGAGTAGAAAGCACTGCCCATTTCCTTCCTCTTAAAATGAGTAACACTCAGGTCCTCAAACCCCAAAACAGAGGAATATTTTACAGTCACAGGGTAGCTGTTCCTAGAGTTATCCAAAGACAATTATTTACAGCAAAAAAAGTTTCACGAGAAAGGGGGATATACACATTTTTCCAGCGTCTCATTGTTCTACTACCCAAGGATTTGGGGCTGAGCTGTTGAATTTCAGTTTTTGTCAAAATGCTGCCTTTATCTAAGAATAGCATAATTTGGTATCACTTTAAAACATGAATGTGAAGAAAATGCCAGGTATGAGGAAGAGAGACCCAGGGTTGTCCAGCTTGAGTGTGGGATGCTTTGTGGACAGCAGTGGTCGGGGAGGGACAGTGGGTTGGGTGTGGAGGTCTGGGCCATGGTGAATCCTGGCCATGATTCTGGGGGAGCAGAACTTTCTCTGAAGGGATCCCTTCAGGGGTTTATGATGGGGAAGGACTTGATCAGATTTGTGTTTAGAAAGATCATGCCAAAGGACATAATAAGGTTAAAGTTACTGCTATAGTCTAGCCTCCGCTCTCCCCAGGAAATAACAAATCTGGCGGGAATTGAGATGGAGGCATAGTAACAACGACATTCGTTGAGTGTACACATATCTTCAACCCTCACAGTGATGCCTAATTTATCACTGAGGAAGCTGGGGCTCTGAGCAGTAAACTCGCTTCCCCCAGGCCATGAAGACAACAGTCAGAGTGCTAGCACCAGCCCTTCTGAGACAAATCAATGCCCCTTCTGCATTCATGGGATCGCCCTCTGTGCTTTCATCAGCAGTTCATCTGTGAAAGAGTCAATGCCTGTGTCTAACTCCACAGGTTACAAGAGATCAGAACTGCATAGGAACTCTGAGTTCCATTTATTAAAACAAACAAGATACTTTAGAGTTCAGGGTAGGAAAAAATTAGTCTTCCTCCTCATCACAAGTGCTCTGATCATGTTAATTGAAATTCATTAAAAAAATAAATGATTTAATTATACAAGTAACAGGAAAAAATAATCAAATCCATTTTATGTTTTGGAAATAGTGAAATGTTGGCTACATGTTCAGTTGCTCACTTGTGTCCAACTCTTTGTAGCCCCATGGACTGTAGTCCACCAGGCTCATCTGTCCATGGGATTTCCCAGTACTCCAGGGGATCTTGCTGTTCTAAGGATAGAACCTGTGTCCCTTACATCTTCTGCACTGGCAGGTAGATTATTTACCACTGAGCCACCTTGAGCTTCCTGTTTACTGAATGCTTAGGCTCTGCTAGGTTAAACACCGCTCTTAACATGGACACAGTAAGATGACATTGTTATCCCATTTTACTGGAGGAAAACAGAGGCTCAGGTCAGTTAAGTAATGTGCTCAAGGTCAGGAAGTGAGGACAGGGTCAGAGTTTGAGTCTAGGAACTTCTGTCTTAAAGTTCCTAACCTCCATGTCACAATGCCTTAAGTCTGAGAAGGCAGTGGGTAAAGAGAACATGAAAGAAAGTCAATATAAAATTAACTTTTTGGTGATTACTTATGACAGCTCCTAAACTTCTAGCATAAACTCAGGATCATTGATTTCTTCAAATATACTCAAGGGAATGCATGAATCTAGGAAACTGCATTTTTCTAGAGAAACTTTATGTAATTTTTATCAGATTCTGAAAGAAATTATGTGACCCTACATATAAAAGACATCACATCAAAAGAAAGTATTCAGTGCTGAGCCTGGTTCCCCTGCTTTCCTCGGGGTCTCAGTGCTGGGAGCCTGGGTTATCCTCAGGTAATAATAACTGCTTGTGGACGAGCATCAAGATGGCTGTAACCTTACCTCCAGGCAGGCATCCGCCACAGCAATGCTCCTGTGTTGCATGAATTGGATCTTTTTTCCCTCAGAATCTTCTCATCCGTTCATTCTTCCCTGATCCGAGGGATTAACTGGTAAAACAGGGAATAGAATAACTTTGTTTTTCATTCAGACAAATCAAAGTTATGTTATAAAATATAGTCAATTATTTGTAGAAGTGTCATTACTATTGTAGCTGCTTCACTATAAAATATATGAAAGTCTTGTCTGTTGGGTGACAGAGAATCAAAATAGATCAGGAAGCCAGAAGTGTTGTAGAAAGGAGATGGAAGACAGAAGAGGGAAAAAGAGCAAATTGATAAAGGAGTAACATGAGGCCACCTGTGATGGGTGCTGAGGGGACCAGGGGGTGACTTGAAGAGAAAGTACAAAATATTTGTCTCATCCTTCTTCAGACTCTTATCTGTGACCTAGGAAGTAAACAGTTTATTTTCTGTCATGGATTGCATCTGACAATATTGCAGGAGAAGAATGAGTGCTTAAGATTCCAGGAATCAATGAATTCATTCTAGAGCTCAGCTTCATTGGTTCAGAGGCAGACAAAGTTCAAAAAACACAGCAAGTTTGTTTCACCCATTGGAAATTCCTGATAAAGTCGATTTTAGACCTTGTTAAGGTACATTATTATTTTTTTTCTTTTCCCCTTGTTTTGATTACTTCAAAAGGCCACCAACTTTACAGACAGCCTTTAAACTTGGTCTATTAACTTTCCCTGGGAGCATAACAGTCCAGTAAACAGTGCCTCAGACAGCCCGCTTTCCTCTGTGAGAACTGTGTGGCTGGTCAAAAGGGACCCTCAGGGATGGGGCTTCATACAAGAAGAAAGAAATACAGGCTGCCAACAAGCCACTCTGAAAAGACAATAAGGAAAATGTCAGGTGCTTAATTTTATTTGTATATCAATCATTTCATGAACAGCTTCCATTATTCCTGTTCACCAGCCAACTTTTACTTGAATGGTTGCTATTTTTTTTTCTTTTTACCTTTTATGCAATTTCTTTTTCCTCCAGGTAGAGAGGCACTTTAATTTTTTTAACTCCAAATCACTCCCAATTTAAAAAGTATGGCTTCAAAGATCCGACAAATAAAATTAGAGTAGTTTTATGTCATTAACTACAGAGCTGTGACCGATGTCATATGACGTGTGTGATCACTCACCTAGAGGCAGGCATCCTGGAATGTGAAGTCAAGTGGGGCTTAGGAAGCATCACTTCAAACAAAGCTAGTGGAGGTGATGGAATTCCAGTTGAGCTATTTAAAATCCTAAAAGATGATGCTGTGAAAGTGCTGCACTCAATATGCCAGCAAATTTGGAAAACTCAGCAGTGGCCACAGGACTGGAAAATGTCATTTTTATTCCAATCCCAAAGAAAGGCAATGCCAAAAAATGCTCAGACTACTACACAATTGCACTCAACTCACACACTAGCAAAGTAATGCACAAAATTCTCTAAGACAGGCTTCAACAGTTTGTGAAACGTGAAATTCCAGGTGTTCAAGCTGGATTTAGAAAAGGCAAAGGAACCAGAGATCAAATTGCCAACATCCGCTGGATCATCAAAAAAGCAAGAGAGTTCCAGAAAAACATCCACTTCTGCTTTATTGACTATGCCAAGTCCTTTGACTGTGTGGATCACAACAAACTCTGGAAAATTCTGAAAGAGAGGGAAATACCAGACCACCTGATCTGCCTCCTGAGAAATCTGTATGCAGGTCAAGAAGCAACAGTTAGAACTGGACATGGAACAACAGACTGGTTCCAAATTGGGAAAGAAATACGTCAAGGATGTATACTGCCACCTTGCTTATTTAACTTATATGCAGAGTACATCATGAGAAACGCTGGGCTGGATGAAGCACAAACTGGAATCAAGATTGCCAGGAGAAATATCAATAACCTTAGGTATGCAGATGACACCACACTTCAGTTCACTTCACAGGAAGTGAAGAACAAAAGAGTCTCTTGAGGAAAGTGAAAGAGGAGAGTTAAAAATTTGGCTTAAAACTCAACATTCAGAAAACTAAGATCATGGCATCCGACCACATCACTTCATGGCAAATAGATGGGGAAATAGTGGAAACAGTGAGAGACTTTATTTTGGGGGGTCTCCAAAATCACTGCCGGTGGTGACAGCAGCCATGAAATTAAAAGATGCTTGCTCCTTGGAAGAAAAGCTATGACCAACATAGACAGCATATTAAAAAGCAGAGACATTACTTTGCCATCAAAGGTCTGTCTAGTCAAAGCTATGGTTTTTCTAGTAGTCATGTATGGATGTGAGAGTTGGGCTGTAAAGAAAGCTGAGTGCCAAAGAATTGATGCTTTTGAACTGTGGTGTTGGAGAAGACTCTTGAGAGTCCCTTGGACAGCAAGGAGATCCAACCAGTCCATCCTAAAAGAAATAAGTTTGAATATTCATTGGAAGGACTGATGCTGAAGCTGAAACTCCAATACTTTGGCCATCTGCTGTGAAGAACTGACTCATTTGCAAAGACCATGATACTGGGAAGGATTGAATGCAGAAGAAGGGGATGACAGAGGATGAGATGGTTGGATGGCATCACCAACTCAATGGACATGAGTTTGAGTAAACTCCGGGAGCTGGTGATGGACAGGGAGGCCTGGGTGCTGCAGTCCATTGGGTCTCAAAGAGTGTCACATGACTGAGTGACTGAACTGACTGAACTAGCTAGAGCTAGCATGCCTAGGTCAGGAAGGCTGCAAAGAAGAACAGTTCTGGAATGCATTTGTAAATTTTTTTTGCTCATCTGATATAAGGAATTATTCACCAGTTGCTCATTGCCTATATTCAAAGGTCCAACTTAGATATTTAGTTTTAAAAATAGAACGAGTCTTAGGGATTAATATTCATAGAGGTCAAATAAGTTTCATCTCCAGGGTCATTGATTGGGCATGGTCATTGGGAATACTATGTTAAGTAGGATTCTCATGTTAAGTCTGGGTTCTGAGCAAAATGAGCCATGATAAACTTCTGTGTCCACCATGAATGTAGAAATGGGGTAGAGCTGATGCAGATATTAATAGTTGTCATTCTGGCTGTAGCCCAACCCGTTAATTTACACAAGACAAAACTAACGCCCATTAGGGTAAAAAGACTTAAACTTCAGTCATTCCAGGATGTAACAGCAGACCCAGAGACACAATTTAAGCATAGACCTGAGTTCCTCACACTATCCACAATGAGCACGTATGATAAGACGGATGTGTGAATATTTTTTGATCAGCCTATTGCAGTTTCTTGCCTTTGCTAATTTCAGATTTCTGTCATTAGATATATCCTCCTTTGGAGTATAACTTTTGTAAAAATATTCTGAGAGTGGAAACACTTCACACTTCATATTTTTATGAGTTACTCTTTCAGATAATCTGCTATGGTAACATAAAAGAAAATGAGAGCAAAGGATTCTCTACCTGGGTGAAGGAGATCAAGAGGGTGTTCACTGGGGACTTAACAATTTTACCTCTGGTAGGATAGAAGGGAGAAATAGAAATACATGGCTTGGGAAGTAGGGGGATGTGGTATTATATTATTTGCTGTCTTTATCCCCCTTGAACACCCTCACATCCCCAGAGTTCTTCAGCATCCTGGCTTAGCCCTACTTCTGTCTTTAGAACTATTTCCATAAATTTGGAATATTTCTATGTTGCACGCCTTTCCTACTTATACATCTCATGTTCAAATTTCACCTTATAAGCATGATTCCCTTCCTCTTTTTTTTAAAAAATAGCACACTCCATCCCATCCCTTTGTCCCTTTCCCCTAACATGTTTTATTCATACTGTGTTATCACCTGACCACTGTAAATTCTTCCCGGCTGTATTTGTACAACATAGCGTCTGACACAGAATGTCTTTTACCTTTGTAACAAATGATGTGTTTGCTTTTCTCCCCTGTTGCTAGATTGTACACTTCATGATAAGCACAGTCTGTTTTGTTTCTGGCAGGTTTCTCAGCCCAAAGAATAATCTTTGGCACACTGTAGGTCTGCAGTGGAACCTATACAGTCTGTGAAGCCTAAACTGGTCCCTATCTGATCCTTTATAAAAAAGGCTTGCTGACTCCTACTACAGAGCATTACTAGGGATGAAACTAGTCAACAGCAGCCATAGCTATCTCTCTGTAACTGACTGAGATGATCTGCCGAGAAGGTGAAGAGATTGAAATAAGGAGGTAAAATAACAGAGTCGATGCCCCAGACCTTGAGCAGGACTCAAGCTGCAAACCTCTGAGCAAATTCTGGATCTGTGCATTCTATTCTAGGACCCTAATTTCTACAGTTGGTTAACTTTGCTGCATATTTTTAAAAAACTATTAATATCTGAGGTCTGCTTTCACCAGAAGGCAGTTGGGGCTGTGAATCAGGCTTCCCCTGTCTTGATCTTAACACATGAATAACCCAGCTTTTTCTTGTATCCCTTACTCATCCTGAACCAAGTCTCCATCTATTTCTCACAGTTCACTTCACACAGTATTGCTTCTGGACTGCAAGTGCCTGGTTTTTCGACTGGATAGTAAGATGGTTATTTGACCCCCAAACCAGATCTTATTGTCTTCCCTGCTCAAGTAGACTGCCTAAGCTTTCGCTTATCTTTCCTCAATTTATCATGACCTTTTGGTATTAATTCTACTTTAGATTAATATGAAAATTTCAATGGGATGGTTTCTAAATCCTTATTCAAGTTACTAAAATATTGAGCATCACAGGACTAAAAACAGAGCCTTTTGATGTACCCCTAAAAAGCTCCCCAAGCTTTAATAAGATCCCATATATAAGATAATTTCACCGATTATAACTCACACAGGTTATATGATACAGTCTTAACTTGCCCTTCTGACCATGAGGTTACTATGAGGATTTTTTTTGTTCTTTGCTCTATTCAATAACAGATGCACAGCAGTATCATCCTGTGATATCTTAGTTATTTCTTGTGTGCTCAGTCACTTCAGTCATATCCAACTCTTTGCGATCCCATGGATGTAGCCCACCAGGCTCCTATGTCCATGGCATTCTCCAGGCAAGAATACTGGAGTGGGTTGCCATGCCCTCCTCCAGGGGATCTTCCCCATCCAAGGACTGAACCCTCATCTCTTCTGTGTCCTGTACTGGAAGGCAGATTCTTTACCCCTAGTACCACCTGGGAAGCTGGGTATAAAAGTAGAATATCACCCTTCTAATTAGGCTTGCGGTTTACATGGCACCTGTTTAGAAAACCAGACAACGACTGTCCCTTGTGTAAAACCACCCAAGTCTTCTGTGGCACACACAGTGATGACCATCAAATACCCCAGGTGCTTCTCTAGATTTTGGAGATCCCCTGCCATTAGGCAGAGTCTGGTAACTAGATCAGGCAAGGTAATACGATGAGAAGTGACAGGTGTCCCTCTCTGGTGGAAACAGTGACAATCTCACATGAATTTCTGCAGTATCTCTTTCCCCTGCCTTGGTGGCTAAGGATGACTGGTGCCCTAAGTGGTGTAGCTACTAGATGGCGGAGCCTCCATTGCCTGGGTCCCTGAACTACTGTGTGGAGAAGAGCCCCCTGCTTACCCCAGGGGGTCCCATGCATGGTGTCCCATCTCTGCCTCACTTCTCTAGCCACACTGACCTTGTCGTTGGTCCTGGAGGATGCCACACCCTTTCTAGACCTGAAGTCTTCCTGCATGTTCAGCTCTGGGAATCCAAGTTTCCTCTGCCTCAACTGCCATTCTACTCTCTCTGGACTTAGTTCAACTATTTTTCCTTCAGATCCTAACTGAAATACCACTTTCTGAGGGAAATTTCTCGACTCATTCATATTGTCTTAGAACTCCTATTACTATATGCTTTCATGACATCCTGTATCTCTCCTTCAAAGTGCTTTGCAACACTGCAGTTATAAAATGTGCAACATTTTAATTTCACTCTATTTTCCTTGCTAGAATATACATTCATCAAAGTAGGGGCTTTGTTGAATTCACAACTGTAATACCAACACCTTGTGTAAAGCTGGTGCACAACCCTCCAATTACTGATAACTACTGGATACTCCCATGAAGTTGGAAAAAAGACAAACCCAACAGATTTTACACTTGTCCTTGAATTCCTCTAGTCGGGTTATCTGATTTCTTTTGATCTCTAAAGGCCAAGGCACTTAATATTATGCTTGAAATAGAATTACCTTCTCCTTTAAATTTAGCTTATCAGCGCTCCACATGATGTGTCGAACAGAGACAGAAAATGGGTGAAAAGGACAAAGATGATGAAATTTGGTGCCCAGCTGTGTAACACAGTCACGAGAAGAGTGGAAACTGGAGTAGCAGACACGCTACAGGGTTTATGGATACGGGGGATGAGTGGTTCTGTGAGACCCGGGGATCTGAGAGGAAGGGTGATATTTAAAGGCAGGTACAGGTGCCAAGAACAGTTCCTGCCTTTCCTGGGCCCCAGGCACAAACTACAGATTAACCTTTTATCTGCAGCCTTGAGTAGACCACCATCCCAGTTCAACTGTATCACCTACAAAAACCAATAAGTGGCTGCTCCTACAGTGCCTAGGTTGGTGTGGGGAGCAAACTTGTAACAAATTACAGCTGAATCATCGATTCGGCACTTTAGAGTTAATGAACCACTTTATTAAGTCATTTTATACAGTTATTTCCAAAATTTGGAATCTCTTAGTCAAACCTAATATAAGCATCTCCAGGGCAGAAAAGTTTCAAGGCTAATAGTGGCTTTCGAGTATGATGGTAAACTCAGCTGGTATCTGAAGATGTGTGTCTGTCTCTGGTGGGAACAGGGATATATGCATGTGTTTCCAGTGCCACATACTGAAAGACTCGTGACAGTGGACTTAAAACACTTTTACATATATTCTCAGTTTCTGGGTACATGTATGTATGTACATATGTGTGTACATGCATTGGAGAAGGAAATGGCAACCCACTCCAGTGTTCTTGCCTGGAGAATCCCAGGGACGGGGGAGCCTGGTGGGCTGCCGTCTATGGGGTTGCACAGAGTCGGACATGACTGAAATGACTTAGCATGCATATGTATGTATGTACTTATGTATGTATCTGTGTGTGTGTGTGTGTGTGTGTGGATTCCAAGGTGGTGCTAGTGGTAAAGAAGCAGTCTGCCAATGCAGGAGATGTAAGAGATGTGGGTTCCATCCCTGGGTTGGGAAGATCCCCTGGAGGAGGGCATGGCAACCCACTCCAGTATTCTTGCCTGGAGAATCCCATGGACAGAGAAGCCTGGCGGGTTACAGTCCATGGGGTCGCACAGAGTCACACATGACTGAAGCACATTTAGTCCCAGAAAATATCTTAAGAACTAACTTTCAAAATAAAAAACAAAAACTACTTTGCATCTATGAGTGACTGATAGTCGCTCAGTCGTGTCCAACTCTTTGTGACCCTATGGACTGTAGCCCACCAGGCTCCTCTGTCCATGGGATTCTCCAGGCAAGAATACTAGAGTGTGTTGCCATTTTATTCTCCAATTTGCATCTATATTGTACTATAAATGGAATGTTCTGCAATAAAATCTATCAGTTGTGGCTCTTCTTTCTCAATCTGAATGCACACATTCTAGTCTTGACCATTAATGTTTCAAGACTGGATACATGATAGCAGTTGACAACTGACAGGACAAAACCAGAAGACAATGGGGATCAGGTGACCCTATCTTTTCTCCAATCACAGGCCCTTCATCTAAAGGAATTGGGAGCCAGAGCTTCTGTTGTTATTCATGTCACTTATGTATTCCTCAGCATTTCTCAATTAACTCTTACAGACATAACACTTTTAAAATGATAAAAAATACCTGCTATGACCCTCATCACTCTATAATTTCCCCCATTAAGTGTGGTGGACTGGTGACTGTGATCGTCTCTCATGCCCAGAAACCAGATCCTCCTCAACTGGAATGAACTTTGAAGCAGGTTCTTTCCTAGAGTTTACAGATAAGAGCATAATGCAGTCAGTACCTTGACTGCCTAAGTAACAATCCCAGTCTAGTTCCACTGGTTTTCTGTCCTATGGAAATGTAAGATCATAAATGAGAATTATTTTAAGCTGCTACACTGTGGTCATTTGTTATATAGCAATAAAACACTAATACAGAATACATTAAAATTAGAAACTTGATCTATATTTCAGAAGCTTACTCTCCAATTTTGAAAATAGGTTTTTTATTCTCTACATGTTGGACTACCCAAGAGATACTAGTGGTAAAGAACCTGCATGCCCATGCAGGAAACATTAGGAGATGTGGGTTCGATCCCTGGGTGGGGAAGATCCCCTGGAGAAGGGCATGGAAACCCACTCCAGTATTCTTTCCTGGAGAATCCTATGGACAAATGAGCCTGTAGGGTTATGATCCATGGAGTCACAAAGAGTCAGACTTGAGTGAGCAACTAACACTTCCTTTGAGTTAAGTTGAGTTCAGTTCAGTCACTCAGTCATGTCTGACTCTTTGTGATCCCATGGGCTGCAGCACTCCAGGCCTCCCTATCACCAACTTCCAGAGTTTACTCAGGCTTATGTCCATTGAGTTGGTGATGCCATCCAACCATCTCATCTTCTGTCATCCCCTTCTCCTCCCACCTTCAATCTTTCCCAGCGTCAGGGTCTTTTACCACAAGTCAGTTTTTTGCATCCAGTGGCCAAAGTATTGGAGTTTCAGCTTCAGCATCAGTCCTTCCAATGAATATTCAGGACTGATTTCCTTTAGGATGGACTGGTTGGATCTCTTTGCTGGCCAAGGAACTCTCAGAAGTCTTCTCCAACACCACAGTTCAAAGCATCAATTCTTTGGTGCTCAGCATTTTTTATAGTCCAACTCTCACATCCATACATGACTACTGGAAAAACCATAGCTTTGACTAAATGGACCCTTGTTGGCAAAGCAATGTCTCTGCTTTTTAATATGCTGTCTAGGTTGGTCATAGCTTTTCTTCCAAGGAGCAAGCATCTTTTAATTTCAAGGCTGCAGTCACCATCTGCAGTGATTTTGGATCCCCCCAAAATAAAGTCTGTCACTGTTTCCATTGTTTCCCCATCTATTTGCCATGAAGTGATGGGACCAGATACCATGATCTTAGTTTTCTGAATGTTGAGTTTTAAGCCAACTTTTTCACTCTCCTCTTTCACTTTCCTCGTGAGGCTTCCTTGAGAGGCTTTCCTCAAGTTCTTCGCTTCCTGCCATAAGTGTGACGTCATCTGCATATCCGATACTATTGACATTTCTCCCTGCAATCTTGATTCCAGCTTGTGCTTCATCCCTACATGCTCACTTTTACCCAATCCCCCCAAAAGCAAAGTACTTTATCATATTTTGAAGTGTCAAGTCAGTGTCAACCTTCCATCCACTCTGCTAAAGCTTTATAAACTCCTACCTTGTACCATGCTGTTCAAGTGCTGCATTCAGTATCCCAGGCAATTTTGGAAAGTTAGCAGTGGCCACAGGACTGGAAAAGGCCAGTTTTTATTCCAATCCCAAAGAAAGGCAATGCAAAGAATCTTCAAAATACTGCACAATTACACTCATTTCACATGCTAGCAAAGTAATGCTCAAAATTCTCCAAGCTAGACTTCAACAGTATGTGAACTGAGATCTCCCAGATGTTCAATCAGGATTTAGAAAAGGCATAGGAATCAGAGATCAAATTGCCAACACCTGTTGGATCATAGAAAAGCAAGAGAATTCCAGAAAAACCTCTACTTCTGCTTTATCGACTAAGCAAAAGCCTTTGACTGTGTGGATCAAAGCAAACTGTGGAAAATTCTTGAAGAGATGGGAAGACCAGAGTCATCTTACCTGTCTCCTGCAAAACTTGTATGCAAGTCAAGAAGCAACAGTTAGAACCAGAGATGGAACAATGCACTGCTTACAAATTGGGAAAGCAGTACGTCAAGGCTGTGTATTGTCACCCTGCTTATTTAACCTATATGCAGAATGCATCACGTGAAATGTGAGATGGAAACAATTGAAACAGTGACAGACTTTATTTTCTTGGGCTCCAAAATCACTGCAGATGGTGACCATAGCCATGAAATTAAAAGACACTTGCTCTTTAGAAGTAAAGCTATGGCAACCCTAAACAGTATATTAAAAAGCAGAGATATTACTTTGCAGACAAAGGTCTGTATAGTAAAAGCTACAGGTTCTCCAGCAGTCATTTAGGGATGTTAGAGTTGGACCATAAAGAAGGTTGAAGGCTGAAGAATTGATGCTTTTGAACTGTGGTGTTGAAGAAGACTCTTGAGAATTCCTTGGACTGCAAGGAGATCAAACCAGTCAATCCAAAAAGAAATCAACCCTGAATATTCATTGGAAGGACTGATGCTGAAGCTGAAGCTCTGATACTTTGGCCACCTAACGCTAAGAACTGGCTCATTAGAAAAGACCCTTATGCTGGGAAAGATTGAAGGCAGGGGAAGGGGACAACAGAGGATGAGATGGTTGGATGGCATCACTGACTCAATGGACTTGAGTTTGAGCAAACTCTGGGAGATGATGTAAGACAGGGAAACCTGGTGTGCTGCAGTCCATGGGGTCACAAACAGACACAATTGTGTGACTGAACCACTACATTAACCATGCAACCGTGTACCATATACTGTGGTGGGCCCTGGGATCCAGAAATAGTGTCTGTTCTGAGGAGGATCCTGATTGGAAGTATGAAAGCAACTACATGGCAGATGTATAGCTTTCTGCTGTGAAAAACCACAGGGAACACTGTGTTATGGATGATTCATTTTTCTCTGGGCAAGAAAGGCTTCTTAAAAGAAATGACAACAAAAATTAATACTGAATTTCAACAGGCTCAAACGTGTCTTCCAATATTAGGTTCAAACAGGTCTCATAATATTTCCAGACAATTTCACCCTGTGATTGTGCTTTAAATTTTTTATTGTTCAGTGGACACAGTGGTGCATTTAATTGCTTTCTTGGAAATTGTGGGGCCATTTATGCAAAATAAGAGTCTATATTGTCTCTGCTAGGTAAAACCTATCATTGCACCCAAAGTCATTTAACTTGATTCCTCAGAAAGTAAATTCTCAAGAGTTGAGGAACTTGACAAGTAGCTGCTGTTGATGAAAATTAAAATGCCTTTCCCTACTTTCCTCTTAAATACATTTGCCTGGATTTGAGAAAATAGACTTTTGAAGAGAGAGGAACTGATTAATTTCCACAACTGTAACTGTATAGAGGGAGGATAATGAGGATCACAGAGGAACTCAGCATCATAACTCTTCACAATAATTTTTAAGAGGGTCAAGAGAACCAGTCGAGTATCTGTGTATGTAAAGAGGTATGACTCAGGTTCTCGTTTGAAACTTCTGTCCTCTAAAAGAAAATGAAACAAGTACATTTGCTCTGTAATTTTCTCTCTTTTAAATTCAATTCCATATTTCTCCTCGTGAATTGCAAATTGCCCTTCAATTTTATGATCTTTTAGAATAATACAGCAAGGTCAAGAATATTAAAGGATATTATCATACAAAGATCATTTCTATGCAAAATATTTATGCAAATATACACATGCACATACATGTCTTCTCATTTATACTGGCTGACTTATTTAGAACTGAACAAAATGGAATCTTGAAAGATGATGTCTTCCCAGGTTTCTTATGTCTAAGACCCAAGAATAATGACTATTGATTCTTGGTCCACCTTATAAAAAGAAATGCACTTTATCCATTGGTTCACCATTAATGGCTCTCACATAACAATAGGCAGTAAAATTCAAAGTGCAAATTGATATTAAAAGGGCATGAATAAGAGACCATTAAATGCAATTACAATAGAAATGAAAGAAAGCACACCTGCTGAGAGAGAGAGAGAAAGAAGGGAGAAGGTGAGTGCCTGTTAGGGGTGTGGCTTTATGATAAATGCAGCAAGAAAAGCTTTACTGAAAACCTGGGAGAGTTTAGAAGAGCTAGGAAGGAAGGAGGAAATTCAAAGGGTCAAGCTACTTTACATTACTGAGGTACTCTTCATAAGCCAGTTCAGCTCACTGGGGACCACAGACTGATAGCAGTCAAATGACCCCACACAAACACACACAGATACGCTACCCTTATCTGAGTCCCTATTTGAAATTCTCACTACTAGCATTACTCTTCAGGTAACCTTCTTGATGTCAATTGCTGTCAAACCTGGTTAAGGATTAAGGTATTTCTTGAGCACACAATTCAACTAGGTAATAAATTAACAAAGGTATATTTGTTTAATTCACTTTAGCACTTTCAAGCATCTAGCAGACAACACAGCTCCAAGGAAATGAGACATGAAATAGGTTAGTTTTGCTGGGAGTTAAAAGATGCAATGGGCTTACACTACTTGTCTGATATTCAGTGACAGTAGATGGAGGAATCTGAAGCTGCTGAGATGCTGAGAGCAGACTGGGGGAAAGGGATGAGGCAGGAGCAAGAGTACCATGTGCCACTTTACATCTATCAGTTCATTTAGTCTCAAACAAACCTATACAAGTAGAACACTCATCTCCATGTTAACTACCGAGACACCAAATGTCACCTGGAAGAAGTGGCACCATGGGTGCCAGACAGTGTCAACAGAGTGTCTCCAATGCCACGGGGACCAATCCCAACAGTCCGGATCCTACTTCTTGCCCATGGAATCTCTGGGAGGAGGTCGTGTAGGCAGTGACTGAGAAGACCTAGATGATCTTGGGTTCAACCCAAGGTGTGCTGCTAACTATATGGCTTTGATCACTTACGGACCCTTTTCAACCTCAACTTTCTTATCAATAATTTGGGAACAACAAGAGTGCCTGTTACATGTAAGGTGCTATCTGGCATGAGGACCTCTACCCAGTACGCTCAGGAAACCCCTAGTAATATCAACAATAGGAAGCACAAAGAGGTTGTGTATCAGTTCAGTTCAGTCACTCAGTCGTGTCTGACTCTTTGCAACCCCATGAACCACAGCAAGTCAGGCCTCCCTGTTCATCACCAACTCCCGGAGTCCACCCAAACTCATGTTCATTGTGTTGGTGATGCCATCCAACCATCTCATTGTCTGTCATCCCCTTCTCCTCCTGACCTCAATCTTTCCCAGCGTCAGAGTCTTTTCAAATGAATCAGCTCTCCTCATCAAGTGACCAAAGGATTGGAGTTTCAGCTTCAACATCACTCCTTCCAAAGAACACCCAGGACTGATCTTCCTTAGGATGGACTAGTTGGATCTCCTCGCAGTCCAAGGGACTCTCAAGAGTCTTCTCCAACACCACAGTTCAAAAGCCTCAATTCTTCTGTGCTCAGCTTTCTTTGTAGTCCAACTCTTACATCCATACATAATTACTGGTTTGATCAAAGAACTGTGGCTTCTGTGAATGCTGTAGAACAAGGGATTTGTTATGAAGCTAGTCCTTGCATGATTGTACAAGCTGATGGGGATGCTTAGGCAGGCTGTGGTCTCTGCATCTAGTGTTGAGCTCAGCATCACCAGAGGTGAAGCAGACTGGCAGTAAGGAAGGAAGGCCAGATATGGATGAGCAAAATGATGACATGGAAGCCACGTGGACAAGCAGAACCTGTGCTATCCCATTTTGCTCTCCCATGTGGATACATGTCTCCCACCTTGATTTGGTGTTGAGATGCATAAGAAGCTGGCTCACTCTATACTTGGACCAGAGTGAGAGAATCTGGTGGACTACCTGTGGTCTAGCCAATAGCATGCACTGGCAACAATGTATTCAAGCTTCATGCACCCAAGCTAACCTTCAGAGTATAAAGGTACGGTTGCTGCATTGCACCTGTCTTGCAAATAACATACATAATTTCTCTTGTGGCTAACACTAAGTTTCAGGACACAGGGAAGGAAATTCTGGGAAAAGCAGGTCCAGTTTAGCCAAATTGACAAAGTACATTCAGGAAAACACATGTTACAGTCTCAATACAGGCCAGTTCCTTTATATTTTAAAATATAAATAGAGATATTCTCTTGAAACAACAGCCTGACTCTCCCTGGAAACCACCTTCTGATGGGCAACAATAAATGTGGGTCTAAACCTGTCCTCATCTGGACTTCAAGGAATCGAAGACTTTGCTTCTCACCAGCTTTGGAGCAGTAACTGCTGCCCAGGCACCACCGTATTTTCAGTGCCAGAAACATTATACTTCTCACATACCAGGTTTATTGAACACTTCTTTATTTAAAAAGCTCTGTGGACTCCTACTACAAGATGATTGAAAGCAAACTCCTTAAGTTGTCCTTCCTATCTGGTCTCAAACAGCTTTTTATTTTACTAGCTTTGTACCCCTACCCCATCCTGATCTACTTTTAAGATAGCCCCTCCAAATCATATTGTAGTAGGAAGTAGGTATGTCACCCACTAGATAATAAGCTACTCATGAATAGGGGCTGACTCAGTACATGGTTGAATGTATGGATGTATCAAAGAACAAACATTGTCTAAGTCTATTTTTCATTCACGTTCATTCAATTATTTGACAAGTTTATACGGATAGGCTTCTATAAGCCAGGTACTCTATTCAGAATACATAAAAGGGATGAAAACACCATGATCCTAGTCCTTGTGGTGTGAACATTCTACTCAGGAGTCAGATATTAAATAAAAGGTCTTGGGAAATCAATGTACAATCAGTCATTGTGATAAGGGCTGAGAGTGAAAATAAAATGATTGCTATTTTTATTAAATAAATTCATTTAAAAATGACTGATTGAGTCAAGAAATGTGATTTGTGGATATCAGAGAGCAACAGGAATTAGCCCAATGAAGAATGGACAAGCAAATAAATTTGTCTTAGTGCAAGGCTCCAATTAATTGAAGGAGCCCATTCAATTCATCATTTATTAGCTGCAAAGCATTCTACTAGGCAAGAAGTGAGTGGGACCTCAAAAACTGCCCAAAGAACTTTGAGAAAACATCTAACCACAGGCTCAGAATGGTTATATAATATGACTAAATTAAGTTTCTCTTAGAGAATAATCTTTGCAGACAAATTCAGCTCTCAGGGATCAAGGTCATAAGATTTTGGATACTCCTGACCAGACTAAAGACTCTCAATAAATACATGAGGTATCAAACTCCTCAGACAACAATTTGGTAAAACAACCATTGAACTTAGGGCGTTGCATTTTAATAATGGAATGTTAATCATTTATTTTGTATCCAGCACATACAATTCCCAGATGCCTACTACAGTGCCAAAAACGAACATGTGGAGAACAGCAGGTCTGAAATGATAAATCTTGTGATTCATACACCTTGCCTGCTGAAGGTCTCTAATGATTCATTTCATCACCATAGAGCAATTTCCTCTAACAAAATATGTCCTCATCCCTGAATCCAAACTCCTCATTTTCTATTCACTTTGTTTGTCTTTCAGTTTGGTCTTTGTCAAAACACTTCCCTCTTAAGAATCTCCTCCTTATAAAACTGTGCCTTTGATCATCTCCAAAACCTGTGAAAGATTATGAGAGGTAAGAACAAAGAGAAGCTATTTAAAATCTTGCCAACCATCTGATCTCTTTGTTGATTACATCTGTTTGTGAATTTTTTTTTCATGTCATATTTTTTGTTTCAGCTTGTCATGGGTGAGATGAGAGATTAAAAATGCATGTGAACATTCACTAAACAGAAGTTTTGATACATCATGTGATGTTTAGAAACATAAACAGGTTTCAATTAGTGGAAAATACACTTTGAATTCAAAGGAGTCTTTATTTATCTGTTCTTTCATCCAATCATCCATATATTTATTCAATAAAGATATATCCAACATATTTTAAGGAGCCAGATATTAGTGATCTCATGGTAAACAAGATAGGCATGGCATCTGCTTTTGGAGCGATAAGGTTAGAAAGAAATTAACACAATTTAATACACTACATTATATGCCTCTGTGTATGTCTGTGAGTACCTTAATACAATACACTCTATATACCTGTGTGTGTATATGCATGTGTGTACTGAGGGTAAAATAACATCAGAATACTTGTTTAATGTCCTGCCTATGAGAGTATAAAATGACATTAGAACTAAAATTTAGTGAAGAGAAGAAGCCAGCCTGCAAAAATTTGGGAGAAAGGCTGTTTCAGTTTGGAGAAGGAACAAGTTAAGAAGCTATGTCATGAGTTTGGCATGCTTGAGGAATCAAAAGAAATCCAAAGTGAATAAAGTAGAGAGAGGGTTGCAAAATGTGGTATAAGATGAAAGTGGAAACATAAGCAGAGGTTAGATTATTGTGGGTTTATTTCTATTAGGAGCTCTTCATTTCTGGTATTACAGATCTAAGGATTCCAAAGATTCACAAAACTCTAAATTTTTAGCATACATTTGGTTTTTGTTATGCATCTGTGCATTTTTACAGTAGTCTTGACTCAAGGCAGTCTAAGAATTAAGACATGATCTGTTAATTTTATAGTTTTAATCCAGCATTGGCCTAATGTGCTTTTAATTAAAATGTTGGGTAGACACATCATAAATTGAGGATTAGCTTCCTTCAAAGTCTCATGACCCCTTCCATTAGTGACTGTAATATTTTGGTACTTACACATTCTAATCCTAAATGGTTCAACTAGCTGTTATTTGAGGTTTTTTTTTTTTTTTTTTTTTTTTTTTTCGTGCAGGAAAAAGGAAGTATTTCATTAAATCATGCCAAGGGTTATAGTGTTAAACCTGCTTGAGAAGAAGGATAAAATTGGATTAGGAGTTGTTTTATTCGTCTTGAAATGTGCATTACACCAACATATTCTGAAATTGGTACAATAGGCAATTTTTAGCCCTTGATAATAACTAAAAATGTAAACTTCTTACATTCTCATTTTTCACAAGTGTTTGGCAACTATTGTATGAGAACAATGGAAGCAGATATATGATTCTATATTCAATATCCCAAAGAGATGATGAATGATAACACTTACAGTTTAAAAGAAAAATGGCCCTATTTCAAGTGTCCTTTCTGGAAGTTCTATGGCTGTTTTGGGAAAACTTCCTAAAAACACTAAGGCAGTAGAGACAAGAATGAAAAGAGTGAAATATAGTCTCCATTCTTTTTTTATGTTCCTAAGGATACTGTTTAACATACATCATTTTGACAAAGCCGACTTATTTATTAGACAAAACTTATGATCATTAAATAGCTTTCCAGATGCTATGTCCGTGAACAGTGGATTCTGAGAAGGTTCATTATATGAGTCAAAACATTGAAATATACCACTTTTAATGTGATAAATGTCTTTGTCTGCTTTACCCCATAACTTCAACTGAAACGACCTGACACATAAATAAATATTTATATCAGCTTTTACACTAAAAATGAAAAGGCTGCTTGGAAATCCTATGTTGCAAACACTCATGGGTATTTGACTGATGATGATCTGTTTGTCTCTAATACAGGGTATGTTCTAAAATCAGCAGAATCTGGCAGAGAACCATCAAAGAATATGTTGACACCTTATTCAATTCACAGCACAGCTCTGAATCTTTGGTTGGGTTTTCCCACCGAAGTGACTAGTTTTAGTTTTGTAAAAACACCGATCATTGTGGTTATGGGATTACAGTAAAAGATATCTTTCTCTATGTGGTATGCTGGAAAGTTATTCTAAATCTTTAGTTTGTAGATTCAGGGACAAGCCTGGAATATTGATGGAAATGGAGGAGGACCACCTAGAAAGAAGACAGTAAGGTAGTAGTGATAAGGTCAGGACATATCATAAGAGACTAAATATCAGAGGATGGAGTTAGAACTTTATCTGTGTGCATTGATGAGCCTCTGAAAATTTTTAATCAGAGGAGTAACAGTGACATCGACTTCTCAAAATGATTTATTTGAGCAGAAGCTGCATGAAAGACCTGTATAAGGAAGAGCGTTTCCCTTTACAGTGCAAATATGACGTCCAGCAATTCCTTCCAGCAAGAGGTGGACTCTGTTTCCTCTCCCCTTGACTCTGCATTGGCCGTGACTTGCTTTGGTCAAAAGGTCAATGCAGAAGTGCTGCTATGTGAGAAGCCTAGAAGCTTCCTCTTCTGCTGCTTTGGAGCCCAGCTGCCATGCTGTAAGGTAATAAATGTACTCCATGAGCATATGGAGAGGCTCTGGAGAAAGAGGTGCCAGTGGAGATGGAGTCTAAGTAATAGACTGAGGAATACAGTAGAGCAGAGGTGCCCCAGGTAACAAGCAACCCTAGGGCTTAAAACACGTGAGATAAGTTTTCTTGGGCCCCCAGTCCAGCCCTCTTGCCAGCTAAATGCAACTGATCAAGAAGACGAGCAGATGGATCATTCAGTCTATGACAGAATCTTGAGAAGTAGCAAATCACTGCTGTTTTAAGCCATTCAGCTGGGGGGCAGTGATAATTGCCCAGCAATAGAAAACCAAAATAGCATCTCACAGAGCGTTTTTCTCATAATCAAATTCAAGAAAGATTAATTGAGTTAGTAGCATGGAAACTGGTTTAGAGTTTAGTAAGTTTAGCTGGGGCTAATGAGAACATGGTCTGGGCTTCATTATGCTTATATTTCCTCCTCTCACCTGGAAAGAAGTTGTATAGCAGGTAAAAATGTTGAGTTTAGAAGTCACACAAAACTAGGCTCCTAGCCTAGTGCCAGCACTTAAACACTTCTTTCCCTAAGACTAGGTCAGCTAAAACACAGAGCTAATATTAGCCTCCACATAAGGAACTCAGTATAAAGATTAACTGGGGGAATATGTGAAATTACTTAGCACAGACATTTGCATATATTACGTCCACCATGAGATAACTCTGGTATTTGGAAATATTGCCCTGTTTCCAAAGTTTCCTCTTGACCTCCCCAAGTGTCTTAAGTATTTTCAAAAGGGAGTCAAAGAAGAAATGCATAGAGAAATAGAAAACAACTATTCTTTGTAAGTATATTTAATTTGCAATATTATATTAGTTTCAATATATAGTGTTTCAATATTTTTATAGCTCATACTCCATTTAAAGTTATTATAAAATATTGCCTATATTCCCTTTGCTGTACATTATGTGCTTGTATCTTACTTATTTTACATGTAATAAAATAAGTTCATAGCTCTTATTCCCTACCCTTCTCTTGTCCCTAACCTCATCCATGTCCCCACTGGTCACCATTAATTTGTTTTTATACCTGTGGTTTAGTTTTTAGAGTCCATCTATAACTGAGAACACATAGCAGAGTAAACAACAATTCTTGGTGGTTGAGTTTCAGAGGCTTAGAGAGTTTGTGTTTCAAATGGCTCTGGCCTGAGGCCAGTCTCTGGATGATAAGAGAGTGTCTACAACCTTCCCCTTGCTTCCTCCACCCCATCAGCCAAACTGGAGAGAAGGAAGAACACTCAAACTTTAGGTTCTGGGATATAGCCTCTAAGAAGGGTCTGTTCTCTAGCACATTCTTCCCCAGCCAGGCACCTAATCCAAGTCCCAAGAGAGGAAGGACTATTGTAAATTCTGGATGAATCCAAGATAATCTCAGAGACTTGTGTCCCATTTATATTTTAAGGGAAAATAAACTAAGACCATGGCACCTGGTCCCATCACTTCATGGGAAATAGATGGGGAAACAGTGGAAACAGTGTCAGACTTTATTTTTTGGGGCTTCAAAATCACTGCAGATGGTGATTGCAGCCATGAAATTAAAGGACGCTTACTCCTTGGAAGGAAAGTTATGATCAACCTAGGTAGCATATTGAAAAGCAGAGGCATTACTTTGCCAACAAAGGTCTGCCTAGTCAAGGCTATGGTTTTTCCAGTGGTCATGTATGGATGTGAAAGTTGGACTGTGAAGAAAGCTGAACACCGAACAATTGATGTTTTTGAACTGTGGTGTTGGAGAAGACTCTTGAGAGTCCCTTGGACTGCAAGGAGATCTAACCAGTCCATTCTGAAGGAGATCAGTCCTGGGTGTTCTTTGGAAGGACTGATGCTGAAGCTGAAACTCCAGTACTTTGGCCACCTCATGCGAAGAGTTGACTCATTGGAAAAGATTCTGATGCTGGGAGGGATTGGGGGCAGGAGGAGAAGGGGACGACAGAGGATGAGATGGCTGGATGGCATCACCAACTCGATGGAAGTGAGTTTGAGTAAACTCTGGGTGTTGGGTGATGGACAAGGAGGCCTGGTGTGCTGCAATTCATGGGGTCACAAAGAGTTGGACACGACTGAGCAACTGAAATGATCTGAACTGAGAACTTAAGTTTCCTCTGTGCCCAGAAGCCCTCTGGGAGATAATAGTGGGTTAAACAAACAAACAAAACATTTCTAGATATCTTGTCCTTCCTTCTGGGTTATCTCTACCTTGAGCTATTTTACAGGTCTACAAGTCATAGAATACTGACAATAACACAAATACTCCTTATCCACAGAAATGCAAGTGCTATCCAGTTAAATGAGATGATGGTTACTGCCCAGTGTATACTGCCCAGTTTGGAACACATTTGAAAAATCATTTTGCCAATCCTGATGTCCCTAAGTGTTTCTCTTCTTTTGGATTTTCACTGGAAGCAGCTATGGCTTTTGTTCACTTTAAATTTCACCAAGAGTCATGATTATACCTCTGTACTAGTTTGCCAGGGCTGCCATAATGAAGTAGACAGATGGGGTGACTTAAACAACAGAAATGTATTTTTCTCATGATCTGGAAACTGGAAATCATAGATCAAGGTGTTTATGGGATTGGTTTCTTTTAAGACCTCTCTCTTTGGCTTGCAAATGGCCATATTTTTCTATCTGTCAGCACACTGCCTTCCGCTTCTGTCTGTGCCCTAATTTCTTCTTATAAAGACACCACTTAAATTGGATTAGTGTCCACTCATATAACCTCATTTTACCTTAATTCTTTCTTTTAAAGTTACATTCTGAGGTACTGAGGTTTAGGACTTGAACCTATGTATTTGGGAGGGATATAGTTCAGCTCATAACAGTATCTTTAAAACAGTATATTAAAAATAGTTTCTTTAATACTTCTCAAGTGATGATTTCAGCCAAATAGACTTATAAAAGAATATTTAAAATGTCCTAAGTGAGCTGACATTATGGCTGGGGATTATGGGCTCCCTTTTTACCCACATGCACCAGTACATATACTTCCTATTATTCTTGGGTACTTCAGTGTGAAAGTCTTTCTTTTTATTGTTAGCAGACTTTCATAGCTCTATTTTCAAATTCAATCAAATTGCTAACATCCTACCAAGTGTGGGGTATGACTCTCTTCACTGCCCCTCATCCCTGACCTATTATCAAATACATATTTTCAAGGGTGTGCAGAGTTAAGAAAATTGTGCTGAATAAAATTTGACATAAGGTGAACTGAGGATTTCAAAGACTAGTAATGACAGTAACAAAAGGTTAAACTTCCATAACCTCAATACCTAACTTTATCTAGAGGAAGTCACACATTGACTTCCACTCTCTAGTTTATCCATCATTGGGCTTGGATAACATGAAGTTGAAAATAACATCAAAGGCAATGTCAAAGGATGTGAAATGGGAAGATTCAAGACATGAACAAATTCTTCTAAATTCTCTTGGTAAATTCTCCTGGCATACTGGAAGGAGTCTGGCCTTGGAGTCTAAGAAATTTCCAGCAGTATGGCAAACAGATATGAGAAATCTGAGATGAAATTATAGTTTTTGTTTACATGATTTTGTGAACACAAACAACTCCCATTCATTGACTTGGAAAAAAAACAACAAAACATATTACTGCCTGATGTCCCAAGTGATCTAAGAATTTGAGCTCTTAGGAGACAGAGGTCTGGTCCCTCTTACTCATGGCTATATCCCTCAGCCAAAGAAAAAGGCTTCAACCTAGTAGGTGTTCAGTACATATTACTGAATGGAATGAGTGAAAATCATCAAAGCTCTTTGGATTTCAATTATTTATAACTAAAACAAGCAGGTAGGTGATAGTATTCACTGAATAGTGCTAGTGTAAGCAATAGATGTCAGAGTACGCATGGAGTTCCTAGGTATAGCAGGAACTTAGCAGGAGTTTCAGCCAGAATATTCCCCAGTTCCTCTGCAAACTGACTTCAGACTGGCCACCAGTCTGTGAAACACACTCCTGTGTTTGGTTCCCAGTTTAGGGTCTAGATCAGACACCAGCACAGCCGCTTGTACATTTATTAACATTCCCATCCCAAGGAAGAGTCAGACAAAATGACCTCAAAGTGTCCCTTATCCAAAGACACCTTTTCTGGTGCTTCTCATGGTATTTACCTTTAATTTCTACTCAACAAATATTTACTGAATGAACCAATGGCTTTCAGTCACAAAGCCTTTAACTTCTTCTTCCCTCCCCCACATTTCAGAAATTTCCCTTTCATAGATTCTGGGATGATCATAGGTATTAATTCCATTTTGAACCTGGCTGAGTTCTGACTCTAGGTTTTGAAAAAAGACTTAGTGCTCAAATAGGACTTTTAGACGTGTGACAATTTACCAAAAGTGTAAGAGCTCCAGGAAAATTCTCTCAAGTCAGACTTTGGAGTGACCTCTAGAAAGTGATGGCATTAGCTCTGAGAGCAGCTGGCAGGTTCACTTTGGTGTCAGTATCTAGAGGGAGAGGTGAAGACCTCCTTCTCGCCCACCTCAAGTGTTCGACAGGCTTTCACCTGACAGTTTTAGCTGCAGAAGAATTCTGCAGACGGGCACAACAAAGAACAGAAAATGGAATATCATGTAAAACAATAAATAACCCTTTGAGGGGGATAAACCTCTCTCTCCCTTTTTTAAGTACCCTGGTGGTGGAAGGACTCAGAGTCCAGAGGCGTGGATGCTGAGTATCCACAGTGCTTTTTTATTTAGATCATTTTTGTAGCATTTACCCCTGGTTCTTTGTCTCCTTTTATCACATTCACACAAAATAAGAAGTCGGGGTCTAGACCGGATAGCACACAAACTGGAACCTGTGAGAGAGAGGAAGAGACTGAGAGAGCATTTGAAAACGTCCACCTAACCCCCATTTGATTTGGTTTTAATTAACTATTTCTTCTGCTTCAGAATTGCCCTCAGGAGGAACTTAAAAAACCTCAGACTTCAGAATGTGCAGATTCCCCTCAAGCCCCTTCTGCCATTCTTCATGTGGCACCAAACACGATCACAGTCTAAAATGTTTAGCAGGAATATTTTAAAGAAAAAGCATCTCTAAAAGGTCGCCACAGAACACACATATGCAGCTTCTGTCTCTTTAAAAAGGATTAGAAATTGCACCACATGGCAAAAGGCACTACTGGTGCCTTCACCACTCCCTGGGAACAAGCAGAGGATCTTTGGAAATTGCATTAACTCTTTCAGGTAAGGCTGGGGCATGGACCCCTACACTGCCGTGTTAGCTTCATCAGATGTCGGTCTTTGTAGGTAGCACTGAGATTTCAAAAGCTCACTAGGCCATTTCAAGTTTCTATTTGTGTTACTCTCAGTGGCAATTGAGATGGAGCTCATTAATTTTCTTCTAAAATTACTTGTTTACTTTGTAAGAAAGTAAATATTTTCCTCAGAATGCTGAAAGGAAAAGCTATTGCTTTTGGATTGGAGGTCAGTTCCAGGCAATGAAGTGAAAAAGGAAGAAGCATACCTTGAAATCATGTGAGGTATGTAACCAGGTCCTATCTTACACCAGGGTCAAGTCATCAAGGCAGCAGGTGAATCCCAGATAAGGTCCAGTCGAAATTACACTTGAAGAATGCTTAGAAAGATGCCATACTGGAGATCCACCTACCATCTCTCAAACAGTTCAGGTGAGCTTTTGAGCACACATGTACATTTTTAAGGGTACTCTGGAGTTCTTTCAATCAGGTATAGTAAGACATGCATATAGTAAGATGCTTGCTCCTTGGAAGAAAAGCTATGGCAAACCTAGACAGTATATTAAAAAGCAGAGACGTTACTTTTCCAACAAAGATCTGTGTTGTCAAAGCTATGATTTTTCTAGTAGTCATGTATGGATGTGAGAATTGGACCATAAAAAGGCTGAGTGCAGAAGAATTGATGCTTTTGAACTGTGGTGTTGGAGAAGACTCTTAAGAGTCCCTTGGACTGCAAGGATATTAAACCAGTCAATCCTAAAGGAAATCAACCCTGAATATTCATTGGAGGGACTGATGCTGAAGCTGAAGCTCCAATACTTTGGCCACCTGATGCAAAGTGCTGACTCATTAGAAAACACCCTGATGCTGGGAAAGATCGAAGGCAGGAGGAGAGGGGGATGACAGAGGGTGAGATGATTGGATGGCATCACCATTTCAATGCACATGAGTTTGAGCAAGCTCTGGTAGATGGTGAAGGACAGGGAAGCCGGGCATGCTGCCGTCCATTGGGTCACAAAGAGTCAGAAATGACTGTGCGACTGAACAACAACAAAAAGACATGCAGACACAGAAATGACTCATGAAGGAAGAGGCTTGCCCACAGTTACCTAGACACAGGAGGCAAGGCCCACCATACAGGGTCACAATGGGAAGCACCAGCGTCAGAGAGGAAACAGAGACACTGAGGAGCAAACGTGGGCAAGAGTCCTTATTGTGGCTTCTGTGGCAAAGGAGGGATGAGGCAGGGTAAGCAGGCTTAGGATTGTTATAGTTTGAATAATTTCAGGGGTCTGTGGGGCAGAGGAACCTTTCTTTGTTGCCTGGTATCTGGTCCTAGGATGCTTAGTGTAGTTGACAATGACCCAGAATAAGTGCCCAGTTAAGGAAGTGGCTGGATGTATGGGCTCTGAATTGCTTTGCTTGCAAAGACACATCTCAAGCAACTTCTGCACCATCTCTAGGAATTAGCTAACTTTGGGAGGGCCAGTGCCTCCAGGATTAGAAAGGCCCTAAGATGTCAAAGCATCTAAACCACAAAGTAAAAAGTCAAAGATACAAAATAAAAGGACATAAGATATTTATTTACCTACCTACCTACCTATCTGTCTTGGGATACAGCATCTACCTATGTATCCTTTTATTTTGATTCCCTGCCCATCAGGCAACTTTGGAATTTTCCTCTCAGGGCATTTGCTTTTTGGTCTACTCAGTCCAATCACCACCCGTAATTCAGGTTGTTTGCTGGGGACTGGAGGAGGCATGGTGGGAGGGTGGGAATCAAGTTTCTTCTCCCTGACCAAGGGTTGGTTTTTGACACAAGCAATGGTAAAATGTCTCTGTCAGGGTTGAATCTTGCATAGAGCTTGCCCATATGATTTCAGTTCAGTTCAGTTCGGTCGCTCAGTCATGTCCGACTCTTTGTAATCCCATGAACTACAGCACACCAGGCCTCTCTGTCCATCACCAACTCCCAGAGTCCACCCAAACCCATGTCCATCAAGTCAATGATTTACCTTAAATTAAATTTTAATATAAGCTAGTCAGTGTTAATTTCTGTTGTGAATAGCCGAAGAAACTACTGCAATGAAGTCTGTAAATATAGAAACTTATGGACTTAGACTGTTTAATATTGCTTATCTCTTTACAGTGATTTGCCTAGGTTTCCTTCTGATTGTGATCTTTGCTCCCTATATCCTAGACAAAGAGTATCCTAGACTTAGTTGCTTAGTTATCTCTGACTCTGCAACCATGTGGACTGCAGCCCACTAGGCTCTTCTGTCCATGGGATTCTCCAGGCAAGACTACTGGAGTGGGTTGCCATTTCCTTTCGAGGGGATCTTCCCACACCAAGGACTGAACCCAGGTCTTCTGCATTGCAGGCAAATTCTTTACTGTCTATGTCACCAGAGAAATCTCATATATCTATATATCCTATATTTTGCTCCCTATATCTTAGACAAAGAAGGAAAGAATCATGTAAATTCAGGGGCTTCAGTTTCATGGGACATTATCCTTTCCATTGTGTGCTAATAAATCAGCACCCTGTTTGCCACCTCAGTCTTCTGTATTATGGTTAGTGTGATGGCTCAGGGGCACTGACAAGAGCTAAATTCTGGAACCTCCAAGTGGAGGGCAGGGCCAGTCACCTTCTTTGAGACCCCATCAATCACTGAGGACCGATAACAGATAGAAGCTCTTATAATCCTCTGCTGATTTTCAGAGGTCTCAGTGACACTTTAGGGACTGAGGTGGAAAGGTTAATACAAAATCACTTTCTGGGACTTGTGGTCATAGCAACTAGAAAAAAAAAAAAATGGCATCAGTGTCTGCTCTGACAGTTGCCAGGACAATCTGCTTACTTTTTCTTGAAACTAGAGCAGTTCAGGCCTTCCTAACTAGCCCCATCTTGCCTGCTAGCCCTTGTGGATTTCTGCCCATTAATCTGTGACTAGGCGTGCTCACCCTACACATTCACAGAAGGGCCACGCCACTGGGTCAGACAATGGCTGAGTTGGGTCTAAAGGAGGAAGGGTTTTGACAGTTTCAACATCTCCCCAAAGAACGTCCATGTGACTAAGGGGCATTGGAAGATACATGCAATTGTGCTGTCCTCTGCCCTTTTATTACTTCTTGGAAAATTGAGGATTTTCTCACACAGAAGGTCATTCAAGAAGTGGTTGGAATCATGCCTCTTGAAGAAATAATGGTGACTGTCAACTCAAGCTTAGAGATGGTCTGTTTCAAAACACACTATTGTTGAAAGATAAAAGCCAATGTATTGGAAACAGATACTGTCAGAGGCCTCTGGTCTCAGAGAGAAGGATTTGATATAAATTCTCCTTACTCTCAAAGGTAGCACGCACCGTCTCCAAAGAAAATGTCAAAAATGTCTATCAAAGGACAGCATGGAAACAAGAACATGAAACTTGATATTCTATGTTTCAGGAAAGGTAAGCAAGGAATCTCACATCATCGAAACACACCAGTAGCATTAGCTGGTGCTGATGGTGTGCGCCATTGGCTGGTTGCCTGGAAGGCAGACTCCAGGGTATTTTTTACAGCAATCAACAAGTTTCAATGATGGATAATTAGTATCAGACAACGCTGGGAAAGCCTTTCATCTGATTCATCAAGCTCATAAACAAGACAGTCCCAGCATGCCACGATTCTATGAAGTGAAAAGACATTTGTTATCCTGAATTACATTCAACAGCTATCCAGCTTAAGCCTCTGTGCACTGAAGGGTCCAGAAAGCTTGGTTGTTCTGTGCCAAGGTCCATTTGGTTTAATCTTTTGTTCTCTTTTCCTTCACATAGACGATAAAAGGATGCCTCCTGGCTAAACAATAGAGGCCGAACCTTTTTAATCTACTAGCTATTGACTAGCTTTTAATATACTAGCTAACATATTCCACAGACCGCTGAACACTTTATATGCACTATTTCTTTTAACATTCCACCACCACCAATCCTATCATATTTGTAGGTAGGGACACTGAAATCATGTGATCTCTCTCCTGAAAACAGCAATAGGCTCCAAGATGAATTGCGAGACTGGGATTGACATATATACTTGACATATATACACTATTATGTGTAAAATAGATAACTAATGAGCACTTACTGTATACAGCACAGGGAACTCTCCTCAGTGTTCTCAGTTCGGTTGCTCAGTTGTGTCCAACTCTTTGGACCCCATGAACCGCAGCACGCCAGGCCTCTCTGTCCATCAACAACTTTCAGAGTTTACTCAAACTCACGTCCATTGAGTCTGTGATGCCATCCAACCATCTCATCCTCTGTCATCCCCTTCTCCTCCTGCTTTCAATCTTTCCCAGCATCAGGGTCTTTTCAAATGAGTCAGTTCTTCACATCAGGTGGCCAAAGTATTGGAGTTTCAGCTTCAACATCCGTCCTTCCAATGAACACTCAGGACTGATCTCCTTTAGGACGGACTGGGGTTGGATCTCCTTGGAGTCCAAGGGACTCTCAAGAGTTTTCTCCAACAACACGGTTCAAAAGCATCAATTCTTCAGCACTCAGCTTTTTTTATAGTCCAACTCAGAGCTCTGTGGTTATCTAAATGGGAAAGAAATCGAAAAAAGAGAGGACATATGTACACATATAGCTGATTCACTTTGCTATACAGCAGAAACTAACAGAACATTTTAAAGTAACTGTGTGTGTGTGTATGTGTGTGTGAGTCTCAGTCGTGTCCCACTCTTTGAGACCCCATGGACTGTAGCCCGACAGGCTCCTTTGTCTATGGGATTCTCCAGGCAAGAATGCTGGAGTGGGTTGCATTTCCTTCTCCATAAACCAATTATACTCTGACACAAATTAATGAATTAAATAAAATTAAAAATCTCAACTTCTCTCTGTGGTTGGTAATGTCCTGCGGGATCTAGCCTCTGCCTACTCTTCTGATAGTGAAGGTTGGGGAAGCCTGGCATGCTGTAGTACATGCAGTCGCAAAGAGTTGGATACGACTGGGCAACTGAACAACAACGCTTCTGACATTATCTCATGATCTCTCTTCCATACAGACTTCCCTTACTCAATTCTTTGAACTCACTGAGTATATCCTTGCTTCACAGTCTTTTCTCTGGCTGTTCACTTTTACATGCAATGCTCTTTGACTGACTGTTCATATTTGGCTTTTTATTATTTAGGTCTCAGCTGTAATGTCACCCACATGGAGAGATATTTCTTGATCACCTTTCGAAAAGATTTCTCCCTATTTCTTTCTTTCTTTTACCTTTTGCTTAATAGCACCTATTACCATGGGAAACTATCTTATGAAGTCATTTATTTTTATATCATACCTCTCTGATTAGAATATAATCTTCATGTCAGATGTATCATATCAGTCTTGTTCATCACTCTCTACTGACTCACTGGGACATTTAGTTTAGGTACATAACACATTGATTAAAGGCATGTGTGAATGAATAAATGAGTTTTGGGAAATATAGGTGATTCATATATTCAAATATAAGTGATTCATATATAAAGGTCATATAGCTATTGAGTAACAGAGGTGGAACTCAAATCCAGGTCACACTAATTTCAGAACTCAAATTCTTAATGACTGTCCTATATTGTTTTACTCTGGACAGAGTATACCAACTTTCATCATTTGAAACTGTGCTGAGATAAATGTGATTCCAATGAATTGGGGGAACTGAGACCATAATCAACCATGTGAAAAAACATGTAGAGCTGACATTCAACTGATACATCATAGCATGGCTAAATTGGTGTTAAAGAATTAAAATGCTTTGGTAGTGATTCCTGTGTAACCACTGCTACAAATTCTCCAAGTGAGAAGAGTCTCACCAGTGCCCTCCCATGAGACCTCTGTGAGACTTGGAAACTTCTCCAGAATCTCGACTTGATCCATCAACTAAAATATTTACACCTGGCAAAACCTAGGTTTCCATGACCATTTTAATTTGTTCTGATTGGTCAAACCCACTGATCATCACATCCATCACTTCTGGAAAGACACAAAAGACAGTCACTACAAAAGCCCAATTCTAAACTTGGTCTATCTTTTCTCAAGAAATAAAACCTGAGATATATCAGCTTAGCCATAGCATGATAAGAGATAAAGTAATTTTCCATTTTATCTCATCAAATGCTTGTTATAAATTTCAACTTAATAAAAAAAAGAAAAGGACAGGCGATAGTGGAGGGTAATTGTGAACTATTAATTGAACTGGCAAACCTAAAGTGTCCTGAAAAGGATTTAGGATTCTATAAGGGACCATAATAATCATTTTCCCTTCAACTTTAGCTTTTAATTATCTTTTTGTCCCAGGCCTCCCATTTGTATTGAGTGCTTAAGGGTAATCTGATGAATAAGAAACAGGGTAAGAACTATCTTCTGGTAACAGAAATGGCCAACATTTATTGGATATTTACCCCATGTTGGGAATTATGCTCAATATATTATATATGCATCATGCATTTATTCAAATGTCAACCTATCAGACATCAGCCTCATAACACAATTTTGTAAGGTAGACAGTATCATACTTCTTTTACAGAGGAGAGAGCTGAGCATTGCAGACATTTGTAACTTGCCCTGGGTTTTTTAACCACTATGGATTGGCATCCAAATGTGAGCCATGGTCTCCCTGATGCAGAGTAAGATCTCTAAACCACTTTGCAGAACTGTCTCCAAAGCAAAAGTCAAGCTTGACTGGTTCTCCAAGTTTCTAGTCAACAGCTCAGCCAAGAGAACCAAAAGAAAATATTCAGTTTGTCTGGAAGTTCCTGTTAAAATGAAATGATTAACTCCTTTGAATTTAAGCAAGCAGTGCAGCGATGATTATCTGTTTTTGCTTTAAAATTTTTCCATATGTTTCTTTTCCATTGGCATATGGTAACACTGAATTTGAGTTTCCCCTCCAATTTGCAGTGAAAAGAAATTAAGCTTCTGGATGAATCTAAACCCTTACACGTGCCTGCAGGTCCATTTCACTAGGATGCTATTTCTGGTGTATTTGTCAGTCTAACAGCTACATGGCTATATTAATTGTATCGGAGATTGTGAGTTAATCCCTTTGCTTTTTCTGACTTGCAACTGCCATTAACAATAGTGGTACAGGTGGAAGAAATCCTACCAAACCCAAAAAACATGAAATGAAGTCATGGGCGGGGCTGTCATGGGAAAAGCAAGCCCCTGAGGTAATATTGATTAACTAATTAGTCAAGGTTTATAAACAGTCTCAATAATTAGTCTTAATATGTACATTTTAAGGATCATTTTATTGATAGCTAGGAAGTATGGCATGTACTGCTTCTCTTTACCACAGCAGAGGGGAGAATGTGTGGAATGGAAATAGGCATTAAATGGCAAAAGCCTGGTGATAAAAGTACACTATGACCTGGTTATTCGTCCATCTTACTATGTTTAAAACACTTAAGAAAACAATCAGACTACATCTATTTTCAATTATTCGGAGACTAATCACTGGGGCTGAGGACGAGCCAGCTCTTCAGTCATTTTTCACAGATTTCATTGGCTTTTAGTTTTTTTACCATTCGTTGGCAATTTATGTGAATGTAGCTAGGATAACAGCGATAGGATGAAATCGTACCTCTTTTCTTTCAATCCAATTCCTTTGCCTTTCCACTTGGCCACCACAATTTCTGTTTGTCCCCTCTGTGCTAGGTTCTTGGCTTGACATCATTTCAGAAGTCAGCTAGGAAGCCAAAGTAAATTGTGACTGTTGCCTCAATCACCACCTTACTCACTCTCACTCACACACACACACACACACACACACACACACACACACACACACAGATCATGATAATGCAAACCAAAATGATAAGTACTGTAGCAGAGGAATTCACACAAAATTAGCAATCGTAGGAAAAGAAAGGAGATGGGCGTGGCATGGGAACATATAAAACTAATGATTTCTGAACACTGTTTCAGACTTTTAATTTGTGTAATTTTATCTAATATTTGGCATAATTGTATGATGGTTACTACCTTGTACTAATTTATGGTTGAGTGATGGACTGGCTTGCTCAAAAACCCATGGCCTGTAAGTGAAAATGCTAGAAAAAGAGCCCACATCATTGACCTCCATGTCTATTATCTTTCCACTCCAGAAGATCTGTTTCTCTTCTGATCCTGAGGAGGCCTCAGGGAGAAAGTGAAAATTGTGCAAGTCCTTGAAAGGTAGGTTGAGCTTGAACAGGCAGAGGAAGACTATGGCTATTTCAAGATAAATAATTTATTCAAAAGATAAGGATATGGGGGAAGCATACAGCTGAAAGTATAGATTGATGTCAGACTTTGAAAGGCCTCAAATAACTGTTTTTGAAATATCTATGTAATATGATTCTGCATGGCCAAACAAACAAATGAAACAAAAAAATCCCCTACATATTTGGAGATAGAGACATTACAGAAGTAACTATGTCAAAATAAGATGATGTCCTTCAACAGAGAAATGGATAAAGATGTGGTATATATAAGCAACAGAATGTTACTTAGCCCAAAAAAAAAAAAAAAAAAAACAACAACAACAACAAAATAATGCCATTTGCAGCAACATGGACGGACCTAGAAATTATCATACTGAGTGAAGTGAGTCAGGGACAGAAAGACAAATATGATATTGCATATATGTGGAATTTATAAAGAAGGGTACAAACAAACTTACAAAAGAGAAGTAGAATCACAGATGTAGAAAAAACTGGTGGTTACAAGGAGGATAAGGGGTGGAAGGGATAAACTTGGAGATTGGGACTGACATATACACACAATCATATATAAAATAGATAACTAAGAAGAACCTGCTGTATAACACAGGGAACTTTACTCAATAATCTATAATGGCTTATCTGGAAAAAGAATCTAAAAGGAAAAAATGGAATGGATATATGTATATGCAACAGATTTATTTTGCTGTATACCTCAAACTAATACATTATAAATCAAAATACTTCAATTAAAAATATTTAAAATTAAAAAAATAAGATGATGGGGGTGAGTCCAATTCAGTATGATTCTGTTCTTATAAGAAGAGGAAATGTGGATCCTGTTGCAGACCAAAGGAAGAAGACGTGAATAAACAGAGCCAAGATGGCTGTCTACAAGTCAAGGAACAAGATGTAGAACAGGTCATTCCCTCAGAAGGAAACAACTCTGCTGACACCTTGATCATAGACTTCTCGCCTCCAGAAGTGTGAGAAGGTAAAGTTCTGCAGTTTAAACCACATACTTCAAACACTCCAAAAGAGCAGTCCTGACAAACCAATACAAAGGGCAGCTTCCTAACCTCGTTGGTCTCAGTATCATTAAAGAAGTACCTTTCTACTTGAGTTCAACCAGTTCATGCTGTATGTGAATGACCTAGCCTCACCATTCATACTTACTACTTTAAAACGCTTTCCTACAACCTCATATCAAAACCCCCATTCTATCAAAAATGGAAAGACATCTTATTGGGTCTCTTCAACATTTTATATAAAATTAATCACTTTCCTCTTTTCACTTTCTTCCATATTTTCTCCTTCCTTTCATCTCAACCCCACCTACTCTGCTTCAACCTGCTCTTCCCCGAATCAAGAAGATATTTCTATTAACTCCATGTAGTACATAGAGATGGCTCAAACATAGCTTATGAGGAATAGTTACTATATATTTTTGGCAATCCAGAGTCCCAGATGTCACTGTCTTTAATGTCAGTGATGTGAAGTAGCTACAGAACTGCAGAACTGTGCAATGAAAAATAAAAACCATCAATATGTGTCATTTAAAAGGTCCTGAGCTCTCCACTGACAATAAATTTGGATCAGCTTCACACAGTTCATCAATTAAGTGTATTTTTCCATAATGCGTGTCAAGAAATTAAGTTCACCTTCCTTTATTTTTATATTGCTCTATTGTAAATGAAATGTTTATTGCCTCTCTTCTTCCATTAAAATGGAAGCTGCAAAACTGCTGGGCTCTTGTAACTGTTGTTCACAGTGGTATTTCCTGACCTGTAAGTAGTTCCCAGCAAATAGAATATATCGTATAAATTTCAGTTGAATGACAAAAAAATTTCCTATCACTTAAAATTGTAGAAATATAACGATACTGATTCATAGAAATAGGTTAACTGGATGGGATTTGGGGTTACATTTAGAGATGTATTGGGTTAGCCAAAAAGTTCATTCAGCCCTAAAAGTAATATTTAAGGAAAAAAATGTTACTTGTAATTTGTGAAATATGTGCTTGTAATTTGTCTAGAGTAAAGCCATTTGAATCAATGGAGTTGGGAGTAAATACTAGCACTTTAGAACATCAAAATATGCAGATGTATTAGGCTGAAGCCTCAAGGGAGAAAAAGTCAAATAATTTTATTTGACTCAATAAAAGAATAATGAATTTACTGATTTAAATCTTATTAAAAACAAGACAACTGGCCAAAGATGAAGTCATTTATGCTAGGCCCCACAACAGCAAGCTGAGACATAATAATGGTTTTCAGTTCAGTTCAGTTCAGTCGCTCAGTCGTGTCCGAGTCTTTGCGACCCCATGAATCGCAGCACACCAGGCCTCCTTGTCCATCAACAACTCCCAGAGTTCACTCAAACTCACATCCATCGAGTCAGTGATGCCATCCAGCCATCTCATCCTCTGTCATCCCCTTTTCCTCCTGCCCCCAGTCCCTCCCAGCATCAGAGTCTTTCCCAATGAGTCAACTCTTCACATGAGGTGGCCAAAGTATTGGAGTTTCAGCCTCACCATCAGTCCTTCCAAAGAACACCCAGGGCTGATCTCCTTTAGAATGGACTGGTTGGATCTCCTTGCAGTCCAAGAAACTCTCAAGAGTCTTCTCCAACACCACAGTTCAAAAGCATCAATTCTTCGGCACTCAGCTTTCTTCACAGTCCAACTCTTGCATCCATACGTGACCACTGGAAAAACCATAGCCTTGACTAGACAAACCTTTGTTGGCAAAGTAGTTTTAGCTCTCCCCAAATAGAAACTTAAACCAGTTCATCAGTAACCACCTGATTAACACTAATCAGAGAATCTGCCTGCCAAAGACCCTGGCCATCCCCTAAAAGAAAGCTACCTTGTAATAATTAACTTGCTTTTTTGCCTGATATAACTTTCCTGTCCTGTTCTACCTCTAAAGGTCTTTCATTCTGTCAATAGCTTTCCAGAGCTCCTTTATAGCTGTTAGATGGGATGCCATGAATCACTGAATAAAGCCAATAAGATCTTTACAATTTATTCATCTGAATTTTGGTTTTAAGCAGTTTAAATAAAAATGCAATAGCTTGTCCTCCTGGAAAGCCCAGTGTGAATCGATATAGTGAGTTTCCACTCCTTAATAATTTTGTCCCTATTACACTGGGACTTTAAAACAGATGGTTTTCATTGAATCACTGAATGATATGCACTTAACATGTTTCTTACAAAAGAAATGGGAGTAGTCAAAATATATAAATGTCTTGGAACACTCATGAGGCAGGAGGTTCTTATATGTATCCAAAGAAATGAATGAGTGGTATACTGGAGCTATCAAAGACATGACCAGCAATGCCCATTTAAAGGGACACAGACAAGACCACAACCCCAGATGCTGAAATGGCCATATTCTGAAGCATGCTTACAAACCTGCCATGGGTAATTTGGTCAAGGGTGAGAACAGAGCCAAAGGTAACCTCATTTTAGTCTTGCTCATGACATGGTGTGAGAGAGACATGAACCAATTTGTTTCCCTCTTCTGAGCACATAATCTAGAAAATACCAAGCAAATGAGGCTGATAACAGTGTGACCAAGGCCCACAGTTCTTGGCTGAGATACCAAAGACTGGGTATGAGCCAAAAGTATTTAGGAGCAGATAAAATCAGAAAGCAAAAATGTGGAGATGGAAAAAAGAAATATTTGCAGACTTCCAAGACTGGCCTTTCTTGAGCCTTCAACCTATGGTGTCTACATGTTTTGATTTTCTAAATTTCTGGCACATACACCTGCCTCTAAGAGGCAAAAACCAGGCTGCCAGTAGACCCTGAGTCCTCTAGGTTCCTGATACCTTACAGTTCCGGATTCTACTTAGGTCTAAGTTCAAAATAAAGTCCATCATCTCTGGAGAGACACAAGTGAGTCTCTCTCAGCAATCAAAAGACCTTAAGCAGAGCAGTGTATGCGGTCTAAGTGGCTTCCTTCTCTATCACACTCATAAATGTATCTGAACAGCTACTATAAGATAACAAAATCTACTTGTAAGCAGAGTTTCTCAAATCATGGCTTTTCCGTACTCTGGATAAAGACCCCCACTGTGTCCTCCCATGCTCTGTAACTGTTCTATTTTCCTATTTATGGCATAACTTTTGTTCATACCCTTGACTGGTAAGTTGTTTATTTCTTTCCTGTCTTAAGCAGATAGGTCACAGGCCCCAGACAGAAAAAGCCCTAAGAATTTATAGCCAGACAAATATATGCTACAGGGATGCCAAAATAAATAACAGCAAGAGAACTTGCTTGACTATTTTGGAAACTCAATACTTTGTTTATTCTCAATAGTTCCTTTGTTTGGGTGGACAAGGTACTTTCTGTCTTTTCCAGAGTCTCCTCAATAAATAGCCCTATGAATGCAACGTAGGCTCGAGGAATGGAATATACAGATGAGAGAAAGAGAAAGTAAAAATCTCCTCTTTGCTCTTACATCTATTCCTGTTTGTCGTCTATCATTACTCAGTTGCCGGTGAATTACTCTATGGATATTTGCCTCATGGCAAAAGTAAAGGAAATATAATAGATTCTTTTTAAAAAGGGGACACTAATAGCCTTTTCCTGTTAATTCAGATGCAGCATTAATGGCTGCATTCTAATTTCATATCAGGCAGGAAGTGGGGAGGGAGTGCTGCCATTTCATGGAAAACATTATTGATTCTGTTGCTTATTTAGCTTTTATTATTGTTTATAAAGTTAGCAATTTAAAATTTTTAAAAATCACTTTATATGTGCAATTCCTGTGGAAAGAAAACCAGACACTTTAAATTTCATTCCTATTTGAGAGAGGAAATCTAAATGAGTATTTGGAGACTCTCTACAGTTAGATCATTGATTTTGTGTGCTTGGAGGCAAAGTTAAGTTACAGCATCTTAAAATTATTGTTCCAGCTCTGAAAAACGGAAGAGAAGGGACTTCATGAACAATGCCACAGTCACATTTGTCATCCAGCTCACCCTGACTTGGGCACACCCTGATTAGACACATGCCTGGGTTTTGGATTTAATCAACTGCCTAGCACCCAACCCCACCTGCCCCCAAGCACTCATTGTATTTCAGTGGAGGGACAAAGCTCACTTTGTTGTTTTTGTCAGGTGTTTTGGTATAAGCAGGAGAAAGAAAACATTTTTGATTTTTGTCTTGTTTGTTTGGATTTTGTTTAAGTTTCTCAATGCAGGGGCTCCTGCGGAAGATGGAAACGGTGATAAGAAGCATATTATGAACTGGTTGTCTCTCATCCAGCGGTCCCTCCTGATGGACACATTTCTAGCCCTAGTGGGAAAAGAGACTATGGGCAGAGGTGTCAAGAGGCAAGTTCATGAAAGTCTGTAAGATTCGAGATACCAGCAGGGTTACTTCAGGTTCCACTGTGATCAAGATCAATGAAGAGTGGGAAGAAGGGTATTTCACACATTTCTCAGTGAGTGCCCAGCAGCAGCCCCAGGGCAGCACAGTGGAACAACAGGAGAGCAGCCTCAGTGCCCACTGAGCCAGGCAGACTGGCCCAGGAGTGGTGTGTGTTCAGCTCCCCAGCACCCATGGCCTCCAGACACACAGTGCCAGCCAGATTGTACTGGATGGAAGTGCGTGCATGGATTTCCTGAGTATGATAGACAACTCTAAGGTTAAAAAAAGCCTAAGACCTCCAGTCAAAAGGGAAGGAGCTCAGCTCTGGGGACATTCAGGACAGATGTGGATGTGACCCCAGTTGTACTCAGGCATTCTTGTCTTTGGGTTACTTAAGCCTACATAAGAATGCTCAAACTACCGCACAATTGCACTCATCTCACACGCTAGTAAAGTAATGCTCAAAATTCTCCAAGCCAGGCTTCAGCAATATGTGAACCATGAACTTCCTGATGTTCAAGCTGGTTTTAGGAAAGGCAGAGGAACCAGAGACCAAATTGGCAACATCTGCTGGGTCATGGAAAAAGCAAGAGAGTTCCAGAAAAGCATGTATTTCTGCTTTATTGCTATGCCAAAGCCTTTGACTGTGTGGATCACAATGAACTGTGGAAAATTCTGAAAGAGATGGGAATACCAGACCACCTGATCTGCCTCTTGAGAAATCTGTATGCAGGTCAGGAAGCAACAGTTAGAACTGGACATAGAACAACAGACTGGTTCCAAATAGGAAAAGGAGTACATCAAGGCTGTATATTATCACCCTGCTTATTTAACTTATATGCAGAGAACATCATGAGAAACGCTGGACTGGAAGAAACACAAGCTGGAATCAAGATTGCCAGGAGAAATATCAATAACCTCAGATATGCAGATGACACCACCCTTATGGCAAAAAGTGAAGAGGAACTAAAAAGCTTCTTGATGAAAGTGAAAGTGAAGAGTGAAAAAGTGGGCTTAAAGTTCAACATTCAGAAAATGAAGATCATGGCATCTGGTCCCATCACTTGATGGGAAATAGATGGGGAAACAGTGGAAACAGTGTCAGACTTTATTTTTCTGGGCTCCAAAATCACTACAGATGGTGACTGCAGCCATGAAATTAAAAGATGCTTACTCCTTGGAAGGAAAGTTATGACCAACCTAGATAGCGTATTCAAAAGCAGAGACGTTACTTTGCCAACAAAGGTTCGTCTAGTCAAGGCTATGGTTTTTCCTGTGGTCATGTATGAATGTGAGAGTTGGACTGTAAAGAAGGCTGAGCGCTGAAGAATTGATGTTTTTGAACTGTGGTGTTGGAGAAGACTCTTGAGAGTCCCTTGGACTGCAAGGAGATCCAACCAGTCCATTCTGAAGGAGATCAGCCCTGGGATTTCTTTGGAAGGAATGATGCTAAAGCTGAAACTCCAATACTTTGGCCACCTCATGCGAAGAGTTGACTCATTGGGAAAGACTCTGATGCTGGGAGGGATTGGAGGCAGGAGGAGAAGGGGACGACAGAGGATGAGATGGCTGGATGGCATCACTGACTCGATGGACGTGAGTCTGGATGAACTCCGGGGGTTGGTGATGGACAGGGAGGCCTGGCGTGCTGCGATTCATGGGGTCGCAAAGAGTTGGACACGACTGAGCGACTGATCTGATCTGATCTGATCTGAAGCCTACATAAAAACCCCAACCGGAGTAAAACCCCAAACTTGCAACTCACCTTGGGGAAAACTGTGCTAGAAGAGAGAGTTCACAGATCAACCTGCCCCCTGACCTCTGTGACCATTTTGGTGCCTTTTTCTCTTCGTTTAGTAGTTTGCCATCTTTTAGATCTCACTGAGTACACCCAGACCCTTGACTCTGGTAATCTGGACAGCTCTGTTGCTAGTTTTGCTAGATTTTTCCAGTTCCTTCTCACTCCATCCCTCAAAACTTATTGTTCTAAGTCAATGGAAGAAAAGTCAGACTTTAGAATTAGACCCAAATGTATATTGTAAATTGACTGTAGTTTGATAAAGTGAGTGTAGTATGTCAGGGAGGGGAGATGGAGATCCTCGAAATAACAGTTGTATCTCTAACTTACTGGATTTAATTAGATAAATTCCAGAAGGATCAGCAATTATACATGAAAAAACACAAGCATCTTCTAGAATAAAACATGGTGGAATATTTAACGCAAGAAATTGGTTATATCTGGCTTAAAAATAATATTTTACATAGGAAAAATGACTAATGAAATCCAATGATATTTTTGGTAAATAGTATTTGCAATATAAATCACTAAACAGAGTTTCCATTTTTCTTTACATAAAAATAAATATTGCAAATCAAAAATTAAAAGGTTAACAACTCAACGAAAAAAAAAATTTTGCCTGAGACATGAAGCAAAAATTCACAGATGAATAAAACTGACATTTAAACATACATTTTTAGAAAGCTCATATCACTCAAGGCAATTTGCAGATTCAGTACAATCCCTATCAAGTTACCAATGGTATTTTTCAAGGAACTAGTGCAACAAATTTTTAAATTTGTGTGGAAAAACAAAAGGCTTTGAATAACGAAAGGAATCCTGAGAAAGAAAAACAACGAGAAGAATCAGGCTTCCTGACCTTGGATTTTACTACAAATCTTTGGTCATCAAAATAGTATGATACTGGTGCAAAAACAGAAATATACTTCAATGGGACAGGATAGAAAGCCCAGAAGTAAACCCAAGCACCTGTGGTCAATTTATCTATGACAATGGAGGCAAGAATATACAATGGAGAAAAGAGAGTTTCTTCAATAGGTGGTGCTGGGAAAACTGAACAGCTATGCTTAACAGAAAGAAATTACAATATTCTCTAACATCATACACAAAAAAAAAACTCAAAATGGGTCAAAGATCTAAAGGTAAGGCTGGACACCATAAAACTCTTACAGAAAAACATAAGCAGAACACATTTAGACATAAATCACAGCAACACATTTTTGGATTCATCTCTGATTCAAGACTAGTCACGACATGAAAGCAACCTAAATGTCCATCAGCAGAGGTATGGATAAGGAAGACAAGGTACATATATACAATGAAACATTGTTGTTGTTGTTATTTAGTTGATAATTGTGTCCGACTCTGTGATCCCATGGACTGCAGCACACCAGGCCCCTCTGTCCATAGGATTTCCCAAGCAAGAATACTGGAGTGGGTTGCCATTTTTCTCTCCAGGGGATCTTCCTGACCCAGGGATCAGACTCACATCTAGTGCTTGGTAGGCAGATTCTTTACCACTGAGACACCATAAAGTGAAAGTGAAAGTTGCCCAGTCGTGTCCGACTCTTTGCGACCCCATGGACCCCATGGAATTCTCCATGCCAGAATACTGGAGTGGTAGCCTTTCCCTTCTCCAGGGGATCTTCCCCACCCAGGGATAGAACCCAGGTCTCCCACACTGCAGGCGGATTCTTTATCAGCTAAGCCACGAGGGAAGCCTCAGCCACCTGGGGAGCCCACAATGGGATATTACTCAGCAATAAAAAAATAACAAAATAATGCCATCTGCAGCAACATGCACGGACCTACAGGTTGTCATACTAAGTGACGTAAGTCAGAGAAAGTCAAATATTATATGAAATCACTCATATGTGGAACATAATTTTAAAATGCTATAAGTGCACTTATTTACAAAACCAGAGAAGGCAATGGCACCCCACTCCAGTACTTTGCCTGGAAAATCCCATGCATGGAGGAGCTTGGTGGGCTGCAGTCCATGGGATCGCTAAGAGTCAGACACGACTGAGCGACTTCCCTTTCACTTTTCACTTTCATGCATTGGAGAGGGAAGTGGCAACCCACTCCAGTGTTCTTGCCTGGAGAATCCCAGGGACGGCGGAGCCTGGTGGGCTGCCGTCTCTGGGGTCGCACAGAGTCGGACACGACTGAAGTGACTTAGCATAACATTTACAAAACAGAAACAGACTCACAGATTTCAAAAACAAACTTACAATTACCAAAGAGAAAACATGAGGTGGGTATAAATTAGGAGTTTGGGATGACATATACACACTGGTGCTGCTAATTCACTTCAGTCGTGTCCGACTCTGCAACCCCATAGATGGCAGCCCACCAGACTCCCCTGTCCCTGGGATTCTCCAGGCAAGAACATTGGAGTGGGTTGCCATTTCCTCCTCCAATGCATGAAAGTGAAAAGTGAAAGTGAAGTCGCTCAGTCGTGTCCGACTCTTAGTGACCCCATGGACTGCAGCCTACCAGGCTCTTCCATCCATGGGATTTTCCAGGCAAGAGTACTGGAGTGGGGTGCCACACACTACTATGTATAAAATAGATAACCAATAAGGACCTACTATATAGCATAGGGGAACTCTACTCAATATTCTGTAATAACCTATGTGGGTAAGGGATCTGAAAAACAGTGAATACATGCATGTGTATATCTGAAACACTTTGTTGTACACCTGAAATACAACATTATAGATCAACTGTCATAATGTTTTTTTTTTTTAAAGTTTAACTTTACTTATAAGAAAAATCAAATACACATATAGAACAGTCTTTTGGACCCTGTGGGAGAGGGAGAGGGTAGGATGATTTGGGAGAATGGCATTGAAACATGTATAATATCATATGTGAAACGAGTCGCCAGTCCAGGTTTGATGCATGATACTGGATGCTTGGGGCTGGTGTGCTGGGATGACCCAGAGGGATGGTACGGGGAGGGAGGAGGGAGGAGGGTTCAGGATGGGGAACACTTGTATACCTGTGGCAGATTTATGTTGATATATGGCAAAACCAATACAATATTGTAAAGTTAAAAAATAAAAATTTAAAAAAAAAAACAAATACAAATTAAAATAACTGCCACTTAGATAGACAGAGACAATAGCTGGTGAGTTGCATCAACAAAGATAATCTCATGAAGTTTTGGTGAGAATGTCAATTGGCACAATCTGTACTGAGGACAATTTGTGAATATCTTTAAGATCACAAATGCTTATATCCTTTGACCCCAACAATTCCACTTCAAAGAATGTATTTTCTGGATAGTTTCAGATGTCTTAAAAGATGACTAGGTAAGAAAATTCCTTGCAAAAGTATCATGGCAAATGATTGCAAACAACCTATCCATCTTTTTTCCCTATCCATTTTTCAATGTGGATCTCATTAAATAAGTTATGGTACAGCCAAGATCCATTATGTGTACATGATGTGGAAAAGTGTCCAGTACATATTACCAAACTAAAAGCAAGCCAGATTTAATGTAACATGCACAGGATGCCACTATTTGTGGAACCACCTGCCTCCCACCAAAAACCACATACCCCGAGATCTGCTTTTAGGATCTCTTGAAGAACCCTCAGGAGAAGACAATGGCACCCCACTCCAGTACTGTTGCCCAGAAAATCCCATGGATGGAGGAGCCTAGTAGGCTGCAGTCCATGGGGTCGCTAAGAGTCAGACACGACTGAGTGACTTCACTTTCACTTTCCACTTTCATGCACTGGAGAAGAAAATGGCAACCCACTCCAATGTTCTTGCCTGGAGAATCCCATGGACGGAGAAGCCTGGTAGGCTGCAGTCCGTGGGGTCGCACAGAGTCGGACACGACTGAAGCGACTTGGCAGCAGAAGAACCCTCAGGAAACATGTAACGTGTTGCTTTTACAGGAGGGAACTGGGTTGCTGGAGGATAGGAGAAAAGAAATCTGTTTTCAGTGTTGACCTGTATACCTTTTGAATATTGTACTTTGCACATTTTTAACCCATTCAAAGGGAATAAATCACCTTAAACACTATCCTATTAGTTCTATTTCTGTACTCAGGAGGCCCTGTGTCCTTTACAAGGGAACTGACTTCACCACGTTTCATCCAGCACCTGGTAGCTCATCACTATTTGCTGAATGGATGAGTGAGTAGTTAGCCTTTCCCCAGCAGTTTTTTGAATGGCTAGCTTACCCAAAGAAGGCATGCATTCTCAGGGTCAAACAAGTGCATAGGACTTCTCTCACCCTAGTCCTGGCACTGTCAGTAAAACCACCTGCATGATCATATTTATTTCCTCATGGCATTATGACTCTATAATGACCCATTCATGTGTTTGCTTGTCATTGCCTGCCTCTGCCATTAGACTACAAACTTCATGAGGGCAGGGACCTCTTCTGCCTTGGTCCTGTGCCTCCAGTGTCCAAAAATTATTCATTTCCATTTGTCTGGCAAATGGAAGACATCAAATAATAGTTATGGGGAAAATGACTGAATGGAAATATACATAAATTGTTAGCTATTTTCCTCATATAAATGGATAACAGAGTTCACAAGATTCATTTTTTCCAGTGAATTATTTCTTCTCTACATGCTCTAGGTCTATCAAAACCAGCAGGGAAATGCACATATGACAAACAGGGGCTCTAAATCAAAACAATATATCAGACTCGCAACTATCCAGAATTTTGATACCCAAGTCCCACCTCGGACCTACTGAAGAATCCTAAACAGTAAGGCCTCAATATCTCTATTTTTCTAAAGCATTTAGATGACTTGGATGGATCACCAAGTTTGAGAACAGCCTATAAATATACAATCACATAACACATCTTTACCCATCATTCAAGAGGAAATAAGGTGCCCACAAGGGCGAATGAGAAAAAGGCAAATAGCTAGGAAATAAATAAGATACTTAAATTCGAACTGCATCAAGACTTCTCCCTTAGTGGCAGTAATGTTTGTGTGTTACCCAGAGTAGAAAGAAACTTGTGAAAAGCAGAATGAACAGATGCCTTAGTGGCAAACCTTTGGGTTGAAAAGGAGTCCTATTAAACTGACTCAAACAATGAAGGATATTTACTTTCTTAAGATTAAAAAGTAGTCCAGCTTTCAGGCAAGATTTGATCCAGCCACTCAGGTAATGTTACTAAGGGTGCACCTTCCTGTCTCTCTTCTTTCCTTCATGGTAACAATTCAGTTCTCAGGATTTAAACAGTGAATGTCCCTGTAAAAGCATCCAGGCTCTCCCCTCATGGTTGTAAATGGTTCCCACTGTTCCAGGATTCGTATCACACTCCTATATTTACCTAATGGAACCAAAAGAAGATGTTTTCTTTTGGTTGCTTTTCTGGAATAAATCTTACTTTCTATAGGCTCGACTAAACATAAATATTTTCATGAATCTCTTCTCCTGCATTGGGTCATTTCCCTATGTTCCAAACCCATAAAAATCTTTAAGGTTTTTGAATACGCTGGTTACCTCAGTCACTGAGAGACCACACCTCAAGCAGGTATAAATTCAGTGATGAGCCAGCACTGGTTTGTACTGGTTCACAAAGTTAAATTGTTAATTTAGGAGAAAACTTTCCAAATGGAGGTTCGATAAGACATTATTCAGTATTAAATATATAAATGTGCAATTTAATAAATAATATGAAAAACAAAGGCAGCAAATACTCAAAATCCATCACTTAACTGCTTTACTACACTTGACCATTATCTATGCCAAAGATCAGTAAATTATAGCCCTCATGTCAAATCCAATCTGTAGCTGATTTTTTTAAACAGTATTATTGGAACACATTCATTTACATATTATCTAAGGCGGCTTTCACACCACGTTGACAGAGTAGAGTAGTTGTGACTGAGAACTTATGGCTGGCAAACCTAGAGTATTTGCTATCCAGCTTTTCACAGAAAAAGTTTGTTTACTCCTGATAGATACTCTTGAGATTATTTATGTTGAGTGTTTCTTTATGATGAAAATATTATGAAATAGTATGTTTGCATGTTTCAAACACTATATTCAGTGACTTGTAACTTGAGATCAGCTATAGGAATATTTACCCCATAGGCATCAGCAAGCATTACAAATTGGGGCTTTTGTTTTTTCCTTACACACAAAAGCACTGGTTCAAGCATTGGTTCATCTGCAAAGTAGTGTAAAAGCTACCTTAGATAATATATAAATGAATGTGCCCCCAAAGCATTGATTCAATGTTTACCACTACATGATTGCATGCAGTTAACTTCATCTAAAATATACAGCTGTGAAGGGGGAAAGAATGGCTTCCTGGAGGGCAAATGGATATAGGATGGTGGAGGACAAATAAGTGCCCTCTGAAGTTAGTGTCTCCAGGCTTATGGTTTATTGCATTTAGTCAAATGAGCCAACAAAATACCAAGGGAAGATACTCCAGTGTCAGGTTATGTGCACATGTGCTCAGTTGTGTCCAACTCTTTGCCACACCATGGCCTATAGACCACCAGGCCCCTCTGTCCATAGAATTTTCCAGGCAAGAATACAGGAACGGCTTGCCATTACCTACTTTAGGGGATCCTCCTGACCCAGGAATAGTACCCATGTCTTCTGCATTGGCAGGATTCTTTACCACTGCGCCACCTGTCAAGCTGAAGGAAGTTAAAAGAACATAGATATAGAACATAGAAATTATAAACGGGAGTAGGAAATGTGGTGACTGCAGCCATGAAATTAAAAGACACTTGTTCCTTAGAAGAAAAGCTATCACCAAACTAGACAGCATATTAAAAAGCAGAGACATTACTTTGCCAACAAAGATCCATCTAGTTAAAGCTATAGGTTTTCTAGGAGTCATGTATGGATGTGAGAGTTGGACTAGAAACAAAGCTGAGTGCCAAAGAATGGATGCTTTTGAACTGTGGTGTTGGGAAAGACTCTTGATAGTCCCTTGGACTGCAAGGAGATCCAACCAGTCCATCATAAAGGAAATCAGTCCTGAATATTCATTGGAAGGACTGATGCTGAAGCTGAAACTCCAATACTTTGGCCACCTGATGCAAAGAACCGACTCATTGGAAAAGACCCTGATGCTCGGAAAGATAGAAGGCAGGAGGAGAAGGGGACGACAGAGGATGAGATGGTTGGATGGCATCATCAACTCAATGGACATGAGTTTGAGTAAGCTCTGGGAGTTGGTGATGGACAGGGAGGCCTAGCATGCTGCAGTCCATGGGTAACAAAGAGTCAGACACGACAGTGATTGAACTGAACTGAACTGAGAAAACGTGAAGTCTAATAATGGGTTCTGGAAAAAAGTGACAAAATCTGTAAGAGTCTAAGATAAGAAAAAGGAAAAAATAGAACAAAACATAAAACAATGGGATATGATGTATGCAGCAAATGGTCTCAGAACAAAATCTATTTAGAAAGTGAACAGGTGGAAAAACGGAAAGAGCTTAAGAAAAAATTGTGTCAGGAAATGGAGGAACAGACAGCATCTTAAATGAAGGAACTCAAAGGTGTCCACGGTCAGACTGTGGGTGGAAGTCAATCAGTTACTGAGGAGGGTTTCCATTATCCAGAGTTCAAATACCACATTTGGGGAAAGCTGGCTTCATTTCCTGGTCCCTCCTCCTCTAGTTGAGGATTTTCTACTTCCAAAGTTGAAAGGTAGAAAGGGTGCCTCGGAAAAATTCCTACTTATGATCACAGGTAACATACAAAGATGTTAAGAGCATTGGGTTGAAGGCCTAGCTACTCCAGGATGACATTGACCGGCAGGAGTCCAGCACAGCTGATGGACATCCTACTATGCTTGAAGAGAGGGAATGGAGGCAGTGTCTGCCTGTGCCAGTCACTGAGATAAAGAAAAAAAGAACCAAAACATATGTCACATGGATTTTCTCATGTGGCCAGCAAGCTGCTGCTGCTGCTAAGTTGCTTCAGTCGTGTCCGACTCTGTGCGACCCCACACATGGCAGCCCACCAGACTCCCCCGTCCCTGGGATTCTCCAGGCAAGAACACTGGAGTGGGTTGCCATTTCCTTCTCCAGGAAGCAGCTCTGGTCAAAACCACAGGAGGCTATGTACTTGATATTGAAAGCAGGAAAAACAAAACCAAATCTGTTCGCAGTAGAGTTATGTACAATGGGGAACCTAGGGGACATAGGCACCAACATATCAAAGGTTTGTCTTAATTATCTTTTCAAATAGAACAGAGCTGTGCTTAATGGCTTCCTGTGATAGTTATGTTCTTTAGAACAAAGGTATGGAAATAATGTTCTCAACAAGTGAACTGGGATCTAATTTAGTAAAGTGAAAGAAATAATTCCAATATACAGATGGGAGGATTTACATTATCTCTATAACCTACAAATATTGGTATTACTGAAAAGCAATTAAAAAGTTTTTTAAAGGTCCCTTGTATTACAGAGTTTGTTATAAGGCCAAACCAGCACTTATCATGAGCTAGGGTTACTACTTCTGCTTTTGACAAAGATTCTTTGACCAAACTTTTATCAAATTCCTGAACATTCTCTGAGGCCTGTGCACTTCCACATAAAATTCAGTTTCATCAGGAAGCCATCTAAGTCAGTTTAATCAGAACCTCCCACCCTTGATATCCTCCCACTTTACATATCTGATTAGGTTCCTCATCCCCCACCAACTCCCAGGTGACGTCTGATCACTCTGGCCTGTCTTCAGCAAGAATCCTATTGTTATCTCTGAAGTGTCCATGTAATAATTATTCTTCCACCCTACTCCATGGCTATAAATTCACATTTTTCCTGTGATGTATTTGGAATTGACTTCTGTTATATGAGAGTGAAAGTGTTAGTTGCTCAGTTGTGTCCAACTGTTTGCAACTCCATGGACGTCAGCCCACCAGGCTCCTCTGTCCATGGCATTCACCAGATAAGAACACTGGAGTAGGTTGCCATTCCTTCTTGGAGGGATCTTCCCAACCCAGGGATCAAACCCAGGTCTTCTGCATTGCAGGTGGATTGTTTACCATCTGAACCACTAGGGAAGCCCCCAGTTGCAATAGTCCTGAATAAAATTTGTTTTACCATTTCAATTACTGGTCAGCTTTGGTGTTTGACACTTTTAACACTCTGCTTTATCTTCTTACATCAAAATGAGCACGGATTTTGAAGTATGCATCATCTTTGTGTCTATATCTGCTTTAGACTTGGGGAATCTCCTGCGGTTTCCAGTAGCACCCTTTATAGTTAGTGCCACATCTGATATCAAGTTCAAACTCAGGAATCCACAGACTCTACTTGTTTCATCTTATAGCTACTTAGTCAATTTGTCAAAGAACCAATGAATGCATACACACACACACACCCCAGACTGGAAGTTGGTACACAGATTTCTATCAGATGAATTTAATCAACAAATATTTATTATGCTTTTGCTTTGAGACGGGCTGGGCTCTGAGATAAAATTGAGAATTTACTGTCTAGTGTGGGAGAGAGGCCAGAAGAAAATTTAAGTAATAATTAATTATAGTTTGTGATAAAAGTTATCATAAAATAAACAGGGTGCTAGAGAATAATAAAAAAAGAACTCGTAAATTCATGTTGTTGTATAAATGACTGGCAATGGGAATAATAATCATTCCCACTGATATTTCCTTAGCAATTGGGCTAAAAGCCCAAATGTGAAATAATGATATTTTTATAGTTTAGTGATTTCAAAAGTTATTCATGTGTTGGACCACCTGGAAGATGTTGAGCTTAATTAAATAACACTACATGTAGTTAGCTATATCATGAATGTTTTAGCACACACATGCCATTTGGTTACGTTTATGGCATTTTTAGGCATGTCCAATTTAATTAAATATATGTGCTACAAAACAATGTCTAAAAAAGTCGCAATGATAAACATTGCCCTAAAATCAAAACCTATTGTACATTAGGCTCAGCAATTTCAAATTCTTCCATCAATACTGATTTGCTAAACTTAAATCATAGACAGATGCATGAGATCTAATGAAATTTGTGGAAGGAAAAACAGCAACTTTAGAGTCTATCCATTTGTCTTAATTTTAGTGGTCTGTTCTATATATCCACAGGCTGAGACTATTTCCCACCCGACAAAGATTTTTAGTACAGTGACTTTTGCTTGAATCTCAGTTATAAAACATGGATTTTTGTACACCTGAAATCATACAAAGCACCCAATTATAACAATAGCTAAATTTCACTGGTGAGAAATAAAATATTGCCTGCCACAGAAGTAAATAAAGGATGTGAACAGCCATCAAACACATTACATCTGCCCAGATGGTGAGCCCTGAAGGAACTCAGGATGGAGACAAAGGGGCTGCCCAGTGTTAAGCTCATCTAGTAGTCAGCCACTGTTACCACCCCCACAATGCTGCCTGGGCAAACTCAGGATGAGGAAACACAGGATACTGGCCCCAGATAGCTGAAGTGCATATCAAAGGTAGGTATGATTCAGTGAGCCTAAACTCTTGCATCTAAACTCAGATGACCATTATATCTACTACTGTGGGCAAGAATCCCTTAGAAGAAATGGAGTAGCCATCATAGTCAACAAGAGAGTCTGAAATGCAGTTGCTGCTGCTGCTAAGTAGCTTCAATCGTGTCCGACTCTGTGCGACCCCACAGACAGCAGCCCACCAGGCTTCCCTGTCCCTGGAACTCTCCAGGCAAGAACACTGGAGTGGGTTGCCATTTCCTTCTCCAGTGCATGAAAGTGAAAAGTGAAAGTGAAGTTGCTCAGTCATGTCCGACTCTTGGGTGCAATCTCAAAAATGAGAGAATGATCTTGGTTCGTTTCCAAGGCAAATCATTCAATATCACAGTAATCCAAGTCTATACCCCAACCAGTAATGCTGAAGAAGCTGAAGTTGGATGGTTTTATGAAGACCTACAAGACCTTCTAGGACTAACAACCCAAAAAGATGTCCTTTTCATTATAGGGGACTGGAATGCAAAAGTAGGAAGTCAAGAGACACCTGGAGTAACAGGCAAATTTGGCCTTGGAGTACAGAATGAAGCAGGGCAAGGGCTAATATAGTTTTGCCAAGAGAATGCACTGGTCATAGCAAACACCCTTTTCCAACAACACAAGAGAAGACTCTACATGTGGACATATTTGAATGGTCAATACCAAAATCAGATTGACTATATTCTTTGCAGTCAAAGATGAAGAAGCTCTATACAGTCAGCAAACAAGACCAGGAGCTGACTGTAGCTCAGATCATGAATCCCTTATTGCAAAACTCAGGCTTAAATTGAAGAAAGCAGGGAAAACCACTAGACCATTCAGGCATGACCCAAATCAAATCCCTTACAATTATACAGTGGAAGTGACAAACAAATTCAAGGGATTAGATCTGATAGACAGAGTGCCTGAAGAACTATGGAGAGAGGTTTGTGACACTGTACAGGAGGCAGTGACCAAGACCATCCCCAAGAAAAAGAAATGCAAAAAGGCAAAAGGGTTGTCTAAGGAGATCTTACAAATAGTTGAGAAAAGAGAAGTGAAAGGCAAAGGAGAAAAGGAAAGATATACCCATTTGAATGCAGAGACCCAAAGAATAGCAAGGAGAGATAAGAAAGCCTTCCTCAGTGATCAATGAAAAGAAATAGAGGAAAACAACAGAATGTGAAAGACTAGAGATCTCTTCAAGAAACTTGAGATGCTAAGGGAACATTTCATGCAAAGATGGGCTCAATAAAAGACAGAAATGGTATGGACCTAACAGAGGCAGAAGATATTAAGAAGAGGTAGCAACAATACACAGAAGAACTGTACAAAAAAGATCTTCATGACCCAGACAACCATGTTGGTGTGATCACTTACCTAGAGCTGACATCCTAAAATGCAAAGTCAAGTGGGCCTCATCACTAAGAACAAAGCTAGTGGAGGTGATGGAATTTCAGTTGAGCTATTTCAAATCCTAAAAGATGATGCTGTGAAAGTGCTGCACTCAATATACCAGCAAATTTGGAAAACAGCAGTGGTCACAGGACTGGAAAAGGTCAGTTTTCATTCCAATTCCAAAGAAAGACAATGCCATAAAATGTTAAAACTACCATGCAATTGCACTCATCTCACACACTAGCAAAGTAATGCCCTAAATTCTCCAAGTGAGGCTTCAACAGTATGTGAACCATGAAATTCCAGATGTTCAAGCTGGATTTAGAAAAGGAGGAGGAACAAGAGATCAAATTGCCCACATCCGTTGGATCATTGAAAAAGCAAGAGAATTCCAGAAAATCCTCTACTTCTGCTTTATTGACTATATCAAAGCCTTTGACTGTGTGGATTAGCAAACTGTAGAAAATTCATCAAGAGACAGGAATACCAGACCACCTGACCTGCCTCCTGAGAAATCTATATGAAGGTCAAGAAGCAACAGTTCCACTGGACATGGAACAACAGACTGGTTCCAAATCGGGAAAGGAGTACACTGAGGCTGTATACTGTCACTCTGCTTATTTAACTTATATTCAGAGTACATCATGTGAAATGCTGGGCTGGATGGAGCAAAAGCTAGAATCAAGATTGCTGGAGAAATATCAATAAGTTCAGCTATGCAAATGGCACCACCCTTATGGCAGAAAGCAAAGAATAACTAAAGAAACTTGAAGAAAATGAAAGAAGAGTGTGAAAATGTTGGCTTAAAACTCAACATTCAGAAAAGAAGATCATGACATCTGGTCCCATCACTTCATGGCAAATAGATGGGGAAACAGTGACAGACTTTATTTTGGAGGACTCCAAAATAACTGCCGATGGTAACTGCAGCCATGAAATTAAAAAATGCTTGCTCCTTGGAAGAAAAGCTATGACCAACCTAGACAGCTTGTTAAAAAAGTAGAGACATTAGTTTGCCAAAAAGGTCCATCTAGTCATAGCTATGATTTTTCCAGTAGTCATGTATGGATGTGACAGCTGGACATAAAGGAAGCTGAGTGCTAAAGCACTGATGCTTTAGAACTGTGGTGTTGGAGAAGACTCTTGAGAGTCTCTTGGACTGCAAGGAGATTCAACCAGTCTATCCTAAAGGAAATCAGTCCTGAATATTCATTGGAAGGACTGATGCCGAAGTGGAAACTCCAATACTTTGACCACCTGATGCAAAGAACTGACTCATTTGAAAAGACCCTGATGCTGGGAAAGACTGAAGGCAGTAGAAGAAGGGGATGATAGAAGATGAGATGGTTGGATGGCATCACCAATACAATGGACATGCATTTGAGTAAACTCTGGGAGTTGGCGATGGACAGGGAGGCCTGGCATGCTTCAGTCCATGGGGTCGCAAAGAGTTGGACATGACTGAGTGACTGAACTGTAACTCTTGCATCTACCCATATATACAAAAGCACTAAATTCCTTAACTTGAGAAATCTGGTTTTCTTTTATTAATAGTAATCTTTTGATGTTCTGACTACAAGGTCTTTTGTTGCAAAAATGCCTATATATCCCTGCTTACCCAACCCTTGCCTCTTTGAAACAGTTTTCTTTTTTCTTTATTTTATTTATTATTATTATTTTACTTTACAATATTGTATTGGTTTTGCCATACATCAACATGCATCCACCACGGGTGTACACATGTTCCCCATCCTGAACCCCCCTCCCACCTCCCTCCCCATACCATCCCTCTGGGTCATCCCAGTGCACCAGCCCCAAGCTTCCTGTATCCTGCATCGAACCTGGACTGGCGATTCATTTCTTGTATGATATTATACATGTTTTAATGCCATTCTCCCAAATCATTCCCCCCTCCCTCTCCCACAGAGTCCAAAAGACTGTTCTATACACCTGTGACTCTTTTGCTGTCTCACATACAGGGTTGTCTTTACCATCTTTCTAAATTCCATATATATGCGTTAGTATACTGTATTGGTGTTTTTCTTTCTGGCTTACTTCACTCTGTATAATAGACTCCAGTTTCATCCACCTCATTAGAACTGATTCAAATGTACTCTTTTTAATGGCTGAGTAATACACCATTGTGTATATGTACCACAGCTTTCTTATCCATTCATCAGCTGATGGACATCTAGGTTGCTTCCATGTCCTGGCTATTATAAACAGTGCTGCAATGAACACTGGGGTACACGTGTCTCTTTCAATTCTGGTGAAACACTTTTCTTAGAGTGATCTGAGATGTTGTGTCCCAGACTTGAAATAATCAGAAAGTCCTCCAAATAAAATATAACTCTCAACTTGTAGCTAGTACATTTTTTTCCAGTTAACAATGGTGTGCAATCCATACTGTAGCATTGCTTTTCCTGTATGTATACATTATAAATGTAGAGATTTAAGAAGGGCAATCATTAGAATGTGAATTTAGACATGTTTTTAAAAAGATGGAGATTTTTTGAGTTTGAATTGTAAAATATCAAAAACATTTGACATGTATTTAAGCATCTAGAAAGTTGATTATTATAGAATTTCATGCAAAACAGAGCTGAGGTGTTTGAACCTACCTTCCTTTGACATACACTGAAATGCTTCTAATAACATGCCTCTTTCAGTGAGTACCCTTTCAGAGCCTAGAAATGCTGCCTAAATGCCACAGCATATTTTAATCATTTATGGTCAGCCAAGTTCTACTAATTTGTTATCATTATAAATATATACGGGGAATTTACATTGGTTCTTTTCTTCGGGCATATGTTACATGCTAATAAAGCTTTACAAAGACCTTTCCAACTTTTCTTGAGTATCATGTCTCAAGAATTTTAATGAAAAAAAAAATCAATTATGGTGAGGCTACACAGAAAGCTTTCAGTTTGCAAATGGTGATCTCCCTCTTAACATCTTAACAGTAACAGATATGAGCTGATAATGAAATTCTCATAGGTCATAACTGCTGGAAACAAGAGCTCATCTTTCAACTCATTCTGCCATTTTTCCTCATGTGACTGCCCTGGAATCAGATGGCTTCTGCAGCCTCTGGTTTCTTGGTGATAAGGTTCAGATAATAGAAAGCGCTGCACACGTTTCTGAAACAGCTCCCTTTTACGTTAGCGTTCCATAAATCGACTTTTCATATGCTCACATCTAATTATCTTGGCTAAAGGTTTTTCATCATGCTCTGAGAACTACCTTCATTTATTAGAGAAATGTTTATGCATGTGTGCATGCTCAGTTGCTCCATCATGTCTGATTCTTTGTGATCCCACAGACTGTAGCCCATGAGGCTCCTCTGTCCATGGGATTTCCCAGCAAGAATACTGGAGTGGGTTGCCATTTCTTCCTCGAAGGGATATTCTCCACCTGGGGAATGAACCCAGATCTCCTGCGTCCTGAACCCAGATCTGCCTGCATTGGCAGGCAGATTTTTAACCATTTAGCCACCAGGGAAGACAGGAGTGTTTATGATTTCTGTCAAATCAACAAGGAAGACCCTTGAACACTAAAACACAATATTTGGATGATTATTATAGTGCTATGTTAGCAGACTCATCAAATATATTGGCAAACATTTAAATTGCCAAGCAATTAGTAAGAATGATTAATTGTTTATATTTGTTCATGCTAGTTTAGCTCTTCAAATACAGATACTTTAGGATTTTGAGTTTCCAAAGAGTAAAGCACTCTAATCCTGGAAAATAATAATAAGTTCACCAGAATCCTAGAGTCATAAATGTAAAATGTACTATATATAGTACCATAAATTTCAAGATTAGACATAATGTATTACTTGTCAAACATGTAATCATAAAATTTGTGCCTATATAAATATCAAACAAATATATGTCATGAAGTATATAACACTGCTTTCTTGGTTATATTTCTAATTTCCCATAATTTTATAAAAAGTAAAATCTTTTTGCTACATTTTAGGTAATTAAGTATTCCAAAATTGGAGCTTCTGTGTTGCTCTTATGCTAAAGAATCTGCCTGCAATGCAGGAGACATGGGTTTGATCCCTGGGTCAGGAAGATCTCCTGGCGAAGGGAATGGCAACCCATCCCAGTGTTTTTGACAGGAGAATTCCATGGATAGAGGAGCCTGATGGACTATAGTCAGTGGGGTTGCAAACAGTCTGACATGATTGACTAACACACACACTCACACACACACACTCCACAATTATGTATTAAAAGCAAAGAGCTTCTGTTTTTAAACTTAAGAGTCCTGGCCTCATTTCACAAGTAAATATAAAGATATCTTAGAAATTGAATATTCATTCATTTATTTATTCAGGAATTTTTTAGATAACGTAATGTAAGTCAAGTAATTTCCTAGGTGCTATAAATATAATACTAGTAACAAGCAAAAAAAAAAAGACAACCAAACATTCAAAATATTGAAAATAAAGAAGGACTCTGTGTCTATGGTTCTTATTTTAAATAACCAAATGAATAAAAAATGATAAAAACTATAATGAACAACTCCATTATACTGAACAAATGAGAATTAGTAGGGGAGGGGAACTTTTGAGAGCAAATTCAAATAGTACTTGCTGAGAACTTCCTTAGCAATGTGGTCTGATCTCATTATTATCACAAAAACCTTGAAAACAGGTATCAACTCCACTGACAAAATGTATTTTGTTGCAATCTTCTAGTTTTTCCATATCTGTTTATTTATTTTTTATGAAAACTATTGTCATTAAGTTTTAGTCATTTTCAGGAGAATGTAAAATGACTGCCTATTTTCACATGCACCTTCTAATCCTCGGTGGGCAACAACAGCTTCTTTATGAATATATATATATATGTACTGCATGCAAAGAACGCTACAAGGTGGGGTTTGGTACTCACACGTGTAAGGCATTGTCTTAGTCTGCTTGGGCTGCCATAACAAAATGCCATCGGTGGCTTTAAGTGACAGAAATTTATTTTTTACAGTTATAGAGGCCGGGAGGTCCAAATCGAGGTGTTGGCCAGTTCAGTTTCTGGTCAGAGTTCTCTTCCTGGCTTGCAGAAATCTATCTTGTTATGTGCTCATGTGACACTGAGACTGTGTCTCTTCCTCTTCTTAAAAGAGCACCAGTCCTATTGTACTAGTGCCTTTCCCTATCAAATGATTTCATCAAAGCGTCCGCACAGGCCCTATCTCCATAGGAGTTAGTGAGGGAACTAACACCCTCAAAGATGTCCTTTTCATTATAGGGGACTGGAATGCAAAAGTAGGAAGTCAAGAAACACCTGGAGTATCAGGCAAATTTGGCCTTGGAATACGGAATGAAACAGGGCAAAGGCTAATCGAGTTTTGCCAAAAGAACGCACTGGTCGTAGCAAACTCCCTCTTCCAACAACACAACAGAAGACTCTACACGTGGACATCACCAGATGGTCAACACCGAAATCAGACTGATTATATTCTTTGCAGCCAAAGATGGAGAAGCTCTATAAAGTCAGCAAAAACAAGACCAGGAGCTGACTGTGGCTCAGATCATGAACTCCTTATTGCCAAATTCAGACTTAAATTGAAGAAAGTAGGGAAAACCACTAGACCATTCAGGTATGTCCTAAATCAAATCCCTTATGATTATACAGTGGAAGTGAGAAATAGATTTAAGGGCCTAGATCTGATAGATAGAGTGCCTGATGAACTATGGATGGAGGTTCGTGACACTGTACAGGAGACAGGGATCAAGACCATCCCCATGGAAAAGAAATGCAAAAAAGCAAAATGGCTGTCTGGGAGGCCTTACAAATAGCTGTGAAAAGAAGAGAAGCGAAAAGCAAAGGAGAAAAGGAAAGATATTCCCATTTGAATGCAGAGTTCGAAAGAATAGCAAGGAGAGATAAGAAAGCCTTCCTCAGTGATCAATGCAAAGAAATAGAGGAAAACGACAGAATAGGAAAGACCAGAGATCTCTTCAAGAAAATTAGAGCTACCAGGGAACATTTAATGCAAAGATGGGCTCGATAAAGGACAGACATGGTATGGACCTAACAGAAGCAAAAGATATTAAGAAGAGGTGGCAAGAATACACAGAAGAACTGTACAAAAAAGATCTTTATGACCAAGATAATCATGATGGTGTGATCACTCACCTAGAGCCAGACATCCTGCAATATGAAGTCAAGTGGGCCTTAGAAAGCATCACTACAAACAAAGCTAGTGGAGGTGATGGAATTCCAGTTGAGCTATTCCAAATCCTGAAAGATGATGCTGTGAAAGTGCTGCACTCAATATGCCAGCAAATTTGGAAAACTCAGCAGTGGCCACAGGACTGGAAAAGGTCAGTTTTCATTCCAATCCCAAAGAAAGGCAATGCCAAAGAATGCTCAAACTACCACACAATTGCACTCATCTCACATGCTAGTGAAGTAATGCTCAAAATTCTCCAAGCCAGGTTTCAGTAATATGTGAACCATGAACTTCTAGATGTGCAAGCTGGTTTTAGAAAAGGCAGAGGAACCAGAGATCAAATTGCCAACATCTGCTGGATCATGGAAAAAGCAACAGAGTTCCAGAAAAACATCTATTTCTGCTTTATTGACTATTCCTAAGCTTTTGACTGTGTGGATCACAATAAACTGTGGAAAATTCTGAAAGACATGGGAATACCAGCCCACCTGACCTGCCTCTTGAGAAACCTATATGCAGGTCAGGAAGCAACAGTTAGAACTGGACATGGAACAACAGACTGGTTCCAAAAAGGAAAAGGAGTACATCAAGACTGTATATTGTCACCCTGCTTATTTAACTCAATAACCTCAAATATGCAGATGACACCACCCTTATGGCAAAAAGTGAAGAGGAACTCAAAAGCCTCTTGATAAAAGTGAAAGTGGAGAGTGAAAAAGTTGGCTTAAAGCTCAACATTCAGAAAACGAAGATCATGGCATCTGGTCCCATCACTTCATGGGAAATAGATGGGAAAACAGCAGAAGCAGTGTCAGACTTTATTTTTTGGGGCTCCAAAATCACTGCAGATGGTGACTGCAGCCATGAAATTAAAAGACACTTACGCCTTGGAAGAAAAGCTATGACCAACCTAGATAGCATATTCAAAAGCAGAGGCATTACTTTGCCAACAAATGTCCGTCTAGTCAAGGCTATGGTTTTTCCAGTGGTCATGTATGGATGTGAGAGTTGGACTGTGAAGAGAGCTGAGCACCGAAGAACTGATGCTTTTGAAGTGTGGTGTTGGAGAAGACTCTTGAGAGTCCCTTGGACTGCAAGGAGATCCAACCAGTCCATTCTAAAAGAGACCAGTCCTGGGTGTTCATTGGAAGTACTGATGGTGAGGTTGAAACTCCAGTACTTTGGCCACCTCATGTGAAGAGTTGACTCATTGGAAAAGACCCTGATGCTGGGAGGGATTGGGTTCAGGAGGAGAAGGGGACGACAGAGGTTGAGATGGCTGGATGGCATCACTGACTCGATGCACATGAGTTTGGGTGAACTCCGGGAATTGGTGATGGACAGGGAAGCCTGGCATGCTGCAATTCATGGGGTCTCAAAGAGTCGGACACAACTGAGCGACTGAACGGAACTGAACTGAGGGTTAGAGATTCAACACACAAATTCCGGAGAGACACTATTCAAACTGTAACATAGGCACAGTCTCTATTCTGAGCGGATTTATCACATGGTTAAGGAACAAAAGCCTTTGCATATACAGTGCATCAATAGCATAATATTTGGTGAAGATGCTGAATAAGAATATGATACGAGATCAGGAGAGTTGAGGAAGTGTGGCCTGTGTTGATGTGCACCAAAGGTATAGCTGAGTTGGGTCAGACACACTATGTGAATCTCAGTGCTGCCAAAGTGACTTGGGTAAGTTACCTAAATGCTGAGCCTGTTTCGTGAGTTACACATGGAGATGACCTAACACCCACTGGACGTGTCACAGGCCAATAATGAAGACAATGGTTTTAAAGGGCCTAGACATGGTATTAATCCTTGGCTAAACAAGTGTTAGCCACCAAATGGATTACTATTGATAACCAAGAAAGGAACGTGGAGAGGAGGAAGGTGGGAAGGAGAGAAGAAATATGGGGACAAAGGAAAAAGAGATTTTACCAGCCTATATATGTTTTATCTAATGGAACTTCAATTTAAAAGTCATGCCTTATGGGTGTCTGATAGAAGCAAAAGACCTAAAACTGCCTGTTAATGGCCTGTTACCAAAAAAAAAAAGGAAATCAGGCCCTAGGTATGATCTTTTGGCCCAGGGATTTGCAAACCTGAGATTGGAAAGAGATGTAAGTGAACATTTATGAGATGGTACAAAACTGGAAATATTCTGACCCTTGGGGCAAAGCAGTCATGTGCTAGTACTAATTAAGCCTTGTTTACCTTGCTAGAGCAACAGAGGTTCACAGGCAAAGGAGAAAACAGATGTTTAAAAATCACCACTTTCCTTCACTTGAACTTCAGCACTTTATCCATTAACCTGGTCTCTTGCAATATTATTTTGAAAAGTAATTCTCTCAGAAAGAACTCTTTATATGAATGAGATATTAACACCAGTCAGTCCAAATCATGAGCATTCTTGCATTGAAATGCTTCTTCTATAAGAAATAACTTCCTAGTAATTTTTTTCACAGTAATTATTGTTTCAGGCAGCAACAGTGAGGAAGTTTTCCCTGTGGTAAGGTTAAGATTGCTCCTAAATAATTCTCAGTGCCTGAAACAGTTGGTTGGTCCCTTTTGGGCAAGGGAGGTATGGGGAAAAATATATGCAGAGGAGGGCTGAACCTGAACAGCAGTTTTAATATCACAGACATATGCAGAAAGACAGGTTACATTCTTCCTTGAAGTGGTTTCTTTGCCCAACCAAAGATAAACTGAATTAGTTCTACAATCTTTACGAGCTGGCTGAAGAAAATTAATACATGACTCTTCAACATAGCTCCAAGTCTCATATATGAATGTGTGAATTTCTCATAAAATTTCTTTGCTTTGTATTATATAGTTATTCCTGAATAAATATGAAATACCTTTTCTCAGCCAACAGGTAGGCTTGATATTCTGTGTTTTGAGCTGATTTCATTATACTTCATTGTCTTTTTTCCCATAGGATGTGTCTATTTCTCTGTTATGTATTATCTTTGTTATCTTTATTATCTTTGTTTAAACATGAAAGAAGACTTCCTTTTCCAATTAGGGGGTTTCCTTGATTTCTCAATGAAGATATGTGGGTGAACGAATCAGGCTATTGAGACTCCACATCAAAGCCACCAGCAACAGAGGCGCCAGGTCACAGAGATCCATGCAGAAGCCTTGTCTAAACCATGACATGTGGCGAGCACAAGAGAGAAATGAATTTAGGAGTTTGCCGGGGAGTATTTCATACAAAGACAGAACAATTTAAGGCAATAAGGTTAGAGAACTACTCCTGAATGCTATAAAAGGACTTCTGAAAATCTTGAAATTTTATTCTAAAGAAGAAGACTGATAAATTTGATTTGCAAATATTTTCTCCCATTCAGTGGGTTATTTTTCACTTTCTTGATGGTATACTTTTAAAACGCAAAAGTTTTAATTTTGATAAAGCCCAACTTATCTTTTTTTTGGCAGGTCATGAGTTTGGAATCACACAAAGCAATTAAAGAAATCAAAGTATACAGTGAAGGAAATGGGAGGAAAAAAAGAAACATATCACATTAGAGACTACTAACTCCATTCAGAGACCCTTTAACAGATCAGTTCAGTCGCTCAGTCGTGTCCGACTCTTTGCGACCCCATGAATTGCAGCACGCCAGGCCTCCCTGTCCATCACCAACTCCCGGACTTCACTGAGGCTCACGTCCATCGAGTCAGTGATGCCATCCAGCCATCTCATCCTCTGTCGTCCCCTTCTCCTCCTGCCCCCAATCCCTCCCAGCATCAGAGTCTTTTCCAATGAGTCAACTCTTCGCATGAGGTGCCCAAAGTACTGGAGTTTCAGCTTTAGCATGATTCCTTCCAAAGAAATCCCAGGGCTGATCTCCTTCAAAATGGACTGGTTGGATCTCCTTGCAGTCCAAGGGACTCTCAAGGGTCTTCTCCAACACCACAGTTCAAAAGCATCATAGCAAACATAGCATAGTTTTCAGAGGATTTTATTTAATATCATCAAAAAATTTGAACTAAGTAACATGCTTAATACATTAATATTTTAATATGAACTAACTGAAACATATTTAGTATTTATATGTATACAATCTTGACAGAGCACACATCTTCATTTAATGCCTATAAACTTGATGACCAAAAAATCTCAAATTCTAGAAGGCAAAAATCATAAAAATCTCATTCTTTGACAAAAATATAATAAATATAGAAACAAGTAAGAAAATAGTAGCAGAAAAGTAAATCAAGAAAGAAAAAATTAGTCTTTGGATTTCAAATGAACCTTCCCTTATGCAACTCTTAAACTAAAGAAGACTATAAAGCTGGAAACACTAAGTCTGAAGAATCATAATAAAAATAAATCAAACATATAAGTTATGCTGTATTCAGAAGAAAAATTTTAGCATGAAACATGTAAATATGAAAGGAAATATAAAAATAAGTGAATTAAATATTTAATTCAAGAAATATAAAGGATTTATAAATCTTTTAAAAAAGATGACAAGAAATAGAGACGAATGCAGAAACTAATGAAATAAAAAATAAAATAAAGTGATTAAAACATCAGTGGCTTATTATTTGCATACACAAATAAAACAACCAATCCCCAGTTACACTAATCAGGAATACAAAAGGACAATTAAAAAACATGGAGATGATCACATATAAAGATGAATAATAGCAATTTTTCAAGACTCTAACATAGCACACTTGAAAACCTGAATGAAGTTAATCTTTTGTAAAAATGAGCTAACAATATGGATCCTGATATAGAAAAGACAGAAATAAATCTGCAAACACTAGGAGCTCATTTCAGAGAGCCCGAGACATTGTACTAATATCTTTTTAAGCATTTTCACATAACCTAAATCTTTCATTTCTTAAACTGCTGCAGAAAATAACAAAAGAAGATAAAACTCCAAATTCTTTTTATAACACCCAATATGTTTCAAATATAACAAAGATCATTTTCTTAGAATATGTTAGTTAGTTCTAATTTATTAATGATATTACTCAAATCCTCTGCTAGATTTAGTATGTTTTACCTGCCATGGGCTCTCAGAACTGAGTTATTATCATATCAAGTGGCTTACAGCAACATACATTTATTATCTCACAGTTCTAAAGCTCAGAAGTCTGATATGGGTTTCATGAGATCAAAATCAAGATGCTGGCAGGTCTTTGTTCTTTTCTGGAGGTTTTAGAAAGCAATTTGTTCCCTTGCTCCCTTGGGGTTGGCAGAATCAGTTCTTTGTCCCAGTGCTCCCTGTTTCCTTGCTGGCTGCGAACTGAGGGCTATTCTCAGTTTCTAGAAGCTGCCTGCACCTCTTTGCTTGTGGATCTGTTCCTCTATATGCAAATCTGGTAACTAGGTCAAGTTTCTCTCATACTTAAAATTTCTCCCCTCTTTTAGTCCATCGCTTGTCTCTGAAATCAAGTTAGGAAATGTCTCTACTTTTAAGGATGTCTGCCATTAGATAGAACCCACACAAACATCCAGAACAATCTCTCCATCTCAAGCCAAATAATCTTAAGTACATATGCAAACTCTCTTCTTCCCTGGAAAATAACATACTCATAGGTTTTGAAATTTGGGCATCTCTGTGGGAATTAACTCATCCTTTGAACCACCCCATAACAACGAAAAAAAAAAAAAGAAAAAAGTTACATATCAATTTCATCTTTGCATATTGATACAATATGGATAACCTAAATAAACACAGTAGCTAATAAAATTAAAGCATGTTAAAAGTAAAAGAATTACCTCTTTGGCTAAATGTGATTCATCCTGAAAATTTGAGAGTGATTTAAAAATGCAACTTATAATAATATATCACATCATTCAATTTATGACAAATCAACACGTTTTTGTTTAACACCTAAATGTTTCTTTTCCATCTCATTAAACTATTAGGAAAAGGATAAGAAAGTGGGCTGGAAGAGGTAGCTTGATCTGGACCTTTTCATTTCAATGGCTCATGATACCGAATAAGTCAGAGCACTAACAACTGACTAACCGCTCAATACAGAGAGAAGGTAGGTAGTACTGCACCATTTTATGCAAGAAATTAGGCTTCATTCCTGGATACCTTGCCTAAGAACCCTTGGCCTGAGGCTTTCCTTCCATTATCTTTTCTTCCCACTCCTTTTATGGATCCTAGTGGCCACCACACCTGCACACTGGCACTCTACTTCCAAAAGTCTTTCAGACACTGGATGTAGATGGAAGAATAAACGAATAGTTTAATTTCTTGGAGTCAAAAAGGACCTTTTACATTCTCTTCTTCAACTCTGTGCTTTTACAAAGTAGAAAATGATTTAAGATACAGGATCTTGCATTTATTTTGAAACATCATCTGGATTGGAATCCAGTTATCCAGTTCCTTCTGCTATTATGCTGCTTTGATCGTCCTGGGTGGGGCAGAGGCAAGCACCACAGAAAACTTGCCTAGCTCTGAAATTAACTAAGTTCCAAACAAAGTGTGATCCCGACATTCTTGTGGTTGCTGTGGTTTTCTGGGGATTTAGGATGTCTGAATGTGCCTTCTTCCTTTCTTTTAGTGACTGGCTGGCCCAGTCCTGCTTGACTCATCTCTACTTCCTGTTCTGCTCCTTGTCTCTTGGTCATTGTACTATGTGTAAGATCACCACTAGAACTCGGGAAAGACGGTAAAACTAAATTTGTGACTCTGGCAATTGTTTTAATCATTGAGACATTTGATCTCTACCGAGAAGCCATCTTCTTCCCAGGTCTTCATATCGCCTTCCCTCTGCATATAAGAATACTACCCAAGATTCACTCCTCAAATTAAAGGTTCACATCTTGACTTCCCAGCACACAATGACATATTCTCCCTCTGAACCCCATGTACTGAATATCTATTATGGGCCACATATTGAGTCAAAGGCTTTAAAATATCTTCACTTATTTAATCTCAGAAAAACTTGCTGAAGAAGAATTATAAGTTTTAAGATGAAGAGATAAGAAAATAAGAAAGGATCATAGTATTAAGAGGACTACACCAAAGCCACTGCTTACTGAGACTGGACCATGGACCAAAATGTGCAATAGGTTTTCTGTGTATTAGCTTGTGAAATTCTTCAGTAATTCTATAATACACTACTACAATATCCCCATTTCATAGATAAGAAAACTGAGGCACAGGGGGTTCAACAAACATCCCCTGGAAAAGACACTTAGTAACAGCATTACATCTTGAAGTCAGGCAGCTGAATACAGAACCTAGGTCTTAATCACTATGATATTTGCCCAGGTTCACACAGTAGATAAATACAATCTTGTAGAAACATGAAGCTAGGCTTCAACAGTACATGAACCATGAACTTCCAGATTTTCAAGCTGGACTTAGAAAAGGCAGAGGAACCAGAGATCAAATTGCCAACACCCGATGGATCATAGAAAAAGGAAGGGGATTCCAGAAAAAAAGTCAATATCTGCTTCATTGACTCTGCTAAACCCTTTGACTGTGTGGATCACAACAAACTGTGGAAAATTCATCAAGAGATGGGAATACCAGACCACCTTACCTGCCTCCTGAGAAACCTGTATGCAGATCAACAAGCAACAGTTAGAACCAGACAAGAAACAATGAGCTAGTTCAAAATTGGGATAGGAGTATGTCAAGGCTATATATTGTCACCCTGCTTATTTAACTTATATGCAGAGTACATCATGAGAAATGCCAGGCTGGATGAAGCACAAGACAGAATGAAGATTTCCGGGAGGAATAACAATAACCTCAGATATGCAGATGATATCAACCAAGTGGCAGAAAGTGAAGAGGAACTAAAGAGCCACTTGATGAAAGAGAAGGAGGAGAGTGAAAAAGCTGGCTTAAAACTCAACATTCAAAAAACAAAGATCATGGTATCTGGTCCCATCACTTCATGGCAAATAGATGCGGAAACAATGGAAACAGTGACAGACTTTATTTTCTTGGGCTCCAAAATCACTGCGGATGGTGACTGCAGCCATGAAATTAAAAGACACTTGCTGCTTGGAAGAAAAGCTATGACAAAATACCAGACAGTGTATTAAAAAGGAGAGACATCACTTTGCCAACAAAGGTTCATCTAGTCAAAGCTATGGTTTTTTCCATTAGTCACGTATGGATGTGAGAGTTGGACCATAAAGAAGGCTGAGAGCCAGAGAACTGATGCTTTTGAACTGTGGTGTTGGAGAAGACGCTTGAGAGTCCCTTGGACTGCAAGGAGACCAAACCAGTCCATCCTAAAGGATATTGGTCCTGAATATTCATTGGAAGGACTGATGCTGAAGCTGAAGCTCCAATATTTTGGCTACCTGATGCAAAAGGCTGACACACTGGAAAAGACTCTGATGCTGGGAAAGACTGAAGGCAGGAGGAGAAGCAGACAACAGAGGATGAGATGGTTAGGTGGCATCACCAACTCGATGGACATGAGTTTGAGCAAGCTTCGGGAGTTGGTGATGGACAGGGAAGCCTGGTGTGCTGCAAACAGTGGGGTTGCAAAGAGCCGGACACAACTGAGAGACTGAACATAACAATAACTAGAGAAACAACCCACATGTCCATATCCAACTGAGAATGGATAAACAAACTATGGAATATTTATACAGGGATATTATTCACAATAAAGAGAAATGAAGTACGGATGCAGCCTACAATGTCTAAGTGATAGAAGCCAGTTATAAAAGAATACACATTAACTGAACCCACTTATATGAAATGTCCTGAACAGACAAATCTACAAATATAAAAAATGAAATAGGGGTTACCTTAGGTTAAGAAGAGAGGGAATATACTTGAAGGAAAATGCAGATTGACTGCTAATGAGTATGGATGCTTTTGCGGGGGAGGGCAATGAAAGTATTCACAATTGATTATGGCTATCATTGCACAATTCTGTGAATATACTGAAAATCACTGAATTTTACAATTTAAATAGGAAAATTGTATAATGTGAATTACATTTCAATAAATTAATTAAAAAAAATAGGGTTAGAACATCAATCCGAGAATTTTGGATTTAATTCTGTACTTTTTTGGGCTATACCTGGCAAGCCATCACTTACTAAGCCTCCCCTCGCATCACTAGTTAGCTCTCCTTATTGGTTCTTCTTCTTTTCCTAATCAGTGTAATAAACCACTGCTGGGCAAGAACGGCATAGTAATTATCTTTGTTGCATCAGATCCCCAAATGCCAATTCTGGTATTGTTATTCCCAAAGTCAGCTCAATACATTTTTTGTTTGTTGAACGATTAAAATAAAATACTTCCAATTGAGGTGATTCTAGGCTTATAGAATAGGACTGTTCCTGAAAAGCGGAATAAGGTTTTAATGTAAATGTCTAAATATTCTTGTGTGCTCAATATTTGGAAAAAATCATTATCACCATGTCACTATCTCGGTCTTAGAGTGAACAGCCATCTGTCTATTTTTATTTTTGGAAATCTGATTTTTGGAAGTCATACTCATGGCCCCTTAAAGCAGGTACATTTTAAATCTTCTTCTCTTTTTCAAGTTGATTTGGTTCACTGGTATAACACTGGAGACTCTACATGGAAAAATGCAAATGTATTACAAATGTTTTTGACATATAGTGTCATAATATTCTAAGTGGGTTTAACTTTTACATTTCCATTAGCTGGTGGTAATAACATAATAAAAAGTAACAAATGATTGGAACATTCAAAAGGAGGATAAACAGCTGTAAAGCTGTGTGAGAGTAATTCTGCAACAGTTTCCATGGATTTGTGCTATCAGAGAATCACATATAGTCGAATGCAGTAAACTACTATTTTTAAATGTTCCTGTTTGTTCTTACTCACCTTGCGCAGTCACTACTAAATCTCTTAATCATACAGTAAGGGCATTCCTTGCCCTTGTCTCTCCTCTCTCTCTCTCCCACTACACATGATTTCTCCCAAGAGGATCATGGGAATCATCTGTTGTTGCTATTGTTTAGTGGCTGTTTAGCTGCTAAGTCGTACCCAACTTTTTGCAACCCCAAGAACTGTAGCCTGCAAGACTCCTCTGTCCATGGGATTCTCCAGGCAAGAATACTGGAGTGGGTTGCCATTTACTGTGATGCAAAACATTCTTAGGTATACTTGGAGACAAGAGATAAAAGAAGGATGGCTGAAAAAGAGGGGCTAGAGGGAAGAAGAGACCCTTCTGTTTGGAGAAGAAAAGAACTTCCCCAGAGAACTAGGACACCACGCTTCCTGTTACTGTCCAGATAGCACAGTCCATCCACTCACTGGTGTGAATACTGAGTTTGACAAAACGGGTCAAATCTCTGTCCCGGGGATTCTGCTCCAAGCATTCTTCCCCTCACCTTCCAGGGAAGGTGCACCTACAGAACCTCGTAGGAAATGTCAGAACGCTTTCTTTGTTTGCAGGCAGCATTTTCTACAGCACAAACCATCTCACGCAGCCTCATATTTTATGGAAAACTTACCTTGTGTAAGTTTGAGTATTTGCATTCAATTTTAAAGGTAGAGAAAGACTGAGTTAGTGGATGGAGTATTTCAGAGGTGGATCATGGGACCTTATGGTCTTTCCAAAATTCCCAATTCTCTTGCTTTTTTGGCACAAATATTACACTACATTAAATTATATATTTTGGTATAAAATGGCTTCCAAAAGCAATTAAACCTCATCCATACTCAATCAAGGAAAGAAAGACAGTTCCAATGCTGCTTGGAAAATCTAGCTGGATTGAATTGCCAAGAGACAATACATATTATTTTCTAAAGGTTGGTTCAAGAATAATATGTATTAGTTATGGCTACATTCCACACTGGCTATAGAATGAATAATCATCCTATCATCATAGTCTACTTCATTTTATTAAGTTGGCAAAATGCGTTCTCTGCATTTGCTTTTTTAGTGGGTTTATAGAATTTATATTAATTCACTTCAGTTCAGTTGCTCAGTCATGTACATCTCTTTGTGACACCATGGAGTGCAGCACGCCAGGCCTCCCTGTCCATCACCAACACCCAGAGCTTACCCAAACTCATGTCCATTGAGTCAATGATGCCATCCAATCATCTCATCCTCTGTCATCCCCTTCTCCTCTTGCCTTCAATCTTTCCCACCATCGAGGTCTTTTCCAATGAGTCAGTTCTTTGCATCAGGTGGCCAAAGTATTGGCATTTCAACTTCAACATCAGTCCTTTCAATGAATATTCAGGACTGATCTCCTTTAGGATGGACTGGTTGGATCTCCGTGCTGTCCAAGAGACTCTCAAGAGTCTTCTCCAATACCACAGTTCAAAAGTATCAATTTTTCAGTGCTCAGCTTTCTTTATGTCCAGCTCTCACATCTGTACATGACTACTGGAAAAACTATAAAAAATATAATTAGTTATATTAACTATATAACTAAAATATCCTTTTAAAACATCAGCAAGTAATATATCTGATGAAGAACTTGTGTGTACACATATAAAGAATACTTATACCTCATTAATGATTTAAAAAACAGCTTAAAAGTAAAACTTCATCTCTATGACATTCTATTACCAAACTCATAACTCTAGTCTAGTTATGGGAAAAATCATGAGACAAACACAGATTGGGAGAGAGTCTACAGAATAACTGGCCAACACTCTAAAACTTTCAAGGTCATGAAACCCAATGAAAGTCTTTGAAACTGTCAAAGACCAGAAGAGAAACATGACAACTAATGCAGTGTAGTATCCTAGGCTGAATACTGAATAGAAAGGGGAAGTGAATGGGGAAACTGATGAAATGCATATAAAATCCACACTTCAGTTCATAGTAATTTATCAATGTCAGTTTCTTATTTGTATCAAATATTCCATGTTAACATAAAGTATTAAGAGATATACAAGAACTCTCTGTTCTACCTTAGAATCTTCTTTGTCAATATAAATTATTCCAAAATGAAAAGCTTATTTTTAAACAATGGGTAAAATGTTTGAATAAACACTTTACCACAGAAAATATACTAGTGATTTAAGGCAAGGAAAGACATCCAGCATCATTTAGCCATTCAGTTCAGTTCAGTTCAGTTCAGTCGCTCAGTCGTGTCTGAATCCTTGCGACCCCATGAATCACAGCACAGCAGGCCTCCCTGTCCATCACCAACTCCCGGAGTTCACTCAGACTCATGTCCATCAAGTCAGTGATGCCATCCAGCCATCTCATCCTCTGTCGTCCCCTTCTCCTCTTGCCCTCAATCCCTCCCAGCATCAGGGTCTTTTCCAATGAGTCAGCTCTTCGCATGAGGTGGCCAAAGTACTGGAGTTTCAGCTTCAGCATCATTCCCTCCAAAGAAATCCCAGGGCTGATCTTGAGAATGGATTGGTTGGATCTCCTTGCAGTCCAAAGGACTCTCAAGAGTCTTCTCCAACACCACAGTTCAAAAGCATCAATTCTTCGGCACTCAGCTGTCTTCACAGTCCAACTCTCGCATCCATACATGACCACTGGGAAAACCATAGCCTTGACTAGACGGACCTTTGTTGGCAAAGTAATGTCTCTGCTTTTCAATATGCTATCTAGGTTGGTCATAAATGCAAATGAAAACCACAAGCAGATATCACTACAAACATAAATCAAAGAGCTAAAAAAATAGTGGGACTTCCCTGGTAGTCCAGTGGCTAAGACAGTTTCAGTGCAGGGGTACTGGGTTTGATCCCTGGTCAGAAAACTAGATCCTGCATGCTACAACTAAGAGTTTGCATGCTGCAACTAAAGATTCCACATGCTGCAACGAGGCTTGACGAAAAACCAAGACATGATACAGCCAAACATAAATTTAAAAATAAAAAGTAGTGACAACACCTAATGCTCTTAAGGATGCAGAGAAACTGGATCACTCCTACATTGCTGGTACAAATGTAACACAGTAAAACCCCTGCAGAAAACTGCTAAGTGGTTTCTAATAATGTTAAGTACAAAGTTACAATATGACTTAGCAACTCCACTCCTAATTATCCATCCAAGAGAAATAAAAAATATGTTAATGGCAGCATTATTCATAACAGCCAAAAAAAAAAAAAAAAAGGAAACAACCCAAATGACCATCAACTGGTGAACGGATACACAAAATATGGGTTGCAATGGCACCCCACTCCAGTACTCTTGCCTGGAACATCCCATGGATGGAGGAGCCTGGTAGGCCGCAGTCCATGGGGCCGCTAAGAGTCGGACACGACTGAGCGACTTCACTTTCACTTTCCTGCATTGGAGAAGGAAATGGCAGCCCACTCCAGTGTTCATGCCTGGAGAATCCCAGGGATGGGGGAACCTACTGGGCTGCTATCTCTGGGGTCGCACAGAGTCAGACACGACTGAAGCGACTTAGCAGCAGCAGCATACAATGGGATGTTATTCAGCCACACAACTGAAAGAGGTGCTGATTCATACTACAACATGGAGATATGTGTATACACACACATACATACACACACACACACACACACAGACACACATACATACACATACCTTAAAAACATTATGCTGAGTAACAGACAGACCTAAGGATGGACCACACAGTGTGTGATTCCATTTACATGAACTGCCCCTAACAGGAAAATATACATTGACAGAAGGTAAGTCATTGGTTCCCAGGAGTTAGGGGTGGGAACTGGGAGTAACTGCAAATATACACAAGGCTTATTTTGGGGGTGAGAGAAATGCTCTAAAAATGACTGCAGAGATGATGGTAGAAAATTAGTAAATTTATTTAAAAATATTTAATTATCTCCTTAAGTAGATTTTGCTTTATATAACTTAATATATCAATAAAACTGAAAAACATGCTTTCTGTATAAAATTGAAATTATTAAGGAAAGTATAAAGAGAAAGTACTTATGAATAATTATTCCATCACTTAAAAATATAATTTGGTACATATCCTTTCAGTTTTGCTGTTACCTACTGATTTTAATTTTAAAATCAGGGTAAGTCAAGTTTATTTTTTCAGTTGATGTGTATTAATTTAAAAAGCTAACTAATTAGGGTTGATATCTTAGGAATTTTACTGACAGAACATGATCACCCGTTTCTATCACCTGGTTTAGTCCTTGGTGATGTAATTGCTAGGTAGCACTGACTACTGATCCAAGCAGCCTGGAAAATCTCATTGCATCTTTGCTCTCAAAGTACACACAAGCCGCAGCTGCACCTCTAATCCAATTAAAAACTCAAAAGCTCTGTGTCCAGAAGAACAACACAGGAAATCAGGAAGGTTGCACACTTGACTTTGGCTTTTCAGCCCAGAATGCAGAGGGCACTTTTCTTGTCATAGGAACACGTGAGGATGTCAGATCCTGTCTGTGACCTTTGGTGGCCATGCTGTGCAGGGAGCTGCCTGCAGTTCTAAGAAGGCTCAAAATGAAACATGTAAGGTTATTAGGGAGGGTTTTTTTTTTTTTATTCCTTTGTTTCATTTTCCTTTTTTATTATGGTCATTTTTGGTTTTCCAAGTAGAAAGGGAAAGTTCAGACATTTCTGAGACGAATAACAACATCCCCCAGCCCAGACTCATCCAGAAAATTTTTTAGCTGATCCTAAATGAGATTTTTAGCACATGCCAGAGATGCAGTTCATCTTAACCTGTGTCTAGACGATACAGGCAAGACAAGTTCGCAGAACAAAAGGCACTATAGGCCAGATACACACAAACACAAGCATGGCTTCAATTATTTCTTTCAAATCACCTGCTGTCCTACACACACTTTCTTCTCAGACAAGCAAAGGGTACAGACAAATCTTGTCTGTCGTACTGGATAAAGTGACTGAAAGTGGAATATCTCAACAAGTCTATATATTTTTGTTCTTTGCCAACTAAGAAGCACTCATAAGATTTCTCATGCTGTCTGAGTCTTGATTTTTTTTTTTTTCCCTCTGATTGCTGTGAAACAATGGGGAGGCATCTTTCTAAGCACTTAATTCTAAACACCCTAATTAGAAGATGTCAAGCACCATTAGAAACATGCCCACAAGCACTAGAGGGCAATGCTGGAGAAATATTACTGAGATTCAAGGAAACACTAGTGAGTAGAGACTAGCCCCTCAATCGTTTTCAAATGAACTGTGCTTCAGATGTGACTTTGAATATTCTACCTCCCTGAGTAGGGTGCAGCCTTCAGCTCTTTCCTTCCAACCTGGTTACAGGAATGGACAAAGAGGGTGAGGTTTTCTTGGTAGCAATCAACTCTGCTTCCTGGCTTTATCAGGGCTTTTTGCCCAGATTGAGGCTGGGCCAGCTAAAGAACAGGTTGGCAGAGTAAGGAGATAATGGCTAACATGAAAGCCAAGAAAGTTTCTGGAACCAGAAATCAGAATCAAAGCCTGGCATCTGCAGTAGAAATAAAAAGGCTGTGTACTCAACTGGCTCTCATGATCTCAAAGGATGCAAGAGGGCTCAAGGAGTTACATGAGGGTGAGAATTATTCATACATATTCATAAAAACTAATTTAATTAAAGTCTAGATAACAACTCACAAAACTGTAAGATGATATTTTGTGAGGGTGTGGTGGTGGTGGTTGTAGTAACAATACAGGATTCAACTCTGTTTATTTTTCATTTCTCTCTCTAATGCAGTCTCCTTGGGCTGTGGAATCATGGTGCTGCTGAATCACTTCAGTTGCTGTCATATCTGACTCTTTGCGACCCCATGGACTGAAGCTGCCAGGCTTCCCTGTCCATCACCAACTCCCAGAATTTACTCAAACTCATTTCCATCATGTTGGTGATGCTATCCAACCATCTCATCCCTTCTCCTCCTGCCATCAATCTTTCCCAGCAACAGGGTCTTTTCAGATGAGTCAGTTCTTTGCATCTGGTGGCCGAAGTATTGGAGTTTCAGCCTCAGCATCAGTCCTTCCAGTGAATATTCAGGACTGATTTCCTTTAGGATGGACTGGTTGGATCTCCTTGCAGTCCAAAGGACTCTCAAGAGTCTTTTCCAACACCACAGTTCAAAAGCATCAATTCTTCGGTGCTCAGCTTTCTCTATAGTCCAACTCTCACATCTATACATGAACTACTGGAGAAACCATAACTTTGACTAGATGGACTTTGTCGGCAAAGTAATGTCTCTGCTTTTCAACATGCTGTCTAGGTTGGTCATAGCTTTTCTTCCAGGAGCAAGCATCTTTTAATTTCACAGCTGTGGTCACCATCTGCAGTGATTTTGGAGCCCCAAAAAATAAAGTCTGACACTGTTTCCACTGTTTCCCCATCTATTTGACATGAAATGATGGGACCCGATGCCATGATCTTAGCTTTCTGAATGTTGAGTTTTAAGCCAATTTTTTCACTCTCCTCATTCACTTTCATCAAGAGGCTTTTTCGTTCTTTGCTTTCTGCCATAAGGGTGGTGTCACATGCACATCTCATGTTATTGATATTTCTCACAGCAATCTTGATTCCAGCACGTGTTTCATCCAGCCCAGCATTTTGTATGATATATTCTGCAAATAAGTTAAATAAGTAGGGCGACAATATACAGCCTTGATGTACTCCTTTCTCTATTTGGAACCAGTCTGTTGTTTCATGTCCAGTTCTAACTGTTGCTTCTTGACCTGCATATAGATTTCCCATGAGGTTGGTGAGTGGTCTGATAGTTCCATCTCTTGAAGGATTTTCCAGGTTTCTGTGATCCACACAGTCAAAGGCTTTGGCATAGTCAATAAAGCAGAGGTAAAGGTTTTTCAGGAACTCTCTTGCTTTTTCGATGATCCAGTGGATGTTGGCAATTTGATCTCTGGTTCCTTTGTCTTTTCTAAATCCAGCTTGAACATCTGGAAGTTCATGGTTCATGTACTATTGAAGCCTCACTTGGAGAATTTTGAGCATTACTTTGCTAGTGTGTGAGATGAGTGCAATTGTGCAGTAGTGTGAACATTTTTTGGCATTGCCTTTCTTTGGGATTGGAATGAAAACTGACCTTTTCCAGTCCTGTGGCTACTGCTGAGTTTTCCAAATTTGCTGGCATATTGAGTGTAGCACTTTCATAGCATCATCTTTTAGGATTTGAAATAGTTCAACTGGAATTCTATCACCTCCATTAGCTTTGTTCATAGTGATGCTTCCTAAGGCCCATTTGAATTCGTGTTCCAGGATGTCTGGCTCTAGGTGAGTGATCGCACCATCGTGATTATCTGGGTCATGGTCTTTTCTGTATAGTTCTTCTGTGTATTCTTGTTAGCTCTTCATAATATCTTCTGCTTCTGTTAGGTCACTACCATTTCTGTCCTTTATTGAGCCCATCTTTGCCTGAAATGTTCCCTTGGTATTTCTAATTTTCTTGAAGAGATCTTGTCTTTCCCATTCTATTGTTTTACTCTATTTCTTTGCATTGATCACTGAGGAAGGCTTTCTTACCTCTCCTTGCTATTCTTTGGAACTCTGCAATCAAATGGGTATATCTTTCCTTTTCTCCTTTGCCTTTCACTTCTCTTCTTTTCTCAACTATTTGTAAGGCCTCTTCAGTCGACCATTTTGCCTTTTTGCATTTCTTATTCTTGAGGATGGTCTTGATCACTGCCTCCTGTACAATGTCGCAAACCTCCGTCCATAGTTCTTCATGCACTCTGTCTATCAGATCTTGTTCCTTGAATCATGGAATCATGGTGCTGCTGAATACTTGAATAAAGTCCCCTAGTACATATTCAGCAGCATCGAGGAACTTGCTAGAAGTTAATATTAATACTCAGACATGACCGCAGACCTCCCAAGGCAGGATATCTGGCAGTGAGGCACAGAAATCTGCATTTTAACAGCATACATATGAAAGTTTGACAACCACTAGACTAGAGTGAGGGCTGAACAGGTTGTATTTAGAAAATTACATGGTATCATATGCATTACAATCGTGCAGTATGTTATCAACTATATTTTTTACACTTGTTTTTTTTATCATATATACACAAAAAAATCTTTACATGCTATAACTATTTTCCAGAACACACAAATTATTTTTATGCACCTGAAGATGTATTTTATTCATAGCATTGATTTAAATATTGATGGCTGGATTCTAAGACTAGCACAAGAATGTTTACTGTATTTCTAATAATAGTACTGATGGTAAAGCATACAAGCTTAAGTTTACAAGAAAGGCTTCAAATAGATGACATAATAGATTCTGGAAACTTCTTAAGGGCATACAATTAGCACCGAGTAGGGAGTCAAGATTTGAATCCAGAACTTGGAACACAAAACCAGTGTTCTTCTCATGACATCAAAGCTCCTTATACTGTGAATGAAGAACTCTAAATATTCACCAACAACACAAGGGATATTGTCACCAGAATATGATTTAGACAAAGTGGCACTTCCTTAAAATATTCTGGTGTTTGATGAAAATCAGTTTTAATTAGAAAGGAATGAAGTAGACAGAGTTTTCTGGAAGTGGAGGGAAACTTTGGACCATTTTTAAAGAATTAAAGAGGGACTTCAAGTGTGTAAAAGAGATAATGTGGGAGAATCTCACTGAGTTCTAAACTGGAAAATGGAAACCGTGGGGGCATGTGGTGAGTGCCCAGTGCCCCTGCAGGGGAAGAAAGGCAAGAGGGGCATGTGTTTGAGCTGGGGGTTGGGGGGGCTACTTTTTATGAAAGCTGAAGGTCTTGGCACATCTTAGATTGAGCAAGACAAGGGAAATTGTGACTGGTTATGATCAATCCATCAACATTTACTGGGGCACCACCAAGTCCTAGGGCTAGGACAAGGTGAGAGGGATGAGGCTACTGCCTCCACTGCAAGATCAAAGGGGCTAAACAACTAGTCAGTAGTGGGTTAAAATGCAGCATTTTAAACCTTCACAGCAAACTCATAGAGCACAGACTTGTGGGTGCCAAGTATGCAGAGAAGGACTGAGAGAACTTGGGACTGGCAGCTGCAAGCTGGGCCTATTATATATGGGATGGATAAACAACAAGGTCCAGCTATATAACACAGGGAACTGTATTTAATATCTGGTGAGAAACCATAAAGGAAAAGAACATTAAAAAGATTATATATATATGTGTGTGTGTGTGTGTGTATACTGAATCACTTTGCTGTACATCTGAAAGTAACACAACATTGTAAAACAACCATACTTCAATAAAAATTACAATCAATGTAAGAAATCCATGAGGAAGAAAATAGCAAAATTTTAAATAAAGATGGGCTCCATTTTAGTTTTTCATTTGTTTCAGGCTCCGGTATACCACTATGACTGATCCTGTCTTTATTTATAATTTTGACATGTTACTTGGGGTGTTTTTTGCATTAATTTTGATTTTGGAAAATATAGCAGAAAAATAATATTTACCTTGATTGTCAGCTACCTTGATTATTATCTAGTTAAAAACTCAACCTTACACAATGCACCCTAGTGTTATGCTGAAAGCTTTACATCAAGTACCTGAAGGCATCATCACAACCCATAAAGCACACAAGTTGTTAGGTATGCATATTCCGGGCCTATTTGATGCAAGAAAAACTGTGTATTTGAAAATAAACACAAACACATAAAGATACACGCATATATGCAAATATCCCAAATATTTGAGAGATAGCATATATCCATTAAATCCCACATGCTGGTTTCTCTTTGTAAAAGCCACAGAACACAAGACACAATTCCATGTGTTTGAATTACTTGTTCTCCTTTTTTGTATTGCTTTCCTAATTTTGTATGTGAAACATGCTTGGATTGTATTAGTCCTATAAACTGTAGGAATTACCAGACCACCACTGAAAGAAATGTTTCTCAAAATCTATACGTCAGAATGTGAGCTGAGGATTTCTGGCTGCTTCCTGAGATGGAGCGATTGTAACAGTGAAGGAACAGGTTGGGGGTGGAACTAGGTAACAGGAAAAAGAGAAAGGAGATGAGGCAGAAGCACCAAAAAGAAACACAGTTCCCCCCACCCAAGGTAGTTCTTGACTTCCTTTGTCTCAGAATCACCTGAAGCTTGCGAACTCCTCCCGAGTTTTAGATTCAGCTTGTCTGAGTTGGATCCCCAGCAGCACAGAGGATGCTGGGTGCAACTAAGCTTGAGAACCACTATCCTAGGGGACACAGGAGGCCAGCCTGGACTGGGTCAGTGTAAATGGAACTCTCCAAGGTCCTGCTCAAACAATGGTAGATGCTCAATGCTGGGCATCTCCTACAGTTTCACTGGGCTGTGAATGGGTTGGTAAACAGTGAAATCTGAACTATTCTAGGGAACAGAGGAAATTTTTAAGGGAGGTGTGTGACTGCAGAAGGGGAAGGGGAAGATGGGAAAACCGAGGATGAGATTTTCAATACCTTTACGGTGTACAGGGTAATGCATCAGTCCTTCTATCCATGTGCCCATGTGATCTTCAGTAAAACATTTATTTCTCATGATGGCCTCTAGCAAAGGCTGTCTGTGGGAGCTGATGTCAAATTGTTGAAGACTTTTACAGAATGGAGAGTTAGAAGAATAGGGAACTACCCACAGGAGATTATGCTTCAGGTACAAAGTTGAATAAGGACGGGGGTCCTGGCAAATGCCAGGTCAGCAGATCCCAGCTTCTGAACACAGAGGGTGCCCTGTGCTGCTGCCAACCTCTGAATGAACTGGAATTTCACATGAATGATGACTGGAAAGCATCTCATTTTTCTGAAATCATAGTCTGAGTGGAATCTGTACTCTGGGTTTTTTGGTATTGGGCTGATACTACTTATTACATCCCTTTTTACAACCTCTTGTTGAGATTTTTCACCAGTGAAAGTGGTGGTGTGTCAGTGTGTTATATTTTTCAAGTGGAGCTAAGTGCTATGAGTCATCACAACCCTTAAGAGGTACACACAGTCCCCGTGAGGCTTACACACATCTACTCATTTTCTCTCATAAGCGGAGTTAAAAGCAAAGTGTTATAAAAGAATTTCATGAAATGCCAGCATCATGAAAGTGTTAAGCGTAAGAGCAGCAATTTCTATTTGAAGATGATGTAGCCCAGACATGTGGAGGTAGAGCTGACTCCTCATAGCTGTACCAGCTTCACTTCTGACCTTGGATAAGAGATCTAGACTTCTGTGCTCAATTAACACCCTCTTCCCAGTTTTTCATATTAAATAAAAAGAGAGATATGGTGGCATTAAAAAAAATGGCCACAGCAATATCTCTGCTTGACATGCTGCTTTCCAGAACCTTCTTACTTTATTTTTCTCTCCTTGACCTGGACACCTTGTGACTATGTAGACAAGGCTGGCAGAGCTGATGCTCTGAGACTTCTTAGACTGGTCACTTCCTGTCCTTAGCTGATACATGGGATGGTCCATTGCCCTCAAGACACTGTGATAAAGAGACCATATCATGAAAAGAGACCCCAGAGAGAGGTGCCTTAGGAGCCCTGGTTATTCCAGAGGCTTCCAAGCTCAGACATATAGTACATGAATATATAAGTGAGGAGAAGGCAATGGCACCCCACTCCAGTACTTTGCCTGGAAAATCCCATGGATGGAGGAGCCTGGTAGGCTGCATTCCATGGGGTCGCTAAGAGTTGGACACGACTGAGCGACTTCACTTTCACTTTTCACTTTCATGCATTGGAGAAGGAAATGGCAACCCACTCCAGTGTTCTTGCCTGGAGAATCCCAGGGACAGGGGAGCCTGGTGGCTGCTGTCTATGCGGTCACACGGAGTCGGACATGACTGAAGTGACTTAGCAGCATATAAGTGAACTTTGTATGATTCCAGCCCCCATCTATGAGCTGCCCCAGATGACATAAAATGGAGCAAAGAGGACCCATGCCATTAAATGCTCCATGAATTGCAGATTCATGTGCAAAATAAACACTGTCATCATTTTAAGACATCGAGTTTTAGGATGGTTTGTTACACAGCATTAGATAACCAGACCAGAGACAGAATGCCTATCAGTAGCAGTAAATACCATCAATGAAAGGAATATTCATGATCATCTAACATAAGGGCTTCCCTGGTGGCTCAGACGGTAAAGCATCTGTCAGCAATGCAGGAGACCCGGGTTTGATCCCTGGTTTGGGGAGATCCCCTGGAGAAGGAAATGGCAGCCCACTCCAGTATTCTTGCCTGGAAAATGCCATGGACGGCGGAGCCTGGTAGGCTACCGTCCATGGGGTCGCAAAGAGTGGGACACGACTGAGTGACTTTACTTTAATACTTTCAACATAAGAATAGCAATCTTTGCCAGCCACTTTCTCCACTCTTTATATATTTTACTTTTCTTTGTAGTAAATACCACCACCTACTATTATATATTTACTTGATTGCTCATTTATTTCTTTTTCTCTACACTAACAGAGTAAGTTCTACTAGGTCAGAAAGAGACTACAGTTGTTCACTTTTGAGAATCTTGATTGGCTAAGTCATAGCATTGTGACTGGAATGAGAAAAGACACTTTATAAGAGGCCTGTTACTATCAGAACAGTTAGGAAATAAATTTTAAATCTATATTTCATACTGCTTATGAGATCGGGTCAAACACTTGACTTGAATAAAAAATATTCTTCAACAAACTTCCTTTTATTTTAGCAGAATTGGCTGAACTGAGTTTTTGTTAAGTATTTTCCTACCACTTCAACACCATGAGAAGAGACAAACCCAACATTTTTGAAAGGTGTTTGTTTCCCTTTACTGAAAGAAACTTGATGATTCATGAAATGTAGGTATGCCCAAACTTCTCATGAACCTAACGAGTGATATCTTCATAAAGTAGTTAAAGAAATGAAAATTAAGGTCAGATTTATAAAATTAAGGATTCTGGCTTCTCAGGTGGCACAGTGGCAAAAAGTCTGCCTGCCAATGCAAGAGATACAAGAGATGCAGATTCAATCCCTGGGTCAGGAAGAATCCCTGGAGAAGGAAATGGCAATCCACTCCAGTGTTCTTCCCTGGGAAATCCCATGGACAGAGAAGCCTGGAGGGCTACAGTTCAGGGGGTGACAAAGAGTCGGACACAACTAAGCACACACGCACACACACTCACGCACACACATCATGTAAGGAAGGGCTCTATGACGTGACAGAATATTAATTACAATAAATGGTTCAGGGCATTATTTAAGTCTCAGATTCATGGACACAAATCACCATAGCATTGTGGAACGACTGAAGACAGTATTGAAATAACATATGATCTTATTCACTGTGACCACAAAGCCAATTCTGTTCAATTTTTCTTTTGATTCTAATTTTAAACTCAATTTTAAACTCCACATCATCAAATGTTTGCTGAAAAGAATCTGCTAAACAAGGCTATCAAACAGGAATGGAAAGGTTACTTTGTGTGATTCAAATGAGTTGCTCTAAGCTCCACCCAAACAGAGTTAATGAAAGGATCAGAGCTTGATATAGATGGTCAGATTTTATAAACCAATGGCTCAAAAAAGATGCAAAGTTTGGGAACATTTTTATAGGAACAGTTCAGATATTTGAACAGTCTATGCAAGCCTTTCTGGGCATTTATGCATTAATGAAAACTTTTCCTTCCTTAATTTTTGTCTAGCATTACTAAATAAAACAGTTACAGAAACTGAGTAAAAGAACACTGAACATCTCTAACACCATACATGTAAACCTTGAGGAAACTAGAATCTTCCAATAGACACCATATTCCCATAGCAGAAAACAAATGGAATCAACTTCATTTTCTGCCCATATAAACAAGACTCACTGTGCTTTCCAGGAGTAGATTTGAGTGACACAAAATATCCATTTCCTTAAATGCTGATACAGCAAACCCAGTTATTTTGTGTGGGACATGAACAACAACACAATAAATGACCAAAAAAAAGCTTCAATGAGCAGTTAATACAAAAATAGCTGTTTTTACATCCATTGTTTTCTTAAGGGAAATATAACCATTGAATCGACTGAAATATAATCACTGAAGTGAAGAGGAACTAAAGAGCCTCCTGATTTAAGAGAAAGAGGAGAGTGAAAAAGATGGCTTAAAACTCAACATTCAAAAATGAAGATCATGGCATCTGGTCCTATCACTTCATGGCAAATAGATGGGGAAACAATGGAAGCAGTGACAGACTTAATTTTTTTGGGCTCAAAAATCACTGCAGATAGTGACTGCAGCCATGAAATTAAAAGATGCTTGCTCCTGGAAGAAAAGCTGTGACCAACCTAGACAGCATATTAAAAAGAAGAGACATTACTGACAAAATTTCTTCTAGTCAAAGCTATGGTTTTTCCAGTAGCCCCAGTAGCCATGTATGGATATGAGAGTTGGACCATAAAGAAAGCTGAGCACCGAAGAATGGATGCTTTTGAACTGTGGTGCTGGAGAAGACTCTTGAGAGTCCCTTGGACTGCAAGGAGACCCAACCAGTCCATCCTAAAGGAGATCAGTCCTGGGTTTTCATTGGAAGGACTGATGCTGAAGCTGAAACTCCAATACTCTGGCCACCTAATGCGAAGGGCTGACTCATTGGAAAAAAAAAACTGATGCTGGGAAATATTGAAGGTGGGAGGAGAAGGGGATGACAGAGGATGAGATGGTTGGATGGCCTCACTGACTCGATGGACATGAGTTTGAGCAAGCTCCGGGAGTTGGTGATGGACAGGGAGGCCTGGTGTGCTGCAGTCCACAGAGTCACAAAGAGTCGGACACGACTGAGCAACAGAACTGAACTGAATCTTTGAATCGATAATTAACAATCTTAAATTCTCATGACACATGTTGTCATATTTGCTTCCAGAAATGTAACGTGCATTTACATTCCATTAACAGTGTGTTAGAGTGTTTATCTGAGTGTGTTCTCATCAGTATTGAGCATTATCTTTTAAAAATCTTTGTCTACTTCCTAATTGAATAATTTCCATTTTTTTGCAAAACAGTAAGGTTCAGAATTTTTAACTTCCTGACTCATAATTACTTTTTTATTGTGGTAAAATATATATAACATAAAACGTAACATTTAACTCGTTTTAAGTGTACCGGTCAGTGACACTAAATATATTCACAGTGTAGGAGAGAAAGAAAAACATTGCACTAGCCAAAAAGTTTTGTTTGGGTTTTTCCAGAAGATGTTACAGAAAAATCCAAGTGAACTTATTGGTCAATGAAATAAGTTCCCTCTACCCTTCTGAGTTCTTGGCTGATACTTCTGCAATACAAAACAGATTAATAAGACAAAACATACAGAATTTGTTAACATGTATACCTCATACATATATGTGTAATATTATATATATATATATAATATATAACATATTATACACACACACACAGGAGACACCCAGGGAAAATTAGTAACTCCCTCAAGTGGCTTAGAATGCAGCCTTAAACACTATCCTAATAGGAAAAGAGGGGGCCAGATTGGGGGCTATATAAACCTTTTAGAGGAGCACAGATAATTTCCAGGAAAGATGAATGGGTGCTTAAAAGAACAAGCAGGAGACATGATAGCTCGTGACAAAATTCATCTGAGTGTAATGTCAACCTCTAGTCTCCTTTCCTGTTATAAAAGTCAAAGTTTCCTGGTTGATGAAACTGCCAGGGAGGGGATTAACACTTAAATCCTTTTGAAGGATCTGTCTTTAGATAGATAAGGGAAATTCAAAGAAAGCATCTCCTTGCATTTGCTGTTTATTAAGTGCCTAGAGCTCAACAAAAATCCATATGGTAAAGTGGCCTTTTTTAGGGTGACGTACTCTGCTACCCGCCAGCAATGCTGGGCAACCGTCACGACTACCCAACTTTTCCACCACCTTCGACAGGAACTCTGTACCTATTAAATAATAACTCTCTATTCCTCCCTCCTCACAGATCCTAGTTATCCCACTTCTATTCTCTGTCTCCAATGATCTGCTTACTCTAGGTACCTCGTATTACTGGAGCTATATAATATTTGTCCTTTGGGGACCAATATATTTCACTAGCATAATGTTTTTAAGGTTCGGCCATGTAGCATGTATCAGAATTTCATTCATTTTTAAGGCTGAATACTACTCCATTGTGTGTATCAGTTTATATAACACATTTTGTTTACCCCTAAGCTAAAGCACATGGGAGAAAGTTTAATCACATCTCATGTAAGGAGAAATGTTGCTTCTGAGAAAATAAGAAGGGGAAAACAAGCAAAACAGTCTTTGGGAACAGAAAAGGCTTGTACCAAAGTGTGGTTGAAGGACAAGGACAATGTCCTGGTTAAAAGATATCCAGTAGGCATTTTAAGAATGTGGATATCTAATGTTTATTTTTAACATGACTACTTGTAATAAAACTCCTCTTACAACTTTGTAAAATCAACACATTACACTCAGAAGCGTACAGTCAGAGTGATGCCATTCATTTATTTGTCAGCATCAATTGAGAATGAACTGATCTTTATGACTGGTTTGGAAGGACTCAGAATTGATAACGTAAAGTCAAGTTCTCAGGAATCCACTGAAATACAGCAGAGGGCTTTAGACTCTCTTTGGGCAGGCATGAGGGCCAAGGCAGTGACATCAAAGTTCAAGGGCTTAGGTGTGCATTCTGTGAGATACCCGGTCTAGGTATACTTTACTGCACTTTGCACTTGGGGAATTTTGAAAAATTATCCCACCAACCAAACCAAACAACTACGACCCCGTGATGCTGGGCAGTGGCAGCAAACCTCAGCTTCCCATTAGCCGCTTAATCAGGAGGGTCAACAACTGACACACTTAAAGTGATTCAGTACCCAGAAAACAATTCTATTTTCCATTTTTCAGTTCAGTGTCTCACAAATTATATGAGTTACTCAAGACTTTATCATGAAATAGCCCAATGGTTAGATGGTTTTGCCCAATGGTAGGCTAAAGTAAGTGTTCTGAGCATGCTTAAGGGAGGCTGGGATGAATGATGATGTTTGGAAGGAAGGGATATTAAATGCATTTTTTGTTTAAGGTATTTTCAACTTGAGATATTTTCATCTTATGATGGGCTATCTAGCTGTAACCCCATGAAAGTCAAGGAAGATCAGTATTTTAAAAGAACTCCCACTTTAACTATTAGAAAACTTTCTCCTGGTTGGTGTTGACAACCTTTCCATTGGCACACAATGCTTTCTATTCAATTTCTCTTTGTGCATTTTAATCCCCACCCCCACCCTGAACACACACACACACACACACACACACACACACACACACACACACACACACACTTCATCATTCTTTAACTTTTTGGCTGCTTCTTGCCAAAGTTAGACATCTTTCTCATAACATCCCTCTTTTGAACAGGTAAGAAAATCTGTGAAGATATCGATTTGGACATCATTAAAAGGCAGTGTTGGCCTCAATGACTGATATGTTTGCTATAGTGTGTGAATCCTTATCAGCAATCAGCCTGCTGAAGGAAAAAGTCACCAGGACAAATAAATGAAAGACCTAGCGATGCCACGAGGAAATGGGTTTTCAAGCTCGACGCCCAGCATGTTTATTACGGGGCCATGTCCCACATTATGCTCATCAGTCGCTCCTCTGGAATCACTGATGTGGGCTGATGTCAGTTCTGCCCTCTCAAGCATATCTCTGAATTACGAGAAAGATAAACGGATCAGATAGAGTAATCAAACTCTCTGTCGAGTGTAATTACTTGAACTCATTTTACAGGCATCCTTGTTCATATGACCTTGTTTAATTCCCAGAACACAACTTGATGCTCACCCTTTCGTGACACGCACACGGAAGCATTCTGGCACAGCGACCAGGGACTCCTGCACTCTGCGGGACACTGGCTCCTCATTCCTGCACTGACTTCCGATACCACATGGACAAACTGGAGGCAAGTTTGGGAAGGCTCAGATCTAGACGGTGTACACAAAAATCAAAAAGTGAAATTAATGAATAACTGTCAAGGGGATGGTTTAATTGTTCTTTCCCTTGTTCAACCCACGAATTAGCTATTCTAAAAAATACCAACATATTCACTGCCCTTGAATATACTTTCCATGAAAGACTGATATTGAAATGAATACAACAACAAAATATGTGTGGATAAATGCTATGGCTGAAAGACTACATGAAATGCTTCCAAGGCTGGGAGTTGAAGCTGAGTCAAAGGGAAAAATTCTTAACTTTATACACTCATTTTGGGTATTTCTTTCTACATGTCCTTCTTATTTACCTTTTTTATTTTGTGGTTCTTTCTATGTACTGTAGACATGACTATGAATATGAAGTTGAACCAGAAAAACAAGGTTTTTCCATTCATGGAGTTTATGATCCAAAGATTACAGTACTTTGTCTTAGAAGCACTTTGTTGCTAAGCAACAAAATAGCAACCCTTCATAATATTGATAGGTGATATTTCTTAGGCAATTGGTATGGGCCCTGGCACTTTGAACTGTGGTGTTGGAGAAGACTCTCGAGAGCCCCTTGGACAGCAAGGAGATCCAACCAGTCCATACTAAAGGAGATCAGTCCTGGGTGTTCATTTGAAGGACTGATGTTGAAGCTGAAACTCCAATACTTTGGCCACATGATGCGAAGAGCTGACTCATTTGAAAAGATCCTGATGCTGGGAGGGATTGAGGGCAGGAGGAGAAGGGGAAGGCAGAGGATGAGATGGTTAGATGGCATCACTAACTCAATGGACATGAGTTTGGGTAAACTCCGGGAGTTGGTGATGGACAGGGAGGCCTGGCGTGCTGCGGTTCATGGGATCGCAAACAGTTGGACACTACTGAGCGACTGAACTGAACTGTTCCAAGTGTCATTAAACATATTTAATTCTCACAGCAATGTTGATGTGAATATTCTTATTATTCTCCTTTTTACACGTGAAAACACTAAAGAGCAAGGACATTAAATAATGTCTGTGGTCACATAAGTAGTAAATGGGAGAGTCGCTCTGTGATTTGCGATGTCTTATACCAGAAAGCATTCTGTACTCTCTTCTGAATGTTGGGTGCTAGTGTTCCCCTTGAACCTAATTTTTCTCCAAGTTCTGTTCTGATGGAACGAGAGGAAGGTCAAATGAAGCCAGCAAACAATCAATACACGGAGAACAGAATGGCCCAGGAAGATTAGAAGTGCTCAGTAGACAAAGCAATGAAAACAATGGAAGAGGGAGACTGTGAAGAAGTTTTACGTAGGAGAGATTTGAATTTAGATTAAAAAATCTAAAGATACACTGTTGGATCTATAAGCAGCTAAGGAAGAACAGACACACTCTAAACTTTTCTCAATAAATTGGGAATATCATAATGAACAGCAACTAATTATCAAGGATAATCTCAGTAGTAACAGAAGAGTTGGAAGTCTTTCATTTCCTAAATTAACTGAGTCGAGATCTTAAAACTATTCTAAGCACTTTCTCTCACTTTTGTTATGAGGCTCCTGGTTATGTTTGTGTGCCTTGAAGGAAAACTTTCTCTAGCACTTACAAACATCTAAATTTTGGTAAATTGGTAACCATATTTTTAGAATTCTATCTAAAATTCAATGACTGGATGGGATTAGAGGCTTTTCTCTAATAAGACCATTCTACTCTGGCCATCACTGATATATATATGGCCACAGGGTGCAACTGACACAGATCAAGATGAACGACCATCATTGGAGGAAACAATGAACCAACCATTCAGAAAAATAAATGATTTATTTTTACCTATGAATGTGTTTTAGAATAGAAAGTAGGTGCTTTTTAAAATATGGGCCATTATTTTCCATTTCTGGGTGGTAAATTTGTAAATTTTTTTTATTAGCCAGATCAGATTAGATCAGTTGCTCAGTCGAGTCCGACTCTTTGCGACCCCATGAATCGCAGCACGCCAGGCCTCCTTGTCCATCACCAACTCCCGGAGTTCACTCAGACTCACGTCCATCGAGTCAGTGATGCCATCCAGCCATCTCATCCTCTGTCGTCCCCTTCTCCTCCTGCCCCCAATCCCTCCCAGCATCAGAGTCTTTTCCAATGAGTCAACTCTTTGCATGAGGTGGCCAAAGTACTGGACTTTCAACTTCAGCATCATTCCTTCCAAAGAAATCCCAGGGCTGATCTCCTTCAGGATGGACTGGTTAGATCTCCTTGCAGTCCAAGGGACTCTCAAGAGTCTTCTCCAACACCACAGTTCAAAAGCATCGATTCTTTGGCGCTCAGCCTTCTTCACAGTCCAACTCTCACAGCCATACATGACCACTGGAAAAACCATAGCCTTGACTAGACGAACCTTTGTTGGCAAAGTAATGTCTCTGCTTTTGAATATACTATCTAGGTTGGTCATAACTTTCCTTCCAAGGAGTAAGCGTCTTTTAATTTCATGGCTCCAGTCACCATCTGTAGTGATTTTGGAGCCCAGAAAAATAAAGTCTGACACTGTTTCCACTGTTTCCCCATCTATTTCCCATGAAGTGATGGGACCAGATGCCATGATCTTCGTTTTCTGAATGTTGAGCTTTAAGCCAACTTTTTCACTCTCCACTTTCACTTTCATCAAGAGGCTTTTGAGTTCCTCTTCACTTTTTGCCATAAGGGTGGTGTCATCTGCATATCTGAGGTTACTGCTATTTCTCCCGGCAATCTTGATTCCAGCTTGTGTTTCTTCCAGTCCAGCATTTCTCATGATGTACTCTGCATATAAGTTAAATAAACAGGGTGACAATATACAGCCTTGACGTACTCCTTTTCCTATTTGGAACCAGTCTGTTGTTCCATGTCCAGTTCTCACTGTTGCTTCCTGACCTGCATATAGGTTTCTCAAGAGGCAGATCAGGTGGTCTGGTATTCCCATCTCTTTCAGAATTTTCCACAGTTCATTGTGATCCACACAGTCAAAGGCTTTGGCATAGTCAATAAAGCAGAAATAGATGTTTTTCTGGAACTCTCTTGCTTTTTCCATGATCCAGCAGATGTTGGCAATTTGATCTCTGGTTCCTCTGCCTTTTCTAAAACCAGCTTGAACATCAAGAAGTTCATGGTTCACATATTGCTGAAGCCTGGCTTGGAGAATTTTGAGCATTACTTTACTAGCGTGTGAGTTGAGTGCAATTGTGCAGTAGTTTGAGCATTCTTTGGAATTGCCTTTCTTTGGGATTGGAATGAAAACTGACCTTTTCCAGTCCTGTGGCCACTGCTGAGTTTTCCAAATTTGCTGGCATATTGAGTGCAGCACTTTCACAGCATCATCTTTCAGGATTTGGAATAGCTCAACTGGAATTCCATCACCTCCACTAGCTTTGTTCATACTGATGCTCTCTAAGGCCAACTTGACTTCACATTCCAGGATGTCTGGCTCTAGGTCAGTGATCACACCATCGTGATTATCTGGGTCGTGAAGATCTTTTTTGTACAGTTCTACTGTGTATTCTTGCCATCTCTTCTTAATATCTTCTGCTTCTGTTAGGTCCATACCATTTCTGTCCTTTATCGAGCTCATCTTTGCATGAAATGTTCCTTTGGTATCTCTGATTTTCTTGAAGAGATCCCTAGTCTTTCCCACTCTGTTGTTTTCCTCTATTTCTTTGCATTGATCGCTGAAGAAGGTTTTCTTATCTCTTCTTGCTATTCTTTGGAACTCTGCATTCAGATGTTTATATCTTTCCTTTTCTCCTTTGCTTTTCGCTTCTCTTCTTTTCACAGCTATTTGTAAGGCCTCCCCAGACAGCCATTTTGCTTTTTTGCATTTCTTTTCTATGGAAATGGTCTTGATCCCTGTCTCCTGTACAATGTCACAAACCTCATTCCATAGTTCATCAGGCACTCTATCTATCAGATCTAGGCCCTTAAGTCTATTTCTCACTTCCATTGTGCAAAGTCCAAAGGTTTGTGGAGAGTGGAAAATATGAGACAAAAACGTTCAAAGACCAATTTGTGATGTCTGCAATAGCTTTTAGAAGGGGAAGTGATTGTGTGTGTGTGTGTGTACGTATATATAAGTTGCTAAGTCTATTCTGGATCATCATCTTAAAATAAATGGCCAACCAAATGATGCTGCTTTACAGACATGGGAATTAGTACATGTTCTGTCCTGCGTCTGTGTTGTGGTTATGAAGGCAGATGAAAATAATCATTTCTCAAGATGTTTCATCACTCTCTGACATAAATCACAGCAGGATCCTCTATGACCCATCCCCCAGAGTAATGGAAATAAAAGCAAAAATAAACAAATGGGACCTAATTACACTTAAAAGCTTTTGCACAACAAAGGAAACTATCAGCAAGGTGAAAAGACAGCCTTCAGAATGGGAGAAAATAATAGCAAATGAAGCAACTGACAAAGAATTAATCTCAAAAATATACAAGCAGCTCATGCAGCTCAATACCTGAAAAATAAACAACCCAATCAAAAAATGGGCCAAAGAACTAAACATACATTTCTCCAAAGACATAAAGATGGCTAACAAACACGTTAAAAGATGCTTAACATCACTCATTATCAGAGCAATGCAAATCAAAACCACAATGAGTTACCATCTCATGTTGGTCAGAATGGCTGCTATCAAAATGTCTACAAACAATAAATGTTGGAGAGGGTGCAGAGAAAAGGGAACCCTCTTACACTGTTGGTAGGAATGCAAACTAGTACAGCCACTATGGAGAACAGTGTGGAGATTCCTTAAAAAACTGGAAATAGAACTGCCAAACGGCCCAGCAATAACACTTCTGGGCATACACACTGAGGAAACCAGAATTGAAAGAGACATGTGTACCCCAGTGTTCATGGCAGCACTGTTTACAATAGCCAGGACATGGAAGCAACCTAGATGTCCATCAGCAGATGAATGGATAAGAAAGCTGTGGTTCATATACACAATGGAGTATTACTCAGGTATTAAAAAGAACACATTTGAATCAGTTCTAATGAGGTGGATGAAACTGGAGCCTATTATACAGAGTGAAGTAAGCCAGAAAGAAAAACACCAATACAGTACATTAACACATATATATGGAATTTGGAAAGATGGTAACAATGACCCTATATGCGAGATAGCAAAAGAGACACAGATATAAAGAACAGACTTCTGGACTCTGTGTGAGAAGGCGAGGGTGGGATGACTTGAGAGAATAGCACAGAAACATGTATGTTACCATATGTGAAACAGATGACCAGTCCAAGTTCAATGCATGAAACAGGGCACCCAAAGCCCAGAGGGATGGGATGGGGAGGGAGGAGGGAGGGGGCTTCAGGAGGGGGACACATGCACACCCGTGGCTGATTCATGTCAATGTATGGCAAAAACCACTACAATACTGTAAAGTAATTAGCCTCCAATTAAAATAAATAAATTTTAAAAAAAGAAGATGTTTCAGGAGTTAGACAATTTCAAAATGGCTTCTTTGCACCCTGTCTTATCTCTGAGTCTGAGTAAGCATGTGGTTTCTTGGTCCCTTATGCAGTCCCCACAAAAGTGAAAGGTAGTCTCTGTTTGCCAGTGGCAGCCTCATTAATAACTAGTATCTGTGAGTATTGTAATTATTTTGTTCCTAGATTTTCAATATGAAATGCACATAGCAAGTTATTTCATCTCCCTAAGGAGCCATGGAAAACACAATTAAAGCATTAAAACAACTAAAATTTTCATAAGAAAGCCCATATAACAAGTCCTTTAAAAAAACAAATAGCAATACCGAAGCAGTGAGGATCTCTGAATTCTGTTTTGAGCTATTGGAGCATTCATACAGAGAAATAAAGACCCATTTGATAGTGTGATTTTAAATGTTTCCATTTTATATCACTTTAGCCACTGAAAATCCATTTTCTTGAAAACTTTTGGCTTAAAATATGCTGACTTAATGCTGAGGTGAAGAGTGACTGTGGGTGTAATTGGGACATTTCTCCACATCTTTGGCATTTTGTCCATTTATATATCATCACCATGGCTACTGTGATACCATTTAAAAGAATTCCGATGTGAATCTGACAGCACCTCATTAGGTTTTCTTAGAATCCTGTAATTAGGTAAGAAAAGACTGCTGATTGAGAAGGTTAAAGCTGCCTGAGACTGGATCACATTTCCAGATTAACAATCACAACATTCATCTCAAAAGTGCTCTTTAATTTAGTGGATGCTCCTTTCATCTGGGAAACAGGAGATAGTGTTAAAACTTTAAGGTTTAACAGGAAAAAAGAACAACCATGAGGGATTATTTCCTGTCTCGGGGGTGTGGCCAGACATAGGGTTGCTTTTCTCCTTCCTTTTCAAAGGACTCACACATGCTTTGATGCTGGTTTCAGAAAAGCTTAGCACCCTGTGAAGGTTAAGTCCCTGGATCTCAATATTGTAATTTACCATCTTTATTTTGCTTAACAAATTGAATAAAATTAAGGATGGTAAAAGTGCCATTAAATCAAGGTTCTCTCAGGATGAAAAGCCACCTACCCACAGATATGGCACATATCTGATTCATTTCCTTAATAATCTTTAAATCTAAGGTGTATTCCTGGGTCCAGAGGTGAAGTTGAAGTTAAGCATAATTTTTAAATAAACACACTCTGTATTCTGTAGAAGGGAGTGGCATGAAAGCTATTTAAGCCGCCACTACAGCTGCCTTGTTTGCAAAAAGGCATCATAAATGCTCAGTTTGACATTCTTTGGGGTTTCAACTGAAGGGAGAATGTTTACACACTTGAAATCTTCTATAATGAGGAAGAATTTACACTAATTGGCAAATCTAATAGGAGAGCTGATTAGCTCTTACAAACAGCTCAACTCCATTATTTGCCACGACTGCACAACGGTGGCCTTAAGAGAGCTCTCTTCAATTTTACAAGAGTGGAGGAAAAAAATGCAGACAAAATCAATTTGCTATTGTTTTCAAAAAGTGTTGCTGTCCACCATGGAATTGACTTATAAAATTTGTGCTTAGCATCAAATGATCCAATCCGAGAGAGGAATCTATGTAGACGCACCTATCATACCAAGTTAAGAGAGTGGAGTCAGTGATCTAGAAGCAAACTGCAGAGCGGAGCTCTTGTAGAATACTTGATATCATGTGATGCTGGTATAAAATTGATGTTATATTAGAACAGATTTCTCAGTGATAAAATACTGGCATGACGTCTGCTTTTCCTCAAAAGGATGTGTTCCCAACTCTTTACCAATCCAACAGTTAACAACTTGAGCTCTTTACCACTCCACCTGATTTTCAATCAGTGATGATCCATTGAGATGGGGATTATTTGAATTTCTTAAGACACATTTCATTGCCATAACATAGGGTTGTCACAGCAGAGGGTTATGCTTCTGGCATCTAGTGGGTTGCTTTCAAATTGTGGTGCTGGAGAAGACTCTTGAGAGTCCTCTTGGACTGCAAAGAGGTCAAACAAGTGCACAGGAAACCAACCGTGAATATTCATTGGTGGGACTGTTGCTGAAGCTGAAGCTCCAATATTTTGGCCACCTGATGCCAAGAGCCAACTCATTGGAAAAAAACCCTGAAACTGAGAAAGATTGAAGGCAAAAGGAAAAGGGGGCAGCAGAGGATGAGATGGTTAGAGAATATCACCAACTCAGTGGACACGAGTTTGAGCAAACTCTGGAAGATAGCAGAGGATAGAGGGGCCTAGCGTACTGCAGTCCATGGAGTCGCAAAGAATCAGACATGACTGAACAACTGAACAGGAACAACAATATTTAGTAGGTGGAGGTGGGGATGCTGATAAACATCCTACAAAGCTCCACATGGACCAAACATAAACAGTGCAAAATGTCAATGATGCTAAGGTTGGAAAAAACCCTTTACATAGATGCACTGATTTTTTTCTTAACTTAGTAAACAAGTAAATGTTTCCTTAAAAATTATCCATTGCCTAGTCTTCCAAATTTGTTCATTCCATCTTTTTATGAAAGAGAAGATTCTGATGGAGCTTCAATATATAAAGAACCTTAAATCTTTCAAAGTCAGTATCTCCAGAAACAGAGGAGCTGACATTTTTTTCTGAAATCACAGAACAGAATCCCTTCACTTTGCTCTTTAAAACACATGTCCAAAGCAGGTGGCCTTCTGGTCTAAAATCCTGGGAGGAATCAGCAATCTTCCAGGCAAAGATGCTCCTTAGAAAAAGCAATGTGTGGCGTGGTCAGCTTTACTGTTATCTTGAAAGAGGGCATGAGCAAAGGCCAGTTCTGGGCTAAAAGCCAGACGAGGTGAAAATCTTTTATAGTGACCAACGATGGACCCTTGGGTAAGCTCCAAAATGTCACTAGTGATGAGAGGAACAGCAAAACAAGTCAGAAAAAGTCCTTATTTTTAGACCAAGTGAAAACACTGCTGAAAGGGCACATCTGAGCTGCCTGCACACCACTCCATTTTTAAGACAGACAGGACTCTGACTTAAAAACAGTGAGGGAAACTGATGGTATGTGTTTCATGACAAAGATTATGTCAGATCAAACTTATTCTTTACATAGCAACTTCTGTACTGGAGATTATGTCTGTTGCCACATAATACTAATATGCAAGTATTAAATTATTTCAAATAGCAAAGCAGAAACTTTTCTAAAAATGGGCTCGTGTCATATATCTACCTATCCCACCTAACTCTGTGACAAAATGGTTTGGAGTCCACAGGAATTATTGCCCATAAAAAGAAAGCTTATGAAGTAGGTATTTTAAATTCAAGACTGCAATTAAGTTAGCTCAAGTTAATGTTTCAGGATTTATACCAACACAGAATTTTGGAAAAAGCTGAGATCAGACTGCATACTGCATTTATTATTCTCTATATGGGGACACTAATCCTAAAAAGACAAAGCACTTCTCTTCAAGCTGTAATCAAAAGGGGATAAATGGCATGAATCTAGTTAAATTTTGGCAAGATGATGAGATGACATTTTGCTGTAAGTTTTGCAAAGATCAAGTGTCTGTTAAACTAAAAATGAAACCAGCAGTTTCTGCTTACTCTTAAAAAATTAATGGAAAGCCAAAGCTTAGAAATTAGCAAAAGTTTCATGTTTTGCAAAAGTTTATGTTTCCACAAGAAGTATTCTTAACTTCTCTACTTGCTTCTCTTGCCAAGGTTTTTTTTTACAACCTATGACCTTTCTGACAAAAAAAAAAAAAAAAAAAGACTTGAATTTCATTGGAAAGATTTCATTTGGTTTAAAGAATTTCATCCCAGTTCACCACTCTTTTTTAACACAGTATGATTAACAATTTTCTTTACTCATTTATCTGAAAGTTTCTGGAAATACAAGGCAGGTGCCACAGTATACCATCTATACCACATGGAGGTAACAAGAGAAAAAAAGGGCTTAAGAAAAGAGGGGAGGAGGAGATTTAAAAAGCTTTTATAAACTATATGATCATGTTGCTGCTGCTACTGCTAAGTCGCTTCAGTCGTGTCTGACTCTGTGCGACCCCATAGACAGCAGCCCACCAGGCTCTGCCACCCCTGGGATTCTCCAGGCAAGAACACTGGAGTGGGTTGCCATTTCCTTCTCCAATGCATGAAGGTGAAAAGTGAAAGTGAAGTCTCTCAGTCATGTCCGACTCTTCGCGATCCCATGGACTGCAGCCTACCAGGCTCCTCCGTTCACAAGATTTTCCAGGCAAGAGTACTGGAGTGGGGTGCCATTGCCTTCTCGGGTATGACCATGACGAAAGCCAAAATTTACTTTTTCTCATCTTATGCCAGAGATACAGAGGAGATTAGACATCCGAATACACATCAGATAGTTTATATATTTGTGCTGTACGGTGCTTATTAGACATTTTTAATTGAATTCATCATTTCACAGGAAAAAAGGAAAATAGTTAGAAATTGACCAAAAACATTACAGTCTTTCCCCGCCTCCCCCCACCCCCCACCCACCATCAGAATATTGCCTAGATTGTCTGACTCCATGGGGTCTCTGGGCATTTCATTGTCTTTGAGTTATTTTATAGCCCTGTAAGCTGTAAAATACTGATAACAACACAAATGATTCTTGTCCATAGAAATGCAAATTGCTCCTAGTGCAGTTATAGGAATTGATTATTGCCCTATGGATATTGCCCAAATTTCCATGAAGTAAGCAAATTTATTTCAGTAATCCTGATTGCCTATATATGTGTCTGCTATTCCAATGCTTCTTTCAACCAGTTGTAACATCTGACTGTTTCTATTATTAATTCATTAGTTAGGCAAAGTATTTGATACATATTCATTTTCCACATAAATGAAAATCATGATTATACTGTCTTTCTTAAATTATACTTTAAAGTAACCAATGTTTTAAAATTGGAAGATAATACTCAAAAGTCAAGTTCAACATCTTTTTTTAAATAACATATTCCAGCAATCAAAGGTTGTTGTGTTTTACAGGGATCAGTTAGTTTTAACAGAGAATTAAGTTGCTTCTATTTATCAAATCAATCAAATCACGGCATAACAGTGACCATTTCTCTCTCTTTTGTTTTATCCAACGTATGCATGTCTCCACCCCAAATTCCCTCCCCTTAACATTGGCAGACTCTCTAGTGGTTTAAAAATGCTCTCCCAATCCATATTTTATAGATTTGTCTAGATATATGGCTCCTTAAAAACATTTATTTAGATCTGTGGATCCTTGAAAATATATAGTGTTGTTCTGTATGTTTAAGTTACACAACCAGGAGTTTAAGACATATCTCACTCTGCTTCTTTCTTTTTTTTTTTTACACAGTATTGTTTTTGAGATTCATACAGCCATGGGTAAATAAAGTTCATTACTCAGGATGGCTGCAGAGAATTCTATCATATGTACTTAAGACCAGTCCTCATCCTTTCTCCTGTTAATGCAATCAAAGTAATCTCCAACTATCTGCTACCCCACAGCACAGCAATGACCATCTTAGTACATTATCTCCTGTGGATCTGGAAGCTAGATGTGAACTTCTGTGTCTGACAATATTCACATGCTTGGTTAGGCTCAGCAGTGCCACATGGACCCCCATTAAATAGGGACTCCTTTCCCATCATCACTGCATGAGTGTTCCAGATCCCACAGTACTTCAATATTAACACAACTTTTCCATTCTTGCCAAATGTACAGATTGTGAAATGGTATCTTTTTTCTATCTTTGATATAAATCACAGAAAGATCTTTTTGATCCACCTCTGAGAGTAATGCAAATACACAAAAATAAACAAATGGAACCTAATTAAACTTAAAAGCTTTTGCACACCGAAGGAAACCATAAACAAGATGAAAAGGCAACCCTCAGAATGGGAGAAAATATTTACAAATGAAGCAACTGACAAAGGATTACTTTCCAAAATATACAAACAACTAGTGAAACTCAATATTAAAAAAGCAAACAACTCAATCAAAAAATGGGCAGAAGACCTAAATAGATATTTCTCTGAAAAAGACATACAAATGGGCAAGAGGCAGATGAAAAGACTGTTGTTGCCTTTTTTTTTTTTTTTTGGCTTGTCTTTTAAATTGCTAAGTCATGTCTGACTCTTTTGTGATGCCAAGGACTATTTACTTGCCAGGCTCCTCTGTTCATGGGATTTCCCAGGCAAGAATACTGGAGTAGGTTGCCATTCCCTTCTCTAGGGGATCTCCCAGACCCAGGGATCGAACCCAGGTCTCCTGCACTGCATGCGGATTCTTTACCAACTGAGCCACTACTGGGCATATACTCTTGAGAAAACCGTAATTCTGTCTTAATTTGCATTTTATTCCTTAGGCCTTATTTTCTTTTTGAGGGTGCCCGTGATGTTGAGAGAATAGCAGCTGCAGAAGAAGAGAGCCAATAAATAAAGAGATGTAAAAGAATCATATTCAATTAATTCCTTTATTTCCAGTCCACAGAGAAAGAAAGAATTATTGATTCAACCTTTTAAGATTAGATCGTAGGCTTCCCTGGTGGCTCAGACAGTAAAGAATCTGCCTGCAGTGCAGGACACCCAGGTTCTATTCCTGGTTCGGGAAGATTTCCTGAAGGAGGAAATGGCAACCCACTCCACTACTCTTGCCTGGAAAATTCCATGGACAGAAGAGCCTGGCTGGCTATAGTCCACAGGATTATAGAGTCAGACATGACTGAGTGACTAATCCACACACAAGATTAGATCCTACACAATGTAGGTTATGTGAGTCACACATTGAAAAGCAAACAGGAAAAGACATACAAATTCTTAAAAAAGAGAAACAAATTGATCAAGTATTTAAGTAAATTTTCTACAACTAGCAATTAAAATTTAGATATGGTTCCATTGCATACATTGTGCACATTTATGTATGATACAGATTATTTATTTTCATTTCACACAGGGCTAACTTCATCAACCATAGTGGATATGGCACTAAGGGCCTACAATGCTGTTGGTGGCACACAAAACTTTTTTATTATTACTATTATCTATTATTCTGACATCACGTTACATAATTGTGCTGTGTAGTCCTGGATATGCTAAAAACAACAGTTTATGCCTTAAAACCTTAAAGAAAGAACACACATAATCTTGTCTTTTATGCTTCCTCTTTTGGCCGTGACGACAAAATAAAAGAAACAGGAGCTCTTTTGCAGTCGAATGAGAGAATAAGGACATGCACAAAAAACAGATGGCAAGTGCACACTGTCATGATGGAGCATACGGGGTCCCTTGGAGGAACACTAAATCCATTCTAAGAATCACCTTGGGGTGCAGGTGAGGCCGGGGGAGAAGATTTCAACACTCTCTCTTTACTGTCCTTTCCTTTACCTTCTTTACCTTTCTTTCTTCTTCCCTTCCTCAGTCTATACCATGACCAAACCTCTTCCATCTTAAATAAGATCCTACAACCTCATCCCATTACTGCTCTTTACCAAGCCTTTCTTCTTAAATCTCTTAAACGAACTGTTTATATCCTCTGCCTCCACTACCCTACTGTCTCCCTTCTTCTTATGCCTCTTCTATCTAGATTTTCCTCCCTCACTCTACTACTATTATATAAAAGAACTACAAGGGATTGTTTAAGAATCCCTTTACTTTCAGACATTTATTTTCCGTCTTTGGCCATAAAAAATGATGCTGCTATGAAGATGTTTGTTGACCTCTCTCTGTGTACAGGCAGGGGGTCTTTTTTCTGAGATGAATTTCTAGAAATGGAATCAACAAGTCCAAAGAACAAAATATTTAATAGCTATTGCCAAAGTTTCTTCCAAAAGGACGGAATTCACCAACTGATATCCCTCTAATGGATTTCTCTGTAGCAACTGGTATTAGATGGTTCTCTTGTGTGTGTGTGAAACTCCCAACCCTATCGATTCTCAAATTCTAGTGGAGATGAGCAGAATTAGGGGAGTTGGTTAAAATGTGGGGTCCTAGACCCCCACCCTTGACCAGAACTTTTGACAAGTTTCCCTGATGATTCTGAGGCACTGAATAAGAGTTTAAAGAAATTGCCCTTGCCCCTTGGCCCGCCTCCTGCCCCTGTCTGTCCCATGGAGCTTTTCTTGTTATGCTCAGCCCTTCGACTGTGGTGACCTCAGGCTTATCTCCTCTCACCCTGCATAACGTCCTGAAGTATTAGTAATGTTACTCACTCACATAGTTTTAATTACCACTGATATGCTGATGAATCCCAGAAATACATCTCCAGCTCTGAGCTCTCCCAAGAATATCACACACACAATATCCAGCTGTCTACGGACTCTATCCAAACAGAGAGCAAGCAGATTCAAAGTGACCAAATTCAAATGGCATCACCTTTCCCCACAAATCTACTCTTTGTATATCTTATTGGCAACCACGTTAGAAATCTCTCTCTGCTGCTTCTCATTCACTCCCCATTTCCCATCTAGTATCAATATTAAATCCTATTGATTACATCACCTAGATAATTCTCCGGTTCTTTTGTTCCTTCTCATTCCTGTCATCCACACTCTTACAGAGGCTTCCTAAATGGTCTCCAGGTCTCCTTTCTTTCATCTTTCTCTTTCTCATCTACTCTTCTCAGAGCCAGAATGAGCGGTCACAAATGCAATGTGGCCAAGTAAGTCCCTTCTCTCAAATCTCTGCAAGCCTCCATAAAGTAAGGTATGCCAGGGCTTCTCTGGCCCCTCCGCTCTCACCAGCTTTCCCCTCCCAGCTCTTCTCATCCTGCACGTCATTCCATCATAACACAAAATTGGATCTATTTTCCTGGCACAATATGCTGCTCACGACTTCAAGCTAACGCCATTTCCTTTGCCTAGAAAGACTGCCTGTCTTTTATTTTACTGTGTCCAGTAAATGTTTATTCATAGTTTAAGACTTAATTTAGGCATAATCCCTTCTTGGGGGCAGTCTTGGAATTCAGCTCAGATAAAGGACGTACCTTTTGTGTTCCAGAATCACATATTCATATTTTCACCTTCTCTTTCTGCAACAAATACTAACAGAGAAATTCTTATCCATAGGGGTCATCATAATAAGCATTGGGGGCACAGTGGAGAATAAAATGGAAGGGCCCACTGAAACATCAGGATTTACTATATCACAGTAAAGTGTGGTTTTGCATCTGCCTTCTCAAATAGACTGTCACCTCCTTAAACTTAATGACAATGTCTTACTGATTATCTTTGTATCCTGTTTCTTTGGAATAGGTCCTCAATTAATACTTTGGTCAAAAATGGACAGTTTTCAACCAAATGAGACAAAGATGACTTACAAATTAAGTGAAAGTTTCAACTAGTATTTGAGATGAGTCTTAAGCTCAGTTTGCTAGAAGAGTGTTTTAATCTGAGACAGGAACAAGTTATTTTTCACAAATAAATCATAGAGATAAACATTCTAATGAATTCCAGGTAATCTAAATCACCTTATTTTTTACCACGTAGTTCAACAGATACTTGGACTTAAAAAAATGTCCTTGTGGAAAAGAAAGCTTTAATTAAAATGGACCAGAGGAGATCTGTTTTACTGGTCTGTAAAATATGGTGGCTTATCAGAGATACCCACAAACATCTCAGATGAAACCGAAAGGCCGCAAACAAGCTCTATTTGAGTGTCAGCAACTCCCTGGACAATGGAAAGGCCTGGTACTTTCATAGGATTCTGATTATAGGCTCGGGAAGGGTTTGTAAACTCAGCACACAGGTTTATCAGAAACACCAGATGCATCCTGACTAGGAAGAGTGTTCAGTGCCTGTGAAAGAACATTTTGCTGAATTAGACTTCTATTACATGACATTTCAGGAGCATGAGTTTGGGTTCAGGAAAGCAGTATTTGGCTCTCTTTAGGTTTAATTTTTAAGCATAGGTATTTCCTAAATGGTAAGGCCTACATGGTGTTTTAAAAGTGCCTACATTCCATTTTGGAGCGATGGCAGAATATATATCATGTCCATGAGTCAGAACACTGCCTCACACCTTTTCAGCAGGGAAGTTTTCGAGAGTCCTCTAGACAGTGAGAGTGATGTAGCAGATGTTAACACAAAGGAAAGAGCAAATGAGATGTGAATTACAGGGTGACAAGCCTTGTAAGAATCTCATTTGTTTAACCATCTGAATGGCACACTCCAGGTACTAAATGAGCTAGAGAGTACAGAACACAATTTTCTGAATAGCCAAGAAGGTGGTTTAATGAACTATGCCCACTTGAATATCCTCATAGCCTCTTGCCTTTTCAACCAGCCATAGCTTATTTAGCTTTTCTATCCCAGTCTTTTAAAGGAACGCTTTGGATGATGATGACCTTGTCATTCCATTTTCTAGGTAATGTAACATCAGGGATTATTACATGATTAGTAATTTAATTATCAGGTGTATTAGCAGATATTCTTTTGCAAATTAAGAACTTACTCTTAATATCTTAATAACCACTCGACTTCAGAGTTGGCAGTTTGAGGTGTGCACACATTTAATGGGTCTATTTCTTCATTCCCACCCTGGCTGCTGGGAGGTGTGAAATCCCCAACTTTCCAAAATGTTACTTGTCTAAAAACAACTCTGTGGTTTCCCCGATGTTTTCAATGGCTTCACCTTTGATCAGTTTCATGATGCAAAGGTACTGGCCCAGGAAAGCTTCTCTTTTCCTGTCACTTCTGAAACGAGGTGGAATCATTTATTCTTGAGTTGAGAATAGAGACTATAATTTAATTTGCCAACAATAATGGAGAGTTCTACCGCTTATTTGTCATTCGCTGGATGTGTTTCCCTGTTCACAGATGAGAATTTCAGTGAGCTGGGAGAATAAGTTAATTTGAAAGCTCACCCACAGACCTGATATACTCCACCTACTTCTGGGAAATAATTAGATAGGGAATATTTAAAACAGAGAATAGTTCTGTGGCTGCAAAGTCAACATTTCCCGGAAACTTTTCTGACTTGTAGACAATGTGGGTAGGCT